>NW_027266265.1:7500-1472500 GCF_022045235.1 Haliotis cracherodii | reverse complement strand
GACTGGGCCACCCATGCCCTCAGCATATTCCTAGATAGTACTCAAACAATGTGACACACAAGCACACACTTTATTATCAAAATACTTTGAGTCAATGAAAGACATATGCATAAGACATATATATATTGCATAGATGTAGTTTCAAACAGCCAGACATATGCAGAGACATGAACAATTAATGACACGTTACATCTTCCCTAGGACTTAACTGACAGTCAAAGTCCAGTGTCCACACTTGCCGAACTAGGCTGGAATTTTGATTGACCTATGCATAGACTCGTTAGTCCAGGCAAAATATAACTCCCTGATACCAGCCTAGTTTGGCAAGGGTTGAAACTTGACTCTTATATTTTATAGTCAGTTAACTCCCTTACCCACATTGATACCATCATCAGTGTTATCACATCAAACATGATTCTCAGGAATAGTTTTCCTTGACCTTTGGATTGACTAAATACTATTCCCAGGAAACTTCATAAACATTGGGAACAAATCATTCCAAATGTGAGCCTGGGTGACATGAGATCTACGATGAACACATTTCTGTCACTTTCTATTGGTAATGAATAGAATCACACCTGCTTGTGTCACACAGACCACAAGACATGTCTGTCTCAGGCTTTTTCTCCAGGATTAAAACCATACAAAGAGTTGACCCAATCAAAAACTAAACACTTCTTTACATCTTCTATCAATCTGTCAAAATCAACAGAAAAATGTGACATCAAATGTGAGGTCAACATAAGCAAGAAGAACCACTAAGAACATCAGGATAAAACCAGTATGGAATGGGATTACTTGTGCTATAGAGCTGTAAAGGAATGAAAATATCTGATGCCAAACAATATCAAGCCTTAGACTAAAACCAACCCAAAACCCACTTCACAAGCAAAACATCTAAAAAAATGTCACACCAACACAGGATAATATATACTCAGAGACTCCACTCTCCCTACCTTACACCAACAGAGGGTAAGATATACTCAGAGACTCTACTCTCCTTACCTCACACCAACAGAGGGTAAGATATACTCAGAGACTCTACTCTCCCTACCTCACACCAACAGAGGGTAAGATATACTCAGAGACTCTACTCTCCCCACCTCACACCAACAGAGGGTAAGATATACTCAGAGACTCTACTCTCCCTACCTCACACCAACAGAGGGTAAGATATACTCAGAGACTCTACTCTCCCCACCTCACACCAACACAGGGTAAGATATACTCAGAGACTCTATTCTCCCCACCTCACACCAACACAGGGTAAGATATACTCAGAGGCTCTCAATACATTCTGTCCCTAATGTGTATCACTTCTAAATGCCACTCAGAGACTTGATCAAGCTGAATATTGCCACAAACTGCTTCTTACTACAACTGTGCCCCAGAGGTACATAGCAAGGTTTTGTTAAATATAATTACTTTCAAACATTTAATTAACAATTATTCAGGTTAACACTGATAGGGAAAATACATCTCACTTACATTCCCATAGCATCGCAGACATATAAAGGTATATCAAAAGTGAAATTCATCCTCACTAAAGTTCACATCACAAGTTTGTAAGATTCTATCTCCCCTTGGAACATGAGAGCATCTACACCTAAAACCAGATCCCATACATAGATTCAGATACCACACACCTACCCAAAAACACATCCTCAGTAATCCAGGGTATAATAACTCATTCCATCATAAAAAGTACCCTGGACCGTTAGCTACCAAAACTTGGTTTGAAGTCGCATCCCCATCGCTCATTAGTGTAATTTGATCTGATTGCTATATTTAGCAACATGTCGTTTGAATCGGGTTCAAAATTAAGCTGTCACTATAAGGCAAGGATACTGCCGAAGCGAAGCCAAAGTTTTAACTCACTCACTCAAAAACAATGAAGATATATTGCCCTGGACTGTCGAGGATACACTGACATACAAGGAGGGCAGAAGATAGGACACAAAGCAGGAAAATATCAACACTTGGGGCAAATAAGTCAACACAGACGAGGCCCAAATATTGCTATAGGGTGAATAACATGAAAACAGTGGAATGTGATTATTTGAGAGGTGCTATGGTAAGGTTACCTGAAGGCACAGATCGTCAACAGAGGGTACCTGTGTTATAATAAGGCTGCATGAACAAACTGTCACTTGGGCTCATTTATCTCCAAAGTCAGGAGAAGGTAGGATGCTTTTTTTTTGTTGAAGACTAAAGTAATGGGGGATGAACACTTAATTTTTCCCCTACAAACAAGGGCAAGAAAAAGGACAGATGCGCAGGATGAAACGTGACTGCAGTCCTCAGTAATGGTCAGACTAAGACTTTAAAGATGACATTGTGTGAAGCCCGTAGTTGCCATCATGTCAGTAACCTAATTTCAAGCTTCACTACAAAACAGTTTCAGTAATTAAAATACAAATGGTTCGTAGCTGCCAGGTTTCACCACACAGGCTGGCAGTGGCCATGAGCCCCAAACAGGACCTGTCCTAACTGACGTGTTCCTACTGTCTTGTGGAGGACAGGAACCATCGTCATTGCCGACTGTGTTTACATTTCAAATGGAGAGAATATCAGAACATAGCTGTTGATTTCAAGCATCATTTCGTTGTAGTTTGCAGTTGTCTAGCCTCCTACTGCAACTACAATGTTATATTTAAAGATTATTTTTTTCAAGCCCAATCATAAAACTGTTCACTTTTTCTTTATGAAAAATATGTAGTGTATGGTCCATCTGGAATAATGAGATGAGTGAGTTTCGATGTCGGACAAGTTAGATCTGGTTGAAATCTGGCTGTTTCTGACCCACGACATGGAATGACATTGCACGGTCGCGGCGTGTGTCAGGGAGAGTTGCCTTGTCAGGTTGAAGGTCATCCTCGTCAGTGCTGGGAGAGTAGGACAGGTCGGTGGAGATGAGGAGTGCTCCCTGAAAACAGTTGCCAGAGTTACACTTCTTCATATTTAGAGAGGATATGGAGAAGAAAAAAGAAGTAAATTCTTGAAAAGACAGAGGTATTTGTTTCTCAAGATTAAAGAAGGTGTCGATACTTTTTCAATCTAGTTACTCCTCTAATGATGCATTATCTGGTCAACTATCACTGATGTTAGACGACTTCTCTTTTTTAAACTCCATCTTCCCGAGGCAAGGGAGTGAACTGACTATTAAAGTCCAGTTTCCACTCTTGCCGAACTAGGCTGCAATTCCGAAGTTACATTTCAGCTGGAGTCTAGGCATAGTCCAATCAAAATGGAGTTATGAACTAGACATCCGGTTCGTAAATAACATGGAATTCAACATGTAGATTACAGTTGACTGCAGGAATTGCAAACCATGTGTATCGTCAACTGGGCGTCGCCAGATATTTTTAAATCTTTTCATGTTTTTGGTCAAGGTGCTCAAATGATTGATGCACTTTGCATGATAAGAGTGAGTGAGTGAGTGAGTGAGTGAGTGAGTGAGTGAGTGAGTGAGAGTGCTTTACGTTACATCGGCAATATTTAAGCCATATCGGACAAACTTGAGCCTGGAAATTCCAGTCTAGTTCAGCAAGGGTGGAAACTGGACTTTTAACTCCGTTGCCTAGAGAAGATGGTTTAACCCAGCCTGACAGTTTGGCGTGATAAGCACTATAACCACGCCTTGTTGATGGCCGATATCAGCAGACACAGCAGGGTAATACAGTCGAGTATTGGACATTTGGCACCGTCAGATGTAAATGGGATGCTGGTATAACATCAAGGTATGTGGAAGATGCATCCATGTTACTCATTACTAAGTGACCTGATGGTACCAACCTTGAGAAGGGACAGTTGAGCGTTTTGGAAGTGGATGTTGTCCGTCACAGGCAGAACCAGTCCCTTCTGTCCCTGGGCTACAACATACAGCACTACATTGTACAACACAGAACAATATATTGTATAACATGCAACAATATATATAGTACAACATACAACAATACATTGTACAACATACAACAATACATTGTACAACAAAGAACAATATATTGTATAACATGCAACAATATATATAGTACAACATACAACAATACATTGTACAACATACAACAATATATTGTACAACATACAACAATACATTGTACAACATACAACAATACATTGTACAACAAAGAACAATATATTGTACAACATACAACAATATATTGTACAACATACAACAATACATTGTACAACATACAATACATTGTACAACATACAACAATATATTGTACAACAAGCAACAATACATTGTACAACATACAACAATACATTGTACAACAAAGAACAATATATTGTATAACATTAAACAATATATTGTATAACATAAAACAATACATTGTACAACATACAATACATTGTACGACATACAATACATTGTACAACATACAATACATTGTACAACATACAACAATGCATTGTACAACATACAACAATGCATTGTACAACATACAACAATGCATTGTACAACAAAATAATGTACAACACACAATACATTGTACAACATACAATACATTGTACAACATACAATACATTGTACAACATACAATACATTGTAAAACATATAATACATTGTACAACATACAACAATACATTGTACAACAAAATAATGTACAACACACAATACATTGTACAACATACAATACATTGTACAACATACAATACATTGTACAACATACAATACATTGTAAAACATATAATACATTGTACAACATACAACAATACATTGTACAACAAAATACTGTACAACACACAATACATTGTACAACATACAATACATTGTACAACATACAATACATTGTACAACATACAACAATACATTGATCATGATCATCGATCCACACACTTGGGAAATGATGACATGCATCAACCATGTCAGCCAGCCTGACCACCCAAACCCGTTTGCATGGCAAGCATGGGTTGCTGAACACCTATTTTACCCCAGATCTTCACAATACAATACATTGTACAACATGGGGTCAGGATCAAAGACTTGATGACTTGATTGCATGTCATCATACCCCTTTGATGTGGATTGTTGCTCACAATATCGATCACTGGATTGTCCAGTCACTGGCATAAATCGGGAATATTGCCGAGGGCAGTGTCAAACAACAAGCTAAGATTGTATCAACATTTATGCTGTCATACCTTCTGACAAGTGGTTTCTTCAAAACACACATACACTTGGAGAACTAATCTTTCAAACCAATTCATTATTAATTCCCAGTTAGGCCACACATTTTTTATTTTTTTTATTCACGGGCATGTCGCCCCTACTTAAAAGCAGCGGGAAAAGAAATAAATTAAAAATAAAAAGATTTATTTTTATTATGTCTCCTGGTAGTAATTTAGACCCTCTTATACATCATAATATGATATACATATAAATCTATGTTTACATCACTATCAGTGATTCAAGAAGCCCGCTACAGAATGACTTACATATAAATAAACAAATAAACAAATAAATAAATAAATAAATAAATAAATAAATAAATAAATAAATAAATAAATAAATAAATAATAAATAAATAAATAAATAAATAAATGACACAGCTATATATTTTAACCTATATTTCAACTGATCTTGTGATAAACAGCTGAAATATATCCGTGAAACATAAAATTAAAAAAAGTGTGGCCTCAACTAATAAAACATTAAAGTAGGCCGAGGAAACCTCTCCATCACTGGAATGACAGAACTTATCCTACACTGTGTTACACTACACAGGTTACACTACACAGGTTATGCTACACTCTGTTACACTACACAGGTTCCACTACACTGTGTTACACTACACAGGTTACACTACACTGTGTTACACTACACTGTGTTACACTACACTGTGTTACACTACACAGGTTACACTACACAGGTTACACTACACTGTGTTACACTACACTGTGTTACACTAAACTGTGTTACACTGCACAGGTTACACTACACTGTGTTACACTACACAGGTTACACTACACTGTGTTACACTACACAGGTTACACTACACAGGTTACACTACACTGTGTTACACTACACTGTGTTACACTACACTGTGTTACACTACACTGTGTTACACTACACAGGTTACACTACACTGTGTTACACTACACTGTGTTACACTACACTGTGTTACACTACACTGTGTTACACTACACAGGTTACACTACACTGTGTTACACTACACTGTGTTACACTACACAGGTTACACTACACTGTGTTACACTACACAGGTTACACTACACTGTGTTACACTACACTGTGTTACACTACACAGGTTACACTACACTGTGTTACACTACACAGGTTACACTACACTGTGTTACACTACACTGTGTTACACTACACTGTGTTACACTACACAGGTTACACTACACTGTGTTACACTACTCTGTGTTACACTACACTGTGTTACACTACACAGGTTACACTATACAGGTTACACTACACTGTGTTACACTACACTGTGTTACACTACACTGTGTTACACTACACTGTGTTACACTACACAGGTTACACTACACTGTGTTACACTACACTGTGTTACACTACACAGGTTACACTACACTGTGTTACACTACACTGTGTTACACTACACAGGTTACACTACACAGTTTACACTACACTGTGTTACACTACACTGTGTTACACTACACAGGTTACACTACACAGGTTACACTACACTGTGTTACACTACACTGTGTTACACTACACTGTGTTACATTACACAGGTTACACTACACTGTGTTACACTACACTGTGTTACACTACACTGCGTTACACTACACAGGTTACACTACACAGGTTACACTACACAGGTTACACTACACTGTGTTACACTACACTGTGTTACACTACACAGGTTACACTACACAGGTTACACTACACTGTGTTACACTACACTGTGTTACACTACAAAGGTTACACTACACTGTGTTACACTACACTGTGTTACACAACACAGGTTACACTACACAGGTTACACTACACTGTGTTACACTACACTGTGTTACACTACACTGTGTTACACTACACAGGTTACACTACACTGTGTTACACTACACTGTGTTACACTACACTTTGTTACACTACACTGTGTTACACTACACAGGTTACACTACACAGGTTACACTACACTGTGTTACACTACACAGGTTACACTACACTGTGTTACACTACACAGGTTACACTACACAGGTTACACTACAAAGGTTACACTACACAGGTTACACTACACTGTGTTACACTACACAGGTTACACTACACAGGTTACACTACACAGGTTACACTACACTGTGTTACACTACACTGTGTTACACTACAGAGGTTACACTACACTGTGTTACACTACACTGTGTTACACTACACAGGTTACACTACACAGGTTACACTACACTGTGTTACACTACACTGTGTTACACTACACAGGTTACACTACACTGTGTTACAATACACTGTGTTACACTACACAGGTTACACTACACAGGTTACACTACACTGTGTTACACTACACTGTGTTACACTACACTGTGTTACACTACACTGTGTTACACTACACAGGTTACACTACACAGGTTACACTACACTGTGTTACAATACACTGTGTTACACTACACAGGTTACACTACACTGTGTTACACTACACTGTGTTACACTACACTTTGTTACACTACACTGTGTTACACTACACAGGTTACACTACACTGTGTTACACTACACTGTGTTACACTACACAGGTTACACTACACTGTGTTACACTACACTGTGTTACACTACACTGTGTTACACTACACAGGTTACACTACACAGGTTACACTACACTGTGTTACACTACACTGTGTTACAATACACAGGTTACACTACACAGGTTACACTACACTGTGTTACACTACACTGTGTTACACTACACAGGTTACACTACACTGTGTTACACTACACAGGTTACACTACACAGGTTACACTACACTGTGTTACACTACACAGGTTACACTACACTGTGTTACACTACACAGGTTACACTACACTGTGTTACACTACACAGGTTACACTACACAGGTTACACTACACTGTGTTACACTACACAGGTTACACTACACTGTGTTACACTACACTGTGTTACACTACACTGTGTTACACTACACTGTGTTACACTACACTGTGTTACACTGCACAGGTTACACTATACTGTGTTACACTACACAGGTTACACTACACTGTGTTACACTATACTGTGTTACACTATACTGTGTTACACTGCACAGGTTACACTATACTGTGTTACACTACACTGTGTTACACTACACTGTGTTACACTACACTGTGTTACACTATACTGTGTTACACTGCACAGGTTACACTACACAGGTTACACTACACTGTGTTACACTACAAAGGTTACACTACACTGTGTTACACTACACTGTGTTACACTACACAGGTTACACTACACTGTGTTACACTACACTGTGTTACACTACACTGTGTTACACTACACAGGTTACACTACACAGGTTACACTACACTGTGTTACACTACACTGTGTTACAATACACAGGTTACACTACACAGGTTACACTACACTGTGTTACACTATACTGTGTTACACTATACTGTGTTACACTGCACAGGTTACACTATACTGTGTTACACTACACTGTGTTACACTACACTGTGTTACACTACACTGTGTTACACTATACTGTGTTACACTGCACAGGTTACACTACACAGGTTACACTACACTGTGTTACACTACAAAGGTTACACTACACTGTGTTACACTACACTGTGTTACACTACACAGGTTACACTACACTGTGTTACACTACACTGTGTTACACTACACTGTGTTACACTACACAGGTTACACTACACAGGTTACACTACACTGTGTTACACTACACTGTGTTACAATACACAGGTTACACTACACAGGTTACACTACACTGTGTTACACTACACAGGTTACACTACACTGTGTTACACTACACTGTGTTACACTACACTGTGTTACACTACACTGTGTTACACTACACAGGTTACACTACACTGTGTTACACTACACTGTGTTACACTACACTGTGTTACACTACACAGGTTACACTACACAGGTTACACTACACTGTGTTACACTACACTGTGTTACATTACAGAGGTTACACTACACTGTGTTACACTACACAGGTTACACTACACAGGTTACACTACACTGTGTTACATTACAGAGGTTACACTACACTCTGTTACACTACACAGGTTACACTACACAGGTTACACAGCATGTGTGCTTCTCCTACTGCACCTCAAGCCATGGTGTAAATGAAGGTGTTTGTTTGAGTTCAGCTTTGTACATGAATTTCACTCAGATGTTGCAATATGGAGGTGATAATGTAGAACTGTTGCAAGACGTACCATTAAGCTGTGGAAGAATGAACAGCTTGAGAGCTCCGTTCATCACCAACTGGAGAGCCGTGGTCTGCAACAGAAATAGATGCCCAATGAAAATATAAATACTTGCCAGACAATATTTAGCAACAGATTCTAAATTCCTTCTGATATAGAGGAAGTGTTTGAAACAGCTCAAGTATGCACCTAGTTGGCATACAGTATCTTGTTTTCCATATTCAACGTATTAAGCAACCCCTACTAAGGCTGAGATAATCATTACAAGCAACATCTGCTTGTCTATATTACAGACTTTTCTACAGAAACAGCAATGCAGGAGTATTTTATCAAATATGTTTATAACACGTCCCTAGCAGCCGATGGTTGTCGTAAGAGGTGGCCATGGATGGGGTGATCTGGCTCTATGGCTTGGCTGATTGCGTGTCACTGTACCCCATACCACATGAATTGTTGCTCACAATATCATCACTGGATTGTCTGGTCCAGACTGGACTATTTACAGGCTGCCGTGACACAGCTCAAATATAGCTGATTGGGGCATTAAACAAGAAACAATTCTGTCATGAACTGTTTTTTTATCAGTTAACATAATCTGGATGAGACAGAAACTTGATTCTAAGATGATAAAACTTCAGTAGAAACTTCAATGCCAGCATTTGTTAATTCTGCTAACAAGCTGAACACAGTCAGAACTAAAGACTTCATTTATAACAATACATACTTATTGACTGGCATTACTCTGTGCCTTCCATACATCTGAAAGAAACACAAGTATTCCAACATGGAGACTCACTTGAAGGAGTGACTTGACCCACTTACCGACACTGTGCCAACTGTAGAATTCTTCACATCCAGTTTGAGGCTGTTGATGAAAAAACTCACAACAATGAACACATGAACACCACAAACCCACATATATATACTTTGTTGACATCATGTTTATTAACTTTAAAAATGGATATAGGTAAAAATGGTGAAATAACGGGTATGGTAAGGGCGGCAGTTTACTATGGGTGAGTGGCTAGTGCCTAGATGCTGCTCCCATCGAGTGATGTTATCAAGTAGACGTGGGAAGCACTGACCAGGAATGGACAAGGAACAGATTTAAATGGTATGACAGGTTTGGGACAATTTGGATAATTAATGGAACATAGTTATACAAATTGTACTTGTTCACAATATCCCATTGGCATAGACTTGATATACTATTTCAACACTTACCATATTCGACGTAATAAGCGCCCTGCTCTAATAAGCGCCCACGGCGATATTTGCTAATATATTAGCTAGTGAACAATACCAAAAAGCACCCCTTCCGATTGATCAATGTACACAACACTTATTTATTCGCGTATAATACGTACTCGTGTGTTATATGCACCCTTAATTATGGGTAATTAAATTCTGGAAAAATGTATCTCTTGTATATGAACAGTTCAGGCTGTCAGCATAAACCACGAAATTTATCATTAAACTCTCTTTTTTTCACCAAAATAATATTCTAATAAGAGTCCCCTATTTCTCATTTTGAGAGCGCCCTGGGCACTTATTACGTCGAATACAGTATTACAGATGTTACTTCAACGGTACATTCTCTTGTTACTGAGTGACACAAAACTCCAAAGTGCTCCCCATGACTTTTCTTAAGCTTCAGTATTTCATTTTCTGTGTCTGTGTCTGTGTCTATTTGCCAAATGGTAATGGTTGCGTGTGTCTGCAGACTGACGTTGGACTCTGGTGACCTACTTTGTACTGGTGATCGTGCCCTTCACCAGCTGCTTGACGATGCTGGCGTTGACCTTGGCATCAAGCACCTGCACAGAACAACAAGGACTGTGAAGTTATTATCAGTTGTGTCTTATCAACATCGAGGCATCAAACCAGACTAGTTTGCTGACTGATTGGAACCACTAAACAATACAATTATGAATTTGTATAGTGCACTCTCCAGTTTACAACTTCTCAAATGTCCTTAGACCATGGTGGATCTTCATTGTAAACCTCGTCAAATCTCAGCTCCCTGGGAATATGCACCCCAAGCTGCTTGAGAAGCTCCAGTTCACCACTAGACCTATCTACGTGCCTTGTGTGGTGAAAAAACAAGCACATTTAAGTCCTGAGTCTAAGTTTTTGCCATGGAAACTAGATTTTTTTCTCTCAAAAACCACTAAATAATCACTAAAAGGCACCAGTTCTCCACCTGACCTATCTATGTGCCAAGTCTGGTTTGTCCAGACTTGATAGTTTGCAGGCCGTCTTCATTTATTGTGGAATGCAGCATTAAACAAGAAACTAACACTGAGAGACCGAACCATGTAGATAGTGTAGTGGGATGACACACTGGGGGTACTCACAACGGTGATGGTGAGCAGGAAGGGGGTCTTTCCACCGGCTGTCTTGGCGTAGAGGTCAACATTGCCAGCGAAGTTCATGTTGATGAGGCCCCCAGAGATGGTGACGTTGGGAGGGGCTGTGGCATGCATCCTCATCAGCACCTGGCTGTTGGGGTACTTCTTGCCGATCTGTTACAGACAGTGTTACATGTCACAGAGGGTCGGACAAATTGGCAAATTGGCTGCCCTAGCCAGTTCAAAGTCATTCTAACACCACTAGTGGTAATATTGGGAGAAACCACACCCTATTGTGATTTGTATTGAAGAGATGGGATTGTATTTTCTGAGAACCACGACAAACAGCTGCAGTTACCTGTGGGATGAAGGAGCCAACGCACTTGAAGTTGCTACATGTTGTGTTGAGGATGGACCTGTTGCCAGGTGGGAGCTGAAACAGAATACATTAAATATGTATGTATGAAAAATCAATGCCAAACAAAAAACAAACAAACAAACAAAAAGAAAGAAACTATCAAAAACAAATAAACACAAAGAAAAAGAAAAAAAGAATCAAACAAACAAAGAACAAAACAAGAACACAAACAAACAAAAAGAAAAAAAGAAACAACTAAAAACAAAGATAAAAAAAGAAAAAAAAGAAACAAACAAACAAAAAGAAAGAAACTATCAAAAACAAATAAACATAAAGAAAAAGAAAGAAAGAATCAAACTAACAAAAAGAACAAAACAAGAAAACAAACAAACAAAAAGAAAAAAAGAAACAAACAAACAAAAAGAAACAAACAAACAAAAGACAGAAAAAAAGAAACATTGGAAGGGCAACCCGAGTGCTACTCACATCCTTGGCAGTCAGGTTGTACTGCAGGAAGCCGTGCTGGAAGCCGGAGTAGGCGAGGGAGTTCCCCATGTAGTCCGACACCCACAGGTACAGCATGTGGGAGGTATCGGGTGTGGTCGGCAGGGGGGCAGGGCTGAACGGACACTCCTTCCTCGCTCCGTTCCAGAACACCTCTCCCTGAAGACAGACAGTGAGCACAATGGTGGACAGACCATGTGACATCTTGTGTCATGTCGTTAGGACTGTGCATTGTACGAAAGATATCAAATTGCCTCCAAACTGTAGGAAATGTTTTGTAAGTCAATAACTGTAAGTCAAGTTCAGTCAGTTTTAAATCTACTTATGGTCGTCATCATTCCACTCCCCGGCCTTGCCGTGTCAGTGGAGATCCTTCAGCATTACTTAAATGAGATTACTTTTTTAAAAGGGTTTCATTTTGCCATCAACATCAATATAATATTTGTACAATATATCATGGCAGATGAGCATAATGTCAGCACAACCCTCCTGTGAATACCACAAGCCTCGGTATGGCGCTGACTAAGCAGAAACACAATCACGGCCACGCCGGGAATATACACCATAATCATGGATTCTGGCATGTCAAAGGGAAGTAACTCTGAACCCTAAACTGGGCCCACCGATCCCCCACAATACTTTTGGGACACTAAATTTTCAATCTTGACGCCTTGGAGAACCTTCAGTCCCCCTATAATTTGTCCTAACTTGAGCGACATCGGAAAACCAAACCAGATACACTTATTGGGACACACGAATGAACTTTACCATCAGACAAATCAAACCTGATTCTTTGAGATGACAAGCAAATACCTTGACAGCTAGGCTTCCCATCATTGGCCATGCTGTTATCACACAGGTTATCGACCATAACCTGCAACGTTATCAGTATCGGAGGAGCTGACACAAGCTTCTTGTCACTGGACTGATACTGATATGGACTTGGAAACAGCACACTTGATAACCTCAGACAACTTACCTTCAACATGGTCTCCAGGAACTTGGTGTCGAAGGTCGGGTTCGAGATGAGGCTGTAGTCAAGCAGGAACTTCTTCAGCACTAAAACTGTCACTGGAATCAAAAGGTCGAGATAAGCTGTACGCAGGGTAATAGCTTTGTTACTTGTTGCTCCGTCATTTTCAGATCCACGGAAAATGAATTCCACTTCACTGTAGTGGCTGGCTGGGAATATCCAAGGGAGACAAGTATTGGGGTACAGGAGATCTACGCTGGCTGGGAATATCCAAGGGAGACAAGTATTGGGGTACCAGGGATCTATGCTGGGTGCGAATATTCAAGGGAGACAAGTATTGGGGTACAGGAGATCTACGCTGGCTGGGAATATCCAAGGGAGACAAGTATTGGGGTACAGGAGATCTACGCTGGCTGGGAATATCCAAGGGAGACAAGTATTGGGGTACCAGGGATCTATGCTGGGTGCGAATATTCAAGGGAGACAAGTATTGGGGTACAGGAGATCTATGCTGGCTGGGACTATCCAAGGGAGACAAGTATTGGGGTACAGGTGATCTATGCTGGCTGGGACTATCCAAGGGTGACAAGTATTGGGGTACACAAGATCTATGCTGGCTGGGAATATCCAAGGGAGACAAGTACTGGGAACTGAGCTGGCACAGAATTCCAAGAGCAACCATACTTACTTGGGAGTTTTGCCAGCTGTTTATTTGCCTGTGTGTTGACGGCGGCAACAACCAGCTGACACATCTACAAGAGGAACACAGACAACATGAAGTATAAGAAGAACCACCAAAAGCTTATACTTCGTTAACAAATTGATTTACATGGTGCACCAAAAAAATGTGTGTGAGAGTTTCTTAAACCTCAAGTCTTTGAAAGGCATTTAGAAGTGTTACACGTAAGGAAGAGAATTCATGGATCAACTTCTCCATTATGAGGAACACAATGTTTCGGAGTATATCATGTGAACATATGAAGGAGTAAGTATATACACCGAAACGTTGTGTTCCTCATAATAAAGAAGTTGATCCATAAATTCTCTTCCTTATCATGAAGAAAGGTGGATGGCTAACTGCAGATAAAGCAAGGTGTTTACACACTAGCACGTTAAACTTTTCACCAATGACAGACGTAACATGGACACATCATGAACCCTGGAGACTCGGCCATATTGTCCTTCATTCAAAGAAGTTGAGACCCACAAAGATCCGGGATGGAATAGGTCTTCAGCAACCCATGCTTGCAATAAAAAGAGGCGATTAACAGGATTGGGTGGTCAGGCTTACTGACTTGGTTGGTGCATGTCATCATATCTCAATTGCATGGATCCATGCGCATGATATCAATCACTGGATTGTCTGGCCCAGACTCAATTATTTACAGATCGCCGTCATACAGCTGGAATATTGCTGTGTGTTGCATTATGCAACGAACAAACAAACAAACAAGTTGATTCACTTCTGACTGACCTGGTTCTGTAGAAGACCCTTCACCTTCCCCTCGATGACGTGACTGAAGATATTATAGAGCCAGGAAGCGCCACCGTGGAATTTGATTTTCACACCCCCAATTCCGCTGGAACAACCACTGCCGGCCAGCTTGGGTTTTCCAGCAGCGTCCCCTGTAAACAGTGGTAGTTGTATTGACCTTCACCTTCATCGTGCACAAAGGGGAACAGCGCACAGGAATAATGTTCCAAATGAGATGAAAGATAGAGCAAGATTGAGAACATACCAAGTTTCACTGTCATGCTGAAACTGACCCCACTCAGTGATGCATCAAAGCTGCCATGGTCCGAAATTTTGATCCTGAAACCAAACATCATATTCGTTTATGAAAAGTATTCTTCCAAGCAACTTTTATATACCACCTACCATACAGACTTGTACTCACGTCTACTCATTTCTAGTCATGTCTACTCAAGTCTACTATGGTCATCTACCATCCCTGCTTCTACTCATGTCTACTCAAATCTACACTGGTCATCTTCCATCCCTGCTTCTACTCATGTCTACTCAAGTCTACTCTGACCACCTACCATTCCTGCTTGTACTCATGTCTACTCAAGTCTACTCTGGCCATCTACCATCCCTGCTTGTACACATCTACTCAAGTCTACTCTGGTCTTATCCCAACCCTGCTTCTACCCATGTCTACTCATGTCTACTCTGGCCATCGACCATCCCTGCTTGTACACATCTACTCACGTCTACTCATGTCTGCTCTGGCCACCTACCATCCCTGCTTCTACTCATGTCTACTCACGTCTACTCTGGTCATCTACCATCCCTGCTTGTACTGATGTCTACTCAAGTCTACTCTGGTCTTATCCCATCCCTGCTTCTACCCATGTCTACTCATGTCTACTCTGGTCATCTACCATTCTTGCTACTACTCATGTCTACTCTGGTCATCTACCATCCCTGCTTCTACTCACATCTACTCATGTCTACTCTGGCCATCTACCATCCCTACTTGTACACATCTACTCATGTCTACTCTGGTCATCTACCATCCCTGCTTCTACTCACGTCTACTCACGTTTACTCTGGTGATCTACCATCCCTGCTTGTACTGATGTCTACTCACATCTACTCTGGTCATCTACCATCCCTGCTTCTACTCACGTCTACTCAAGTCTGCTCTGGTCATCTACCATCCCTGCTTCTACTCATGTCTACTCTGGCCATCTACCATCCCTGCGTCTACTCATGTCTACTCTGGTCATCTACCATCCCTGTGTCTACTCATGTCTACTCTGGCCATCTACCATCCCTGCTTCTACTCATGTCTACTCTGGCCACCTACCATCCCTGCTTCTACTAATGTCTACTCTGGCCTCCTACCGTCCCTGCTTCTACTGATGTCTACTCATGTCTACTCTGTCAATCTACTATCCCTGCTTCTACTAATGTCTACTCATGTCTACCCAAGCCACCTACCATCCCTGCTTGTACTGATATCTACTCGTGTCTACTCTGGCCACCTACCATCCCTGCTTCTACTCATGTCTACTCATGTCTACTCTGGCCACCAACCATCCCTGCTTCTACTCATGTCTACTCATGTCTACTCTGGCCACCTACCATCCCTGCTTCTACTCATGTCTACTTGTGTCTACTCCTGCCACCTACCATCCCTGCTTCTACTCACGTCTACTCATGTCTACTCGTGTCTACTATGGCCACCTACCATCCCTTCTTGTACTGATGTCTACTCATGTCTACTCGTGTCTACTCCGGCCACCTACCATCCCTGCTTATACTTGTAGTGGAAGTCTCCATGCAGGCTCAAGCCCGCCCCGGTTGCACTCCACCTGATGCCAGCCCCTTCCTTTAGTGCCATGGAGCTGCCAGGGGTGGTGAAGCTCTGAATTGTCATCCTACAACAAAACCAGAAATAGCAGAACACAAACACATTTTGTACAGAGATTCAGACAAAGATTTCAAGATGTTTGTGCATTTTCTTGTTGTTGATGTTTGTGCATTTTCTTGTTGTTGATGTTTGTGCATTTTCTTGTTGTTGGTGAAAATGGATACATGTTACATTTGCTGCAAAAAGGGAAGGGTAGCAGTGGTGGTGGTACTCAGGATTTGATTGGTTGGTTTGTTGTTTAACGCCGCCCTCAGCAATATTCCAGCTATATGACGGCGGTCTATAAATAATCGAGTCTGGACCAGTCAATCCAGTGATTTACATCATGAGCATTGATCTACCCAATTGGGATATGATGACATGCATCAACCAAGTCAGCGAGCCTGACCACCCGATCTTGTTAGTCGCCTCTTATGACAAGCATAGTCGCCTTTTATGGCACGCATGGGTTGCTGGAGACCTTTTCTACCCCGGATCTTCATGGATCCACTCAGGGTGTGAATGGGGTCTCTGTAACCAAGGTAACTATGAAGTCTGACTGTCTCTCACCCCGTGATGCTGTAGGTGACTTTGCCAGACTTGCCGGACTGGTCTGGGATGTGCAGTTTCCTGATGGACTGGGACAAGGCCAGCATGGCCATTTTGTTTGCTGAAAATATCAAAATGTTATCTTTCAGATACTTGGTTGGATAACTTCATCAGATGATACCTTTCACTCCTCGTTAGACACAATTCTAGAGCTGAGCGTAGTGTTCATGCCCATTTAAGTCCAGGGGCAGTATTCAGAAAAATTCTTAGAGTGCTAAAGTGGTCTTAAGTCTGAGAAAATTCTAAGAAATATCAAAAGTTACTCTTCTCTTAAATCTAAGAATTTTCTGAAATCATGTTCATAAAACCACTAAGAGCACTAAGAGTACTCAAGAGGACTTTGGTGAGTTAAGGATTTTCTTAAGTATCCAATATGGCGGCAGATTAGTTACGACCAATGTCCGAACTAAGAGTAAGTCTCAGAGTTTTACTTTACTCTCAGCTAAACGTTACGCTCAGAGTCATTATGAGTTTCCTGTAACTCTTAGCAAAGAATTTTTTTAGCGAGTTAAGAGTATTTTTAAGAAAATTCTGAGAATTTGTATAAAGACCGCCCCAGATGTTCAGATGAAACTTTCATGAAGTTTATCATGATGATGGTAGTAAATGTTCAAGTTTGTTGACATGGTAGACGTAAAATGTTATATTTGCTCTTGACTCTTGACTTACAATTCAACCAAAGCACAGAACACACAAACATGATGAACAAACACAGCACATCATGTTTTAGATACACACCCACGTCATGTTTCAGGTCCCTGTCAACGTCATGTTTCAGGTCCCCGCCCACATCATGTTTCAGGTCCCAGCCCACGTCATGTTTCTGATACCCTCCCACGTCATGTTTCAGGTCTCTGCCCATGTCATGTTTCAGGTCTCTGCCCATGTCATGTTACTGGCAGAGGGAACATGATCCCTATGCTGAAGTCTCGGCAATCTTTGTGTGAACACAAATATGGAAGGGGATCTGTGCCAAATGTACAGTGTGCTACATGTGTCTTTCATAATCAGTAGAAATCTTGACTCCATTTTGCCATATGTCAACTGATGGAATGCAACATAGTTTATTTCATACTGCACCAGAGCTACAGATAAGCAGCGAATTTGCTTAAAATACCCCCCAAAAATATTCAAAACCCAATTACTTTCAACTAACTTGCGTACAGAAACACATGCATTAAATGAAAAAGTCAAATGTATGAAAACAGCACGCGTAAATACCCAATGAAGTTTTTTCAGCATGCATACGAAGGAGCTAATTTCCAAAACACAATTAGAAGCTTATATACTTTCCGAGTCCAGCCTATATATTTAGAACAGTTATATACATCTAAGACATTATTTCATTTGTTTTAATTCTTAAAATGTTCAATACTTTTGGGAAAAACCCAATAGAGTGATAAATAGATAGTGAAAAAATATTGGTTACCCAATGAAAAATGTAATAACCCAATTAAAATAGAAACCCTAGAGTGAAAAGTCAGTTGCTCAAAAAGTTATCCGGAGCTCTGCTGCAGTGACAAACAATTTATGCTACAGCTAGGCTCCTTCTACTTATGTCTATAAACAACACCATATTTTCTTGAGTATAACGCACACACCCTATTCTTAGGTACAAGTTTTGGGAAAATGGCTATTTCGTGTTTGTGCGCATTGTCTTGCAGTGTCAAGTCCAGCTGAAGAAAAAATTGTTCTGATCAGTTGCGAGGCAGACCCCGTCACACAGCACTCGTGTGACTACGGAAGTGATGACATCACATATCTTCACACTACTGCTTGTCACGTGGCTGACACGTTGGGTCTAATTAACCGTTACAGCTATTTGTGTTCCTTCTCTGTGGCTGTCGACATTTTGTTGTGGTGTTTGTCATTACCTCCATCTGGTGGGGGGTCTTCAGTTTTAAAATTTAGTGTATGTCATTTTAGAGTCATTTTCTGCCATCTTGATTAGATAAGAAGCGTGTTTATCAAAACCTAGATTACAACGTAAATGCCTTGGTCGTATGAAGCCAATCACATTCCTTCCCAAGGTTCCCTGCGGCCAGCCGAGTCATTTTTTGCCAGCTTGATTAGATAAGAAGCGTGTTTATCAAGACCTAGATTACAACGTAAATGCCTTGGTCGTATGAAGCCAATCACTCTCCTACCCAGGGTTCCCTGCGGCCAGCCTAGTGCCTCTGTTAAGTCGTCACATCTTACAGTCAATTCATGTGTTTTTCATCTTTTTCATTTTAGATAAACATGAACATGATGAAATGTTAAACTTTCATTGAGAAAATATTCTAAAACATGAAAAACTATTTCCATTGCACATTTATCCTCTACATGCTGCCTGTGACATCCAATGGAGAGCTAGCGATACTGTCACTTTGACATAGCTGTCAACCCCTGGATGTCTAAATGCATGAGAAGCCAAGGTGCAGGGGCTGCAAGCGCCAATGGGTCCAGGGCTATAAGTCCCGGTAGGGTGGGGTGGGTGGGGGTGGGGGGAGGGGCGCAGGGGGTGAAGCGGCCCCTGCGTAAACTGGTTTTGAATGATTTTAATTGCCTTAGAGAGCATGTATTCTGAAAAATTATATTTTTATCTAGACTACATTTTATATGAATGCGTGAGAATTTCCCAACCTTGCGTGTGAGCGTAACATAGGTGATAAATGCGTGTGCGAGTTGACAGGTATGCTTTGATGTGTAAAGCTAGATTGGCATGCACCACACTGTCGCAGTTGTCTATATATATAGTTATGCAGCATACTATGTAAAGCACACGGATATGGTGGGGGGGTAGAGAGAAGGCAAGCAGACCCAGAAAGTTAGGTGGTTATCAGCTATTGTTTACAGATATGGCTTTACAATGGTTGACTACTGGCCCTTTAATAAGCGTCCAGGGCACTTAATGCTATCGTGGTAGCCATTTATTGATACACGTTAATCACAATAACAGCACAATGAACAGTGTCCCCTCAATACTGATGTTGCTTAAACACACGCAGGAACCATGTATAGATAGGCCCAGTTCAGCCACCATGCCTGGCCCCTGGTGGCCTGGAGACTCGCCAGCTTCAAGGTCAAGGCCGTGGTAACCACAGCCCTCATATTCAACCTAAAAAATATTGCCCCCGAGGCAAATCCAACTGATTGAAAATAAAAACAAACATCAGTCATACTCACCATAAGTAAGGCCTTTCTGTGTTATTCTTGCTTTAAAACCCGGAGCTGTAGATGCAACAACAGCAACGAACACCACCACAACAAAAATAACAACAATCTTCATTTTGTTGTTGTGACGACTGCCACCGACCACTTTCACTGAGAGTGAGACGTCTTCTAGAGCGATCCGTCAACTGCCGAGCTAGAGGCGTAGCGTGTTACTGCTCGTCAACGCTTCTCAACAGGGAAGTAATATGTGGTTTGATAGCACCAACCAGGAAGTAGAAACTGAAAATACGGTCGGCCCTGTCCACTGCCTCACATGATCACCTGTGACGATGGTGGGAAATTCCAGCCAAGGGACGTTACTCTTGGTATCACTGTTATTCAATCAAATGCCAACTTGAATCTATCCCTAACACCGCCATGAAGTGATTGGTGTTGTGAGTTGTGACGCTTTTATGTGTAGGCAGTTGTGGCAAAACATATTGATGTTGAAGCAGTCGTCAAGATCAATAGCTTTCCTTGTTTCCTAGCAACGTTTTAAACTTCATTATATATACTCATCAAAAAAGAAACGCACAGGTAGATGTTTCGTAAATTTATTGTACCTAATAAAATTGATATATTATCTTAATATCATAGATACAAATATGAAATTTTGGGGCTCGATATTCACATGCTGTGGTACAAAGACATTGAAAACTGTTCATTGTTATGTCACATAACGCCACAAGATAGCGCTGAACTCGTGTAACCGCCCTGGTCCCGCCAAGGCTCTTCGTCTCCTCAGCACTGACTGGATAAGTGTACCAATTCTGTCCTGCGGAATTCTGCGCCATTCTGCTTGTAGCACGTTGGCCAGTTGTGGGAGTGTCTGCGGCATGTTCGGGCGTTGACGTACACGTCGATCGAGTTCATCCCAGAGGTGTTCGATGGGGTTGAGATCTGGAGATCTCGACGGTCAGGGCAAGGCGTTGATATTGGCATTATGAAGGTAGTCTACCGTGACACGAGCTGTGTGTGGTGAAGCGTTGCCCTGTTGAAACAGCCCCCTCTGGCCGTCAATGATTGGAAGAAGGTGAGGTTGAGGAATTTGATTCATGTAGCGATTTGCTGTCAAATTTCCCTGAACCACACCCAAATCAGATCTCGTGGTGTACGATATGGCCCCCACACCATACCACTATCGCCACCGAATTTGTCGAATTCACGCACACAATGTGGGCAAAACGCTCATCGCTAAACCACACTCGTCTTTTCTCAAATTCCAAGGCAAGCGACTGGATCTTCTGGGTCGGATTCCAGCCTCGCGAAGTTTGTTCCTGACAGTCTGGTCCGATATCCTCCTCAAACCAGGGATGCGTCCTGCACTCTCCGTGGCTGTGGGATTTCGATGACGTAGGTGGAACAGTCGAATGTAGCGATCCTGTGCAGGGGTGGTAACTCATGGTCGCATTTTTATAGCCACTACCACGAGTTTCGAATGCCATAACATGCACGTGCATTTTGCTTTGATGCTTTCATCCATGAAATTTTTTAACAAGTGTGAAAACAATTGCGAATCGACAATAGCTGCGTTTTGAAGCACCGTTTGTCGAATATCAGACCACCAACATTTCTTAATAACATATAGCCAATTTATATACCGGATTTTTTGTGTAGTCAGGTTCAGTTAACTACATACTACCTGTGCGTTTCTTTTTTTGAAGAGTGTATGTTACAGTCAATGTGAAAAACGGAAATTTTTACTTTGCTTATTTACAAAACGCATAAATATTTCAATTATTTTTCAGATTGACTAAAAAATCTGACCATTTATTATATTGTGATAAAAATTTCCAAACATTTTATGTTTAATTTGATAGGATTAAAAGAAAACTAAAGTCAATGTATTTTTTTGCTTCTAATCCTTGCAATGATTATTCGAGTGTGATGTTTTTAAGACCTTTTAAACTTCTCAATACTTTGTAGTCAATATGTCAAATAAATGGACAGACGTTTAAGTCGATTTGTAAAATGACTGAAACATTTAGGCATTTTATAAATTACCTCACTGCATGACTTACATTGTACACAATGACTGTTACATGTACACTTGTATACTCCGATGGAAGCATAACATCCACGAGTACTTTCAGTAGAGAAAACAGAATTTCAGTAACTGTTACAAGTGCATATTATAATTATGGCATCCGAAGGCACACGCAAATCTAGTTTGTTTGGGTGATATAAACATATTTCATATACATGTATGTTCGAATAACAGAGTTCAGTAAGTAGGGTCTATTTATATAAACAGTGATGCCCAATGAGTGTTGGCCGACACGATGACTGTGGAATAAATTTGGAATTAAATATGTAAACAAAGCCAGTCCAGATTTATATACAAGCACGTCCAGCCAGCCCTATTCCACGGCATCAGGGAATTTGAAAAACAATAATTCGAGGAGAGAAAATTTAATGTATTGTGTAATAAGAGATTTCATAGACTATATGTCAGTCAAATGAGATCTGCCGAGACTTCTTGTCCCATTTATACATGATCGGGTACTGATCTACGATGACGCCAGTGAATTTCTAATATAGACTATGCTTCTACTATGAACCTCTGACGAGAGGGGCACCGCTGTTTTTGGTGTCATGTGGAGTGGAGTTAATCCTTCCTTCAGCGGTGTCACTCTGAAGCAGGAACAGAATCAGTTATACAGGGATACTTTGATCAACTGACACATTTACGTGAGTATTTACGAGTTGTGCAAGGTCAACGCCATGGCAACGAGGCGTTTGATGATTTCCTCCATTTCATCTATATCAGGATGTTAAATGTAATAGGACTTAAACATTTTCCTGAGACTGATTGAAAACATACCAAATTGCACGAGGAAGATGCCAACAAATGTAGGAAAAACATAAAAAAAACATAACAAAGTTGAAGTTAGACGTGGTGGACATATACTGGGACATTGTTGTTGTTTGTTGTTTAACGCCGCAATAGTTCAGCCATGCGACGGCGGTCTGTAAATAATCGAGTCTGAATCAGACAATCTAGTGATTGACATCATGAGAGAGAGAGAGAGAGAGAGAGAGAGAGAGAGAGAGAGAGAGAGAGAGAGAGAGCAGCCTGTCGAATTGAGTTCCCCGATCTAACAATGTTTATCATCTAGCTATGGCCTCATGCTTTCTGCGTGCATTTTCCGCACAGGTCTTCTTTGGGAACATTCTTGGCAGGTATCATTGAATGTGACGACAAGGACTGATGCTATTCACTCCACATGTGATCCCGGATTTTGTCGATGAGCGTAGGGGGGCGGTCGGGTAGCCTAGTGGTTAAAGCGAAGACCCGTGTTCGATTCCCGACATGGGTACAATGTGTGAAGCCCATTTCTGGTGTCCCCCGCCGTGATATTGCTGGAATATTGCTAAAAGCGGCGTAAAACCATACTCACTTACTCCGTGAGTGTAGGTGTCTCAGCAGCGAATTGAAATAATGAGTGAAATGTTAGTATATCTGGTGGTCTGGTGTGTTAGTTCACAGGCAAACATTATCCAGTCATCTCTGGGATAGCTCAAGAATACTCTACCCTCTCTATGTATATGTTGCCCTCATACCCTCTCCATGTTCCATTATTTCATGTCGCCAGTATATGTTGCCCTCCTACCCTATGTTCCGTTAGTTCTTGGCGCCAGTATATGTTGCCCTCCTACCCTATGTTCCGTTAGTTCTTGGCGCCAGTATATGTTGCCCTCCTACCCTATGTTCCGTTAGTTCTTGGCGCCAGTATATGTTGCCCTCCTACCCTATGTTCCGTTAGTTCTTGGCGCCAGTATATGTTGCCCTCTACATGTTTAACTGAGTCAAATACGATAGTAAGAAGTCTTCCGAGATTTTCACATTCTAACGGAAGGCCTGACCCATCAGGACATCCGTTATATTCTAATATGAGCACGTGAATATGGCTAATGTCACGTTCGTACTGGTTTCGATGGGATTGTTTGTAGCCATGTTTGCATCCGTCGTTTTGTGGATAGAGCGTCTGACGGGTGAGGGGAAGGTCGGTGGCTTGATTCCCGATAAAACAAGAACTAGTCGTCTCCAAGTCAGTGTGGGAAATTCATGTTAAAGTGGGGCAAGGTATCTCAGTGGGCTGGTGTCAACGATGATCAGAACTTAATGGAATCAGTTACAGCGGGACAAATACACCGATATACAGAGGCACTCGCACGCACGCACGGATGCACGCACAGACGCTGACAAGTATTCAAATATGGCGTCGTGTTGTTCTCCCAAGCGCCCTCTATGCTTGTGAACTCTGGGCAAGCATGTCAAAAGTCCTCCGTGGATTAGAACTCCCGCAACGCTACTTTGCCAGATCAATACCGACCTTCCACAACAGATCCCCGACTGATGTAACTTCTCAAACTCCTGGTCTCTTGACAATGGAAGCAGTGATTGGCAAGACTAAACTTGCCTACCTCGGTAGACTCTGTAGATGTAAAGCAGATTATTTCACAAAACCCTGTTTCACAACCGACAAGGACAGTACCTAAATGACTGTGTCTTAGATGCATACATATGTTGTTCAGAATAGGTCTTCAGCAACCCATGTTTGCCGAACAGGCGACTATGCTTGTCGTAAAAGGCGACTACCGGGATCAGGTGGTCAGGCTCGCTGACTTGGTTGATGCATGTCATCGATCCCAATTGCGTGGATCGATGTTCATGATGTCAATCACTGGATTGTCTGGTCCAGACTCGATCATTTACAGACCGCCGTCATATAGCTGGAATATTGCTGAGTGCGGCGTTAAACAACAAACCAATCAACCATGATCTACTTGGCATTACTATGAGGAGCACAAGCTCTTCCATTTCATTGAAACGTATCACAATGAAGGACATTTCCCACAAAGACAAATTGAAAAAAGAATCGTTAATAACACGGTAGCTCGACTTGAAAGACAGAAATGGATAGAAAAGGGGTCCACTCGCCAAGACCTGAAACGTTTTCATATGATACATGAAAGACTAGCTCCACACAGATTGTGGAATATGTGTGACCTTTACAACATAAATAGCAGGCCAATATATGCCCCCGTTAAACTCGGTATTTTACCCATAGCAACTGGTATATGTATGATGTGTGTATCAGGCTAATATATGCCCTAGTTAAACTCGGTATTTTACCTATAACAACTGGTATATGTATGATGTGTGTAGCAGGCCAATATATGCCCTAGTTAAACTAGGTATTTTACCTATAACAACTGGTATATGTATGATGTGTGTAGCAGGCCAATATATGCCTTAGTTAAACTAGGTATTTTACCTATAACAACTGGTATATGTATGATGTGTGTAGCAGGCCAATATATGCCTTAGTTAAACTAGGTATTTTAACCATAGCAACTGGTATATGTATGATGTGTGTAGCAGGCCAATGTATGCCCTAGTTAAACTAGGTATTTTACCCATAGCAACTGGTATATGTATGATGTGTGTATCAGGCCAATATATGCCCTAGTTAAACTAGGTATTTTATCTATAACAACTGGTATATGTATGATGTGTGTAGCAGGCCAATATATGCCCTAGTTAAACTAGGTATTTTACCTATAACAACTGGTATATGTATGATGTGTGTAGCAGGCCAATATATGCCCTAGTCTAAACTAGGTATTTTACCTATAACAACTGGTATATGTATGATGTGTGTATCAGGCCAATATATGCCCTAGTCAAACTAGGTATTTTACCTATAACAACTGGTATATGTATGATGTGTGCATCAGGCTAATATATGCCCTAGTTAAACTCGGTATTTTACCCATAGCAACTGGTATATGTATGATGTGTGTATCAGGCCAATATATGCCCCAGTTACACTAGGTATTTTACCTATAACAACTGGTATATGTATGATGTGTGTATCAGGCCAATATATGCCCCAGTTACACTAGGTATTTTACCTATAACAACTGGTATATGTATGATGTGTGTAGAAGGCCAATATATGCCTTAGTTAAACTAGGTATTTTACCCATAGCAACTGGTATATGTATGATGTGTGTAGCAGGCCAATATATGCCTTAGTTAAACTAGGTATTTTACCCATAGCAACTGGTATATGTATGATGTGTGTAGCAGGCCAATATATGCCTTAGTTAAACTAGGTATTTTACCCATAGCAACTGGTATATGTATGATGTGTGTAGCAGGCCAATGTATGCCCTAGTTAAACTAGGTATTTTACCCATAGCAACTGGTATATGTTTGATGTGTGTATCAGGCCAATATATACCCTAGTTAAACTAGGTATTTTATCTATAACAACTGGTATATGTATGATGTGTGTAGCAGGCCAATATATGCCCTAGTTAAACTAGGTATTTTACCTATAACAACTGGTATATGTATGATGTGTGTAGCAGGCCAATATATGCCCTAGTGTAAACTAGGTATTTTACCTATAACAACTGGTATATGTATGATGTGTGTAGCAGGCCAATGTATGCCCTAGTTAAACTAGGTATTTTACCTATAACAACTGGTATATGTATGATGTGTGTAGCAGGCCAATATATGCCCTAGTTAAACTAGGTATTTTACCTATAACAACTGGTATATGTATGATGTGTGTATCAGGCCTATATATGCCCTAGTTAAACTAGGTATTTTACCCATAACAACTGGTATATGTATGATGTGTGTAGCAGGCCAATATATGCCTTAGTAAAACGAGGTATTTTATCTATAACAACTGGTATTTGTATGATGTGTGTAGAAGGCCAATATATGCCCTAGTTAAACTAGGTATTGTACCTATAACAACTGGTATATGTATGATGTGTGTAGCAGGCCTATATATGTCCTATTTATACTAGGTATTTTACCCATAACAACTGGTATATGTATGATGTGTGTATCAGGCCTATATATGCTCTAGTTAAACTAGGTATTTTACCTATAACAACTGGTATATGTATGGTGTGTGGAGAGGAATGTAACGATGTTGTACTGCACCAGTTAGTAAACTTTGACAGTCTGGTGCAAGAAAGAAATAACCTCTATGAGAAACTGTTTGATTTACTGTGCCTTAACCAATATCTTAAAATAGAAGATTGTACAGACAACGAAGTGAGAGTTGTGACACTACTTTGTGGTATGGCACCTCTTGTAGAGGAGATGGCACTAGACACATGGGCTCAGTTCATATTTGTTTGTTTGTTTGTTGTTTAACTTCGCACTCACCACTTTTCCAGCTATAGTGTATCACGACTGTCTGTTGTCATGAACAACTTCAAATCCCTGTTAACAAAACAAGATGACCTTTGGTTGTTGATGATAACCTATTGACTCTTGTCAATGTGATAACAGTCGTATCACACAGCCACATGAACACAGTGTCGCCTAGATACTCAGTCAATACAGAGGGAATACTTCAAGCGCTGAAAACAGAAACAGTGTTGTGCCAGTATCATCCCTGACACTGACAGACATGAAGGTGTGCACGTGTCTGGTCCTCGTCTACACGTGTGTCCGGTTCATGGACGCTAGGTTCACATTTGAAGAGGATAAAAATACAGTCGTCATTTTCTCCGGAGAGCTGAAGATTGAGTTATGGAAGAACCCGTATCACATGGTGGTGTACGACAACACGACAGGGAAATCTATTGTTACAGAGCGCTCTGATAAAGGACATCGTCTTGGTTATGGAAGGTGGGCCGGAGAATATTTTCACATCTATGAAGGCTATTTATGGAGACTTGGGGACATTGTGGAATGGTACGAGGCCACGAGTCTTGTTTCGGTAAGCTACGGTTCCAATGACGTCACGGCATACATCGCCACCGACGACCCGAAGAACAGAACGATTGAGCTGAGACTGTATGACCTGCGTCAAAGGCAGTTCTCTTTCTCTTTCATAATGCCGGACGAGTCCATGAACAGAGTCAGGTGGACCTTGGACACTCCTGACGTCCAACACGAAGGATTCTACGGGTTTGGTGAGCGCTTCAACTCGCTGGATCAAAGGTTATACAAGGTCGGATGTTGGACGCAGGACGGAAGTTTCAGCATCGGCAAACTGTTTCCAAAGTTCCGGTTTCCAGGAGGCGAATCCAGTACATATGTCCCCATGCCGCTGTTTCTGTCAACGAAAGGGTACGGCTTCCAAATGGACACAACATACAGAGTGGAATTTGAGTTTTCTCACGTTTATATTGCTGAAATTCAAATAGAATCAAACATTTTTGCAGCAACCTTGTATGGAGGTCATAATGTCAGAGATTCCTTCAACAGAATCATCGAGACTAATGGACACTCACTTATACCTCCGAAATGGGCTTTCGGGCCTTGGAACCAGTTAGACGATGAGGTGACTGGGGTCAATATTTCCCTCCGCGCTGAGGATATGCTGCTAAAATATGACATTCCCTTTTCAATGAACGTCAATACTATGCATTTTCTCCCGGGAGGGGTGAACGAAAGCCTGTACCCCCAAATTCTGGCTCGAAACGAGAAACTGCTAAATATGGGAATCCCCTCGACGGCCTACTTTAACCCCATGGTTGAAACCTCCTACAACGGAACCTATGCGGAAGGTGCAAACAAGGGGTACTTCACCAAGAACGAGACAGGAGATCCGTACCAGTTCCTGTACGTGGCCGCGCACCTGTTCCAGGTGTCGCAGGTCGACTTCACCAACCCCGACGCAGTCGCCTGGTACCAGAGTCTTCTCCAACAAGGAATAGACCTCCAGTTTAAGGGCTGGATGTACGACTACGGCGAGTACACGCCGTCTAACTCCATCAACAGCCTCAACCAGTCGGGTCTAGAGTCGCACAACGAGTACCCGCTTCTCTATCAGAAAGCCTGTTTTGACCACCTGACAGCTAACAACACCCCCGGGTCGCCCTACGCCCCTGATTATGTGTACTACGTCAGATCCGGTTACACTGGATCTCAGAAGTACACGTGGGCGCATTGGACTGGGGACCCGTCTACCGACTGGACTCAAGGGAGCGGAATGATTGCGCAGATGAAGGGAAGTCTTAATATTGGTATTTCCGGCATGCCGTTCTCGGGTTCCGATATTGGGGGTTACGAGTGGTACACTGACCGGTCCCCGAGCCTGGAGCTCTGGGTACGGTGGACGCAACTTGGCGCCTTCAGTGGACTAATGCACGAGCAGGGAGGCGGGAAGGGGTTCGGGGCAAAGACACACATATTCGACACCCCTGCTGGGACAAGACTGTGGCGAAAATTTGCTAAACTGAGAACTCAGCTGTTTCCCTATATCTACACACAAGCTCATATCGCACATGAGACGGGCCTCCCCCTAATGCGGGCACACATTCTGGAGTTTTATGACGACCCAGAGGCTTTTCTTGTGGAGGACCAGTACATGTTTGGAGACAGTATCCTAGTCGCTCCAATACTCTCTGAAGGGTGGAGCGGGCGGGCTGTATACCTACCCAAAGGAGAGGCGTGGATTGACATCAGCAGCAACATGACGTATGACGAACCTGATGGTAGATTTCGCATCGGACAGTCGGAACCAGTAGCGGGGGGAACGTTTATCACAGTCAACGCTCCGTTAGATACTATTCCTCTGCTAGTTCGGGCAGGGACCATCATTCCGGCGTTCGATCCTCGCGTACAAGTTCTGAGGAAAGCGCCACACCCAAATGTTACCGGATATGACGAAATAAGGACTCTCCATCTGTGGGCGTGGCCAGACTCGACTGCCGCGTCGTCAGGACGTGACTGGCAAGGTAACACCTTCATAACGTTGCCGATGTCACTGTCGGTTGGCAAGGGGCTCGACGTATCTCTAAATGTGACGTCGGCTAATTATGACACTGTTATTTGCCAGATAGCCATCAATGGCGGGAGGTCCGTAAACTCGGTGAAGGTAGCCGGGGGAGGTCCGGATCTCACGGAGATGCCAACGTGGCAGGCTGTTGTCGATGATGCAGGAACAACCGCCGGTGCTTGGACGTTTGATACCACAAGACATATTCTGTGGATTAAAGTTGGCACCAAATCTATTGACATTAACGCTTTTTTCAAAGAATAGTCGTCCGTTACCTTCCGTTTTTTTCTGAAACGGCATTTGAACCTGAAAACAGCGGACGATGTTTTGTACTACATTCTGATTTAGATTTGTTTATGGCATTAACATACTTAAACTCTTTTTGTCAAAAATACCAAAACAATGCATTTTGAAATAATTGTGAAGCGTTGGCAACCAACTTTGACTTCTATGTGAAATAATGTGATGAAAAGTTTTTATATCCTTTATGTGTCATGAAAAGTGCATCGGTGGAATACATATCAAACATAGAATATTGCACAGCCAGTGGATATTAAACCGCTTCATAACAACCAATCTTCTTGATGGCTACAAATATCACCTCACTGCAGATATCTCACTGCCGTCATGGCAGCATGGCTATAACAATGTTATGTTTTTGTATACTGAACAACAAAAGTTCCTGTGACATTGAATAAGATTTAATGCAAAGTTATGTTTTTTACCAAATCTGAAACAATTTTGGTTTGCAACAGATAAAAGACTCCTGTAAGTGTTCAAATGGTTTAATTTGCCATACTGACTTCATAAAATGCGTGATTTCATAAAAAAAAAAACATGAACATGCCAAAATGTCAATTTACAAATCAATAGCGTGTGTGTCCACCTCTGGTTTCGATGCAAGCAACACATCTTTGTCTCATGGAATGGACCAGGCGTCGCACAAAGTATCTGTCCATATCTGCTGGAGCATGTTTCGAAGTTCCTGGAGTGTCTGTGGAACACGTGGTTGACGTCGATCCATCTCATCCCACATGTGCTCGATTGGTGAGAGATCCAGGGGATGACATGCACGTTGTTTTGTTGAAGAGATCCCTGAACAACTCGAGCAATATGAGGCCGGGCGTTTTCATGTTGGAAGGTAATGCCTGGGCCGTGACGACGCAAAAACGGTAAAACAACAGGGCTGATCATCTCGTCGCGGTAGCGCTGTCCATTGAGATTTCCCTCTACCACTATCAAACGGGTCCTCTGTCTTGCTGTAATCCCACCCCATACCATAACGCTGCCGCCCCCGAACCGATCTTCTTCCATGACAAAATGATTGACGTAACGTTCACCTCGACGTCGTTACACTCGAATCCGTCCATCGCTGTGGCTGAGGTGAAAACGAGACTCGTCAATGAATATGGCCGTCCAGCGTAGACGCTGTCTGCACCACTGTGGCGATTCTTCTGGCGACAATCCCTGCACATCTGAGGCGACGTGAAATGCATGGGGCTTTCATAAAAGTCAACTTTTGCATGGAATGCATGCTCTTCTTTTCTGTAGCAGTTGCGTTTTTGTGACTTGATTCCATACATGTACTACAATATTTAAAACCAAACTTTATTTACTAAAATATTGGTGTCAAGGAACTTTTGTTGTTGAGTATATCAAGTGAGCTGCAGTGACTTCGTACTATTTGCGGATTTACGGAGAGTATTACTATCAAGATCCCAAAAGAGCGCAAAATTGACTGACTAAAAGGAATAAAAAATGAAAAAGATCGGTTGCATACTTTCAGACCAACTATATTTATTTATTTACGTCACGTACATGCGCATATATTTCACTGCATACGATTTACCAGTATTAAGCTAAAATCATCACAAATACTAACTGATTGTCCAGATGCCGCCAATAGTTGCAACACCCACTAACACCCACCCCCTCACTCACTCACTCACTCACGCACTCGTCTACCCCGCCTACATGGATGAACGTATCAGATTACAATGCACACTTGTATCCTCATTCAAGGCATCAAATCATTACGTTGTATATATGTGGTTATTATTTAGCTTGAGTGAAATATATTATTGCTGCATACGTTTATGTGTCCGGTCATAGTATTACCCAGAGTTACTATATTTACATCTTAGCTTCATATAATTCAGTATTTGCACAATATGTTCCAATTCAAAATAACGGGCAAGTTGTTTCTTGAATCGGAAAGTAGTGATGGTGTCTTGGTATGGGGAGTGAATGATGTTTTCGACCGCAGTCAGCATTACCAACGTCTCGTGTCCAGAAACCTGTGACAGAGGTCGATGACACAATCAGCACGTGACACGTTGTACCATCCAAACTTACTATTTGGTTCATTTGTTTGTTGTTTTACGCCGCACTCAGCATTTTTTCATGGCAGCTACATGACTGCAGTCTGTAAAAGATCGAGTCTGGACCAGACAATCCAGATGGGATGCGATGACATGCATCAACCAAGCCAGCGAGCCCAACAACCCGATCCCGTTTGTCGCCTCGTACGATAAGCATGGGCTGCTGAAGACCAATAGTAACCCGGATACTGGTTCCCATGACAAACAAGAAGGGTGTGTGTGTGTGTGTGTGTGTGTGTGGTGGTGGTGGGGGGGTGGGGTTGCTATGGAGGTCAGTCGGTCTACAGATCGGTCAGTCGGTCTGCCTGTAAATAATCGAGTCTGAAACAGGCAAATCAGAGGTTGGTACTATGAGCGTCGCCGGGTAAGTCGGGGACGAACCTGAACTATTCTTTATTGTATGAAAGGCCACAGGCCCATATACAATGGAGTTACATATCATATTTTATAAGATACAAATTCAAGGTAACAATTCACTTCGTAACAAAAACGCATGTTTTATGTACAAAGCCAGTTGATGTTGTGTTATAAGATCCTTGCAAGACAGTAACGAAGACAATGTTATAGCATTAACATGAGATAAAGACCACTGCGGTAAGTACTTGTTTCTTAGATTTTCGTATATAGGGCAAATAAACATAAAATGGTATTCATCTTCGACAACAATGTCACAGAATGGGCATTTCTCAATAGATGTAAATCTCCCTGTGTTAATGTTTATCATTCGGGCCAAGTCTAAAACGAATAATGATGTTACGAAAATGCCTGTACCGTAAGTTTGATAAACAAGATTCTGGTTCAAGCAATTACTTGAATTGGCGATAGGTATCATATCTTGAACTTTCGTAAATATCTGAATGTCATTTCTGATGGAACATATCAATGGCAAGCATGCGAAAGTACTTTATGAAAACATTTGAATTACCAATTGTCAGGGACAGCCAAATGAAACCAAAACCATATGTAAAAAGCAATGTACGTATGTAAGAAGCCCATGTGTTCTTTCCTAGACTATCGATGTGTACAAGCATGTTGTAGGCTTTCTTAGGTAATCGGTGTTCAGGTATAATTATTATTTTACACCAATACTTCAAGCAACGAGTGTAAGATCCAATGTACAATGGGAATCTCCCGGTCTTATTTAGCCGCAACAACAAAAAGCAAGGGGTCTTTTCTAACAAGGGCTAATTTGGACCTTTTGGGACCACGAATCCGTATGCGCTGGGCCAAGGCGTGTTGCCTTCTACTTCCCTGTACGAGGGCCCATTCGTCTACTCGATGTGCAGAGTTGCGTCCCTTGGCCACGCCAAAAACCTATGATTGTTGGTTCGAATCCCTGTTTCGCCGAGATTATATTTGTAGATTGGTAAGCACCATACCGGTGCTCGTGTGTTTCATCAAAGCGATTAACGCCTGAGACCTGCATCACTTCGGGATGTCCTCCACATTAAGCTGACACGCCGTGATACTGTTCAAAGCGGCGTTAAACCCAACTGACTCGCTCCCTGTACCTGATCTGGGGACATTGGGTACATCACCAGACGCCCTGCACACAAACAAGTATCAGTCAGTTACTTATATTTTACGCCGCTTCAAGCAATATTCCAGCTCAATAGCGGTAGGGAACGCCAAGAGAGGGCTTCACACATTGTACCCATGTGGGGAATCGAACCCCGATCATCAGCGGGACGGGGGGACACTTTGTCCACTAGACTACGCCTTTGTCTTTTTGGGATTAATTTTGCCTCACCAAACATTTTTTTGTCTTAAAAACACAACGTGTTTAGGGTAAATCACCTCGCATTGTCTGGCTCCCTAGACTATCATTTAGTCTATGAAATCTTATATTACACAATACCCTTCTCGACAAAACAAAACATTCTCGGTGCTGATTCATGGAATAGAGCTAGCTAGAGCTTCCTAGACTTGCTTTTGCTGCGACCCGTGAAGATCCGGGGTAGAGTAGGTCTTCACAACACATGCTTGCCGTAACAGGCGACTACGCTTATCGTAAGAGGCGACTAACGGGATCGAGTGGTCAGGCTCGCTGACTTGGTTGATGCATGTCATCGTATCCCAATTGCGCGGATAGATGCTCATGATGTAAATCAGTGGATTGTCGGGTCCAGACTCGATTTACAGACCGCCGTCATATATAGCTGGAATATTGCTGAGTGCGGCGTTAACCAACAACCAAACACAGTCATGGTGCAGGACTATCTGGCTCCCCTCCCTTCAAAGAAAGTGTATGCCTTGAAGTACCCAGAGAATAATACTATCTTTAACACAAATGTCCATGTTAAATAATAATACATTGCATACATTTGTTCACAAAATGTGCAAGTGTAATGGATGTGTAAAGCGATGTACAAACACGCATCTAACTGCTATTCCACCCTCGCAGAAATAAGATAAAACACAAGGACTGTTTTAACACGTTTGTGTCCATGTCTGCACAGTAAATTCAGAGAATAACAGGTTGTGAAAGGCGTTCAAATCATCATATTCGGATTGAAAGTGACAAATGAACACTAGAAACGCATGGCATACTAATTTAAGATTTCTTTGTGTGAAAGGCATTTGACTAAGACAGTGTCTCTTTGGTCCACAGGCGACTATGCTTGTCGTAAGAGGCGACTAACGGGATCGGGTGGTCAGGCCCCCTGACTTGGTTGATGCATGTCATCGATCCCAATTGCGTGGATCGATGCTCATGATGTCAATCATTGGGTTGTCTGGTCCAGACTCGATAATTTACAGATCGCCGTCACATAGCTGTAATATTGAGTGCGGCGTTAAAAAATAAACCAACTTTATTCCACTGGTCGGGTACTGAACGTAGCTGATCGTTTTGCCTCCCTCGCGCGTGCTCAGTCAATGTGCTTGTTTATACAGAGTTGCGCCCCTTACACCTGGCAGACGAGATTTGCTTCCCAAAACGGAGAGACCGGAACAGAAGTTTTTGACCAAGCAGACGATTGCAAAGGTGAGTGTTTCAAAATGTTGTCGTATTGTCATATTTGTCTGTAGAACATTATGTTTATGTTTTAAAAGAACATGACGCCATACGTAAATACATTTATGATTATTTACTCGTTTTCAGTGTAATTTCCCAAGTTGCAGGCAAACTATTTTTCTGCAAACAAACAAACAAACAAACAACGTCATGTGTACTCTACAAGTTCAACATATCGATATGTAGTTCACTGACAAGTTCTATTTTATACCAATAATTATATTTGACAAACTTTGTTATTCACAAGTATTACATATCTTTTTTTAAAAATAGGGTAGTCAAGTGGTTGAAGTGTTCGCTCATCACATCGAACGCCTGGGTTCGATTCCACACAGGTGTAAAATATGGGAAGCCCATTTGGGGTGTTCGACCCATGAAGATCCTGGTTAGAATAGGTCTTCAGCAATTATGCTTGTGATAAATGGCGGCTATGCTTCAACTTCATCAGGTTGTCAGACTCAGTGACTTGGTTTATGCATGTCATTGTATCCCAATTGCATGGACCGATGCTCATGATGTCAATCACTGGATTGTCCAAGGTGCCGCAATTCTCTGTGCAGAGTTGGGTCCCTTGGACATGAAAAGAACCTATGATCGTCGGGGTTCAAATCCAGGTTCAAACCCACCCACACCCTGCCCATCCAGCCACTCACACACTACCCATCCAGCCACCCACACCCTACCCATCCACCCACCCACCCACACCCTACCCATCCACCCACCCACACCCTACCCATCCACCCACCCACCCACACCCTACCCATCCACCCACCCACACTCTACCCATCCAGCCACTCACACCCTACCCATCCACCCACTCACACCCTACCCATCCACCCACTCACACACTACCCATCCAGCCACTCACACCCACCCACAGCCTACCCATCCACCCACCCACACCCTACCCATCCAGCCACCCACACCCTACCCATCCAGCCACCCACACACTACCCATCCAGCCACCCACACACTACCCATCCACCCACCCACACACACACTACCCATCCACCCACCCACCCACATCCTACCCATCCACCCACCCACCAACACACTACCCATCCATCCACCCACACCCTACCCATCCATCCACCCACACCCTACCCATCCAGCCACCCACACCCTACCCATCCATCCACCCACACACTACCCATCCAGCCACCCACACCCTACCCATCCATCCACCCACATCCTACCCATCCACCCACCCACCCACACACTACCCATCCATCCACCCACACACTACCCATCCATCCACCCACACCCTACCCATCCACCCACCCACATCCTACCCATCCATCCACCCACACCCTACCCATCCACCCACCCACACCCTACCCATCCACCCACTCACACCCTACCCATCCACCCACTCACACACTACCCATCCAGCCACTCACACCCACCCACACCCTACCCATCCACCCACCCACACCCTACCCATCCTCCCACCCACCCACACCCTACCCATCCACCCACCCACCCACACCCTACCCATCCATCCACCCACACCCTACCCATCCACCCACACACTACCCATCCATCCACCCACACACACACTACCCATCCATCCACCCACACCCTACCCATCCATCCACCCACACACACACTACCCATCCACCCACCCACCCACATCCTACCCATCCACCCACCCACCAACACACTACCCATCCATCCACCCACACCCTACCCATCCATCCACCCACACCCTACCCATCCACCCACCCACACCCTACCCATCCACCCACCCACACCCTACCCATCCAGCCACCCACACCCTACCCATCCATCCACCCACACACTACCCATCCAGCCACCCACACCCTACCCATCCATCCACCCACATCCTACCCATCCACCCACCCACCCACACACTACCCATCCATCCACCCACACACTACCCATCCATCCACCCACACCCTACCCATCCACCCACCCACATCCTACCCATCCATCCACCCACACCCTACCCATCCACCCACCCACACACTACCCATCCACCCACTCACACCCTACCCATCCACCCACCCACACCCTACCCATCCAGCCACTCACACCCTACCCATCCACCCACTCACACCCTACCCATCCACCCACTCACACACTACCCATCCAGCCACTCACACCCACCCACACCCTACCCATCCACCCACCCACACCCTACCCATCCTCCCACCCACCCACACCCTACCCATCCACCCACCCACCCACACCCTACCCATCCATCCACCCACACCCTACCCATCCACCCACCCACACCCTACCCATCCAGCCACCCACACACTACCCATCCAGCCACCCAATCCCTACCCATCCATCCACCCACATCCTACCCATCCATCCACCCACACCCTACCCATCCACCCACCCACACCCTACCCATCCAGCCACCCACACACTACCCATCCATCCACCCACACTCTACCCATCCATCCACCCACACCCTACCCATCCATCCACCCACCCACACCCTACCCATCCACCCACCCACACACACCCTACCCATCCACCCACCCACACCCTACCCATCCATCCACCCACCCACACACTACCCATCCATCCACCCACACCCTACCCATCCATCCACCCACCCACACCCTACCCATCCACCCACCCACACCCTACCCATCCAGCCACTCACACCCTGCCCATCCACCCACTCACACCCTACCCATCCACCCACTCACACACTACCCATCCAGCCACTCACACCCACCCACACCCTACCCATCCACCCACCCACACCCTACCCATCCAGCCACCCACACCCTACCCATCCAGCCACCCACACACTACCCATCCAGCCACCCACACACTACCCATCCACCCACTCACCCACCCCATACCAATGCATCCACTCACACCCTACCCATCCACCCACTCACACCCTACCCATCCACCCACCCAAACCCTACCCATCCACCCAGCCACACACTACCCATCCACCCACCCACACCCTACCCATCCACCCACTCACACCCTACCCATCCACCCACCCAAACCCTACCCATCCACCCAGCCACACCCTACCCATCCACCCACCCAAACCCTACCCATCCACCCAGCCACACACTACCCATCCACCCACCCACACCCTACCCATCCACCCACCCACACACTACCCTTCAATCCACCAACCCACACCCTACCAATCCCCCCACCCACAATCTACCCATTCACCCGCCCACACCCTACCCATCCACCCACCCTCACACTACCCATCCACCCACTCACACCCTACCCATCCACCCACCCACACCCTACCATTCCACCCACTCACACACAACCCATCAACCCACCCACACCCTCCCCATCCACCCACCCACACCCTACCCATCCACCCACTCACACACTACCAATCCACCCACTCATGCATTTCCCATCCATCCACTCACCCACACCCTACCCATCCACACTCTACCCATCCACCCACTCACACCCTACCCATCCACCCACCCACACCCTACCATTCCACCCACTCACACACAACCCATCAACCCACCCACACCCTCCCCATCCACTCACCCACACCCTACCCATCCACACTCTACCCATCCACCCACTCACACATTATCCATCATTCACCCACCCACTCACACCCTACCCAGCCACCTGCTCCCCCACACTTTATCCATCTACCCACCCACACTCTACCCATCCACCCACCCAAACCTTACCCATCCAAGCATTCATGCACCCACCCACTCACACCCTCCTGGATCTGTGAGTAATCAATCTCCAACAATAGCAGAAACAGAACAGACCATGAAAGTATTTGCGTCTTCTGGTTTTCATGGGCTGGTCACATATTCGTAAACAACCATATTTAGAACTGTTGGCTGAACTGAATAGAAAAAAAAACTACAATGAATCAATTCCACAGAGTATCGTAAAATAGTCTTGCTGCTTCATGAGAAATCAATACAATCAACCAGGACACAATACAAAGAACCGAAATGGACACACGTGAGATTTACAGCCACCGACTTCTTTCTGTCTACGTACCACATCTCACATCATATCCTTTGATTTATACACAGGATAATTACTCAGTATTTACTTGCGTGACTTGTCGTTTCATTAACACATCTTTCAATCATGTGTGTGTCGGCTGAAATAGCAAGCTGACTTGCTATTGTGAGGGGAATGTGTAGAAATCCACTTCACTGAGTCGAATTATGTGCAGGACATTACGAAACAATGTCGTACCGAATCAGGCCATTAATAAAGACATAATCAGAGAGATTATTTCACTTTCACCCACGTAAGTCATGAGTATACAGACAGTTATTACAGGACGATTTGCGAGGCAGGATCTGTTTTATGTTGTATAGAATCCAATGTTTGTGTCTTGTGTCTGTGCTGATTCATGTTAAATGGGTTTGTTTCATACCAGGCTTAAGGTATTTATTGGATAGGTTGATTTTTTATGCCAACTTTGTTTTATTTGACATTTCTGCCATGCCTATATATTTTCCTGTTTCAAGAAATAGTTATTCCTAAATGTTGTGAAATATGCAAAAATGTTTTCATACAAGTATATGTATATATTATTGTTAAATTTTATGAAGAGTTTCTTGAGGGAATAACATCAAATAAACACTGGCAACACTTTAATGGTTTTTGTTTTGCCTCCAGCTTCTTCGCATTTGGGACAAGAAATATGTGATATATAGAGAATCTCACCCAAGTGTCTTTTGAGTCGATAAAAGTGGAAAAACTTTTATCAACAAGTGTTCATATATTTGATATCAAAAGACATGAGGGTAAGATGTTATTTATCATTCAACAGCATTCTTCCAAATTTTTCAGTTTGTAGACAGTAATAAGCAGTGTCTGAAGTGTAAAAGCTACTGCTAACAGCTTCAGTAGCAGAGTCATTAGTGATGTCATTTGATTGCGATGTCATGGTAACCAAAGATGTCACAATGGTCTGAAAAGCATTATGATGCAATTACATTGCAGTGATATCTACATATATACTGCCCAAGTGATATCTCCTGTGGGAGCCAGTTTTGGGTGATAAAAGATGTTGTTATGGTCATGTTAAATAAAAAGTGAAGTCTTGTATATATAGTCATTTTTAGACTTACATTGTTTCAATATTTATACAACAGTTGAATGGAATATGTATAACACAAAGTACTTATAACAACATTGTGTTGTAAATGTTACTTATTGAGGGACACAGGTGGCCCAGTCATCTCAGGTGCTGCTGTCGCAGGAATTGTATCCCTTAGGCATGCAGAAACCTGTGATTATGGGTTTGAATCCCAGTTCATTCTGATTATGTTCCTTGGATTGTCAGCATCATATCTATTCCTGTGGATTTCATCAATGTGCTAAATGTCTAAGACCTGCTTCAGTTTCAGGTTTTCCTCCCACGTTTAAGCTGACTCAGCGGTACACAACTAAATTGCTGTTAAAAAGGGTAATATTTTGAAAACTCAACTAGAGCTTTGAGCATATTCTTGTCAGTGACTAGAAAGCTCAGTTAATAATATTCCATATAATAATAAGTTATGTTTAAACACACTGGTGTTGAGTGACTTCAGTCAAGTCTGTCCGTATTAGGCATGTCAGGGGCTTCAATTGCTCTCAGAGATTTTGACACAAAAATCTGTATATAGGTCAATAACTTGGACCCAAGAAATGTAATAAGTCTATGGCAAACTGAATAGGCCAAAGTGTGAACCATTGTAACAAATTAATGCAATACTGTGTGTGATTGGATGAATATATATGATCTTGACATGAATGTCACGATAAGAAAGGCATGTGTAGAAAGTGCTGGAAGCTAGTTAGACTTTATAAGAGGAGCGAGTGCATCCCTGTCTTGACTCACATTTCATCTGACATTACATCAAGACCAGCTTTTGTATAAAGATGACTTTTCACCCTGGTGTTCAGCCTGGGCCTATCTTGGAAGCTTGACCACTGTTGCGGAGAGCCGATTATTATTCTTGTCATTGTCATTTCCAATGGTCTCACATTTTATACTGCTATTGAATATTGTACTACCACTCTATTGTGTACTGCCATTGTAATTTCTGTGCAATAATTTGTATTGATTTGTAAACCTAGTTAATTTTGTAATACATTTGTTGGTTGCTTGTTGGTTTCACAATAAATTCCGTGCAGATTTCCAGGTTAACATATTGCTTCAAGTTGGAAAACGACATGTAACATTATCAAGGCAGGGAACAAAAAGATTGGGATTCACATGTTGTACCAATTTAGGGATTCAAACCCAGGCCTTTGGCTTGAACCATTAGGCAACCCACTGCCCCAGCAAATTTAAAGTGTCATGCTCTTTACTTAGGCAATGACATGACACTTGTTGCATAGTAACCAGCTCAGACTATGAAATTATGATTTTGAATATTTCACTTCTTGAAATCAGGTGTTTTGACATTTACAATCTGGATAATAGAAAATGGATAAGATGTTGGTAACTGATTCTAATCACTGATTGATGGGTTGGAGCAGATCAATAACAAGCAATGATCAATAATGGCGTCTCAACCGAATCTGGTCCCAGGATGCACTATCCGTAAGCACCACGGGCATGAAGCTGTCTCGGGGGGTTAAGGTATATTTCCCCCCCCATCCCCCCATGTAATGTTTCAAATGTTTACCTAAAATGTTGTATTTTAAGCCATTCTGAGCACAAATAAAGTGTCTGGTTGAAATTTTTTCATGTGTGTATCACATGGATTTGGGGAAGCTAGAGTAACTCGAACAACAATTTATGCGTATGGTAAACTTTCTTTCAAAATGAAAAATGCGTAAGGGGATGCCTGTAGGTTTCCATTTTTGCGTCTTATTTTCCAGTGCATTTTTTTTGTGTGTATGGGAGGGGCGCTCGGGTAGCCTTGTGGTTAAAGCGTTCGCTCGTCACGCTGAAGACCAGGGTTTGAATTCCGACATGGGTACAATATGTGAATCCCATTTCTTGTGTCCCCCGCTGTGATATTGCTGGAATATTGCTTAAAGCGGCGTAAAACCAAACTCACTCACTCACTTGTTTATAGTGCAGACAGGTTAAGGAGACAACCATTATAACCTGATAACAGCGAGATGGACAGTGGGTATGGTAATCAGAGATTCAGGAAGTGATGCTGCTTACACTGCTTGCCCAAACTTGAGAGAAATAACTCTAATTTACTCTGTCATTTAGATAAACGCACAAATAGCCGAATCTGATTAATCAATGACAGAAGGCTTGCTAACTTCCTGGTGTTTTATGGTTGTTTTGTGTTAAAAAATTTGAAACTGTTTGAAATGTTTTTAATTCTGAGATTTATGTAGCCAGTATGACTGAAACCTGACTCGATCTGCAGACAAGCAGATGACAAACAACCCTCAGCGTCACCATTAAGTGAGTGGGTAATGTTATTGTCAGTAGACTGAAGCAATCTTAGATTAACAACGTATAAAAAATAAACCCTCTTTTAACAAAACAAAACGCTTGTTTCTGATATGTTCAATAATAATACCATATAACCTCTAAAGATTGTCATGTTGATTATTATTTAGTCAGTTTGTTTCTCTCATCTTTGCTTGTTCCTTTGTTTGATGGAATTGCCAACAAATTTTGCCATGGAAGTTTGGCAAAAATGATTTTATGATAATTTCTGCCAGTGTTATTTCCAAGGCTATTCACATTGTTTTTGTGATTTTAGTACAAGAAAAGAAGGGATAACTCTTACCACACTTTCATGGATCCGCTGGTCTTGTTGGTGGCCTAGTTAATTGGCTGCCGTCGTACTGACGGCATGGGGGTGGTCAGGTAGCCTAATGGTTAAAGCATTCGCTCGTCACCCGAAGACCCGGGTTCGATTCCCGACATGGGTACAATGTGTGAAGCCATTTCTGGTGACCCCCACCATGATATTGCTGGAATATTGCTAAAAGCAGCATAAAATCATACTCACTCACTGACAGCATAGAGTGTTGCTCATAATATCAATCACAGGTTTGTATGGTCCAGAGTTGATTATTTACAGGCTGTGGTCATATGGCTGGAATATTGCAAAGTAGAGCGTTAAACAAGTAACAAAGTTTATGTATATTGTGTAAAAGTGTATACACGGCTGATTTTGGACAGGGGATGTACTGCATTATTTGTGTGTTTGTTTTTGTGTTGTTGTTTAACGCCGCACTCAGCATTATTCCAGCTATATGACGGCTATCTGTAAATAATTGAGCCAGGACCAGACAATCAAGTGATTGTTATCATGAACATCGATCTACGCAGTTGTGATATGATGACATACATCAACCAAGTCAGCGAGGCTGACCACCCAATCCCATTAGTCACCTCGCCTATTACGGCAAGCATTGGTTGCTGAAGACCTATTCTAAACCAGATCGTCACAGGTCCTGAATTATTTGTCATGCTCGTTGCCTCACTAGTTCCATAAGTGACAGAAACCTGTTTGATGTTCACTCAGATATATATTGAAGTTATGGCCTTGTTGGAACTGGAAATAATGTTTCTTCTCCGCTGCCTAATTTCCCTTCGTATTTGGTAGTGTTATTTATGTAGCCAGACTGGCCGACTAGTGTTGTGGGTAAGTTATTTCAACACAGTTTCAGCCCATGTGGATTCTGGGTTAGTTCTGGTCCCGACCAATCATGGTGTGGTTGTAAGAGGCAGGTGAGTGGATTGGGTGGTCACCTTAGTGATTCGGTCCTAGTACCACGATGGCGTGGAGCTGACAATATTGATCACTGGATATTGTCTGATCCAGACTTGATTATTCCCTGGCTGCCCCATACTTCTGGAATGGTGTATAGTGTTGTTTTTTGGAGATAATCCTTTTCTGTTTTAGATTTTGAGGTGATTCATCGTTCATTATGAAACACATCTAAATGTCACTTAAAGCTGAATGTAACATTAGCTGTGTTTAATCAACGATGAACCACCTCCAACTTTATTAACAAATATGTTTATCTCCATTCTACCATGACTAAAATGCGGTTTTTTTTAAAACACTCTTTTTTCTGGCACATGTATTCAGTGCAGTGATGCTGTCAGGAGTGAATATCATTAACCACTTCAAATTTAAGAAAATTATCCAATCAAATTACAGCATCCTTCAATGTCATGGAAGAATAAACATTATACAAACAAACCCTAGTTTTCCTGAAACAGACTAATTATTTACAGGTCATCATGATATATATATAGCTGAATGCTATGTGGTATCGGAATTAATGTATCATGAATAGAGGGAATATATTTCTATATCGCACAACATGCTTATATTATATAAACACAATATACACTTAATATATACAATATGTACACAATATGTACACAATATATATATTTAATGTATACAATACATACACACAATATACAATGTATACTTCGTTGAATGCATTTCATGCTCTAACAGTGTGGATCGTTGCTCATAATATCAATCACCAGACAGTCTGGACAAGCTTTTGTTTTTTACAGGCTGCCATTATGTTGCTGGTATTTTTAGTCGGCGTTAAACATGGCACCTGTTTGTGGGTGATGAACCCATTATCCCCCAGACTAAACATTAGAAAGGCACCACAGAGCAGTGTTAGCGTCCCAGCAAGCACCATTAAGCTACATTAGGCAGAGAATATACATTAGCAGGGCTGCTTCCAACGACCTTCAACAACGTAAACATTAATTCTTGGAACTTTGGCAAAAGAGTGATAAAAATTACAAAAATGTATAGTTCAAATAAGATCCTTAGATTTTTTTTTGTAATTTCAACTAAATGTTTTTGTGGTTAATTTTACAACACATGCTCTCTAGTACTGATGAAGACACAATTATCTGGGATTTCCAACCATGTGCCTCCGGCAGGGACTTTGATAGAAACAAAATGTCCAATGTGAGGGATTGTGTCAGATTGTGTTATTTCATTAGTCTGTCATACAGACTGTGAAACAAATATACCCAATACAGCCCATGCAAGTCTATTATGTTTGGTAAGTCTAGATTACTGCAGTATCAGACGAAAGTTTTGGGGCTCCTGTTTATTATATTCTATAACTATAATTTAACAAATGTTTCATCTCCGTAAACAAAATGTGCTCATTTCAGAGACTAGATGCTGGTCTATTATTTCCTTTACATTCAGATAGGCTGACATTTTTTTCAATGCCGTAATGGTAGCAGTGGTAATACTCATGATATCAATCACTGGATTGTCTGGTCCAGATTTGATTATTTACAGTCTGCCGTCATACAGCTGCTACTGGTGAGAGGGTCTTCAGCAATAATCAAAACAAACAGCAAGTCTGACATGAGCCCTGGTTTTATCACATGCATATATATGGTGTCCAACCCTACAAGGGCACCTGTTAAGAGTAGCAGTGGTAACTTTATGAGAACCATGCCAACTTCAATTATTGAAGATCTTCACAAACACTGGGAAATGAATCACATAGATGGACGTTTTTCACGCCTATTTTTTGGAAACTATAGATTTAAGTCGCGACAGAGGAAGAGAATTCACTGGTACAGCAGAGACAACAATGCTATTAATCTAATACAAAAACAGAGGATAAATAACAATGTTGAAATGAGAGGATTCACATTTTCACAATTTCTAAATTGGAATTTCATCGCTCTGGAATAAAGTGTCTTTGGGTAGATGGGAGTGAACTGAGCAAGTCTGTTGTCTCCGATTATACAAATACTCTTATATTGGTGGCAAAGCGGCTAGACTGAAATACTTCTAGACCTGGAGTTGCCGACACGCAAATACTTCACTTCAGGATGGGATGATCACTTGTCTTTGATTGACTTGTACTCTTGAGGAGCCCAGACCTGCGTTCACAGACTTGTCAGTAGTTTACTTCATGAATGAAGAATGAGTGAGTGAGTGAGTGGGGTTTAACACCACTTTGAATGGTATGTCAGATACATCACGGCCTGTAGGACAGCCCAAGGTGATACGGGGCATTGATGGTTACCGTTTTGATGAAGGCCACAAGAACGCATTGTGATAACAAACCTAGGAAATAATCAGAGCAAACAGGGAGGACAACCCATGATCATAGGTTCCTGGTTTGCATAAGGGAAGCAACTCTGCACTAAAGACTGAAATATAAAGATGAGAAAAAATGGTCACAATTTCACATGCTAATATACACAATCCATTTATTCACTGATGACTATATATATTGTATGGACAATTAGCAATCAGTAGCAGCAGACATATTTAGGTGGCAAGAAAAGTTGGTATCTGCACAAATACTCACAGTATTTTAATAGAAATCATAAACTGTCAGGCAAAAGAAAGTATACATTAAAAAATTGGATTTGGAAAAAAAATACAAAAGTTATCAAAACAGCAAGGCTGAAAACAATCCCCAAACACCTGTAAACTTAAGGTCCAAAACACAGCTTGGATACCCATATCAAATACATCACCATCCATTAACCATTTCTTGTTTGTGTCATGTTCAGCCACCATCAAACATGGGTGTATGCTTTGTTTTGCTGCCAGTCCTAAAGATATGGCCATTCTGAGATTTAAGTGACTTCTGTGACTGAAACCACAATCTGTGACTTTAGCCACAAGCCTGAAGCCCACGTCTAGTAAAGTGCGCTCAGCTAATAAAGGTCCACATAATAACACTGACACTGTTGCCAAGAGCCAAATTCAGGCAAGCAGACTCAATAGTTTTTGGCACAGACGGAAACTATGTTATGGTTGAAACATAATTAATCTATCATTTTGCATAATGACCTATTATTTACTTATTTAACATGCACGGTCAGAACCCAACCCTAACCCAATGACATGACCTCACCTTAATGGTTTAAATGCAAGAATAATAACATGACGTCACTCTAAGGGTTTTGAAATAGAGAATCAGTGTCTGTCCCTGCATTTTGTTAAATGGCATACCTGTCAACTCTCATGCATCTCGCGTGAGTCTCACGCATTTATCACCTATGTCACCCTCACATGCAAGGTTGGGAAATTCTCACGCATTCATATAAAATGTAGATAAAAATATTTTGAAAATATAAATGTGCTTTAGATGGAGTGAAAGAGTCAGTGTGGTAGTATCTAACTGTACTTATGAAATGTTTTGCACAGAAAATGAAATGTCCTGATAGAAATTGCTTTTCTTTGATTTTAAAAATGTCTTGATAAACGTGCTTTACATAGAGTGAAAGTTATCATGGTTATGTGAATCAAAACTGTGAATCATTTATTGTTTGAGTCTCTTTGGAAGTGACCATTTGGCAACAAATCTTGTTCAATGTTTTGTTATATATGATGGACATGGATTACTTTGAAATGAATAGTTTCTCAAGGTATGTGTTTTATCTTTTCTTTTAATTTTTGACAAATATATTTTTAAAAAAAATTCATGCTCTCTAAGGCCATTATAATGGTCTTAAAATCATTCAAAACCAGTTTTCGCCCCCTGCGCCCCCCAGCAGGACTTAGCCCTGGACCCAGCACATTTAGACATCCAGGGGTTGACAGCTATGTAATGGGCCTCCACGTACAAGTAGTCAGGATATATACATGTGCGTTATAAAGTGGCGGGGTGCGCTCATGTTGATAAAATTGTGAGGTGCCCTCGTGGTGACGAGGTTTGAATTTATACCAGCAGAAATAAAGACACAGAAGATCTCACTGACAAAACATGATTACCAAAGAAATGAAATTCGTTTAAGCATGATATGCTATGGTCAGATGTCAATTAACCTAACAGCAATATTAGATTTATTCTTTCATTTCATTACAATCAATTTGATTATTTAATCACTAGCTATAGAGATGGGACTTTCATCTTGAGGTGGATAACAGGATCAACTTGTCAAAATGATGTTATTTGGGGTTGGTAAGGATTGTAAATTCTGATGAATAGTTAGCACGGAGAAGACTCCGCACTTCTGTTCTGCCTGAGGTAGCGTTGATGCTATCTTCAAGTGGCATTTAAGAAGCCGTAGTATTAATGAAGACAGGGTTTCAACTTTGTTTCAGTACAAGTACATATACTACTGAAATACCTATATCTTCATGTGACATGTTTTGAGCCAACCACTTAAAGATGTAATCAAGGTAGATCCTTCAAAGCCCACTGAAGACATCCAGGTGTTTGCCACTTGCCGTTGCAGTTAAGTAACGAATTAAGCTACACGAGGTAAGATACTCAATAAGTAATGAAAACATACCTTACTTTTTTACTAGTGCACACTTTAATAAGATTTAATGTGATGATTTTTTTGATGTAGTCATTTGACATCCAAGTGTAAACAGAAATAAATGTTTTCAAAGGCATTGAAATACCTTCACTGAAACACCTGCACTGAAATACCTGCACTGAACATCTGCACTGAAAATCTGCACTGAACATCTGCACTGAAACACCTGCACTGAAATATCTGCACTGAACATCTGCACTGAACATCTGCACTGAAACACCTGCACTGAAATACCTGCATTGAACATCTGCACTGAACATCGGCACTGAAACATCTGCACTGAAAAACCTGCACTGAACATCTGCACTGAAACACCTGCACTGAACGCCTGCACTGAACGCTTGCACTGAAACACCTGCACTAAACACCTGCACTGAAATACCTGAACTGAAACATCTGCACTGAACGCCTGAACTGAAACACCTGCACTGAAACATCTGCACTGAACGCCTGCACTGAAACACCTGCACTGAACCTGCACTGAAACACCTGCACTGAAACACCTGCACTGAAAGCCTGAACTGAACACCTGCACTGAACACCTGCAATAAACACCTGCACTGAAATACCTGCACTAAAACACCTGCACTGAAATACCTGCACTGAAACACCTGCACTGAACGCCTGCACTGGACACCTGCACTGAAACACCTGCACTGACCGCCGCACTGAAACACCTGCACTGAACATCTGCACTGAAACATCTGCACTGAAAAACCTGCACTGAACATCTGCACTGAAACACCTGCACTGAACGCCTGCACTGAACGCTTGCACTGAAACACCTGCACTAAACACCTGCACTGAAATACCTGAACTGAAACATCTGCACTGAATGCCTGAACTGAAACACCTGCACTGAACCTGCACTGAAACACCTGCACTGAAACACCTGCACTGAAAGCCTGAACTGAACACCTGCACTGAACACCTGCAGTAAACACCTGCACTGAAATACCTGCACTAAAACACCTGCACTGAAATACCTGCACTGAAACACCTGCACTGAACGCCTGCACTGAACACCTGCACTGAAACACCTGCACTGAAACATCTGCACTGAACGCCTGCACTAAAACACCTGCACTGAACGCCTGCACTGAAACACCTGCACTGAAACACCTGCACTGAAATACCTGAACTGAGACACCTGCACTGAAATACCTGCACTGAAACACCTGCACTGAAAGCCTGAACTGAACACCTGCACTGAACACCTGCACTGAAATACCTGCACTAAAACACCTGCACTGAAACACCTGCACTGAAACACCTGCACTGAAACATCTGCACTGAATGCCTGCACTAAAACACCTGCACTGAAACACCTGCACTGAACACCTGCACTGAAACAGCTGCACTGAAACAGCTGCACTGAATGCCTGCACTGAAACACCTGCACTGAAATACCTGCACTGAACATCTGCACTGAACACCTGCACTGAACACCTGCACTGAAACACCTGCACTGAAATACCTGCACTGAAATACCTGCACTGAAACACCTGCACTAAACGCCTGCACTGAAATACCTGCACCGAACATCTGCACTGAACACCTGCACTGAACACCTGCACTGAAATACCTGCACTGAAATACCTGCACTGAAATACCTGCACTGAAACACCTGCACTAAACGCCTGCACTGAAATACCTGCACCGAACGCCTGCACTGAACGCCTGCACTGAAACACCTGCACTGAAACACCTACACTGAAATACCTGAACTGAAACACCTGCACTGAACGCCTGCACTGAACGCCGCACTGAAACACCTGCACTGACCGCGCACTGAAACACCTGCACTGAAACACCTGCACTGAAACACCTCAACTGAAACACCTGCACTGAACGCCTGCACTGAAACACCTGCACTGAAACACCTGCACTGAACGCCTGCACTGAACGCCTGCACTAAACGCCTGCACTGAAACACCTGCACTGAAACATTTGAACTGAAACACCTGCACTGAAACACCTGCACTGAAAAATCTGAACTGAAACACCTGCACTGAACGCCTGCACTGAACGCCTGCACTGAACGCCTGCACTGAAACACCTGCACTGAAACACCTGCACTGAACGCCTGCACTGAATCATCTGCACTGAAACACCTGCACTGAACGCCTGCACTGAAATACCTGCACTGAAACACCTGCACTGAACGCCTGCACTGAACGCCTGCACTGAAATACCTGCACTGAAACACCTGCACTGAACGCCAGCACTGAACGCCTGCACTGAAATAACTGCACTGAAACACCTGCACTGAACGCCTGCACTGAAACATCTGCACTGAAACATCTGCACCAAACACCTGCCCTGAAATACCTGCACTGAAATACCTGCACTGAAACACCTGCACTGAAACACCTGAACTGAACGCCTGCACTGAACACCTGCACTAAAACACCTGCACCAAACACCTTATCTGAACGCCTGCACTGAAACACCTGCACTGAACACCTTCACTGAAACACTTGTACTGAAACACTTGCACTGAAAAACCTGCACTGAAACACCTGCACTGAAACACCTGCACTAAACACCTGAACTAAAACACCTGCACTGAAACATCTGCACCAAACACTTGCACTAAAACACCTGCACTAAACACATGCACTGAAATACCTGAACTGAAACATCTGCACTGAACACCTGAACTGAAACACCTGCACTGAAACATCTGCACTGAACACCTGCACTGAAACACCTGCACTGAACCTGCACCGAAACACCTGCACTGAAACACCTGCACTGAAAGCCTGAACTGAACACCTGCACTGAACACCTGCACTAAACACCTGCACTGAAATACCTGCACTAAAACACCTGCACTGAAATACCTGCACTGAAACACCTGCACTGAACGCCTGCACTGAACACCTGCACTGAAACACCTGCACTGAAACATCTGCACTGAACGCCTGCACTAAAACACCTGCACTGAACGCCTGCACTGAAACACCTGCACTGAACCTACACTGAAACACCTGCACTGAAATACCTGAACTGAAACGCCTGCACTGAAATACCTGCACTGAAACACCTGCACTGAAAGCCTGAACTGAACACCTGCACTGAACACCTGCACTGAAATACCTGCACTAAAACACCTGCACTGAAACACCTGCACTGAAAACCTGCACTGAAACACCTGCACTGAAACATCTGCACTGAATGCCTGCACTAAAACACCTGCACTGAAACACCTGCACTGAACACCTGCACTGAAACAGCTGCACTGAAACAGCTGCACTGAATGCCTGCACTGAAACACCTGCACTGAAATACCTGCACTGAACATCTGCACTGAACACCTGCACTGAACACCTGCGCTGAAATACCTGCACTGAAATACCTGCACTGAAATACCTGCACTGAAACACCTGCACTAAACGCCTGCACTGAAATACCTGCACCGAACGCCTGCACTGAACGCCTGCACTGAAACACCTGCACTGAAACACCTGCACTGAAATACCTGAACTGAAACACCTGCACTGAACGCCGCACTGAAACACCTGCACTGACCGCCGCACTGAAACACCTGCACTGAAACACCTGCACTGAAACACCTCAACTGAAACACCTGCACTGAACGCCTGCACTGAAACACCTGCACTGAAACACCTGCACTGAACGCCTGCACTGAACGCCTGCACTGAACGCCTGCACTGAAACACCTGCACTGAACACCTGCACTGAAACATTTGAACTGAAACACCTGCACTGAAACACCTGCACTGAAACATCTGAACTGAAACACCTGCACTGAACGCCTGCACTGAACGCCTGCACTGAAACACCTGCACTGAACGCCTGCACTGAAACATCTGCACTGAAACACCTGCACTGAACGCCTGCACTGAAATACCTGCACTGAAACACCTGCACTGAACGCCTGCACTGAACGCCTGCACTGAAATACCTGCACTGAAACACCTGCACTGAACGCCTGCACTGAACGCCTGCACTGAAATAACTGCACTGAAACACCTGCACTGAACGCCTGCACTGAAACATCTGCACTGAAACATCTGCACCAAACACCTGCCCTGAAATACCTGCACTGAAATACCTGCACTGAAACACCTGCACTGAAACACCTGAACTGAACGCCTGCACTGAACACCTGCACTAAAACACCTGCACCAAACACCTTATCTGAACGCCTGCACTGAAACACCTGCACTGAACACCTTCACTGAAACACTTGTACTGAAACACTTGCACTGAAAAAGCTGCACTGAAACACCTGCACTGAAACACCTGCACTAAACACCTGAACTAAAACACCTGCACTGAAACATCTGCACCAAACACTTGCACTAAAACACCTGCACTAAACACATGCACTGAAATACCTGAACTGAAACACCTGCACTGAAACATCTGCACCAAACACCTGCACTGAAATACCTTAACTGGAACACCTGCACTGAACACCTGCACTGAAACACCTGCACTGTAACACCTGAACTGAAACACCTGCACTGAAACATCTGCACCAAACACCTGCACTGAAATACCTTAACTGGAACACCTGCACTGAACACCTCCACTGAAACACCTGCACTGAAACACCTGCACTAAACACCTGCACTGAAATACCTGATTTGAAACACCTGCACTAAACACCTGCACTGTAATACCTGAACTGAAACAACTGCACTGAAACATCTGCACCAAACACCTGCACTGAAATACCTGAACTGAAACACCTGCACTGAAATACCTGCACTGAAACACCTGGTCATTTGAACTTGACCCATGATGGGATTTCCTCAGATCTTTGTTGGATAACACATGGAATCTGTAAGATAACACATGGAATCAGTAAGATGACACAAGGAAACGGTAAGATAACATCTGGAATCAGTAAGATCACACATGGAATCGGTAAGATAACACATGGAATAGGTAAGATAACACATGGAATTGGTAAGATCACACATGGAATCGGTAAATTAACACATGGAATCAGTAAGATCACACATGGAATTGGTAAGATCACACATGGAATTGGTAAGATTAAATCTGGAATCGGTAAGATCACACATGGAAACGGTAAGATAACATCTGGAATCAGTAACATCACACATGGAATCGGTAAGATAACACATGGAATCGGTAAGATAACACATGGAATTGGTAAGATCACACATGGAATCGGTAAATTAACACATGGAATCAGTAAGATGACACATGGAATCGGTAATATAACACTTGGAATCGGTAAGATAACACATGGAATCGGTAAGATCACACATGGAATTTCTTCAGACTTCTTCAAACCGACTATGTGTTGTCTAGGTTACATACATTGATGTCACTGAAACTGTAAAATTTGAAAATGTTACAGAACCCTGAACCAAATACCAGTGACTCTTACATTTTATCAGGAGACATTTTAGATTATCCCATAACCAGAGTTGAGATAAAAGAACTAGTCATTGCAGATTCTCATTCCATTACATTAAGGACCTCCTCTGTGGTCTAGAGGTTTTATCCCTGGTCGTGCCATACCAAAAGGTGTTAAAGGAAGGTGCTTGTTGTTACCCTCTGCATTTAGGGTCAGCTGGTCAGCTAGGAATCAGAATACTGTGTCAGCCACACGTACAGACACACTGATGTGCATGCACATTGCTAAATAAGTGCATTAGTCTTGGATGTGACGTTGAACCCTGTTTCATCTCACCTGGGTTACGTAAGAAAGGGGATCATCAAAATCCAGACAATTATTGAGCCATTAGTCTTCTGAGCATTCTCAGTAAGGTTTGGGGCGGTTGGGTAGCCTAGTGGTTAAAGCATTTGCTCATCACGCCGAAGACCGGGTTTGATTCCCGACATGGGTGCATTGTGTGAAGCCCATTTCTGGTGTCCCCTGCCGTAATTTGCTGGAATATTGCTTAAAGCAGCGTAAAACCATACTCACTCACTCAGTAAGGTTTACTCTAATGTAAGAGGCTGGTTTTCTATGGGGAATACTGTAAAATTCTCTGAGTTTCAGCCAGGTTTCTGAAAGGGATATTCAGCAAGAGACAAGTGCTTTGTTTTAAATTCATTTGTCCATTCATTTATTTTACATAAAGGGAGAAAGTTTTAAGTTAATTTTATTGATTTTTCTAAAGCATTCGACTCTATAAAGTGCCGTCTTCTATGTATTCTGTTTTGCAAACATGTGAAATATCAGTCAATATGGCTAAAACTGAAAAGTTAGTTTTAAGAAATGGTGATGGATTGTCTCGTTTTGAGAAATGGTTTTATGAATTCAATTTAGTTGGTTTTCTTCCTTGCTACACCTGTCTGGGTTTATGTTTTCACAATAAGCTTAACTGGTCTGAAATGGCTGACAATACAGCACTGCTGTCCAAGAAGGTGTTGATACTGAAACCATTTTCACCTGATTACGTCTTCAAAATCTTTTACTTCTCTGCCCAGGAGCGATCAGCCGGGCCCCAAAGATGGCTGTATATTTATTAAATTAGTAAACATTATGTTGTACCAGCATCTTGTTTTGTTCCATTTATGAACATCAGTTCACACCTTAATGTATCAGATTGCTTCTGAATTAAGAATTTAGAATTATACACTATATCGTGCTACGTATCACAATACGGCCATGTGCATTGCCAAATATTGTCATACACTTTAAACCCCCAATACCTATCCCTAGTGTATATGCTTTAACAAAGTGTGTTAAAGTATTGGTTACATATTTTGACAATGCCACAGTGTCATTTACCAAAACAATGTTAGAGAAAAAAAACAGATTTGAAAGGTTGTAAATTTCGTAGTTAATGTTGACAGCCTGAAATGATACAAAAGAAAAGTATGTTCGTATCATACACGACAGACATATTTTCCAGAATTAAGGGTGCATATATTGCATACTATACCCGATTAAATAAATCTTTTGTACATTGATCAATTGGAAGAGGTGTTAATTGGGATTGTTCACTAGCCAATATATAAGCAAATATCGCCATGGGCGCTTATTAGAGCGGGACACTTATTACGTCGAATACGGTACTTGAAATACTGGTTATTAACCTGACTCACAGTGTTCGACAGATCGACAGGTAAGGTAGTGCTGGATATCACCCTGGATATCCATATTAATAAACAGAGCTCGTAAATCAATAAATAATCAATAATATTCAAAGTTTTTATCTTACACATCTGAAGTGAGGTGTCAAAGGCATTTTCAGATGAAGGGAAGTGACGGAGTTCCATAACAGGTTTATCATGTAATCGATATTTACCTGGAATATTTAATTCACCTTGACAAAAAGCCATTGCCCATTTTTTAATTTGTACTACCGGAATGTGAATACTACATGGTCAGAGTTGGTAACAGTGAAACAGAATAACATGCTAATGAGATGCTAATCAATGTTTTAGTGGTGAGAACCGTTATGCTCCTTGCTTGGGTGGGTCTTTAAACTGATACATTAAACTGTATATACAGAATGGCTTTATTGATTAGATATTTGGGCAATCTGTAATCATTTTGAATGTGGAGATCAGTCAATGAAGCCGTCATTTGATGAATTGCTTCATGACTACTGGTTGACACAGGGAGATAAAGCTGAAGTAATAAAGTTGTGTCCCTTGGCTACACCTGGATCTGCTAGACATGGACTAAACTACCATTTAGTCTGTGAAATCTTATATTGCACAATGCCCTTCTTGACTCTAAAATTAAACAAATAATTTTCGCCCAATGCTGATTTCATAGAGCTAGCTAGAGCTGGCTAGACTTGCTTTTGTATGCATATCTAGATTGTTGTTGTTTTTCATAATATGAATATATTCCACATTTAAACAAATAATTTTCCCTGATGCTGATTTCATAGACTGTGGAATAGAGCTAGCTAGAGTTGGCTAGACTTGCTTTTGTATGCATATATAGATTGTTTTTTTAATAAAATAAATATATTGCACAGTCATGGTGCAGGACCCAAGAATCTCCCCATTTCTTATCCTTGGTGTGGCACTGACCTTAACTCGCCTTTCGAGCTCAGTGAGGCCAACTACAGTCACTTTCACTTTTGCAAAGAAAAGTACGAATGTGAATATCAGATTAACTTTAAGTCTGCCGGCTGAGAGAAGAAACCTTAAGAACATGACTACATTCAAGTTAAACTAGTCAACATGCATGCTAATTAACTTTATCATTCTGTTTTAGGTATCAAGAAGAGTCGCCAAGTCTCACACAGAGATAAAAAGAACAGATATTTTTTGCAATTCGATTTTGAAATGTGAACAATATTGTGACCGTGGTATCGCAATATGATTCATATTGCATACTTGTTGATGTGTTACGGGGTGTATTTGGTGCCTACATGCATACATGGGTAGTAATTAGTCAGTAATTATTCAAACAAGTGTGAAGGGTGACAATCGTTGGTGAACACATGGGTTGTGACCATTGAAGAACACTTGCGTATTGGGTGGTTACCATTGAAGAACACTTGTGTATTGGGTTGTGAACATTGAAGAACACTTGCGTATTGGGTGGTTACCTTTGATGAACACTTGTGTTTTGGGTGGTTACCATTGAAGAACACTTGTGTATTGGGTGGTTACCATTGATGAACACTTGCGTATTGGGTGGTTACCTTTGATGAACACTTGTGTATTGGATGGTGAACATTGATGAACACTTGCCTATTGGGTTGTGAACATTGATGGACACTTGTGTATTGGGTGGTTTCCATTGAAGAACTTGAAGAACACTTGCGTATTGTGTGGTTACCATTGATGAACACTTGTGTATTTGGTGTTGACCATTGAAGAACACTTGTCTATTTGGCAGTTCTCATTGATGAACAATTGTGTATTGGCTGGTGATTATTGATGAACATTTGTGTATTGGGTGGTTACCATTGAAGAAAACTTGTGTATTGTATGGTTACCAATGAAGAACACTTGCGTATTGGGTGGTGAACATTGATGAACACTTGCGTATTGGGTGGTGAACATTGAAGAACACTTGTGTATTGGGTGGTGAACATTGATGAACACTTGCGTATTGGGTGGTGAACATTGAAGAAAACTTGTGTATTGTATGGTTACCAATGAAGAACACTTGCGTATTGGGTGGTGAACATTGAAGAACACTTGTGTATTGGGTGGTGAACATTGATGAACACTTGCGTATTGGGTGGTGAACATTGAAGAACACTTGTGTATTGGGTGGTGAACATTGAAGAACACTTGCATATTGGGTGGTGAACATTGATGAACACTTGCATATTGGGTGATGAACATTGATGAACACTTGCGTATTGGGTGGTGAACATTGATCAACACTTGCATATTGGGTGGTGAACATTGATGAACACTTGCGTATTGGGTGGTGAACATTGATGAACACTTGCATATTGGGTGGTGAACATTGATGAACACTTGCGTATTGTTTAAGACCTTTTAGGTCGGGGGTATATAATTATACCAAGGTTTGGTCTGTCCAAAATCTTTGTCCCCACAATTTCTCTTAAACTATTCAGTGGATTCATCTCAAACTTAGTACATATAATCTGTGTCATATGGAGGGGTGCAGTCAAAAGAAAAAAATTGTTTTCATTAATTTTCCATTTTTTTATGAATTTTTCAAATCCTACCCCTATCAATTATTTAATTTGAAACTACTGACACACTAGGCGGGTCGGGGGTATTAGTGAGCCACGCTCACTTTTGCCCTTGTTATTTTCCATAGTGCCATTCAAGGACACTTCTTCCACTTCATTGGATGAATGATTAAACCTGTAAAGTTAGAAGCAGTGAGCGAGTGAGTATGCTTTACGCCACTTTTAGCAATATCCAAGCAATATGAACCCCAGAAATGGGCTTCACACATTGTACCTATGTCTGGAATCGAACCAGGATCTTCAGCAGGAAGAGCGAATGCTTTAACCACTAGGCTACCCAACCGTCCCAGTTACAAGCAGACTATGTGATACATACATGGTTGTGTGACATCTTTAGGTGTGAATGGTGGGTGTGCAGAGGTAGAAATAGACTGTGATATGTATATGGTAGAGTATTAATTAGTTGAGTGACATCTTCAAGAGTTAAATTAGGTGCACCTGAGACAGTCTGTGTCCCCCGAGCGTATGTACGTTACCGCGTGGGTTAGACTCGCTGTGTTAAAACTATCAAGGGAGACAATGAGGGGCCTCCCCCCACCCTGCATACTTGCAGCTCTTGTCTGTGTTCATTGATTCTGGTACCATCAGGTGAAGAATTATTGCCGTTGGTCGTCTGAAGATTTATACCTTTAGTCATCTCTTAAACTATTCTCATTGAAGTACATTCTGATGAATGGATCTGTGGATTGATTATCAAACACTTACAACTGAGGACTCGCTAACACAATTTGTTTATTTATATCCAATAATGAAGTCGTTTCTCTGAGTCTCGTTCGTCATTGCTGACTGTTTGCCTTGAAAGTTTATACATGAAAGTGTCTGCTGTACTTGAGGTCTGGTATGTTGAAATGCAAGATTTTTATTTCCTGTCTATCGTTGTTGAAAAGAGATGCTAGGAACAATTACTGGGGGTTCCAACTGTTCAGTGACTATTCTGTATGGTCAATCTGAATAAGGATTTTAATGTTCGAACATAGCTACAAAGCGACAATATTTTACTCAAAGACAGGACCACTTAAAAAAAATGTACCAGATAGGATGTATACCTATAAACAAAGGTTATTTAAGAGGGACTCTTTGACATGAGTACTTATGGTCAAGTGTGACTGATTGGTTTGCCATTTTGCAACATAAGTTCATAACACAAGTGAGTAGTGATAGTTCACAAACTCCATCCATGCTTCAGTTTGCAGCACTTCCTAGACAGGGCTGCGATGTTTTATGACCGTTCTTAAGTCATCACCCTTCTGTTGTTGAGTATCAAGGGTGGTTCTTGGTCAGAATAGGACTCATGTTTGTCGTAAGAGTCGACTCTATTAGTCTGCATGTAAGGGTGAAAAGATACACTGATATTCCGATGCATCGCGATACTTGAGCAACGATATGATATATGATAAATGTGGGCCCATTTAACAATACGCAAATCTGAAGTACAGAGTTTCCTCGCTATTGTGCCTTTCAATAAACCGCCAACTTGGTTATAGCCGTAATGCATGGCTCCTAAAAATGTACTTACATTTTTAATAAGCTCTGGTTTTACACTGACAGATATTGTTCCCCATCTAAAAAAACATTATCAGCTGATCACCGCAAGCACATAACACCAGAAATACAAGTCAGCAAATCTGAACTGAAGTACGCAGTTCAATAATATTATTATACTATCTTGTTATTAAAACATGTTTATTGTATATCTGGACTTGTGTTTGTGATATATTTTATTGATTTTATTAAAAATTTCATTTTAATATTGTTTTCATTCAGTTAGGTGAAATAGTGTGTGAAGAGATACAGCAACCATGGTCAGATTACCACTTTTGATGCATTGAAACGAACTTTAGTTGCTAGAGAATGGATACATATATTAAAAATGCCATACTTTGACTCATTAAAAGTCATTTTGTCAACATAACGTTTTCGCAATTGAAATACATGTAGCGCGGGAAGTCCCTACGGTGACTGATCAAATTGTTCAATACGTAAAAATTCTGCAACAGCAATCACCATTTCCAAAATGCTACGCTTGTGGTTCTTATAATTTTAAATATATATACAGTAAAAGCTGCAACTAAAGTAACACGATATTGGAATATATTATTCCTGATAAAACAATAATTTCAGATACGATTTCTTCGACCATTGCATCAAAATTCTTTGAAGTTGTATCGCTGGTGATGTACATTAATTATTTTCTGGTGTTTGAACTTGGAATTGTTTTGAAAGAAAGTTAGAGAAAGTTCCACTTTGAAGCTTAACAACTTCAGTTGTCATGTCATTATAAAATAATTTTGACTGTTCCAAAATCATGAAAGGTTCAATTGACATGCTTTAAGTTTGTTTGTTTTTTTTATCATTTTTTTGTCACATCGTATCGTGACCAGAATATCGAGATGCGTATCGTATCGTGACCTTCCTGTATCGTTGCAGCCCTATCCGCATGTGACTTTACATCCAATACTGAGTACAGTTAACTATGGTTATAACAAACTTAAAGAGACCACTAAATAACCGCGGTTCATTATAAGCATATACAGCATATATACAGCACATGGAGGGGGCAAAAAACAGTTTGTTTTATCCGTCAGTTCATCATAAGCATGTTCTTTATTAACGTACACTACTGCCTAAAAGTTCATTCCCCTAACACGCGTTGAGAACGCGTGTAACACGCAAGTGACACGGGTGCTCAACGGGTTGCACACGGGGTGAGCACCCGTTGGACACGGGTGTGCAACGGGTGTGCGTCGCGTGTGCAACCCGTTGCACACGCGTGTAACACGGGACCGGGTTCCAGTTGAAGTTGACAAATTTATCAAATGAATAGTGAGATAAAACAAAACAGTGAGATGTGAAATTTGAGTTAATGAGCGGCCATTGAGCTGTGCTCACCAGACCGTAAATACAAGGCCGGCCCATCTTAATTAGTGTTCGGTTGCTAGACTTTTATGGCATGAACCATTCCACTAGGGTCCAGTCTAGCCATTGTGGCTAGCCGACAGTAGAACAGTAGTGAATTTAGATGAGAGTTTATTGCAAGGGGAACCCCCGTGTTGACACGATTGTCGCGGGTTGGTAAATGTTCGCCATTAATAAAATGATAGTTTGTGGATTGCGAACATATTCATTTGCCCACACGAGTCATTCCATTTGATTGCAAATATAACGTTTTTCGTTCGCCAAATTTATGCTTTAGACAGTACAATTATGATATAGCCGTCACCACTACTAATGTCTCATTATTTCACGTAGGAATATGTCCCATTTCCCCACACCCCACTTTCTGTGTTGTATTTTGAAAGAATAAATAAAAGAAGGTTTTGTGTGGGACACTTTTATACTAATTATAAGAGGATGTTGTAAATGAATATGAACAGCCATGCTGTCTGACAGTTGATAGAATTTGAGATCTTCACAATCACCGGGTGTGACCATGTTGACAGAATCTCGTTAGGGTTTGTGATTTTTACATTTGCCCAATGACCATGGTGAGTATTGCTGGGGATACCAAACGTAACAGTTTATTATTAGAGGTTGTGAGTACCTATACCACGTAGATAGGATATCTTTAGGATTTTAATCCTTCTTTGAGAGGCATTTAGAAGTTGGAGTACTACGTTAGGAGAAGATTTATGGGTGACTTTAATCCTTTCTTTCTCTGTGGGCAATCCTTTCATGTTGATTGGAGGAAGTCACTCAACCAGGTCATGACAGGTCGTGAGTTTACTCACTAACTACTGTGAGCGTTTTTGGCATGACATCTTTTCTTGTATAAACATAGAAACGATGCTCACTCACTCACTGTTAATCTTCTGCAGTTTGCTGGCAAAGTGGGGATAAACCTCAGTGTCAAAGACGATCAAATTTAGTTCGAATCCTTGTTTATATGTGACATCTCCCAAATGGGGACATTTTCATAAACTTGGCAAGTGATGATGAATTTTAATATTAATATTATTATAGTTTATGAAATTGTTAATAAATCTTTAATAAAATTGTGCTTCACTCTCACGAAAAATATATTGTCTGTGAGTAAATTTATATGTCACGTTACATCGGCATTTTTCAGTGATATTGGGACTACATGAAACATGGCTGGTTTTACATTTCTGATACAGGTGCTTGACTGACTGAGTAGTTCATGATCAATAAGATATGTTTAAATCAGTCAAGTTTGCAACAATAGATGAATAAGTTGATACATTTGGACCGCAGTTACCGATTACCAACTTAAGACATAGAGACAGGGAGGAGATATATAACCAAACCTATGATCCTGTTGAGACAGTTGACAGTTAGAACGTTGGATTAAATGACAGTAACTAATTTGAACATTCCCCAGTTATATCATAAAATACATCATAACTCATAACAGTCCGAGAGACAGCTTCCAGACTTATACTAGTATTGAAGGGACAATAGCTTTTGACAGTTTAAAAGTAAACTCACCTTAAGGTGCTTGGCAAGTCAAAACTTACCTCCCTGTATATGTTTTTTAGGTTTGACAGCAACTATGCTTGTAGATTTCATAGATAGACATGATTGGTTAGCTAGATGTTATTACAATAAGCGAAAATGTCTTAAAAGTCCACAGTTTGTTTAAAAGTACAAAAAGTGTGTTATAGATCTATCAACGTTTTCTTTTATTGAACATAATATTTGCACTATATTGCTGTAAGCTGTAAATAATCTAGCCTTCCCATGTACGTAACTTACATATATTTATGTATGACCTGAACAGCAAATAAAGTTCTGGTAGATAGGTACCTCGGAGATTTAACGTGCGCTTTCCGACTTTAGCCTATCTCGCACACGGGGAAGCACTTATACTATTAGGGTAAAAAAGCGTAATGATTAAATAAAGAAGTGCAAACACCAACCCCCCCCCCCCAAAAAAAAAAAAAAAAAAAAAATTTAGTCCTTGTAGTAGTCTCTTGGTCAGCTTCTCATCCTGAGGGTCGGGATTCTGGTAGAGACTCTTGGCAAGGAGGGCGGCGGTATTGGCGACGAAGTGGTTTGAGGTCGGTACGCCACTACTCTGGAAGAAGTGGTACAAGTCTGTGTAGTTTGTGATGTCGTACTCGATGTCCTGTCCCCCCTTCTTGTGCACCATGACGAAAGGGACTCCTTGTTTGGCGTAGAGATATTCCTTTGGGGTGTTGATCTGGTCAACCTTGTGATCCGGCCGGGGCTTGTAGTGGTTGATCGGAATGTCTGATTTTTCCACTAGTAAATAAAGTTCTTTGGTATGACCTCTTTTATCCCTGCTGACGTTATCCTAATGTTCAGTTTCAGTCTGCCTCACCAAGCGTAAGAAAGCATTGTACATGATAAACCACACTGATGCAATTTTCTATATATATATTTGTAGATCTGAAGCATTCTAGTTAATTGTGGATACACTGGGCAGACAGAATTGTGTTTATTTCCAGGCCATCCTGATCGTCGTTTACTACTATAAGGTGTATGGTTGGAGGCAAGATCAAAGGCGCCGCACAGCATTTATTAGATAACAGACGGGGTCGTCCGTTTCGCTTTGAACGACCACCCCACCTGTCTGTAGGAGTTATATAATCAGTGCGCAAATAGCTGTGTCAAGTCCACTGCCGGGCTGATGCGGTGTCAGTGTCAGCGATGAACATGAATGCCCAAATCATAGACCTGTAGCACTCACAAGTTGCTTAGCCAAAATATTTGAAAAGTGTATATTCAATTCTCTGATAACAGCAAATATAACCTTAGAAAAAGATTCAACATACAAACAATCAAATGTAGAACACAGACCTATGCTTATTATCATTTCTTCTGGATATGATCAACCTGCGGAACCCTCTATCCGATGAAGTAACTAATGCTCGCTCATTAAAAGAAATCAAATCCTTAATTAATCGTTCTGATGCAATTATTAATATTTTTGACTTCAAATATTTTCATAGATCATGCCAAATTGTCCACTGTCGCCTTAGGCTCGGCTGCAGTGACTTAAACGCTGATAAGTTTAGACGACATGTATCAGACATACCAGACTGCACTTGTGGATATCACCTTGAAGATGCAATTCACTTTTTCTATAACTGTTAAAAAATACGATAATATCAGAAACACTGTGTATTTCTACACACATGGGTATGGTCTAAAAAGGATATTACGTGGCAGTAGTTAAGCAGTTCTACAAACATGACTCTTCTTAAATCAGTTCATGACATCATTGTCAAAAGCAAAAGGTTTGAGTAGCTTAATTTTATGCATGTAGTAAAGGAAAACTGCATTACCTTATTTCACAGACACCACTTGCTTCAGTGTACTGGCTTCGTGTATTTCATTTGTGCGTTTTGTATGTTTATGTTCATCACTCTCTTATATATATATATCCAGCTGTTGTTAAGTTGTTACCTGGAGAGGTATTACATAAGCAAGTTTTGCTTGTTTACCGATCCAGATTTCTTTTGAAATAAAAATACGTTTAAGCCAACACAGCTAACCCTAAGACACATGATTGTAAACTATTCAAAAAGGAGCACTAATCTCTGGCTTCTTCTCGGGTGTCGAACTCAAACTCAAACTCATTTATTCTTAGAATAACATGACATACAATTATCTACAATTTTTATTATGTACAATTTAACAAAAATAATAAAAATATGATACGTGGACACTAATACAATTTACCAATTGTATTGTACACATTGTTAAGGAATTTAGATAGGCCTTTTAGATTTCTTACACTGTTAGTGGTCATAATTTTCTTAAATGTTTGGAAACTTAAGATATTGCTTATTTAAGAGTTCATATCGCCGTTGGTGTAAAGCTTCACATCGGAATGAATAATGCAATTCATCTCCCACAGCGATAGAATCACAGAGTGGACACTGGCTGTCTTCCCTGGGAATGTTCAGCCATTGACCAGTTTCAACTGGTAATCCTTGGTTAGAAAGTTCTGAATTTTAGTATTGGGAGAAATATTGATTTTAAGAGCAGTAGATATTTCGCAAATGAAGGTTGATTCTTCAGGTAATACGACCTTTGGATTTCCGCTTGGGCTTACTAGCTGCCGTGAGTCAATTTGCTCGTTAACGCAACCGAGCGTGACAAGAGACTGCAAGGACAGCTAAATAAACTTACGCATTTTTGAAAACTGATTGGTTACCCGTGATCTATGAAGATTTCAACAAAGGGCGCATGGTAATTAATTTCTTCAGCCTAAACAAACAGACAAATAACGGCGAAAGCTCATCGGATGTCGTTATTTGGAAATACCCCTGATTGTTACAGTTTGATAATAAAAAAAGTATCCCTGAGTGAAAGCATTTGCGGATTTCGGATTGCGTGGATGATACAATTACTACTCCCTTGTTGTCATCCATATTTTCTGGTATAACCCTACACTTCTGTATTTGTCGTAATTCACATGCTGCTCAGTTAATGAATTTATATTATGTATACTCAGTTGTAGCACCACTCAGATTACCGGATAAAGGTTCAAATTTGGTCTTTCTTGTACCTGGGGTAATTATTTAATCTAAATCCAGGTTTGAAGTGAGGTGGAATGTGAATTATGCACGTGGCAGCCCAGCAAGAGATGTATGATCAGTTGATTTACTTTTTTTGTAAATCAACTGATCATTCCCAGACATCAAAGGATCAACAGGAAATACGTTGATTGATTAATTACTGTTATCTTGCACAGTGGATATGTCAAAAGTAAGTGTTTACATGTGAAGGTAGAGTTACTAAACCTAGGGAATACACTCATATCATGGCGTGAAGTACAGATGTAAAAACAACATACTTTGTTCAAAGGGTAACCGATAATACACTGACTGGTTGTTCATTGTTATCTAACTCAATGTATGTTTTTAAGAACCGTGGACATTATAAAAATAGTTGTCACGTGGGCTTTCTCAGCTAACTTGGCACCTATGTGAAACAACTGAAACAAACTAAGTGATCAGTTAAGAAACAGACACGGGTTATAATATTCGATACATTTAAATAACGTTTAAAAACGATATATTTAAATATTTTAATATATTTCATATATATTCCAAATATTGTTTCCAAATAATTATTATTAAAGTATTTGATTCTCACATAGACATTTGACATCGAATAAGTATTTTTGTACAGCTGCAGACGCAATGGATATTGTTCCTTTATGTTGATATTCCCGGATACATTATAACTTTGGTAGGTTGTAATAATGATATTTGCATTTTGTTTTCATTCATTCGCTGCAGCTTTGAACAGAATCATTCTTGTTCCTTTCCGTTTGGTTGGGAAGTTTTTCGATGCGCGATAGACGTTGTTTTCACAAGTATTTTCTTTTGTAAGCGTGTATATGTTACAGTCAATGTGTAAAATATGATTCACTCAGGCAATTTATTAAATATCTAAATATTTCAGTCATTTTACAAATTGACTCAATAATCCATTCATTTATTTAACCGACTGACTAAAAATGATAAAGACGACCAAAAGAGCTTAAACACATCACAATATATTAATTATGCTAAGAAAAGAAGCCAAACAATACAGAACTGTACTTGGTGATGATATTAAACATAAACAAATATTTGGAATTCGTTATCATATTAATAAAGATGGACATATTTTTCAGTTAATTTGTAAAATAAACTGAATATTTAGGCGTTTAATACATTTCCTTAGTGAAATCTGTTTACATTTTGAATGTAAACATATACACACGGTAAAATAAGCAATGTGCAGATGAAATATTTACTTTGTGTTGCAAGTCAAAATAGTGTACACGAAGATCGCACAATTACCAAGCAAGTGACTTATCAAAACTGCATCACCATTACCGATGCTCCCCACAAATAAACCTACATTTCAAAAACTGTATTTCATTTTTGTTGATCAGTGTGACCATATGTCCTTCTACTTTCAATAAAAATGCGCTTACGAATGGCGAGCACAGGTCGCGAACAAGTCTAGATTTCTGCTATATCATCCGGGTACTCACTGAGAAAATACAGTAATGCACAGGTAACAACTACTCCCGTGGAATTGCTTTAGATCAGTGCTCTTTTGTACGTTGAAATACTATATATTGTGAATGCCAAAATGATGTATCAAGGATCAAGTAGAAGATACATTGACCGTTGCACTGGGAGTTTATTCAACAGACCGTGAAAATAACACTGCTGTATCTTATTATTTATTTTAGATGACGCAGTCAAAGCTCACTTCTGGCGGCCATTATCGAACGGCCAGCTAAATCACCACCCCGCGCTTACGTCTACAGGTCTCTTCCTGTAGTACGGTAATTAGTATTCTCTCCCTCAAGTGTATCCTCAATGATATAACCCATCCTCATTAATTACATGCTGCTCTTTTCCAGCCTCACGGCTATGGAGCTGTGATAAAGAGTCCAAGTCATCATAAAGTAATTAGGGTCCAATAAAAACAATGCGCCGCCAAACCTCATACATATTATCACTGAAAGTCGTACTACAGGCGGTTAATGTCAAATCACAATAAAAGCATTTCAATTGCAATAACATGTTCCAGGACCATGTATTCTCTTAACACCATCGGATTTAGAAGCAATGGTCGTATAAAACAAAACACATCTATTTGATCACAACAGTATTCATGTTATTCCCACAAAATCACATAAAGAAAGGAGACATTAGGAAATACATGTGCATTATCATTTTTCGTCAGGATAACAAAATCTTCTCTCCTTGTTACCACCTCCAGGTTCAGCTTAAGACGGGTCCTCCTTTGGTCAAAAGTTTGTTCCCCCTCTAATGAGTGTGTCACGCGTTGCACACGAGTGGCGGACGGGGTGCACACCCGTGTGCAACGCGTTGCACACAGGTATCACACGCGTGACCAACCCGATGCACACTGGTTGCGTAACGCGTTGCCCATGCGTGTAAGGGGAATGAACTTCTAGGCAGTAGTGTAGTTGACTGTACATCCTATACTGAGTACATCATTTGCCAAAGTGTAACTCAGAAACTGTTTAATATGTCTTGAGTAAGCTGTGTATCACACATCCCTGTGGAGATTCCCATCAAGCTATGCTTCTTATATTCAGAATATCACTCACTGGATTGTCTGGTCCAGACTCAATTATTTTCAAATATATGTGTATGGATATATATATGTTTATAAGGGTGGGGGATATCGATTACTTTGTTTTCTTGTTGATGTAGAACAGAACAGAATGGGCATTAAGGACATGCTTGTAAATGCTTCTGACTAGCTGCCTGCAGGGCTAATTAAGCATTGAGGTCATTTTCAAGACTGATTAATTAAAGACAACGTTCCTGTCATTAATGACCCGTGAAGATGCAGGGTAGAATAGATATTCAGCAACCCATGCTTGTCGTAAAAGGCGACTAATGGGATCGGGGTGGTCAGGTTCGCTGCATGTCATCATATCCCATTTGCATGGATCGATGCTCATGATGTCAATCACTGGATTGTCTGCTCCAGACTCGATTATTTACAGACCCCCATCATATTGGTGGAATATTGCTGAGTGCAGCGTTAAACAACAAATAAACAAAAAAACAAACAAACAAACAATCCTGTGAGTAACTGATTGTAATGTCCTCAATATGTTGAAAGCTATTGATTCACTCACGGTATTTGATGCAATTTATTGTGAATATTGCTTCAGTAAATTGTTTTCAAATGTCATTGTGTCATTCATGCCAGTTCTGTTGTTTCTGTGAATGGACCAGAGTGTGAATGAAATGTCTGTGCCACAAGGGACACTTTTTGAGATCAACATGGCCAGGTCGCCCTACATGTACTCGGACAGCACACAAATACCAACGGCGATTCAGGAATAGAGTCCTTGTGGCTGATAGTATCTGGGAAATGGCCTCGGGGCTAACAACTAATGATGCACTGTTGACCAAGAGTGAACATGCTCACTTGTTTTGCTGACTAACTGTTTTTGATAGAATGAGACATTGACTTTGGTCATCGGTCAGTGTCAAATGGTTACCTTACATCTGGCGGCACGAGATGATTGGCCCAGTCTGATCTGCTGTGACATTTCTGTTGGAAAACATCCATTCATGTCTGTTTACCCTGAGGTACTGGGGCTGTACCTATTTCCTGGGGTAATTTTCAACTGATGTTGGTCCAAGCAATTCAGGGGATATTCTTGGCTGTTATAGGACAGGGGGATATGGGGATCAACAACATGTATTGTCTTCCAGCAAGAATCAAGTTTTTGCAGTGGAACATTGCTCGAAGGTGTTTGTTTGAATGGGGATGTTTTGCCATTCATATTGCAATGCAAGATTCTTCAATAATTACAGAAATAAGCTAAAAAGATATTTTAAGAATGGGAAATAGAGCCAATAGACCCTGAAGGTGATCTGGATATTTCTGTATAAATCATATGACTTTGAACATACAGATAACATTGTATGTTTTTTTCAGATGTATATGCAACATTAAAAGCAGTAATTTATGTAAAATATATTCAAATATATCAACACTTATAGATAAATGTTCAAGACTCCTCAGCAGACAGTGAGGTTTTGTGGACTGTATCCAAACACACGTGGGTAAGATTCTCTTCGTAGCACCACTAGCCTGGATGGTGGGACGATGCACTGGTACAAGCATCAGTCACATACGCAGTAAGTAAGTAAAAAAATATTTATTCTTACCTTCAGTGTTTGCTGTAACGCAAACACCAATTAGTTAGTAGTGGAAAGGGGAACTGAGGTAGCCTAGTGGTTAAGCATTCACTCATCACACCGAAGACCTGGGTTTGAATCCCTACATGGGTGTGAAGCCCATTTCTTGTGTCCCCCGCTGGAATATTGCTAAAAGCGGCATAAAACCATACTCACTCACTCATTAGTAGTGAAAATGTAAGTATTTTCATCCACTGAGTCATAATTGACACTGCCAACTGTAAATAGTCAGTGTTCGAGGTACTTGGCAATCCTGAAAAAGTATCGTGATATAATCGGATCATGAGCAAGGTATCGTGAAACATCGGATTGCACAGTTGGTGTATCATCCAAGCCCTAATCCTGGTATTGTCACTATTTTATTTTTCTTACTATTTTTTTTCTTCTTCACTATAGACTGAAAGCAGGATTGGTGCAAATCCAACATCATTATTGAACACTGTGTCACAATGACGTCTTCCTATATTGTGAAAAATCATAAGATGTTCACCACTGTTGCACTGGTCGATTTCAAATCACTTGGTATTTCATGTCGGGTAACGGTCAGTTGAGGTTTGTATTTAGAATTAATGTTGTTGATGAGTTTAGTGTTGTCTTGTAGGGTCATCCAGTAGATTGGTTCATGTGTTCCTTATCTGCCCTTCGTTGCTGACAATAAACATGCCATGTCATTCATGACAATCACAGGGGCAGATAATTATTTGCCTGTACGTAATTTACGTATGCTTCCTTCCTTTCGGGGGCACGGGTGGCCCAGTCGTCTAAGGCGCCGCGATTCGCTGTGCAGAGTTGCGTCCCTTGGGCATGCCAGAAACCTATGATTGTGGGTTCGAATACCGGTTCGCCCCAATTATATTGCTAGGTTTGTCAGCACCATGCCAGTGCTCGTGGGTTTCACCGAAGTGGTAAACGTCTGAGACCTGCATCACTTCAGGCCTTCCTCCCACGTTAAGCTGATACGCCGCGATATAACTGGAATACTGTTAAAAGTGGCGTTAAACCCAACTCACTCACTCACTCACTCACTCACTCACTCACTCACTCCTTTCGTTTCTTGAGTCAATCATTATTTTAGACAGACTGCCAATTTTGTAACACTCTGTACCTTCAGGGCACAAAAAAACTTTGGTCCGCTCATATTGACAAGTGGTATGTTGTGTCAGGCAAGTATAAAATAACAAACACTCGTCCAAATATCAAATATTTTCATCGTGTGTACTCGCCAGCAACAACTACGAAATAGTGTGTCACTTACATCATCAATTTATGGGCTTGTGTTGGTCTAAATTCATAGTGTGGCGCATGTGGCTTACGCTGGTGCCAGTTTACCATGGAGGTAATTAAAACATCGTTATTTCAGATGATGTAAGCAACTGGTTGCTGGAGCTGACCTGTCAGATTTAGAATGTACAGTGATCGCTCGCTATTGCGCTCTTCGATAAAGCGCTACTTCGGTTACTACGCGCGGTAACGCATGGCTCCCAAAATTTATGTACACTTTTATTACTGATAGTTTTACACAGACATAACTGTATTGTTGTTCGTTGTTCATTTGCACATAACGCTTCTCATTGCATAATCAACCGTTTATCGCTGAATGGAGTTCTAATAATCTGTTTGAAAACATCCGCGGCATGTCCCGGAATTACGATTGTTCAACTAGTTAACTTTTCACACTATCGACCTTTGATCTTAGAAGCGCATGCATGCAATAAAAGAGAACCACAAGCGAAGTTTATATTCTTAATTAGTGGGCAATCCAATTTGAGGCGACACTGTCACACACATGTAGTTGCTGTCACAACATGGCGGTCATTCATTTCGTAATCGCGCTTTCGTAACATCGCCTGTTTTTTTCCGTAGTTATAACAAGCGATTTCATTGTATTTGAAAGTTATTCGCGGGTGGGGTGTATATGGAGTTTGATTGTAGGGCAATCACGATTATGATAAAATGAAATGGTTGTGAAGTACTTAAACAGATGATTAGTGTTTCGTCTCCTGATGACCCCTTTGGGGATTCTGGGTAAAACAGATCCCCGAATACCTCGGGTTGAAAATTGTGTGACAATTGTGTACAATGTGTGATGTGTCTGATTGTGTGCCTCATACTCATAAAGATTCGGGTTGGATCTGATCTTCAGCAACCCATGCTTGTCTCTCCTGTGAAGATCCGGGTTAGAACTGATCTTCAGCAACCCATGCTTGTCTCCCCTGTAAAGATCCGGGTTAGATCTGATTTTCAGCAACCCATGCTTGTCACCTCTGTGAAGATCCGGGTTAGATCTGATCTTCAGCAACCCATGCTTGTCTCCTCTGTGAAGATCCGGGTTAGATCTGATCTTCAGCAACCCATGCTTGTCACCTCTGTGAAGATCCGGGTTAGATCTGATCTTCAGCAACCCATGCTTGTCTCCTCTGTGAAGATCCGGGTTAGATCTGATCTTCAGCAACCCATGCTTGTCTCCTCTGTGAAGATCCGGGTTAGATCTGATCTTCAGCAACCCATGCTTGTCTCCTCTGTGAAGATCCGGGTTAGATCTGATCTTCAGCAACCCATGCTTGTCTCCTCTGTGAAGATCCGGGTTAGATCTGATCTTCAGCAACCCATGCTTGTCTCCTCTGTGAAGATCCGGGTTAGATCTGATCTTCAGCAACCCATGCTTGTCTCCTCTGTGAAGATCCGGGTTAGATCTGATCTTCAGCAACCCATGCTTGTAAAGGGCAACTTGCAGGATTGGGTATTCAGACCCTCTGACATTAGTAGATCACAATCACTGGATTGTCTGGTCCAGACTTAAGTATTTACCGAATGCCTTCATATAGCTGGAGTAATGCTGTGTTAAGCAAAAAATAACAAACACTTGTATGCCTTTCTGGATGTGAGATACAGGCCAAATTGTGGTGTAGAACAACATTGCCTTCATCCCCCCAACTCTCCCATCCAAGATACTGCACTCACTCATACTGCCCATCTAGGTTTCCCAGGGTGTCTGCCGTGTAGAATTGTTATTTTGTTCTTAGTTTGTATTTGTTAAGGTTTTCAGTTTCTTAAATTCAGAGCTATTTTAATATTTCAGTTTAACATTGCATCCAATGCAATGATGTCCTTCTGAGCATTAAGACCTCTTGTTCTGTATGGGCCCTAGATGTGGTGGGTAGTAAAGTCACCTCCACAAACCAGTCACCTCCACAAACCAGTCACATCAACACATTTGTTTTCATTCCAGTTGGGAATGATTGTTTACTTACATTTGCTACAATCTTGGATATCGGCCTCTGAGAAAATCTGAATTCTAGTTGAATTTAGTAAATAAATTGATGAGTCAAACATAGTAAATGTAAGAGTGAATATTATCCTACCCTATTTTTTATCTCGGGGATGAAATTCTCTAGTGTCAGGATGATTCTCCCTAGTGAATTTGAACCCCTACCAGTGTGTTTAATCCTATCCTATCCTATACTATGCTCTAGAATAAAACTTCACCCGGGATAATATTTAGGTAGGATATAATCCTTGCTTACACATGCACCTGTTGAACCAATCTGTGATAGGTATTGAGAAGTTGGTAGTGGTCACAAAATTTACGAGTCCTGTGTTGGGATTCAAACCAAAGACTTTCAAGGTTGGATGTCTTGCAAGCTGACAAGGTTAGGATGTCAATGGATGGATGACTCATGCCCGGCTACAAAGACATTAGAGTTGTACAGAGAACAACTTCTTTATTGCTTGAAACAATGTTTCAGGGTTATGTCTTGCACCTTCATCAGGTGAATGTTGATTAACAGACAACGTCGTTACAAAGTTTAAAGAAGATGTTATCCATAGACGTTTCTTGTCTTCGTCTCTTGACACTTTACACCTCTGGAGGCAGTGGGGAAGCCTAGTGGTTAAAGGGTCCGTTCAACACACCAAAGGCCTTAGTTTGACACTCCACATGGGTTACAATGTGTCCCCCGCTGTGATATTGCTGGAATATTGCTAAAAGTGGCGTAAAACCAAACTCACTCACTGTCTTTACAGCTCTGAGCCCCGTTCCTCAAAGCAATCTTAGCGCTAAGGTGATCGTAAGTCCCATACTTTAACATAGGCTTACGATCATTGTAGCGCTAAGATCACTCTGAGGAACAGGGCCCTGGACTTAACTCTGCGACCAGTGTATTACACATTGTCCGAAAAGTTCCCCTTTGGCCCCCGATGTAAGTGGTTGAATCTCCAGGGCAGTTACTTCATCAATTATGGTAAGCACATGCTTTTGATTTGACACACAATTACATTTAACTGTGCACAATGTAACATTTGTATTTCAGGAATGTTGATAGTTTGCTGACATCAAACCCAACTTACTGCCCCCTCCACCACACATTCCCAAAGCCAGGTTCAGTGTAGGAAAAGCCCCTGTGATGTGCAGATATGAAAGTCCATTCTGCACAGATAACATCAGGGTCGGATGCATTCATCCTGTGACCTTCACAAGACCTTCACAAGTATGTCACTCACAGGTCACAGACACATTTTTATACCACATCACACTGAACGAGTTTTACTTGATCTTTTTTTTAAATCGGCATTTTTTTAATAGCTCCCTTTGCCTCTTCCTGAAACAAGTTTCCATAGGTCCGTCCTGGGCCCTGTTCCACAAAGCGATCTTAGTGCTACGTTGATCGTAAGCCTATGGTAAAGTGTGGGAGTTACGACCAACTTAGCACTAAGGTCACTTTGTTGAACAGGGCCCAGGAGGGTGCAATCATGTTGCTGTACTTTGTCCATTCTTCAAATTTACAAGTGAGTGTGGAGGATGTTCCCCTCTGCACACAGTAGAGGAGTAACAATACGGTGGGGTCACAATATGATATGTAACCTAATACTATGAGGGCGATACAATTTGTATACCGACACTGTACTTTTTTTTACAAGTTGATATTCTGTTTTTTGCAGGTGAATCAAATGTCACAACCTTGAATCATTTGTTTTTGTAATTTAGGAGTCAAAGACGGGCAGAAACATATTGGTAGAGAGCACTGTGATTGTTATGCTATATATGTCCAGCCATGAAATACTAGAGACTCTGTGTAAGCTGATTGTTGAACAGTTTCTGTTATTATTCATGTGTTTTTACATCAATATAACTTGTAATGTAATTTATCATATACAGGGGTTATAAATCAATGTAGTGGATCGTGGGTCTAGTATCGTGGTACAACACTGTATCACTGTATCGTTAGACCAATAACACACAGATTCCTGGACATGCAGGCACAGACACAATGTCCCTGTTTCACACAGACCACAACGTACTACAGCCTAAACATGAGAGGGACATCACACACCCATCTTCCCGAGGCAAGAGAGTTAACTGACTTTAAAAGTCCAGTTTTCACCCTTGCCGAAACTTGGCTGGAATTCCTGGGCTCGATCGTAGCGCCACCAGTGGCTATTACCAGTTATGTCCTTTCTGAGCCTCTCCTATGGACCAATCAGATTCCACCTCTCGTATCACTTGCACTTGCATTTGCTCCAAGTCAGGACAATCTGCTCGATAATCAAGATCTACGTTGTGATAAAACGGGTCTTACATCGCGAAATGCATCAAATCATGTGAGCTCCTTGATTAAAAACATGACAAGATTTGGAAAATATCTGTTGTCAACGAGTTGGCGGTGCACATGCTTTGCAAATCCTGCAATCGACCAAAATCTGCATGGCAGTTTATTAACCAGATTTCGATTTTGTTGCGCGATTTTGATTGGACTATGCATAGACTCGTTAGTCCAGCCAAATTGTAACTCCATAATACCAGCCTAGTTCGGCAAGGGTGGAAACTGAACATGTCACACACCCTGCACAGTCCCCCTTTGGCGACACATTTTTTTATTTTTTGTTTCATGAGCATGCCACCCCTACTGAAAAGCAGCTGGGGAAAAAAATAAATTAAATATATAAATATTTATGTTTTATTATGTCTCTAACTAGAAATATAGACTCTCTTATAGAATATAAAATGTTATATATACATTCCATGTCAACATCACTTTCAGCGATTCAAGAAGCTAGCTGCCGTTTTAACTCCACAGCAGAATGACCTTCATATAAATAAATAAATGATTGACATAGCTATTTATTTTTATTTTTATTTGAACCGACCTTGTGTAGAAAAGCTGGAATAAGTCTGTGAAACATAAAATCAAAAATGTGTCGGCCACTCCTAAACTAGTGTATCACAATATGTTAGTAAAAGCCTGCTTTCAAATGACATTATTTTGACTGGTTTGCAGATAGTGAAACAACAAATTCCTGTTTGTGCATAAAATGAGAAAAACTGTTTAGGATCTAGGGCTCCACTTTACCCCAGGTCCGGAAAACAAAAGAACAACTGGCCTTGCATACTTATGAGGGGATATATTCCAAGATAAATATGGAGAAATAAAGTATAATTTGACGTCAACATGAATATGAACAAACTGTAATCCATCATATGTCTTGTAAGAACTTGGTCTGGCCAGGTCAATCATTTGTTTAATGGCTTCTCTCTTTGTTTCATAAATCATGTGGTTCCATCCAAACCCACAAGAAATGAATATGTCATTGCAATAATTCTGAAATATGTCATGCTTTGGGAAAGTTTCAAGAAAAAGAAAATTGATATGTAAACATGATAGCTTTTATTCCACACATCACACCAGTGCCAGTGTATATTCTTCACGCAGTGGAACCTTGCTAAACTGGAGAGTGCCAGTGTCTGTTCTTTACACAGTGGAACCTGGCTAAACTGGATAGTGCCACTGTCTGTTCTTTACACAGTGGAACCTTGCTAACTTGGATAGTGCCACTGTCTGTTCTTTAGTCAGTGGGACCTGGCTAAACTGGACAGTGCCAGTGTCTGTTCTTTACGCAGTGGAATCTTGCTAAACTGGATAGTGCCACTGTCTGTTCTTTACACAGTGGAACCTTGCTAAAATGGACAGTGCCTGTTCTTTGCAGTGGAACCTTGCTAAACTGGACAATGCCAGTGTCAGTTCCTTACACAGTGGAACTTTGCTAACTTGGATAGTGCCACTGTCTGTTCTTTACACAATGGAATCTTGCTAAACTGGACAGTGCCAGTGTCTGATCTTTACACAGTGGAACCTTGGTATACTGGACAATTCTTTCACAAGGTACTTGACTGAATGTTCACAGTAACCTGTCATAGAGAAGCAATTGGTATATGTAATAAATCATTTGTTAAATTAATCTATAAATTGTCATTTCCAGAATAGCAGGGTCTGGACTTGCAAGGTTCCAGTATAACACGTCAGATGAACATTATAGCATGTGCCAAGCTAACAGGAGGGCACAGGTTGCCCAGTTGTCTAAGGTGCTGCAATTTGCTGTGCAGAGTTCTGTCCCTTGGGCATGCCAGCAACCTGTAATCTTGGGTTTGAATCCCGGGTTCAGCCCGATTAGGTTTCTAGGTTTGTCAGCACCCTTCCTGTGCTTGTGGGTTTCACCAAAGTGCATCACATCAGGCTTTCCTCCTACATTAAGCTGACACGCCACAATATAACTGGAATAGTGTTAAAAGCGGTGTTAAACCCAACTCACTCACTCACTCACTCACTCACTCAGACAACAGAGACTGGCAACAAGATATCATAGACTGTTTCCATGGTAACTATTTATTATGTACATGTTACAAGGAAGATGTCCATATTCAAGGAAATTCTGAGTTGAAGTATATTGGCCATCCTATGTTATAATAGATATATACACTCCAACATTTACAGCTGTAGTTGTTTTATAACATATGCATACACACCAACATTTACAGCAGAGGACTGTAGTGTTATGACATATATACCAACATTTACAGCAGACAGCTGTAGTGACCTGAGAGGAAAGGTCATAGTCTGGATATTGTTCTTAGGGAAACACTACACAACAAGAAAACTCTTTGGTCCGGTACAGACGATGTTAACTCTTTGGCCTATACACACATATGGGGCCTACCATTTGATATTCTGGTTTCTTTTCTTTGAATTCTTATTTAGTTTGTTTCAGAAAATGCTGGAAAAATAATTAGCCTATGTTGTGAAAAGCAAAATTTAATTAATGTTTTGACTGAAAAAAGAATGAAATCCCAGCCCCCAGAATATTAAACGGCTGGCCCCTATTGTGAATCATGCAGGACAATATTTCCAGCCTGCAGTGACGTGCTTCTTAATTGGAAGGGATATGTACAGGTGTTATTACATTCACTCAGTTCTGAGGCCGCAACACTGTTCTTGTTTCACAGTGTACCATGGCAATCAAGACAAGAAGGTTCATGCAAACAGATACTGCATCGTAAGATTAGCTCCACTCGCACCGGAGCATTATCATAATATTTGGGTGACTAATTCATTTAAAGTGATTGTATGCGTGAGCAGATTGATGTTTCAGTGAGTGAGTAGATTGATGATTGAGTGAGTGAGTAGATTGATAATTGAATGAGTCGGTAAATTGATGATTTAGTGAGTAGATTGATGATTGAATGAGTGAGTAGACTGAATGAGTGAGTAGATTGATGATTGAATGAGTGAGTAGACTGATGATTGAATGCATGAGTAGATTGATGAATGAATGAGTGAGTAGATTGATAATTGAATGGAGGGTTAGATTCTTCTGAAGTAGCCACAGAGCTACAATTAAAGTCTCAGTCATAGGCAAAAAGTCACCAATAGAAATAGTGTTTTCTGCTGATGTAGCAATTTTTCTACATGATGACCCCGAACTCCAATATGTGTATATCCCAGGACCAGGCACATCATTGATTGATGTGTTGTGAAGACTACAGAGGGGTATGATGACACATTGTTGAACACTGTACCCAGCACTGTTGTATAAATCTCATATACCATCTCACCATCTCACTTGGGAAATGGTACAAGCCTACATGCCTGTTTAAAGGTAATATGACCCAGTGGTTGGAGGTTGTTATTTAGTCAGTATGTGTGATGTATGTCACTATGGTGTGTGTACTTAAGTGCTTCACTTTGTTGACATTGCAGTAAAGTTGTAAGGATAATGTGTTATGGCGTGATATGTATCATGATATACAGTGTTTCAAGATAGCTGTTTGACTGGCATGCTAGAAGTTGGCAAATAAGAAAGAAAAAAATTCAACTTTATGGATAACAACTTCTGGTTTATTGCATATAGTGACGTTTTGATGTAGATTCTTACGCCGTTATCAAGCTCCTCACTCCAGCTTGATGACAGAATAAGAATCTACATAAAAAGTCACTGTGTGCAACAAACCAGAAGTTATCCATAAAGTGGTACGATTCAGGACAATCCTGGGAGCATGGGTGACCAAAATTCACTCACTCAAAATAATGCTTTCAACATTTAGTGATTGTAAGTATCAACTGATTATTGAATTCTTTCAACGAAAAAACAATTGCGTTATGTCTAACAACCATTAAATGCAGCTGCAGTGCCAACCTTAAACAACTCCTGGACAAAGTAGTTTTGGAGTATAAAAGCATTCTAGAGAAAAGAGAGGTCAAATTTTGCAATTGTGGGACTTTACCCTCAAAGTGGTAACAGGTAAGGGCTCCCCCTAAATTACCTTGACAAATGTAGGACATGGAGTATGACAGCATCCTAGAGGGAAGATAGCTCACACAAACTCGGAACCAGTGGTTGCCGGGCACCATGAGCAAGTGAAAGGTTTAATGGCTGCAGCATGATATGAAATATATACCAGAAGAATCAAACATATTGTGAATAAGGATGGATTCCTAATCCTCAAAAAATGATTAATTGAAACTGAAATCTGACATTGTCTTTGGTAAAATCTGTGGTTTATGAGCATTCTCATTAAAATCAGATTTTACTCCAAATAAATAATACTCTCCCTTGAGATATGACAGTCCTTTGATCCCGTCAGGTGATCGTGAGGAAACTTTCCAACCCTGTTATAAAGAAAGTGCTCGGTTTTGATCAGATATGAACTTTCGAAAATGAGTAAACCTTACTTTCACTTTCACAAATACTTGGTGTTTAGGCAATATGAAACTACAAATAATAGTACTCCTTATGTCATTTACTGAATAATGCAACTTAAGTGACATCTGTAATACACACCATTGCACACCATCATTCTTCTCCATTTGGAACTGCTTGTTCACACTCACTTTTGTAGATATTGTGTTACATGTTCAGAACAACGCATTTCCTTTTGGGGGGAGGTGGAGGGAAAATCTATACAGAAAGAATATCAAATTGGAGCAAACTGTCTGATTTTAATGACATTGAGTTTATTAGAAGCTTTCCAATTCAAATTCTGTCTGGGGGGTTGATTGTCACATGAGTGACGTTTCAAACTCCTTCTTCCACTGCTTGGACACCTGGTAGATGTTGTAGCAGCCGCAACAGAAGATGTACTTGAGTGTCTTCCTGAAGTAGGGACTGATGATGCAGTACAGAATGAAGTTCACGGAGAAGTTCAGCGACTGCAGGAAGTTCATTATGGCTTCTATAGTCATGTATGAATAATTACTGTCATTATTTGTTATTTTGGCTATCACAATCACAATCTCTGAAGGCGCCACAAGGATGAAAAACATGACGACAATGACGACAAGTGTTATTGTTAGCGTGTGGCTTGAGTTTTCGGATCCATGTCGATCTTGTTTGAATTTTTGTCTCATTTTGTATGAGCGATAGATCTTTCTGCACAAACACACATTAAAGTAGAAGAGCAGAATAAGAGGAATGAAGTTTCCGATGAAAGCCCACAATATCCGATAAGCTGTGTCAATCTTGTCGCTGCCAAGTAAGGGGACTGTTTTCGGCATGTAAATAGGATGTGATGAATTTGTGCTACATAGTAATCGAGGCTCGTACCTCCACAGAATTGGAACATTGAAGATAAAGGAAAATATGTAGGAGATCACAATGATGATTTTTATCCGCCGTGTTGTTAAATACAAATCTTGACGAAGAGGGTAACAGATTGCCAGAAAGCGTTCCAGCGACATTGCAACAGTCAGCCAAGTGCTAACCATGATAAACACATTGATCACGGCTGTCCCGTACATCCGATACTTGAGTAGAAACTCGGTATTATGATACATGTCATCCCCAGAAAGAAATGTGGTCGGAAAAGCAAATACACAAAACATCAGATCGGACACAGCCAGTGCCACGAGGCAGTAGTTAGCTGCCATTTCAAGTGTTCGGAAAGATTTCTGAAGTTTCCGACGTGTTAGAATGGTGAGGTTGAGGACATTGCCCACCATTCCAAAAAGACAGACACTGGGCAGGGCAAAGCCATATACAATATAGCTCACATCCTCAAACAACAACTTGGCCCGCTCACTTCCTAGACCGGTGTTATTGTCTTCCTCATCGGTGATGTTTAAACAAGGCCCCTGTATCCTGCAACATCAATATTTAGAATCAGTGTCTGAAAGAGTGGAATCATTTCTTAAAATTTCCTTATTAAATCATGATTCTATTCCACATGAAATATTAGCGGCATTCCTGTTACGTGAAACTAAATCATGGATCAGGGCCAGTATATAATTCCTATATTCACCTAGCACAAGATATTTAAAAGGATGATAATCACATTAGCATTCATTGCAATGTGTCTCACTTTGGAGACAGGATTATTCCACCATTGATAAATAGGTTATTTTTTTCGTTAGCTATTATTGTGTAATGAAATTTATTGTGTATTGATTTCTTTCCAGCTATTTAAAGTAATAGCATTGTGTAAATGATTTTTTTACATAATTATTGTCACAGCCAGTGTCACTTCAAGAGATATGCGAGTTGAACATTAAAGGCATTTCGTCAATGAATGACAATATTATTTCCATCTGGCTGAATGAATTATACCTGTGGATTTATCATGCTGACTGTGAATGGTCCATAAAAGGCATTATATCAGACAGACGGTTATATAATATGGATGTTAAATGTGCTGTGTATAGAGCTGATAAAATATACTTACAACATTGTCGCAGTACATTTGCTACATGTACATCACTTCAGGCTGGGAGTTGCTCATCCTAAACAATGCTTTGAACAATGTTGGGGGTGCGATAAGGTGTTATTACCTCTTCATTTTAGTTCATCATAATACTTTTCCACTTTTTATGTTGCGTTATATCACAGCTGTAGTAGAATGGTCCCTGTTATTCTACAGTCAAAATTGTGGGTTATTTTTTCTTTCAAAATGAACTGTTGTTCAGCAGTAAATAGAAACTGTTATCACACAGTCAGGATGTATATATACTCTTTCCCAAGTATGTTTACTCTTGTGCCAGTCCGTAAAGTTCCATTCCACAGTTAGTATATCCTTTTTGCACTGTTAGTGTAAATTGTAATTTGAAAGTATGTATTCTATTATTCCACTTAACTGTTATTGCAATGAGTTTATAGTGTTATCCCACATTCACAATATGCTGTTATTGCAGTCATTCTGTTTTACTCTTCTGTTCCTCAACTTTAACGATACGACTATTCTTCCACATACAATAAAACTGATATTACACCAACAGTATAAGGTGTTAATCCACAATCAGTATTTACTGGTATTCCTCAAACAGTTAGTTTAAGGTGTTATTCCGCAGTTAGTTTATACGGTTTTTCCTCCAACAGTCAGTATAAGATGTTATTCCACAATCAGTTTTAACTGTTATTCCTCCAACAGTAAGTATGAGGTGTTATTCCACAGTCATTTTATACTGTTATTTCTCAAACAGTCAGTGTATGGTATTCCTCCAAGTGTCAGTATATATTGTTATTCCTCCAGTTGTCAGTATATACTGTTATTCCTCCAACAGTCAGTATAAGGTGTTATTCCACAGTCAGTATATACTGTTATTCCTCCAGCAGTCAGTATATACTGTTATTCCTCCAACAGTCAGTGTAAGGTGTTATTCCACTGCATAGTGTGTCTTTTAATGCCAGCTGGGGTGATATATCCCATATTGCTCTTGTGGGTCTATCCTTCAGGAATAATGGAACGAACCAGTGTTCCAGTTACCATTTACGCTGACAAAGACTGGATGGAACTGAAATATAAAAATGACAAGCTCATTATTTTCAACTAATAGAACAGAAAGATGAAAGAAGAAAGTAGACGGTTGTCATGGCTAATTTTGGGGCATATTTGATGCATGGTCTGTCGTTATTGATAAGCAGTTCAGATAACCAGACTCCCTACAGCAGACTGACCATGGGTGTGATGATGTGTAGACTTGCACCAGATGGGATCCCCAGACAGGGGTACAGCCATTAAACTAATAAATGAGCCATTTGGATGGGATCATAGGATCCCCTAGTATTGCTCGTAAGGATTTTAGAACCTCTGATTAATAAATGCCTGATCAGTCGTGACATTCTCTTATGTTTGGTCCTGGGGTCATCAGTCACTGGTTTGAAAGCCAGGGTTTTAGCGTAATGAAGTGTTAGATGTGTGACCTTGCCTTAATTTAATTCTACATCCTAAGTAGGTTTAACACTTCAAGCGGCATGTGTGGTCAGTGAGCAGGTTATTTTGATTCTCTTCAATCCTTTCATTAATGTAATTTGCTTGTCTTTGGTCAATGAAAAACCATGTCCAGATGTTACAAGTCTCCCACCTAACAGAAACTCAAGTTATTTGACATTTGGAAGCTTTTCCTGTAAAGATATTCCATGGCAAGCCCAGCTGTCAGTGTGTGGCTTGTATGCTGAATAGCAGCTTGTCACTTTCATCAGTGTGATGGACCCGTGAAGATCCAGGGTAGAGTAGGTCTTCAGCAAGCCATGCTTGCTGCAAGAGGCGACTATGCTTGTCGTAAGAGGCAACTAATGGGATCCGGTGGTCAGGCTCACTCACTTGGTTGATGCATGTCATCATTTCCCAATTGTGTGGATCGATACTGATGGTATCAATCACTGGATTATCTGGTCCAGACTTGAGTATTTACAGACCGCCGTCATTCAGCTGGAATATTTCTGGGTGCTGCGTTAAACAACAAACAAACAAACATCAGTGTGATGAAGACTGATTTTGTTGTTTCTTGTTACAGCTGTTTTGTACTGACACAGGAAGACTCTGATAGTAGACTGTAGTGTCAGTGACGATGCCATCAGTGACACAAAGTATATCTATATAATAGGCTCACATACACTCCCTGTAATAAACGCACAACTTATTTCACTTATAAACTGAGGTGAAGTATTAATAATTCCGTAAGGAACCCTTGAGTATCACGGAACACTCAAGTCTCTTAATTTCAGGCCTAGAGCTGGAAAGGGGATGAGTATAGTCTGGTAGAGGTGAGAAGGGGATGAGTATACTTGGTAGAGCTGAGAAGGGGATGAGTATAGGCTGGTAGAGCTGACAAGGGGATTAGTATAGGCTGGTAGAGCTGAGAAGGGGATGAGTATAGGCTGGTAGAGCTGAAAAGGGGATGAGTATAGGCTGGTAGAAGGGGATGAGTATAGGCTGGTAGAGCTGAGAAGGGGATGAGTATACTTGGTAGAGCTGAGAAGGGGATGAGTATAGGCTGGTAGAGCTGACAAGGGGATTAGTATAGGCTGGTAGAGCTGAAAAGGGGATGAGTATAGGCTGGTAGAGCTGAAAAGGGGATGAGTATAGGCTGGTAGAGCTGAGAAGGGGATGAGAATAGGCTGGTAGAGATGAGAAGGGGATGAGTATAGGCTGGTAGAGCTGAAAAGGGGATGAGTATAGGCTGGTAGAGCTGAGAAGGGGATGAGAATAGGCTGGTAGAGCTGAGAAGGGGATGAGTATAGGCTGGTAGAGCTGACAAGGGGATGAGTATAGGCTGGTAGAGCTGAAAAGGGGATGAGTATAGGCTGGTAGAGCTGAAAAGGGGATGAGTATAGGCTGGTAGAGCTAAGAAGGGGATGAGTATAGGCTGGTAGAGCTAAGAAGGGGATGAGTATAGGCTGGTAGAGCTGAAAAGGGGATAAGTATTGGCTGGTAGAGCTGAGAAGGGGATGAGTATAGGCTGGTAGAGCTGAAAAGGGGATGAGTATAGGCTGGTAGAGCTGAGAAGGGGATGAGTATAGGCTGGTAGAGCTGAGAAGGGGATGAGTATAGGCTGGTAGAGCTGAAAAGGGGATGAGTATAGGCTGGTAGAGCTGAAAAGGGGATGAGTATAGGCTGGTAGAGCTGAGAAGGGGATGAGTATAGGCTGGTTGAGACACCGAATGTCTCCAAGGATATATCCATCTTAAAAAGTTATAGAAAACAAGGCTTCATTTTTCAAAATGACTGGCTTTGATGCCACGTTTTTTATTCTTTGTTTTGTGAAAGAGTTTAAATGTCATAAGTGGAAATTTAAGGACAATGTATGAAATTATCACTCCAACATTGGTTGCATGTTATTAAACAACAAGCCTGAACGATAGTCACATGATCTGCTTCAGTTGTGTGTCAACTAGGCTATCATAGGCTGTGGAATTAAGTAAACTAGATTTAGTTTAGTTTGATCTGGACTTGCCAAGGCTTTTAAAAAAACAAAAAATATCCATGTACCATATTTTCTTGAGAAGACTGCACAGTTTTTTCTCCCAAAACACAGCTGTGAAGAAGGGGGTGCGCATTATACACGCCATAATGAGTTTTGATGGGGTTTTTCCCCAACGCAAAGACACAACCGTGACCACGCAACACCGGAAATACCATGTCAACAAATCCATACTGAAGTACGCAAATTAATCATGTAATGACACTGTCTGGTTATACAAAGTGTTCGTTGTATATCTGGACTTATGTTTGTAACATATTTCATTAATTTTATTCAAAATTCCTTTTAATATTGTTTTAATTAATTTTGTCAAAATCATGTGTGAATCGATCTGAAGATCGCACAACTCACCGTTATTAACAGCAGCCACGGTCAGATTACAGCTATTGACGCCTTGAAATGAACTTTAGTTGACAGAGAATGGATACATATATCATAAATGCCATACTTTGACTCATTAAAAGTCATATTTGTTGTAGTTTGACGATTCTATGTCAACATGTAGTTCTCACGATCACGTGCGTGGGAACCTAGACAGTGACTGATCAAATTGTTCGAGCTGACAGAAATAACCGTCAATCGCAATCAACTGCACTGAAGTGCTACGCTTAGGGTTATTATTTTTTTAAATATATTTAATTAAAGCTGCAACTATAATAACATGATATTGGAATATATTATTCCTGATAAAAAAAATGGTTTCAGACACAATTTTTACCGATTCTTGCATTAAAATCCTTTAAAGTTTTTCCTTTCCTTTCCTTTCATTTACTGATGAAGGGACAGGCAGTGGCCCTGAAACACTTTTCACCAGATAAAAGGGGCAAGCAGTAGCCCTGAAACATCGTTCACCTAATGAAGGGGCAAGCAGATGCCCTGAAATATCGTTCACCCAATGAAGAGGCAAACAGATGCCTTGAAACATCGTTCACCTAATGAAGGGGCAAGCAGATGCCCTGAAACATCGTTCACCTAATGAAGGGGCAGGCAGTAGCCCTGAAACATTGTTCACCTAATGAAGGGGCAGGCAGTAGCCCTGAAACATTGTTCACCTAATGAAGGGGCAGGCAGTAGCCCTGAAACATCGTTCACCCAATGAAGGGGCAAGCAGTAGCCCTGAAACATTGTTCACCTAATGAAGGGGCAGGCAGTAGCCCTTAAACATCGTTCACCTAATGAAGGGGCAAGCAGTAGCCCTGAAACATCGTTCACCTTATGAAGGGGCAAGCAGTAGCCCTGAAACATCGTTTCAACTAATGAAGGGGCAAGCAGTAGCCCTTAAACATCGTTCAGCTAATGAAGGGGCAAGCAGTAGCCCTGAAACATCGTTCACCTGATGAAGGGCAAGCAGTAGCCCTGAAACGTGTCATTGCCTTTCACTTCGTGGTTCGGCTTATATACGGGTCATATCATAATCTTTCAAATTTCAATGGTCACGTTAATACCTCGGCTTATCTACGGGGTCGGCATATCTGCGGTCATGTTCGGTAGGTGCTTTGAAAAAATATCAAAATGATAAGAACATAATCACAGTTATGTCTACTACTGAGTATATTTTAAGAGAATAAGAAAGCATGTCCAATATATATATACCCATTACCTATTTTATATAATGTTGCCCGGAAACCACACATTCTCTGTAGAAATTGTTAAAGGTAGTTAATGTTCTTGAAAACAATCCTATTGACCCAAACATCCACTGACAGCATTGATTTAACTGCAGGAGTTTGTCCTTGTGACAAGATTTTACAGCGATTACTTGTAACGAAGAATTAGACGATGTATCCCGTCTCTCCAACAGAGGCAGGGATTTAAGGGACAACTGTGTGCACAATTACACCTGCGACACAGCAGATTAGGGGTCGGCAGTGATCCTGACATCCATATGGCCTTACAGATGCCACAACTGTGAATTTACATAACTGTATATAGAGAAGGGAATATTTTAGTTTCTTTCCAATCTTGGCTAAATCTTTCCCAGACCGTACAGATTAACCTCTTAAAACTGTTTTCACCCACTTAAGAGTAGTATTAGCGTTCCCTGAAGAAGATTTGATGAGAAAGGTTAAATTACGTCAGTGCCATCTTAATGCAAGTAACGTATCCATCCAGGGGTTTATAATTGACAATGTTTCCTTGAGAGGATTGCCTCTGGCTTAGTGGTCAGGCGGACTAGTGTGACAACTCTCACAATTTCAATATTGTTACCCTTCCAAGTCAGTTTTCCCTAGCCTTTCAGCAGGTTGGATGGGTTTTACAAGTTCCAAATCTCATTTCATTGCATGTGATTGATGCAATTTTTCCCATGTTGATTAATTGCATTTAAATAGACAAGATCTGTTTGTTTTAGTCATTGATCTTTTTTGTGTCCGTCTGTTGATGCAATTCAATAGGGTGTTGGACTTGTAGGGGAGACATGAAAGGTCAGTGTCAACATTGTTGCCTTATGCACACAGTGATACATGTGCAGCTCACCTGCATTAAAGGGGCACTACACTCAGGGGGTCTGATTGGCAGGCCTAGCATGGTTGATTTCGTTTGGTGTGGGATTTATATTAGTGACTAACATTTTTTTCCATCAAACACTCACAATTGTTTTTGGTGGGGTTAAAACATCAGGACAAGTTAATCTTTGACAGTTTCTATGGAATCATTTGCTCTCTGGGCCCATGTTTTGAATGAGACAACAATAAAGTAGATGTCCAATCAAATTATGTTGTTCTGTTATCATTGAAATAAGCTGCAATATCACCTGTACTCAACTCTGTTTGATTGCCATCTCAAATGTGGCTGCAATGTTTTGTAGCAATATGACCTCCCTCCCCAATGTTATTGCCAACACAAGCATCTTTCTTTTCAAACAATCTTCTGATTCGATTCCATCTTGTCGACTCTCATGAATGACGGTATACTAGTAGTACTTCGTGTCGGAGGAATGGGCATGCTGGCGGATCTGTGTTAGGAAAATATCCACTATTGAAACTGTCGCTTTCCACAAATATGTCTTCAAACTTCAGAATCTAACATTTTGCTCTATATATGGTAATTTTTCTTCATGATAATAGCTGCCGTAGATCATGAAGATGGTAACGCTAATGGCTATTTTTCTATGCTAAGTGAATTTGTTGGTTTGAAGTATCACATTAACGAAGCGTCTGATTACTAGTTTGGCAAGCAGACATACTGCCCAAGGGAGGTAATCCTGTATGCAGCTAATTGTGAGACGATTGAGGAGAGTCGGTCACACGAGGGTGATGGATGTTCTCTGCGATGGATACCCTGGGACCAATGTACAGACTTCTACATAACTCCTCAAACAGTCAATGTCAATGAAACAAAGCCTAAAAACTCATACAGCCTACATACCCTGTGTGTAAGATAACTGCCTATATACCCTGTGTGTTAGATAACTGCCTATATACCCTGTGTGTTAGATAACTGCCTATATACCCTGTGTTTTAGTTAACAGCCTATATACCCTGTGTGTTAGATAACTGCCTATATACCCTGTGTTTTAGATAACTGCCTATATACCCTGTGTGTTAGATAACTGCCTATATACCCTGTGTTTTAGTTAACAGCCTATATACCGTGTGTGTTAGATAACTGCCTATATACCCTGTGTGTTAGATAACAGCCTATATACCCTGTGTTTTAGATAACTGTCTAAAATATATACCCTGTGTGTTAGATAACAGCTTATATACCCTGTGTGTTAGATTACTGCCTATATACCCTGTGTGTTAGATAACTACCTATATACCCTGTGTGTTAGATAACTGCCTATATACCCTGTGTGTTAGATAACAGCCTATATACCCTGTGTGTTAGATAACTGCCTAAATACCCAGTGTTAGATAACAGCCTTTATTACTTGCCCGTGAAGAGATCACCCGTTTAATAAACATACAGCTGTATTACACATTGTGTAATACCAAAACGCGTGCTTATGTACTCTCGGAGCACGTTTCACAAACAAATATTGAAAGCTCTCAACATCCCTTGGCGTATTCAACGACATTGCGTGTGGAGTTGATAGATCACTGAGAGGAGCTTATGCACACTCGATGACCCCAGCAACCTTGTTGCTTGGCTGACGTCACATGGCATTGTTTTGCTGAAGGATCTTGCAACAAAATTCCACAAATTACGTCATCGGGTATTGTGACGTGATTATAAACTTTGAGGTGCAAGGCCACGTTCCACAAGGCGATCTTACTGTAGCGCAACGACAGCTGTTGGTCTAGGTTAAAGTATGTGAGTTGTGATAACCTTAACGCTACGATAATTTTGTGGAACGGACGCCTGAATTCTAAAGGTGGGCCGTGGGTATTAAATTCATACGTTTCAACTTTTGACGTGTTTGAAGTATTATTGTGTTAAACTCAATTGGATTATGCCGTGGATCGTTTAGGTGTCAGCCTATTCACACACAACAGTATAATTCTAAAAACATTATAAATGGCAAGTAATAAATAAAATACTAAACGAGCTCCTGTGTAAAACAAATTTTATGAAACTCGTGAATAGTTGTGGTATCTGACTCGCATTCACTCGTTTCATAAAATTGGTATTACACGGGAGCTCGTTTAGTATTCTATATATATACCCTGTGTGTTAGATAACTGCCTATATACCCTGTGTTTTAGATAACTGCCTATATACCCAGTGTGTTAGTTAACAGCCTATATACCCTGTGTTTTAGAAAACTGTCTATATACCCTGTGTGTTAGATAACTGCTTATATACCCTGTGTGTTAGATAACAGCTTATATACCCTGTGTGTTAGATAACTGCCTATATACCCAGTGTGTTAGATAACTGCCTATATACCCTGTGTGTTAGATAACAGCCTATATACCCTGTTTGTTAGATAACTGCCTATATACCCTGTGTGTTAGATAACTGCCTATATACCCTGTGTGTTAGATAACTGCCTATATACCCTGTGTGTTAGATAACAGCTTATATACCCTGTGTGTTAGATAACTGCCTATATACCCTGTGTGTTAGATAACTGCCTATATACCCTGTGTGTTAGATAACTGCCTATATACCCTGTGTGTTAGATAACAGCTTATATACCCTGTGTGTTAGATAACTGCCTATATACCCTGTGTGTTAGATAACTGCCTATATACCCTGTGTGTTAGATAACTGCCTATATACCCTGTGTGTTAGATAACTGCCTATATACCCTGTGTGTTAGATAACTGCCTATATACCCTGATGTTCATGATGCAGTTGTTTTCCCTCGGAGGGAAGAAAGAAAATTAATTTGACGTAGACTATTTTGAAAAGCCTGTTATGACATTTTATTGTTCGCTTTGGCAGGAGGTTTAAGGGCAGTCTTTTTGTTTACATTTATCTGTTTACAGTAAATCTATGATGAAAACATGTGATATGTATCACGATACACTTTGGCTCAAGATAACCTTTTCTATATCTGTTTTCATTTTGTCTTAGAAAAGAATATTATACTTACACAAACATGATAGAGGCTGACCAAATTATTTTAAGATGAATTGAAAAAATAAGTGAAATTTCCATAATCTGGAATAATAAATGACTTGCATCCCTGAATTTTTTTTGAAAACCTTGCAATTGTGTAGACAGATATAACATAATGCAAAAGTTTTGAAAATTCAAATATTACCATCTGTATCTATTACTAGGCGATCCAGCATTTAGAAATAATATGTTTTAACCTTGATTGTAGGACACTGTGAGTGTCTTGTTTGTGACTTGAATGCAGGAAGTAATCACGGAGGAAGGCTAATTGTTATCTTGTTCAAAATTGGGAGTTTTGATTTTTTTAAAACATTGCATGCAAAGCAATAACTAAACATTGAGGCCTCTTCCTGCATATTTGTCTTACTTTCAGGGAAATAAAATTCGTATCTACATAGCCATAACATTAATACTAGAGTCATAACTCTGTAGTCCCTTCCAGAAAGCTAGCGTAGCGCTGAGGTGATCGTAACTCCCATACTATAACTTACAACTGTTGTGCTACAATCACCTTGTGGAACGGGCCCTGATAGCATCAATTGGAACATTCTTAATTCCAATTTGGATTTATTTTTAGACATTAGCTGGTGACTTGGTGCTGAACATGGGCTTGAGGTAAGTCCCTGGACTTGCAATGTACCATCACTCGTAGGGAGGTAAAATATCATTCACAGGTCAAAGTATAGACAAACATGTCATTTTTCGATCCAGGCAATTTGTTATGGTGATAAGTCATGTTCATTAGTACAAAACATCTTTTTATTAAAAAATGTGCACAAATATATTGTGCAAACAGAAAGATGTGATAAATTTTTTTATTCATTACAATTAATATACTCATATACATTTCATATTTTACTTTACCTTGTTGTTTTACCATATTACCGCGTCCAACCAGATGACTGGTTTACAACGTTCAGGACAGCAATATAGAGCACTTACATTAATTATTAATGTCATTCTTTCCACGGAAGTATTTCTCTTTGTGAGCACTTTATTTATTTCAGTGTTTAATATTCACACTAATGTGTGCTTGAATCCTTCTTTGCCCCAATAATGTTTATAGGTTTGTCAGCACCATACCCGTGCTCGTGGGTTTCACCGAAGTGGTAAACATCAGAGACCTGCTTTCCTCCCACATTAAGCTGCGATATAACTGGAATTCTGTTAAAAGTGGTGTTAAACCCAACTCACTCACTCACTCACTCACTCACTCACTCACTCCATAGTTTGGTTATTTTTGGTTGATTTACAGAGTTGTCCAACCAATATTTTGTAAATGTTTAATAAGATTTTATACAGTTATTGATTATTCCCAATTAGTCTTCTTAACAAGCTTGTATAATAAAAATCTAAAGTACATTTTTTTCAGTTTGAAAATTCAAAGAAATATAAATTCTTAGTTTAACAGCTGCAGATTGAAGCTATGACATACTGAAGTACTGAAAATACTTTTGTCCATATTTGGTTTAATATCCATCTTTTAGAAATATAATTTCAACTTTACCTTGAAAACATTGAGAAAAAAGTACTTTTGTCTCCTGTGTCTTGGGATGTTGCAGGAAATCCATCAAACAAAATGAATTGGCCTGTCCAAGTTTGAAAAGGGCTTAATAAAGCGGTACCTCATATCTGCACCATATCCCCTCCTTCCTTCCGCTTGATGTTAATCCCACACACCCCTGAATCCAGCACTGGCATCATCCCCTCAGACCCATTCATGGCCGCTGCCGGTCTTATCAATATTAATGCACACGCCAGTTTATTTCAGTATTTGTGTTTATCACTTATTGAGAGATCTATGAAGGTGCTGTCTCATGAATTGCATACAGATTCTTAAACAGCTGATCCCACGGAATCTCCGAGAGCTGGTTTATTGAAAATAGACCTGGGAATATGAGATCCTGGTCGCTGTCAGTCAGGGGGAATAATTGAACAGATTCTGCACCTATCAACCCTTGAGGTTAAGGATATAGTACAAATTGTGGGGAAATAAAACTATATTTGCATGGAAGAAACAAATCAAAGGAAATGAGATTGAGAAGACTGATTGGGTGCACATCCCTGTTCTAGATAATCTGTGTGTAAAAAGGGACGTTGTGAATGGATCTGATGTCCCCCATCAATGCTGTTAACTTTGATGTGCATTTAAATAGAGAATATAACCTGAGTGTCTTTTGATATAAATTATATTAACAGGAGTTGATAAAAGTGGACAAACTCCAAGAGGGTAGCTCCAACTCCAAGGCTGGATATCGAAGGACATGAGGGTGAGATTTTATTTAGCATCCAACATCATTCTTCCAACTTTTCAGTTTATAAACAGTAATTAGCAGTGTCTCAAGTGTAAAAAGTACTGCTTACAGCTTCAGTAGCAGACACGTTGGTGATGTCATTAGATTGTGACGTCATGGTAATCAATGAAGTTCGAAGATAAATAAAAAATTCTGCACAAAATGTGATTTTCTGCACCAAGTAGGCATTTCTGCAAAATATTCCGCGACCACAGAATCGTGGACTACAGCGGGGACTGTTACATGTGGCGTTATTTGATATGCCACTCATACCAAGTTCTGTGAGAAAAGAATTAATGTAGTGATGCTTACGTATAACGGTTATGTTATTTGAGGTCCTCTTAGAAGGAACATCTACAACATTATCCTGTAGGGCAGCCACTCTTTGGATGACATCTTGCTGGGATTGTGTTTGTTGACTGATCTTTCAGAACAGTAATCGGTGACAAAATTTTAAATGAAATTTGAAATTTAAAAATAATCTCTTCAAAAAACGAATTTCATCTAAAATTTTGTCAAAAGCCAAATGTAAAATTTTTTATGATTGTTTGTTTTTTTAATTTACCATCTTCCATTTACATTTAAATCCTAAAACAAATTCAAAAACAAATCTTAGATCTGTAATTGATAATAAGAAAGTGTAAATTAATTCATGCAGTTATCTTTAGGGAACTAGTACTTTATTATCCACTAACATCCCAATGTTATCGAGCCATGGAGTGTGATCAACTCCTATGAGAGGTATTTAACTGAGATAACATCTCTGACAAGACAAGGAGTGACCACAGACACTTCACAGCGTACAACAGTGTGTCTAGTCCACCAATCACTGACCGGTCCTTCCATACATCATTGTCACTTTCATTGCTGATATAAAGTCATATCAACCTAGCATTCTCCAAGGCCACCGACTAGAAGTCCAATTATTACATTACCGCAAGGGCTCCTTTAATACCGTCAGACCTTGCGGCTAGCCACAGACAACCCTCTCCTTCCCTACAGCCCCACCCACAGAGCCCGTCACCCTCAGTACTCCCTACCCACAGACAGCCCCTCCTTCCACAAAGAGCGCTCACACCCATGGTCATGAACCATTATATGTGTGAATAGTGACTTGGTTAAAAAGATTTTCCTTGTGTGGAAATCAGTAGACTAACACTTTAGTCTTTGGAACATTTCTTCAAAATAATTGTATTTTTTTCTTCAAAAGAACCTTTACTCTTCTTTCCTCTTCTTTCCTGTTTTCATACCTTTCCTCTAGGGCTGGGACAGGTCCAAATTTACTACCCTACCCGGGTACCTGAAACTAGCGTTGTGCATGACGTCTGAATTGTGTGCATCTAAGGTTATACATGACCTCTGAATGGTTTGAAACTAGGGTTGTGCATGACCTCTGAATGGTGTGCATCTAAGGTTGTGCATGACTTCTGAATGGTGTGACACTACGGTTGTTCATGACCTCTGAATGGTGTGCATCTAAGGTTGTACATGACTTCTGAATGGTGTGCATCTAAGGTTGTGCATGACTTCTGAATGGTGTGCATCTAAGGTTGTGCATGACTTCTGAATGGTGTGCATCTAAGGTTGTGCATGACTTCTGAATGGTGTGCATCTAAGGTTGTGCATGACTTCTGAATGGTGTGCATCTAAGGTTGTGCATGACTTCTGAATGGTGTGCATCTAAGGTTGTGCATGACTTCTGAATGGTGTGCATCTAAGGTTGTGCATGACTTCTGAATGGTGTGCATCTAAGGTTGTGCATGACTTCTGAATGGTGTGCATCTAAGGTTGTGCATGACTTCTGAATGGTGTGCATCTAAGGTTGTGCATGACTTCTGAATGGTGTGCATCTAAGGTTGTGCATGACCTCTGAATGGTGTGCATCTAAGGTTGTGCATGACATCTGAATGGTGTGCATCTAAGGTTGTGCATGACTTCTGAATGGTGTGCATCTAAGGTTGTGCATGACCTCTGAATGGTGTGCATCTAAGGTTGTGCATGACTTCTGAATGGTTTGAAAATAGGGTTGTACATGACATCTGAATGGTTTGAAACTAGGGTTGTACATGATGTCTGAATGGTTTGAAACTAGGGTTGTACATGACCTCTGAATGGTGTGAAACTAGGGTTGTACATGACCTCTGAATGGTGTGCATCTAAGGTTGTGCATGACTTCTGAATGGTGTGCATCTAAGGTTGTGCATGACTTCTGAATGGTGTGCATCTAAGGTTGTGCATGACTTCTGAATGGTGTGCATCTAAGGTTGTGCATGACTTCTGAATGGTGTGCATCTAAGGTTGTGCATGACTTCTGAATGGTGTGCATCTAAGGTTGTGCATGACCTCTGAATGGTGTGCATCTAAGGTTGTGCATGACCTCTGAATGGTGTGCATCTAAGGTTGTGCATGACTTCTGAATGGTTTGAAAATAGGGTTGTACATGACATCTGAATGGTTTGAAACTAGGGTTGTACATGATGTCTGAATGGTTTGAAACTAGGGTTGTACATGACCTCTGAATGGTGTGAAACTAGGGTTGTACATGACCTCTGAATGGTGTGCATCTAAGGTTGTGCATGACTTCTGAATGGTTTGAAAATAGGGTTGTACATGACATCTGAATGGTTTGAAACTAGGGTTGTACATGATGTCTGAATGGCTTGAAACTAGGGTTGTGCATGACCTCTGAATGGTGTGAAACTAGGGTTGTACATGACCTCTGAATGGTGTGCATCTCAGGTTGTGCATGACTTCTGAATGGTTTGAAAATAGGGTTGTACATGACATCTGAATGGTTTGAAACTAGGGTTGTACATGACGTCTGAATGGTTTGAAACTAGGGTTGTGCATGACCTCTGAATGGTGTGAAACTAGGGTTGTGCATGACTTCTGAATGGTGTGCATCTAAGGTTGTGCATGACTTCTGAATGGTGTGCATCTAAGGTTGTGCATGACTTCTGAATGGTGTGCATCTAAGGTTGTACATGACTTCTGAATGGTGTGCATCTAAGGTTGTGCATGACTTCTGAATGGTGTGCATCTAAGGTTGTGCATGACTTCTGAATGGTGTGCATCTAAGGTTGTGCATGACCTCTGAATGGTGTGCATCTAAGGTTGTGCATGACCTCTGAATGGTGTGCATCTAAGGTTGTGCATGACTTCTGAATGGTTTGAAACTAGGGTTGTACATGACATCTGAATGGTTTGAAACTAGGGTTGTACATGATGTCTGAATGGTTTGAAACTAGGGTTGTACATGACCTCTGAATGGTGTGAAACTAGGGTTGTACATGACCTCTGAATGGTGTGCATCTAAGGTTGTGCATGACTTCTGAATGGTTTGAAAATAGGGTTGTACATGACATCTGAATGGTTTGAAACTAGGGTTGTACATGATGTCTGAATGGTTTGAAACTAGGGTTGTGCATGACCTCTGAATGGTGTGAAACTAGGGTTGTACATGACCTCTGAATGGTGTGCATCTAAGGTTGTGCATGACTTCTGAATGGTTTGAAACTAGGGTTGTGCATGACATCTGAATGGTTTGAAACTAGGGTTGTACATGATGTCTGAATGGTTTGAAACTAGGGTTGTACATGACCTCTGAATGGTGTGCATCTAAGGTTGTGCATGACTTCTGAATGGTTTGAAAATAGGGTTGTACATGACATCTGAATGGTTTGAAACTAGGGTTGTGCATGATGTCTGAATGGTTTGAAACTAGGGTTGTGTATGACTTTTGAATGGTTTGAAACTAGGGTTGTGCATGACGTCTGAATGATGTGAAACTAGGGTTGTACATGACGTCTGAATGGTTTGAAACTAGGGTTGTGCATGACTTCTGAATGGTGTGACACTACGGTTGTACATGACCTCGGAATGGTTTGAAACTTGGGTTGTGCATGACGGCTGAATGGTTTGAAACTAGGGTTGCGCATGACTTCTGAATGGTTTGAAACTAGGGTTGTGCATGACGTCTGAATGGTGTGAAACGAGGGTTATACATGACGTCTGAATGGTTTGAAACTTGGGTTGCGCATGACTTCTGAATGGTTTGAAACTAGGGTTGTGCATGATGTCTGAATGGTGTGAAACTAGGGTTATACATGACGTCTGAATGGTTAAAATAGGGTTGTACATGACTTCTGAATGGTGTGAAACTAGGGTTGTGCATGATGTCTGAATGGTTTGAAACTAGGGTTGTGCATGACGTCTGAATGGTTTGAAACTAGGGCCGACATGACTTCTGAATGGTTTGAAACTAGGGTTGTGCATGACGTCTGAATTGTTTGAAACTAGGGTTATACATGATGTCTGAATGGTTTGAAACTAGGGTTGTGCATGACGTCTGAATGGTTTGAAACTAGGGTTGTGCATGACTTCTGAATGGTGTGAAACTAGGGTTGTATATGACCTCTGAATGGTTTGAAACAAGGGTTGTGCATGACGCCTGAATTGTTTGAAACAAGGGTTGTGCATGTCTGAATGGTTTGAAACTAGGGTTATACATGACGTCTGAATGGTGTGAAACTAGGGTTGTGCATGACGTCTGAATGGTTTGAAACTGAGGTTGTACATGACGTCTGAATGGTTTGAAACTAGGGTTGTGCATGACTTCTGAATGGTGTGAAACGAGGTTTATACATGACGTCTGAATGGTTTAAAACTAGGGTTCTGCATGAAGTCTGAATGGTGTGAAACGAGGTTTATACATGACATCTGAATGGTTTAAAACTAGGGTTCTGCATGAAGTCTGAATGGTGTGAAACTAGGGTTATACATGACGTCTGAATGGTTTGAAACTGAGGTTGTACATGACGTCTGAATGGTTTGAAACTAGGGTTGTGCATGACGCCTGAATGGTTTGAAACTAGGGTTGTACATGACGTCTGAATGGTTTGAAACTGAGGTTGTACATGACGTTTGAATGGTTTGAAACTAGGGTTGTGCATGACGTCTGAATGGTTTGAAACTAGGGTTGTACATGACGTCTGAATGGTGTGAAACTAGGGTTGTGCATGACGTCTGAATGATGTGAAACTAGGGTTGTACATGACGTCTGAATGGTTTGAAACTAGGGTTGTGCATGACTTCTGAATGGTGTGACACTACGGTTGTACATGACCTCGGAATGGTTTGAAACTTGGGTTGTGCATGACGCCTGAATGGTTTGAAACTAGGGTTGCGCATGACTTCTAAATGGTTTGAAACTAGGGTTGTGCATGACGTCTGAATGGTGTGAAACGAGGGTTATACATGACGTCTGAATGGTTTGAAACTTGGGTTGCGCATGACTTCTGAATGGTTTGAAACTGGGGTTGTGCATGATGTCTGAATGGTGTGAAACTAGGGTTATACATGACGTCTGAATGGTTAAAATAGGGTTGTGCATGACTTCTGAATGGTGTGAAACTAGGGTTGTGCATGATGTCTGAATGGTTTGAAACTAGGGTTGTGCATGACGTCTGAATGGTTTGAAACTAGGGTTGTGCATGATGTCTGAATGGTTTGAAACTAGGGTTGTGCATGACGTCTGAATGGTTTGAAACTAGGGCCGACATGACTTCTGAATGGTTTGAAACTAGGGTTGTTGTGCATGACGTCTGAATTGTTTGAAACTAGGGTTATACATGATGTCTGAATGGTTTGAAACTAGGGTTGTGCATGACGTCTGAATGGTTTGAAACTAGGGTTGTGCATGACTTCTGAATGGTGTGAAACTAGGGTTGTATATGACCTCTGAATGGTTTGAAACAAGGGTTGTGCATGACGCCTGAATTGTTTGAAACAAGGGTTGTGCATGATGTCTGAATGGTTTGAAACTAGGGTTATACATGACGTCTGAATGGTGTGAAACTAGGGTTGTGCATGACGTCTGAATGGTTTGAAACTGAGGTTGTACATGACGTCTGAATGGTTTGAAACTAGGGTTGTGCATGACTTCTGAATGGTGTGAAACGAGGTTTATACATGACGTCTGAATGGTTTAAAACTAGGGTTCTGCATGAAGTCTGAATGGTGTGAAACGAGGTTTATACATGACATCTGAATGGTTTAAAACTAGGGTTCTGCATGAAGTCTGAATGGTGTGAAACTAGGGTTATACATGACGTCTGAATGGTTTGAAACTGAGGTTGTACATGACGTCTGAATGGTTTGAAACTAGGGTTGTGCATGACGCCTGAATGGTTTGAAACTAGGGTTGTACATGACGTCTGAATGGTTTGAAACTGAGGTTGTACATGACGTTTGAATGGTTTGAAACTAGGGTTGTGCATGACGTCTGAATGGTTTGAAACTAGGGTTGTACATGACGTCTGAATGGTGTGAAACTAGGGTTGTGCATGACGTCTGAATGATGTGAAACTAGGGTTGTACATGACGTCTGAATGGTTTGAAACTAGGGTTGTGCATGACTTCTGAATGGTGTGACACTACGGTTGTACATGACCTCGGAATGGTTTGAAACTTGGGTTGTGCATGACGCCTGAATGGTTTGAAACTAGGGTTGCGCATGACTTCTAAATGGTTTGAAACTAGGGTTGTGCATGACGTCTGAATGGTGTGAAACGAGGGTTATACATGACGTCTGAATGGTTTGAAACTTGGGTTGCGCATGACTTCTGAATGGTTTGAAACTGGGGTTGTGCATGATGTCTGAATGGTGTGAAACTAGGGTTATACATGACGTCTGAATGGTTAAAATAGGGTTGTGCATGACTTCTGAATGGTGTGAAACTAGGGTTGTGCATGATGTCTGAATGGTTTGAAGCTAGGGTTGTGCATGACGTCTGAATGGTTTGAAACTAGGGCTGACATGACTTCTGAATGGTTTGAAACTAGGGTTGTGCATGACGTCTGAATTGTTTGAAACTAGGGTTATACATGATGTCTGAATGGTTTGAAACTAGGGTTGTGCATGACGTCTGAATGGTTTGAAACTAGGGTTGTGCATGACTTCTGAATGGTGTGAAACTAGGGTTGTATATGACCTCTGAATGGTTTGAAACAAGGGTTGTGCATGACGCCTGAATTGTTTGAAACAAGGGTTGTGCATGATGTCTGAATGGTTTGAAACTAGGGTTATACATGACGTCTGAATGGTGTGAAACTAGGGTTGTGCATGACGTCTGAATGGTTTGAAACTGAGGTTGTACATGACGTCTGAATGGTTTGAAACTAGGGTTGTGCATGACTTCTGAATGGTGTGAAACGAGGTTTATACATGACGTCTGAATGGTTTAAAACTAGGGTTCTGCATGAAGTCTGAATGGTGTGAAACGAGGTTTATACATGACGTCTGAATGGTTTAAAACTAGGGTTCTGCATGAAGTCTGAATGGTGTGAAACTAGGGTTATACATGACGTCTGAATGGTTTGAAACTGAGGTTGTACATGACGTCTGAATGGTTTGAAACTAGGGTTGTGCATGACGCCTGAATGGTTTGAAACTAGGGTTGTACATGACGTCTGAATGGTTTGAAACTGAGGTTGTACATGACGTCTGAATGGTTTGAAACTAGGGTTGTGCATGACGCCTGAATGGTTTGAAACTAGGGTTGTACATGACGTCTGAATGGTTTGAAACTAGGGTTGTGCATGACGTCTGAATGGTTTGAAACTAGGGTTATACATGACGTCTGAATGGTTTGAAACTGAGGTTGTACATGACGTCTGAATGGTTTGAAACTAGGGTTGTGCATGACGCCTGAATGGTTTGAAACTAGGGTTGTACATGACGTCTGAATGGTTTGAAACTAGGGTTGTACATGACGTCTAAATGGTTTGAAACTAGGGTTGTGCATGACGTCTGAATGGTTTGAAACTAGGGTTGTACATGACCTCTGAATGGAAACAGTATGGGTGAAATAACACATGGAATACATGACACATCACGTTAAGGAAACATTGGCCTGACTGTGAACTGCCAGCTCCTGTCAGCCATACGCTTTGCCACTGCCCTACAGGCTGGAAAGGCAACAAAATAACTGCTTGCATGTATATAGTGGTTTTAACAATTACATTTTTTTTACTCGATAAGAATTAGGAATGCTCCTGTCATGCTTGATATGCTACAGCAGCTGCATGTTGCTATTTCCTGTTTCCTAAAACCTCTGGGATGTCCTCCGTAGGACTACATGAATCAGTGCATGTTTCACCACAGGAATTACTGCAGCATCTTGTACAGGATTGTGTATATCACTGCAACAGTGCCAGTCGCCACTCGGTCGGGAGGGTCTCTGTCAGACAGGTTCTCAGTCACCTCCTTTTCGTCTTATAAGAGGCAGCTAAACTGTCCGATTTGACTTGGTTGATTAGATATCATTATTCCCAGATGGATATGGGTTGTTATATCACTTCTATCTATCCCCGTATATCACTTCACATACCACTTAATATATAGAGAATCTCACCCAAGTGTCTTTTGATATAAAATATATCAGCACAGGTCGATAAATGGTTCTATTCTCATCTAAAATCATTCTTTCAACATTTTCAGTTTGTAAACAGTTATGACCAGTGTCTTGAGTGTAAAAAGCACAGCTAACCAGAATCAGTGGCAGAGGGATTGATGATGTCACTTGATTGTGATGTAATGTTAACCGATGACATAACAATGACCTGTGGTGCAATTTCCTTGCAGTGACATCCCCTATGATATATTGTTTCATCTCAACCAAGCAATATCTCCTGTACAAGCCAAGTTTGGAAGATAATATGGTATATCACCCTGTACATATGCCCCTACACATATCATAACATTTATCACCTATGTAGACATTACAGATACCACATATCGCTACTGATAATGATGTCACTGCGTATAAGATAAGGTACTTTCCTTTACAATACAGAGCAAATTTGCAGACATGTAAATAATCAACTTCTTCGGTAAACATACCTGCAACATTTAGAGAGTATTTACCAAAGAGATAAAATATAAAATACGAGTATGTACATATATATCTCTTGTCAGATATGTTATTTGGCACATTATTGTCTGAAGTTGTAATCATGGTGACAGATATCATTTATGGTGTTGAGGTAATTATTTCCTAAGGTGCATAAGAATAAATTATTTTCGTCAGTTTGCCTAAAATTATTAAATCTTGCTCTTGCTCCGCATAAAGAAGAAACCTTTGACTATGTTTGGTACAATGTAATATATAGTGTTTTTCATCTTCAATAATGGCAGTTAGAACAAAGCTGCTGGTTTATAGGAACTGGAGATCTGGGTCGTCTTCCTAATTCTATGTTTAGTTTGTATTCACTTAGAAGTAGTTAGGCAAAAGGAACACAATATTTGGACAGAGGCTAAGATATGGTCCTTATTTTATTTACTAATCTGTATGTCCTACGGTCTGTAAATAATAGAATCTGGACCAGACAATCCAGTGATTGATATCATGAGCATCAATCCATGCAATTGGGATCGATCACATTGACATTGGTTGAGATACGGTTCTAGTTTTATTTCATTTTTTACTAATCTGTATGTCCTAAGTTTATTTCTTGTACCTTTAGAAGTTGCTGTATCCTGAAGGGAGTTAAGAAATAGGGTAATGAATATAGAATTGTATTGAATTGCATTGATTACTGATTTTGACTTCAGTGAAGATTGGCTTGTGTTATACCTATCCTGGAAAGGGTGGAGTTGGTACCGCCAACCTGTCTGTGTCTTTACCATTGCTTTACCTTCAATGAATGTATTTGTTGAGCGTCATCTTGTTTGATGAGTACATAGGCTGGTAGAAATATATCACCTGTTTGACCACTGTGTATAACAGAGGATACATCCGTAATTTTGCTCTACCTGCCCCATTATGGGTAGATTTGCTGACTCCCAAAATATATTTGCCAAATCAAAGTTGAAGATTTTCTGGTATAAATGAGTCAATGCCTTTAATTAGAATTGAATCAATGCCCCAAATTTCGCTGTTGTATAAAATAACTGGTTCTTTAATGTTTTGTATAATTTACATGCTAGGGTCACTGGAACTTCCTGATTAAAAATAGAAGATTAAAGTCTATGGTATCTTCCTATTTTTTAGAAGTGATTTTGCACAGTCTTTGAACTTACGACCTGAGTGAAATGTAATTCCTGGGTAATTTATTTGTGAAGGCAACGTTTGTCCAGCAATTTTCCAATTATTTCTTACCTCTAGCTTACCAGTATTGCAAAATATCACTACATTTGTCTTATCATAGTTCACTCTCGGCTTGTTGTTTTTGCAGAATAAACTAGGAATATCGAGTAGTTCTTACAACTTTTGAAGTGAATTTGCAAAGAAGTCATCTGCAAATAACAAGTGACAAATATTGACACTATTCAGCTATACACAATTGTCTAAACTAAAGTTTGAAGGCAAATCATTGATAAATATATTTAAAAGTGTGGGAGATAGGATGTATCATTATAAATCAGGGTATATATCATCTTATATACCCTTATATACATCACAGAATTGCTGCGTATATTACTGCATATCACAGCACATTGACAGGCTTGGTACACTAACACCTAGTCAATGAAAAAATCAAATTAAAATGATTGTAAACATTTTTCGAAAGAACCTTTCTTCTTCTGCTGTGGAATCGAGCAAACTAGACTTGGTTAGTTTCATCTAGACTTGTCAAGGCTTCTAGTAAACAAAATAGCTAAAATATTTAAATTCCACAGTCATGTTGCAGGACTACAGCCTTGGGTGCCTGCTGTTGTTATCAGCAAACATTACTGGAGACAGGAAGAGTGAGACCGACATTAAACCTTCCACTCACAGCAGTCACAGTTATTGCTTTTGATGACTCCATTTATTTCACTTAATAGAAACTGACAGTACTTAAAAACTTCCTGGTATCAAGTGTCACTTCCAAGGACCCACCAAGGCCTAACATTGTGTGCATCTAGTAGTGGGGGGGGGGGGGCTAACTTGGTGTGATCGCCCTCCTTGGTTGAGTAGAGAGTGACTGGAGAGTGGAAGGTAGGAGGTTCGATCCCCAGCCGGGTCATACAAAAGACATTAAAATATGTTATTTGTTGTTACCCTGTCTGGCTCTTGATCTTAAAGGGCTAAAACAAGGACTGGTCCACTCGGAGTCAATATATTGTGTCTAAGTGGGGTATTCATGTTAAACTGCAGGATGGCATATCAGTGCAGTGGGCTAGCAACTGCATCAGCATCAGTCCGGACCCAGTACAAGCAGCTCCCTCACCTCCCTCACCTCTCCCCCCCCCCCCCCCCCCTCCACCCCCTCCCTCTGCATGCACATCAAAGTATAAGTGCAATAATATTGAGCGAGACGTTAAATCCCATTTCACCTCACCTCACCCGGCACGCTGTGTATCTGTTGATGTGAGCATGTACAAGATCTGTGTACAAGTGTAGAGCTAACACAAGAAGAAAATCTGACAACTTTGCAGTAGATACCCTACAAGAAGCAACACTGGCTACTTGGCAGTAGATACCCTACAAGAAGCAATACTGGCTACTTTGCAGTAGATACCCTACAAGAAGCAATACTGGCTACTTGGCAGTAGATACCCTACAAGAAGCAATACTGGCTACTTGGCAGTAGATACCCTACAAGAAGCAATACTGGCTACTTGGCAGTAGATACACTACAAGAAGCAATACTGGCTACTTGGCAGTAGATACCCTACAAGAAGCAATACTGGCTACTTGTCAGTAGATACCCTACAAGAAACAATACTGGCTACTTGTCAGTAGATACCCTACAAGAAGCAATACTGGCTACTTGTCAGTAGATACCCTACAAGAAGCAATACTGGCTACTTGGCAGTGGATACCCTACAAGAAGAAATACTGGCTACTTGACAGTAGATACCCTACAAGAAGCAACACTGGCTACTTGACAGTAGATACCCAACAAGAAGCAATACTGGCTACTTGGCAGTGGATACCCTACAAGAAGCAATACTGGCTACTTGATAGTAGATACCCTACAAGAAGCAACACTGGCTACTTGACAGTAGATACCCAACAAGAAGCAATAGTGGCTACTTAGCAGTAGAAACAAGAAGCAATACTGGCTACTTGGCAGTAGATACCTAACAAGAAGCAATACTGTCTACTTGACAGTAGAAACAAGAAGCAATACTGGCTACTTGACAATTAATACCCTACAAGAAGCAATAGTGGCTGCTTGACAGTAGATACCCTACAAGAAGCAATACTGGCTACTTATCAATAGATATCCTACAAGAAGCAACACTGGCTACTTGACAGTAGATAACCTACAAGAAGAAATACTGGCTACTTGACAGTATATACCCTACAAGAAGCAATACTGGCTACTTGGCAATAAAAAACAAGAAGCAATACTGGCTACTTGGCAGTAGATAACTAACAAGAAGCAATACTGGCTACTTGACAGTAGAAACAAGAAGCAATACTGGCTACTTGAAAATTAATACCCTACAAGAAGAAATACTGGCTACTTGGCAGTGGATACCCAACAAGAAGCAATACTGGCTACTTGGCAGTAGATACCCTACAAGAAGAAATACTGGCTACTTGGCAGTAGAAACGAGAAGCAATACTGACTACTTGACACTATGCACACTCCATTTTAACTCTGCCAAACAGTTTTATTGACTTGGTTTGGGAGAATAACATTTCTTCCAACATTTTGAAATGGAAGAGCAGGAAAGTCAATGAGAAACACACATCATTTGGTCATATTCACTCTAAACCCAAAGAGACTTAAAAAACAGTTTGATATCGCTCTGTTAAAAAGGAACCATCAATATTTTGATGAAACAGATGATCTAATTACAAAATTGGAATCAATACATGAATGTTTATTTGACTTTAATAGTCTAAGAACGAAATAACCTGTTTGGGCATTATTGGTATTTTGCTTCCACCAGAAGAAACAGTCAATGGGAACATATTTATGCTCAAAATGTAACCATTGAAATTAATGTTATCAATCCTGCAAATGTTCCCACATTCCCATGTGACATCACATTCTTTCTTCTGATTCTTATGCCATTTTTAATGCCAGCTCAATGAGGATATTTATGCATGTTACCATATTTGGATTATTTTATGTTGATAGTAACTAGTGTCAATATTTAATATATAGATCAAATTTAGAAAGGTGATTATTCCTGTAAAATTGTAAATCATGTTGTTAGAACGCACTTGTATGGTTTGTTTCATGTTGATAATACCTACTGTAAACATTTAATGTCTTAAGGGCAAACATTTAATACTTTTTGTCTATGATAAGTAAATAATAGAGACTACATTTTGTGACAAGTTTCACACACTACTGTTTTCTATGTGCTGATGAGTACTTCCATGTAACCAGCCTCTGATGATTACATGAGTAAAAAATACATCAGTTTGAGAAATAGAAAGATGTATTATAACTATATGACCTTCACTATTGACTGGAGGGTCTGGTGTGACAAACAAACAAACGTACAGGAGAAGTAGACTTTCTTCCTCAAGAATTGTAAGTGATCAATTGATCTTTTTCCACAACTTTATTTATGACAGCTTCCCTTTGACACTATGATTGTTACCTTTGACTAAACAATTGGTAATCAATGATCGGTTCAGATGAGCCATGCTTGTGAAAGCTATCAACAGATCTGTACACTGCAAAGGTTAAACATCTGTATGCTGGGAAGGATATCTGTCTGTTAATTTCAAAGGGGTTGTTATTTCAGGCATAAACTTTTCCATTCTTACTGAGACAGTAGCCAGATTTTAATGATTTCTAGACAGAAACATGGGTAATGCTTCAATTTCTACTGAAAGTTTGAACAAACTAGTAGTTGATGATGGAGCCTGCCTGAGATGATGGAGAAATTCTTCTGTTTATTTGTATATGATGTGTGAAAAATACTGACCAAATCATGATAAGTAATTGGAATTAACCATAATATATAATGATCACATGAATCCAAAATACATTAAATAATTGTGTATTTATTGATGATGATGATGATTATTATTGTTGTTGTTGTTAGTATTATTTATAATAATACGTAGCTGGCCCAAAGTGTAGTGTACATACAATATATATACCTGTTGGTGTATATGACACATGATACTATTGAGGATGAACAGCATAATGTTTTACACTGAAAAAACGATTAAATCGACAGTTATGATTGTTTCAAGAACATGCCAGGTGAAGTAAAATTCCTTTTCATTATATCAAATAATGTTCCAAACTGCACCAATATTATCTGTTCCCATTTATTCTGTTTAACATGCTATACTAACATGCACACCAACTTTCAATATAGGTTCCATTTTTCTTGTTTGTTACAGTTTTTGTCTATCTAATGTAGCAAGATCTGCAATCTGTATGAAATTTGGGATCTTCTTTGCAATAAACATCTTATCTTACCTATAATCTATCTAAACCTTCTCATCCATGTTGTGTTCTAAATACTTGATACACGGGAATAATCTCCACTTTTCTATATTTGAATTATATTAAATGTTTTCACTGGTAACTATCAAGATAGATAATCCAAAAATTGTAAGATAAATAATATCCTCAGTGAGCTAGCATTTGAAAAAGTAATCCTAACACAGTTGTGTAAGAGTCTGGTTTAAAGCCTGTAAAATAACTTAAGAAACTAGTAAAATAACTTACAGGAGAGAGTAATTCTGGTATCCACTCCCCGACAGCAGCTAAACTTGTCCACAGTTCTCGTCCAGTAATTGATCATAGCCACACAATGCTGAGTTGGGGCCTGTTCATCGGAGGGGATTTCATTGATTGCCTCAACAAGCTCTGTAGCCCTGCGATACTGACAGCCAGCGAGCTGCACACTCAGCCCATACCGGCAGTTTTCTAGATAACTCTCTGGAGGAAAACTCCAAAAGTTCCTGTCACGATTGGTCAGCAAGACACAAGACAAGCACTGATACAATTTTACAACAACTTATACAGGAATGGTATGGCTAGACAGCTTGGGATGTATGCTCAACTGGGTTACTCTGGAGTCTGATATGATGCGGAGTATGATGGGGATAAATGTCAACTGCCGTACCTTGAGGGGACCGGTGTGATATGTCTAATGAGCAGGGAAGTGTGTTAGGGGAATAACATCCCTTCAAACTGGTTAAAGCAGCTACTGTAACAGGGAAGGATGTAATAAAGTCTTAGTGCATGGAGGCCATGCATGGAAACAGTGTACAACAAGTTTACATGGCATGATAAAAACATCAATATAACATGTTATAGCTATTTATACACTGGCCAAGTTTACATGTTATGAATATTCAAATGGTATATTTATGTGTTGAAGTAACTTAAACACAGATAAAGTTTACATGTCATTGTGTTTACATTTTATAGTAATTTATATACCAACCAAGTTTACATTTTATAGTAATTTATACACCAACCAAGTTTACATTTTGTAGTAATTTAAACACCAACCAACTTTACATTTTGTTGTAATTTAAACACCAACCAACTTTACATTTTGTAGTAATTTAAACACCAACCAAGTTTACATTTTATAGTAACGTACACGCCAACCAGATCTACAATTTATAGTAATTTAAACACCAACCAAGTTTACATGTTGTAGCTAATGAAACACAGGCAAAGTTTACAATGCATGTTATAGTACATTGTGTTTACATGTTATATAAATATAGTTGTTTGTCCCTTGTAGTCAGGAAACACACCTTATGGATGATTGTCCACCACTGTCTATATAATTAAATAAATCACTGGATGTGAAGAGGATTCATTAATCTGGAAATTGTTAAAAGTATTATTTCTTTTGGAATAGTACCACTCGGAATAAGCAAGTTTGTTGTAAAGAGATTTTATTGTGAAATATATTTTCACTTATTTCTAATTTCATGTTGAGAATGTAAATATTTAAACAACTTTCTTTGTAGTTATCTGCATTGGTTAAGGAAGATGTTCCTGATTTTCATTCAGAAGTAGAAAAGTTGTATCCTCTTAAGATCCTTGTTTTGTCGAAAGTTCCCACGTATTCCCTTCAATGAAATTCTTTCATTGGATGCTGAATAACACTGAATATGATTGCAACAATGTGTTACATAAATTGCATTTAGAAACCTTCCCATCTGAGAGATTAGGGTGATAACACCATTACTTAACCCAATTTGGATCAAGCGTAGTGATATTCTCACTCCTGGACTCAACAATCCAATTAGACGACTATTTATCCAATAAGGTACAAACGTCTGCAATGACAAGCTGCTATGTGTCAATCAGCAAACAATTACCCAGAATGATCGCTTCCCACATGTCGCCATAGCATTATTGTAGGTGTAGTAAGTCCTGGAGCGACACAATGCACTGGCATGAATAGCTCAGTCCTAGCCCAGCATTCCATCAGTTCCTGCTTGTGTGAGAGTGGGTAATTGTTGCTATTGTATCGCCAAGACTTGATTGGCTCGTCTGACTTTCACGAACCAAGACACAGGACCGTTGTGACGTGCATCGACACAATGCTTTCTTAGGGTGATATTCCAAAGTATAATGGTGCATCAACCCTGGGTTCGCTTTAGTGTGTTTTAATTATGTTATTTGTATTGTCTGGGTTATCAATCATATTTATGTTTACTTTGCACTCTTACTTGACTATCAGTGCATGGAGGCTCATGATAGTAGCCCTTCCTAGATCAGATATTTTCTTTGGGTTTTTGTTGGTCTGAAGCCAAGGTGTCCATCTTGACGGTATTTGATGAGAAGATACCCTGTAGGAAATCATGCATGTAGTATCTGGACAGACTGGACTTCAGTGAGTCCTTGTCTCCTTTAAGCTGCCTACTGAGTAACAGATACAGACGTTTATCTCCCAAGGCCCATGTCTCTATTCCATTCTCATCTATCATAAACCCAAGACATCCTCAGAATCGTTTGGAAGTCATGAAAATTCTGCGAAACTTGATAAGTGAGTCTATTCCATCACTGAACCTATTTCTAAATTGAGTAAAGGATTGTTTTAGTAATAATGACATATATTGTAAAGTCTTTTGGTGAAAATATTTGAAAAATAACCAGAACTCTTTGTAGTCTGTATTTATACAATGTAAGTCACCCTTCCTGTTTTGGTGATCATGATAGACGTTCACCAAGCTCGGTCAGGAGTTGATCTTTACAATAAAAGTGAAATATAAAACCCTCCATATGGACATAAAAACGATATGCTTCTCCTGTTTTCTTACTTTTTAGGAGGGATATTCTGGCGGGGTGGTGTGACCTGGGATCTTATAAAAAAAATTTGTCCCAGTAATTTCTTGAAAAGTATAATCATGCTCCAGAAATTGTCTGCCACAAAAATTACATTGCTGCAATGTGTTTTTCTTACAAAATAATCAGGCTCATAGTTATAATTAAAAAATATCTTGTTTTGCAGGTGTGGCAGAAACAATATCTTATTATATATAAAGTCCAAGACAAGGATGACTTCTGTGCTAGGGTACTCAGGGGTGTTCAATTTGTAGCCTGACTTGCCTGGGACAATATTATTTAGTTGCCCTCGGGCAAGGATGAAAATAGGTGGTATTAACTTGGAACCTTAGAAGATGCATCATGTGTTAGTCACCTGCAGATGAAATACTTGACAAGTCATGTTTCTTTTCTGCTTTCAAAATAAAAGTTTCTTTCCTTCCCTAATTTAGCAGGGCAAGGTGAAAATCAGGCTGAGCAAGTCGAATTATATAGTTTACTTAAAGTTGGAAATTTTGAATTTGAATTTAAACACAGGGCCTGGTACTGATATAGAGAAGGAAACAGTGACATTACTTGTGAAAACAAGTGACCACCTCAGTGGTCCAGTGGATAGAGAGTAAAGCACACACTCCTCACACCAAAGTCCAGGTTTTATTCCCCACATGGGTACAATGTGTTGAAACCGATTTCTGGTGTTCCCCACCGTGATAATGCTGGAATATTGGTAAAATTGGCATTCACTCACTCACTCTTAGTTGGCTGGGTAATAAATTCCTCTCAGGTATATTTCTGTGAAATAAAGCAAGTTTGAGTATAGGAATGATCTACTTTTACGTCGACAGGCCCATTTGTATTCCGTCAATAATGTGTCTGCTTTAAATAAACAATGCTGTTGGGCAAGTGAAGTCATGATCACATGCATGGCTCGTAGGCACTTCGCTGAGTGGCAGATCTTGAACCATACAGATAATATGGGTTTTTGGGACGGGATCAGTTGTTGATATTTCACTTTGGAATATGGCAAAATAATACTCATAAAAATTCAGGAATTAAATTTCTTCATTCTGTGAGTAATAGATCGTCAACTTTATGCCAGTTGCAATGAATATTCAACATCACTTTAGATGAATTTTTTTTTTAATGAATAATTCTCACAAAAGCACTTATTTTATTTCAGCTGCCGGCCAAACCGGTTTGTGACCACACATCACAGAGAATAAATGTCAAATCATATCTCTAGTGTTGACTTCAAAAGTTAATCGATTGTGGAAATATTTTGTTCATTCTGTAGGCTGTAAGTTTTATTGGCCTTGATGGATAATGAAATTTATACCATGGCATCTCCTTTAAGAGTTATTTCCCCTGAATCACAGAATCTATAAAGCAAATAGCGGCCTGGACGGGATGATTATAACTTTCCAGACGCTTTGTTTGTCTTAGGTTTGAATTAAAAATCGAAGTGAGGCTCTCAAACTTGTCCCACGCCAACCAGTAATGGTTTCAGAGAATGGACACCAATGAAAATGACATTTAAAGAACAGCCCCAACTTTTGTGAATAACTGTTTATCTTGGCACTGGAGATGAGTTTGTGATGTTTGACTGCTGGATGTTTTTTGGCTGTTATTAATGAAAATCTCATTTCTTGTTCAGGTCTATTGATGTCTTACATTTAAATCAACTTTGAATACATGTTTGTGCTTGAACTAGCCAAGACTTATGTAGTTATTATTGCAGATAACAGGACAATCATTACAATCACATGCTTTTGGGGATGTGCTTAACATTTTTGTTTGGATTGTGTGTTTGAATTCTTGATCATGATGCTGTAAGTGTCAGCACCACTGTTTCATGTGTAGGTTTTGCCAAAGTGGTAAACGTCTGTGACCGGCATCACTTTTGATTTTCACCCACATTATGCTGAGATGCCACAACAGTACCAGGTAAAGGGGACACATACTTTTCCATAATCATTAGAAATAGCTGCTAAAACCAGAGTCTATCGGACAATTCTGACTATTGATGTTTTGAATTAATGTTGAAGTGTTGTTGAACACAAATAACACTCTCACTCACACTCTCCTTAAGTCATGTTATATGATCACATTTGTCTACATTTCATTCCCAAACCCTCACACCTTCACATCCAGACACACCCACACCCCGACAACCAACACCAACACCCCAACGTAGGAAACAATAACACTGATCTTTTGAAACGAGTCTGCAAGTTTTCCAATAACTGGTGGAGATGCACAATATATAACGGTATACCATAGTTTGAAATGCAAATGAATACAAATCACAACATGTTTGGAAAATACCGGTAAATTGCGTTTTCAAAATTATTCATATTTTCATCGTGTTGGCAATGTTTACAGAAGCGACAAGTCAAAATGAAATTTTGAAATTCAGAAATTAGCTGCTCGATTCATGTGATTGAAACTCTGTGCAACCAGCTTCCTGTATAAAATGTGTCTAATACAAATGCCTTGTGATCCTAGCACCATCCAACAAAATGGAACAAAGTTGTCAAAAATGTGAGAGGTCCGATGTATTGGCCCATTTTTATTCAGGTTCATAACAAATTGCAGATGAAAGAACACCTGCAATATACAGTATATGAACCAATAGTGCAAACTGCACTACGAAAGTAAGGCCATCACTAATAACTGGTGTTTATACCCATCTCTAATAACTGGTGTTTACCCATCACTAATAACTGGTATTTACCCATCACTAATAACTAGTATTTACCCATCTCTAATAACTGGTGTTTACCCATCACTAATAACTGGTATTTACCCATCACTAATAACTGGTGTTTACCCATCACTAATAACTGGTGTTTACCCATCACTAATAACTGGTGTTTACCCATCACTAATAACTGGTGTTTACCCATCACTAATAACTGGTGTTTACCCATCGCTAATAACTGGTGTTTACCCATCACTAATAACTGGTGTTTACCCATCTCTAATAACTGGTGTTTACCCATCACTAATAACTGGTGTTTACCCATCTCTAATAACTGGTGTTTACCCATCACTAATAACTGGTGTTTACCCATCACTAATAACTGGTATTTACCCATCACTAATAACTGGTATTTACCCATCACTAATAACTGGTGTTTACCCATCACTAATAACTGGTATTTACCCATCACTAATAACTGGTGTTTACCCATCACTAATAACTGGTATTTACCCATCTCTGATAACTGGTGTTTACCCATCACTAATAACTGGTGTTTACCTATCACTATTAACTGGTATTTACCTATCTCTAATAACTGGTGTTTACCCATCACTAATAACTGGTGTTTACCCATCACTAATAACTGGTATTTACCCATCACTAATAACTGGTATTTACCCATCACTAATAACTGGTGTTTACCCATCACTAATAACTGTTGTTTACCCATCACAAATAACTGGTGTTTACCCATCACAAATAACTGGTGTTTACCATCACTAGTTATTAGTGTCTACTTATCATAAATGAGTCAATGCCTTAAATTAGAATTAAATCAATACCCCAAATTTCGCTGTTGTATAAAATAACTGGTTCTTTAATGTTTTGTATAATTTACATGCTAGGGTCACTGGAACTTCCTGATTAAAAATAGAAGATGGTATGGTATGTTCCTATTTTTTAGAAGTGATTTTGCACAGTCTTTGAACTTATGGCCTGAGTGAAGTGTAATTCCTGGGTAATGTATTTGTGAAGGCAACGTTTGTCCAGCAATTTTCCAATTATTTCTTACCTCTAGTTTACCAGAAGGTTTTCTTGTATAAATGAGTCAATTACTTTAATTACATGTAGAGTGGAATCAATGCCCCAAATTTCACTGTTGTATAAAATAACTGGTCTTTTTATGTTTTGAATAATTTACATGCGAAGGTCAGTGGGGGGTGGGGGAGACAGTGCTGACTGGAGCACTAGAAGTTTTGGCATCAACTTAATCCCCTGACATTGCAAGGTCTGACCTATGGTAAAGCCGTGTCACAAGGGCTCTTCCACATACAGCCATTCTAAGCTTCGAATCTTAAACTACCTCTGAATTCAGTCATGAGGATTATTCTGCCTGCAGCCTCTTCTAGCTGGGCATCTACATGGCGGCAATCTCGTGCTGCAACTCTGAACAGACTGGCAGGTTTTATTTAGATTTCATTGTACTGTGATTACAAACATGTGTTTTGTTGCATGTTAGTGCACAATATGAATAATTTTCATTGTAACTTGATCTAACAAAGTTGGAAACGTCATACAAATTATAGCCAAAGGAAAAACTCTGACAAAAATTAATTATTTTTTATTGATTTTTCAGGAAAATGATATTAGTATCATTAATTGTACCGTAAACAATATTGAAGGAATAATTGAATGCATATGTATGTATGAGATGATATACACCAGAGACCTTGGTACAGGCCCTGGAAAACATTATCTCCCCTAACTCTGTCCCATGGCGCCAAACTTTGGCACCAACTTGGACATTGACAAATCATTGTCAGGTATGCTGTTTTCATTTGGCACCATTGTGCATGTCCAGAAGTCCGTATCACATTGCCAGTAACATGCATGTCTTTCAGACCTCGTACCATATCACATTGTTATGACATATGCATATCTAGCAGACTGTATCACATTGCTTATCACATATTCATGAGATATATTCTGTCTGCAGCAGGATACTAGGCATCACTTACTTGGAATAGTTTGTTTTTACATATTTGATGAATATCATTATTACCGGTACCATATGCTGTTGTGTAGGACCCCTATTTCCCCCACTGCGGTTTGTGTATTTCACATATGTCAACATCTGTGCCTTTGATGCTTCATGGCATGGTCGAGAGATTTCAGTACCAGTAATCAGTACCAGGTATGATGGGGCCCTACATGCTTCACTGGATTTAGCTTATTTTCAAATAATGGAAAACTTTGAAAATTTTCGTATGTAAGGAATCAGACATGTTCAAATGTTTGGCAAGTATTTTTTCCATCTTACACTTGAAAGTCTTGGAATTCTGACTTGATGAAGGGTTGGTGGGGTAGCCTTGTGGTTAAAGTGTTTGCACGTCATGTCGGAGACCTGGGTTCGATTCCCCTCATGTGTGAAGCCCATTTCTGGTGTCCGCGCCATGAAATTGCTGGAACAGTGCTAAAAGCAGCATAAAACCATAATCACTCTTTCACTCTAACTTAATGAAAGTTTGAAGCTGATTTTGCCAACTCAAAGAATATATCTAGCTATGGGCAAGTCTGTGAACCAAGAAGTTTTGACCATATGTTAATGTCGACACATCTTTAGAATATCACCTTGGGTCAAGACTTGCTTATGTTAAATTTTAAAGTTTGCTCCCTGAAACCTACTAAAATCAGCCTTTTCCACACAGTTAGTTGTACATTTATACTCTGTTATCCTCAGTTATATATCCAACTGCTACATGCCTCTGGGGGCACAGTGGCCTTGTCGTCTTACACACATCAATTCCATGTACAGAGTTGCCTCCCTTAGGTGTGACAGAAGCCTGTGATCATGGGTTTGAATCCCTGATTTGTCCTGATTATGTTTCCATGATTGTGGGTTTCACTGAGGTAATATGGTCTAAGACCTGACTCACTTTGGGCTTTCCTCTGACATGAAGCTGACCATCTTTAATATAACTGGAATACTTGTCAAAGCAGCATTAAATCAAACTCACTCACTAACCCAATCAACTTCAAACTAGTTTGATTCCTCATGGATCACTACTTTGATGATAAAAAAACCTTATGTTCTTTTTTCAAAAATCACTCTGAAAATATTATTGTGTCAATTCAAGAAAAGAATACGGACATTTACCCCATTCATGGATATTTCACATACTAAATACTGCATGGCTTTGTGAAAAACATTGCTGGAAATATTTGCTTTACTCATTGTGAAGATAACAGCCTACTAGAATGTGAACCTGCAGTTCTACATGCTGTCATCTTCCTATCAGAGTTGAGGGGCCCTGGGAGGAGATTACAGTGGACATGATACAGGTTTATGCCATTTCAAGTTCACGACTCGTGGGTCAGGTAAAGCTTGCAGTGAGGCAACTTTCCTTGACAGGGTAATGGGCTTCTTTATGCTGTGTTTTGATAGGGCATAGCCCACTGTCAAACTCTAGCTACTCTAGCTTTATCATTTAGTGTTATTTGAAGACAGAGTGGTCCAATGAGGGATTAGGTCACCGCAGATCATGAAGCGGGTGATCAGAGGAAGGGGGGCAGAGACAATGTTTCACAACGATATTTATACAAAAGAAACAAAAAAGTGTACTTGTTGGCATTGGTCTTTAGATTTCTGGAACAAAGAGCTGCAGGCTGCAGGAATATATCCTATATTCCCCTTCCCCTGGTGAATATATATCCTATATGTCCCTTCTGGTAAGTACATATCCTATATTTTTTTTCCCCTTCCCCTGGTGAGTATATATCCTATATTTCTCTTCCCCTGGTGAGTATTATCCCCCATATCATCTATTTTGCTTATGAGCATTCATGTATTAGGGTATATATCCTATACCTATATACCAAGGTTATATATCCTACATGGCTCATCCTACGGTTAGTATGTCCTCAATATCAACTCTCTTGCTGATGGGTATATATCATACATTGCCTGCCTCCCTTTTTGATATATCCCCCTTGTCAATCATCCTGCTGATGAGTATGCTTGTACTAGGGTATATATCCTATATTGCCAATCCTATGGTTAATATATCCCCCTTGTCAATCACCCTGCTGATGAGTATGCTTGTACTAGGGTATATATCCTATATTGCCAATCCTATGGTTGATATATCCCCCTTGTCAATCACCCTGCTGATGAGTATGCTTGTACTAGGGTATATATCCTATATTGCCCATCCTATGGTTGATATATCCCCCTTGTCAATTATCCTGCAGTATGCACGTCCAGTACACTATGGTTATAACAAACTCAAAGGGACCACGAATTTAAGTTTGTTGTAACTGTAGTTTGATTATTTACTCTATATTGCCCACCCTGCTAACATCCCTTTCTGACCATCCCCTAGTTTTGTGATAGATGGAGATCTTGTTTTGGACACCAGTAAAATTATTAGAAGGATGTCTGCCTGTGCTAGCCATAAACAGTAATAGCTGGAGTAGCCCTCAAACAAGACTTCAAAACACTGTGTTGACTGATGATGTTGGATAATTGGCCACAAAATGATGCTTCTTGTGTCCTGCATCTGGCTTGTTATCTGATGATGGTGGATGAAGTGGGACTCAGTACAGCAGAAATCTGATTATGATAAGCTGAGTGTTAATTTGGACAGGTATCCAATGATATAATGCTGTATGCTATGAAGTTCTTCTTTGAAGTGTGGATTGGTGGGATGTGGTGTGAGGTTGGATGATAGAGGGCTTGATCACTCACTTGAACTGTGGAACAATATATAAACCACATTCTTGATGTTTGCTGTTATATGCTAACGAACTCACCTAGCCACCCACCTAGCCTTACACCAACCCACCTGACAACACACCAACCCACCTAGCAACACACCCACCAACCCACCTGACAACACACCAACCCACCTAGCAACACACCCACCAACCCACCTGACAACACACCAACCCACCTAGCCACCCACCAACCCACCTGACAACACACCAACCCACCTAGCCACCCACCAACCCACCTGACAACACACCAACCCACCTAGCCACCCACCAACCCACCTGACAACACACCAACCCACCTAGCCACCCACCAACCCACCTGACAACACACCCACCCACCTGACAACACACCAACCCACCTAGCCACACACCCACCCACCTGACAACACACCAACCCACCTAGCCACCCACCAACCCACCTGACAACACACCAACCCACCTGACAACACACCAACCCACCTAGCCACCCACCAACCCACCTGACAACACACCAACCCACCTAGCCACCCACCAACCCACCTGACAACACACCAACCCACCTAGCCACCCACCAACCCACCTGACAACACACCCACCCACCTGACAACACACCAACCCACCTAGCCACACACCCACCCACCTGACAACACACCAACCCACCTAGCCACACACCCACCCACCTGACAACACACCAACCCACCTAGCCACACACCCACCCACCTGACAACACACCAACCCACCTAGCCACACACCCACCCACCTGACAACACACCAACCCACCTAGCCACACACCCACCCACCTGACAACACACCAACCCACCTAGCCACCCACCAACCCACCAACCCACCTGACAACACACCAACCCACCTAGCCACACACCCACCCACCTGACAACACACCAACCCACCTAGCCACACACCCACCCACCTGACAACACACCAACCCACCTAGCCACCCACCAACCCACCTGACAACACACCAACCCACCTAGCCACACACCCACCCACCTGACAACACACCAACCCACCTAGCCACCCACCAACCCACCTGACAACACACCAACCCACCTAGCCACACACCCACCCACCTGACAACACACCAACCCACCTAGCCACCCACCAACCCACCTGACAACACACCAACCCACCTAGCCACACACCCACCCACCTGACAACACACCAACCCACCTAGCCACCCACCAACCCACCTGACAACACACCAACCCACCTAGCCACACACCCACCCACCTGACAACACACCAACCCACCTAGCCACACACCCACCCACCTGACAACACACCAACCCACCTAGCCACCCACCAACCCACCTGACAACACACCAACCCACCTAGCCACCCACCAACCCACCTGACAACACACCAACCCACCTAGCCACCCACCAACCCACCTGACAACACACCAACCCACCTAGCCACCCACCAACCCACCTGACAACACACCAACCCACCTAGCCACCCACCAACCCACCTGACAACACACCAACCCACCTAGCCACCCACCAACCCACCTGACAACACACCAACCCACCTAGCCACACACCCACCCACCTGACAACACACCAACCCACCTAGCCACCCACCAACCCACCTGACAACACACCAACCCACCTAGCCACACACCCACCCACCTGACAACACACCAACCCACCTAGCCACCCACCAACCCACCTGACAACACACCAACCCACCTAGCCACCCACCAACCCACCTGACAACACACCAACCCACCTAGCCACACACCCACCCACCTGACAACACACCAACCCACCTAGCCACCCACCCACCCACCTGACAACACACCAACCCACCTAGCCACACACCCACCCACTTGACAACACACCAACCCACCTAGCCACACACCCACCCACCTGACAACACACCAACCCACCTAGCCACCCACCAACCCACCTGACAACACACCAACCCACCTAGCCACACACCCACCCACCTGACAACACACCAACCCACCTAGCCACCCACCAACCCACCTGACAACACACCAACCCACCTAGCCACCCACCAACCCACCTGACAACACACCAACCCACCTAGCAACACACCCACCCACCTGACAACACACAAAACCACCTGAAAACACACCAACCCACTTGCCAACACATCAACCCACCTAGCCACCCACCAACCTACCTGATAACACACCAACCCACCTAGCCACCCACCAACCCACCTGACAACACACAAACTCACCTGACAACACACCAACCCACCTAGCCACCCACCAACCCACCTGACAACACACCAACCCACCTGACAACACACCAACCCACCTAGCCACCCACCAACCCACCTGACAACACACCAACCCACCTAACCACCCACCAACCCACCTGACAACACACAAACTCACCTGACAACACACCAACCCACCTGACAACACACCAACACACCTGACAACACACCAACCCACCTGACAACACACCAACCCACCTGACAACACACCCACCCACCTGACAACACACCTGACAACACACCCACCTGGCCACTCACCTAACCTCCTACCCACCCAGCCAATAAATCACTTGAGCGTGGTAGACCTGTTGCAGCTTGTATCCTCCTTGTACTTCCCATCTTCAAGGAACCAGTACATTTTTATGTAGATGTGGTCCTGTTTCCACCGATGAGAAACCGGTCCAAGGTGACATGACTGTTCCTGCTGCCGATTGATTGCCATCAAAGACAGGCACTCTTTGTTCCCAAATAATTGATTCCGGAGCTAATGCCTTGGCCTGACATGAGGCCAAAGTTGCAAGATTGAAGCCAAAGTTTCCAGAATGAAGTCAGTGATATTTGTGTCCATCCCTTGTGAAAGAGGGCCGGGGGGTGGGTTGGGGGGACCGGGAGATGGTATTGAAACCCCGGGTCTCAAGTCCCCATGGAGCCTCCATCTTAATCAGGGCAACAACCTAGTTCAGCTGTTGACAGCGAAACTCCGGAGGCGAGTAATCAAACTGTGACCTCGGTGGTGGAGGAGAAGTGTCCGAGATTGATGGTATCAATAAGGGTTGCATGAATAATTTATACCTGGTGCCCCCTTTGTGTTGTCATACATTATGCATGGTGGCATAGATACTAAACTGGGGCATATTCGGAGATGCTGTGTTGACATGTAACGAGACTGGACTTTTAGCTAGATTCCAGCAATACCATGGTCAGCAACAGCATCTGACATGATACCCATGCTGGGACTCGAACCTGGATCCATAGCTGGTAAAGTGAACACTTTACCTTCTTGGCATTCAAAGAATGATATGATTCCACGTTATTTATATCACCTATTAGAGATCATGTACCGGTATATAAGACTTGTTTCTGTCATCTAGACAGGGGGCACCTGTCATGAGTCCCAGTTTGTCATGCTGTAGGAATCAAGTAATGAAGCAATTCAAATTTGCTGTCTTTCAGTTTTCAAATGTGACCAACCGTGATATAAGGGACCTCATGGGTGAATAATCACATTTTGACTTTTCATTATATTTTAAGACTACGAGATTTTGGGAGCACATAAATACAATTCACAAGCTTCAGTTCCTATTTATTACAGAGATACATGACATCACACATGGCTATCTTCACTGAAGTAAGTTGACGTCAAATGTCTTTTTGACGTCATAGCACAATTGTATCCTAGCACCCAGAAGGTCACTTTTCTCCTGGCAGGTCACCAACCATCAACCAACCATCAAAGTAGGAAATGACTCAAAGCAAGTCATGAAAACAGTGAAAACACTTTATTAGATACATATTACGTGATCAATATTTGAAGTAAACCATTATTGTGAATCTCTCATAGTTTGCTTGTCCGTGTGTAGGACACAACATGGCAGCATTGGTGTACTGTTCTGTGATGAGGGATGATTCACCTGTACCGATGTACACAACACCTGCACACCTGTACACAACACCTGCACACCTGTACACAACACCTGCACACCTGTACCGATGTACATAACACCTGCACACCTGTACACAACACCTGCACACCTGTACCGATGTACATAACACCTGCACACCTGTACACAACACCTGCACACCTGTACACAACACCTGTACACAACACCTGCACACCTGTACACAATGCCTGCACACCTGTACAGATGTACACAGCACCTGCACACCTGTACACAACACCTGTACAGATGTACACAGCACCTGTACACCTGTACAGATGTACACAGCACCTGCACACCTGTACACAACACCTGTACAGATGTACACATCACCTGCACACCTGTACCGATGTACATAACACCTGCACACCTGTACCTATGTACATAACACCTGCACACCAGTACACAACACCTGCACACCTGTACAGATGTACACAGCACCTGTACACAACACCTGCACACCTGTACACAACACCTGCACACCTGTACAGATGTACACAGCACCTGCACACCTGTACACAACACCTGCACACCTGTACACAACACCTGTACAGATGTACACAGCACCTGCACACCTGTACACAACACCTGTACAGATGTACACAACACCTGCACACCTGTACCGATGTACACAACACCTGCACACCTGTACACAACACCTGCATACCTGTACCGATGTACATAACACCTGCACACCAGTACACAACACCTGCACACCTGTACCGATGTACATAACACCTGCACACCTGTACACAACACCTGCACACCTGTACACAACACCTGTACACAACACCTGCACACCTGTACAGATGTACATAACACCTGTACAGATGTACACAACACCTGCACACCTGTACCAATGTACATAACACCTGTACAGATGTACACAACACCTGCACACCTGTACCGATGTACACAACACCTGTACAGATGTACACAACACCTGCACACCTGTACAGATGTCCTGCACACCTGTACAGATGTACACAACACCTGTACAGATGTACAGAACACCTGCATGCCTGTACAGATGTACACAGCACCTGCACACCTGTACAGATGTACACAGCACCTGTACAGATGTACACAACACCTGTACAGATGTACACAACACCTGTACAAATGTACACTACACCTGCACACCTGTACAGATGAACACAGCACCTGTACAGATGTACACAACACCTGTACATCTGTACACTACACCTGCACACCTGTACAGATGTACACAACACCTGTACAGATGTACATAACACCTGCACACCTGTACAGATGTACATAACACCTGTACAGATGTACACAACACCTGTACAGATGTACACAGCACCTGCATACCTGTACAGATGTACACAGCACCTGCACACCTGTACAGATGTACACAACACATGCACACCTGTACAGATGTACACAGCACCTGCACACCTGTACAGATGTACACAGCACCTGCACACCTGTACAGATGTACACAACACCTGTGCAGATGTACAGATATACACAACACCTGCACACCTGTACAGATGTTCACAACACCTGCACACCTGTACACCCGTTAACATCTGGGTTAGAATAGGTCTTCAGCAACCCATAACAAGATTGGGTGGTCAGGCTCACTGACTTGGTTGATGGATGTCTTCGCATCCTGATTACAAAGATTGATGCTCATGATGTCAATCACTGGACTGCCTGGTCCAGACTTGACTATTTACAGACTGTTGTCATATAGCTGGAATATTGCTGTGTGAGGCGTTAAACAACAAACAAACTCATGTGGTAATATGGTGATTGGAAATGTAACAGTAATCAATGTATGCAAAGACCATTCAACAATGACAGGTGGAAATTAAACACCAAGTGAACTGTGGGATCTTGATACTGACACATGTATTTGTGACTGTAATTTGAACATCACATTGTGATACAGGAGTCTGGATAGATAATAAGTTATCATAAATGCTGGATTGTGTTTAGATTAATCGGTGCAGTGGTAAACAACAAACAAACAAACACCTGCACACAATACCCGTACACCTGTACACAATGCCTGTATGTGATACAATAAATAAAGTTTTATCCAAACAGACAGGGGTTTATGAAACTTATGTTCATTAAACATTATTTTTATATCATATCATTATTTAATTATATATAATAACAGAATATCAATACACATCCAATACTCCTCTAAAGTACACAATGTTGATTTCAAACTGAAACAGTGTCTGTCTCAACAATGTAGCAGATTGATTTGGAGTGATAGTTTTGATTATGTCAAGATATCATAGGGTTGGGAAGAGATAGAATAGGAAAGAAGGTAGTTTGATACAAATATATCAAATACAGTCCATGCAAGTCTATAATGTTTGGCAAGTCTAGATTACTGCAGTATCTGAAAATGAAAAGAGTGTCTCTGAGCTCCTTTTTATTATATTTTTATTAAGGTAATTTGATAACTTTTTTTTCTGTATAATATGTTCATTTCAGAGACTAGATGTTAGTCTTCATACTGACAGTGTTGTTGCAGAGATCATCGTGTGGCTTACTGCTGGTTGAAAAAGGCGAAACAGTTCATGGATTATCCCAGCCAATAAGCTACTGGAAACACATCCCATTTGAAAATTTATCTGCATGTTAAGAAATGCGTGGTTAATTTTGTGCTATTATTGAACCTTTTCCATAAAGAACTATAGTTTTAAGAACTATTTTTGAAACATCAAATAATGCTGTGAAAAAAAAATGTCTGTAATTTGTAAAGAAGTTGTCAAGCATCGATTTCACATTTGACGCCAACTAGCATGGACTTATTGATTGATTTATTGTCACGTCCAGTGATTTTGAAATGCAGTTTGGCGTGTGATCACCTAACAGGTCTTGGAGTTATTCTATAAACTGATGTGATGTTGTGGTGATTGTCGGTGTGAGACACCTACATGTGTCGTGTGCAGGTGGTTGTCCCGGGGTGATTATACCATCCCATGCTGCCTACACCCTTGCCAGGCTGACAGCGGTATTTGCATATGTCACCAGTGTGGCTGTAATCATTAATCCATACTCTTGTAATACGTTTACAGAGCTTTGCCTGAACAACTTCACTATAACACTAAGATACATTCACCATTCTTCAAGGTTTTTTATGATTCCATGGTGATCTGTAGTATCATGGCTTTATTTATGTGGGGGGCGGTCAGGTAGCCTAGTGGTTAAAGCGTTCGCTTGTAACGCTGAAGACTGGGTTCGATTCCAAACATGGGTACAATGGGTGAAGCCCATTTCTAGTGTCCTCCGCTGTGATATTGCTGGAATGTTGCTAAAAACGGCGTAAAACCATACTCGCTCACTGTTTACAAAGGTCAGAGTAAAGGAATCAGAGTTGTTAGAATGCATGCTGGTATTTAATCTCATTGAAAAGTTGTGTATGGATAATTTATGATTGTACATTTTGTCATGTTCATAAAGTTAACCTGGACCTGACGATATACATGTAGTGAAATAAATCTTTTTGAATAAGTCTTTTGAAGGAACTTTACAGCCAGTGATAAGCTGGTATCTTCGACTAATAAGTCATTCTGAGGTAATTAAAGGTTCCGTCTTGCTTCATGTTGTATTAGGGAAACTATTAGGCATGTGCAACTCACTCACTCACTCACTCACTCACTCACTCACTCACTCAAATCCTACTCACTCACTCACTCACTCACTCACTCACTCACCCAACCTGCCCACCAACTCACTCACCTACTCACCCACTCACGCACTCATGCACTCTTGTTGGTTCACTTGATATCAACAGCTGCGCTGAAGATGTGTAACATTTAGACAAGCCATTATTCTTGTGTGTAGGAAGCTACAGATGTGTTCCAGGCAGCGCTCCCAATGAAGGGGAAGCGATAGTTCATATACACCCCAGTAGCACTGATGCCACATTCCATTTCATACTTCAACTGGCTTTACAACTAAAATTGTCCATTGCCTAAGTTTTTCACTGCAAGCACTAATATTTCATGGTAACTAAATTACTTAAGGATTTGAGAATTGATTTTTCTTACACTTTCTCCTGAATGCCCACACAAGACATATCTTTAACGTCTTGACAAATAATTATTGAATTTCTGCTTACATTTTTGTAATGAAATACAGTAATCCCTCGCTACAACGCTACCTTCGGGGTCCAAATAATAGATGAGTGTTATAGATGATCAGCAGTTTAACGGAGGTCGAGTCGTAGTCGTAGGTGACCAACAAAACAATATACATGCTCTGACTACCTAACACGAGTTGAAAAAAGATTAGAATAGAAGTTGTTTATGATTCATGGTGTAAAAAAGGATTTATCGAGTATTAAAGGGGCACTGATCTGCAGCTTCTTCTCGGCTGTCTGACACTGGCCTCTAGACCTCACAAGCTGCCGGGAGTCGAGCGTGACAAGAGACTGGGCTACCGTCTGCAAGGACAGCTAAATAAACTTGGAGGCAATATTTGTTTTACACATTTTTTAACACTGATTGGTTACCCGTGATCTCTGAAGATTTTGACAAAGGGCGCAATGTTAATTAAGTCTAAACAAACAAACAAACAAACAAAAAGAACTGCGGGAGCTCATCGGATGTCATTATTTTGAAATACCCCTAATGGTTATTGTTTAATGATAAACAAAAGTATCCCTGCAGTGAAAGTATTTTCAGATTTCGAATTGCGTGAATAATACTATTAGTACTCCCTTGTTGTCATCCACGTTTTCTGGTATTTGTCGTCATTCACTTGATGCTCAGTTAATGAATTTATTACAGGTATAATTAGTGGTAGCACCACTTAGATTTCCTGATAAAGGTTCCCATTTGGCATGTGTCTGGGAGTAATTATTCAATCTAAATCCAGGTTTGAAGTGAGGTGAAATGTGTTATGTTATATGCACGTGGCAGCCCAGCAAGAGATGAATGATCAGTTGATTTACTTTTTTTTAAATCAACGGATCTTTCCTAGCCATCAAAGGATCAACAGAAAAAACGTTGATTGATTAATCACTGGTATCGTGCACAGTGGATATCTCAAAAGTGAGTGTTTACATGTCTAGGTTTACTAAAACAAAGGGAATACACTCATGTCATGGCGTGAGGTGCCGATGTAAAAACTACATACTTTGTTCAAAGGGTTAACCGATAATACCTTGATTGATTGCTCCTTGTATCTAACTCAGTGGATTTGTTTAAAGAACCATGGACACCATGCTTTCTCAGCTGACCAATGAGACTTGACACCTGTGTGAAACAACTGAAACAAACTAAGTGATCAGTTGAAACGATAAATATATCTTAAAAAATTTGACTGTAACAGAGACATGTGACATCGAATAAGTTTCTTTGTACAGCTGCAGACATGTGGGATATTGTTCCTTTACGTTCGATATTCACGGATACACTCCTCGAACAAGGAAGTTGCCTAAAATTATACACATAAATTTGGTAGGCTGTAATTATGATATTTGCGTTTTGTTTTCATTCATTTGCTGTAGCATTGGACAGATTCATTCTTGTTCGTCTACATCTTGTTTGGGAAGTTCTTCGAAGCGCGATAGAAGTTTTCACAAGAATTTTCCTTTGTAAGCGTGTATATGTTACAGTCAATGTGTAAAATGTGATTCACTCAGGCAAATTATAAAATCTCTAAATATTTCAGTCATTTTACAAATTGACTAAAAAATCTGTCAAATTCTTTAACAGATTGATTAAAAATTATTAACATGGTCAAAAACATCACAATAGATTAATTATGCTTGGATTAGAATTAAGCCAAACATTATACAAATGTACTTTTAATCCTAACATTTTCAGTCACTTGGTGATGATATTACACATATTTTGAATTTATTATTATAATAATACACATGGACATATTTTTCAGTCAATTTGTAAAGTAACTGAATATTTTGGCGTTTAATAAATTTCCTAAGTGAAAATTTTGCAAATTTGACTGTAAAAATAAACACACGATAAAATAAGCAATGTTCAGGTTAAATATTTACTTTGTGTTGCAAGTCAATAGTGTGAAGGAAAATTGCACAATTACCAAAACTTCGTCACCATTACCGATGCTACCCACAAAGATACCTACATTTCCATATTATTTCCGAAACTGTACTTCATTTTGTTGATCAATGTGACCATACGCCCTTATGCTATCAATAAAAGTGACAAACTCGCTTACGAATGGCGCAGCACAGGTCGTGAACTAGTCCAGAATTCTTCTATATCATCTGGGTACTCACGGGGAAAAAACAATAACAAAGGCAACAACCAGTCCCGGGGAATTGCTTTAGATCAGTGCCCCTTTAATAGTGCGCTTTCCAAAAGACACATTGTATCCCTTCAGCAAAGTCAGGTGAATAAATAGGTATAACAAACTTGGTCCAGTCACGTGATATGCAAATGAGCCTGTGGCAGTGGTGTTATATGCCAAGTCACCACTGCGCCTGAGTGTGACAGGTTTCCTCCCAATGTACCGGTAATTCAGTTAAAAAGTTCTCAACTTCAAAGAATTTTGATGCAATGGTGGGAAGAAATTGTATCTGAAATTATTATTTTATCAGGAATAATATATTCCAATAGTTTTAGTTGCAGCTTCCAATATATATATACTTAAAATAATAAGAACCAAAAGCGTAGCACTTTGGTACAGGTGGCATGCAGGTTATTTTTTACGTATGGAACAATTTGACCAGTCACCGTAAGGGTGAGTGAGTGAGTATGGTTTTACGCCGCTATTAGCAGTATTCCAGCAATATCACGGCAGGGGACACCAGAAATGGGCTTCACACATTGTACCCATGTCGGGAATCGAAACCGGGTCTTTGACGTGACTTTAACCACTAGGCTACCCGACCGCCCCTTAGTCACCGTAAGGACTTCCTGTGCTACATGTATTTCCGAAAATGTTATGTTGACATTTTTTAGTCAACCTGGCTCAAACATGACTTTTAGTGAGTCATGGTACGGTAATTATTGAATTAAATTTTTGAATATAATTAATATAATATATTACAAACATTAGTCCAGATAACCAGATATTATAATAATAGGATTAAATTGCGTACTTCAGTTCGGATTTGGGGAGTAGTGCACTTTACTGGGCGCATTTTTTCAGATCAAGTTAGTGCTATGGGGGCTCGAATGCTCTTCGCCAGCTCAACGGCTTGGCTAATTAATGTGTTAATTAGTCGATGCTCTACCACTGGACCACTAACGCTATCACATGTAATCAGTGCTTGTTTAACGGTCGTTAGCACCCCATTAACACGCATGCGTAATTCAGTAAACAATGAATTGCGCATGCTTGTGACGTCACCGTCCTCTCTCCCATTCATCTTTTCTTGAAACCACACCTGCCATTGTTTATGTCAACATGACCGACCAATCGGATTAACCGGAATAACACTTGAAATGGTAAGAATTTATGGTTAAAACGCGCCCTAAGCAAGCTAATCCTAAGGACCTAAAAGGGGTGTTGGATCGTAAAAAGGTGTAAGTTTCCCTAAGACCAAAAACAGGTGCATGATCATAAAGACGTGTATTAAGTTTCCCTAAGACCGAAAAGGGGTGTTGGGTCATGAAGCGAGAGTCACTGGAGCGTGAGTTACGGTAACGGTATAGCAAGACAGTGGTCTCACTATAGTGCAGTAATTGAGTGGATGGTAGGGAAAACTGCATTGTTGCCCAGATTTGTTGACTGGTATTTCCGGTGTTACGTGATCATGGTGATAATGTTTTCTGAGATGGGGGGAAAACATTGTGTCATTTGAAAACTTGAATTTATTAAAAATGTAAGTAATGTTTGGGAGCCATGCTTTACCACACACTATAACGGAATTAGTGCTATATTGGAGAGCGCAATAGCAAGGGAACACTTTAGATTCCTCAAAGTGACAGGTGTAACAATTAAATGCAAGGCCGACTGAAGTGTGTGTTGATTGTTAATTGAGGTATGCACTTAATATTTGCTGAATGTATTGAATTATCACACAAAGGGAAAACGCATGTTCATGGATTCCAGACTATGCACGTGCTGCACAATGTTGACAACTGTATGTTGACAATTGGAGGTGCAGTTTTCAAATCATGTGCGGTCATGATCGCATTATAGATTCAAAATACTAGTTCTATATATATGGAATCAAAATGAAACCAGCTTCCATCGTTCAGTAACCAATTGGGGAGTCATTTTTCTTCTGACTTTGCAGCAACCTTTGAGGGTCCACATTTAAAATTCTATCAAGTACTTCAAATTATGTGGGCATTCAAGGTCCTGTTCTGTTTTGGTACCTCAGCAACTTTGGTCCCCATAATCTTCAAAAATGGGAGTCATATGTTCACTCTTTCATTCAGCTCAGTGACACAAGAAGATGGTCCATGGTTGTGTAATCAAGGTGTCTGGAGGCCCTTTACTCTTTCAGTAACCCTTGACACAAGAAGATGTTTTAGGGCGCAAGAGGAAAGTCAACTGATTGGCATCAAAATAGAGCTGCCTTTAGATGTTGAAATTAGTACTGAATGACTGAAAACTTGTAATTTAACACATCTCTGAGAATTGATAGAATTGGTGGGATTGACAAAACATGGCACTGTCCAGACCGGACTGCCCCCTGGGGTGCAGGAAACCATTTCTATTGGGCTGCCTTGCGATGCCCCATCTACTATGCAGCGCCGTCACACGATAACGTTTGTGGAACTGCGTGCAACAAAGTTGCAATATTCTTTTAGCAGCAAGAAAATGTGCCAACAGAAAATGAATGATCCTACAAGGGACGGCATGGTCTCCAGGAAGGCTGATTAATTTTAGACAACAAGCCGAGTTTCTGCTCATCTCATTGATGTAAGGCAAGTGTGCTGAAGAATGGTGTGAGACTGGAGAGGCTAGACTACAAAGCCAAAAACAAAGCCCTGAAAATCTGTGGGATATGTTGAATCTTTATCTTTGACAATATACTCAATGAACATTGTAAGTATGTGTACTGAGACAGGATCAAATGGTTGTCTCCTCTGAAAAGAGATAATCACCTTGGTTGTTGAGGTCTTTTTTCACCTTAGAGAGACATTATTGAAGGCAACATTTGGCTGAATTACTTTGTCAGGATTAAGTAAAATTTATGATATAGTTCTATTTCTTCAGAGGCAACATGGATTACTAGAAAGTGTCCAATATTTTTATATTTATAGAACATTGTGCTGGATGCTTAGGGGTTGGACTGCCTCCGTGGTCTAGTGGTAGAGTGTCCGCCTGGAGAGCGGAAGGTCCGGGGTTCAATCCCCCGCCGTGTCATACCAAAAGACATTAAAAGATGGTACTTGTTGTTACCCTGTCTGGCGCTCGGCATTAAGGGGCTAAAACAAGGACTGGTCGGCTCGGAGTCTGTATACTGTGTCTGAGCGGGGTATTCATGTTCAACTGCGGCATGATATCTCAGTGGGCTAGCATTATAAATCGGCAGGAGTACAAGTACAAGCAGCCACAAACACACACGTGCATGCAATAATTTTGGACGCGATGTAAAACCCCACATCCCCTCACCTCACTTTAGAGGTGGTGGGTGGCCTTATGGTTAATATGTTTGCTCTTCATCCCCAAGGCCCTGGTTCATTTCCCACTTGCAGTGTGTGAAGTCCATTTGGTGTTCCCTGCCTCAATATTGCTTGAATATTGCTAAAACCAGTGTCAAATCCAACTCACTCACTTGCATTCTCAGTGAATGAGTGAGTGAGTATGGTTTTACGCCGCTTTTAGCAATATTCCAGCAATATCATGGTGGGGGACACCAGAAATGGGTTCAAACATTGTATCCATGTCAGTAATCAAACCTGGGTCTTTGGGGTGACGAGCCAATGCTTTAACCACTAGGCTACCTCATCGCCCCCAGTAGTAACAGAGCGATATGGATATGAAATAATTACTGAAAGTAATAAGCATAGTTGGAGCAAGTTTTGAAACATGTTTCCTCCTACCAAGACAATTTCATTAACCAAAGTAATCTTGCTTGCGTGGAAAACAGAATTGGATAGAATTCTGATATTGTTGGCAAAAGCAGGATAATAAATAAGATCGTAACTACTTCCTTGTATCGTATAGCTGATACTGTTCAGAGCCAATACATGGAAACAGGCCTGATAGGTCAGATTGTCTGAGACATGACAGGATATATGAAACTTATACCACCGCTCATAACCAACAGCGCCCTGAGTCTAATGAAGGCGACCTTGCACTTGATTGAACTCTTCCTAGTGTATGAATGTTGACCTCGCCAATGATGTTACTGATAAACTAACCAATGTTGTTATGCTCGTCTCTGCTGCACTCAACCCCTTCGATCAGACACTAACGTACTTCCACAATGTTTTTGGGCTCGGTGCAGATAGTGTATACAGAGAATCTCAGCCGAATGTTTTTTTATATATTTGATATCAAAAGACACTCAGGTGAGATTTTCTTTATCATCCAACATTATTCATCCAACTTTTTCACTTTGTAGACAGTAATAGGCAATGTCTTAAGTGGAATAAGTATTGCTAACAGTTTCAGTAGCAGAGACATTAGTGATGTCATTTGATTGTGATGTCATGGTAACCAATGATGTCACAATGGATTGCAAAGCATTGCGATGCAATTTCATTGTAGCAATATTGACTGTGTAGATATCGCTTGATCTCACCCAAGCTATATCTCCTGTTGGAGCCAGTTTTGGATGATAAACAGGGAACCTTGATGTTCGTTGTCAGCAGCAATCCTTCCATCGCGCTGTGTATGATGTCACAGCTGGATGTTCATGCTTGACGAGGGTTGGAATGCCATGTCTGCCTAATGATGGCCTGTGAGAAGCAATGCATGCTCGTAGGTTTAACCCGAAATTCTATCTTCCAATAATAATAGGCTGTGATATTAATGTACCAGAACAATGTATTTTACTAACAGTTAGGGAAACGTTATGCATAGAAAATAAAAATTTTATTTGGTTTTAAGATGAATATTTTGTAGACCTTAGATAGTAATATTTTTCACAAAAACAAAATGAATACTTGCTTGCATCTAATATTCATAAATTCACTGTCAGAGCAGCAATTATTTGTATTTTTTTCAGGCTGTAAAATAAATGGATTGGAGATAACAAATTTCAGTTTATCATGAGAATCCTTAAGCAGCCCTCAGGAAATGTCAAGATAAAAGGCATTTCAGTTAGGCCTATAAAACAAACAAATTAAACCGAAATTAAACTCTTTGTAGAAGTCAGTAATGTTTGAGTTTCAGTGCCCATGGCTCATTTGGTGAGTGGAAAACATATTCACTGTGAAAACATGTTACTCTGTATTCAAAGTTCTGATTGAAGGAGGATCCTGGGGCACGAGAGGTTTACTGTGATATAATCTCATTAGAATCAAATTTTTTACTCCGATCCGATGCGTCTCTGCATGAACATCTGAGGACACCTCCACAGGAGGGCATGTCAGGTTTGCTTTCGGCCAGTCCACGTCAAGGATTCTAAATTTGTGGTTTGAGTGAACGAAGCATTCAGACCAGCATATCTTATGTTGTATCTCAAAAAGGAACTAAACAGACAAGTTTCGAATGTAAATAATTAAGGCAAGGACATTATGATTTTGTGGGTACTGACCCATGTATCTGAGCACCATGGCATCTACACAGAAACAGGGAACCATTGAAGGAATACTTGTGTTCTGTGTGGGGTTTTCTTTTGTACAAATCACACATCCTTAATGTTGATTGGGTGGTCATAGTTTGTGCAGAGTTAACCTGATGCAACCTCCTATGATACTGCTATTGATTAGTTTCTTTACAGGGGTTTATTTGGGAATCTAAACTACGTGCCCTTGGCATGCAGGCAAATTGGCAAAACTTGTTATTTGTCGAAAATGTGGATTTTATTTAAAGTTCTTTTTTTGCAAAATTCAGAGGAATTTGAACAATAGATATCATAATTGCATTGACTGCAATAATGTTAAACTAAGCTTTAAAGCCTTTTTCCTTTTATCAGTGAAATACCAGACAACTTAAAACCATAACATTAGTTCTGATTAAAACAGCAGGAATTGGGAAATGTTTAATTCCAAATTTGGGAGTTATTACTGACATCTGCTCAAACTTTGGGCCGAATATTGGACTCTAAGAAGGTCTAGATAAATCCCTTGTCTATCATAATGAATAGGGTTATCAATGCGATAATTCCAATTTACTATCATGAGGTCTCTCGCACGAACTGTTTTATACTTCATTACGATTCCTACTTTATAAAGAACCTTATTGCATTACGTACCTAGAATGTTGAGAAAATGGTTTCCTGATGTGCAGGTCATTTGGCACCATATACTTAATTGGGCAGTTCACTCAGGCATTGTATTCATTCACTGTAGAACTACTTATGTGAATAAAAATATGTCTGCATGTTGGACATGTTAAGAATAACATGAATTATTAAGAGACTATTACCCTCATATGTTCCTTTGCCAATATATCATTTGAAGGGTATAAAACTTATAATATGTGAGGGTTTGGTATTTTATCATGAAGTACATCATTTGAACAGTTGATCTGTAAAGGTACTATATTTAAGTGCCTGAAGTAATTAAGTGTTTGACAGTCGAATCTTGAAACCCTTATTTGTCAGGGAATGGTTTTACTGATGCAATATCTTCACCCTTCAGCATTACTGATTCCCACCTTGAAGGATACAAGCCAGAGTGAGTGAGTGAATGCTGTTAGAACCTGGGCCAGGCAAACTGCCCGTGGTTCATGGAACCTTGCTGCTTACTTTTCCCCAACTCCACGTATTCCCATAAAAATAGAGAAATGGTGAAAAACAGTATTAGCTATTAGCAATTTGGACTTATCAGTCCCTCATGAAATAATGTTAACAAATTAATTCACTTGGGACTAGGGCTACAACAAATATACTATGAGGTGAGTATGATGCGTATCACCACTACAGGGTAACGAATACGAATATTTATTCACGAATACAATAACAAGTTACTTCCGGTGTAACATGCTCATTGTAATCAGCTGGTATTGTCTTTGGGTACGGGGAAAAAAATCTTGTCAGTGTAAAACTTAAGTTTACGAAAAATGTACGTAAATGTATGTCGTTATTGCTCAGGTTGAAACATTTCAGTGACATTTTTTGCAAAGCAAACAAGCAATACATTGCAATACAGGCATATACTATAGCCTCATGTTTTGGTTGACAGAACCACTAGGGCGTAATCAAACTAACTCAAGTTACACCACTGCATAGCTTGTATATATTCCATTTTGCATATCTTGCTTTGATAAATAACTGTAACAAGTAATAAAATACTCTTTACAAACAAATTGTACATGTTCGATTCTAGTGACCACAATTATGAAGTCAGTTCATGAAGGAATACGGTTCGATTCACTGAATATGCAAGTGAATCGTAACAGCTTGGGGCAGATAATCAGTGACTTTTTGTACCTCGTAAATTGTGTAGTTATTTACCTACTGCTTTTCTTCTTCTGTTTTATTCAATCAGCAGCACAACAAGAAGGATGGCAACTGGTATTTGAAATTAGGACACAATGATAATACCATGTGTTGATATGTTTCTATGAAGGTGGTTCAGAAAGGAACTTGGGTTATTTTACCGATGTAATCAAGCAACTGAAACTGTTTACTGTGAAGGCTGTTGGCCAGTTACACTGCAGGCTGTTTCAGGGGGTGATGAACCTCACTCCTGTCTGAATGGACAGCTTGACACACACATCAATGTGCAGCTCATTGGCCCGATTAATGTAAACACAATCCAGCATTTATGATAACTTATTATTTATCCTGACTCCTGTATCACAATGTGATGTTCAAATTACAGTCACAAATACATGTGTCAGTATCAAGATCCCACGGTTCACTTGGTGTTTAATTTCCTCCTGTCCTTGTTGAATGGTCTTTGCATACATTGATTACTGTTACACTTCCAATCACCGTATTACCACATGAGTTTGTTTGTTGTTTAACGCCTCACACAGCAATATTCCAGCTATATGACAACAGTCTGTAAATAGTCAAGTCTGGACCAGGCAGTCCAGTGATTGACATCATGAGCATCGATCTACGTAATTGGTATGTGATGACATCCATCAACCAAGTCAGTGAGCCTGACCACCCGATCCCGTAAGTTGCCTCTTACGACAAACATAGTCGCATGGGTTGCTGAAGATTGGTTGTAACCCGGATCTTCACGGGAGACAAGCATAGGTTTCTGAAGATCAATTCTAACCCGGATCTTCATGGGAGACAAGCATAGGTTACTGAAGATCAATTCTAACCCGGATCTTCATGGGAGAGAAGCATAGGTTACTAAAGATCAATTCTAACCCGGATCTTCAAGGGAGACAAGCATAGGTTACTGAAGATCAATTCTAACCCAGATCTTCATGGGAGACAAGCATAGGTTACTCAAGATCAATTCTAACCCGGATCTTCATGGGAGACAAGCATAGGTTACTGAAGATAAATTCTAACCCAGATCTTCACAAGAGAAAAGCATAGGTTACTAAAGATCAATTCTAACTACGATCTTCATGGGAGACAAGCATGGGGTGCTGAAGATCAATTCTAACCCTGATCTTTATGGTGGTGAGAAGCATGGGTTGCTGAAGATCAATTCTAACCCAGATCTTCATGAGGAGACACGCATGGGTTGCTGAAGATCAATTCTATCCCGGATCTACACACAAGTATACCATTGCTAAATAGGTAATAAAACAAACACTACATCCCAGCCTCTCCATGGGATCCCAATACAGACTAGAACCCCAGTACCCCTTGTTGTAGGAGTCCACTGTATATGTTGAGGGTTGAGTGAGAGTCCAAAAGCACCTCTACTGAACTGTGCTTGAAATGTTGCACTGAAAAATTGATGTTGAAATCCACTTGTCAAATCGCTCATCATTGATGATACAGCTAATCAACCTGTAGTGATGTCATCCTGTTGTTTTTGTGTGGCTTTCATTTTGTTGGTTAATCAAGTCAAGATCCCTGGCATTTGGTAGCATTACCCCGATTTCCCAGATCTTGTCTGCCTTTGATGTTTATCAACAGTTAGAAGAACCTCTCATGACAGAAGTGTTACAGCACCAAAGCCTTATAAACATCCTTGTAAATTGCATCTAATGTTGGGTTTTGACTGGTTAAAAGTCACAATTTCTTTACATGAAAATTCCATGATGCAAATTGAATCTGCAACCTCACATGTCATGTTTAGTTTTGTAACCCTCTGTTTTCCCACTTGGGGCACTTGATGACTGTGCATTCAATCTTACATGTCATGACTTCAGTTGTCTGCATGCTGCACATGGTTTCTCTCACCCGCTGTCATAGTATTTGTTTTATACTGCGACTACTGTATTGCTGCACAATTAGGAATTAGGTATTCCGATGGTTTTTATTCTTTCTGGTATTTCTTGCATTTAGTCAGTCTATAAGTTGATTAAAACACTCTTCCTAATTAGGGGTGGTCGGGTAGCCTAGTGGTTAAACGTTCGCTTGTCACACCAAAGACCCAGGTTCAATTCCCGACATGGGTACAATGTGTGAAGCCTATTTCTGGTGTCCCATGTCGTGATATTGCTGGAGTGAGTGAGTGAATTGGGTTTAACACCGCTTTTAACAGTATTCCAGTTATATCACGGCGTGTCAGCTTCATGTGGGAGGAAAGCCCGAAGTGATGCAGGTCTCAGACGTTTACCACTTCGGTGAAACCCACAAGCACGGGTATGGTGCTGACAAACCAAGAAACATAATCGGGATGAACCGGGATTCGAACCCACAATCATAGGTTTCTGGTGTGTCCAAGGGATGCAACTCTGCATAGCGAATCGCGGCGCCTTAGACGACTGGGCCACCCGTGCCCCCGATATTGCTGAAATATTGATTATAAGCAGCGTAAAACCATACTCGCTCACTCACTCACTCTTCCTTATTACTGGGGGAAAATGTAAAACTTTGAGCGAGGTTTTACATTTTCAACCAAAACTGAGGAGTAGTGTTTTAACTATAACTTCTAAACTGCCCTTACAAATATTTCAGTAATATTTTTCTCAAACTTGTTCAGGGTCTAACAGGACATTGCTGTGGCAAAATCTTCTTCTATGTTCAACAGAGGACCTAGAAGTAGGTCCACATGCTGGACCGAAAAACCCACTATTTATTTCATTTTAAATTTTTAAGTTTACTGTCTAAATAATGGAGAATACGAATCAGCTTTGTGTAAATAGAGCCACAAAACCCTTTGCATATCCAATAGAAATCTCTGCATAAAGCAGAGTCGATAGTGGCACCCATCAAACACATGCATGCATGTCAATAGTTGCACCTGAAACAAACATGGGAGCATATGGTACACTGCATCGGACATCATTTTTGTCATCAAATTTGGAAATGTCTTCCACATGTCTATCATAAAGTGGGGGCACAGGAGGCCCAGTCGTCTAAGGCACCGGGATTCACTGTGCAGAGTTGCGTCCCTTTGGCACACCAGAAACCTCTGATTGTGGGTTCGAATCCCGGTTCGCCCCGATTATGTTTCTAGTTTTGTCAGTACCATACCCGTGCTCGTGGGTTTCACTGAAGTGGTTAATGTGTGAGACATGCATCACTTCGGGCTTTCCTCCCACATTAAGCTGACACGCCGCGATATAACTGGAATACTGTTAAAAGCGGGTTAAACCCAATTCACTCAACCACTCAACCACTCAACCACTCAACCACTCACTCACTCAACCACTCACTCACTCACTTTGACCTGACGATATACATGTAATGAAATAAATCTTTTTGAATAAGTCTTTTGAAGAAACTTTACACCCAGTGATGAGCTTGTACCTTATATGTCACTCTCACTCACTCACTCACTCACTCACTCACTCACTCACTCACGCACTATCATAAAGCTTTTTTAAAATAACTTTCCTAAATAGTTCTAATTGTTTTGGCATGTTTAGTGCAGAAATTAGGCTAAAAACCAAATGTGTCTCAGGCACATCATTCCATATTAATATATTTCTGAGTTATTTTAGGCAGACACTGTTATCCATGTTTGTCATGGTATTGAAGAGCCAAGTTCAAGTGTGCCCTGTTGCGTGTATTAGTAGTTTTGTTTGGGAATTTATTTTTGTATTCCTACCGTCCTCCTCACCTCAGAGAAAAATGTCCCTGAGAATGTTTTTTCGTATGCAGCCTAAACATGAAAACATATAACAAATCAGTCAAATTAGAACTTAAAAAGTCTATATTTAGAAAAGTAATTTATGTAATAACAAAACTCTTCCTCACACAGCATTGAATTACACAATATCTTCATTGAGAGAGGACAGCTGTGATTGATGATGGAGACCTATGTGTATCTGAATCTTGAGATTCCGTCATAAGAAGACTATATTCCACACAACAACTGTTATGTCCTGTTTGCCATATTGCGTAGACATTCATATGTTTTCGCTAATAACAGATATGTGTACTGTCAGTCTAGACAAGCCATTCATCATGTCAATGTTATCTCTCTTGATTCCTTGGAAAAAACAAGTTTGCCTTCCTCAAAACCAATGTTAAGGTTGTGAACAGAATCACCTAATTGGATTCTGCAGCCCAAGGTTCTTTTCCAATGACAATGAAGAAGCTGGAAGGAAGATACTGCTTGGAAGACAGCTACACTGAAGATCATGCACGAGACTACTACACTGCTGTTGACCTAACTCAAACTAACTTGCTCAACAAGACAGCAAATAGTATAAGCCTCAGTAATAGTTGGGAGTATTCATTCAGATTCTGACAACCCCAGAAAGTGGAAAAAATGTGAAACCTGAAAGCGCTCTTTTTTTCCAAAGTTACGTGCCCACCACACAAAAGTTTGTCAATCGCAGACAGTGACTCGTGAAACTGTTCCACACCTAAAGCCAAATAGCCAAAGAGTTTTTGCACTGCCTATAGCAATATTCCAGCAATATCACAGCCACCGAACCCAGCCTTTGTGCATGCTTTGACCACAAGGCTACCCCACCACCTCCTAAAAAATGTGAACAATGTGAAAAATGTGAAGTTTCTATATATACTAACAGAAAAAAGTAGCTGTACTTACTTCGTATAAAATTCAACAAAATGAAGATGCCAAGATATTTATCACAACCCTGTCATTGTTAGGTAGGAAGTTAAGGGATGTAAAAACTTCAGATGAAAACATTTATTTGTGGACAAAGAGACAATTCTGTATTCACATGAAAAGAATGCGGATATTTTAAAAAATCAATAGGAACCATAAAAGAATTATTAGTTCCTTTCATCTTTAAAAAATTAGTTGAAAGTAGAAAACGTAACAAAATGTTATGAATAAGTCAAGTTTTACATCCTATACATTCTTGATAATATGATAATTGGCTCCTTTGCCTTTTGTCTACTTTATGATCGCTTCTGGTTAGCGAGGGTCGCCACAGCCACTTGTTAATGGATATTACCCACACTTGCTGTGTGAAGTCATGCATACAGACAGACATGTGGATGATGTTTCCTGCAATGGAAGAAATGTGACCTTGTCTCTGACAGCTGCAGCTGTACGACTTACATGTGTAACAGTGTTACTCACCAGCCGTTATTCTTGTGTGTACCAGGTGTGTTCCAGGCAGCGTGCCTGGTGAAGGGGAAACCATAGTTCCAATTTCCATTTCCCACTTTAACTGGCTTTGTAACTTAAATTACATTATGAGATAATTAAAGGTTCCGTCTTGCCTCTTGTTGTAATAGGGAAACTATTAGGCATGCGCAAGTCACTCACTCACTCACTCACTCACTCACTCACCCACCAACCCTCCCATTCACTCACTCACTCACTCAACCACTCACACATCCACTCAAGGACACACCCACATGCACACAAAAAAAAGAAAGAAATTCTTGAAAAATTCAATTTGCTTGAAAATAAGAATTCGTTTATTTTCTGCTTACACTATCTCACTCACTCACCCAAATCCCACCCACCCAGTACACACTTGAGGGATGACATGTGTGTCATTATGTTCTTCAATAAATGTTTTGGCTGTCTGGTGGTTTTAAACTTCAGATCATTTAAAATTTGAATTACAATATGTTAAATATTTATAGGAATGAAATCAGGTGAGCTACAGAACATAAAGGACCGACCATTCTCAAATGTATGTCAGCAGCTTGCTCTTTGCACATCTGGGTGTGGAGTGTTAATGAGATTGGCTGGGATGATCCTAATGAACTGTGGCACTGGTGTGTGGCTTCCTGCTTTCCAAGGAGTGGAGTTCCACATGGATTGTCAGTGTAAGGTTATGTAGAGGCTGCGTTCCCTTGTGATATGGATGAGGAGGAATCTCAAAGGAGATACTGAGTTTCTTTTTCATTTCTATTTCACATTAAAACCTCCTCATAAGGCCACCTTTCTGTCAACATGTTGAATGAGATCTGGAGTGAGTGAGTGAGTGAGTTGGGTTTGATGCTGCTTTGAGCACTATATATGTGGGAAGGGAGCCTGAAGTGAGGCAGGTCTCGGGTAACGTGCTGACAAACTTAGACACATTATCAGGAGCATAGGTCTCGTACTGACAAACCTAGAAGCATAATCGGAGCGGAGATTTAGAGGAGATTCATGACCTGCTTCATACAGATCAATCATAACCCATGAAGATCCGGGATTGATATAGGTCTTCTGTAGAAGGTGACTATGCTTGTCGTAAGAGGTGACTAACGGGATCAGGTGGTCAAACTCGTTGACTTGGTTGCTGCCTGTCATCGTATCCCAATTGCGTGGATCGGTGCTCATGTTATCAATCACTTGATTAGGGTTTGATAATTTACAGACCACTGTCGTAAAGCTGGAGTATTGCTGAGTGCGGCGTTAAACAACTGACAAACAAACAGAGCAATCATTAGATGTCAGCAGCAAAGTCTGATAAGATACTATTTTTTATAGATATTATTCCATTTTGTTTATTTGTTTCTAATATGAGCCCAACCCAATTTGTTACAGGGGCATTGCTAGTTGAGTTGTCGTAGGTGTCCCAGGTTGCTGTACAGAGTTCCTCCCCTTAGGAGTGCCAGGATCCTATGTTATTGGCTTGGAATGTTACAAACCCAAAACAGCGGAATCCCTCCCTTCTCACTCACTCACTCACTCACTCACTCACTCACTCACTCACTCACTCACTCCATAGTCCATTTTTTAATGATAATGAATTGTCTGTCTTGTCTTTCTGACTCTTTCATGGTCTGCCATTTCTTGGAGTTCGAGTATAGGAACTTTTTGTGATTCCTGGGACCAACATGCCATACACTAGTGACAACAGTGGGGGGGGATAAAAGGACAAAATGCACACACACACACACACACACACACACACACACACACACACACACACACACACACACACACACACACACACGCAAACACACACACACACACACACACACATACACACCTTCTGCTTCTCGTGGCAGAGGGGTTGTTATTAATGATTGTTTTGTTGTTTCATACATGCACCATTACAAGTTGGTTGATCAAGGTTACAACATTCATAGCCACAGTAAGGCTTTCAAAACATTTTATGGTAGGCATGTGGAGGACATTTCCATATTTGATGTGTCGGTGCCAATATTATGTCTGATGTTATTCCCTATTTGGACATGTACCTATATCAGTGCTAGAAATTGGCAGTAGTCCTATAGTCCTTGCCAAACTGCCAAATATTTAAGGTATCATAAGAACAAGTTAGATATTTGCCTTTATTAAGAGTTTTGTTATATGTTATCATTATAAGGACTAGTGGACTAAAACTAGTTAGTTTTTGCCGCTGTATATGTTTGTTTAGGTGAACAATTGTCTTGCCTTTGCATGTGTTTGTGATGGTGCCACTGGTGGGGCAGGATACCATCACCTATTCATGAACACCTGGTACCATCACTATTCGATAGTGATTCATAAACACATGCTCATGATATAGTTAGAATCACACAATCAACACTACTTTTGTCAGGGATTTTTTATGAATATGGAAAGGGTTTTGTCACTTTTATTTATATCTAGTGCTTCACAATATATTCAGCATGAGACATCACAGAATTGGCAGACATAGAAATGTGAAATCGTCTTAAACTGCATAGTGTCAGTAAAATAGTTTCGTCCATGACAAGAATCAGAGTGGCCCTGAATCTTGAAAAAAAATCAACAGGCTCTTTTTGTACCCTACCCTCCAAATGAAAATGTCCAAGCTTTGATGCTAAGAGGGGTCTTAATGTAATATTTCAACATCCCCAAAGTGCAATAAAGTTTTGACTGATAACATAGGACACCGCTGTGAAAACATCAACTGAAATTGAACAATTTTTCAGTTCTGTGGAACAGACCCTTTAATTAGGGAGATCTATCAGAACATTCAATAAAATTCTCAAGGATGACCTCTTTAAACACATGAAGGGGAGAGAAGGGTTTATTCACCTCTTTGTTCAGTTTCCTGCTCGGTTACTTAAACATAATTTTCTTCAATAAATTTGTTTTCCATCAATACTTTCCTTAAATTCTCATCATGGCGTTTGTCGCCTTGGCTGCATTTTTCTTCAAAGGAACTCTTCCAATGTCTTGCAGCTTCTCCAGCTGTGGCTAAACAAGGAAGGAATTTGATGGAGAAAAAGTCCGGCCTTCCCTTAAAGTACATGACCTTGGGAGTTGGTCAGAGATCCTCAACAGAGGAAAGCCCCTAGGTCTGCTTTTTCTGTGATATTTATAGCTCTGATCACAGGTGTGTCATGAGGAAACAGTGATATATATAGCTCTGATGACAGGTGTGTTGTGTGGAAACAGTGATATATATAGCTCTGACGACAGGTGTGTCATGAAGAAACAGTGATATATTTATAGCTCTGATGACAGGTGTGTCATGAGGAAACTGTAATATTTATAGCTCTGATGACAGGTGTGTAATGAGGAAACAGTGATATATATAGCTCTGACGACAGGTGTGTCATGAGGAAACAGTGATATTTATAGCTCTGATCACAGGTGTGTCATGAGGAAACAGTGATATATATAGCTCTGATGACAGGTGTGTTTTGTGGAAACAGTGATATATATAGCTCTGATGACAGGTGTGTAATGAGGAAACAGTGATATTTATAGCTCTGATGACAGGTGTGTTATGAGGAAACAGTGATATTTATAGCTCTGATGACAGGTGTGTCATGAGGAAACTGTAATATTTATAGCTCTGATGACAGGTGTATTGTGAGAAAACAGTGATATATATAACTGAAATCTGACATACCAGGATATAACTGAATTCTGACATACCAGGATATAACAGAATTTTGACACACCAGGATATAACTGAATTCTGACACACCAGGATATAACTGAATTTTGACATGCCAGGATATAGCTGAATTCTGATATGCCATAATATAACTGAATACTGACATGCCAGGATATAACTGAATTCTGACATGCCAGGATATAACTGAATTCTCACATGCCAGGTTATAACTGAATTCTCACATGCCAGGATATAACTGAATTCTGACATGCCAGGATATAACTGAATTCTGATATGTGGAAAGATAACGGAAATTCTGTTGAAAGCAGAATTACCACCAACACACATGCATACATGTCTGCTGCTAAGCAGTTTGTTGCCTGAAAGGCAGTGATAACTTGTCCACACGTGCACATTGTAATTCTGGCACAACATTTAAAGTAGTGGCAGGTGTGAGGTTGTTATCATGGCTTCCAATATACTGTAAGCAGCTGCAATGACACCCAGGTGCCATGTTTGAATCCTTTTCAATTACATATCTCTGGCCAACTCTCAGTTCTGAAAAGTCTCTCAATTATTTTGATAGAAACAAGCAACCACATGTAATGTAAAAGTTGCCCATAGACTTCCACAAGTCTCTAAGGCAATAATTATATCCGGGTAGTTTGAATTATACTTTCTTGATAATATAAATAATACGAACAAGTTGTCCCAAAAAGAGATATATCTAGACTTTCCTATTACAAGGATAGAATTACTTTTCACCCATGGACTTATCATGTAGCACAGCCTTGGAGCAAGTCTAGTAGCCCCAGTGAGATTGGAGATTCAGAACCTGGGGAAAATAAGGACTTCCTTATTAAGGCATTACAGTATGAAAGACTGTACTATACTGTACCATTAATCATCACACACACCCCAAAAAACAAATATTCATTAACAGTGGGGTAAATGCATGTCTATTTTACCATGGCAACAGTTCCATTTTACCTCCATAAAACCATGGTAACAGTTGTATTTTACCTCCATAAAACCATGGCAACAGTTCCATTTTACGTCCATAAAACCATGGTAACAGTTCTATTTTATCTCCAGAAAACCATGGCAGCAGTTCCATTTTACCTCCAGAAAAACATAGCAACAGTTCTAATTTACCTTCATAAAACCATAGCAACAGTTTTATCCTATCTCCTGCTTTTTGGCCAAGAAAATATAAAAATGAAATATATTGTGTCTGCCTCTATGTAAATTTATAGACTGTATTATGATAATTTCAGAATCATCCGATATACAATTAGTTTTTGTTCAACAGCATGAGATGAATGTTGAATGTCAGCTGTTTGCCCATGTGTCACTACCTGTTGGGGTACCGTCAACATGGAGCAATACAATAGGTGTACAACCACCTGCTACATGCACTGTTATAGAAACATAGTGATTCCATGCTTCCATTGGCTAATCAAGCAGTTTGTGTGTTTATGTTTCCATAACCCTGAACAAATATGACCATGCCAGTCTGCAGACTACTTTTGACATAATTGCACCGACCGGTGACGCACAGCTGTTGTTGTCTACGGGGCTTTGTGTTGATGATCAAATAAGCAGTCTGTGAAGTTAGTATTGTTGACATATTTAATAAATTACCATATGTAATTATAAATATATTACCATATGTTATAATACCTATATTACCATATGTAGTTATACATACTCTAAAAGAAAAACAAAAGAATATGATGAAAACAGGAAAGCATGAAACAAGTCCCAATAGTTAATAAAGGCTAAATGCAAATGTGAAGACATGTACTTATCACAGAAACAGATAGAATGCAGAGCTCCCAGCACATTTTTTAATATAGCAACATCACAATATCCCTCTTTTAGACTCTTGACAGTTTCACAAGGTAGAACATATGTGGTGTGTGGAAGTTCCTGTATGACTGGAACAGATGTCAGTGTGGAAGTTTCTGTATGACTGGAACAGATGTCAGTGTGGACGTTCCTGTATGACTGGAACAGATGTGGTGTGTGGAAGTTTCTGTATGACAGGAACAGATGTCAGTGTGGACGTTCCTGTATGACTGGAACAAATGTCAGTGTGGAAGTTGCGATATGACAGGAACAGATGTCAGTGTGGACGTTCCTGTATGACAGGAACAAATGTCAGTGTGGAAGTTGCGATATGACAGGAACAGATGTCAGTGTGGACGTTCCTGTATGACTGGAACAAATGTCAGTGTGGAAGTTCCGTATGACAGGAACAAATGTCAGTGTGGAAGTTCCGGTATGACAGGAACAAATGTCGAATGAACCAACACTTAATGTGATATGCACCTCCAGGAACAAATGTTGGTAGTAGAAGTTCCGCTAGAATTTACATACACATGGAACCAAATCTTGTTAACAGTTCTTCTGCCCTTCAGCTGTCAGCTTTCTGAAACAATTTAACCTCCAACATACAACTGAAACCCCCCACACATCACCAATAGTCTTCAGATAATACTCGTTTGGAACTCTCTGTGCCACTGCGCATAGAAACAACAAGATGAAGGTAATACCCATACTTTGTACTTTCCAAACTTGTCATTCTAGTTCACTTTTGAGATACAGAAATCAGACATGCTGGTTTGAGCGCTTTGCTTTCTCAGGCCAAGGGTTTGGAAGCTGACGTGCTGTTTGTCTGATTGGAAAGTTCACCTGACATGACCCCTGTGGAGTCTCCGAAGATGTTCACACAAAGAAGTATCATATCTGAGTAAACGCTCCCACTTTAATGAGATTCTGCCCAGACTAGTAACCACTGCATGACTACCACAACTCTGAGACCTGCAGTCTGTAACTACATAACCATTTTTCCATATTTAGGTTGGTGACTTGTCCACCAATTTGGGATGGAATGTTATCATAATTTATCATCCAAAAGTGGCTCCCACAGGAGATATGGCTTGGGTTAGATGAAATTGCATCCCAATGCTTTGCAGACCATTTGGCATCATTGGTTACCATGATGTCACAATCAAATGGCATCACTAATTCCTCTGCTACCGAAGCTGTTAGCAGTAGTTATTATATATAGATCAATGTAAGTGTTTGTGTTTTCTATCCAACAAAAATATGACAGTGAAACTATTGCTGCTGATCGTGAATGAACCTTTGTCACCTTACCTTGTGTACAGCTCTGTTAAATGTAGTGAGCGCTAATTGGGTACCGTGATCGTGGTAAGTGTTATCTCGGCACGGGGTTATCTAACAGCGTGATGGCAGTGTTGGCATGAAGTAGAGAACCACCTGCACTGATGTATGTGTGTGTGGGGGGGACCTGCCACGCCACTTGTACGTTCCAGTACTTAGAGCTAATAGGGGATCAAATGACGTGAAATGGGGTTTAACAGGGTGTGATATGGAATATAAACTGATCTAGTCTCTGAAATAAGCATATTTTACAAAAAAGAAAAGGTTGTTAAATTATAGTTATAGAATACAACAAAAAGGAACCCAGAGACTTTCTTCATTTTCAGATACTGCAGTAATCTAGACTTGCCAAACATTATAGACTTGCATGGGCTGTTTGGGATATATTTGTTTCAGGGTCTGTGTGACAGACTTCTGAGTATACTGACTCCAAACCAGCCAAAACTCCTTTTGGTAAACGAGGCTGGGGATTGAACCACCAACATTACAGCTTATATATCGAATAGATGCAAATCATCCTCTTTATATCACATGTACTGCCTTCTGTCACATGTGCTATCAGCTGTAGTTATATTGTGATGTGCAGTAACAGTTATAACACGTTGTGGAATTCCAAGGTAAATGATTAGCAATTTGTCTGAATGGAAAACCAGTGTGGATTACTTTGCTCAGGACCCGTGAAGACCTGGGATGAAATAGGTCTTCAGCAACCCATGCTTGCCTTAGAAGGTGACTTTGCTTGTTGTAAGAGGCAACTAACAGGATTGTGTGGTCAGGCTCACTGACTTGGTTGATGCATGCCATCGTACCCCAAATGTGTGGATTGATGCTCATGATGTCAATCACTGGATTGTCTGGTCCAGATTCGATTATTTATAGACCGCCGTCATATAGATGGAATATTGCTGAGTGCGGCGTTAAACATCAAACAAACAAACAAATAATTACTTTGCTCAGTTAAATGAAACAATGAGTCTCCACAGAAATCCAATGTGTGCAGCAGGTGCAGATTTAGGCTGTCATACAAGTCCTGAAACACATATCGCCAATAGAGCCCATGCTATGCCATAATATTTGGCAAGCCTAGATTACTGCACTATCTGAAATTGGCAAGTCTAGATTACTGCACTATCTGAAAATGAAGAAAGTCTCCTTTTTATTATATTTTATTAGGATAATGTAACTTTCACAACTCTTTTTTCTTTAATGAATGTTCATTTCAGAAACTAGATGTCAGCCTGGTGCAGAATGTGACCCTAACCTAACCAGAGGACAGCCCTTAAAGGGGGACCTTGTTCCATTATTTCATGCCAACTTTCAGACAGGGTTTCACTGTATGTACAGGCTGGTGTACCTGGTGTCTAATCATTGAAATAGTTAGTTAGTTAGTTAACAAAAAAAATTAACAAAAAGCTACCAAATTATTCATATGTTTAATGTACAAAACAACATACTGAATAAACAGATTGACTATATGTCATGATGTAAGTGAATATGCCATTGGTAGTTCCACATGACTTCTTCAATGTTGCCGTGGCAGAACACTCCTTTCGTTAGCCGTCAGTATGGACTTTGCGAGTCCGAATCCCACTGGCAAGATGTTTTTCACGAAATTGTTCTATTGTCAAGGTAAATGAAAGTGGGGAAAAAGTAGTTCCGTCGTTGCCAAGAGGATTTTTAACTGACAGTTCAGTTAGTTAATTAACAAAGACAAAGGAGCCATGGTTGAAGTGGTAATAAATGACTTAGGTCAAACTGAGGGTAATCATTAACTCCCTTTCCAAGGGAATCATCAACTCGTATTGCTGATTATCAACAAATTCGAGTTTACAGAATTTGTTTTTTGAATGATTTGAAACAAATTTGCTTCGACACTCAACAGAACCAATATGGTCTCTGTATGAACCAGAGCTTTAACATCTAATTTGTTGAATACGATAGTGATAACATCCTTAAATACGGCTGGAGCTAATGATGACGGGAAATCCATTGTGGTGCCGTGTTGGAATGTGAGCATACAGCTTGGAGTGTTTACATCTCCTATTGGCATGTTTATCAGACATGATAGTCTATAAGTGGCTGTAATCATTGATCTCTCGCATCCGACAATGGTCGTAGGACCAAATGTGTCTTCTGACATCTGACATCAGATTACAATGTCTGCTAAACATGCTCTCAAATGTAAATTTAAAGCTAATCAGCTGACTGTGCTATCTCACATCAGTTAGAACTTTGAATTGACAAAATTCTTTCATCCTAAAAGTTGCCGTCTGCTTATTGATTGACGCAGAAGATGTCTGGTAGTTCGACTCTCTGTTTGATGTCTCCCACATCTTAACATCATAATACAGACCTACAAGGCTTCAAAGATTTCGGGCGATCAGAAGACGGGGACACATGTATAAGTGATAGTTCTTACTCTTCTTATACGGTGGTTAAAAAAATTTATATGTTGATTTTGGCAAATGTCAGAGCTTTATGTCGCAAAGAAGCCTGAAATACAGTCAGCTCATATTTCTGTGTAAAGATTAAGTCCTGTGCTGGATGTTTGATTGGTGACCAACTTCATTGAACAGAACTCCCCAGGCATCCAATCAGACCCAAGCAATGGCGTCTGCAAGCGTTTCTTTATTAACTTATCTCCTTCAATTTGGCATGAAACCATATGAAGCAGACAGGCTTATGTCTTAAGATGAGGTGATTTATGGCATCAGTAACTGGTGGTATTTTCCAACAGGTATTTGAAAAAAAATTAATTGAATTGAATTAGAAATCAAGTTTTGTTAGATATTTTTTTTCATTTATTTAACACTTGTTCAGTTTGCAACATGGCTTTATTGAATAAATTGCAAAATAATTAATGTAGTTTCACGAGAATGTAAAAGTGTTAGTGGAGAAATTGAATTACTGAGCTATCAGGGATACTTTTAAAATTCAGTTTGCTCAAAATTGTTTTTTAGATATTGTGACCAAACACTGTAACTGTGTGGCCACGTTTGGTTTCAAAACACATTGTGGAGGATAAAACCTTCTGTGCTACTTGTGAACAAGCACTGTAACCATGTGGACACCTTTGGTGTTCAATACCAATGATAAACATTAAAATTGGGCTATTACCCATATTGTAAATATTGTTTGGCCCAGGCAAACCATCAGTTACCAATGTCAGTATTGTATGGATGATCAACATTTGTATGGCAACAAAAACTTCTTTTGGAGCAGTACTTGTACACAAAAAACCGTTACATTGATAGGTTTGTGTTTTGACCTGAAATATCATGATGGCTGCCATAGAGAGTCTGTCACACAGGTGTGAAATAGCAGTAGACATGCAAACAAAGGCAAGGAGAGACAGAGGCTGTGAGTGTAAGGAGGTGGTGACAGCCATTGATCCCTGGCTACCACCCACACCAGCCCGTCATTGTTGTTGTTGACTGGCTGACCACTGCGTGATGTTATCATTACTGGTCATGGTAAGGTGAAGGAATGTGTTTGGATATGATATGAGTCATACATTGAAATGTGGAAATACGAGCAAAATTGGGTTTCGAACAAGGAGTTTCTGATTTCTCTTGTAAACTCAGGATGACCTATTTATATATCATTACCTGAAAATATTTCATGAACGATTCAATGTTTTTGGATGTTTTAGTTTAGCAACTGTTTCATTGTTCTTTTTTGTCACAAGCTGATGACTTTCACTACTACAAGGTCTGAAGAATATATTTTCATGTAAACATAGCTGATATCTTGAAGTGGCATTTAGAAGTTGTAGAATCAATGAAAATGATTCATAAACACCTGGTACGTGTCTTTAAAATTTGCCAATGGTATACCTAGACCACCTGGTGTCATCACTCATTCATAAACACCTGTCATCATCACTATTTGATAGTAATTCATGAACACTTGGTGTCATCACTATTTGATAGAAATTCATAAACACCTGGTTTCATCACTATTTGATAGTGATTCATAAACACCTGTCATCATCACTATTTGATAGTAATTCATGAACACCTGGTGTCATCACTATTTGATAGAAATTCATAAACACCTGGTGTCATCACTATTTGATAGTGATTCATAAACACATCCTGTCATCACTATTTGATGGTAATTCATAAACACCTGAGGTCATCACTATTTGATAGCGATTCATAAACACCTGGTGTCATCACTATGTGATAGTGATTCATAAACACCTGGTGTCATCACTATTTGATAGTGATTCATAAACACCTGTCATCATCACTATTTGATTGTCATTCATAAACACCTGGTGTCATCACTATTTGATAGTGATTCATAAACACCTGGTGTCATCACTAATTGATAGTGATTCATAAACACCTGGTGTCATCACTATTTGATAGTGATTCATAAACACCTGGTGTCATCACTATTTGATAGTGATTCATAAGCACCTGATGTCATCACTATTTGATAGTAATTCATAAACACCTGGTGTCATCACTATTTGATAGTGATTCATAAGCACCTGGTGTCATCACTATTTGATAGTGATTCATAAACACCTGATGTCATCACTATTTGATAGTTATTCATAAACACCTGGTGTCATCACTATTTGATAGTGATTCATAAACACCTGGTGTCATCACTATTTGATAGTAATTCATAAGCAACTGGTGTCATCACTATTTGATAGTGATTCATAAACACATGGTGTCATCACTATTTGATAGTGATTCATAAACACATGGTGTCATCACTATTTGATAGTGATTCATAAACACCTGTCATCATCACTATTTGATTGTCATTCATAAACACCTGGTGTCATCACTATTTGATAGTGATTCATAAGCACCTGGTGTCATCACTATTTGATAGTGATTCATAAACACATGGTGTCATCACTATTTGATAGTGATTCATAAACACCTGTCATCATCACTATTTGATAGTGATTCATAAGCACCTGATGTCATCACTATTTGATAGTAATTCATAAACACCTGGTGTCATCACTATTTGATAGTGATTCATAAGCACCTGGTGTCATCACTATTTGATAGTGATTCATAAACACCTGATGTCATCACTATTTGATAGTTATTCATAAACACCTGGTGTCATCACTATTTGATAGTGATTCATAAACACCTGGTGTCATCACTATTTGATAGTAATTCATAAGCAACTGGTGTCATCACTATTTGATAGTGATTCATCAACACCTGGTGTCATCACTATTTGATGGTAATTCATAAGCACCTGGTGTCATCACTATTTGATTGTGATTCATAAACACATGGTGTCATCACTATTTGATAGTGATTCATAAACACCTGTCATCATCACTATTTGATTGTCATTCATAAACACATGGTGTAATCACTATTTGATGGTAATTCATAAACACCTGGTTTCATCACTATTTGATAGTGATTCATAAACATCTGGTGTCATCACTATTTGACAGTGATTCATCAACACCTGGTGTCATCACTATTTGATAGTGATTCATAAACACCTGGTGTCATCACTATTTGATAGTAATTCATAAACACCTGGTGTCATCACTATTTGATGGTGATTTATAAGCATCTGGTGTCATCACTATTTGATTGTGATTCATAAACACATGGTGTCATCACTATTTGATGGTAATTCATAAACACATGGTGTCATCACTATTTGATTGTGATTCATAAACACATCCTGTCATCACCATTTAATAGTGATTCATAAACACCTGGTGTCATCACTATTTGATGGTGATTCATAAACACCTGGTGTCATCACTATTTAATAATAATTCATAAACACCTGGTATCATCACTATTTGACAGTGATTCATCAACACCTGGTTTCATCACTATTTGACAGTGATTCATAAATGCTTGTTTATAGTAGAGTCGGATTCGTACAATGGACTGTGCTTTAAGTAGAAATTCCTTATGTGGAAATTATTTTGTCACATCTATATATGGCTTTCCATTTCTATTTTTCTGTCTTAGTGACATTTGATTTAGGTGTTGATATCAAGCAGGTGACATGACAGATACCTTAACTAACCAAGCAGCACCTGAACCGATGTTACACTGAAAGAAAGAAATAGTTAAAATCCATAAGTTGGCCCTGTCTTCAATCATGGTTAATGTAATTTTCAGCATAGCAGGCAGTCAGTGACTCCCACACATCTGATCAACTTTCAAGTAGAGATTTCCTCACTTTGTATTTTTTCTGCTTTTTATTGTTATTTAAACACTTTATTAATCTGGTGAAATAGCTCGTCCAAATAAATGACACCTAAAGTGTTAAGTAATAGTTCCTAGAGACAGACTCCCATTTTTTAAAAAACCCATTGATGTTAAATCATCTTTTGATATATAATAGAAAGGAGCCCAGAGAATCTCTTGGTGTTCCTGAAACTGAACAAATCTAGACTTGCCAAAGTATTGTAGACTTGCTTTGGATAACTTGCATATTTCGGTTTGAGGGTTGGTAAGAGTTGTTTGTTTGTTAGTTTGTCTGTTGTTAGAACTCAGCAATATTCTGAGTAAAATAGTTAAGTCGGGACCAGACAATCCAGTGATTAACATCATGAGCATCGACCTACGCAATAGGGATATGATGACATCCGTCAACCAAGTCAGTGAGCCTGACAGCCCAATCCTGATAGTCACCTCTTATGACAAGAATGGATTGCTGAAGACCAATTCAAACTCATATCTTCACAGGGTAGGGTCTGTAAGAGGGATCAAAGACTTGCCTACAGAACATTACGCTGATGACCAGAGGAGATGGTATTAAAGGCATGTCTTCATCAGTGGTAACAGAAGACTGGGAGCGTGAGGAAAGTTTAAATGATAATGTAATGTGAACAAAATCATTAATGTGTTAATAAAATAATTCTGATAAATGAAGATTCAAATTTGATGTAAATGTTCCGAACTATCAGAACATGAACTGTAACATTCCACCTCATCTATCATGTGATGCAGCAACAGACACGTGTACGATCCAGTGGCCATGAATCCACAGATGCTGTTGGGTGTATACAGTACAGTGACGCCATGGAAAGGTATGCATGTTACACTTGGTGACCACGAACAGAGCTGTGCTAATGCAGCATATCACCATTTTAACATGTTGGTGATTTTTAACATATTTACATTATGAAGTTGTACTGTGTCAGTTTGTGTCTGAGTAATAAACACACCTTGTTTGACTAATGAATTGGTAGTGGTAAAACGATACATCAGTGTGCCAGCGAGTTTTCACATGATGATACGATATGTGATAGATTATTTTCTGTATCAATACAAGATGATACACGTGGTAAAATAAATTACTTACTACTCATTTTATGACCCCCAGCGTTTTTTTCAGTCAAATATCGCAAAATGTGGTGTAATTCTTTTTCAAGTTCACTACTTAAAATACCTGCTACAAATATGTGTTCACTGTTGAGCTAGCTTTTCATTTTAAACCTCTGCTTTTCATTTTAAACCTCTGCAATACTGATAGTGAAGAAATGCTCATGTGAATTGACGTAAATATGCATATCGCGATATGTATTGTATTGTGACCTATGTATCATGATATATATCGTATCGTGACCTTTCTGTATCGTGGAAATTATGACACCCCATTAAATCCAGTCCAGCACTTCAAGGAACCTGTATTCCTTCATCAGTGGAAACATAAGGGATAACACTCCCCAAATGTAGGTTTGGCTATGGACAGACATGAGAAAAATGAGTTGGCTATGTTGCTACCCAAAATGTGTGACCACCTCCGTGGTCTAGTGGTAGAGCAGGGTGGAATGTCCGGGGTTTGATCCCCGGCCGCGTCATACCACAAGACTTTAAAAGATGGTACTTTTGTTATCCTGCCTGTTACTCAGCATCATGAACAAGAACTGGTTGTCTCTGAGATGGCATAATGTGTCTGAGTGGGGTATCTATGTTAAACTGTGGCATGGAATCTCAGTGGGTTAGCCGTATGAAACCACTGTCCATACTAGCACAAGCACACAGAGACACACACACACATGCATACCCAGGCACACACACATGTATACATATTTCACCCCACCTCAAATAAATATGGTGAGAGTCTTCATTGCAGTTTTCATATCCTAGGGTAAATGCTGACACAACAGTAAGTAATATTTGATAATATTTCCTTCCTGACACAACAGTATGTAATATTTGGCAATATTTCCTTTCTGACACAACAGTAGGTAATATTTGGCAATATTTCCTTTCTGACACAACAATAGGTAATATTTGGCAATATTTCCTTTCTGACACAACAGTAGGTAATATTTGGCAATATTTCCTTCCTGACACAACAGTAGGTAATATTTGGCAATATTTCCTTCCTGACACAACAGTAGGTAATATTTGACAATTTATCCATGTGTTCTCTTATTTGTTGCTATCAGTCATGGTATATAAAAACAAATATTTTCAAACCTTGCAAGGAGTCTGCACTAACTTAATTTGATGCACTGGAGAGCTCAATCTGTCCTTTTCAACTGTGTATTAGCCATATTAGGAAAATAGTTTCAGTTCAAGTGTTTTAACATTTAGAGTAATGATTCCAATCAAACCTTATTGGTTATTCTATTGCTCTTCAGTGGTGGATTGGAAGTGTCTGTCATTGTTTATTTGGTAAAATGTCCCCCAAAAACAACATCATTTGAATTACATTTTGCAATCATAATAAACATGGGTAATTGAGAGGAAAATATCTGAAAAAATTTATCCCCCAAAAGTAACTGGTTACAAACTAAGATTGACTGGTTTGAATGAGCTGATTGTATTGAGAGGATCGATGATGAATTGCCAGCTGAGTCCCTTGCAGTATTCAAAGCCCAGGGTTAGATTGGTGGATGGGTGGGTGGATCAATGGATGGATCATTGGATGGATGGGTTTGGTGGGTGATGGATGAATGGATGGTGGATGGATGATGGATGGATATTTGGCAATGTTTCCTTCCTGACTCAACAGCAGGTATTATTTGACAATATTTCCTTCCTGACACAACAGTAGGTAATATTTGGCAATATTTCTTTCCTGGCAAAACAGTAGGTAATATTTGGCAATATTTCCTTCCTGACTCAACTGTGAGTAGGTAATATTTGGCAATATTTCCTTCTTGACACAACAGTAGGTATTATTTGGCAATATTTCCTTCCTGACTAAACAGTAGGTAATATTTGACAATATTTCCATGTGTTCTCTTATTTGTTGCTATCAGTCATGGTATCAAAGAAACGATGGGTGGATTGGTGGGTGGTTGATAGATGGGTGGTTGGATCAATGGATGGATGGGTGTATGAAGAGTGGATGATGGATGTATGGTGGATGGATGATGGATGGGTGGGCAGATAAAAGATGGATGAATGGGTTGGTAGATTGATGTGTCTGTGATGGTGGGTGGATTAATGGATGGATGGTGGATTGGTAGGTGGATCAATGAATGGATGGGTGGACCGATGGATGGTTGATTGATTGATCGATGGATGGATGTATGTCTGGATAGATGGTTGATCGGATGATGGATGGGTGTGGGATTTGACTAAATGGATCAAGGATATTTTACATGGCAGTCAACAATATTCCGGCAACATCACTGCGGCCCGTGATAGTCGAGCCCTGTTGTTCTTGACTTTCATTAAGAAAATTGTCTGCAAACCTTGGACCACGGAACTGCCCAACTGTAGTGCTCTTGGACCACAGATGTGCTGAATTGTTGGCAACTTTGCCCTGGGGTGTGCCTACCTTTGTGACCACTTTGATGTTAAGGACAGTCCTTAGCAGATTAATCTGTTGAAGTCAGCTGGATAATTGTCTGAATGTTTTGTCCGTGTGATGAATGTTTCCACCGCTCCATCAGGACGGAGACATCGACTGCCTCAAGCACACCCTTCAGATGACCTACAGATTGCCCCCTCCTCAGAAAGCTGTTAACCTAATGATACAGACAGTTTACAACCACGGGACATGTTCATGGAGATTGTGTCAAACCTACAAAAATGGTCGTCATTAACTTCATTTCAAATTTGAAGTTGTGTTAAAACATTTCTGGTGTCATCACTGATTTTCAGTGATCAATTCATATATTTTTCACCTCTATTTTGCCTTTGTGCCCATTGGAATCTGTTTCGGTAGGTAATCAACACAGGTCATCCTCTGGTGTTGATGTTTTATATATGATGTTAGTAGACATTGTTTCACATTGTTGCTTCTTCAGTGGTAGGTCTCTGTATATATACGTCTTTATAGTCAGTCTTCAGGTTAATGGTACTATTTTGACATTTGGTAGGGTGTTACACCATTTAATACATATGAAAATTATGACAACAATAAATCAAGTCAAGCACTTCATGGACCTAAGGAACATGTATTTCTTCTTCGGTGGAAACAGAGACAACGCTCCCCATAAGTAGGTTTGGTTGTGCACAGACATAAGTGTTGGCTATGTGTTGGTGTGCGTGTGTGCTTGTCTCTGTGTGTGTGCTTGTCACTGTGAGTGTATGTGTGTTTGTGTGTGTGCTTGTCTCTGTGAGAGTGTGTCTGTGTTTGTCTCTGTGAGTGTGTGTGTCTGTGTGTGTGTGGATGATTGTCTCAGTGTGTGTGTGTGTGCGCGCGTGAGTGTGTGTGTGCGTGCGTGCGTGCGAGTTTGTCTGTGCGTGCGCGCGCTTGTGTGTGTGTGTGTGTGTGTGTGTGTGCACACTTGTCTGTGTGTGTGCATGTGTGTTTGTCTCTGTGAGTGTGTGTGTGTGTGAGTGTGTGTGTGTGGATGATTGTCTCAGTGTGTGTGTGTGTGCGTGCGGGTTTGTCTGTGCGTGCAAGTGCGTGTGTGTGTGTGCACGCTTGTCTGTGTGTGTGTGTGTGTGTGTGTGTGTGTGTGTGTTTGTGTGTGTGTGTATGCATGCGAGCGCGCTTGTCTGTGAGTGTGTGCGTGCGTGTGTATGCGCCCTTTTTTCTGAACTTAATGACATACTACACTACAGTTATATACAAATTGCTGTTACCCGGGATAGTTGAAATAGATTCCTTGAACAGTTTTGGTTACAAAATCAAGAAAGTTTGATACAAATTTTATGATTAATGTGCAGTAAACTATGTTTATAAGGAACACACTAATGATGAACTGATGAATGTAACATTACATTGCTGTACATTTTAGTGGAAATGCTCATAATGACCTATGTTTATAACAACAAAACTTAGTGGTCCCTCTGAGTTCGTTATCACCGTAGTTTACTGTAATTTGTATCAGCTATCTGCTCTGCTTTCCTTCAGTTCGGTTTATTTCGGCCTGGGATAGTGATATTTCTGCAAAATCTAATCTTTCCAGTTTTCATTTGGTCGGGGCAGTTTTACATACAATATGCAGTTTTTTCTTGGTAAAACTGTAACTTTTCAACAAAATGCTAGGGTTATCAAATAATGGATAGTGTTATCGATATCATAATCCAATCCAATAAACTTGGTATCATGATCCGCTAAATAGGCATATGAGATGTTATACCCCATCAGGAACTTGTGTACTTGTTCAATAAACTTTTGCCTGCTGTCCCAGCAACTTCAGACAGATGTTGCTTTCTTGAAGTGTGGGTGTCTCTGTACACAAACAGGCTTCAAGTCAGTGAGCACTTTATGATGAATGGGGTTGTGTACTCTCGCATTGTATTCATAGAGTTTACTACAGTGAAATTAATCATGGGTTATGTTGGGAATGACATTGTATGATAAAGAGATTATTGCCCCCATGCTTCCATAGGATTGCATTATACTATTTTTATTCCTGATTGATATTTACAATACGGAAGCACACTCAGTTAATAAGGTATATATATGAAAGAAATATAATAATCTGTCCCATTCATGTACGTGCCACTGTAAGATGGATGTTAATGCTTGTATACTCTGGTCTGATAAGGAGGAGGAATAATAAACACACGTTGAAATGTTGCGCTCACTGACAATGCTAATAATTTATCTTCCAAAACCCTCTCATAACACAGTGCAAATGAAACTGTGAAAGATTAATAGTAGTTATCAGTAAGGCATCACAGGAGACAGTCAACTCAATTTGTCTCACTGAGTCTGTGAGGACAGAAATATACAGATAGATATGCAATTATAAAGACATTGGATATATAATTAGGAAGATAATGGATGTACAATTGTGTTATCTTCCGTGTTTCCATGGTTGGAGACTGGTAGACCATGCTTGTGTCGGACTGCTGACTCTGTATTTAATAACACATTAGCAGTTAAAGCTGACAATGTGTGGAATGTATCAATGTCTTTGTCATGTAGATTGTCAAAGGTTTTCCTTGTGTAGAGCATCTGAATGTTACATCATGTGAACATCTACTTGTTACATGGTGTGGACATATGAATGTTAGATTGTGTAGAGCATTTGAATGTAACATTGTGTGGACATCTAAATGTTACATTGTGTGAACATCTAATTGTTACATTGTGTGGACATATGAATGTTACATTGTGTGAACATCTAATTGTTACATTGTGTGAACATCTGAATGTTACATTGTGTGAACATCTAATTGTTACATTGTGTGGACATGTGAATGTTACATTGTGTGAACATCTAATTGTTACATTGTGTGAACATCTGAATGTTACATTGTGTAGGACATCTACATGTTACATTGCGTGGAACTTCTGAATGTTACATTTTGTGGAACATCTGACTGTTACATTGTGTAGACATCTGAACGTTGATGGTCCTGTATATATACTACATTATCAGATTGGCTAGTTGCCATCATTTAAAGAGTACTATAACATTTGATTAGAAGCAGTGCAAAGTAAAAAATTCTCTTGTCAGTTTTCATTAAGTTATCGGCAAATGTGTATACCTTGAATATTTAATTCTGTAATGGTAGGTTGTATGTGCATCAGAGTAAGAACATCTTTCAGGAGTGGCACAGATGTATCATTAGGGCCACAATAGCATCCATGTAGCTCATCAAGGTCTATGGTTCGATGATAGTTATAGAGATCGCTCCATGATTTACTATAGGAGCTTAGGTCAATAAGGACAGGCTTGACCGTCCACCATTCCAATAATTAATGTAATTGACATTCTGGAAATGTAGGGAAACATCTCAGAACCATACAGCATGGATGTACCGTAATTAAGTTTAAGATTGTACATGTTATAATAAAATACATGGCACTTTACTATGGGAAGATGAGACATTTTTTAAAGGGGCACTCCCTTCATGGCACAGGCTAAAAATAGATTGTTAACAGAATCTGTCTTTACATATATGGGTAATCATGAAAATGAAAACACATATGTAGTTACTTTCAACAGTTTATGCATTTCAGAAACACTTGGTACTTGATAATTGGTAACTGTCTGTCCTGTTTCATTTTGTTCCACCTCTGTTGATGACACATGCAGGATATTTACACTTGAGTGATCAGCTGTGGTGGTTCTCCTATCATACGAGCATTGCATGTGCTAACAACTGTTACAATTGTCAGACTTTCTGTATGAATAATGTATCAAACCATCCTGCTAGGAATGTATTCATGTGTAGCCAAGGATTTTTACAAATTGTTATTTCTGCTCATCCCAAAAGTTTGCTAACTATTTTTCTAAATATCATATGTGATAATGGAAGTGGTGTACTTACGTTTAGGTTTAAGTAGTTTCCGTGGGAAGTGAAATAAGAATCAAATCGTATCCAACTTACGGAAATTTCAATTCTATACACACCACTGGATGAGAGAAGACCGCCTCCGTGGTCTAGTGGTAGAGCGTCCGCCCGGACCGCGGAAGTTCCGGGGTTCGATACCCGGCCGCGTCATACCAAAAGACGTTAAGAGATGGTACCCTGTCTGGCGCTCGGCATTAAGGGGCTAAAACAAGGACTGGTCGGCTCGGAGTCAGTATACTGTGTCTGAGTGGGGTATCCATGTTAAACTGCGGCATGGTATCTCAGTGAGCTAGCACTATAAATCGGCATCAGTCCGGACTAGTACAAGCAGCCACACAAACACATACATGTACATGCACGTCGCTATATAAGTGCAATAATCTTGGATGCGACGTTAACCAAATTTCACCTCACACCTCACTGGATGAGATAAACTGAATTTTGCCAATTATCATCAGATATCCTTCATCAGGGAAATAAATCACCTCATGGAGTACTTTGCTTCAGAAGTAAAATGATAAAAAACACATTGAATCATATGCAAGTCGTGAAAGTATCAATTCCAGACACACCACTGGATGAGATAAACTGACTTTTGTTGATTATCATCAGATATCCTCCGTCAGGGAAATAAATCACCTTCTCTTTAAAGTGAATAATCTCTTTCAATGATATATATTTAGTATTTCTGCAGTAAGAAGGTGAAACATAGGGCAACAACTGCGAACAACTTTACAACATTGTTGACAGAATACCCATCAACAACTAATTCCTTCTGTACAGCTGCTGCCATGATGCATAGTGCATGATGGGTAACCGCCACACGTGTAGAGATGGGTGATGGCCTTGAAAGTTGAGACTGATGAATTGTTTGATACTTAGGCGTTACTTAGAAGTTGATGGATGACAAAGTAGACATTATTTATGGATAACAACTTCTATATTTACTGTAATGGCGATGTTTCGGTATAGATACTTATACCTTGCTTTGGATAACAACTTCTATATTTACTGTAATGGCGATGTTTCGGTATAGATACTTATACCTTGCTTGGGATAACAACTTCTATATTTACTGTAATGGCGATGTTTCGGTATAGATACTTATACCTTGCTTGGGATAACAACTTCTATATTTACTGTAAAGGCAATGTTTCAGTATAGATACTTATACCTTGCTTTGTGATAACAACTTCTATATTTACTGTACTGGCGATGTTTCGGAATAGATACTTATACCTTGCTTTGTGATAACAACTTCTATATTTACTGTACTGGCGATGTTTCGGTATAGATACTTATACCTTGCTTTGTGATAACAACTTCTATATTTACTGTAATGGTGATGTTTCGGTATAGATACTTATACCTTGCTTTGGATAACAACTTCTATATTTACTGTAATGGCGATGTTTCGGTATGGATACTTATACCTTGCTTTGGATAACAACTTCTATATTTACTGTAATGGCGATGTTTCGGTATGGATACTTATACCTTGCTTTGGATAACAACTTCTATATTTACTGTAATGGCGATGTTTCGGTATGGATACTTATACCTTGCTTTGGATAACAACTTCTATATTTACTGTAATGGCGATGTTTCGGTATAGATACTTATACCTTGCTTGGGATAACAACTTCTATATTTACTGTAAAGGCAATGTTTCAGTATAGATACTTATACCTTGCTTTGTGATAACAACTTCTATATTTACTGTACTGGCGATGTTTCGGAATAGATACTTATACCTTGCTTTGTGATAACAACTTCTATATTTACTGTACTGGCGATGTTTCGGTATAGATACTTATACCTTGCTTTGTGATAACAACTTCTATATTTACTGTAATGGTGATGTTTCGGTATAGATACTTATACCTTGCTTTGGATAACAACTTCTATATTTACTGTAATGGCGATGTTTCGGTATGGATACTTATACCTTGCTTTGGATAACAACTTCTATATTTACTGTAATGGCGATGTTTCGGTATGGATACTTATACCTTGCTTTGGATAACAACTTCTATATTTACTGTAATGGCGATGTTTCGGTATGGATACTTATACCTTGCTTTGGATAACTACTTCTATATTTACTGTAATGGCGATGTTTCAGTATAGATACTTATACCTTGCTTTGGATAACAACTTCTATATTTACTGTAATGGCGATGTTTCGGTATGGATACTTATACCTTGCTTTGGATAACTACTTCTATATTTACTGTAATGGCAATGTTTCAGTATAGATACTTATACCTTGCTTTGGATAACAACTTCTATATTTACTGTAATGGCGATGTTTCGGTATGGATACTTATACCTTGCTTTGGATAACAACTTCTATATTTACTGTAATGGCGATGTTTCGGTATGGATACTTATACCTTGCTTTGGATAACTACTTCTATATTTACTGTAATGGCAATGTTTCGGTATGGATACTTATACCTTCCTTGGTCAACGGTATAAGGATCTATATCAAAACATCGTCTTTACAGTAAATAAAGACATTGCTATCCATACATTGTGTCTATTAAGTTGAGACTGATGACTGAATGTTGTCCTGGCTTATCCATAGGTTCCACACCTTTAAAAATTATCGGCACACCCAGGTGTCCGAAATCATTGCAGATCATTTCATAGTAACATCAGTAATGAACTAATTGATTTTTTAAATGAGCTGATGAATATCAATGGTGGGTGGCATTTTAGAAACTGAATTTGAGTGTTAAATGAACACAATGTTCTTCTTTGTTCTGTCGATGCGACATTTTGGGGAAGGTACTGGCTCCTGTAATGCTGCATTGACAGTAATATTAAATGCCAGAGAATTAAGGTGTAAGTAAATAAAAGATAATAAGAATTCTTATAATTGGCTAACTTCAATGCAGCAAACCATGCAGCACTTACAACACATACATATGTACACTAAAGTCAAACTAGTGAGTGGTCAAACAAAAATGTGTTAAGCTTTGACTTGAGAATATCAAGTGATGGGGCTGTTCGGAGGGGAAACTGGAAGGTGCAATGCAACACATCGATGAACATTATAGGAGTGAAAGAAGTTGAAATCCAAAACACAACTGTGTCTTCATTCTTCTCTGAATTTTAATTACCGTATTCGACGTAATAAGCGCCCCGCTTTAATAAGCGCCCACGGCGATATTTGCTAATATATTGGCTAGTGAACAATCCCAATTGGCACCCTTCGGATTAATCAATGTACACAAGACTTATTTTTTCGCGTAATACGTACACATGTGTTACATGCACCCTTAATTATGGGCAATCAAATTCTGGAAAAATATATCTGTCGTACATAAACATTTCAGGCTGTCAGCATAAACAACGAAAGTTATCTTTCAACTCTGTTTTTTTCACCAAAATAATATTCTAATAAGAGCCCCCTGTTTCTAACTTTGAGAGCGCCCTGGGCGCTTATTACGTTGAATACGGTAATTTTTTGTCATATTTGAAAAATGGTCATTTTTACATTCTACAGGAATCTGATTTTTTCATCCTCCAAACACACGTATGAATTCTTTATTGCCCAGTGTGAGGCAGGAGGCTAAATAATTTTTATGAAATGTATTTTGTATTTTATTTTATTTTTTTTTCCTGCTGCATTGCAGTATTCCAGTTATAAGACGGCGATGTCAATGATGGAGTCTGGACCAGACCATCTGTTATCCGGTCCTCCCACTTAACACAGCAATTACATGGTCTAGTCTTCCCAGTAAATTACAGGATCTGAAAGGTTCCTACACATTGGAGCATCCTCGTAGACTGATATTAAATGTCACAATTAAATCATGCTAGAATAACGGAAGTTTTGTCCAAACCCTGTAATTAGTTTAATCAGCTGATCAACCGCATTGCTTTCTGCTGTTCCCTAACTCAAATGTGAATGTTGATATATTTGAACACGACATGAATATTTCACATTCATCACTACTAATTTGTGTCGTAATTCAAGGCTGATTATGTGACATTTATATTCAGTATGTAAACTTGGTTCATTGAATAATGGCTGTGTTTGTCTTTGATCTTCAGCATACGTAACAATATCAATGTATGTGACATGCTGCTTGCTGTACAACTAATTATAGGTACACAGGTGTGTGAGTTAGTGCCAGACAAATTGTGTGACATACTGCTTCTTGTACAACTAGATATAGGTACACATGTTTTTATGTGTGTGTGTGAGTGAGTTCCAGACAAATTCTATGACATACTGCTTGCTGTACAACTAGACATAGGTACACAGATGTGTGTGGTAGTGTTATACAATAATTTTCTGTGTGTGACAGTTCAGTGTTCACACATGCTTGCAAGTTTCATTTTTTCCAACATTTTCCAGTTGACAATCCACAGTCATAAGTAAGTAGGCAGTAATGGTGGCCCAGTTGTCGAACCTCCAAAACTTGATGTGTAGAGTTGTCTCCCTAAAACATGCCAGGATCCAGTGATTGAAGGTTTGAATCCCAGATTCACCCTGGTTGGGATACTTGGTTTGTCTGCACCATCCTGTGCTCATGGGTTTCACCAGACCTGCATCACTTCAGACATCCCTCCATGATAGAGTGAGTGGGTGAGTGAGTGAGTGAGTGATTGAGTTGGGTTTGACAGTGTTCCAATTATATCACGGCCTCAGGACTTTACCACTTTAGTCAACCCACAAGCAGGGGTATGGTGCTTACAAACCTAGACAGATAATTGGGGCAAACCGCACAAGGCACACGGGCCCCCTCTCCATGATATAACTGTAATTATGTTCAGTGTAAAATCCAACCCACTTGTTGAATGTGAAGAGGACAGCGATAGGTAGGATATATATAGATTACACATGTGAAGAGGGCAGGATATATACTCACCGACAAAAAGAAACATGACTACAATACATGTTGGTTAGAATTTGAAGAATTACTCATATTTATGAGACATTAGATTGGTTTGCTGCACAAATGAACATACTGTTATGTTGTGTAAACTGATGCTCATGACCACATCACATGACGTCATAGATCCATGACTCGAGATGCGCCATAAGCATGTAAAGTTTGGAAATCATGATAAGAATGAAGACACTCTGTGGTAACAGTTGACTGATTGTTAGTTTGGGCAGTAAGTGGTACACACTGGAAACATCTCTCCTTATCTAACAAACGTCTCTCTATGCTTCTATGGTTAGTGTTTCCTTTGGCGGTGTGTATATAGATCACACGTGTGAGTAATGCTGGTTTGTTACCACAGTTGCTACTTGTATATGTTGTTGTTCTGTGTCAATCTCAATAGTGAATATCTGTAACATATTTCCCCTTGCTATCCAGGCAATTCAATGAAATATCTTTCCATAGTTAGATGCGTTGCCTCATTGATCTCCAGTCAGACAGGGTGAGGAATGATGGGTATGACCTCCCATCTGGAAACACATTTCCTCCCAGAAGGCAGCAGGTTAAATGGTTGGTGTTCTCCCTGACTCCCTGCTGCAGGGTTGTGGCTATCACAGTGCGTCTGGGCAACCTGTTGACATCTTTCATTCATTGTTTGTTGATCTTAGGTAGGAGCTATAACATGAACATCCCAGTCAGAGGGATCCTGGTGCTAGACCCCCATAAAGATTACCAGGGAATGGGTCCCCAGTCCCCTGTCTTGCTGTGGAGATCCAGTACCCCACATCTGTCTTGCTGTGGAGATCCAGTATCCCATGTCTGTCTTGCTGTAGAGATCCGGTATCCCACATCTGTCTTGCTCTGGAGATCCAGTACTCCACATCTGTCTTGCTGTGGAGATCCAGTACTCCACATCTGTCTTGCTGTGGAGATCCAGTACTCCACGTCTGTCTTGCTGTGGAGATCCAGTATCCCACATCTGTCTTGCTCTGGAGATCCAGTATCCCACGTCTGTCTTGCTGTGGAGATCCGGTATCCCACATCTGTCTTGCTGTGAAGATCCAGTACTCCACGTCTGTCTTGCTGTGGAGATCCAGTATCCCACATCTGTCTTGCTGTAGAGATCCGGTATCCCACGTCTGTCTTGCTGTGGAGATCCAGTATCCCACATCTGTCTTGCTGTGAAGATCCAGTACTCCACGTCTGTCTTGCTGTGGAGATCCAGTATCCCACATCTGTCTTGCTGTAGAGATCCGGTATCCCACGTCTGTCTTGCTGTGGAGATCCGGTATCCCACATCTGTCTTGCTGTGCAGATCCAGAACCCCACATCTGTCTTGCTGTGGAGATCTACTACCCCATGTCCGTCTTGCTGTGTGCATGTTTGCCCATGGATATTTCAGCCAGAATGGGCCCCGATAGACTTGCACAAGTCTCTATGGCAATAATTATTAGTTTAGATCATAATTTCTAGATTATGTGAATAATAAGAACAAGTTGTCCCTATAAGAGACTGCAGTCCTTACTGTCCACATATCTAGACTTGCCTATTAGGAGAATAGAATTACAACACATCCATATGGACTTTTCTTTCAGTACAGCCTTGGAGCAAGGCTAGGGTCCCCAGTACTCCCATGCATGTCTTGCTCTGAAGATTCTGTGCAGTGTAGGTGTTTCTGCTGACCACACAACCAGTTCTGTTTACATTTAAAGACCAGCCTCTGTAGAGTACATGTCTGTAGGAATCCTTCTGCTTTAACGCTTATCTCAGCTTATCTCACTTCTCCCTTTGGTCTCTCTGAGTTCAAGATAAGAAATGTTTTGCCTCCACCGGTTCCCATCCTGCTAAGCTGGTGTGTGAAGCCCCCATGCACCACGCAGTGGCATTTCTATATGTATTGAGGATGAATGAACTTACTTAGGGTAGGGGGGCGGTCGGGTAGCCTAGTGGTTAAAGCGTTCGCTTGTCACGCCGAAGACCCGGGTTCGAATCCCGACACTGGTACAATGTGTGAAGCCCATTTCTGGTGTCCTCCGCCGTGATATTGCTGGAATATTGCTAAAAGCGGTATAAAACCATACTCACTCACTCACTCACTACTTAGGGTAGGTCAAATTATTTTCTCGTTTTATAAATTATTGTGCCCTTATAAAAATACCATGACAAAACACTGTGTTTGATTGTAAATATACCTCTTTCAACTTGTTGGGTGTTTTAACTTTTAGATCAAATCCTTTGTGAAATAGATAGGTCAAAGATCATAGAACACTTTATGTAACGTCAATCCTAATGGTATCAGTTTTACTTGTTTGTTATTATTATTTCTGTTAAATTATTTCTTCATTGACAACTTTGACACTTTGTCTCTTTTAGACTGGGCTTTATGCATCCCGACATTTTGTAAAAATAGAAGTAAAATTGTTTGGGCCTGTTGTTTGAAAAACGACATTGTAATTATTGATTCAAAACCAACATTGAGAAACAAAAGAATTGATGGAGCCCCGTGGGAGTACCTTGTGTGTGTAGAAGCACTCCTATTATGACAGCAGATGAAATACAATCTTCTTTCTCTCATTGATCATTTTTATGAAACTTTATACAATGTCATGAAAACGTCTTGCGTTGATCCCTGAGAGATTTTTAATAAAACCTTGTGAAAACATCTCTCATTGATTTGTGAGAAATTTGAAAAAAACAACTTATGAAAATGTCTCACATTGATCTTTGAAAGTATTTTAATAAAACATCATAACAAGGTCTTGCATTGATCTTTAAGAGATGAAAAAAGACCCATCCTGAAAACATCTGCCATTGATCTGTGAGAGATTTCAGAAAAATGTCACAAAATTGTCTCACATTGATCTTTGAGAGATTTTAAAATAAAACATCATAAAAACATCACACATTGATCTTGAAGAGATTTTTATGAAATGTCTTGAACATATATTATATTGATTTTTGAGAAATGTTCACTAAAACATTATGAAAAACCTCTGACATTGATCTTAAAGAGCTTTCAGTAAAATGTCATGAAAAATGTCTCCCATTGATATTATTAAAGAGATGTTAGTAAAATGTCATGAAAAACGTCTCCAATTGATCTTTTAGAAAACATCATGAAAACATGTATGGTTGAGGATTACTTTTGTTTAGAATGTGCCAAGTTATAGATTCCAAGTTTGGAGGAGATCATTGCTAACATGTCCTCTTTCTTCCTCATAGTTGGCTCTGAGAATCAAACGTCAAGGAATCAGGAGTAAGTTGGACAACAGTTACCTGTTAATCAATCTTAGTGTATTTCCTGTTGATCAATCTTAGTGTATTTCCTGTTAATCAATCTTAGTGTATTTCCTGTTAATCAATCTTAGTGTATTTCCTGTTGATCACTGTTTGTCAATTACCGTTTAGTTACTAGTTATCATTTACCATTTGATCACAGTTTGTCAATTACCTGTTAGATACTAGTTATCAATTACCGTTTGATCACTGTTCGTCAATTACATGTATCTGTTAGTTACTAGTTATCAATTACTCAATTATTAACAGCCAGCTGTCAAAACGCTGGAATATTGCTGAGTGCGGCATTAAACAGCAAACAAACAAACAAACAAATACACAATCAACATCAGTTGAAATGGAATAACTAAAAGAACTATCATTGCCTCATTTTCACCTTATCTTAGATGCTGCAATTTGCTGTGCAAAGTTGTGTCCCTTATGTGTTCCAGGATCCTATTAATGCCATTTATATTTAGGTATATTTCCACACGACAGGGGCTTAGTGCTACATTATTATTAGCCCAGTCAATGGATCAGTGTGCACTCGATTTTCTTTCTCAGCTCCCTGAGGAGTATACAAACAAGCTGCCTGTGCAGCGCTAGAACGTTAACAGTCACATTACCTTCTCATCCTATCCTACCTTGGGTACCCACCCTACCTGGGGTACCCACCCTACTTGGTACCCATCATTTATTTCTCCCTCTCAACCTATATGTGAAGAGTGCAAACTGATGATGAAACTTAACACAAGATCCACAAGGATTAAGTATTCTTCCAGTGTCACCACAGCAGCTCCTGTTTGTCCTGCCTGGTACCATTGCTATAGCTAGGCCAGATTGGACACAATGCAGCGTAGCAGCAGCAGAAAGAATATGTACCTTCTGAAAATGAGGAACACTTCCTGTTGCAATGCCCTCTCTACAAAGACCAGAGACTTGAACTTAGATTATCACCCGCCTTGGCTGTGCACCCAATATCACTTAAAATACTTCTAGATCCACCAGCGCCTTCTACAAAAATTATCTCCTATTTTATTTACAAAATGTTCATTCAGAGAACATCTGCATCTCCTCTCTAGACCTTCATAATATTTGTATACCATTGTGTATGTCAATGTTTATAACTTTTCATTATGACTAGTCATGTTCATGCTTTGTACCCTGCCCCCTGTAGGTGTTTATGTACCATAAATCTTTGTCTTCTTGCTTTGACAGCAAGTAGAGCCATATGTTGCAAATTCCACAATGCCACATGTTCCTGACTTGTGTTTATTCATATCCATATATGTATTTTGGATATATTTTCATGAAGTATCAGTAGAAAAACACCCTGTGCCATCAATATGCATAGGAAATGATGGTGTTTTAGCTTCGTGTATTGTAATTCAAGGACAAGAACCAGGAATATGCATTACACTATAAGTGTACACTTTCACTTTCTAATGGATATTACGCATGTTGTAAGGGTCTATTTCTTATTGACATAACAATATTAAAAGTTCATCTTTTGGATTACGTAAGTCTTTAAAAATGTTTCAAAATAAAGAATATTTGACGTGTTTGTGATATGTGTTTATCCTAAAGGGTAAACCAATGAATAGTGTTACTAAAATGTCAAGACAAATTTTTAACTAATATTCATTGGGTATTTTAATGTTTACGATTAAAAACATGATGTCCTTGCGATCTTTTGGAATACACATGAAGACTTTCTTTGACAAAACGTTATATTTGCAAATGATATTTATTATGCTTTTAGATCTGTCATAAAAATAGTTTGCACTTTGAATAAGTATGACCACAAATCATACTTTATCATAAGGCTAAATATTTAAGAGGATAATTGAGTTAGAAACAGCTATTAATGTATCAGAAAAATCCCTTACCTGAACAGTTCATCAGTGCTGGTATCTCTTGAGGCACAAAATTAGAAGAAAATTGTCTCTGATCCCTAGAAATCTGATTTCCATGAAGGAGAGAACATGGAATTGTGTGTGTTTCCTAAGCAGGCCGACTTGTGTATCATCAGAGGTAATTATTGCCTGTAGTCCTAGCAGGCCACCACAGCAAATTACATGCCTATCCGCTTCTTCATGTCTGTCTTGAGTAGCACTGGTATCTCACAACCAAACAGTGCAGCAAACACAAAACACAAGCACTCCTCACAAAAACTTTTTCTTTTTTCACAGAAAATTCAAGTATCTGATTTAGAATTTTTTTCTGATCTGAAAAAGGTGCCACACTTGATCTTTGCCCGAGTTTTCAATAAGACCTTGTCAGTGACGTTTATTAATCCACACCCATGGGGCACCTTGCTTGGAGTGCTGTAACTACACTAATACATGGGCCAGGGCGGACCTTCCAGCCATGCAATCAATGATACGAGCAAGTGCCGGTAGAAGCCGTCCCTCCTGCTTCACTCCTCTTGGTAAAAGGTTCCTCTTCTGCTTCACCCTCGTCTTGTTGTTTCCGCTACCAACTGCACATGTAAACATAGATTATTGACTCCCCTCTCTCACTCACTGATGATGCTGGCTGTTTGCATTCTCATTACTGACACCACCACTTGGAGACAGAGGAGTTTTTAACTATATCATGGTATGCTTTGAAGAGTTGATGAATGTGCCCTGTTATTAAATTCTCTTGTAAGGTTTATTTAAGAGTCTCCCTCATAACTCCTTGTATTGGGTTTGTCGGAATAACTGCAAGTTCATCATCACGGCCACGGGGTGTGAGAAGTTAGAATCTCTTTACTTGATTTGTATCATGATACGGGTGAATCTGTACATGGAAGTTTGATGCAGACATCCTGCTTAATTGTTTATCCAATTTTGAACAATTATTTTGTCTGATGGAATCCTGCTAGTTTCACCAACAATCACTTTTTCATTAATTCTTTTTTTTTTGTTCAAACAAGCTTAGATTTATTATATGTACTCATATATAAAAGAAATCTATTCACAATGAATGTTTTAATGGTCTGAGTGGTGGTAATTGTCATGAGGACAAGGTTAAAAATGTATGGTCCAAGTATGTTTCTAAACATAGTCTGTGATTTGAGAGACATCTGGTAAAACTTTATTATAATATTAGATAAAGCAATAGAATCTTTCCATAATCATCAAGAATCCCCAGAGACTTTTGTATGATTCCGACTATAGTCATATGCTGACACTGAAAAATTATCAGTTTATACCAGTAGACTCAAAGATTTTTTTGCACTGACGGGTTTCAAACGCATTAGTCGTGTGTGTTCTGGTGGCAACACATTAACAAAACTAATAACAACCCAGCTCTCATAAGCTTCAGCTTGAAATTAAGAAAACCAGGTATTTTGATTTGTGAGAAGTTTAACATGCTCTCCAAGTCTTTCATGTTGAAGTTTTGAACTCTGACCAGCCATAGAGCTGAAACTTGTGACAATAATGGGGTAACTATTGGCTTCAGAAACTTGTTAAACACAAACAAAACTTCGAAATTGCCGCCATGGGAACTCCTGTCTGTTTACACTGATGCCGTGTCTGCCCAGGTGTTACACAACCAGTTGACGAGTGTGTTTCAATACTGAGTTACAGCAACACTTTTCTGAATTCTTCTTGCACCTATGTGAAAAGTCAGTATGTATATCTTGCTTTGATTGTCCCTGGTGGCTCAGACGACTAAAAGGCATTCACACAGTACAACTAATTGTATACAATTTGTTGCATGCAACACAATGCATCATGTGAACAGGCAACTTTTAACGTATGCAACTTGTTGGACATGAGTTGTACGAAATAGGAGATGCTCTATTTTCATGCGACAAGTTGTATGCACGAAGCCAATGAAAACACATATGAAAATCACGTGATACTTACGCATCAATTTGTAAACAAAAATGGCAACTACGATTCACATCAGTAACTATTACTTTTCGTTATGAAATGAAGGTACGTAGAATAACCCTGTAACAAATTATATTTTCACATTGATATCAGTCCATTTTTCCAGGATAAAGTACTTTTCATAGTGTTATTTGAAATGGAAGGCTCTATGACAGTACACTGTAGACCTAGATTCGGACCCCCTCCGTGGTCTAGTGGTAGAGTTTCACAAAAGCAAAACACCCAAGGCCTGCATCACTTCTGGTGCTCCTCCCACATCTAGCTGACACAGACTTACATGCATGTTACTGAAATAATGTTCAAAGCAGTGTTATACCTGACTCACTCACTCACTCACTCACTCACTCACTCACTCACCCACCCACTCACTTTAGTCAGCCTGTACCACGTGAGCTCCTGTTTCTTAAATTTGTTTCTAAACGATAGAGTGAGTGAGTGAGTATGGTTTTACACCGCTTTTAGCAATATTCCAGCAATATCACAGCGGGGGACACCAGAAATGGGCTTCACACATTGTACCCATGTCGGGAATCGAACCCGGGTTTTCGGCATGACGAGCGAACACTTTAACCACTAGACTCCCCGACCGCCCCTAAACGATAGAGACTGGTTCTTTGGTTTCGCTAGCCTAACTGGCCGCAACGTGTCTGCAGTGCATAATCAGGCCCTCCTATCTATTTGAATAAGAAGTGTTCAATAGGTTTAAGGTAAGGCTTTTTGGTGGCATAGCTTCTGCATTGGAACCGAATGCATTTACTATGCAAACAAAGAGAAACACTTTCGGATTCGACATCGGTCAGTATGGGAACTTTGGCAAATGCAGCGAAATAACTTCCTCTGTATCCATCAAAAGCCTATCGTAGTTACTTGACAATGACTCATCCTGAAAAACATGCAAGAAATGGCAGCAATAAACTAATAAGTGACAAGAGATGTCATTTCTTTTGGTTGGTCTGACTCAAAGCCTTGACTATAAAGCATAAAATCCATGGCATTGAGCAACCTGCATTCATATGCATCAGAATCTGTTATCTGAAGTAGGAGATGTGCTTTTTTGTACCAGTTATTGCAAATAAATGGGCTGTAGTCACGAAGGGTCTCCGGACACATTGAAGAAGTCTGACATCTCGCCCATCCGCCCACCTGATCCCAGCAATCTGGGTAATTCTGTGGCAGCCAAAACACATCCATCCTGATCTAGTATTAAATGGTATATGTTAAAAAAATACATATAAATTAATATTATTGTTTAAGTGCCATCAGCCACAGACGAAATGCCTAGTGTTGACATTGACTGAATTTTTTTATTAGCCCTGTTATATCAACAGTTTTTGGGCAAATGTTAGATCTATCTCTAAGACGTAATCAGTGAATAAAATTATGGATGACTTCATTTATCTGGCTCTATGACAGATACGCTCTCCATTCGACTCCATCAAAATACATCGATAATGCAAATTAATTCTTAATAAGAATTACAATCTTTGGAAACAAGGGTTTATTAAAACACTTCCTCATATCTCTTCTCCGCTACTGTCAGCCTTGTTTCACATGCTGAACGCTGTGACAACAGTGAGTTTTGTTGTAGTTCAGCGAAATGCAGAATTTAACGGCTAATACTGAATGTGCTTGTATACCGACGCTTTCGGTTCCAATAGCGTCTGCGTGGTGATTCCAATGCAAACCGCTGTTACGACGATAGTTACTGAATTCACATTACATTTGAAACTATTACTTCGCCATTGGTAGCTATACACACAATATTGCTTAAATTTTTTTCCGATAATGCTTCCTCTCCAGATCCTCTTGATGGCATTGGGTGCCGATGTCTTAAGCAGCTCCGCCTTGTTGGAGACATCAAAATTGGCTACTCATTCTTATCTAAACAAATTCAGGAACTTGAAACTTGGTATGGATGGTAGTTATATGTATTGTCAGTTCAGGTCCTATCCCACAATAGGCAATCAGCAGGAGATCTGTTGTAGGCGTTCTTGCAACACTTCATGTTTTAATTCCTACTCCAGATATGCTTGATGGATTGAGGGATGTTATATGCAGCTGTTGCACACTCATGAAGTGGCTGATGTCTTTTTAAGAGATCAGATAGTGAAGAAATATTTCTTTCATTTTTGAATGAAGAAAGGTAGTTAAAGAAACGTTTAAAAGAGCTCTCTTTAAGACTGAAAATGAAGTAAAGTTAAAAATATGGATTTGTGCTCTCAAGAGTGCTTTCTTCTCAAGGTCTCCATGTGAAGTATTTTTTTGTTTACTTGGCAACCATATTGAAAAAGCTATTTTGGTGATTGGTATTGATCTATGCTGCACCTGTAAACTTATGCTTTGTTATATGTTCACTCTGCTTCTTTGAACCATTGAGAGTATTGCACCTGATACTTCAGATGGAGGATTTCACTCATGTTTAAATAATCTCCATCCATAGTTTCGTTTCCATGGCAATCATTAAAAGATTACTTCTGGCAGTTGTCCCACGGTTTAATCTATATGTTTCGCCTATGGCTAGTATGCAAATATAAACATAACATCTTTCTCAGTCAAAGTAGACACAATTTATGGATAACAACTTCTTTAATACTGTAAAGTTGACATTTCAGTATAGATCCTAAATATACCTTTGTCAAGCAAGACTGAATGAGGAACATTGTACGGAATATATATAGTGGGTAGAGGATTAACAGTGACAACAATTGCATACATGAGTGAGATACCATGAGTACTTGAGTATTTGACAACGGTATGAGTATCCATACCGAAATGTTGCCTTTACAGTATTAAAGAAGTTGTTATCCATAAATTGTGTCTACTTTGTAATCCCCCAACTTCTTAGTAATGCCTATCAAACAATTCATCTTTCTCAGTATTTTTACTTGATTGTGTCTTTTATCAGCAGTAAATAAAAGCAACACAACCATTTCCATAACAATAAGAAATCTCTGCCAATACAAGAGTCTGTTGTACGATTCTAGCTGTATCATGAGCATGTGTTTATGAATGACTATCAAGTAGTGATGACACCAGGTGTTGATGAATTACTATCAAATATTGATGACACCAGGTGTTTATGAATCACTATCAAATAGTGATGATACCATGAGCATGTGTTTATGAATCACTATCAAGTAGTGATGATACCAGGTGTTTATGAATCACTATCAAGTAGTGATGATACCAGGTGTTTATGAATCACTATCAAATAGTGATGATACCAGGTGTTTATGAATCACTATCACATAGTGATGACACCAGGTGTTTATGTATCGCTTTAAAATAGTGATGACACCAGGTGTTTATGAATCACTATCAAATAGTGATGACACCATGTGTTTATGAATCACTATCAAATAGTGATGACACCATGTGTTTATGAATGACTATCAAATATTGATGATACCAGGTGTTTATGAATGACTATCAAATAGTGATGACACCATGTGTTTATGAATGACTATCAAATAGTGATGATACCAGGTGTTTATGAATGACTATCAAATAGTGATGATACCAGGTGTTTATGAATCACTATCAGATAGTGATGACACCAGGTGTTTATGAATTACTATCAAATAGTGATGATACCAGGTGTTTATGAATCACTATCAAATAGTGATGATACCAGGTGTTTATGAATCACTATCAAATAGTAATGATACCAGGTGTTCACAAAAAGGTGAGCGTATCGTTCCCGACTGGCATTTTCTGGGGGAACTTCAGCAGCAATGGCACAGTGATATAGTTTGTTTAATAACTGTTCGGTGGAACATGTTATGGGAGTTTGAAAACCCACATGAATGGGAGTTGTATCGTCTATATTCAGACTGGTATACAACAAACTTTCACTCGTTTTGACAGCACAGAAGAGCTGTGTTACTGAATATACAGTTTATGAAGTGTTGTTGAACTGTGTCCATTTCACAAGTGGAAACAAAAACACTGATTGAGAGACTTCACTTTCCAAATATAAGTTGGTTAGTTAACACCAAATAGCAAAAAAAACTATGAAAAAAGATAATGTCAATGATTCCTGTGTCTCTCTGAGTCTAAACAAAACGGTTGTGATACTTTCTATTACAGTGCTATTATAAGAATATCCCTGTAGTCGTCAGTACCCTGATCTGATGCATGGGTTTACTTAGGATAACCTTTTCAATATATTTTATGAATATTGAAAAAAATGAATATGAGAATATAGTCTTTGAAAGGCATTTAGAAGTGATACTCATAAGGAAGAGAATTTATGGATGTCAACTTCTTTATTACTGCTTCCCCTGAGTAAGGAGTAGGAGTAAGTATATACTCCAAAATTTGTTCCTCTTAATAAAAAGTTGACATCCATAAATTCTCTTCCTTATGACAATACAGGTTTTCATGAAATGTCTCTTGTTTTTTAAAATATTTTTTTGGTGTCAATTTCTCTCACTTGGTATCCTTTGCTAATTGCCTCTTTTACTTGTTATCTGGTCAATTCTGGAATGCTGTTTTTCCCACTAAGAGCAAAGAGCAATGAGCTCCATGATTAATTATCTCTCAAGTAAACAAGAACCTGCAGAAGTGGTGGTCAATAGGGTAGAAACGCTCTGACTGAGTGCATGTCGGGGTGATTACTTACTGCTTGATAGGCCCAGATGCATCCACCGGCAACCGTGTGTCCTCCACTTAATTGTACAACTCCAGCAGGAGTCCTCACGGGAGATACAGCCCGTATCAAATGTAAAATAACATTCTAAACTTCGAATGGAACCAATTATATCACAGACTTCTTCCTATTCACAGACAGAACTTCTGGTTTCAAATGCTGCCCTTTATTTGTGTGGCAATTTTCTGCAATCACCCACAGCTTTTCCCATAAATAAACGTAGCAGTTCACAGATGCCGAGTGTTATGGACAACGCTTGGGTGATATTGACAAGCAGGGGTTGGCTACGGACATGGAGTAGACTGCCTGCAGTAACAGGTGGCCCTTTAACTCGCCCAGGAGCTGGAGGGTCAGGCATCTTTCTGTACGATCAAAATTGATTCCAATGTTAGAAAGTTGTTTCCAATTATATGTGTAATTTTAAACACTAGTTTTTATGATTTTTTAATTATTGATTTGAAGGTATGTATGTGTTCCAGCCTGATCACAGACAGATCCAATGTCATTGATTGTATTGGAAACCTCTTTATCTCCCTAGATGCTGAAATTTTTTATAACTGAAGTGAAATTACATTCTATTATATCTACAGTGAAGGTTATAATTGGAATTGCATTAAATCGAAAGCATGAAAGTTTTCTGAAATTAAAACTCGTTATGCTACTGAAGAAGAGTGTGAGTGTTGTTCAGTGATAAGAGTGTAATTACATTTTGACAATGACAAGGTTGACAGATAGGTATGGAAGACTGCCTCAATATTGTACAACATTTTTTTGTACAGTTTAAGAATGTTTCTAGGTACATTGTCCCACTGGGATGAATATTTTACTTGTATTTCTGGGTACAGTGTGTCCAATAGGTTGAATGTTTTACTTGTGTTTGAAGGTGCTGTGTTCCACTTTGTTGAATGTTTTACTTGTTTTACTAGATGGAGTGTCTCACCTTGTTGAATGTTTTACTAAATGGAGTGTCTCACCTTGTTGAATGTTTTATTAGATGGAGTGTCTCACCTTGTTAAATGTTTTACTAAATGGAGTGTCTCACCCTGTTGAATGTTTGACTTGTGTTTCTGGGTAAGGTAGCCATGTGGAAGGAGTGTTGTTTGACAAAATTTACAAGTAAAGCATGGTCATGTCTACTCCTCGAAAACATACCATTATTGTATACATATCAGTATTTCAATATTCCCAACATTTTGTAACATGTGGCGGTCTGCTGTGTACCCTGTCAATTATTATCCATGCTTTCAAGCTCACACTAAACTATGGCCTTGTCTTGAAAAACCTTTACAATTTACACATCTATCCCTTTTTAACCTCTCTAACTATACAGGTTCTGGTCGAGTCTCGCCACATACATATTCAAAACAACTTGTGACTGAATGATCATTCATACATTATCACTGTAACTGAGAGGCCATAGTGCAGTCTCAGCGATGTCTTGACCACAGAAATTTCATATCAACTGAGGAAATCCCACAGATATCTCTATAACTGAACCAATATTGCGAAACAAGCATATATTCTTGGCGATGTGTCCCTGTCATGGACATTACATGGTGACCTAGAGAAACAAGAAGACGACCAAGTCACTCCAGAAGGTGACCTAGTCGAGCCAGAAGGTGATATAGTCAAGCCACATGACCTAGTCAAGCCAGAAGGTGATATAGTCAAGCCACATGACCTAGTCAAGCCTCTAGGCCACATAGTCAAGCCAAAAGACAACCTAGTCAATCCAAAAGGCAACCTAGTCAATCCAGAAGGCAACCTAGTCAATCCAGAAGGCAACCTAGTCAATCCAGAAGGCAACCTAGTCAATCCAGAAGGCAACCTAGTCAATCCAGAAGGCAACCTAGTCAAGCCTCTAGGCCACATAGTCAAGCCAAAAGACGACCTAGTCAATCCAGAAGGCAACCTAGTCAATCCAGAAGGCAACCTAGTCAATCCAAAAGGCAACCTAGTCAATCCAGAAGGCAACCTAGTCAAGCCAAAAGGCAACCTAGTCTATCCAAAAGGCCATCTAGTCAAGTCAGAAGGCAACCTAGTCTATCCAGAAGGCCATCTAGTCAATCCAGAAGGCAACCTAGTCTATCCAGTAGGCCATCTAGTCAAGCCAGAAGGCAACCTAGTCAAGCCAAAAGGCAACCTAGTCAAGCCAAAGTCTACCTAATCAATCCAGAGGACAACCTAGTCACTCCAAAAGGCAACCTAGTCAAGCCTCTAGGCCACATAGTCAAGCCAAAAGACGACCTAGTCAATCCAGAAGGCAACCTAGTCAATCCAGAAGGCAACCTAGTCAATCCAAAAGGCAACCTAGTCAATCCAGAAGGCAACCTAGTCAATCCAGAAGGCAACCTAGTCAATCCAAAAGGCAACCTAGTCAATCCAGAAGGCAACCTAGTCAATCCAAAAGGCAACTTAGTCAAGCCAGAAGGCAACCTAGTCAAGCCAGTAGGCCATCTAGTCAAGCCAGAAGTCAGCCTAGTCACTCCAGAAGGCAACTTTATCAAGCCAGAAGATGACCTAATCCATCCAAAAGGTGACCTTGTCAAGCAGGAAGGTGACCTAGTCAATACAGAAGGCAACCTAGTCAAGCCAGAAGATGACCTAATCAGTCCAAAAGGTGACCTTGTCAAGCAGGAAGGTGACCTAGTCAATACAGAAGGCGACTTAGTCAAGCCAGAAGATGACCTAATCAATCCAGAAGGTGACCTTGTAAAGCAGGAAGGTGACCTAGTCAATACAGAAGGCAACCTAGTCAAGCCAGAAGACAACCTAATCAATCCTGAAGGTGACCTAGCCAATCCTGAAGGTGACCTAGTCAAGCAAAAGGCAGCCTAGTCAATCCAAAAGGCAACCTAATCAATCCTGAAGGTGACCAAGTCAATCCTGAAGGTGACCTAGTCAATCCTGAAGGTGACCTAGTCAAGCCAGAAGGCAACATAATCAATCCAGAAGGCGACCTAGTCAATCCAAAAGGCAACCTAGTCAAGCCAGAAGGCAACCTAGTCAATCCTGAAGGTGACCTAGTCAAGCCAGAAGGCAACCTAATCAATCCTGAAGGTGACCTAGTCAATCCAGAAGGCAACCTAATCAAGCTAGAAGGCGACCTAGTCAATCCTGAAGGTGATCTAGTCAATCCAGAAGGCAACCTAGTCAAGCCAGAAGGCAACCTAGTCAATCCAGAAGGCAACCTAGTCAATCCAGAAGGCAACCTAGTCAATTCAGAGGCCATCTAGTCAAGCCAGAAGGTGACCTAGTCAATCCAAAAGGCAACCTAGTCAATCCAGAAGGCAACCTAGTCAATCCAGAAGGCGACCTAGTCAAGCCAGAAGGTGACCTATTCAATCCAGAAGGCGACCTATTCCATCCAGAAGGCTAACCTAGACAATCCAGAAGGCGACCCAGCTAAGCCAGTTGGCAAGCTAGAGCAGCTGGGGAGATACTCATAAGACAAGAGAGAAATACATCAGCAGGATTGTGTGCCATGCAAAAGTAACATGAAAATGAACGTTTTTGCCAGTGCAAAGAAGTATGACAAATGTACAAATGTTCTTGTGACTGAAGGTGTAGACTATGATTATCATATAACTGCTGGCAATAAGATGCAGCTAAGGATATGGGGATAATGTCCTTCCTCCGGATCTGTCTCCGCTGTCTCCCTCCTTGATCAGTACCCCCCCAAACCCAACCCCATCAGTGCCGTCTCTCCCTGGATCAGTGCAGATCCTCTCTCTCAGGGGCTACTTATATCATGAGTGATGTGCTACTAGCCATAATATTTTAAGGATAAGATGTCATCCCTGCCTGTCTCACTACCAAACTTCATTTTGTTGTCCCCAATACTACAGACAAACAGAATCACTATCTGTGTTCCCTTTTTCTTTAATTGACAAAATATGCAGCATACGAGGAACCACAATCATACATAGACCAAACCTTCAGTAGAATTCCATCCATTGACAGTTTACTACTTTAGATGCATTGAACCGTTGTATAATTTTATTGATATTATATACTCTGCAAAAAAGAAACACAGAAGTAGTAACATCGTAAATATCTGACGGAGTGTAGCCGACCAGCATACAAAATTAATACCAAAAATGAATTATTTTTTTTCTGCATAGATAAAGATTGATTTGTTTGGAAAGAATGAGGTACTGCAGAAATTTGTTGAAAAGTCCCAAAATTGCAAAACCACAACCATGCCAGAGCCTAGTGCCGAAACACACTGTAGCCATTTTTTTCCACGTAGCACCAAGCACCATTACAAGACTGTGGAACCATTGTCAGACACATGGGACAACATGTGACCTTACCAGATCTTGTCGACCACGTATCACTACTAGAGCACAGGACAGATTCATACAGCTACATAACGAATACTGGGATAATGTCAGCAATTCCAGGATTGCGTAGGATAACAGCCCAGACAGTGAGAAACCGTTTAATTGACTAGATGACTAGTTCGAGGTGTCATTTTGATGGCTGCAACATCAATGGCGTCAAGGTCACAGAGTATGGCCTTAACTGAGATGGAGACAAAATTTGATTAGTGATGAGTCACGTTTTATGCTTCACCATGCGTATGATAGACAACATGTTTTCAGGTGTCGCATGGACCGTTATGCACAAAATTACATACAGGAAGTGGACAGATTTGGTAGTAGTAGTGTGTTTATGAGGGCATCCCTCACCTACACTTGGAGAACTTGGTGCAAGTTCTTGGGAATTTAATGGCACAACATTATACGGATGAGATTCTTCAGCCACACGTCCTTCCGATTATGCAACAAGGGAATGTCATTTTCCTAAACTCACTTGGTTAGACTGACAACAGATTTTTTCAGGAATCACAATATCCAGGTCCTGCCATGACTCTCCAGGTCTCCAGATTTAAACCCAATCGAACATTTATGGGATGTACTGGATCAACGACCGCGAGCAAGTCAGTAACAACCACAGAACCTCTGAGAGTTGGCACAAGCTCTGCAGGCAGAGTGGGTGAACATTCCCCTGGCCACAATTCAGGATCTGATGGCTTCCATGAGACAACGATGCCAGTCAGTTTTGGACTATAATGGTGGTCATACAAGATATTAAGAAAAGGGCCCACTTGCACAAAACGATCTTAGCGCTAAGAGTATCATAAGCCTATGTTAAAGTATGGGAGTTAAGATCATCTTAGCGCTAAGATCGGTTTGTGCAAGTGGGCCCAGATGTGCTGTGATGGCTTTGGTCATTGTTCTACATTGTTATTGCGACAGCTTTGGTCAATGCTCAAGTTACAAACCAGTATATGTCTGTCCTTGAATTATAACTTGCAGGCTGCCATCATAATTCTACAGAAGCCCTGTTGCTGATTCTCTTACTTCAGACCATTGACTTATTGAACCAATAACAGGAGACTAGGGTCTGTCTGGAAGCTGCAAATGTTTTACCGTTACGAAAATAAATGATAAATTTCCACACAACACAAACCAACTTGGGCCTCTCCATTTTCTTCTATTTGACAGTGATTCATCAACACATGCTCAGGATAGAGTCAGAATTGTACAATGGCTTCTGCTTTTAGCAGAGATTTCTTTTAATTATGGAAAGGATTTTGTCGATTTTATATTCTGTTGCCGCCATGTAATTCCATAAATCTGTGTGAGTGGACAGAGTGGGTTGCATGGCCCGTCGCTTCTCATGTTCTGTTCTGCCTTATCTGATTATCACTCCCATCGCCTACTGTGACAATAATGGGTATAGAAGGGCAAGACTATATGGGAAGATAGGGCCCATCAGAAAGGGACATATTGGTATCCAATAAAGTGTAAAGATCTCTTGACCAAGTCAGACATCTATTTATGAGGCCAGTGTTCTAAAGGAAGCCAGTGTTATCTCAATGAACAGGGGCTTGTTTGGAAATCTTTCAGCCTAACAGCTAGATATCCCTAAGAATGTGAATATACATAAAAACGACAAAATCCTTTCCGTACTCAAGAAATCTCTGCTAAAATTGACGTTCATTGTATGGCTCTAATATCATGAGCATGTGTTTCTGAAGTGTTTCAATATCTATGAAGTTTCTGGCTCCCGCAGCCCCAGAAGTAAATTACCTGCTTGAATTGATTTTGTTTCTCAGGATAGGATTACGCCTATCAAAGCCAGAAATAGCTACAAAATCACTGATGCAGTGTTAAGAAATAATCAGTCACTCACTCACTCTCTCCTATCAAAAGTTATGTTTTTCCAATATCAAAATTTAGAGATATTTCATGAAGATGATGCAGAAAGTAATGCTTTTTTCAACTAAGTTGCTAAAATGCCATGACGTTGTATAAATCTGTTATTTTGCAGTGAATATGATGTCCTTCAATGGCCGGTCAGAGTATGACAACAGGTGGCATGAGCTGTGCCAATAACTGACAGCATGTAGGCATTATCTATGTCTGTATGTACAGTCTTTGGTTATAAACTTTAGCGAAATGTTTTAGAAGTCCATATGATAAAAGTACAAAATCCTGTTTAGGGTGTAAAGAACGAAGTGATAATTCTTGTGAATTGATTCCATAGCGGAAAATTGCTTGAGTAGGAAAAAGTTCAGATAAAGCCATCATGTCATAGAAAGTCTGTCTTTGCTTCAGAAATGCACATGTAATCAAGGTGGTTTTCTTTTTATCCATTAAACCCTTGTATCTGACATTGATGAGATTCTTAAATTAAAATGCTAAACAATGAGAAAGGAATTTTGTTTTTCAGCAATTTATTAACAGACAGTTTATAACTTTTGGAAACATCTTATAAAAGATCATGTTAGGGCAGTACAAAAAATGAAGACGCCCCTAAACTGGACAGATACCAGGTTAGAATTCTTGGCACTGAAAACAATTCAGCATCCCTGATTTCAGCGCTTGAGTGACATTTTGTGTGAGTTAATCCCACATTGCATGCAACAGACAAGGCATAAGAAGCTTGTTTACTCTGGGACAAGTGTCTGCCTAGAGGGAGCAAGCATTGATTGAAGTCAGGTGTGGGAGAGACGTTCTGACTCTCAAGGTGTCTACTCTCACACACTTTGTCTATATCAGCACCATTGTAACATTTCTGTGATATACCGTATTGTGTAAAACACTGACCCATTGTGTGTATCAGCAACTTGGTGACATTTCTGTGATATACCGTATTGTGTAAAACACTGACCCATTGTCTATATCAGCAACATTGTAACATTTCTATGATATACCATATTGTGTAAAACACTGACCCATTGTCTCTATCAGCAACATTGTAACATTTCTGTGATATACCGTATTGTGTAAAACACTGACCCATTGTCTGTTTCAGCAACATTGTAACATTTCTGTGATATACCGTATTGTGTAAAACACTGACCCACTGTCTCTATCAGCAACATTGTAACATTTCTGTTATGTACTGTATTTTAAAAAAAACAGTGACCCACAGACCCATGGACTTGTCCCTTTGTTTCATGTTATCATGGACAACTCATGTCAGTTTATGGACACGTCCCTCTGAGTTGTGTTGTCATGGACAACGCATATCAGTTTAAGGACATGTACTTTATTCATCATGCTCACAGTCTACTGGAACCTGTATCCCTCTGAACAATTACCTGCCTAACGTGTTCCGCATGGCAGATGGGAGGCTAGTCATAGTGAGTTTCTAATGCCTGAGCAATACTATGGAATATTTTTTGCAGCGAATATGGTTTTCCTAAATTCATGATAAATAAGTTCCAAGATATCATGGTCCCAATATAGAACTGCACAGGACTCTTGTAATTTGAAATAAAGTGTTATATGTATTCAGAGGTGAATATAGATAATTTCTTACAGTTTAGAAGTAAGAATTATGAAATGTCAAAGCTTCATACAAGCTGAACATGTGCAGGGTGGACACTTTAAGTAAACAAACACAAAAGAACATAAAGATCTGTTTAATGAGCAGATAGACCACTTCCTTTGGTATCTTTTAATATAAAAACATTTGTTTAGATTCCTCAGAAATTAATGTACAGATTTAGCCAGTAGGCAGAGGGTTCTCAGCCTCCAGCCCACGTGTCTGATATGGGGCGTTGGAAACACATGGGGAGCTAAGTGGATGCTTTTTCTGAAGGGAGGTCCTGTTTTTGTTATAACGTTTTGTGTCAGCCATGCTGATGTTCTCCAAGTAAATCTCTTACAGCACTTAACAGCAACACTTACAGCTTCCATCAATGGCAGCCGCTTCACAAGGTCAAGGCCAGGGAACACTTACAGCTTCCATCACTGGCAGCCGTTTCATGGGGTCAAGGCCAGGGAACACTTACAGCTTCCATCACTGCCAGCCGTTTAGCGGGGTCAAGGCCAGGGAACACTTACAGCTTCCATCACTGGCAGCCGCTTCTCGGGGTCAAGGTCAGGGAACACTTACAGCTTCCACCACTGGCAGCCGTTTCACAGGGTCAAGGCCAGGGAACACTTACAGCTTCCATCACTGGCAGCCGCTTCACAGGGTCAAGGCCAGGGAACACTTACAGCTTCCATCAATGGCAGCCACTTTCTTGGGGTCAAGGCAGGGAACACTTACAGCTTCCATCACTGGCAGCCGTTTAGCGGGGTCAAGGCCAGGGAACACTTACAGCTTCCATCACTGGCAGCCGCTTCTCGGGGTCAAGGTCAGGGGACACTTACAGCTTCCATCACTGGCAGAAGCTTCACGGGGTCAAGGCCAGGGAACACTTATAGCTTCCATCACTGCCAGCCGTTTCATGGGGTCAAGGCCAGGGAACACTTACAGCTTCCATCACTGGCAGCCGTTTCATGGGGTCAAGGCCAGGGAACACTTACAACTTCCATCACTGGCAGCCGCTTCACGGGGTCAAGGCAGGGAACACATACAGCTTCCATCACGGGGTCAAGGCCAGGGAACACTTACAGCTTCCATCACTGGCAGCCGTTTCACGGGGTCAAGGCAGGGGACACTTACAGCTTCCATCACTGGCAGAAGCTTCACGGGGTCAAGGCCAGGGAACACTTATAGCTTCCATCACTGCCAGCCGTTTCATGGGGTCAAGGCCAGGGAACACTTACAGCTTTCATCACTGTCAGCCGCTTCACGGGGTCAAGGCCAGGGAACACTTGCAGCTTCCATCACTGGCAGCCGCTTCACAGGGTCAAGGCCAGGGAACACTTCCAGCTTCCATCACTGGCAGCCATTTCACGGGGTAATTCAATTCTTTATCAAAGACCCCAGATTACACCACTTCATAGAGTTGGAATGAAATTTGGTGTTCAGTTTTTCTCAAAGATAATTTATAGGAGCATTTGTGAGTGTGTTATTTATGTGTGATTTATGTGACTGTTGGCTGGTATTGGCAGATGACACTCAGAAACAGAGTCCTTGGTAGATGTCAGTTTAAGGAATTATCCTTATGATCAGTGTCAGCCTTGAAGTCAACACCTTTCCTCAACACTAAACAGGTACTTGTAATAACCCTGGTTTGAAAAAACAGGAGGATATAACGATCAGCATGCCCATCCGTCTGCATTCCGTTTTGTTTTCCAGAGCAGAACTCCGAAACCATTAAATATTTCTTGTTGATTAGTCTATTTTGAGCTGGTGCCTTTTTGATGATTTGGGATTATTTGTTTTATTTATTTTTGTTTTTGTTCATGATGACAAGTTGTAAATTTGGGTAGTGCTTATTTCCGGAGTAGAGCTCCTAAACTGTCAAATATTTCTTGTTGAAACTTGCTATATAGATTATTCTATTGTGAACTGGTGCCTTTTTGATGATTAGGATTATTTATTTTAAATTTTTTTCATTTAAAAATGTTTAGACTTGCTGTTTAGACTTGCTGGTTACACTTGCTGTTTAGACTTGCTGTTTACACTTGCTGTTTACACTTGCTGTTTAGACTTGCTGTTTAGACTTGCTGTTAACACTTGCTGTTTAGACTTGCTGTTAACACTTGCTATCAACACTTGCTGTTTAGACTTGCTGTTAACACTTGCTGTTAACACTTGCTGTTTAGACTTGCTGTTTAGACTTGCTGTTAACACTTGCTGTTTAGACTTGCTGTTTAGACTTGCTGTTAACACTTGCTGTTTAGACTAGCTGTTAACACTTGCTGTTAACACTTGCTGTTTAGACTTGCTGTTTAGACTTGCTGTTAACACTTGCTGTTTAGACTAGCTGTTAACACTTGCTGTTAACACTTGCTGTTTAGACTTGCTGTTAACACTTGCTGTTTAGACTTGCTGTTTAGACTTGCTGTTAACACTTGCTATCAACACTTGCTGTTTAGACTTGCTGTTTAGACTTGCTGTTTAGACTAGCTGTTAACACTTGCTGTTAACACTTGCTGTTTAGACTTGCTGTTTACACTTGCTGTTTAGACTTGCTGTTTAGACTTGCTGTTTAGACTTGCTGTTAACACTTGCTATCAACACTTGCTGTTTAGACTTGCTGTTAACACTTGCTGTTTAGACTAGCTGTTAATACTTGCTGTTAACACTTGCTGTTTAGACTTGCTGTTTACACTTGCTGTTTACACTTGCTGTTTAGACTTGCTGTTTACACTTGCTGTTTAGACTTGCTGTTTAGACTTGCTGTTTAGACTTGCTGTTAACACTTGCTGTTTAGACTAGCTGTTAACACTTGCTGTTAACACTTGCTGTTTAGACTTGCTGTTTACACTTGCTGTTTACACTTGCTGTTTAGACTTGCTGTTTACACTTGCTGTTTAGACTTGCTGTTTACACTTGCTGTTTAGACTTGCTGTTTAGACTTGCTGTTTACACTTGCTGTTAACACTTGCTGTTTACACTTGCTGTTTACACTTGCTGTTTAGACTTGCTGTTTACACTTGCTGTTTACACTTGCTGTTTAGACTTGCTGTTTAGACTTGCTGTTTAGACTTGCTGTTTAGACTAGCTGTTAACACTTGCTGTTAACACTTGCTGTTTAGACTTGCTGTTTACACTTGCTGTTTAGACTTGCTGTTTACACTTGCTGTTTAGACTTGCTGTTTACACTTGCTGTTTAGACTTGCTGTTTACACTTGCTGTTTACACTTGCTGTTTAGACTTGCTGTTTACACTTGCTGTTTAGACTTGCTGTTTACACTTGCTGTTTACACTTGCTGTTTAGACTTGCTGTTTAGACTTGCTGTTTACACTTGCTGTTTACACTTGCTGTTTAGACTTGCTGTTTACACTTGCTGTTTACACTTGCTGTTTACACTTGCTGTTTAGACTTGCTGTTTAGACTTGCTGTTTACACTTGCTGTTTAAACTTGCTGTTTAGACTTGCTGGTTACACTTGCTGTTTAGACTTGCTGTTTACACTTGCTGTTTACACTTGCTGTTTAGACTTGCTGTTTAGACTTGCTGTTAACACTTGCTGTTTAGACTAGCTGTTAACACTTGCTGTTAACACTTGCTGTTTAGACTTGCTGTTTACACTTGCTGTTTAGACTTGCTGTTTAGACTTGCTGTTTAGACTTGCTGTTAACACTTGCTGTTTAGACTTGCTGTTAACACTTGCTGTTAACACTTGCTGTTTAGACTTGCTGTTAACACTTGCTGTTTACACTTGCTGTTTAGACTTGCTGTTTACACTTGCTGTTTAGACTTGCTGTTTACACTTGCTGTTTAGACTTGCTGTTTAGACTTGCTGTTTACACTTGCTGTTAACACTTGCTGTTTAGACTTGCTGTTTACACTTGCTGTTTAGACTTGCTGTTTACACTTGCTGTTTACACTTGCTGTTTAGACTTGCTGTTTAGACTTGCTGTTTAGACTAGCTGTTAACACTTGCTGTTAACACTTGCTGTTTAGACTTGCTGTTTACACTTGCTGTTTAGACTTGCTGTTTACACTTGCTGTTTACACTTGCTGTTTAGACTTGCTGTTTACACTTGCTGTTTAGACTTGCTGTTTACACTTGCTGTTTACACTTGCTGTTTAGACTTGCTGTTTACACTTGCTGTTTAGACTTGCTGTTTACACTTGCTGTTTACACTTGCTGTTTAGACTTGCTGTTTAGACTTGCTGTTTACACTTGCTGTTTACACTTGCTGTTTAGACTTGCTGTTTACACTTGCTGTTTAGACTTGCTGTTTACACTTGCTGTTTAGACTTGCTGTTTAGACTTGCTGTTTAGACTTGCTGTTTAGACTTGCTGTTTACACTTGCTGTTTAGACTTGCTGTTTACACTTGCTGTTTACACTTGCTGTTTACACTTGCTGTTTAGACTTGCTGTTTACACTTGCTGTTTAGACTTGCTGTTTACACTTGCTGTTTACACTTGCTGTTAACACTTGCTGTTAACACTTGCTGTTTAGACTTGCTGTTTACACTTGCTGTTTAGACTTGCTGTTTACACTTGCTGTTTACACTTGCTGTTTACACTTGCTGTTTACACTTGCTGTTTAGACTTGCTGTTTAGACTTGCTGTTTACACTTGCTGTTTAGACTTGCTGTTTAGACTTGTTGTTAACTCTTGCTGTTTAGACTTGCTGTTTAGACTTGCTGTTTACACTCGCTGTTTGGGACTGTTGGCTTGTATTGACGGAGTACTCAGTAGAGAGTCATAGTAGAAGGGGTTAGGATCAGTGTCAGCCCTGAAGTCATCACCTTTCCTCAACACTATACAGGTACTTGTTTGGAAAACTTTGGGTTTGTTGGAAGAAATTACACATTACATACTGAGCTAGTCTTGTTTGTTCTAAAATGATATTGGAAATAGTTTTAAAAGATAATAGTTTTGTTTGGAAATAGATAATAGTTTTGTTTGTATCACACTTTTTATGAATTCCTAAAAATGATATTGGAAATAGTTTTAATAGATAAATGTTTTGTTTGTATCACTTTTATGAATTCCTTTTTTTCACATATTTCAATGTTTTCCAAATTTGTATGTTGTTCACAAATATTTCTTTGCATGAAAATGCTATTTTCTGTGTGGAACTATCGGTAGTTCTGATTGTGGACAAGGGATTTGTCTACTTGAGGATAGAACTGTTTACTCCCATTGGCAAATGATTGGTGGAGTAGCCAAGTGGTTAAAGTGTCTGCTCATCTGGCCAAAGGGTTCAAATCCCCACAATGAACAATGTGTGAAACCCAAGTTAGGTGTCCCCTGCCATATCATTGCCGGAATATTAGTAATAGCAGCATACAACGCACTCAGTGACATCACTCAGTGTATGTAAACATGGAATAACACCCACGCCCTAAAAATATATATTTAAATACAAATCAATTGTTGCGGCCAAAAGTTTTATTTAGTTAATTGAACTTATGTTTACCTGACACTAACCGTTCACTGTTTACTAACAGATGCTCAGGGCGTTTTCCTTTACTTTCCATCAGTGATGAAGTAATATTGCTGTTATATTGAACACATGCTGTGTCGGACACAGAGGGGACTGAGTACTGAGAGGTTGGAGTGCACACAACCTGCTCTTGGAGGCAGGGATGTGGGGAGACATGCTGTACTGAAGGTGAAGGATTAGGTGTGTCCTGTAGGGGACGTGTCGTTCCACAAAACGATTGTCGTGCTTAGACGATCGTAACTCTCATATTTTAACATAGACTTATGACAATCATAGTGCTATGTTTGCTTTGTCGATTTAATGCCATTCTGGACTGGACACTGTGCCTGATTGTATTATTAAATAGGAATGGGTGCTGTCCGTCTGTCAGTCCACCATGTTTTCTTTCCTGAGCATATATCTTGATCAATCTTTGAATGTCAGCAATGAACTGGTGTATTTCGCTGTTAAGATATTTGGAAAAGTTTATTTTTCCTGGTTTCCATGACGACTAATTCCAATCAATGAAGGGTTTATTTTCATAGAGTAACTCATGACATGAACCATTTGTATTTCCTTGCTTATCAATCAAGTGGTCAACTGATTTTTTAAGTTGATGGAAGTTTTTAACTTTTTTAATTTTACTTATTCCATCAAACAAATGGAAAAGCCCAGTGTATCCGATGTAACCACCGTCCCAGTGATCAGCTGACAGTATCACCATACTGCTGAGATGGCTGAAAGAAATAGTCAGCTGTCAGTTATGGATTCCTTGTTTGTTTGTTGTTTAATGCAGCACTCAGCAATATTCCAGCTATATGACGGCGGTCTGTAAATAATCGAGTCTGGACCAGGCAATCCAGTGATTGACATCATGAGCATCAATCTATGCAATTGGGATACGGTGACATACATCAACCAAGTCAGCGAGTCTGACCATCCGATCCCGTTAGTCGCCTCTTACGACAAGCATAGTCACCTTTTACGGCAAGCCTGGGCTTCTGAGGGCCTATTCTACCCCGGATCTTCACGGGTCATATTCCTTGTAATCAGACCAAGTCAAGGGCAGCATTCGGGTCAGGGACTTGCTGTCAATAGAACATGCCACTGGCTGGGGATAGGAGTGGGTCATGCTTGTTATCCCCCCCCCCCATGAAGTGGAAGAGGAATATAGCAATGGGTGCTGTCTGTCCATCCTTCTGTCTTCTTTTCCGTATAAGAGCTCAAAACCCATGAGAGATATCTTAACCAAATTTGGAACAAAGATAGGTCTAGTAGTGAACTGGTGCCTTTTGTTTGGAATTTTTTAAATATATATTTTTAGAGTTTCCAAGGCACCAACTTTGACAAGAAAAGGCACATTGGCGTGGGATAGGAGTGAGTCATGCATGTTTTTTATCTGTCAGCGTGTAACAGTGATTGTCAGGTGGCGAGGTAGACCAGTGGGTCATGCTCATTACACGGAAGATTTCGCTTCAGTTCCCTACATGGGTACAATGGTACCAATTTCTGGTTGCCAATGCCATGATATTGGCTCACTCACTCACTCACTCACTCACTCCAATGGGATTTCAGAATGGAGTGCATGGAATATCAGTCTGGACCAGACAAACCACTTGTCAGTATCATGGCCCAGTGGTCAAGGCAGGTCCTTATGCAGTTCCCCATCATCAGTTATGTATTTTACATTATGTTTTGGGCTGCCTTGTATTTAATGTAAACACCCTATCTCCTTCACCCTTTATTCAAAGCCCCTCTAATTAGTATTCAGTGTGTGGCAGTGGGGTAGCCTAGTGTTTAAAGTGTTCACTCATCACGCCGAAGGTCCAGGTTCAATTCCCCACATGGGTAGAATGTGTGAAGCCAATTTCTGGTGTCCCTGACCGTGATATTGCTGGAATATATTGCTGAAAGCGGTGTAAATCCATACTCAATAGTATTCATTGTAGTGGGAATGTCATGAGATCCAGTCATCCAAATGTCACCAACCCAAGTACACTCCCCGCCCTGCAGCCATATTGTCCACCTAATTCACAGTATAACAATCATGTTTCACAAGAACACTCTGCTCCAGTTATGGAAACATGACACTTGGAAGTCCAAATGACTTCAATCTATTCATGAACTGGTTTTTTTCATGGATTTAAAAAACGAGTTCCTTTCCAGCTCGTAGCTGCCACAAATGTTGTTGAACTTGATTACCGAGGCATATTCCTCCACCCACATCATGGAATGACAATCCCCTTCAAGCTTGCATGGAGTGATAAGTCATGGCAGCCTGATAAAGACGTAACTTTTTTATCACTTGAGATAGCTGCCTCCAATTTCACAAAATGTGAGTGCAATTCCCCAACAACTGTGTCATCAGCTAACAAAGCCTCACAGGGCAACGGAACAATACGCACAGTGAAGTCATTGTGGGCTGAATCAATTTTAATCACCAACTTATCTCAGAATGAGTGTGAAAATTCCTGTTTAGGATAAGAAGAAGATGAACACTTCCATATCTGTGTTTTATGTGTAAACACTCGTGTAACTATCATGAACCAGAAGAACTGTAATTTTTCATGACCTAATTTTCGAAGACCATAGGAGCTCAAATCTTAGATCACAGGAAAAGTATGTTTTTCTTCTTCAAATTGGACACGGAGTGGGGTTCTGATACACTGAAACATTCATTCAATTTGCGCTCTGTGATAACTTTATCAGTGTGATATTGGTGAGAACATCAAGTGGGGGTTATTAGCTTTAAGGAAAATAGTTTCCTCTGGAGCTGCTTGACAGGAAACCCAGTGCATGCTGGGTACTTGATGCAGACTGACTCCTGATAGATTCTGTAGTGTATTGAATGAAACCACAGCTCGGACGGCAAATAAATTTAAATTTTATTGATGGAATGGGAAAAGGAAACCTCAGATGTACAAATTGGATTTTTACGTTTGATTTTTAGCTGAATTGGCTGTCTATCAGTGATGGTTGTGAACATACTGATTTATGGTCTGTCGGCGTCGCCAGTCTGTCTGTATGTGTTACTCGTACCTGTTTGTATCCATATCTATAAACATGTTGTTTAAACCCTACTGATATGTAAATTTGACCACAACAACTTTAGGACTTTATAGTTGTGATTTGAAACAGCTTCACGAGACGCTATCGATGAAGAGAGTTTTAGGCTTCTTGTACAGTTTGTCTGCCAGAACGTTCAGATTCAGGTTAAGTTCAGGGTCATTTAATCGGATTCACAAAGTTGCCTCAAACTTTCTTTTTCATTTCCCGTCGAAGTAATTCCAGTTTAATAAACATATATTTTTGTCACCTTTTGTTTCATAACATCACATGTAGCTACTTTCCCCAGTAGAGCAGGGCCCCATGCTGCAATCTGTGCTTGTTGTACAAGGAAACTTAGAGGAGCCCACTTGCACAAAGCAATCTTAGGCTTAAATAATCGAAACTTCCATACTTTAACATAGACTTAAGATAATCTTTACGCTAAGATGGCTTTGTGCAAGTAGGCCCTGAAATGTAACGTAGGCAGCTTCATATTTTCTCTAGTTCCATGTGTACCATATTCAACGTATGAAGTGCCCCCATCAGTAAGCGTCTCTTACCAACTTCTAGACCTATCATTGTAAGCGCCTATACTCAGCCTGAAAGGAAAGCTGACAGTTTGTATTTACTTTTCTAGCTACCTTCTAGTCTTGTGATATGGAGCATCTTTACGGATCAGATGCAACTCAAACACCTGTCAAGAGCATTTCTAAAGGTGGCTGTTTCTGTTAATCCTACAAAAACAACAACATTGCATTCATTGTTGTGTGTGAAACAACCTTTGATCTTGACATTGTGAATAATTAAAATAACACTTAATGTCAGTTACTGGCTCTTTATGACTAACATTCTGTTTGTGTGCAACAGAGCACCTGCTGCCCTAGATGTTATTCCACACAATGGATGCCTGTTGGGGATTAATGCCACGAGTAGACGACGGAAGGCATCTTCCATGTTCTCACTAATTCTTGGCGTAAGTTGCGGAAACAAAAATCAAATGGATGAGCAGGCAGAGAAGCCGTGTCATGTGATTAAAAACAATCTGTGGCTGAAGCAGGCAGACTGGTCGATCACTGAAATTGTACACCCAACAAAAAGCAAGAACCCGTTTTAACACCAGGGGTATTTTGGTTGTTTTGGTGACAAATTTAACTTATCAGTTTTTTAATGCCTGTTTCATGCTATTTTCGCTTTTTTTAATTTCATTTCAGTCAAGCATCTATAATCAAGCATGTCTTAAAGTATTAAAATCAGCAAGGTTGCTATGCTCACTTTAATGAGTACACCTCTTTGTCAGTTTTCTAAGCACCCTGAGAATTTATTACAGCAAATATGGTGTCCTAAATATTATTCACGGCATCTTCTGTGTATCATTGTGGTTAAGCTACATTCACTCGCTGGGAAAAGGATGCTAACCTGATGGATTAGATAAAGATGATCCAGTCGTATCATGTTTTTCAGCTAATTTACCTTTTACGCTCCATGGAATCTGTTTTGGCGGAAAATCCAGACTGATTAATCTTTTTCATTGTTAAGAATATGTTTTTTTTATCCAAAACTGGCTGCCACAGGAGATATCGCTTGGGTGAGATCAAGTGATATCTACATTGTAGATAAGCATTGCAGACCATTGTGACGTCTTTGGTTACCATGACATCACAATCAAATGACATCACTAATGGCTCTGCTACTGAAGCTGTTAGCTTTACTTTTTACACTTCAGTCACTGCTTATTACTGTCTACAAAGTGCAAAAGTTGGAAGAATGATGATTGATAATGAATAAATACTCACCCTCGTGTCTTTTGATATCAAATATATCAACACTCATTGATAGATTTGCTATCATATCAAAAGACACTCGGGCGTGTACTGGTCAACATAAGTCAATTAACAAAGCATTTAGGCTTCCCTTCCATACAAGAGAGGTCGAGTTAGTACTTTATAATGGTGGTGATTCTATTGAACAAAACCAATTCAAATTGTTTTTCATTTTTATGTCAACTTCGGATATTTATTTTAGCAAAATGAAAGAGAAATGTTGTGAGGATTAATTTATGATTAATTTATAAAAACACAAATGAAGATACAATGAAAAAGATTAAAAACCCAGCATATTTTCAACTAAACACAGCACTTAATTTTTTATTGTGCAGAATTGATGGTAGTCACATTCACAAAACAAAAATTAGATAATAAGATAATAAATAGGTTGGGCCATCAAGTCTATTCTTTGTGCAATTTAATCTTTAACTATTTCTTGAAATATATATGATGTTTTTTCTGGAATTAAGTATGCACTCTAGTTGTATACAACATGTTTTACTGATGTTGTTCCTGGTCAGAGACAACACAACATCTGCGTTCCCCCAGATCGCAGATCTCCGTCTGCAACAACACCATGATAGATGAGGTGGCGCCCTCTCTAAACAATCACACTATTGCGTGGGACCCTTGCCAGCCACCCAGCTATCAAAGAGGCAACTACAAGAACCAAAGTCAAATAACCAGAAAACCTGGGTAATACCATCATCCAGTCGGGTGAGCTTTGTTGAAGTAATGCCTTGTTACGCATCACTCACTGAACATCCATTACGTACTGCCGCAGCCTGTGACGCACAATGTGGTGGGGGCTTTATGCTGATGGTAGTCATTTAAAACAGACATTCATCATGTGTAGTCTCCTTGCTGACAGTTAACTTCAAACAGACGTACCACTCACCATGTGATGTGGATATTCCGAGTTTCCTAATGGGGATAAATAAATGTAGATGTTGTCCTATGTCACTACATGTTATAAACCATCCATAAAGTTGTACATTTTCTTATTTACACACCAATGTCTAGAATGACAATCAGACAGTTAGTTGTCCTACGAATAGGATGCGATTCGGACTGGGCATGCCAACATCTCCAGACAACCAGTCAGATTTATGGGCCATTGGGCTCTCGGAATATCCTATCTAATGTTGAGTTGTATATATTTCCTGCATAGTATCTTACACTGCACCATTTTACAAGGAACCCATGGTAAAGGGACCTGGTTATCTACTATTGTCCGGGGTGCCGTTGTACAAAACAACCTTAGCAGTAATTCCATGTTAAGGTATGGGAGTTACGACTTAGCGCTAAGGTTGCTTTGTACAACGTCACCCAGAGCAGTTGTGTCCCTAAGGCAGTATCCTACAACTGTGGGTTTGAATCCCAGTTTCACACTTATTATGATTCATGGTTTGTTTGCACCGTACCCATGCTTGTTGGTAAAACTGAAATATTCATATTTATCATACCCATGCAGTTACATTGAATCCCATTCAATAACATTTTGAGCCAATCAGATGGCGGCACAGGCTCAGATAACTTTATAATGTACTGTGAGTGCATGGCTAGGAAATGGGCTTCACACATTGTACTCATGTGGGGAATCGAACCCGGTTCTTCGTTGTGAAGAGCAAAAGCTTTAACCACTAGGCTACCCCACCACCCCAGCCATGAAGTTTTCAGTAGGAATTATGAGTGTGGATTCTACCTTTGTGGGGAAAGGGGTTGTGGGGGTGGGTGCACAGCTTCTTGGAAAGGCGGGATGGGGGTTTGGACTTAAAATGAATTAATGAATTAATGAATTAAAAAAAAAAAAGAATTAAAATATTTCAGGACACAATTTTCATTTTTAAGGCAAAAATGAGTCATTTGATACGTTTGTTATTACTGTCATCAAATGATTTAGCTATATGTTTGTGTCTGGTCTGCGCAGGCCTACTGGGTCCTCATGTAGCTATCAAGCAGGCTGTCTTTGGACTTGTCCTCTAACAGGCAGCCACCATCAAATAAAGTGTCTGGGGAGTACCAAGTGTTCTTGTTATGTGGCTTACGGGCGGCTGATAGACTTATCAATGCATGATTTGTGTCAATTTGGGAGGATTTTGTTGATTTTGTGGAAGAAAAGGCAATTACTTTCTCATTTTTAATATATCTTTACGAAATACGTATTCCTCAACCAAGATAACCAGTTGGCAGGAATGTCAACCAATTTGCTCCCCTCCATTATGCAATTAAACAATATTTTACAGCTGTAATGATCAGGTGAGTGTTTTTTAATGAAGAAAACATAGATATTTTCTTGTGTTGGAGGAGCAGTGAAAGATTATAGCCATCATCAGAACGGCGCCATACTCACTCTTGAGCTGACATGTTTATCATCCAATCAGGATGTTGCATCAATTCTTTAACTGGCTGATATACCTGTTATGTGCTTCAAGTGGTCAGGATACTGGGAGCTCACTTTCTTCCCACAACAACACAACTAAACTCTGCATAGAATAAGGTTTATGGCACCTTATGCCAAAATTAATCCAGCAGACTGTCTAAGCAGGATAGACCCTAGTCAGGAATATTAGAGTCAGGCAACATTTAATGCATGTGCGGTAAGACAAAAAGAAGTGAATATTTTTCCCCAAACAATCACATATAAATTGGTGGAAACATAATGTAAATAAGGTGGGCATTGACGCTGATGGAGGTGTTCGGTCTTGAGATGATCGCCTCTGGTAGTGGGACAAGGGGACACTGGTTGGTTGTGGCTTGTCGGGAGATTTAATGGAGGTTTGAGAGATGAGAGCGGCCATCGGCAAGCTGCATGTCACGTACAGGTTAAGCTGATAATTCCGCTATAACCTTAAACCAAGTCAAGTGATATCAGAGAAAATTGAATAGGATTTTTTACCTGTAAGGTCAAGGTCAAGGTCAAGGTCACTTTACAGAAATGTGGCAAAGTTCTGATGAATGTGTTGACGGTGTCCTGGATTGACATACTACTCACACGAGTGTCTTCTGATATCAAGTATATGAACACTTGTCAATATGTTTCATATCAAATGACGCAAGGATAAGATTCTATTGATCATCCCAAATCATTCGTCAAACTTTTTCAGTTTGTAAACAGTTTCAAGATAGACACAATTTTTATGGATAACAACTTCTTTAATACTGTAAAAGGCGACATTTCGGTATAGATCCTTATACCGTTGTCCATAAAAATTGTGTCAGTCTTGCTTGACAACGGTATAAGGATCTATACCGAAACGTCGCCTTTTACAGTATTAAAGAAGTTGTTATCCATAAAAATTGTGTCTATCTTGTCATCCGTCAACTTCTAAGTAATGCCTATCAAACAATTTGTAAACAGTTTCAATCAGCGTTTATGGTATTCAGAGTACAGCTAACCAGAATCAGTGACAGAGAGATTGGTGATGTCATTTGATTGTGGCATCATAGTAACCGATGATGTCACAATGGCCTGCAAGGTATTGTGATGCAATTTCATAGCAGTGACATCCTACCCAAAAGATATCTCCTGTGGAAACACGTTTTGATGATAAATACACACGGGTAATTACATAACACATCACTGTTACATCCATAAGATATGGAAGATATTTCTGTGAAGAGTTGCATCCCTTTACTGTGCCAGGATGCCCTGGTTGTGGGTTTGCTGCCCCGCATCTTTGACCTGTACCAGTTTAAGCTTTCCTCCCTCATAAATCTGATTTGCCATGTTAAACCCCAATTCTCTGCACAAGCAATTCAATTATGTCTTTGGGAAATACCTGCTGTGATAAGCTAAAATGTTGCTTGGTGTAGCATTAAAAGCAAAGTGAGTGAGTGAGTTTGGTTTTATGCCGCCTTTAGCAATATTGCAGCAATGTTAGCGGTTAAAAGCAAAGAAATCTGTGGGCAATATTTAATATAAGTGGCCATTTGAACTTTATTGTTTTTGTTTGTTGGTCCTTTTTCTTCCGAAGTTCCACCATTGTGGACAGTGCCCCTCCATGCCGTACAGGGAATAGCACCGATTTCCAAAGTTTTAGAATGGTAAATAATGCAGCACTCTTGTCAAACAGTGACAAATGTATTAAACATAACAGTCAAGGTCCCCTTGTGAGATCCATAATATGTTATTGTGATGTTGAGTTTTTTTATTTATTTGTTTGTTTACACCATACTGGGCAATATTCAAGCTGTGCGAGTTAAGGCTGTATGTAGTCTGATCTGGACAAGACAGTCCACTGATTGACATCATGAGAAAAGACACTCAGTCTGACCACCCGATCCTTGAAGTTGCCTCTTTCGACCAGCCTGGGTAGCTGGGACAAGTTCTTGTGTCATATGTCTGAAGTCCCCAACTGCATACCCAGAAAATACATTACTCACAGTATTTCACCATGACCAAGTATTTGAATTGCCCTTCACTATATCTGGCAGGATTGTGCCCGATATAGACCTAGTAAGCCATCAGTATTGACACTGCGGCTCGTATCCATATGTTATCCCATGTAAACATCTGACCTATGACAAGCATCCTCGATAACATTCACCACCCCCTCCCCCTCGCCCCTCAACCTCCCTCCTTCTCTCCTCACATAACATGCCACTTCTGAATGGCAAGACATCATGTTACCATTTGTCACAATATTGCGGTTTGTAAACATCGAGTGTTCCAGATTAAATCAGTTAACTTCCCTTTGTTCATACAGCCCTTATCAGATCAAAGGCAGGGTTGTTTAGTAGCGTATTTCTCACACACATATTTGTCATTATGCGACTGTCACTTTCTGTTGCTCATCCTCTGGGTGCCATTGATGGGATCAGGTGATGTATGGCAGCTACACATGGCGCAGGTTGTTGTTGGTGTCATGGAACATGATAAATGGAGTACTTTCCCTGAGTCTCTGCATTAAGTGGATTGGTTGTTTAATCTGCGATACATTGTCAGCTATTATATTCTATCTCCTTGATCAGAGCTGGTCGAGACTGGGAAATATTAAATGGGATTTATTTCTGACCGTGAAACAGTTCCGGCTTCATTTTGTAGCAGTAGACTTGCTTAAGTTGCTTACAAAATTAACATTTAATAGAAACATTAACAGTAAAATTGTAATTTTAACAAAAAGCATGAACTTATTGTGTTCCTGTAAAAGTCTAATGTCTTTATTCTCAACCTGTCTCATTACCAAGATACAATACTTAGAATGACATGGGTTTATAGTTTACTTGACTCAAAGTCAAGTGAACTTATGTCGTGGCTTGTTTGTCCAGCATCCATCGTGAAGATCCTCTCCAAAACCACTGGACCAATGAATCTGACACTTCACAATGAGGACCTAAATTTGTTCAAGAGGTCACAATCAAATTTTGAAAATGGCCGCATTGGCAGCCATATTGCAAAACTATATGTGTCCATTACTCGGCCATGTTGTACATAATGTAAGCGAAGTTGGAATTTGTTGAGATAATTGTAGCACACAACATGTATGTTCAGTTTTTGCAATAATTTAAATTTGGACCCCTGTTATTGCCATATTCTTACATTCTTTCAACTGCATATTTTGCTTTGCAAACTTCTCCTTTCTCCTTTCAAATAAAGCAGCTGAACTTTGGCATGTATGTTCTCCTTACGATGGCATCATGTTTTGTTAAGATCATTAGAGTTTAGTGCAACTGTTAGTTGGCAAGACAAGACAGTTTATTCAATATAGAGACCAAAGGCCCAAAATACATACACATATAGAAATTACATTTCTAAGCACTTCAATTTATTTATACCAGGAGAAAGTGCTTAAGGGTGTAATTAGTAGTTTTCTTTGTATCAGGTAGACAAATATATCCTACAGTTATTTTGCACATGTTTCGTCGTGTTCATTGTAATTCCTGCTTTCTGATTAGCTGAATTGGTCACGTGTTATTGTATTCATTTCCTGATGAATGTAAAAAATTCAGCCATACCCACCGAGGCAGACTACTTTTAATACTACGGAATGTTGGTGATTCATACAGTTTGCACATTGGTTTTTCAATTCAAACCTCAAATTGACAATGAACTGAAAAAAATACACAGTCAATCCTTAAATAAAGACTTTAAAAGTACAGTAAACTACAGTTATAACGAACACGCTTATAACGAACTGACGGATATAACAAACTTACTTTTTGGGCCCGACTACATGCTGTAGTCATGCTGTATATGTACTTATAACGAACTACGGTTATAACGAACTAAAATTAGTAGTTCCTTTGAGTTCGTTATAACCGTAGTTTACTGTATTAAAAATTGTTGTTGCAAATCTGCAACTCTTTTCTTGACCTTTATATAGCAATATTTCTGTTACATTGTGTGTCACAAACGTTGATGACCTTCCTTCATAACTAGTCATGTTCATGCTTTGTACCCTACCCCCCCCCCCCTGTGGGTGTTAATGTACAATCTTCTTCTGGGATAAGTCATGGCTGATAACATATGCCATCTTAAAATAATGAGCTTACAATATTATCCTGAATCACAGCCGAAGCCCACATTGGTATGTAGAACATGGAAACCAACAGGAATCTAAATGGAACTTTCCTGATTGATGGTTTTCTGTTTTGTTAAATGCAAGTTTTAATGGTTTCCATGAAGCCTTGACACTGTCTACTTTCACTGATAGTTTTTGTTAAATGTTTTTATTTCATTTATTCAACCCTTGAAGTCAGACTTTGTACATCACAGGCAGGGGAACTACCTACTTGGCCAAGCTGCAACTTATGAAGTGCACTACGACGTAGAGGAGAGTATTCTAACTGCTTTATCTCTCAATGAACTGTTTCAGAACTGTGAGGCAGTGGTCAGCTACTCGGGATAACTGTGACGGACAGCAGGACAGCCACTACTTGATTGTCTCTGTCTGATTGTGGGGGATTAATAGTTTGTGTTGTCAGACAGGAGTGGACCATCACCGATGACCATCTCCGTCGTGACGTGGAGACATGCTGCTGTGGCAGGCAGGGTTATTGTAGTACCACCAAAGATTGGACCAATTACAGGAATCTCCAGGGCTGATCTGTGCTGGGATCAGTGTAGCTACTTGGGAACTGATCTCTGACAGGGATATCATGACCAGAATAGACCTACGGGATCAACCTGGGGACAAGGCCTTGTTCTCATTTGTCAGCCAATATTTGCTTGTATTCTGAACAAAAGGCCATGTTGTCATTTGTCAGCCAATATTTGCCTGTATTCTGAACAAAAGGCCATGTTCTCATTTGTCAGCCAATATTTGCCTGTATTCTGAACAAAAGGCCATGTTCTCATTTGTCAGCCAATATTTTACTGTATTCTGAACAAAAGGCCATGTTCTCATTTGTCAGCCAATATTTTACTGTATTCTGAACAAAAGGCCATGTTCTCATTTGTCAGCCAATATTTGCCTGTATTCTGAACAAAAGGCCATGTTCTCATTTGTCAGCCAATATTTGCCTGTATTCTGAACAAAAGGCCATGTTCTCATTTGTCAGCCAATATTTGCCTGTATTCTGAACAAAAGGCCATGTTCTCATTTGTCAGCCAATATTTTACTGTATTCTGAACAAAAGGCCATGTTCTCATTTGTCAGCCAATATTTGCCTGTATTCTGAACAAAAGGCCATGTTCTCATTTGTCAGCCAATATTTGAATGTATTCTGAACAAAAGGCCTTGTTCTCATTTGTCAGCCAATATTTGAATGTATTCTGAACAAAAAGCCCTATGCACATTATCACTGTATTCTGAAGGGTGTTGTAGTAGAATAGGGGAAGTGAACTGGGGTTGAACATCACTTTCAAGATTATTTCACTTACATAGCGACAAGTATGCATATGTGTCTGTGTGTCTGTGTCTGTTTGGCTGCTTGCATTAGTCAAGATTAATGCAGATTTTATAGTCCTAGCCCACTGAGATACCATGCTGCAGTTTAACATGAGTACCCCATTCAGACACAGTATACTAACTAGTGCTTGTTTTAGCCGAGTGCCAGGCAGGGTCACAACAAGTACCATCTTATCACAACAATTGGTATGATGCATCCGGGGATCGAACTTCTGACCTTCCTCTCTCCGGGCAGATATCTAACCACTAGGCCATGGAGGTGGTCTGTAATACATAAGGTGGGCATGATGAATGCAAGGTGGGGTGGTGGGTGTCGAGGGCTGGGAGCTGTGTGTGTTGTGGTGTCGGGGGCTGTGAGCTGTGTGTGTGTTGTGTGTTGGGGTGTCGGGGGCTGTGAGCTTTGTGTGTGTTGTGTGTTGGGGTGTCGAGGGCTGGGAGCTGTGTGTGTGTTGTGTGTTGGGGTGTCGAGGGCTGGGAGCTTTGTGTGTGTTGTGTGTTGGGGTGTCGGGGGCTGTGAGCGGTGTGTGTGTGTTGGGGTGTCGAGGGCTGTGAGCTTTGTGTGTGTTGTGTGTTGGGGTGTCGGGGGCTGTGAGCGGTGTGTGTGTGTTGGGGTGTCGAGGGCTGGGAGCTGTGTGTGTGTTGTGTGTTGGGATGTCGAGGGCTGGGAGCTGTGTGTGTGTTGTGTGTTGGGGTGTCGGGGGCTGTGAGCGGTGTGTGTGTGTTGGGGTGTCGAGGGCTGTGAGCTGTGTGTGTGTTGTGTGTTGTGTGTTGGGGTGTCGGGGGCTGTGAGCGGTTTGTGTGTGTTGGGGTGTCGAGGGCTGGGAGCTGTGTGTGTGTTGTGTGTTGGGGTGTTGAGGGCTGTGAGCTGTGTGTGTGTTGTGTGTTGGGTGTGTCGAGGGCTGGGAGCTGTGTGTGTCTGTTCTGTGTTGGGGTCTGGGAGCTGTGTGTGTGTGTAGTGTGTTGGGGTGTCGAGGGCTGGCAGGTGTGTGAGATGTGTGTTCGAGTTGGGGTTTCGAGGGCTAGGAGGTGTGTGTGTTGTGCATTGTTGTTGTTTGGGTGGCTGGGAGGTGTGTGTGTGTGTTGTGTATTGGGGCAGGGGGCAATGAATGCAGACCTATCAGCACGTATAGCTAGACTAATTCCAAGAGTGTGCTGGGAAGATGTCAAAATGTGTTTATGGTGTGAGGGGATTCACCCTGCACTGATGTGTGCGGTAGACACAGGTCAAGTTCAATTCTGGTACCACTAAACCAACAGAGAATGGTTAGGAGCTCTGGACAATGTCGAGTTTAGTTCTGGTACCAGTATACCAACAGAGAACTGAAATACATGTATGTGAATTATTTTACTTCTGATATTCTGTTGAGATATTGATTTAACAATGAGGACCAGGAATCACTTGGAGTGATATCACATCTTGGGACTCATTTAACAAATGAGAACATCAGAGATAAAGAAAATTGTAATCAAGGTACAAGATCACATTTTCTATTTTGTATGAAAATCAAATGTTGTATATGAAGATAAAGGATTTGAACGTAACAAAAATCACATTTCTGTCAACTTTAACATATTTTACCAGGTTACGTAAAAAAACTTCCATCTCTAAGGTGATGCAAAGCACTGTCTGTAGAAGAAATAGTGTGTGACACATTTGTTCCGCTCTTATAGGGAATATACAGAGCGCTGAGATATTGGTGTTCCTACACAACTGGGGCATCAGATGCGTGTCAATGAATGAGGCAGGGTTACTTCAGCTTTAGTTGATAGAACTCTTAGTATTGAGTGGTAAAACAATCATAAAAAACATTGTGTGTGTAGATTTATTGTTTCTTTTGCTGGATATAACAAACCAGGCACTACAAAGATATCCAAATTTGATCTGCCACTTTGAATATATCCCAGAAACTGTTTTAAAACTGTTTTTCTACAAGATCTCCAAAAAGTGTTATGACTGAGGTAATATATATGAAATTGTCAATGGGCACTTGGTTGAAAATCTTGGATAATTTCCAGTATCCTAAATGGGAAAATATAAGCATGGGGCGATATATTAGTTAGTCTATGTGTCATGGTAAACTGGTTTGGACAGCCCATCAGATGAGACAGCTGGAACTATCTATCCGAGGACATAACACTTCTATAAGACTAACCTGCACAAGCCCTCCTGACAGTGTTATCTTGCTTCCAGACTCTGTAACACCGATGGAGTGCCATAACCACAGTATCCCACACCTCCACAGGCAATACGAAACATGGGATAACACCTCTGCTGCTGGCGCCAGTGGTACCGGTGTGTTTGTCAGCTATATATAGGGAGTAGCAGTATATTTAGAGAGTTAGGTCCATTCAGGGGCACCCCTTGTATGTGCATACAGGTTCTGTAATGAAACACACAGAGTTTATTGTATTGCTGTGACTTGCTTGACATGCTGCCCATGTTTTGTGACTTGTAAGTTTGGTCAGAGATAAGTGCATGCTATATTCTCTACCTTGTCTTTCAAGAGATAATTTTCTGTTTATACAGCTGAAGAATATCCTTAATTAGCAGTAGATTCAGTGGGGTAGAAGAGGCCTCAAATTCCTAGTATTTTTTATGAGGTAGGAGGGGTGTTGGAGTGGCCTAGTGGTTAAAGCGCCCTGGGTTTGTTCCCCCATGAAGTCGATTCTGGTGTCCCTCACTGTGACATTGCAGGAATATTGCTAATAGTGGCACTAAACAATTTTTCTCACTTATTTGGGATGAAACAGTACGCCAGTGCATCTCAAGTTTTCAAACACCCAATGGTGGCACTTTGGTAGCATTATTTTTTTTATAGTCGAAATTTCTCGTTATTTCAACAATTTGCTTGAAATTTCAAGTTTTTTCTCATTACTGTGATTAATTTCTTGTTATTTCGATTATTTTCACGAAACAACAAGTTTTTACTCGTTATCCTTTGAATATATTCTTGTTATGTCAAGATTATGTCAAAAACTCAAAATTTGGGTGGGGTGGGTGGGTGCGTGAGATGAATGGGTGAGTTTGCGTAGAGTCGGGAAGGGTTTAAGGTGAGGTGAGATGAGATGAGGTGAAGTGAGTGTTACCATTCCCATGGCGGTATGTTAGGATATAGGTGGCTTGCCTGACCGTGTGTCATCATTCCCTCACGGCTGGGCTGATGATCCTGCTATCGATCAATGGTGTGCTAAGATGATTTCCTGGAATATTGCTGTGGCAGTTTTAGAAATTGGCACCAGACCTGAAGTCCTTGTCAAACTGCCCAATAGGTTAGGTATCCTAAGGACAAGTAGAAATTTGACATTTTTTAGAGTTTTGGGTTTGACTAGGCAGCACTTCCTGGGAGAAGTCCCATTTGCTGTCTGGCAAGGGCCTAACAAGCCTGACTGCCTGGGGAGCACCCAAGCCTTCTTTCCAGCATTTTTTAAATAATAATAATAATAATAATAGGCTATTCATATTGCGCAAATTTCCTCAACAATCAGTCACTGGATCAGTTGACAAGTAGACTAAAAATGTTAGTTTCTACCGTTGCTGTGGTGGAAAATAATGGAGTGTACTCCAGTGTGACCACGTTATATCACCAGGAACCTTGACCAGATGAACGAGACGATGCAGAAGCTCTGTCATGATGACCGACTTCCCCTTCCGACTATGAGGAAGAAGCTATACCAGACTCATGCATCACCACTCCCAGAAACACAGCCATTGGATGATGAGTTCTGCAAATTGGTGAAAAGCCCTAACACCAAACTCTCTCTCCCGGCTAGCAGAGTCAAGGACCTATCTACCGTCAACAAGTACTCTATGGACATTGGCACTTACCTGAATTGGTTCATCGCCGGAAGTTGTCATGCTATGCCACCTCTACCAACATCCTTTGATGATGTCTCGGGAGAAACCCCGATGTCCACACAAGTCTGGACTGCCTCCCAGCTTCTATGGCTTCAGCTTCCTGCCTCAGGTAAGATCTCGGGCTGTCTCAAGGCATGCTAAACAGACAGTTATGTCATAGCCAGTTACATCATCAACGTTGTTTAATAACAAACTGGGCACGATCTTGGATGAAGTCTGACAAGACACGACAGAGAGATTCCAAGTCTCTACAATCAACAAGGTGCATGGATCTCAGTTCCCTCCTACACGGTAACGGGAACAGGCCCGGAATTCCTCCTTCCACGAACCACCACGTAAGAAGTACATCCCGTCAGGAAAGGAATCCAACCAGGCATCCCAGCCTTACCAAGTCAATGACAGACTCTTTTTGTAGCTAAGACGCCAAATGCCGTTGATCAGGCCATAGAGGTCGCGGGGATAGAAGATGACTTGTTTCTTCCCCCTCCAAGCATCCTAGATCCTACCGAACTGGGTTTGTCTACAGATTACGATACACGACTTCTGCCATTCTTGCCATCAAGACCCTTCACACCAAACAGGCTATTTGGAGATTGCGGGATACCGGCGAAACTCGGAGGTTCTACTCCCTGCTGTTTTTAGTACTGAAGAAGAACTCCACTGAGATGAGAATGATTATCGTTCTCAAAACACTCAACAAGAAGTACTTGGTCCCGCCTCCAAGATTTCAGATGGAATCAGTCAGGAAGCTACGTTCATCATTTGGAACAGGATATTGGGTCATCAGCCTCGACCTTCAGGATGCGTGTATCCATGTGCCAATCCATCATCCGAGGTCGAGCCTATTTTACACCAATCTTCCCAGCCTCCGACTCACCGCCTGGAAAGTATCTCACAGAGAATGCAGGCATCCGGGTTCTCAAGCTGCCTCTACTGCTGTCGCAAGATCATGGAGAACATCATCCGCTCACCTTTACGACATTCCCATGGTTGCGGATTTACTTTTACACCTAGGACAGGATAGTAACTTCTTACACGGAACTTTTGAAGGCTATAGTTCCACCCTCCATTCTGTTCTCTAGCTCAATGGATTGTTGAATGGAACTCATCCGGTGCTTAACAGACTCACTCGAGCATACAGCCCAGAGGATGTTCATATTCCCCGGATCTTCACCAAATGGAATTTATATATCATCCTGTCTGCTGTATTGGCCTTCCATACGAACCTCTTGAAAGCGCTACTCTCCTCCAAAAATTCCGTAAATAGCATTTTTACTAGCCATGGCTACCGCAGCTAGAGTATCTGAACTCCACGCTCTCAACTATTCCAGTCTCACTCACGCTCACAACTGGACCTCCATCACCTTGCGGTCTCTACCAGTCTTTAAAGCCAAGAATCAGTCCACGGCTACTGGTCCATTGGGTCACAGACATTATACTATTCCTGCCTTGGCACCTACAGTGGATCATCCTGATTGCCTCCTTTGCCCTATACAAGCTCTCAAGTTCTGCCTGACAGCCACTGATTCACATCGCCGACGTCAAAGATGTCTCTTCATCTTGTGCAAGACCCTATCGGATATAGACATCATTAAAGCAACGGTTGCTGGATGGTTAAAGACTACCATCACAACAAGTTATCGGCAGGCAAGATGCTCCTCCTACTATGGGTTCTAGCTCTGCCCACGAAATCCGAGCGTCCTGGCGTCCTGGTCATCCGTGTCCATTGAACAAGTCGTAGCTGGATGCCAATAGGGTTCACGCAATACCTTCACTAGCTTTTATTTACGTGACATCCAGCCAGACTTAATGGGGATTTATCCCTTGGGACCTATTGTTGTGCCCCAAGCAATCATATGTCCTTAGTTTTTCCTCCTTTCTGTGAGAAAAAAGTGTGTGTGGTTTTTTTTTTGGGGGGGGGAGGAGGGTGTGTGTGTGTTGTGTGGCGAGGATCTAACATCAGCAGCTAAAGAAGGTGAGTACCCCTTTTACCTTCATTTAGTAGTATGGTATGAAGGAATTCAAGGGCTTCCTGTATTAGATCAGCTGATAGATACATCTACTGGAAGTGACGTCGTAATCGGAAATGACATCAAAGGATCTAGAAATGACATCAGAACCAGTCGAAAAGAGGAACTGACGTAGTTTTAGAACCGGAAGTGATGTCATAACTGGAAGTTGATAAACCAGAAGTGGCGTCAATCTCATAATCTGAGATGAATGATGAGTTAGAATAGAGTAGAACTTACGACATCATTTCATGATCATAAGCAAATACTATGGTACTTTAGGTGAAGGTATCTCATATTGACTGATATAATCATCATACCCGATTTCAAGCCCTCTAAGAGAGATTCTAGAGTAATTACCTCCTGAGAGGGTTTGGATCTGGTAATATACAAGAACTGGATTGCTGTCAACTACACAGGGAGTTACTAGAGGCAGATCCCGACTTATCCCTGTGGTATATTCTGGCTATGATGTAATAGAGGTAGAGGATTCGCTGGAATTATCAAGCAATATTTATCAATGTTAATACTTCCAAGAATACTACCTCTATTACATCAGGAAGTACTCCCACCCACCTCCCCAATTCATCTGCCTCCAGTGGTTAGATGTTTTTGGAAAGAAGTGACGTTTTCCCCCCTTTAAGCACAGAAGTGCTGGTGAGCCAAATGTGCTTTTAGGGGAACAACAAGTTGTGTTTACTTGACAGTGAAGAAGACTGTTGAAACTCTGAAGCTCTAGTTATGGGGTGTCTGCAGCCAAAATACAGGATTGATGGCTATGATGTAATAGAGGTAGTATTCTTAGAATTATTAACAATGATAACTATTGTTTGATGTTTGAGGGGGAATTTAGAATAGACAGTTTATTTTGATTGAAGTTTATATCTTTGTGTCTGAAAAATCCAGTTATTTATGAAGGATATGTTAGAGATATACACTGAACTTAGTACAACTTGGAAGCATTGTATTGCTGTCAGACATTCTCACATGTATTGATTCTGATGGGACTGTGGTACTGGGCTGAATATTCATAACTTGAAACATGGATAAACTTTCAGAATATCATTTGTGTTAAAGCCCAGATTGTTGGAGTTCTCTTGGGATGTAGATTTTGAAATACAGAAATCAATATATGCTTGAGAATATGGCTATCTGCATTTGCAAACCCTGTCACAGACATCTTCCACAAAGAGAGGTTTGGCAAATCCATCACTTCCAAATATTTTTGCTGGCATTGAAGTAACTTGAAGGATGTTTATCTGAAAATGTGAATTCTTTAGTTTTATGAAAGAATGTTGGAATCATCGTGTACATGATGGCTTTGTGTGAATTGCTTTGTATGTACTATTGTGGACGGGTGAATCACTGTTACTGATCCAACAACTTGTTCTTGAAAACCAGCCAGGTCAAACCAATGTCAGTGCTGTGACTGTCCCAGGGCGGATACATCAGCCTCGACTCTCGATTGTGATATGAGAACATGATCATGGAACTAAGACTGCCCCAAAGATAAAGTAATGCGTAAGTTTAAATAAGAATAATTCTACGAAAGAACCCTTGAGTAGTAGGGAACCCTTATTTCAGAAAAGGGGTTGTGTAGAGCATAGGGGGATCAAGAGAGGGGGGTTGGTGGGGGGGTTGGTGGGGTGGGTGGGAGGGACCCGGGGGTCAGGACATACCCCACCACCCCCTTTTGAAACCAAATGTAGTATGTTGTGGGCTGTAAAATTGACGGAGAGATGATTTTGATATTTTGGACCCCTCCCCTTTTAACAAATCTGGATATGCCCTTGTATAGGCTGCCTGAGAAGCTGAGGGGTTATTGTTGTATAGAACAATCTGCTCTTGTGTCTGTATGAGAGGTTGCAGGTGCTTGTCGACCATCTTGCACTTGTAGATGGATTTTTTCAGCCATCCATTCATATCATTTTTGCTGCTACTTTCCTTTTATGCACAACAGAATTTCTCTCGGTGGATAATTGCGACTTGTTATTCTCGAGTGTCGATGTTTTATGTTTTATAGTGTGAGTAAATGTTTTTTGTAAGTGGGTGAGGGAGTTTGTGTAATTTCAGATCCTGTCACTTTTTGTCCTTTCGTTTCTTTTGCCTCTAGCGTCATGGCATATTGTTGTACAAGATCCATAAAATATCACATTATATTGGCAATACCTACGGATGTACCACAGGGGAATATTCTTCCCTTAAAGTTATAAATTCAAGGACTGTCTGTTTATGATAATGCAGATTATTGAGAGATGCTGTCACCAGAAGTTATCACTACAACTTCAGCCCCTTTCAGGGGCGGTCAGGTAGCCAAGTGGTTAAAGTGTTCGCTTGTGACACTGAAGACCCAGGTTTGATTCCCAACATGTGTGAAGCCCATTTCTGGTGTACCCCGATGTGATACTCAGCCCCTTTTAACTTCAAGACTGTTGTTATTAGTGAAGATCTCTGAAGTTTATCTTATACCTTGACTTTCTTGTTTAAATCAGTTAGCGTTAGTAAGTTAACTTGATTAGGGACAAACAGTACATATGGATTATTCTCCATCATAACACTCCATCATAGATGTAGCTTTGGAATTTAATTCTGAATTGGAACTGATCAATATAAAGAAAACTCAACAATCTGTTAAGAAGTCTGATTCGAAGAGTTAGAAGTATAAGACCAGCTTACTGAAAGATAAAAACTCTGTTGAAAATCTGTACACTTGTGTTTAAGATGGAGTTTATCTGCAGCTTGTGGGCTCCTTTATCGTGGATGACGTGAAGAGCTTAGGAAGCCTTATGGGAGGGATTTAAGTCATAGTGTGGTTTAGGAAACATCGACGATCGGCCCTACTCCTACAGATATGCAGCTATTGATTTATTGTTTCCACCAGTGTGTTTGCAGTCAGGTGTTCAAGGGTTTCCACCAGTGTGTTTGCAGTCAGGTGTTCAAGGGTTTCCACCTGTGTGTTTGCAGTAAGTAGTTCAAGGGGTTCCACCAGTATGTTTGCAGTCAGGTGTTCAAGGGGTTCCACCAGTGTGTTTGCAGTCAGGTGTTCAAGGGGTTCCACCAGTGTGTTTGCAGTCAGGTGTTCAAGGGTTTCCACCTGTGTGTTTGCAGTAAGTAGTTCAAGGGGTTCCACCAGTATGTTTGCAGTGAAGTGATCACGGGGTACCCACCAGTGTGTTTGCAGTGAAATGTTTAAGGGGTTCCACCAGTGTGTTTGCAGTGAAGTGTTCAAGGGGTTCCACCAGTGTGTTTGCAGTGAAATGTTAAAGGGGTTCCACCAGTGTGTTTGCAGTGAGGTGTTCAAGGGGTTCAACTAGTGTGTCTGTAGTATGTGATTCAAGTGTGAATAAACAGATCACCATTCTTCACCAGCCCAAGTACAGCCTCCAACGCCTGCACCCTTCTTTGATTAATAAAATAATAATGATAATAACTGAAACCAGTATTTGTCACAGATGTCATTATATTAAGTTAAACAATCCACACAGACCAGACATCCTGGAGACCGAGTAGCCTGCCCACTGAGTTGTTAGAGTGTGAAGTCATTTATGATTTCTTTTGTTATACATATACATTCTTCATATAACCAAAAAAATCAAATAATGTTTTTTTTCAGCAAACCTTAACAATAGCCTTGTCTATTCTCCATGTTGCTGAGCATCACCAAGACAGGAGATGCAGACGGTGTCGACCTCCATCGCAAACACCAGCGCCAGCGTCTCATGGTATAATGGTTATATACAACATGGGTGTTATGGGGCTTCAATAAAAATGTAACAACCACTTCACTGCACAAGGCAATTGTTTTTTATCATTAATGTAAAAAATGACAAGATGGAAGATGAAATCTTTACAGTTTTTTTTATACATATGATTTTGTTTTTTTCCCTTTGGGCAGAAAGTGTGTTTTACATGGTCATGGAATGTTAATGTTTATTTCTATTAGCAGAAAGTTTGTTAGCGCCTGAACAGTTCTTGCCAGCCATTTTTTTGTGGTCCAATAGTTACTGCATGGCTGTGCCTGTAAGTTAGTCCTAAACATACATTATAAACGTAAGTAGACCTCAGGTCATTTTATTTTCTTGTTTTACTGATAAACCTAAGTTCATTTCTTTAGGAGTGATTTTTTTTAAATACTTTAATTGACAGCAATATCTTTAACATGTGTTTATTCGTATTTTATTTTACACTATAGACAGAGATGGACATATTGTTTTGGTCTCGCATGGCAAGAAACAATGAGTGTCACAAACATAAAACAATATTGAGTGAATAATCAAGTGTGGACAAAGCAAGCCAGGGAGTGATGTCGTGAACTACCAATACGCAAGATGGCATTCAGGTGACTGACCACCCAATACCTAGTCAGGGTTTTGCGTGGACCCCAGTTATGTAAGTTTTGGGAAAACCTGCTCTATTCTAGTCGGGTCTTGCTATAAGGTACCGGGGACCTATTCTGGCCTCGATAGCGTGGATTGTTCCTAATGTCCTTCATTCACTGGTATTGCTGATACAGATTGTGTTCACTGTTTCCGGGTTCTCATAATATTGCTGACAGTGGTGATCAGCAGCTTCCACTCACTCACTCACTCACTCCCTCACTCCCTCACTCACTCACTCACTCATGTATGTAACATTGCTCGTTGTCTGGATTTGTTTCCATATTATATTTTATCATACAAAACTGGCTTCCACAGGAGATATCAAGGTTATATTCTCCTGGGAGATTGCGTCTCCAATTACATCACTGAATGCTTTTCAGACCATTGTGAGGTCATCGATACTATGACGTCACAATCAAATGACAACACTGAGGTCATTCATGGTGTACTGGGGACCTGTTCTGGCCCTGATTGTGTGGACTGATGCCATTGTGTCCATCTGGCCATGATGGGATGATAGTACTGACACACGTCACTGATAGCATAGATTGTTTCTTGCTCATCCATTCACACACACGTTTTCCTGATCCAGATGCAGTTAGTCATTTACAAGGTGAGTGAGTGAGTATTGTTTTATGCCGATTTAGCAATATTCCAGCAATATCATGGCAGGGGACACCAGAAATGGGCTTCACACATTGTACCGATGTGTGGAATCGAACCCGGGTCTACGTCATGACGAGCGAACGCTTTAACCACTAGACTACACCACTGCCCCTTTACAAGTTGAAATTAATGAGTCAAATTAACTGTGATGATAAGCAACATTCTCTAGATCATTGTTGTCTGTACGCACACATGAAATATGTTTAAACAAATCCAGTACTGACTCATGGTCTCATCTGATGATCACAGACAGGCACAGGTTGTATACCATGATGGTAAGGCTGAAAAAAAAGAAGGATGTTTCTAGGGCACCGGGGGTCACTTAAAATCCTGCTCATTTGTTTTTATTGCCCTTTGACCGCCTCCGTGGCCAATGGTAGAGTGTCCGCCCAGATAGTGGAAGGTCAGGGAATTGATCCCTGTCTGCGTCATACCAAATGATGTTAAAAGATGGTACTTGTTGTTACCCTGTCTGGCGCTTGGTATTAAGGTGCTTAAACAAGGACTGGTCGGCTTGGAGTCAGTATGCTGTGTCTGAGTGGGGTATTCATGGTAAACTGCGGCATGGTATCTCGGTGGGCTAGCACCATAAATTGGCACCAGTCCAGACTAGTACAAGCAGCCACACACACACCCGGGCTTTCACGTCGCTATATCAGTTCAATAATCTTTGATGCGACGTCAAACCCCGTTTCACCTCACCTCACCTTTATTGCCATTAAACAAAATATTTGTTCTAAATTTCCCTCATCATTTGAAGCATACTTTAATCCCTAAATGGCGTGCTTGACAACTGACATTGTATTGAAGAACTGAGTAAATGTGTGCTCAATTGTGATTGTTGTTATTCTTGGTGTGAAAAAAAATATAAAATTATGTCCTACCTCAAGCCCCATATTTGAGAAAAATGATACCCCAGAAACATTAACGTTTTTTATGCAATCTAACTTATGTCAGACAATAGTTGTAAGATAATAGTGTCCTATGAATAAATTACTTGCTAAGTAATCACATGGATTCATATTGACTGTCAGTAGGCCATCATGGACCTCAGAGTAGGAACAAATCAGTCTTGATATCAGGAGAATATGGACAAGTGTATGGACTATCCACATTGTTAGGTATTCATGGATGCTTCCGCCAGATGAGGTTGCAAATCCTCAAGAGTAATTTCCATGACGTCGAAGATGTCTGTAGTCTGATCATCATATGTGATACATACAGATTGATTCAGATGTTGCTATGTCATTTCTTGGTGAATTTATACTCAGGAATTGTTGATGTATTGACAGATATTGGTCCGACTCTGTCCTGGAGTAGACATGGTTTGCGTCATCCACAAAACATTTCCGGTGAAGAAGGAAGTACACAAAGTACATAATTGCATTGATTGCCTTTTGACAAGACTGTGTTTGAAGGATATTATTTCTTGTGTTGTGGGCATGGGACGATGAGTAGGTTGCACCAGAAAGACCCAATAAAAAGATGGCCATCTCCAGCTTGGCTGTCTCAACTCCAGCTGAAGGCTGTTAGGGGGTTGAGAAACCACTCCTGTTTACTGATTCTGGGGATGAAAATCTGTGCTCAGTCAGTAAGTGGAGCTACTTTACTGACGGACCATTAGCCAAGAAACTGGACCCCAGTCAGTCATGTGATGCCGCTCTCCCCTGTCCATGAGACCGTGATTCCATTCTGCTCTGTCCATGATACCCATGATTCCATTCTGCCCAGTCCATGAGACCGTGATTCCATTCTGCTCTGTCCATGAGACCCGTGATTCCATTCTGCCCTGTCCATGATACCCGTGATTCCATTCTGCCCTGTCCATGATACCCGTGATTCCATTCTGCCCTGTCCATGAGACCCGTGATTCCATTCTGCCCTGTCCATGATACCAGTGATTCCATTCTGCTCTGTCCATGATACCCGTGATTCCATTCTGCCCTGTCCATGATACCCGTGATTCCATTCTGCTCTGTCCATAATACCCGTGATTCCATTCTGCTCTGTCCATGAGACCCATGATTCCATTCTGCTCTGTCCATGAGACCCATGATTCCATTCTGCTCTGTCCATGAGTCACGTGATTTCATTCTGCCCTGTCCATGAGACCCATGATTCCATTCTGCCCTGTCCACGTCACGAGTCACGTGATTCTATTCTGCCCTGTCCATGAGTCTTGTGATTCCATTCTGCCCTGTCCATGTGTCATTTGTTGGTAATCTATTCTGTCCATGAGTCACGTGATGCCATATATTTTCTCTCAACAAGGAAACAACTGTCCAGTGATGTTGTTTTGGATGTTTTTTAGGAGGGGTTCGCACACAATTCTATTCTAGAATGACAGTCAAGTCAAAACTGATTGAATCTGAGACCTAATGAACGTTATTTATTTGGCCAATTTTATTCTTTGTTTACATCTGATTGATTTCAAACTAAACAGATGCTTCTCAAATTCTGGAACAAATACTAACATACTCCATTGCTTAACATGAGACAGGCTAATTAGTGGACTTTCTGACGAGATCGGAACTATTCCTTGATACGATTTACGGTTATAGTCACATCACATGCTTATACAGTGAAAGTGATTAGTTTGAGATAAATACGCGGTATCGGTTTTTGGTGATATGTCTTTGTTGGAGGTTAAGGAAGAAATAGAACAAGATAAAAAAAACTTGAAGGTATAGTCGTGCTTGTGTCTGTGTTATGAACCGAGACGGAGAAGGGAGTGGCAAATTTAAAACTCCATTGTTCAGGATTTGGTTTAGAAAGATGAAAACAAATTAATAAATACAATTATTGATACATTTAATCATCTGTAGCATACTGTATAAATCACAACTATACCTGTTCATAAACGGATTACCTATTCACCATGGGTCCCGTGAAGATTACGGGTCTTCAGCAACCCATGCTTGTCGCAACAGGCTACTAATCGATTTGGGTGGTTCGGCTCGCTCTCTAGGTTGATGCAATGTCATCGTTTGTTTGTTGTTTAACGCTGCACTCAACAGTATTCCATCTATAGGACGGCGGTCTGTAAATGATACGATGACATGCGTCAAACCAAGTCAGCGAGCCTTACCACCCGATCCCTTTAGTCGCCTCTTACGACAAGCATGGTCGCCTTTTACGGCAAGCATGGGTTGCTGAAGACCTATTCTACCCCGGATCTTCGCGGGTCCAATGTCATCGTATCCCAATAGCGTAGATAGAAGCTCATGATGTCAATCACTGCATTGTGTGGTCAAGACTCGATCATTTACAGACCGCCGTCATATACCTGGAATATTGCTGAGTGCGGCGTTAAACAACAAACAAACTCAATATTCACCTAGATGCTAGTAAAATGTCATTGGTAATTCCACATGATTTCTTCTATGTCGACCGCCTCCGTGGTCTAGTGGTAGAGCGTTCGCCCGGAGGGAGGGGTTTCGATCTCCGGCCGCGTCATACCAAAAGACGTGCAAAGATCGTACTTGTTGTTATCCTGCCTGGCGCTCTGCATTAAGGGGCTCAAACAAGGACTGGTCGTCTCGGAGTCAGTATTCTGTGTGTCTGAGTGTGGTATTCATGTTAAACTGCGGCAAGGTATCTCAGCGGGCAAGCACTATAAAATCGACATTAGACAGACAGACAGGTTATTCAGTAAGAAGGCCATAGGTCCATAATACAGAAAATAGTTCATTGCATGAACTACGCAAGCCAAGGAAGTAGTCGATTTAAGTTTCTCTTAGCCGTTGGGCTTTATATAGATATAAACATGTGTTATATACAACATCAAAGTTTTCTGATGAAATAATTTCAGTAAAATATGTTACAGTTTGAAACTTGATATACTGTTTAAGATACATATTTCTTAGGGCTGAATAACGCTCACATACAAGGAAAACATGAAATTCATCTTCAATAAAAGATATACCATTTTCTTTACAATATTTACATAATCGTTCAGTGTATGGGACATTTGTGTATCTCCCCAAGTCAATTGCAAGTTTAAACTTGCCACATCTGAAACGAGTCATACGTATTCTCAAATGTACTGGTATGGGGAGTATATTTTTCTACATTTAACAGGGATTTAAAATGCTTATAATAAAAGGTATCAGATATACTATTGATAGAACTACACCATGATTGTTGAAGGTTATCAAATAATCTTTGCTTAAAAAGATGAATAAATATCTTCACATTGCCAGCATCTCGTGTTAACTATACATATCCAAAACCTAATTTAAACAAAATATTCTTAATGTGAGTAGCCCAAATCGACATTAGTGAAGACTAAAACAAGCACACAAGCACACACACACAAACACACACGTGCATACACGTCGCTGTATGAGTGCAATCATCTTGGACGGGACGTTAAACCCCATATCACCTCGCCTCGTCCATGTCGCAATGGCACAAAACTTCATTCTTTGCACTGAATGTGTGTGCAAGAAAACGTCTATTAAAAAGCGCATTTTAGTCATGGTAGAATTTATATAAATGTTGAGGTGCTTGATCGTTGATTAAACATCGCTAAATGGTAGTCAACGAGAAAGAAACACCTCGAAATTTGAAACACAACAGGTTTGTCTCCCAATTAAATCGAAAAATGAAGTTCTGTCATTGCGAAGTGGTGTTTAACTGTCAATTCATGTTAGTTAACGCACGGTCAAAGACAAAGGAGCCATTGTTTAAGTGTTAATAGTTATGAAGAAACAACAACATAATTGATTTATTTTTATAAAATCTGCTTGAAAACGGATAATTAATCAGGAGTTGGATGCATAAAGTTTTCGTTTTTCCCCCTTCGAATGAAAACGTCGGGAATCGGCATATCAAGTTCATCAAGCAATTTAAACATGTCAAGGAGTTTCAGGATGCAAATTGTATTTTTTATCACACCCCTAACCACTTTCATTCATTCACCAACATAGTTACCGGGAACAACTGTTCACAGATGTTCTCGTTAACAAATTCCTAGACCATAAAAAATCAAATATCTGTGTAATCTTGTGGTTGTATGGGTGTGTTTGATAGTGTTAGAACTAATTAACACCACACTCTCCCACTTCGTAATGCAATGAGGTGGGGAAACAGGCTGAGCATAAAGACGTGATATCTTCCCCGAAGGAGGGATGGTGCCAGGGACTTCACTCTCTCTAAGATATTCCCGGACACAGGCTCTGAGTTCATCTTTTCAATAAATGTGGTCTAGTGCTGACGGAAAGGGTGAAAGACGCGCCGAATGTTATGAGTAAAATCAGTTTTGTTTATGAATTGATGAAAGTATTTTATGACGCTGCTATTGGCTTGGCGATGAGACCTCTCCGTTATGTTCCGTCGTTTATTGAATGTTGGGAAAAAGCGAGGCTGTCGCCATGGCATTGTGGACAGTTGATGTAGCGCTGCCATTCTTGATTCTTGTGACAGATTGACGCAGAGCCAGTTTTTATAGGAGATTCTCTCCTACAAGCGTGAGATGGACTTCCTCCAGTGTTTCCAACTATGACACTAATCACCGATCTTACTTTTCAGCCACCAGAACCTGTTTTAAAGACTTGCAACCACGAGTGAGTCTCTCCAAAAGACTCAAAAACTCGAACATGACAAAGCTGATTAAATCACGATGGATTGAAACATTTACAGAGTATTCAGAAGTGGAGGGGGATCTGCTGTACAACACATGACTGTCTGGGGGAACACATCTTCCTGAAGTAGGCCGATGTTGAAGCAGATTGTATTTGAAGAGGATTTGAAAGTTTTCTTTTGTACAGAAACGTGTTTTTATGTAATGAGATAAAGGTTTTCTGAGTGTGTGATGAAATTTAGTTTGACATTGCGAGTTAAAAAATAGACAATTTACTTTTAAAGTTTTGAAAAAACAGAATTTTGCTCAGTTAAATTGAAAATTCAGAACCGTCCTCAGGTTGGGTCACCACCTCCATTGTAGGATGGATAGAAGGTCCGCCTGGAGAGCGGTGCGGGGTTCGATCCCCGGCCGCGTCACATCTAAAGACGTTAAAAGATGGTACTTGTTGTTACCCTGCCTGACGTTCCATATTATGGGGACTGGTCTTCTTGGAGTTATTATACTGTGTTTGAGTGGGGTATCCATGTTAAACTGTGACATGATATCTCAGTAGGTAAGCACTTAGTCTATAAAATCGACATTAGTCTTGACTAGTACAAGTAGCCACACACATGTACAAACGTACAAACACAATATAAGTACAATACTCTTGAACAATATATCGGTATGTGGTCTCTGATAAAATGGAATCATCAGATGTAAGTATGGCCATGTGAATCTTCATGTGTCTGGATAGGAGGTGCACTGTGGACATGATGGCACTTCCAGTACGACCTCGTCACTCCGTGGTCTAGTTGTAGAGCGTCCACCCTTAGAGCGGAATGTCGGGGGTTCGATGCCCGTCCACGTCATACCAAAATATGTTAAGAGATGGTACTTGTTTTTACCTAGGTATATCAGAGGGCTAGCACTATACAATCGGCATCAGTATGGACACGCACGCACGCACGCAGGCACAAACGTACATGCAAGTCGCTATGTAAGTGTATAATCTGGAAAGCGACGTTAAACGAGCCGAATGGTGTACGCGAGCTTTACGTAGAGTTTGAAGTCACTACATTTACACTTGTAGACACGAAGCTACATCAGCACTGTTATACGTAGGGGTGTGGGCGGCACAGTTGTCTGAATCAGATTCACTGTATAGAGTTGTCCCCCTTAGGTCTGTCAGGAACTTAAGATTGTTGGTACGAATCACAGTTCCCCCTGATCAAGGTTGTCAACATGATACCGTGCTCGTGGATGATATGACTGAAATACTGTTCAAAGCGGTATTAAAACCAACTCACTCGCTCACACAGAAGCAGCTGCAAAATATGAAGCTGCAGATTGAGGAAGCGCGTTTAGCCTTGCTGCGTCAACCTACCGGTACACATGGTGGTGAAAGGGGGACCTGGCCTGTCATACATGACAGTTTTGATTTAAATACCGTAAAAATTCTGTTCAGAAGGTAATGACACAGGTAAATATATCAGTGCCTATTTACCTCCACTAGGAATTGCACAGCGAATATGTGTGTGTTGAGGTCTGGACATCTGACTGAAGAATACTCCCTTGCACACATACACACAAACATCGACAACAGCCCCGCCCACCCCCACCCCCACACCTCGACCCCCCACCCCCACCCCCACATGCACACACACACCTCAACAACAGCCCCACCCCCACCTCCCCCCACCCTACACTCACATCTGTAAGATGACTTGCTCGAAACACTCATGGGGCAATCAAACCCGCAACCGCCTCCAATATTTTATAAGAAACATAATGCAAATCCAAAACAAATGAAAAGTTCCAAAATCGTTCTAACATTGATATTATTGCGCATTTGAAACACTAGGGATGAGGAAAGGTGTATGTTGGATTTGAATGTAAGAATTTTTAAATTCACATTTCAACGGGGACTGCCCCTTGTCTAGGGTGCAATTGGGAAAGACCATTTCTATGTCGTGGCTTTAGTGGAACTGTATGAACGCCTGCATGTTCCCTGTCTCTCCAAATGCATAATCAGTGCATGGCTGGGTATGAAAACCTGAAAGGATTTCCTCCATATTCTTGAAAAACCTGAAAAATAAATGATTAAAAAGATTAAATCAATGTTGCTGGAATCTCGTCCAACTCATCCAAATTGGCGGACAAGAATAGCCACCCAAATACTTTAAATAAACCAGTACAACTAATCAAACAAGAACAGTGGAAACAAAGTTGATTGGCTCGTCCCCAAACTGTTGGCGGTGTCAGTGCTTCCTTCATTCAGAAACAGAATATTATGTCCACGTATGCCTGGCTCCGTATTGACCTGCAGTCAGTGTTTGCTGGCTTCTTCATTGAAGATGCTGGAGTCATCACATGAGGGATCAATACAGGTTTGGGGCCAAAGATAAATCACAGTGGCCCCGAGGAGGAGTATTTAAGCAGAAGTAAAGGTTGAGGGAGTGGTATTTGTTATTACAATGAATTAGATATATATCTGTAATAAAGTTCCCTATGTGAGCTGACACCCTGGGCGTGGGTCAAAGGTCGGTTCATCAAGACATGTTTGTGATTCCAGGCGTGTGTTCAGGTCAAGCACAACAGAAATAGACAATATTCTCAGATTTATGACACTCTGGCCAGCTCACGAGAAGATCTATCTGAAACCTTGCAAAGTGTCCAAGATGTGAGTTATTAAATTGCTGATGACTAATTTGACCCGTGAAGATCCGGGTTAGAATATTTCTTCAGCAGCCCACGCTTGTCCTGAGAGGCGACTAACGGGATCGGGTTATCAGACTCGCCGATGGGGTTGATGCATGTCATCGTATCTCAATTGCGTGGGTCGATGCTCATGATGTCAATCACTGGATTGTGTGTTCCAGACTCGATTATTTACAGACCGCCGTCATTTAGTTGGAACATTGCTGAGTGCGGCGTTGAACAACAAACACACAAACAAACTTGCATATCAATCAATCAATCTTTATTTCAAGTACTGAAAAGGCCATAGGCCTATAGTACATATATACATACAGTAGCAATGGGTGCAATAGGAATTACTTATATCGTAACAAAATATCACATCTATAATGCAGAGGATCTGATATTCATTGCATGATATATATACATTGAAAGATATTTTGTGACTGTTTCATTTTGGGATGACATGAGGATATAAAATTTGTCTATTCTAGGATTCAGATAAAAATATTTATGTATGTATTCTTTTCTGATATTTGCATACAATGGACAGACTAGCAAAAAATGGAATTCATCTTCTATCTCTTTGCAAGTACAATATTTACACAATCTGTTTTCCCTTGGTATCGCTAAATGTCTACCTTTTTCTATTAGAAGGTCATGAGAACCACATCTGAAACGGGATAGTGCTGTTCGGAATTTCTTAACATTTATATCCAAAAGATATTTTTCGGTCAGAATGAATGATTTAAAACAGGTGTAATGCTTTAACTTATTATGTAAGTTTAGTGAAGAGTACCACTTTTGAAAATACATATCTTTTAGCCTTTGTCTTAAATTATATATGAAACGATCTGGTACTGTTACATGTTGCTCTCTCCAAATGTACTCATACCCGCAAGATTGGAGTATCTTTTTGACACCCGAGGCCCAGTTATTTTTACCTCTGCTATCGTAAAGAATCATCATGTTATAGCATTTCTTTGGGAATCTGGTATTTGGCATTTTAAGCAATTTTATCCAATATTTTATTACTTTTATGTAACTGAATATATACATTGGGTATCTCCCACATTCCCCGTAAACTGTAACATTTGGAGTGTTGGAATTTACTCCTAAAAATCTTTTATACGCAAATATATTGTATCATAGTTCTCTAGGCCCCAGACCTCAGCACCATAGAGTAAAATAGGACTGATCTTAGTGTCGAAAATCTTAGAGAATGTTTCAAAGCTAATATTTCCAAGGGGTTTTAGGTTTTGTAAAATGCCAATTAAAATCTTTTTGGCTTGTAGTGCGGCTTTGTTGCAATGCAGTGACCAAGTAAGTCGATTTGTAAAATGTACCCCCAAATATTTGTAACTTCTTACAACCTCAAGTTTTTCACCTTTGTATAGCCATTTTTCTCGTTTTGATAATTTCCCTCCATTTTTGAAAACTACAACCTTTGTCTTATCGATATTGACCTTCAATTTCCATTTGTTACAATAATACTCAAGTTCATTTATTAACTTTTGAAGTCCAGGTACTGTGCTCGAGAACATAACTATATCATCAGCAAAAAGGAGTAGGAAAAGTTTAATAGTTTCTGGATGGAGTTGGATACCCTCGTTACAATTTTCAGATATTTGTATCGAAAGTTCATTTATGAAAAATGAAAACAGGAATGGACTTAGAATACATCCTTGTCTAACCCCAATATTACAGTAGAAGGAATCAGATAAGGTGTTATTGTTTCGAACACAGACCTTCACATTGTGATATATACAACATAGTAATTTACCAATTTTACTACTGATACCTTGAGATTTGCAAAGGGACCACAACATGTTTCTGTTAATTGAGTCAAACGCCTTAGCAAAATCAACAAATATAGCATACATTTTTTCTCCTTTTCGTGCTAAATATCTCTGTACAAGTGTCTGCAATACAAATACATTATCAGTATTGTGCTTCATCTATCTTATTAAAGGAATCTGTCCAAAATACTAAACGTTTGTGTATAATACTGGTAAAAATCTTACTGAAAACACTCAAAAGAGTTATACCCCTATAGTTATTGGTGACATTAGTTGATCCCTGTTTGTGCAAAGGAATTACTATCCCCAGAGTCCACTGTTCTGGAAAATAAGTCTTTTCAAGCATAACGTTAAAAAGAATTTCAAGGTAGGGGAGGAGAATATCGGACGAATATTTAAAAAATTCAGGAATCAAATTATCTTCACCAGCTGCTTTATTGCTTTTTAAGTTTGCGATGCTTTCTGAAATTTCATTTCTTGTTATAGGTGAATCAAGAATATCTGAAGTTAACTGACAAAAAGAGTTATCAAATACATTCCATTCGTCGATATCAAAACATCTTTCCTCGTTCTCTGTAGAAGTTGAAAACAGATCCCTGAAATAGTTAAACCAATCATCAATTGGAATATTGTTTTGTGTATAACGATTAGTGTTTAGCCCTTTAAGAGTGGCCCAAAATTGTTTAGAATCGCGCATACAACGTTCAAGTTTTTCCTGTTTCTCTTTGAAAAAAATCGTTTTCTTTTCTCTGCATACACTATTATATTTATTTCTAATATAATTATACTCATATAATGAGTTATTATCCTTTTTTCTCCTAAAATTGTTTAAATATTTACATCTTTTCTTTTTGAGTAGCTCACATTCACGGTCAAACCACTGTTGACTAGATGTGTTAGAAGTACACACTCTTTTCATGTCGCTTGCTGCCGTGCACAAGGCCTCTGACATGTATCTAACACTTTCGTCTATATTGTGTAACACTTCGTCAACAGCCTTTTCTAATAAAGAGTAGCATTCACTGCTCAACAAGTTATACATAAATTGGTCAGCTTTATCATTGACCCAAACGAATTTGGAAGCCTTCTTATTACCATGAGCTTGCACGGGTTTAGTCTGCACAGAAGTATATAAGCTCGCCATGACAGGAAGATGACAGGATTCCGTGCGTGATACAATGGTGAAATTACAGCATACGTCAAACAACCCAGATGAACAGATTATGTAATCTATGACGCTAGCACCTTGATGGCCAATAAACGTATAGTCTCCAACTTCTGAGTCTGACCCACATCTTCCATTCAAGATATGTATATTTAAGATACTGCATAAATTTATCAAACTTTTTCCAAAGTTGTTTAACACATTATCTGCTGACGCTCGTACCATGTTAAAATGGTCGAGTAGAAAACTATACACGGAAGAATTATCATTTTCTAAATATTCAAGAATATCATCTTCAACAAAATCCGGCTCAGTACCTGTGCGTGCATTGAAATCTCCACCTAACATAATATAATAGTTGCCGCAGTGAGAAAGAACATCTAGTAGCTCCTCCTGCAACAATAGCACACCGTTACTACAGTCAGGTGATAACGCACTGTACCAGCGTGACGATTCTGGGTGAATATACACACATGAGTACACTACATCCTTATCTATATTAAACATGGTTTTGTCTAATAACACAAATATTCCACTTTTACGGATTTTTGTCCATTTCACAAAATTCTCATACCTTTTTCTTATAAGAAGTACTATTCCACTTGCATATCAATGATGGACAGTAGTTGCAAGAACTTTTTGAACTGCAAAGAGTATTTATGAAACAAGCCTTCTCTGAGAGGAACTGTATCGTATTGTTTTATATAGTGGAACATATGAATGTTTTAACCTGGTTGGTCGCGTGTCTCGGTACCTTGACATGTTGATCATTGCTCAGGCTGTAAGCTATTGTTATTTGCCAGGCCAATCACCACCTTCATCAAGCCACAGTTATAAAGATTGAATACACATTGACAAATACTAAACCAGTCCTCACCCAGTAACATTTGCTTGTATTAGGCGGCCAAATGGATCACGTGGGTAGGCTCGATGACTGCATGTTGACTGAATGACACTGTACCCCGACAGCATGCATCGTTGCACAATATATCAATGACTTTGGGGGTGAGGATCTGATGATGAATGTCCCTTGTTCGTGCAACAATATGTGATTCAGTTAACTTCCGTGAAACTTTCTGTGATTTCAACACGCTTTGTGTTACAGTATAATCAGTTACGTTACCAATAAGACTCCCGTGAAACAATCTGTGATTCAGTTAACTTAACAATAAATATTCCGTGAAACGTTCTGTGATTTCAACACGCATTGTGTTACAGTATAATCAGTTACCTTACCAATAAGACTCCCGTGAAACAATCTGTGATTCAGTTAACTTAACAATAAATATTCCGTGAAACGTTCTGTGATTTCAACACGCATTGTGTTACAGTATAATCAGTTACCTTACCAATAAGACTCCCGTGAAACAATCTGTGATTCAGTTAACTTAACAATAAATATTCCGTGAAACGTTCTGTGATTTCAACACGCATTGTGTTACAGTATAATCAGTTACCTTACCAGTAAGACTCCAGTGAAACAAAAAGCATGTACAGTAAATTCTAGCTCTTTTGGCCAATGAGCTCATCCGCATGAAGAAGACCCGTGAAGATCAAGGTGTAGAATAGATCTGTTTGCCGAATGAGGAGACTAATGAGGTCGGGTGGTGAGTCTCGCTGATTTGGTTGATGCATGTCATCGTATCCCAGTTGTGTAGATAGATGATCATGATGTCAATCACTGGGTTGTCAGCTCGAGGCTCGATTATTTACAGACCGCCATCATTTCAAATCTAATGTGTACAATTTCTCGTTTACTTTTTAAAAGCAGTCGATGTATACTTTCTTTCTTTTTAAGTGGTGTATTTATTTATATCAGTGATATCTTAGTTGGACGATGGGATTGTATTTCTAGCCAACGGTCACGTCAGAGTTGAGGACGTGCACGCTCACTTGGACTCATCATATTCCAGTTTAAGATGTATTTGAGCTTGTGTCGAGTATCTCAGTGTGATAAGGCTGAACTAATAATATGAGCTCACGCGTGCTGATAAAATTGACTGGCATCACTGACGGAATTGGTGGTTTAATGAGTGAATGATGTAATTAATGTGTTGATGGTGGCGTTTGTTGGATAGAGAGTGTACTCAATGATTGGAGGTGTTCATGGGAATTGAGGTAGCTTTGTGATTTGTTGCAATTTGTTAGAATACTCCATGCAGTTTCCTGTTATGCACCTATAGTATCACGTGATGGAATATCAGACCCTTTGACAGGCTAGGGTCATATTGTGTTGGTTTCTTGGTATTGTCAGCACGGGAGTGACTCGAGTCTGGCTTTCTTGGTGCACCGAAGAACAGATGATAGTGGCAAGGATAACTCAAAATCATGAGGAGATATATTCGGTATGTACATATGTTGGTGTACAAACACAGATATTTACCCCCTGCGTTGAGCACCACAATGGAAGCTGTCACTGAGCAATGCCTCCGCATGCCGAGAGCCGTTACTGTGGGGACCTCCTTTTGGTCACTCTTGACCCTTCAGTTTGGTATGGGGCGGTGGGGTAGTCTATTGGTTACGTTCGCTCGTCACGCCAAAGGCCCGGGTTCGCTTCCCGACATGAGTACAATGTGTGAAGCCCATTTCTGGTGTCCCCCGCCGTAATATTGCTGTAATATTGCTAAAAGCGGCGTTAAACCATACTCACTCACTCAGTGTGGTGTACGATATGTATCTGGTTGGTTCTTGTCAGGTGTTCTTGCTTTAGCCTGGATAAATATGCCGAGGTGAGCACCACGTGGTAAATAGTTATTTTGAGTATCCTAATGAGCAAACAAAAGTGTCCGTTTGGCATGACATCTGACCCCTTGAAACACCACATCGACAATCCTGACCATATATTTCCTCGTAAGAAACTTAAAATTCCCCACACCAACAACAGAAAACATTGATCCCTCAAGAAACCATAGAAACCCAAAGCAACACCAGTCCAGTCAGTAACAGAGACAAGAAAACTACCTTAGAGCGTGCATCCTGCTGGGCTAAAAATATTACCGCAAAACGGTTACCTTTAATGTTATACATTCTTACATTGTTGTCACTTTGTTGTATGGTTACATTGTTGTATTGTTACATTGTTGTGTGGTTACATTGTGTGATTTCATTGTTGTGTGGTTACATTGTTGTGTGGTTACATTGCTATATTGTATATTGTCATCTTATGTTATGTAATGATGTATATACGCTGATATTTTATGTTGTTACATTAACTATGTTGTTAGGTCGTTACATTATGTTGTTACATTGCTATATTGTAATGATGTTACATTGTTATATTGTTACATTGTTAGACGAATTCTTAGTCTTCGAAAATGCTGGAAAAAATAACTCCACTTAAATTAAAAAGGAGCCCCAGTGAGATTCATAAGGGACATTCAGAACCTGAGGAAAATATGGACTTGCCTCATCTGGGGCTTTAGATTACAGAAAGGGCTGGGCGGAAGGGAAATAATATGGTTCAGGGACTGTAACACAGACTACTACATTGTTACATTGCTACAGTGTTAGACTGATATAGTGTTAACCTAGTCAGTTGTTTGTTATCGGACCCAGACCGATTACTGTTTTAATTCACTGCGGCTTAATTGGTCTAACTGGCTTCTCCGTCACCCCTAACAGTTTCCTGTCTTGGGTTTCACGTTGCTGCACCAGGACACGTCACTGCACGCTCTTTCCGCTCGGTATGGACAGGTGCTTGAAGTGATGTGTTGTAGACAGAATACAATAAATAATTCTGACTGGTCATTTAAAATTTTAATTTGATTTTCTATGTTTTATGTACATTACAGGCAGTTGAGTGGAATTTCTATATTTTTCGGAATAAACTTGGTATACAAATCCGCCTACATCAGACAGTGTCATTGCCTTCTTTATCTTCGTATAACAATGTGCGGCTCATTATCAAGCTGAACAAGCACAAACACTGCCATCATGTACGGGGAATTGCCTTTATACACATTACATGTTCACGTATAACGAGGCTGCACCTAAATCCGTAAGCAAAACAATTATTGTTGCTGCTCTGGAATACATTAGATAGTTATGTTTTTTGTTCTTACAGGTGTAGAATGCTGTTTTTCAAGGACCACGTGTTCCTTCTGGTTGAAGTTTTGACACCTATTGACTTTTCCTACATCTATCTCAATATGGATATCAAAAAGTTATCTTGTGTTGTCTAGTTGGCTCTCTACCACTCGATCTCTGAAAACAAACTTAACTATATTTTAAGCGCCCTCCCCCATCCCCTTGTCATTTTTTTATGTTCCCGGTGCGCTTAATACAGCGACTACGGTAAGTACATCTACTCTTCCATACAAAGAACATGACGACATGCAAGACATGCAAGACATAATGGTCCGAAGTGGAAGTCTAAGCTTATTAAAGTTTCGATGCTCCTTTTGTCACATGGCCTGTGACAGCTGTCATAACACTGTCTGTCCTTGAAGAGATGTGTCGCATTGCATCTGTAATGATTAGGGACACTAGCGTATATACATAATAAATATTAATTTTATCAAAACAATTGGTTATTTTCATACCAGTTTTCAAAACAGCCCACATAAACATTTGCTGTGCCTAAATCTCTAAGCGCTGACAATCTGATGTAGACATGTGTTCGCCACAAACAAGTTGTACACGAGTTACACTGTAAGCCTAATATAACAACAACTCAAACATGCTGACATATTCTGGAAATGTTTTGACAACTCCCCGAACATTGAATTATCAATTTCATTTTTCTATCCACCTACCAACAAGGATGTTTTCAAAAGTCTGGGGGGGATCGGATTTAAAGCGTTCGCTCGTTTCGCCGACAACCCGGTTCGAATCCCGACGTGGTACAATGTGGGAAGCCCATTTCTGGTGTCCACCGCCGTGATATTGCTGGAATATTGCTAAAGGCGGCGTAAAACCATACTCACTCACTCAAAAGTCTGATATCAAAATTTGCAATTAACCAAAAAAGAGTAAGAAATATCTCTGTCCATTGTGAAACAATTTTCCCCCGTCATCTCAGCTGCAATGCCTGACATCTGGAAACCGATGCGAGCTTGTGATACTACGGATTGATGTCCAGGTTCTCTCGGTGTTCACTGCTATTACACATAGTCAACTATACATTTCAATCTTCTTATGTGATAAATCAGCGCCCAAGATCAAAATAGATGTTAGATTAGCCTCAGCCTCAGCATCTGTGCTTGCTTCCTCTGCCAAAACGGTGCATGCAGCTTAACACCTCTTTCATTCCATTGTCATGTGATGCCCCGAAGCCGATTTGCTGCCTCTGATGGGGGTTCCGGCAGGTTCCCCTGCCTCATTCTGACCCTCTTTAATATCAGTCTCTCACCTTAAGGCTTCGATTCCTGGCGGCAAAAGGTCATAAATATTCTGATATAATATGTGCTGGTCTTAATGTGCAACTCAACTACCTCCAGGAGCCGACGAACTTGACAGTAACGTTTACGTCATCGTACTTTGTGCGTCATTAGTGTCATTAGTGTGGTACATAACCGTGAATAAAAGACTTTTTATCATTTGGTATATATGAATCAATCTGCAGTTTCTTTTACAGAAAAAATAACCAGAAACTTTTTTGTGTGAAAAATGGTGAACTCTGGTGGGGTCCTCAATCATCCACAGGACAGTTCTCCCCCGATTGCTTACAGAGCTGAATAGGTCCCCAGCACTTTATGTTCGTCTCCCACGTTGATTCCAGGACAGAATAGGTCCCCAGGGTCTCATGTTCGTCTCTCATGTTGATTCCAGGACAGAATAGGTCCCCAGGGTCTCATGTTCGTCTCCCATGTTGATTCCAGGACAAAATAGGTCCCCAGGGTCTCATTTTCGTCTCCTATGTTGATTCCAGGACAGAATAGGTCCCCAGGGTCTCATGTTCGTCTCCCATGTTGATTCCAGGACAAAATAGGTCCCCAGGGTCTCATGTTCGTCTCCCATGTTGATTCCAGGATAGAATAGGTCCCCAGGATCTCATGTTCGTCTCCCATGTTGATTCCAGGTCAGAATAGGTCCCCATGATCTCATGTTCGTCTCCCACGTTGATTCCATGACAGAATAGGTCCCCAGAACCTTATGTTCGTCTCCCACGTTGATTCCAGGACAGAATAGGTCCCCAGAACCTTATGTTCGTCTACCACGTTGGTTCCAGGACAGAATAGGTCCCCAGCATATCATGTTCGTCCCCCATGTTGATTCCAGGACAGAATAGGTCGCCTGGGTCTAATGTTCATCCCCCATGTTGATTCCAGGACAGAATAGACCCCCAGCATCTCATGTTCGTCTCCCACGTTGATTCCAGGACAGAATAGGTCCCCAGGGTCTTATGTTTGTCTCCCACGTTGGTTCCAGGACAGAATAGGTCCCCAGGATCTCATGTTCGTCTCCCACGTTGATTCCAGGACAGAATAGGTCCCCAGGGTCTAATGTTCGCCCCCCATGTTGATTCTAGGACAGAATAGGTCCCCAGGGTCTAATGTTCGCCCCCCATGTTGACTCCAGGACAGAATAGGTCCCCAGCACCTTATGTTCGTCTCCCACGTTGATTCTAGGACAGAATAGGTCCCCAGGGTGTAATGTTCGCCCCCCATGTTGATTCCAGGACAGAATAGGTACCCCAGCACCTTATGTTCGTCTCCCATGTTGATTCTAGGACAGAATAGGTCCCCAGGGTCTAATGTTCGCCCCCATGTTGATTCCAGGACAGAATAGGTCCCCAGCATCTCATGTTCGTCTCTCATGTTGATTCCAGGACAGAATAGGTCCCCAGGGTCTCATGTTCGCCCCCCATGTTGATTCCAGGACAGAATAGGACCCCAGCACCTTATGTTCGTCTCCCATGTTGATTCCAGGACAGAATAGGTCCCTAGCATCTCATGTTCGTCTCCCACGTTGATTCCAGGACAGAATAGGACCCCAGCACCTTATGTTCGTCTCCCATTTTGATTCCAGGACAGAATAGGTCCCCAGGGTCTAATGTTCGTCTCCCATGTTGATTCCAGGACAGAATAGGTCCCCAGGGTCTCATGTACGTCTCCCATGTTGATTCCAGGACAGAATAGGTCCCCATGATCCCATGTTCGTCTCCCATGTTGATTCCAGGATAGAATAGGTCCCCAGGGTCTCATATTCCTCTCCCATGTTGATTCCAGGACAGAATAGGTCCCCATGGTCTCATGGTCGTCTCCCATGTTGATTCCAGGATAGAATAGGTCCCCAGGATCTCATGTTCGTCTCCCATGTTGATTCCAGGATAGAATAGGTCCCCATGGTCTCATATTCCTCTCCCACGTTGATTCCAGGATAGAATAGGTCCCCAGGATCTCATGTTCGTCTCCCATGTTGATTCCAGGACAGAATAGGTCCCCATGGTCTCATGGTCGTCTCCCACGTTGATTCCAGGACAGGATAGGTCCCCAGGATCTCATGTTCGTCTCCCATGTTGATTCAGGGACAGAATAGGTCCCCAGGGTCTCATGTTCGTCTCCCACGTTGATTCCATGACAGAATAGGTCCCCAGCACCTTATGTTCGTCTCCCATTTTGATTCCAGGACAGAATATGCCCCGAGAACCTGGTGTTTGTCTCCCACGTTGATTCTAGAGCGGAAAGGTCCTCAGGTCCCCATGTTTGTCTTGATTCCCCGATGATTCCAGAGCACCTAATGGTCCTGGGCACCTAATGTTTGTCTTGTGGTGGTGTGTTTTCATGACCCACCAAAGTAATTGAAAGTAACTCAATACTTCACATTAATGTGATCTAACCTTGAGGGTAAACAGGGCATGGTCAAGTTGGCAGGTAGCCATGACACCATCATCAATAGAACGTCTTAGAAACACACATAAACACTACCGAGTTACATCAATAAAAACTAAATTTAATTTGTTAATTGTGTGTTCATTTCAAAGACCAGATTAACTGTTGAAATCTTGCTGTAAATGCAGTCTGTGTAGGCCGTGCTGTCAATTCCAATGTCCCCCGAAGCGCCAGTGTTCTGTGAAGCAGCGCAGATGGGGGCATCACAATGAGCTGTTGTGTTGGACGACTTCAGATATGTCCAAACACTATGATACCACCAGACAGCATGTTTTCTCTTGGTTCGAAAATTGACAATAAGGTTCCTTCAGCTGGATGAGACCTTCAATCAGGAGTGTAAGGAAGAAATACTGTAGGGGGTTAAGATGGTCGCGATGATGGTGGTTGTCTGATGTGCTGTAGAGTGGTTAGAAGGATGGTCAAGTGGATGGAGGTTGTCTAATGGGCTGTGGAGGGTTGGAAGGATGGTCAAGTGGATGGTGGTTGTCTGATGGACTGTAGAGGGTTGGAAGGATGGTCAAGTGGATGGTGGTTCTCTGATGGACTGTAGAGGGTTGGAAGGATGGTCAAGTGGATGGTGGTTCTCTGAGTGGCTGTGGAGGGTTGGAAGGATGGTCAAGTGGATGGTGGTTCTCTGATGGGCTGTAGAGGGTTAGAAGGATGGTCAAGTGGATGGTGGTTCTCTGATGGACTGTGGAGGGTTGGAAGGATGGTCAAGTGGATGGTGGTTCTCTGATGGGCTGTGGAGGGTTGGAAGGGTGGTCATGTGGATGGTGGTTCTCTGATGGACTGTGGAGGGTTGGAAGGATGGTCAAGTGGATGGTGGTTCTCTGATGGGCTGTGGAGGGTTGGAAGGGTGGTCATGTGGATGGTGGTTGTCTGATGGGCTGTAGAGGGTTGGAAGGGTGGTCATGTGGATGGTGGTTCTCTGATGGGCTGTAGAGGGTTAGAAGGATGGTCAAGTGAATGGTGGTTGTCTGATGGGCTGTAGAGGGGTGGAAGGATGGTCAAGTGGATGGTGGTTCTCTGATGGGCTGTGGAGGGTTGGAAGTATGGTCAAGTGGATGGTGGTTGTCTGATGGGCTGTACAGGGTTGGAAGGATGGTCAAGTGGATGGTGGTTCTCTGATGGGCTGTGGAGGGTTGGAAGGGTGGTCATGTGGATGGTGGTTCTCTGATGGGCTGTGGAGGGTTGGAAGGATGGTCAGGTGGATGGTGGTTGTCTGATAGGCTGTACAGGGTTGGAAGGATGGTCAAGTGGATGGTGGTTGTCTGATGGGCTGTGGAAGGTTGGAAGGATGGTCAAGTGGATGGTGGTTCTCTGATGGGCTGTGGAGGGTTGGAAGGGTGGTCATGTGGATGGTGGTTCTCTGATGGGCTGTGGAGGGTTGGAAGGGTGGTCATGTGGATGGTGGTTCTCAGATGAGATGTAGAGGGTTGGAAGGATGGTCAAGTGGATGGTGGTTGTCTGATGGGCTGTGGAGGGTTGGAAGGGTGGTCATGTGGATGGTGGTTCTCTAATGAGCTGTAGAGGGTTGGAAGGATGGTCAAGTGGATGGTGGTTGTCTGATGGGCTGTGGAGGGTTGGAAGGATGGTCATGTGGATGGTGGTTCTCAGATGGGCTGTGGAAGGGTGGTCATGTGGATGGTGGTTCTCTGATGGGCTGTGGAGGGTTGGAAGGGTGGTCAAGTGGATGGTGGTTCTCTGATGGGCTGTGGAGGGTTGGAAGGGTGGTCATGTGGATGGTGGTTGTCTGATGGGCTGTGGAGGGTTGGAAGGGTGGTCATGTGGATGGTGGTTCTCAGATGAGATGTAGAGGGTTGGAAGGGAAGTTCAGCAAAAACAGTAAATTTGCATTTTTATCGACATCAAGTGCATTCATTTTTACAAAATGTGCGTGACATATTTATTTGCCTTCCAATCTTAAACTATTTCTTTAGGTTCTAATTTGTATTCTTCAGCTGTATGTTATTATTGATACTCGTAGGTGATAGCGGTGAGCCAACGTCGCTGACTTAAATGTTCTGGCATATTCCAAGGGACAAGTCTACATTTGGAAATTTAATAGTCAAGGCACCTTTTACAAGAAATAGGGTAGGTGAACACATTACAAGAGACTGATTGTATTTTTGCTGGGCTCATCATCCAAGGTCTCCTATTGGTAATGACAGTCACCCCCAGAGAGTAGCCACGGAATGGATATCACAGTCTTTTTCAGTACTGGACATTGTACAATCATTCGACTTAGCACTGAAGGGATCAGTGGTTTCAAATTCATCCTAAATGGACTCCTGTGTTTTGCACTTGACAAAGCTGTTTGTAATACGGGTTAAAAAAGGCAATGATCAAAGCACATCTGAGATTGAAGGATAGACACTCTGGTGTGGTGTGCTTGTTATTGCTCCTGCACTTACGGGGATTCGGGGATCAATGTTTCTGTGGTTGCTATGAGTTGCAGCAGTACTTTGACCTGGCAATTAGAAAGAAAAACAACAACACTTTGTCATGATTTATTTCATCTGTGTCATTTGCAGTGATATGGTAATACAACAAAGGATATGTTTCGGAACAGAGATAAGTGTTGACGACAAGCGTCCTATACAGGAACGTTTATGTCTGTAAAACCTAACACCAAAACACATCCGGCAGTTTGCACGTGCCTCACGCAGTAGCGCCACACACGTAAAGTGTCAAGGTGTCATTTCTGATTTCTGAACTTTCAAGGAAGATGGATTATTCTCTGTGGACCATTATTTCTGGCAATAATATTGATTCTGCAGATCATACCGTTGTGTTTTAAAAGAAAAAATAAATAAGTTTAAGAATTCAAAAATGTTAGACCGCCTCAATGGCCTGGTTGTTGAGTATCTGATGGAGAGTGGAATATCGGTGACTGCGTCGTACCAAAAGATGTTACAAAATAGTACTTGTTGTTTCCCTGCCTGGTGCTCGGCATTAAGGGGCTAACACAATGAATGGTCGGTACGGAGTCAGTATACTGTGTCTGTTTGAGGCATCCATGTTTAACTGCGGCATAGTAGGTGTTCATATGTAGCTTCCTTAGCTGGAATTGTAAATAAACATTAACAGTTGCCAACCGATCTCGAGAGGCATATTATCTCAACGACATTCAGTCAGACCCGAACGATGTATGTCCGAAGTTTCACAGACTAAAACGCTTTGATTCAGCCATTATGACAACCAGCAGACGACGCAAACGAACCGAGTTCTTTTCCCCAATGCATTCGGATAACATCGGTTCATTTCAGCTCAACGATACTTATGCGAAATAAGCAAGTTACCAAAGGTGAGTTACGATTGATTTCTCACCTGTGTACATGAGCGGTCTTGATGAGCGGGCAATATGGAAAATAACTGCCCGCTCCTTAACCAATCAGAAGCCAGTATTTTAATGTAAGGTAAGATACATATCTACCCATTGAACGTTTGGTTTGGTTCTACCCTGCTGCGGCTGCAGAGAGCAGTTTTACTTCACAAACATAATTCACGTAGTTCCCTCTTTGTTTCCACTCCATATTGAAGACCAGTGTATACACTCACTCACTCACTCATTCACTCACTCACTCACTCACTCACTCACTCACTCTATGTTTAAGCATTCATCTATTAGTCCTCTCGTTCCTTTACTTATCTGGTATAGTGTATTAATCTCTTGTCATGTTTGACATGGTTGTTTACAAAGGTCAGGCGGTGGAGGTTTTTGCGTTCACACCTATTTATGGCGAAACCAATTTTCAGCCTCGTCACATTTTGAGTAACAAGGCACCGCGTAATCTTCACAAAGTGATTGGTCTGTGTCTTACAGCGAGCAGAGTGTCGAGGTCGACCTCACAACGTAGTCCCGTCAGGGTGGTGCTGAATGCCCAGACACGTCGTTAAACCACAGAGGAACGAGAGGACCACAATGCACTGGTTTGTAATAATCTGAAATGTTTCAAATTATTGCCGTATATGTTTGTGACTTTGCTGTTAAAAGTAAAGATCGTGGGCGGATCTCCAGGAGGGTCGAACCCCACCCCGAATTACACAGAAAACATGTGTACATGTACACATTACTAGTATTTGTGTTTACACGTATATCACGTACCAATTACTTCTATTCATCCTCGAATATGAAATACTTAGAATTTTTGTTGCAAATCCAATAAATCCAATGGTTGTTAAGTCTGTACATGTTTGTAATGCAGCTTGACCACACATAGTCTCTTGTCACAGTCGCGGTTTGCTCCAAGACAATCTGATATTCCTAAGATGCTAGATCAAAGGATGCCACACAAAAGCAGCCAAGGACTAGTTGAAACACAATGATAGTCTGTCATACAGACCCTGAACAAATATATCCAATAAGTCCATGTAAGTCTATAATATTTAGACAGTCTGCTGCTAGGATATTCAGCAAGTCTTGATCACTGCAGTATCTGAAAATGATGAGAGTCTCTGGGCTCCTTTTTACGATAGTCTAAAAACTGTTTTTATACCTAAAATATGTTTATTTCAGAGAATAGATGTAAGTCTAACACAATGACACAACCAAGTCATTGTGTTGGTCCTATTGTTGACAGTTCGTTTGCAGTTCATGATCTCTCATAACCATTGCCTTGTGTCCAAAATGTAAATACTGAAAGAAGTTTGTTATCTGGTTGAAGATTTGACAGTTGGTAACTTTTTATCACAATTCTGTCTACTTTTATAATAATAGTTCACACCAAACAACATCTCCCAGGGCATAGACTGCCAGGATGGCCAACCAGGAATATTTGAGCCTCATAAAAGACACTGCCAGGATGGCCAACCACGAATATTTGAGCCTCATAAAAGACACTGCCAGGATGGCCTACCAGGAATATTTGAGTCTCGTGAAAGACACTGCCAGGATGATCTATTTGAGTCTCATAAAAGACACTGCCAGGATGGCCTACCAGGAATATTTAAGCCTCATAAAAGACACTGCCAGGATGGCCCATCAGCAATATTTGAGTCTCGTGAAAGACACTGCCTAGGATGGCCTACCAGGAATATTTGAGTCTCATAAAAGACACTGCCAGGATGGCCTACCAGGAATATTTGTGTCTCTTAAAAGACACTGCCAGGATGAGGTAAGGGGCGTTTCAGGAGCTGTGCATAGTTGCGTCCTTTTGGCATGTCAGACACTTATGATCGTGGGTTCGAATCCCGGATCGCCCTGATTATATTTCTCTGTTTGTTTGTTGTTTAACGTCGTACCTGGCCACCCAATCCCGATAGTCGCCTATTACGGCAAGCATAATCGCCTCTTACAACAAGCATGGGTTGCTGAAGACCTATTCTAACCCGGATAATCACGGGTCTGTTAGTGAGTGAGTTGGGTTGAGCAGTGCAATCATATAATGGCGTGTGAGCTTGATGTGGGACAAAGGCTTCAGACGTTTACCACTTTGGTCAAAACCACAAGCGCAGGTGTTGGTAAACCTAGAAACATGCAGAGTGAATCTGGGGTCCGAACCAACGGTTATAGGGCTCTGGCACGCCTTAGGGACGCAACTCTGACAATAAACCTGGAAGTCACCCTTGCCCTCTACAATGTTAGAGGCCCAACTGTGTGGTCCCAAGGACATTGATCACACTCAACACCCATGCAACCACTTGCAACAAAATACATTCCACCAGGTGGAGCCACAGAAAGCAGCAGATGCATCACATGAAACTAACTTCTCGAGAATAACGTTTTAAGAATCCATGGGCTTGATGCATAACTGACAAAAGTGGGAATGGAGCCCTGGTCTTCAGAAATACTGAACAGTATCTACAGCGCCACTTGTCATTCCAAGATGGATTTTGTTGTAATGTTTTAATCAAATCACTCTAAAGTAAACATAATCTGCCGAGCAAGAAAAGGTACACACCTCTGTTTGGGGGTGGCTAGAAATGAAACTAACAACAAAAGGTTATTCAATGGTGATGTATTAGATACGGGTATCACAGCCTGCAGCGTTCAGCGAAGTAATGTTTTGATAATGTTTCTAATTTTGGTCCAATTTTCAAGTGTAAACGTGTATACTTTCTTTTGCCCGACAGTTTATGTTAAAAAATGTAATATATTATCTCTTCATACATGCTCTTCAATGAAGATGAATCCATCTGCCCCATCAGATCTGCTTCCAAGTAAATGTGTAATTTAAAGTTCTACAACTAGAGTATTAATTACACAGTGTGTGTTTCTTGGATGTAACTTCCTCATTGAGATAATTGCCTCCGAGCAGCATGATGTCTTTACCTTCCTTCCTGACAACACACACATGAACACATAGGAAGAGTCTATCGCACTTCATGACAAGTCCTGCACCACGAGACTTTAGTGCACTTGGCGTACAATACAGAACCAAGTTCATCTGTAATAACATATCTGGCAGACATCTTGACTTCGGGATGAAGAAGGAAATGCCTTTGAGGGGATACTTCATTAAGACCAAATCATTCATTAAGACTGGATATTAAACCTGGCGAAACCATAAAAATGTCACCATTATCAGTTGTGATTAGACTGGTGACGCTTGATTACTGGGACAGGAGGGCACTTGGTCCCAGCCATCTATCGTAGTTCACCACCCACCTCCTGTCACACTACGCCATGAGAGGTACTGTGTCTATGTTTATGTATGTAATGTTATAACACGTACTTGAACGTATTAAGGTCTGGACAGTTCACTGACTTAATGTCATTCCCCCAGCGTTTACAATTACGTTAAACATTCAGCGCCAGCTGGTACTGTGACGTCTAGATACGATTGCGGTGTATATATTTGTTAATCGTTCAAATCAGTGTCAGTTGCGTCTGCGGATTCCACATAAATATTTTATTTCTCTCTCTTTAGTTCGTAATGTAATAAAAACATTATTTCCAAAATCTTTTCGTGGATTTCAAATAATCAGACACATCTAAAGATTATCACAAAACAGTCCGAAAATGAGTCCAAATGTTTCATGCCATGAATTTCTGTAATAATATTAATAAAAGCTTGTATTTTTTTATTCCTAAGATACTGTAGTTTTGAAATGTAATGAGAAATAATATATGTATATATCTGTGTTAGTGTTACTCGTTCAAATCAGTGCCAGTTGCTTCGGTCTTCATTTTTGTTTGCCATTTATCGCGTAGCCCTCTAATATATATATATATGCTTCCCTCTCGTAAATAACTTCGTCCAATGTACGACGTCATCAAGTTGCGTTGCAAACTCGACGTCATCAAGTTACGTTGCAAACTCCAGAAATGGTGTCATGATAGAACAATGAAATAAACCACGCTTTGTTCTTCATTGTTCTTTATCGCGTAGCTATCTTATATATACTGACTCTATACGATTATTCAGTATTTACCAGATGAAGGTGGGAGGGGACGAGAAGTAGCCCTGAGACGTCGTTACAAAGAATAAATAACTTGTTATCCATAGAAAAATGTCATGTATCCATGTTCTTCCAACTTCCAATGTCTATCAAAGACTTCAAAATGCAGAAATGATAAAAAATGCCAGTATTAATAACTACAATTAGAAAAAAAACTGACGTTCAAAAGCCAGATTGTTCAGACACAAAATGAAGAATATGCATTTCTTAAGTATGATAGTTTCTATAATGATCTCGATGCAAAAAGTGAAACTTTTTCTTCCTTTCCCAATCAGAAAGATAACCGTCAACTACTTGAAATACGTTGAACTTGTTCCCCTGTGAAGTCAAAGGCCAGCCCGACTCGATCAGCTCCTCTCAATGCTGTTAATCACAGTTATATGAACACCGTATGCGTATGTTTTTGCCTCCTCTCAATCATTGTCAGTGGAGGAAATTCCTGGTCCCAGTACAATATGGAAATGTAACCCTTCTGTCCCCGGCCTTCAAACCCAGGCTGAGTGGAGGAGAACTTGATAACATCAAAGTGAGGAACTATTTCCTATTCATATTCTGGTCAATAATTTCGGGTTTCGAATGCGGTTCTTCTACTCAGTTATACAATCAACACGTCAAACAGTATTTGAAGTCAACCTTTTAGCAACCACTTGCATCTCAGGATCAGGGCCGTACAAGCGAGGCTGTCACCAAGTCCTCCACGCCTGTGTCGGAAATGACTGTCACCCCATCCGTCAACTGGAACACGACTGACAGGACGAAGTGTCAGTTTTAAGTAACCTGGGGCATCACCACATTGTGTTTAAACACATCCTATAGGGAGAATTATAAGAAAGTTGTTGAAGCCGTCTGTGAGAGTTGTGCTGTGCCCATCTCATGCCCTGATTATATCTGTGTCCAGGTCACACCAGGTCTACTCATGCCCTGATTATATCTGTGTCCAGGTCACACCAGGTCTACTCATGCCTTGATTTTATCTGTGTCCAGGTCACACCAGGTCTACTCATGCCTTGATTATATCTGTGTCCAGGTCACACCAGGTCTACTCATGCCCTGATTATATCTGTGTCCAGGTCACACCAGGTCTACTCATGCCCTGATTATATCTGTGTCCAGGTCACACCAGGTCTACTGCCAGTGAGTCATTGAGTTTTACGTAGCTAAGAACAGTAGTTAAGTTCTATCCCAGCTTTATGTCAGAAGAAAGACCAACAGAACCTACATCTTCATTGCATTTCGAAAGACGTATCAGTGACAAATGTCTGGTGCGATTCCCCATATTCATACAACAGAGATTTCTTATGATTATCAAAATGGTTTTGTTGCTTATATTTATAATTTAGTTACCACAGTTATTGTGTATTGCAAGGATCAATAATAGGGCTAATTTTGAATGACTATATATCAAACTACCTGATTTTAGATCTACTCAAAGTAGATTGGGATTGGAGATTTAATCAAGTGAATTTTTGAAGAATAAAACCCAATCCTCCTTTTGAGTCTAGCATTACAACCTGCTGTTGCTTGTTTCATGTGACATGTTCTTTACGTCCGAGCAACTCATTTCATCTGGGATTGCATTTCTGATGTATTTACAATGTGTGCTCTCTGCCAGATTCATGACATCAAGCTCTAACACTTCGAGATGGAGGAAGAATTCAATGCTTCAGCATCAGCTGAGTCAGTTCAAATCTGAAGAACTTCATTGTGGGAAACGAATCTCCCTGAGATCAGCAGTATTTAGAATAGGTCTCCAGCAACCCATGCTTGCTGTAAAAGATGACTATGCTTGTCGGGTTGATGCATGTCATCGATCCCAGTTGCGTGGATCGATGCTCATAATGTCAGTCACTGGATCGTCTGGTCCAGACTCGATTATTTACAGACCGCCGTCAAATAGCTGGAATATTGTTGATGGCGACGTTAAACAAAAAGCAACAATAATGACACATACATAAAACAATCACAATATTACATGTGTTAAAATGTTGCTGAGGTTTGTGATATTCCCTGTTAAGATTGACGACATCGCACATGGTGACTCCACTGGGAGCTATCACTGTTTATCTCACACATTGTGGACATGTATACCCCATACCGGTTACCGTTCTTTGTAGATGCTGGCAGCGAAGAATAGAAATTCACTGAGACAATAACAATTTAATGCGATAGCCTCTTCCAGCGTCACGAACCAGCACTCCATTAGGAGGGGATGTCCACAGTAGGGGAAGTGTGTTGTCATTGCCGTCGACCCAGCGGCCCCATAACCCAGTCTCACAAATCAGAGGATGCCAAACACAAGCAGAAATGACTGGATTGGTAGTCACGTCAGGAACCCTTCTGTGAAACCGATCTCACTCTCCGCCAACCTCCGCAGTTTATCAATACTACATTCTGAATGACAGACAATCTCATAACGTGGCCGATGAAGACGGGGTCCGGGGACACTCAAGCCTTTTCTCAATCATCAGGGTAGTGTAGAGTTGCTGCAATCAACGACACAAGTGGAAGATGGAACTGTCTGTTTGTACGGAATAGTTACTTGTGTTTACACATGTGTATTCAAGTTCTGTTTAACAGATTAGTGTGGTCTTGGAGGAACACTTCTGAGTGAGTCAGTGAGTCAGTGAGTGAATGGATCAGTTAGTAGCTTCTTACGATGCTTTTAGTAATATTCCAGCAATGTCACGAAAGAGGACCCCGGCTTCGAACCGAACCCACGTCCTCACTTTGACGAGCAGTACCCACAAGGCTACCCCACTTCCTTTAAACATGTTGACATGTGCAAAGACTGAATTTGGGGACGCGACTGTCTGTGATTGGATCAGGCTCCACTGTGTGTTGAACATGGTCTGATGTTGCATCACACTGAACTCAATCAATCAACCATTTTCAACAATATAATATTCACGTTGACAGACAACTTCCCATCACATAATCTCAAATGATATTTTGAACCAGTTAAGTTGATAACGCTCTACATTTTCATTCTATTTAATGTTAATATGTCTTTTCGAATAATCTCAAAGTCCATTAACCAAAGAGAGTGGGAGCAGTAGTGTTATCTGCCCTTCCTTTCATTATTTCCCACAAGGTCATCTTCAAGGCATTATACACTCAGCACACAACATAGTCCAGCTATATAAAGGCGGTCTGTAAATAATTGAGTCTGGACCACATAATCCAGTGATTGACACCCTGAGCATCTAGATCCATGCAATTGGGACACGATGACATGCATCAACCATACTCTAGCATCGTATATAGGGATTGAACTTTGTCTTTGTTGTGTTGGCCAAAGTCTTAATCCACCTGGCTATTCAAGCATCCTTGAATCACAACAGTAACCTCAGCTTCTCTGGAGTTTTCTTCACATTGTCCATCACTTGCTTACACAGTGCAGGAAAGTTGACGAATGATTGCTGGTGTCTGTCGGCCACTCTGGAAACATTAGCAGCTTAGGAGTAACCACCGAGCTTGCTTATTGTAGTGTGCTTGGGAAATATTAGCTTTGTTGGAAACTTTTGAAAAAGTTTGAGTTCCCCCAGCACTCCGATAACTCCCTTGTGATGACGCTCTGATAACTGTTGGTGGCCTTTATGAATTTAGTATTTGGAGGGAGGAGCAGTAAGATATTTGGCTGATTATGGTGAATGTATCGATTTTGGAAAATGTAATGGGTCGGAATGAGTGTTAAGGGTAATAGGTTCATTATCAACCAGTGTAAAAAACCGTGAGGTAATTCAGCACTGGTGGTCATTACACTGTAACGAGGCTGGGAGTCAAGTTCCCTTCTCGGTGTCAGGCGGACTCCATCTCTACGTAATGACAGCAACACGGAGCCCAGAGGCGTGGTAATTTGCCATTAGAGTTGCGTCCCTTAGTTGTGATCTATGATCGTGTGTTCAAATACCGGGTCACTCTGATTATATTTCCAGGTTTGTCAGCATCACTACTGTGCTTGTGGGTAAAAAACGGAGGGTTTCCTCCCACGTGAAGCTGACATCATATGATTAACTTAAATACTGTTGAAAGCGGATTTAAACAAAACTCACACACTCACTTACTCTGTGTAAAGGCAACTAAATGGAGTGAGGTGAGGTGAGGTGAGGTGAGGTGAGGTGAAATGGGGTTGAACATCGCGTCCAAGATTATTGCACTTATACAGCGACGTGAATGCACGTGCGTGTGTGGCTCCTTGTACTAGTCTGGAGTGATGCCGATTTATTAGTGCTAGCTCACTGAGATACCATGCCGTAGTTTAACATGAATACCCTACTCAGACACAGTATAGTGACTCCGAGCCGAACAGTCCTTGTTTAGCCCCTTAATGCCGAGCGCCAGACAGGGTAACAACAAGTACCATTTTTAACGTATTTTGGTATGATGCGGCCGGGGATCGCACCCCGGGCCTTCCGCTCACCGGGCGGACGCTCTACCACTACACCACGGAGGCAGTCTGAAATGGAGTGGGTGGCCAGGCTCAGTGACTTGAGTAACTGCGGGACATTGTACACTGGCAGTGTGAGATATTTCTCATAACAGCAATCACTGGTTTGTCTGGTTCACACTCCTATAATTCCTGGCTGTAGCGTTAATTGAAACAAACAAAACACCATACATGAAGTCAGGAATGATTTAATATTTGTGTATTTTGTAGTGGAAATATTTCGTGCAGTTTAAAACTATTATACTTTATAAAATTACGATCAAATATTTTTATCTGTCATTCGTAAAATTATAAATTATAGATTCGTTTCATAGAAAGCATCTTAAGAATTAAATCTCGTAAAGCACTGTTATGAATGTTTGGTTCTGCTAGACAATCCAGTGATTGGCATCATGAGCATCGATCCACACAATAGGGATACGATGACATGTATCAACCAAGTCAGGGAGCCTGACCAACTGATCCCGTTTGATTGATAACTTTAGATTCAGTACACATATACACTTTATTTTGCATACGTTATGTTTTTATTTCTTAAAGAAAGAGGGGAATCTATCAAACCCTGACTCAAGTTAATGCTTATATTCTGCACTTAACCTGACTTAGAAAAGAATGAATTACGAGCATTATTAAAGGCTTGGATGGGTAAATGTTTCAAATAATGTGTAGAAACAGGGAAACGATGATAAACGATGACTTTGATCTTGTGTGTTCGTAGACGGCTCTTGCTTAAACCTCACTAATCAATACAACTGTCTAAACCAGACTACCTTTCCGTCACACACGAGATCGAATTAGATAGATTCCTCTGTATATAAAGGAGGAGATTTCAATGATTTTGTCTTCTTGTTATTTTTTAAGAAATGAGCCTCAAGTGCCCCTTGACATCCCTTTAGGTCTGTCTTCTCCTTCATCCTGCGTATTGACTATGAAACCCTGTACTAATCACTGCAGTAAATAGTGCTGATCCCAGAGAGATACGTTTCCCCCAATGAAGTGCTTCAGATGATGCTGAAGCATTGAATTCTACCTCCATCTCTTAACGTGTTAGAGCTTGATGTCATCAGTCTGGCAGAGAGCACACATTGTAAATACATCAGAAATGCAATCCCAGATGAAATGAGTTGCTCAGACGTAAAGAACATGTCACATGAAACAAGCAACAGTAGGTTGTAATGCTGGACTCAAAAGGAGGATTGGGTTTTATTCTTCAAAGCTTCACTTGATTAAATCCCAAATCCCAATCGATTTGTTAGTTCTACTTTGAGTAGATCTACCATCAAGTAGTTTGATATATCTGTGATTTCTGTTGGTGTTTTTTTGTCCCCATACAGACGGCAGCCTTGACCTTCCTCAATATAACGCCAGACTGCATGATCCAGAAATGTATTTATCCAACATTAAACTTTGAACTGTTATGAACAACAATTTCGCGGTCATGTGACCGACCTCTCGTCCGATGGAAAAGCTGTACATCTTGTAAACTTCAAATTAAAAGAGAAGATGCATGTATTAGTATGGTGCAAGGGAATATTGGGAATCACATTACAAATGATGTTTGTCACTGATGCGTCTTTCAACATGCAATGAGAATGTAGGTCCTATTGGTCTTTCTTTCGATTGGTCTTTCTGGGAGAGAACTTAACTACTGTTCTTAGCAACGTAAAACTCAATGACTCACTGGTAGTAGACCTGGTATGACCTGGACACAGATATAATCAGGACATGGTCACACCTAGTGTGACCCGGACACAGATATAATCAGGACATGGTTACACCTAGTGTGACCTGGACACAGATATAATCAGGGCATGATTAGACCTGGTGTGACCTGGAAACAGATCAAATCAGGGCATGAGATGGGCACAGTACGACTCTCACAGACGGCTTCAACTACTTTCTTATAATTCTCTAATAGGATGTGTTTAAACACAATCTGGTGATGCCCCAGTTTACTTAAAACTGACACTTCGTCCTGTCAGTCGTGTTCCAGTTGACGGATGGGGTGACTGTCATTTCCGACACAGGAGTGGAGGACTGGGTGACAACCTCGCTTGTACGGCCCTGATCCTGAGATGCAAGTGGTTGCTAAAAGGTTGACTTCAAATACTGTTTGACGTGTTGATTGTATAACTGAGGAGAAGAACCGCATTTGAAACCCGAAATTATTGACCAGAATATGAATAGGAAATAGTTCCTCACTTTGATGTTATCAAGTTCTCCTCCACTCAGCCTGGGTTTGAAGGCCGGGGACAGAAGGGTTACATTTCCATATTGTACTGGGACCAGGAATTTCCTCCACTGACAATGATTGAGAGGAGGCAAAAACATACGCATACGGTGTTCATATAACTGTGATTAACAGCATTGAGAGGAGCTGATCGAGTCAGGCTGGCCTTTGACTTCACAGGGGAACCAGTTCAATGTATTTCAAGTAGTTGACGGTTATCGTTCTATGATTGGGAAAGGAAGAACAAGTTTCACTTTTTGTATCGATATCATTACAGAAATCATCATACTTAAGAAATGCATATTCTTTATTTTGTGTCTGAAGAATCTGGCTTTTGAATGTCAGTTTTTTTCTAATCGTAGTTAATAATAGCATTTGTTTTTTCATTTCTGTATTTTGAAGTCTTTGAAAGACATTGGAAGCTGGAAGAGCCTGAATACAGGACATTTTTCTATGGATAACAAGTTATTTATTCTTTGTAACTACGTCTCAGGGCTACTTCTCGTAATCAAGCGTCATCAGTCTAATCACAACTAATGATTTTATAGGTTTCGCCTCACTAACAGGGCACGGTGTTCATGTGTGTGTTGTCAGGAAGGAAGGTAAAGACACATTTACTTGGAAGGAGATCTGATGGGGCAGATGGATTCATCTTCACTGAAGAGCATGTATGAAGAGATATGTATTACTTTTTTTAACATTAACTATCGGGCAAAAGAAGGTATACACGTTTACACTTGAAACTTGGACCAAAATTACAAACTTAATCAAAACATTACTTGGTTGAAAACAGTCGCCGCAACGCAGCAGTCTCTGATACCCGTATCAAGAGAAGTGTACCTGTTTCTTGCACGGCATATTATATTTACTTTGGACTGATTGCACCTGCATGCCTGCCAGAGCCCTATAACCGTTGATTCGGACCCCAGATTTACTCTGCATGTTTCTAGGTTTACCAGCACCTGTGCTTGTGGTTTTAACAAAAGTGGTAAACGTCTGAAGCTTTTGTCCCACATCAAGCTAACACGCCATAATATGTGTAGCCAATGGATTCTTAAAACTTTCCAATATTCTCGAGAAGTGAGTTTCATGTGATGCATCTGCTGCTTTCTGAGGCTCCACCTGACGGAATGTATTTTGTTGCAAGTGGTTGCATGGGTGTTGAGTGTGATCAATGTCCTTGGGACCACACAGTTGGGTCTCTAACATTGTAGAGGGCAAGGGTGACTTCCAGGTTTATTGTCTGTGCAGAGTTGCGTCCCTAAGGCGTGCCAGAGCCCTATAACCGTTGATTCGGACCCCAGATTCACTCTGCATGTGTCCAGGTTTACCAGCACCTGTGCTTGTGGTTTTGACCAAAGTGGTAAACGTCTGAAGCATTTGTCCCACATCAAGCTAACACGCCATTATATGACTGCACTGCTCAACCAAACTCATTTACTAACAGATCCGTGAACATCCGGGTTAGAATTTGTTTTCAACAACCCATGATTGTTGTTAGAGCTGACTGACAGGGTCGAGTGGCCAGGCTCGCTGATTTGGTTGATGGATGTCATCGTATCCCAATTGCGTGGATTGAGATGCCAATGGTCATGATGTCAACCACTGGATTGTCTGGTTTAGATTCGATTATTTACAGACCGCTGTCATATATCTGATATATTTATAAGTGTGGGGCGTTAGACAAAGACCAACAAACAAAAAAACACTCACTAACTGTAACACATCACCCACTGTGAGTCCACACTCTCACATCCTGTCTGTGGAATTGAACTTTGTTTTGGTTGTGTTGGCCAAAGTTTTAATCCACCTAGCTATTCAAGCATCCTTGAATCACAGCATTAACCTCGGCTTCTCTGGAGTTTTCTTCACGGTTCCCCAATCACGATGAACACGACGCCATCTAATGAGACCCACTCCATTGAGGAGTGGGGAGATGCATGCATCCCAGACCACATCGTCAGCTGTTGAACAACTATCATCTTACCCAATACAACAGGAAGTGACCAAATAGACTGGAGAATGGCTCATTTGTTCGACGCTTTTGCGAAGTAAATTTTTGAAAGCTCCTGTTAGAACTATATTTTATCTTTGGGAGCAACTACATCATTCAATGGAATGGTTGGGAACTTTGTGTAAATGTCAGAAACGGATTCAGGAAATGTTTGAGTCAGTGAGGGAATAAATCAATTATGGTTTTTTTCAATCTCAGAGTGACTTTCACTGAATGTTTTGTGAGGGTTAAGTGTGACTTGTTGCCAATCTAACATCTAGGTTCCTGGCCTCTATGTCAAGGAATATTTCACTTCACAAAAAGGGGTACAGCTGATATTGTATCACGAGTGATGGTATTCATCAGAGGGGAAACAGTTTGAATAAACATATAGTATACTATGGAAAATAGGTAAAAACCATTTTGACATAAGAGGATATGATGAAAAAATGGGCATAATTGTCTTTGAGAAAGTCCCTTCTTGGAGGCTAATAAGAGAGGTTGTTTATATGGTTCTCAATTACCTCTGATGGGGCTGTCCTCGAGGCCTGAATAAAATATGAATCAATGTCTGGTCCATTGTGGATAAGCCTGTGAACGGATGTCGCATGTTTCAGCTGATCTTTATTGAGCAACAAAACACAGGGGAAAGGAAAGTGTACCATTTGGTCGTAGAGACAAGTACTGAATGTGGAGGTCATTTTGTACTGGAGAACGGTAAATAGGGAAATCCATCAGTGCCATGTTGTTTTGGTTGGAGGAGAGAGAGGATTATAATCCCTTGAAGATGACCTTCTGGGGAATAATGAAATGAAGGGCAGATAACTCTTCTGACCCCACTCTCACTCACTTACTCACATTGTTATATTCATGCATTTGTCTGATTGTTGTATTTATGTATTGTTATGATTATTGTATTTATGGATTGTTATGATTGTTGTATTTATGCATTGTTATGATTGTTGTATTTGTGCATTGTTATGAGAGTTGTATTTATGCATTGTTATGAGAGTTGTATTTATGCATTGTTATGATTGTTGTATTAAATTTAGTATATAATGCTTGTAATAATACATAAATATAACAATCATAACAATACACTAATATAACAATGGTAATAAACTTCATAAAAACAACAATGATAATACATATGTACAAAACTCATTATAATGCATATATACAACAATCATAACAATACACAAATATAACAATCACAATAATACGTAAATATAATATGTATTGTTATGGTTGTTGTTTTTATGTAGAATATTACGACTGTTGTATATGTGTATTGTTTTAATTGTTACATCTTCAAGAGACAGATATTTGTCAGTGTTGCGAATGTGCCTCCTGACGCTAACAATAACAGGGCTGCTGACGTCAGTCATAAACACGTGGAGAAACGTGATGGCCTTTCTGTTAATACACCAAACTTTATTCTTAGGGATTTCCATTATTATAGTCTCAAGGAAACATTGCCTAACTACAGTCACTATGTTACATGCCCGACAAAGAAAGATAGGACGATTCACCTGCGTTACGGCAATGTCAAGGACGCTTTCAAATCTTACGCCAAAGTTCCACTTGGAACATAGGATCACAAATCAATCTATTTAGCCCCTTCCTACAAGCAAAAGGTAAAATCTAACAAACCAACGTTAAAATCGGAGAAATCGTGGACACCGCATTCTCTTGATTAATTGAAAGGGTGTTTTGATTTTACGGCATGGGACTTGTTCGAGAATTCTAGCACGGACCTTGACGAGCTGATTGATGTTGTCAGTCATTACATAAACTTTTGTGTTGACTGTATTGTGCCTTCAACAACTATCAAGATCTTTCCCAACAATAAGCCGTGGATAACAAAAGAACTTAAGTCAGTACTAAATGAAAAGAAAAGAGCTTCTTGTGCGGGGCACAAGTTGAAGGTTAAACCTGTTCAGAAAGAAACATCAGGTGCCATGAAAAAATGTAGATTTCAAAAATAGAAAGACAGTTTGCTGATTGTGAACTTAGACGGGCTTGGAAGAGCGTTAAGACAATATAAAAAACGAGCAGAAATAAGTGTAGCAGATAACTTGAAATTTGTCAATGTGTTGCATATGTTCTACGCTCGCTTTGATACTAGAGACTTCAGTAAAGAAAGAGACTTGTACAGAAATGCTTTAGCGGATTGTGAAACGCTAGAAGAAACTACCTGTGATATGCTACAATCATTTTTTAAAATAAATATCCGCAAAGCTACAAGTCCTGATTATCTTTGCGGTATGGTGATGAAGGAATGTCGTGATCAACTCTGTCATGTTTTTAAAAGGCTTTTCCAAACGTCTATCCATACTAACGTTATTCCTTTACTTTGAAGGAATCTAACTGTGTGACATCGTACCCTGGTAGCGTGATATATTGTTCATAACATCAATCACTGGTTTGCATGGCTTAGACTCATCTATTTACAGGCTGCTGAGTGCAGTGTTAATTGAAACAAACAAAACATCACACATCCAGTCAGGAATTATTTAATGTTCATGCATTTTGTAAAGGAAATATTTCTCTCTTTCTTTAAACCTATTATACTCTATAAACTGATGATCAAATAATTTCTTCTATCTTTTGTGAAATTTAAATTATAGATTTCATAGAAAGCATCTTAACTTCTGCAAGACAATCCAATGTTTGGCATCATGAACATCGATTCACGCATCGATCTACTACTGTCTAAACCAGACTAAACTTTCGGTTAGACAGATGACACTGTATAAAGAGGAGGGGATTTCAATGATTTTGTCTTCTTGTTTTTGTTTTAGAAATGAGCCTCAAGTGCCCCCTGACATCCCTTTAGGTCTGTCTTCTCCTTCATCCTGCGTATTGCCCATGAAACCCTGTGCTAATCACTGCAGTAAATACTGCTGATCCAAGAGAGATTCGTTTCCCACAATGAAATGCTTCAGATTTGAACTGACTCAGCTGATGCTGAAGCATTGAATTCTACCTCCATCTCTTAACGTGTTAGAGCTTGATGTCATCAGCCTGGCAGAGAGCACACATTGTTAATACATCAGAAATGCAATCCCAGATGAAATGAGTTGCTCAGACGTAAAGAACATGTCACATGAAACAAGCAACAGTGGGTTGTAATTCTGGACTGAAAAGGAGGATTGGGTTTTATTCTTCAAAGCTTCACTTGATTAAATCCCCAATCCCAATCGATTTGTTAGTTCTACTTTGAGTAGATCTACCATCAAGTAGTTTGATATATCTGTGTTTTCTATTGGTGTTTTCTGTCACCATACAACCGGCAGCCTTGACCTTCCTCAATATAACGTCAAACTGCATGATCAAGGTATATATTTATCCAACATTAAACTTTGAATTGTTATGAACTGTCATGAACAACAATTTCGCGGTCAAGTGACCGACCAATCGTCCGATGGAAAAGCTGTACGTCTTGTAAACTTCAAATTAAAAAGAAGAAGCATGTATTAGTATGGTACATAGAGGTTATCACGCGAGTGTGTTTGGGGATGGTAAATATCCTACATTAGGAATAAACATTGTATTTAGCTAGCCTTGGCGAGGACTGGTCAGCTCGGAGTCAGTATACTGTGTCTGAGTGGGGTTTAACTGCGGCATGGTATCTCAGTGGGCTAGCACTATAAATCGGCATCAGTCCGGACTAGTACAAGCAGCCACACACACAGACATACACGTGCATGCACGTCGCTATATAAGTGCAATAATCTTGGACGCGACGTTAAACCCAATTTTATCTCACCTTCACCTCACATCTGTGCTTCAAAATCGCTTTCCCTCTCTCACAAACATTACCGAAACATTGCGAGTTTTCCTGGAATGCGCGCGTTAATATTTATTACGTCACAGGGTAAGTGATGTGTCAGTCGGACTATGACAGTAGCCAATATAGCTCCAAATACAATCGTTTCTTATACAGTGGCGAAGCAACATATACGCAAAACAACAGTTGTTTTTACTTGCCTTTCGTGGCAATCCATCGGTCTGTCCGCTAGAGTAACTGCCCTTTGTCAAAGGGAAGCTACTCTAACCGTAGTCTATGAGACGTCACGGCCAAGTTCAGACGTTGTTGACAGTCGGTCTGTCCTGTCATAACGTTATGTACAGTCAGATGTACACAGAGCGACAAAACGAAACAAGGTAACAATTCAAACATATTTCGGCCAAATCCATTTTTTTTAATTTGTGGAAAAGGTTTCAAGCCGCAGAGGTCGACAAGCACAGATATGGTTACTGATCCCGCTTGGCTGGGCCTAGTGCCCTCGCAAAATTAGTTCGAAATTTATATCTCCAAAGTTGCCAAAACTTATAAAATGCCTTAGCTACATCACAGTTAGACACTGATTTTCAGTATATTAGACTGTTCTTTTGATAATGATAGCAATTATCACTTTAGTTTATCCAGATTCCCGATGGATAATTCTGAATCGATTGCCGAATGACAAGGGCGACGCCATGTTTGTTTGTAAACACTGAAAGTAGTCCCTACCTGACCTTTGATATTTGCATCTCTATCCGCATATGACCCCAACGGATATCGTTTTTATCCGTTGGCTTTATCCTGCCGAGAAACCTACCCATTATATGATAAAGGGGAATATTGGGAATCGCATCAGAAATGATATTTGTTACTGATGCGTCTTTCAACATGCAATGAGAATGTGGGTCCTGTTGGTCTTTCTTCTTACATAAAGCTGGGATAGAACTTAACTACTGTTCTTAGCTACGTAAAACTCAATCACTCACTGGTAGACCTGTATGACCTGTATGTCACCTGAACACAGACATGATCAAGGCATGAGCAGACCTGGTGTGACCTGGACACAGATATAATCAGGGCATGAGTAGACCTAGTGTGACCTGCAAACAGATATAATCAGGCAATGAGTAGACCTGGTATGACCTGGATATAATCAGGGCATGATTAGACCTGGTGTGACCTGGAAACAGATATAATCAGGGCATTAGTACACCTGGTGTGACCTGCACACAGATATAATCAGGGCATGAGTAGACCTGGTATGACCTGGACACAGATATAATCAGGGCATGATTAGACCTGGTGTGACCTGGACACAGATATAATCAGGGCATGAGTAGACCTGGTGTGACCTGGACACAGATATAATCAGGGCATGAGATGGGCACAGTGCGACTCTCACAGACGGCTTCAACTACTTTCTTATGATTCTCCCTATAGGATGTGTTTAAACACAAGGGGGTGATGTCCCAGTTTACTTAAAACTGACACTTCGTCCTGTCAGTTGTGTTCCAGTTGACGGATGGGATGACTGTCATTTCCGACACAGGCGTGGAGGACTTGGTGACAGCCTCGCTTGTACGGCCCTGATCCTGAGATGCAAGTGGTTGCTAAAAGGTTGACTTTAAATACCGTTTGACGTGTTGATTGTATAACTGAGTTGAAGAACGACATTTGAAACCCGAAATTATTGACCAGATTATGAATAGGAAATAGTTCCTCACTTTGATGTTATCAAGTTCTCCTCCACTCAGCCTGGGTTTGAAGGCCGGGGACAGAAGGGTTACATTTCCATATTGTACTGGGACCAAGAATTTCCTCCACTGACAATGATTGAGAGGAGACAAAAACATACGCGTACAGTGTTCATATAACTGTGATTAACAGCATTGAGATGAGCTGATCGAGTCGGGCTGGCCTTTGACTTCACAGGGGAACCAGTTCAATGTATTTCAAGTAGTTGACGGTTATCTTTCTATGATTGGGAAAGGAAGAACAAGTTTCACTTTTTGTAGCGATATCATTATAGAAATTATCATACTTAAGAAATGCATATTCTACAAGTGTTTTTCTAATCGTTGTTATTAAAAGCATTTTTCATCATTTGTGTATTTTGAAGTCTTTGAACATGGATACGTGACATTTTTCTATTGATATAACAAGTTATTTATTCTTATAACTTTAAATACATCATTGAACAACCTTTGGGTAATCAATACTAGAAAAAGACTAGAACATATTAATAGACTACTAGCTAACTTGCGTAGAAGAACCTTAACTCTTATTGGAAAAATTACGGTTATCAAAACTCTTGCTATATCAAGTCTGGTACACATCTTCTCTGCTCTACCCAATCCACCTAAAGCTTTAATTACCGACCTAAACACATTAATTTTTAGATTCCTTTCGAATAACAAAATCGACAAAATTAAGAGATCAACTATTAGTAGAAATTATGAAGATGGAGGTCTAAGGATGATAGATATTGAATGTTTTATCAATGCTCTCAAACTATCTTCATTACAAAAGTATATAAAAAAGTATGAAGATTCTACAACAATCTTCCCTCTAAAACATCTTTTCAAACTTGGTTCTAATGCTGTAGAATGTTTATCTAAACATGACAACCCTTATTGGAGAGATGTATTGTCTGCTTGGAAGATATTTTACCAAAAAATGAGTTTGTATGAATATGATTTAGACCACATTCTGAATCAACCACTCTGGCTGAATCATTTATTTAAATCATCTTATATTATAAAAAACTGGTTTAATCAAGGTGTCCAAAGTGTTAAAGACCTCTGCGACAACAACGGTTTTCTTAGTTTTGAAAATTTCAACCAAAAATATAAGATCCAGGGAACTTTTCTAGACTTTCCAAAATTACTGAACAATATTCCAAAGAGTTGGAGATTTCAAATCAGAGACAAAACCCTTGATGTTAATGTAGTTCAGCTGAACAATATATGTAAACACTTCTTTAATAACGTTAAAAAATCAAAGACTTTTTATGATGAACTAATTAGGAAGGATACTGTACCGAAATCATTAGAACACTGGAATACGGCTTTTCCTCAAGGTTTGGATTGGAAAGATATACTTCTATGTTATAGAAAATGCACGCGCAATTGTAAACTTTTAGATTTTCAATATCGATTTATAAACAGAATAATTTACACTAAGAAAAAATTATTCAAGATGAAACTTGTCGATGAAGATATTTGTACTTTCTGTAAAACTGCTTCTGAAGATATGTCTCCTGTATATTTCGATTGCCAATCTGTTCAACAATTTTGGCTTAAAGTTGAAAACTCCTAAATAACAACCTGCAAACAAATTTTATCCTTTCGAAACTTAATATCTTTTTTGGTATTACCACTCAAAACTATGTGAAATCATATTATTATATTAGCAAAAAGATTCATCTACATATCAAACATAAAACAACAAGATTTATCTTTCGAGCAATTTCTTTCACTACTAAAAGACACAATTTGTTTGGAAAGTTTTATCGCTAAAAAACATAATCAATTTAACCAATATGCTCAGAAATGGCAAAACTTACATCTCATAATCTAACGAAGCAGATGAAACATACTTCCTGTTAATTAGTAATCATCTATTTCTTGTAAACAAATATTTATAATCTCCCTCTCAGTTTGAGAAGACGACATATCCTACACAACCTGCCTGTCCTCACCTATGAAAACTATAACTTGTGTTAATACTTCATCGGGTAAATACTGAGTAAGCGTATAGAGTTAGTATATATAAGATAGCTAAGCGATAAATCTCAAAGAACAATGAAGAACAAAGCATGATTTATTTCATTGTTCTATCATGACGTCATGTTGCAAGACAATTTAACGTCCACAGGAAAACCATTTGGTGTTTATGGCAACGTTGGCCACAGACGAATGCAGTCAGAGATCATCCTCGCAGTGGCAGGCCACGCGTAACCAATAATCGACAAGACAACTGGATTCGAAGAACATACCTACGAAATCGATTCCAGCCAGCAACAGTGACTGCAAGTAGCATCCCTGGCCTTCGACGAATTATCTTCATAAACCGTACGTCGTCGCCTCAGATGTGCAGGGATTGTCGCCAGAAGACCCGCCAGATCTAGACGTCCCATTTTGACAGGAAACCACCATCAAGCACGTCTACAGTGGTGCAGACAGCGTCTACGCAGGACGGCCATGCAGTGGGGACAAGTTCTATTCACTGACGAGTCTCGTTTTCACCTCAGCCTGCAAGACAATGTCACAGGAACTTTTGTTGCTCAGTATATTTGGTACTGACTTAAGTTCTTTTGTTATCCACGGCTTATTGTTGGGAAAGATCTTGATAGTTGTTGAAGGCACAATACAGTCAACACACAACTTTATGTAATGAGTGACAACATCAATCAGCTCGTCACGGTCCTTGCCGAGCTAGGCTGGTATAGTGGAGTCACATTTTGGCAGAACTAACGAGTCTATGCATAGAGAAATCAAAATCTCGCAACGAAATCGAAATCCGGTTCGTAAACTGTCATGCAGATTCCGGTCGATTGCAGGATTTGCAAAGCATGTGCACCGCCAACTTGTGGTCAGCAGATATTTTCCAAAACCTTTCATGTTTTTAATCAAGAGAGGGAGAGAGAGAGAGAGAGAGATTTCATTTTTGTGTCACATGCACAAGCCGTCATGATTAAGACATTTAACATCATAAGTGTTCAAAACAAAATCTTGTACATCCAGTTTACCAGACACATTAAAATACATGTATATTCATTGTGAAATAATGATTCAAAATAAATGAATGAATGAATGAATGAATGAATGAATGAATGAATGAATGAATTAATTAATAAATTAAGGACAAACTCCAGAATCCTCATATCAAGGACAAACTTCGGGCAGAGTACAAATGCAGACTTTAGCAAATATGGAGTTCAGAGTTAAACGCTCGCAATAAAGTCAAAGCCACAAACACTTACGTTGTATCTGACATTTCGTATTCTTGTGGTGTTGTTGATTGGACGAAACAGGAAATTCAGGGTATTGACACCCTTACACGAAGAATCATGGCAGACAATAGATCCCACCACCCTCGCTCTTCCCTCAATCGCTTATATTTACCAATTCATGATTGGAGGGCGTGGTTTGATTAACGTTTGGGCTCTTCATGATAGAATTGTTTTGTGCACACATTTATTTGTCTGATGATCCTCTTGTGTAGCATGTCAAGACTCGTGATGAAAACAAGGCATTCCACAGTCTTCTAAAACGAGCCAAGGATGTGGGACATAATCTCAATGTCAGATTCGGAATATGTAGAGGGCGTCATGGGAAATGATAAATACAAAATTCCTTGGAATAGGCCCGTTTACAGCCTCAGGCGTATCTTCTCCTTTTTGATAAATTCAATGAAATCATTTATATCATTGAATGTTCTGTCCCTTTTGACGGTAATGTGGTTGACAAGATTGAGGAAAAACATGGCAAATATGCGGACCTCGCTTTCGAAATGTCACGCTTTCATCCAAAGTACCAAGTTGACAGACTCCCCATTGTTCTCGGTGCCTTTTTGGTACTTCCCAAACTGTTGACTGACATTGGGAGAGTACCCGGGTTTGCTACCAGGAATACAGGCCTTCTGACAATCTGGGTAATGCAAAAGGTTGCAGTGTTGGGGAGTCTTCACATTCTCCGAAAAGTTCTGGTTGGGTTGGGTTTGACTAGGCAGCGCTTCCTGGGAGAAGTCGCATTCGCTGTCTGGGCTGCGTGTAGAGGGGGCAAGGGCTTTGAGGTGATGATGAGCTTAACCAGCCTAAATGTGCCAGGATCACCCAAACCCTCTTTGCGGCATTTTCAAACTTTTATAGTTTTGTCTTCTCTTAAACATATAATTTTAGCTAAAATGTGTTGCAGTGATTCCTTTTGCATAGTAAAAATCAATTTATCTCAGCTGCCTACATTTTAAAAATCTCTATTAATAGCAAAAGCTTTTTCGAACAGTCCCAAGCCGTACAATCCAAACACCCTTTCGATTGTTCAAGAGAATGCGTAGTCCACAATTTCTCTGATTTTATGTTGGTTTGTTAGATTTGAACTTTTGCCTGTAGGAAGGGGCTAAATAGACTGATTTGTGATCCGATGTTTTGCGTAAGATTTGAAAGCGTCCTCGACATTGCCGTAACGCAGGTGAATCGTCCTATCTTTCCGTGTCGGGCATGTAACATAGTGACTGTAGTTAGACAATGCAGTTACTGAAGTCCCCAAGAATAAAGTTTTATGCATTAACAGAAAGGTTATTACGCTTCTCCACATGTTTGTGAATGACGTCAGCATTAATATTTGTGCATTGTTTTGATTGTTAATTTTATGTATTGTTACGATCATAAAATATTACATGACAGGCAAAAGTTCAAATCTAACACAACAATCATGACAATGCATAAATACAATCATAACAATGCATAAATACAACAATCATAACAATGCATAAATACAACAATCATAACAATGCATAAATACAACAATCATAACAATGCATAAATACAACAATCATAATAATGCATAAATACAACAATCATAATGATGCATAAATACGACAAATATGACAATACACTAATATAAACAATCATACCACAAAAATACAACAATAATAACAAGAGATAAATACAACAATCATAATTATACATCATGCTTGTCGTAAAAGGCGACTAACGGGATCGGGTGGTCAGGCTCGCTGACTTGGTTGATGCATGTCATCGTATCCCAACTGCGTGGATCGATGCTCATGATGCATGATGCGGCGCTAAACATCAAACCAACCATAATGACACATACATACAACAATCACAAAAACACATGTGTTAAAATGTTGCTGAGGTTTGTGATGTTCCCTGTTAAGATCGACGACATCCCACATGGTGACTCCACTGGGAGCTATCACTGTTTATCTCACACATTGTGGACATGTATACCCCATACCGGTTACCGTTCTTTGTAGATGCTGGCAGCGAAGAATAGAAATTCAGTGAGTCAGTAACAATTTAATGCGATAGCCTCTTCCAGCGTCACGAACCAGCACTACATTAGGAGGGGATGTCCACAGCAGGGGAAGTGTGTTGTCACTGCCGTCGACCCAGCGGCCCCATAACCCAGTCTCACAAATCAGAGGATGCCAAACACAAGCAGAAATGACAGGATTGGTAGTCACGTCAGGAACCCTTCTGTGAAACCGATCTCACTCTCCGCCAACCTCCACAGTTTATCAATACTACATTCTGAATGACAGACAATCTCATAACGTGGCCGATGAAGACGGGGTCCGGGGACACTCAAGCCTTTTCTCAATCATCAGGGTAGTGTAGAGTTGCTGCAATCAACGACACAAGTGGAAGACGGGACTGTCTGTTTGTACGGAATAGTTACTTGTGTTTACACATGTGTATTCAAGTTCTGTTTAGACAGATTAGTGTGGTCTTGGAGGAACACTTCCGAGTTCGTGAGTGAGTGAGTGAGTCAGTCAGTCCGTGAGTGAGTCAGTCAGTGAGTCCGTGAGTGAGTCAGTCAGTGAGTCCGTGAGTGAGTCCGTGAGTGAGTGAGTCAGTGAGCCAGTCAGTGAGTGAGTCAGTCAGTGAGTCCGTGAGTGAGTCAGTCAGTGAGTGAGTCAGTGAGCCAGTCAGTGAGTGAGTCAGTGAGCCAGTCAGTGAGTGAGTCAGTCAGTGAGTCCGTGAGTGAGTCAGTCAGTGAGTCCGTGAGTGAGTCAGTCAGTGAGCCAGTCAGTGAGCCAGTCAGTCAGTCAGTCAGTCAGTCAGTCAGTCAGTCAGGGAGGGAGTGAGTCCGTGAGTGAGTCAGCGAGGGAGGGAGTCAGTGAGTGAGTGAGTCAGTCAGTCAGTCCGTGAGTCAGTCAGTCAGTCAGTCCGTGAGTGAGTCAGTCAGTGAGCCAGTCAGTGAGTCAGTGAGTCCGTGAGTGAGTGAGTCAGCGAGGGAGTGAGTCAGTGAGTGAGTGGGTTAGTTAGTAGCTTCTTACGTTGCTTTCAGTAATATTCCAGCAATGTCACGAAAGGGGACCCCAGCTTTACTCACGTGGGGAATCGAACCCATGTCCTCAGTATGACGAGCAGTACCTAGCTATTCAAGCATCCTTGAATCACAGCATTAACCTCAGCTTCTCTGGAGTTTTCTTCACATTTATGTTTGGGGTTGCCAGTGGTGACCATTAAGCCAAACTCACTCACTATCACTCCCATTGTCCGACATTGTCTAGGTAGCATTGTATTCAGGGAGTCATCATTATTTAAATGCGCGTGGATACTTTTAATGCTTAGCGAGATTAAAATGACTGTCAAGAATGCTCCTCAAAAGCACAACTTCACAATTTCACAATTTGACAAGATCGATTGATTGAATACAGTGTAGCGTATGGTAATCATGACTAAAGAACCCGAAGTTTAGGAAACCGTTTACAGAATTAGCAAATAAAGCCAATTGCTATGCTGAAAGTGCGTGCCTGGCGGCCATGTTGTTTTCAAGTGGTTATCGGTGTCCATCATTTGCTTACACAGTGCAGGAAAGTTGACGAATAATTGCTGGTGTCTGTCGGCCACTCTGGAAACAATAGCAGCTTAGAAGTAACCACCGAGCTTGCTTATTGTAGTGTGCTTGGGAAATATTAGCTTTGTTGGAAACTTTTGAAAAAGTTTGAGTTCCCCCAGCGCTCCGATAACTCCCTTGTGATGACGCTCTGATAACTGTTGGTGGCCTTTATGAATTTAGTATTTGGAGGGAGGAGGAGTAAGATATTTGGCTGATTGTGGTGAATGTATCGATTTTGGAAAATGTAATGTGTCGGAATGAGTGTTTAGGGTAATAGGTTCATTATCAACCCAGTGTAAAAAACCGTGAGGTAATTCAGCACTGGTGGTCATTACACTGTAACGAGGCTGGGAGTCAAGTTCCCTTCTCGGTGTCAGGCGGACTCCATCTTTATGTAATGACAGCAACACGGAGCCCAGAGGCGTGGTAATTTGCCATTAGAGTTGCGTCCCTTAGTTGTGATCTATGATCGTGTGTTCAAATACCGGGTCACTCTGATTATATTTCCAGGTTTGTCAGCATCACTACTGTGCTTGTGGGTAAAAAACGGAGGATTTCCTCCCACGTGAAGCTGACATCATATGATTAACTTAAATACTGTTGAAAGCGGATTTAAACAAAACTCACACACTCACTTACTCTGTGTAAAGGCAACTAAATGGAGTGAGGTGAGGTGAGGTGAGGTGAGGTGAGGTGAAATGGGGTTGAACATCGCGTCCAAGATTATTGCACTTATACAGCGACGTGAATGCACGTGTGTGTGTGGCTCCTTGTACTAGTCCAGAGTGATGCCGACTTATTGTCCTAGCTCACTGAGATACCATGCAGCAGTTTAACATGAATACCCTACTCAGACACAGTATAATGACTCCGAGCCGACCAGTCCTTGTTTAGCCCCTTAATGCCGAACGCCAGACAGGGTAACAACAAGTACCATTTTTAACGTATTTTGGTATGATGCGGCCGGGGATCGAACCCTGGGCCTTTCCGCTCACCGGGCGGACGCTCTACCACTAGACCACGGAGGCGGTCCGAAATGGAGTGGGTGGTCAGGCTCAGTGACTTGAGTAACTGCGGGACATTGCACCCTGGCAGTGTGAGATATTGCTCATAACAGCAATCACTGGTTTGTCTGGTTCACACTCCTATAATTCCTGGCTGTAGCGTTAATTGAAATAATCAAAACATCATACATGAAGTCAGGAATGATTTAATATTTGTGTATTTGGTAGTGGAAATATTTCTTGCAGTTTAAAACTATTATACTTTATAAAATTACGATCAAATAATTTAATCTGTCATTCGTAAATTTTTAAATTATAGATTCATTTCATAGAAAGCATCTTAAGAATTGAATCTCGTAAAGCACTGTTTCGAATGTTTGATTCTGCTAGACAATCCAGTGATTGACATCATGAGCATCGATCCACGCAATAGGGATACGATGACATGTATCAACCAAGTCAGGGAGCCTGACGACCTGATCCCGTTTGATTGATAACTTTAGATTCAGTACACATATACACTTTATTTTGTATACGTTATGTTTTTATTTCTTAAAGAAAGAGGGGAATCTATCAAAACCTGACTCTAACTTATCCGGAATCCTGTCACTACCGGATCAACATAACGGTCGAGGATTTATAATTGTAATGTATCCTTTTATGAAACCTGTCACAAGTTAATGCTTATATTCTGCACTAAACCAGACTTAGAAAAGAATGAATTACGAGCATTATTAAAGGCTTGGATGGGTAAATGTTTCAAATAATGTGTAGAAACAGGGAAACGATGATAAACGATGGCTTTGATCTTGTGTGTTCGTAGATGGCTCTTGCTTAAACCTCACTAATCAATACTACTGTCTAAACCAGACTACCTTTCCGTCACACACGAGATCGATTTAGACAGATTCCTCTGTATATAAAGGAGGAGATTTCAATGATTTTGTCTTCTGGTTAAAATTTTAAGAAATGAGCCTCAAGTGCCCCCTGACATCCCTTTAGGTCTGTCCTCTCCTTCATCCTGCGTATTGACCATGAAACCCTGTACTAATCACTGCAGTAAATACTGCTGATCCCAGGGAGATACGTTTTCCACAATGAAATGCTTCAGATTTGAACTGACTCAGCTGATGCTGAAGCATTGAATTCTTCCTCCATCTCTTAACGTGTTAGAGCTTGATGTCATCAGTCTGGCAGAGAGCACACATTGTAAATACATCAGAAATGCAATCCCAGATGAAATGAGTTGCTCAGACGTAAAGAACATGTCACATGAAACAAGCAGCAGTAGGTTGTAATGCTAGACTCATAAGGAGCATTGGGTTTTATTCTACAAAGCTTCACTTGATTAAATCCCCAATCCCAATCGATTTGTTAGTTCTACTTTGAGTAGATCTACTATCAAGTAGTTTGATATATCTGTGATTTCTGTTGGTGTTTTTTTGTCCCCATACAGACTGCAGCCTTGACCTTCCTCAATATAACGCCAGACTGCATGATCCAGAAATGTGACCGACCCCTGTACATCGTGTAAACTTCAACTTACAAGAAAATACAAGCATGTGTTAGTATGGTACAAGGGAATATTGGGAATCACATCAGATATGATGTTTGTCACTGATGCGTCTTTCAACATGCAATAAGAATGTAGGTCCTGTTCGTCTTTCGTCTTACATAAAGCTGGGAAAGAACTTAACTACTGTTCTTAGCAACGTAAAACTCAATGACTCACTGGTAGTAGACCTGATGTGACCTGGAAGCAGATATAATCAGGGCATAAGTAGACCTGGTGTGACCTGGACACAGATATAATCAGGGTAAGAGTAGACCTGGTGTGACCTGGACACAGATATAATCAGGGCATGAGTAGTCCTGGCGTGACCTGGACACAAATACAATCAAGGCATGAGTAGACCTGGTATGACCTGGACACAGATTGTCAGGGCATGAGTAGACATGGTGTCTCCTGGACACAGATATAATCAGGGCATGAATAGACCTGGTATGACCTGGACACAGATATAATCAGTGCATGAGTAGACCTGGTATGACCTGGAAACAGATATAATCAGGGCATGATTAGACCTGGTGTGACCTGGACACAAATATAATCGGGGCATGAGTAGACCTGGTATGACATGGACACAGATATAATCAGGGCATGAGTAGACCTGGTGTGACCTGGACACAGATTGTCAGGGCATGATTAGATCTGGTGTGACCTGGACACAGATATAATCAGGGCATGTGTAGACCTGGTGTGACCTGGACACAGATATATCAGGGCATGAGTAGACCTGGTATCACCTGGACACAGATATAATCAGGGCATGAGTAGACCTGGTGTGACCTGGACACATATTTGATCAGGGCATGATTAAACCTAGTGTGACCTGGAAACAGATATAATCAGGGCATGAGATGGGCACAGTGCGACTCTCACAGACGGCTTCAACTACTTTCTTATAATTCTCTAATAGGATGTGTTTAAACACAAGGTGGTGATGTCCCAGGTTACTGAAAACTGACACTTCGTCCTGTCAGTCGTGTTCCAGTTGACGGATGGGGTGACTGTCATTTCCGACACAGGAGTGGAGGACTGGGTGACAGCCTCGCTTGTACGGCCCTGATCCCGAGATGCAAGTGGTTGCTAAAAGGTTGACTTCAAATACCGTTTGACATGTTGATTGTATAACTGAGTTGAAGAACGACATTTGAAACCCGAAATTATTGACCAGATTATGAATAGGAAATAGTTCCTCACTCTGATGTTATCAAGTTCTCCTCCACTCAGCCTGGGTTTGAAGGCCGGGGACAGAAGGGTTACATTTCCATATTGTACTGGGACCAGGAATTTCTTCCACTGACAATGATTGAGAGGAGGCAAAAACATACGCATACAGTGTTCATATAACTGTGATTAACAGCATTGAGATGAGCTGATCGAGTCGGGCTGGCCTTTGACTTCACAGGGGAAACAGTTCAATGTATTTCAAGTAGTTGACGGTTATCTTTCTATGATTGGGAAAGGAAGAACAAGTTTCACTTTTTGTATCGATATCATTATAGAAATTATCATACTTAGGAAATGCATATTCTTCATTTTGTGTCTGAACAATCTGGCTTTTGAATGTCAGTTGTTTTTTCTAATCGTAGTTATTAATAGCATTTGTTTTATCATTTCTGTATTTTGAAGTCTTTGAAAGACATTGGAAGTTTTTTTTTATAGATTTTTCTATGGATAACAAGTTATTTATTCTTTGTAACTACGTCTCAGGGCTACTTCTCGTAATCAAGCGTCATCAGTCTAATCACAACTAATGATTTTATAGGTTTCGCCAGGTTTAATATCCATAATATCTTAATGAATGATTTCGTCCTAATGAAGTATCCCCTCAAAGGCATTCCCTTCTTGGTCCCGAAGTCAAGATGTCTGCCAGATATGTTATTACAGATGAACTTGGTTCTGTATTGTACGCCAAGTGCACTAAAGTCTCGCGGAGCAGGACTTGGACAATGTCATGAAGTGCGATAGACACTGACTAACAGGACACGGTGTTCATGTGTGTGTTGTCAGGAAGGAAGGTAAAGACATCAGCTGATAGTCTTTCATCTGCTGTTCGGAGGTAATTATCTCAATGGGGAAGTTATCTCCAAGAAGCACATGGTGTGTAATTAATACTCTTCGGGTTGCAGAACTTTCAATTACACATTTATTCAGAAGCATCTGATGGGGCAGAATGTTTTATCTTCATTGAAGTGCATGTATGAAGATTATGTATTTTTGTTAAACATAAACTGTCGGGCAAAAGAAAGTTTACACGAAGATTTGACTATTTCTTGTATTTAACACTGGGAAATTTGGCCCAAACTAGAAACGTTATCAAAACATTATTTGGCTGAAAACAGTCGCGCAACGCTGCAAGCTGTGATACCCATATCTTATACATCACCATTGAATAACCTTTTGTTGTTAGTTTCATTTCTAGCCACCATCTAACAGAGGTGTGTCCCTTTTCTTGCTCGGCAGATTATGTTTACTTTAGACTGATTTGATTTAAACATTACAACAAAATCCTTCCTCGTGTGACAAGTGGCGCTGTAGATACTGTTCAGTATTTCTGAAGACCAGGGCTCCATTCCCACTTGTGTCAGTTATGCGTGAAGCCCATGGATTCTTAAAACGTTATTCTCGAGAAGTTAGTTTCATGTTAGTTTCTAACATTGTAGAGGGCGCGGGGGACTTCCAGGTCGATGGCTGTGCAGGGTTGCGTCCCTTAGGCCTGCCAGAACCCTATAACCGTTGGTTTGAGCCCCAGATTCACTCTGCATACGTTTCTAGGTTTACCAGCTCTGTGATTGTGTGTTTTTGTCCCACATCAAACTAACACGCCATTATATGAATCCACTGCTCAACCCAACTCACTCACTAACAGACCCGTGAACATCCGGGTTAGGATTTGTCTTCAGCAACCAATGTTTGTTGTAAGAGGTGTCTGACGGGATCGAGTGGTCAGGCTCGCTGATTTGGTTGATGGATGTCATCGTATCCCAATTGCGGGGATTGATCCTCAAGATGTTAATCACTGGATTGTCTGGTCCAGATTCGATTATTTACAGCCCGACGCCATATAGCTGGAATATTGATGAGTGCAGCGTTAAACAACGAAAAAATAGATACTCACTAACTGTAACACATCACCTGCTATGAGTCCACACTCTCACATCCTGTCTATGGGATTGAACTTTGTCTTGGTTGTGTTCACGAAACTCTTAATCCACCTAGCTATTCAAGCATCCTTGAATCACAGCATTAACCTCGGCTTCTCTGGAGTTTTCTTCACGGTTCCCCAATCACGATGAACACGACGCCATCTAATGAGACCCACTCCATTGAGGAGTGGGGAGATGAATGCATCCCAGACCACATCGTCAGCTGTTGAACAACTATCATCTTACCCAATACAACAGGAAGTGACCAAATAGACTGGAGAATGGCTCATTTGTTCGACGCTTTTGCGAAGTAAATTTTTGAATGCTCCTGTTAGAACTTTATTTTATCTTTGGGAGCAACTACATCATTCAATGGAATGGTTGGGAACTTTGTGTAAATGTCAGAAACGGATTCAGGAAATGTTTGAGTCAGTGAGGGAATAAATCAATTATGTTTTTTTTCAATCTCAGAGTGACTTTCACTGAATGTTTTGTGAGGGTTAAGTGTGACTTGTTGCCAATCTAACATCTAGGTTCCTGGCCTCTATGTAAAGGAATATTTCACTTCACAAAAAAGGGTACAGCTGATATTGTATCACGAGTGATGGTATTCATCAGAGGGGAAACAGTTTGACTATACATATAGTTTACCATGGAAAATAGGTAAAAACCATTTTGACATAAGAGGATATGATGAAAAAATGGGCATAATTGTCTTTGAGAAAGTCCCTTCTTGGAGGCTAATAAGAGAGTTTGTTTATATGGTTCTCAATTACCTCTGATGGGGCTGTCCTCGAGGCCTGAATAAAATATGAATCAATGTCTGGTCCATTGTGGATAAGCCTGTGAACGGATGTCGCATGTTTCAGCTGATCTTTATTGAGCAACAAAACACAGGGGAAAGGAAAGTGTACCATTTGGTCGTAGAGACAAGTACTGAATGTGGAGGTCGTTTTGTACTGGAGAACGGTAAATAGGGAAATACATCAGTGCCATGTTGTTTTGGTTGGAGGAGAGAGAGGATTATAATCCCTTGAAGATGACCTTGTGGGGAATAATGAAATGAAGGGCAGATAACTCTTCTGACCCCACTCTCACTCACTTACTCACATTGTTATATTCATGCATTTGTCTGATTGTTGTATTTATGTATTGTTATGATTATTGTATTTATGCATTGTTATGATTGTTGTATTTATGCATTGTTATGATTGTTGTATTTATGCATTGTTATGAGAGTTGTATTTATGCATTGTTATGAGAGTTGTATTTATGCATTGTTATGATTGTTGTATTAAATTTAGTATATAATGCTTGTAATAATACATAAATATAACAATCATAACAATACACTAATATAACAATGGTAATAAACTTCATAAAAACAACAATGATAATACTTATGTACAAAACTCATTATAATGCATATATACAACAATCATAACAATACACAAATATAACAATCACAATAATACGTAAATATAATATGTATTGTTATGGTTGTTGTTTTTATGTAGAATATTACGACTGTTGTATATGTGTATTGTTTTAATTGTTACATCTTCAAGAGACAGATATTTGTCAGTGTTGCGAATGTGCCTCCTGACGCTAACAATAACAGGGCTGCTGACGTCAGTCATAAACACGTGGAGAAACGTGATGGCCTTTCTGTTAATACACCAAACTTTATTCTTAGGGATTTCCATTATTATAGTCTCAAGGAAACATTGCCTAACTACAGTCACTATGTTACATGCCCGACAAAGAAAGATAGGACGATTCACCTGCGTTACGGCAATGTCAAGGACGCTTTCAAATCTTACGCCAAAGTTCCACTTGGAACATAGGATCACAAATCAATCTATTTAGCCCCTTCCTACAAGCAAAAGGTAAAATCTAACAAACCAACGTTAAAATCGGAGAAATCGTGGACACCGCATTCTCTTGATTAATTGAAAGGGTGTTTTGATTTTACGGCATGGGACTTGTTTGAGAATTCTAGCACGGACCTTGACGAGCTGATTGATGTTGTCAGTCATTACATAAACTTTTGTGTTGACTGTATTGTGCCTTCAACAACTATCAAGATCTTTCCCAACAATAAGCCGTGGATAACAAAAGAACTTAAGTCAGTACTAAATGAAAAGAAAAGAGCTTCTTGTGCGGGGCACAAGTTGAAGGTTAAACCTGTTCAGAAAGAAACATCAGGTGCCATGAAAAAATGTAGACTTCAAAAATAGAAAGACAGTTTGCTGATTGTGAACTTAGACGGGCTTGGAATAGCGTTAAGACAATATAAAAAACGAGCAGAAATAAGTGTTACAGATAACTTGAAATTTGTCAATGTGTTGCATATGTTCTACGCTCGCTTTGATACTAGAGACTTCAGTAAAGAAAGAGACTTGTACAGAAATGCTTTAGCAGATTGTGAAACGCTAGAAGAAACTACCTGTGATATGCTACAATCATTTTTTAAAATAAATATCCGCAAAGCTACAAGTCCTGATTATCTTTGCGGTATGGTGATGAAGGAATGTCGTGATCAACTCTGTCATGTTTTTAAAAGGCTTTTCCAAACGTCTATCCATACTAACGTTATTCCTTTACTTTGAAGGAATCTAACTGTGTGACATCGTACCCTGGTAGCGTGATATATTGTTCATAACATCAATCACTGGTTTGCATGGCTTAGACTCATCTATTTACAGGCTGCTGAGTGCAGTGTTAATTGAAACAAACAAAACATCACACATCCAGTCAGGAATTATTTAATGTTCATGCATTTTGTAAAGGAAATATTTCTCTCTTTCTTTAAACCTATTATACTCTATAAACTGATGATCAAATAATTTCTTCTATCTTTTGTGAAATTTAAATTATAGATTTCATAGAAAGCATCTTAACTTCTGCAAGACAATCCAATGTTTGGCATCATGAACATCGATTCACGCATCGATCTACTACTGTCTAAACCAGACTAAACTTTCGGTTAGACAGATGACACTGTATAAAGAGGAGGGGATTTCAATGATTTTGTCTTCTTGTTTTTGTTTTAGAAATGAGCCTCAAGTGCCCCCTGACATCCCTTTAGGTCTGTCTTCTCCTTCATCCTGCGTATTGCCCATGAAACCCTGTGCTAATCACTGCAGTAAATACTGCTGATCCAAGAGAGATTCGTTTCCCACAATGAAATGCTTCAGATTTGAACTGACTCAGCTGATGCTGAAGCATTGAATTCTACCTCCATCTCTTAACGTGTTAGAGCTTGATGTCATCAGCCTGGCAGAGAGCACACATTGTTAATACATCAGAAATGCAATCCCAGATGAAATGAGTTGCTCAGACGTAAAGAACATGTCACATGAAACAAGCAACAGTGGGTTGTAATTCTGGACTGAAAAGGAGGATTGGGTTTTATTCTTCAAAGCTTCACTTGATTAAATCCCCAATCCCAATCGATTTGTTAGTTCTACTTTGAGTAGATCTACCATCAAGTAGTTTGATATATCTGTGTTTTCTATTGGTGTTTTCTGTCACCATACAACCGGCAGCCTTGACCTTCCTCAATATAACGTCAAACTGCATGATCAAGGTATATATTTATCCAACATTAAACTTTGAATTGTTATGAACTGTCATGAACAACAATTTCGCGGTCAAGTGACCGACCTCTCGTCAGATGGAAAAGCTGTACGTCTTGTAAACTTCAAATTAAAAAAGAAGAAGCATGTATTAGTATGGTACATAGAGGTTATCACGCGAGTGTGTTTGGGGATGGTAAATATCCTACATTAGGAATAAACATTGTATTTAGCTAGCCTTGGCGAGGACTGGTCAGCTCGGAGTCAGTATACTGTGTCTGAGTGGGGTTTAACTGCGGCATGGTATCTCAGTGGGCTAGCACTATAAATCGGCATCAGTCTGGACTAGTACAAGCAGCCACACACACAGACATACACGTGCATGCACGTCGCTATATAAGTGCAATAATCTTGGACGCGACGTTAAACCCAATTTTATCTCACCTTCACCTCACATCTGTGCTTCAAAATCGCTTTCCCTCTCTCACAAACATTACCGAAACATTGCGAGTTTTCCTGGAATGCGCGCGTTAATATTTATTACGTCACAGGGTAAGTGATGTGTCAGTCGGACTATGACAGTAGCCAATATAGCTCCAAATACAATCGTTTCTTATACAGTGGCGAAGCAACATATACGCAAAACAACAGTTGTTTTTACTTGCCTTTCGTGGCAATCCATCGGTCTGTCCGCTAGAGTAACTGCCCTTTGTCAAAGGGAAGCTACTCTAACCGTAGTCTATGAGACGTCACGGCCAAGTTCAGACGTTGTTGACAGTCGGTCTGTCCTGTCATAACGTTATGTACAGTCAGATGTACACAGAGCGACAAAACGAAACAAGGTAACAATTCAAACATATTTCGGCCAAATCCATTTTTTTTAATTTGTGGAAAAGGTTTCAAGCCGCAGAGGTCGACAAGCACAGATATGGTTACTGATCCCGCTTGGCTGGGCCTAGTGCCCTCGCAAAATTAGTTCGAAATTTATATCTCCAAAGTTGCCAAAACTTATAAAATGCCTTAGCTACATCACAGTTAGACACTGATTTTCAGTATATTAGACTGTTCTTTTGATAATGATAGCAATTATCACTTTAGTTTATCCAGATTCCCGATGGATAATTCTGAATCGATTGCCGAATGACAAGGGCGACGCCATGTTTGTTTGTAAACACTGAAAGTAGTCCCTACCTGACCTTTGATATTTGCATCTCTATCCGCATATGACCCCAACGGATATCGTTTTTATCCGTTGGCTTTATCCTGCCGAGAAACCTACCCATTATATGATAAAGGGGAATATTGGGAATCGCATCAGAAATGATATTTGTTACTGATGCGTCTTTCAACATGCAATGAGAATGTGGGTCCTGTTGGTCTTTCTTCTTACATAAAGCTGGGATAGAACTTAACTACTGTTCTTAGCTACGTAAAACTCAATGACTCACTGGCAGTAGACCTGGCATGACCTGAACACAGATATAATCAGGGCATGAGTAGACCTGGTGTGACCTGGACACAGATATAATCAGGGCATGAGTAGACCTAGTGTGACCTGCAAACAGATATAATCAGGCAATGAGTAGACCTGGTATGACCTGGATATAATCAGGGCATGATTAGACCTGGTGTGACCTGGAAACAGATATAACCAGGGCATTAGTACACCTGGTGTGACCTGCACACAGATATAATCAGGGCATGAGTAGACCTGGTATGACCTGGACACAGATATAATCAGGGCATGATTAGACCTAGTGTGACCTGGACAAAGATATAATCAGGGCATGATTAGACCTGGTATGACCTGGACACAGATATAATCAGGGCATGAGATGGGCACAGTGCGACTCTCACAGACGGCTTCAACAACTTTCTTATGATTCTCCCTATAGGATGTGTTTAAACACAAGGTGGTGATGCCCCAGGTTACTGAAAACTGACACTTCGTCCTGTCAGTTGTGTTTCAGTTGACGGATGGGATGACTGTCATTTCCGACACAGGCGTGGAGGACTGGTTGACAGCCTCGCATGTACGGCCCTGATCCTGAGATGCAAGTGGTTGCTAAAAGGTTGACTTCAAATACTGTTTGACGTGTTGATTGTATAACTGAGTTGAAGAACGACATTTGAAACCCGAAATTATTGACCAGATTATGAATAGGAAATAGTTCCTCACTTTGATGTTATCAAGTTCTCCTCCACTCAGCCTGGGTTTGAAGGCCGGGGACAGAAGGGTTACATTTCCATATTGTACTGGGACCAAGAATTTCCTCCACTGACAATGATTGAGAGGAGGCAAAAACATACGCGTACAGTGTTCATATAACTGTGATTAACAGCATTGAGATGAGCTGATCGAGTCGGGCTGGCCTTTGACTTCACAGGGGAACCAGTTCAATGTAATTCAAGTAGTTGACGGTTATCTTTCTATGATTGGGAAAGGAAGAACAAGTTTCACTTTTTGTAGCGATATCATTATAGAAATTATCATACTTAAGAAATGCATATTCTACAAGTGTTTTTCTAATCGTTGTTATTAAAAGCATTTTTCATCATTTGTGTATTTTGAAGTCTTTGAACATGGATACGTGACATTTTTCTATTGATATAACAAGTTATTTATTCTTATAACTTTAAATACATCATTGAACAACCTTTGGGTAATCAATACTAGAAAAAGACTAGAACATATTAATAGACTACTAGCTAACTTGCGTAGAAGAACCTTAACTCTTATTGGAAAAATTACGGTTATCAAAACTCTTGCTATATCAACTCTGGTACACATCTTCTCTGCTCTACCCAATCCACCTAAAGCTTTAATTACCGACCTAAACACATTAATTTTTAGATTCCTTTCGAATAACAAAATCTACAAAATTAAGAGATCAACTATTAGTAGAAATTATGAAGATGGAGGTCTAAGGATGATAGATATTGAATGTTTTATCAATGCTCTCAAACTATCTTCATTACAAAAGTATATAAAAAAGTATGAAGATTCTACAACAATCTTCCCTCTAAAACATCTTTTCAAACTTGGTTCTAATGCTTAAGAATGTTTATCTAAACATGACAACCCTTATTGGAGAGATGTATTGTCTGCTTGGAAGATATTTTACCAAAAAATGAGTTTGTATGAATATGATTTAGACCACCTTCTGAATCAACCACTCTGGCTGAATCATTTATTTAAATTATCTTATATTATAAAAAACTGGTTTAATCAAGGTGTCCAAAGTGTTAAAGACCTTTGCGACAACAACGGTTTTCTTAGTTTTGAAAATTTCAACCAAAAATATAAGATCCAGGGAACTTTTCTAGACTTTCCAAAATTACTGAACAATATTCCAAAGAGTTGGAGATTTCAAATCAGAGACAAAACCCTTGATGTTAATGTAGTTCAGCTGAACAATATATGTAAACACTTCTTTAATAACGTTAAAAAATCAAAGACTTTTTATGATGAACTAATTAGGAAGGATACTGTACCGAAATCATTAGAACACTGGAATACGGCTTTTCCTCAAGGTTTGGATTGGAAAGATATACTTCTATGTTATAGAAAATGCACGCGCAATTGTAAACTTTTAGATTTTCAATATCGATTTATAAACAGAATAATTTACACTAAGAAAAAATTATTCAAGATGAAACTTGTCGATGAAGATATTTGTACTTTCTGTAAAACTGCTTCTGAAGATATGTCTCCTGTATATTTCGATTGCCAATCTGTTCAACAATTTTGGCTTAAAGTTGAAAACTCCTAAATAACAACCTGCAAACAAATTTTATCCTTTCGAAACTTAATATCTTTTTTGGTATTTCCACTCAAAACTATGTGAAATCATATTATTATATTAGCAAAAAGATTCATCTACATATCAAACATAAAACAACAAGATTTATCTTTCGAGCAATTTCTTTCACTACTAAAAGACACAATTTGTTTGGAAAGTTTTATCGCTAAAAAACATAATCAATTTAACCAATATGCTCAGAAATGGCAAAACTTACATCTCATAATCTAACGAAGCAGATGAAACATACTTCCTGTTAATTAGTAATCATCTATTTCTTGTAAACAAATATTTATAATCTCCCTCTCAGTTTGAGAAGACGACATATCCTACACAACCTGCCTGTCCTCACCTATGAAAACTATAACTTGTGTTAATACTTCATCGGGTAAATACTGAGTAAGCGTATAGAGTTAGTATATATAAGATAGCTAAGCGATAAATCTCAAAGAACAATGAAGAACAAAGCATGATTTATTTCATTGTTCTATCATGACGTCATGTTGCAAGACAATTTAACGTCCACAGAAACACCATTTGGTGTTTATGGCAACGTTGGCCACAGACGAATGCAGTCAGAGATCATCCTCGCAGTGGCAGGCCACGCGTAACCAATAATCGACAAGACAACTGGATTCGAAGAACATACCTACGAAATCGGTTCCAGCCAGCAACAGTGACTGCAAGTAGCATCCCTGGCCTTCGACGAATTATCTTCATAAACCGTACGTCGTCGCCTCAGATGTGCAGGGATTGTCGCCAGAAGACCCGCCAGATCTAGACGTCCCATTTTGACAGGAAACCACCATCAAGCACGTCTACAGTGGTGCAGACAGCGTCTACGCAGGACGGCCATGCAGTGGGGACAAGTTCTATTCACTGACGAGTCTCGTTTTCACCTCAGCCTGCAAGACAATGTCACAGGAACTTTTGTTGCTCAGTATATTTGGTACTGACTTAAGTTCTTTTGTTATCCACGGCTTATTGTTGGGAAAGATCTTGATAGTTGTTGAAGGCACAATACAGTCAACACACAACTTTATGTAATGAGTGACAACATCAATCAGCTCGTCACGGTCCTTGCCGAGCTAGGCTGGTATAGTGGAGTCACATTTTGGCAGAACTAACGAGTCTATGCATAGAGAAATCAAAATCTCGCAACGAAATCGAAATCCGGTTCGTAAACTGTCATGCAGATTCCGGTCGATTGCAGGATTTGCAAAGCATGTGCACCGCCAACTTGTGGTCAGCAGATATTTTCCAAAACCTTTCATGTTTTTAATCAAGAGAGGGAGAGAGAGAGAGAGAGAGAGAGAGATTTCATTTTTGTGTCACATGCACAAGCCGTCATGATTAAGACATTTAACATCATAAGTGTTCAAAACAAAATCTTGTACATCCAGTTTACCAGACACATTAAAATACATGTATATTCTTTGTGACATAATGATTCAAAATAAATGAATGAATGAATGAATGAATGAATGAATTAATTAATTAATAAATTAGGGACAAACTCCAGAATCCTCATATCAAGGACAAACTTCGGGCAGAGTACAAATGCAGACTTTAGCAAATATGGAGTTCAGAGTTAAACGCTCGCAATAAAGTCAAAGCCACAAACACTTACGTTGTATCTGACATTTCGTATTCTTGTGGTGTTGTTGATTGGACGAAACAGGAAATTCAGGGTATTGACACCCTTACACGAAGAATCATGGCAGACAATAGATCCCACCACCCTCGCTCTTCCCTCAATCGCTTATATTTACCAATTCATGATTGGAGGGCGTGGTTTGATTAACGTTTGGGCTCTTCATGATAGAATTGTTTTGTGCACACATTTATTTGTCTGATGATCCTCTTGTGTAGCATGTCAAGACTCGTGATGAAAACAAGGCATTCCACAGTCTTCTAAAACGAGCCAAGGATGTGGGACATAATCTCAATGTCAGATTCGGAATATGTAGAGGGCGTCATGGGAAATGATAAATACAAAATTCCTTGGAATAGGCCCGTTTACAGCCTCAGGCGTATCTTCTCCTTTTTGATAAATTCAATGAAATCATTTATATCATTGAATGTTCTGTCCCTTTTGACGGTAATGTGGTTGACAAGATTGAGGAAAAACATGGCAAATATGCGGACCTCGCTTTCGAAATGTCACGCTTTCATCCAAAGTACCAAGTTGACAGACTCCCCATTGTTCTCGGTGCCTTTTTGGTACTTCCCAAACTGTTGACTGACATTGGGAGAGTACCCGGGATTGCTACCAGGAATACAGCTCTTCTGACAATCTGGGTAATGCAGAAGGTTGCAGTGTTGGGGAGTCTTCACATTCTCCGAAAAGTTCTGGTTGGGTTGGGTTTGACTAGGCAGCGCTTCCTGGGAGAAGTCGCATTCGCTGTCTGGGCCGCGTGTAGAGGGGGCAAGGGCTTTGAGGTGATGATGAGCCTAACCAGCCTAAATGTGCCAGGATCACCCAAACCCTCTTTGCGGCATTTTCAATTTTAATCTGTAAATAATAATGATCATTAACTTTTATAGTTTTGTCTTCTCTTAAACATATAATTTTAGCTAAAATGTGTTGCAGTGATTCCTTTTGCATAGTAAAAATCAATTTATCTCAGCTGCCTACATTTTAAAAATCTCTATTAATAGCAAAAGCTTTTTCGAACAGTCCCAAGCCGTACAATCCAAACACCCTTTCGATTGTTCAAGAGAATGCGTAGTCCACAATTTCTCTGATTTTATGTTGGTTTGTTAGATTTGAACTTTTGCCTGTAGGAAGGGGCTAAATAGACTGATTTGTGATCCGATGTTTTGCGTAAGATTTGAAAGCGTCCTCGACATTGCCGTAACGCAGGTGAATCGTCCTATCTTTCCGTGTCGGGCATGTAACATAGTGACTGTAGTTAGACAATGCAGTTACTGAAGTCCCCAAGAATAAAGTTTTATGCATTAACAGAAAGGTTATTACGCTTCTCCACATGTTTGTGAATGACGTCAGCATTAATATTTGTGCATTGTTTTGATTGTTAATTTTATGTATTGTTACGATCATAAAATATTACATGACAGGCAAAAGTTCAAATCTAACACAACAATCATGACAATGCATAAATACAATCATAACAATGCATAAATACAACAATCATAACAATGCATAAATACAACAATCATAACAATGCATAAATACAACAATCATAACAATGCATAAATACAACAATCATAATAATGCATAAATACAACAATCATAATGATGCATAAATACGACAAATATGACAATACACTAATATAAACAATCATACCACAAAAATACAACGATAATAACAAGAGATAAATACAACAATCATAATTATACATCATGCTTGTCGTAAAAGGCGACTAACGGGATCGGGTGGTCAGGCTCGCTGACTTGGTTGATGCATGTCATCGTATCCCAACTGCGTGGATCGATGCTCATGATGCATGATGCGGCGCTAAACATCAAACCAACCATAATGACACATACATACAACAATCACAAAAACACATGTGTTAAAATGTTGCTGAGGTTTGTGATGTTCCCTGTTAAGATCGACGACATCGCACATGGTGACTCCACTGGGAGCTATCACTGTTTATCTCACACATTGTGGACATGTATACCCCATACCGGTTACCGTTCTTTGTAGATGCTGGCAGCGAAGAATAGAAATTCATTGAGTCAGTAACAATTTAATGCGATAGCCTCTTCCAGCGTCACGAACCGGCACTACATTAGGAGGGGATGTACACAGTAGGGGAAGTGTGTTGTCACTGCCGTCGACCCAGCGGCCCCATAACCCAGTCTCACAAATCAGAGGATGCCAAACACAAGCAGAAATGACAGGATTGGTAGTCACGTCAGGAACCCTTCTGTGAAACCGATCTCACTCTCCGCCAACCTCCACAGTTTATCAATACTACATTCTGAATGACAGACAATCTCATAACGTGGCCGATGAAGACGGGGTCCGGGGACACTCAAGCCTTTTCTCAATCATCAGGGTAGTGTAGAGTTGCTGCAATCAACGACACAAGTGGAAGACGGGACTGTCTGTTTGTACGGAATGGTTACTTGTGTTTACACATGTGTATTCAAGTTCTGTTTAGACAGATTAGTGTGGTCTTGGAGGAACACTTCCGAGTTCGTGAGTGAGTCAGTCAGTCAGTCAGTCCGTGGGTGAGTCAGTCAGTGAGTCCGTGAGTGAGTCAGTCAGTGAGTCCGTGAGTGAGTCAGTCAGTGAGTGAGTCAGTGAGCCAGTCAGTGAGTGAGTCAGTCAGTGAGTCCGTGAGTGAGTGAGTCAGTGAGTGAGTCAGTGAGCCAGTCCGTGAGTGAGTCAGTGAGCCAGTCAGTGAGTGAGTCAGTCAGTGAGTCCGTGAGTGAGTCAGTCAGTGAGTCCGTGAGTGAGTCAGTCAGTGAGCCAGTCAGTGAGCCAGTCAGTGAGTCAGTCAGTCAGTCAGTCAGTCAGTCAGTCAGTCAGTCAGGGAGGGAGTGAGTCCGTGAGTGAGTCAGCGAGGGAGGGAGTCAGTGAGTGAGTGAGTCAGTCAGTCAGTCCGTCAGTCAGTCAGTCAGTCAGTCCGTGAGTGAGTCAGTCAGTGAGCCAGTCAGTGAGTCAGTGAGTCCGTGAGTGAGTGAGTCAGCGAGGGAGTGAGTCAGTGAGTGAGTGGGTTAGTTAGTAGCTTCTTACGTTGCTTTCAGTAATATTCCAGCAATGTCACGAAAGGGGACCCCAGCTTTACTCACGTGGGGAATCGAACCCATGTCCTCAGTATGACGAGCAGTACCTAGCTATTCAAGCATCCTTGAATCACAGCATGAACCTCAGCTTCTCTGGAGTTTTCTTCACATTTATGTTTGGGGTTGCCAGTGGTGACCATTAAGCCAAACTCACTCACTATCACTCCCATTGTCCGACATTGTCTAGGTAGCATTGTATTCAGGGAGTCATCATTATTTAAATGCGCGTGGATACTTTTAATGCTTAGCGAGATTAAAATGACTGTCAAGAATGCTCCTCAAAAGCACAACTTCACAATTTCACAATTTGACAAGATCGATTGATTGAATACAGTGTAGCGTATGGTAATCATGACTAAAGAACCCGAAGTTTAGGAAACCGTTTACAGAATTAGCAAATAAAGCCAATTGCTATGCTGAAAGTGCGTGCCTGGCGGCCATGTTGTTTTCAAGTGGTTATCGGTGTCCATCATTTGCTTACACAGTGCAGGAAAGTTGACGAATAATTGCTGGTGTCTGTCGGCCACTCTGGAAACAATAGCAGCTTAGAAGTAACCACCGAGCTTGCTTATTGTAGTGTGCTTGGGAAATATTAGCTTTGTTGGAAACTTTTGAAAAAGTTTGAGTTCCCCCAGCGCTCCGATAACTCCCTTGTGATGACGCTCTGATAACTGTTGGTGGCCTTTATGAATTTAGTATTTGGAGGGAGGAGGAGTAAGATATTTGGCTGATTGTGGTGAATGTATCGATTTTGGAAAATGTAATGTGTCGGAATGAGTGTTTAGGGTAATAGGTTCATTATCAACCCAGTGTAAAAAACCGTGAGGTAATTCAGCACTGGTGGTCATTACACTGTAACGAGGCTGGGAGTCAAGTTCCCTTCTCGGTGTCAGGCGGACTCCATCTTTATGTAATGACAGCAACACGGAGCCCAGAGGCGTGGTAATTTGCCATTAGAGTTGCGTCCCTTAGTTGTGATCTATGATCGTGTGTTCAAATACCGGGTCACTCTGATTATATTTCCAGGTTTGTCAGCATCACTACTGTGCTTGTGGGTAAAAAACGGAGGATTTCCTCCCACGTGAAGCTGACATCATATGAATAACTTAAATACTGTTGAAAGCGGATTTAAACAAAACTCACACACTCACTTACTCTGTGTAAAGGCAACTAAATGGAGTGAGGTGAGGTGAGGTGAGGTGAGGTGAGGTGAAATGGGGTTGAACATCGCGTCCAAGATTATTGCACTTATACAGCGACGTGAATGCACGTGTGTGTGTGGCTCCTTGTACTAGTCCAGAGTGATGCCGACTTATTGTCCTAGCTCACTGAGATACCATGCAGCAGTTTAACATGAATACCCTACTCAGACACAGTATAATGACTCCGAGCCGACCAGTCCTTGTTTAGCCCCTTAATGCCGAACGCCAGACAGGGTAACAACAAGTACCATTTTTAACGTATTTTGGTATGATGCGGCCGGGGATCGAACCCTGGGCCTTCCGCTCACCGGGCGGACGCTCTACCACTAGACCACGGAGGCGGTCCGAAATGGAGTGGGTGGTCAGGCTCAGTGACTTGAGTAACTGCGGGACATTGCACCCTGGCAGTGTGAGATATTGCTCATAACAGCAATCACTGGTTTGTCTGGTTCACACTCCTATAATTCCTGGCTGTAGCGTTAATTGAAATAATCAAAACATCATACATGAAGTCAGGAATGATTTAATATTTGTGTATTTGGTAGTGGAAATATTTCTTGCAGTTTAAAACTATTATACTTTATAAAATTACGATCAAATAATTTCATCTGTCATTCGTAAATTTTTAAATTATAGATTCATTTCATAGAAAGCATCTTAAGAATTGAATCTCGTAAAGCACTGTTTCGAATGTTTGATTCTGCTAGACAATCCAGTGATTGACATCATGAGCATCGATCCACGCAATAGGGATACGATGACATGTATCAACCAAGTCAGGGAGCCTGACCACCTGATCCCGTTTGATTGATAACTTTAGATTCAGTACACATATACACTTTATTTTGTATACGTTATGTTTTTATTTCTTAAAGAAAGAGGGGAATCTATCAAAACCTGACTCTAACTTATCCGGAATCCTGTCACTACCGGATCAACATAACGGTCGAGGATTTATAATTGTAATGTATCCTTTTATGAAACCTGTCACAAGTTAATGCTTATATTCTGCACTAAACCTGACTTAGAAAAGAATGAATTACGAGCATTATTAAAGGCTTGGATGGGTAAATGTTTCAAATAATGTGTAGAAACAGGGAAACGATGATAAACGATGGCTTTGATCTTGTGTGTTCGTAGATGGCTCTTGCTTAAACCTCACTAATCAATACTACTGTCTAAACCAGACTACCTTTCCGTCACACACGAGATCGATTTAGACAGATTCCTCTGTATATAAAGGAGGAGATTTCAATGATTTTGTCTTCTGGTTATGTTTTTAAGAAATGAGCCTCAAGTGCCCCCTGACATCCCTTTAGGTCTGTCCTCTCCTTCATCCTGCGTATTGACCATGAAACCCTGTACTAATCACTGCAGTAAATACTGCTGATCCCAGGGAGATACGTTTTCCACAATGAAATGCTTCAGATTTGAACTGACTCAGCTGATGCTGAAGCATTGAATTCTTCCTCCATCTCTTAACGTGTTAGAGCTTGATGTCATCAGTCTGGCAGAGAGCACACATTGTAAATACATCAGAAATGCAATCCCAGATGAAATGAGTTGCTCAGACGTAAAGAACATGTCACATGAAACAAGCAGCAGTAGGTTGTAATGCTAGACTCATAAGGAGCATTGGGTTTTATTCTACAAAGCTTCACTTGATTAAATCCCCAATCCCAATCGATTTGTTAGTTCTACTTTGAGTAGATCTACTATCAAGTAGTTTGATATATCTGTGATTTCTGTTGGTGTTTTTTTGTCCCCATACAGACTGCAGCCTTGACCTTCCTCAATATAACGCCAGACTGCATGATCCAGAAATGTGACCGACCCCTGTACATCGTGTAAACTTCAACTTACAAGAAAATACAAGCATGTGTTAGTATGGTACAAGGGAATATTGGGAATCACATCAGATATGATGTTTGTCACTGATGCGTCTTTCAACATGCAATAAGAATGTAGGTCCTGTTCGTCTTTCGTCTTACATAAAGCTGGGAAAAAACTTAACTACTGTTCTTAGCAACGTAAAACTCAATGACTCACTGGTAGTAGACCTGATGTGACCTGGACGCAGATATAATCAGGGCATAAGTAGACCTGGTGTGACCTGGACACAGATATAATCAGGGTAAGAGTAGACCTGGTGTGACCTGGACACAGATATAATCAGGGCATGAGTAGTCCTGGCGTGACCTGGACACAAATACAATCAAGGCATGAGTAGACCTGGTATGACCTGGACACAGATTGTCAGGGCATGAGTAGACATGGTGTCTCCTGGACACAGATATAATCAGGGCATGAATAGACCTGGTATGACCTGGACACAGATATAATCAGTGCATGAGTAGACCTGGTGTGACCTGCACACAGATATATCAGGGCATGAGTAGACCTGGTATGACCTGGAAACAGATATAATCAGGGCATGATTAGACCTGGTGTGACCTGGACACAAATATAATCGGGGCATGAGTAGACCTGGTGTGACATGGACACAGATATAATCAGGGCATGAGTAGACCTGGTGTGACCTGGACACAGATTGTCAGGGCATGATTAGACCTGGTGTGACCTGGACACAGATATAATCAGGGCATGTGTAGACCTGGTGTGACCTGGACACAGATATATCAGGGCATGAGTAGACCTGGTATCACCTGGACACAGATATAATCAGGGCATGAGTAGACCTGGTGTGACCTGGACACATATTTGATCAGGGCATGATTAAACCTAGTGTGACCTGGACACAGATATAATCAGGGAATGAGATGGGCACAGTGCGACTCTCACAGACGGCTTCAACTACTTTCTTATAATTCTCTAATAGGATGTGTTTAAACACAAGGTGGTGATGCCCCAGGTTACTTAAAACTGACACTTCGTCCTGTCAGTCGTGTTCCAGTTGACGGATGGGGTGACTGTCATTTCCGACACAGGAGTGGAGGACTGGGTGACAGCCTCGCTTGTACGGCCCTGATCCCGAGATGCAAGTGGTTGCTAAAAGGTTGACTTCAAATACCGTTTGACATGTTGATTGTATAACTGAGTTGAAGAACGACATTTGAAACCCGAAATTATTGACCAGATTATGAATAGGGAATAGTTCCTCACTCTGATGTTATCAAGTTCTCCTCCACTCAGCCTGGGTTTGAAGGCCGGGGACAGAAGGGTTACATTTCCATATTGTACTGGGACCAGAGATTTCTTCCACTGACAATGATTGAGAGGAGGCAAAAACATACGCATACAGTGTTCATATAACTGTGATTAACAGCATTGAGAGGAGCTGATCGAGTCGGGCTGGCCTTTGACTTCACAGGGGAAACAGTTCAATGTATTTCAAGTAGTTGACGGTTATCTTTCTATAATTGGGAAAGGAAGAACAAGTTTCACTTTTTGTAGCGATATCATTATAGAAATTATCATACTTAAGAAATGCATATTCTTCATTTTGTGTCTGAACAATCTGGCTTTTGAATGTCAGTTGTTTTTTCTAATCGTAGTTATTAATAGCATTTGTTTTATCATTTCTGTATTTTGAAGTCTTTGAAAGACATTGGAAGTTTTTTTTTATAGATTTTTCTATGGATAACAAGTTATTTATTCTTTGTAACTACGTCTCAGGGCTACTTCTCGTAATCAAGCGTCATCAGTCTAATCACAACTAATAATTTTATAGGTTTCGCCAGGTTTAATATCCATAATATCTTAATGAATGATTTCGTCCTAATGAAGTATCCCCTCAAAGGCATTCCCTTCTTCGTCCCGAAGTCAAGATGTCTGCCAGATATGTTATTACAGATGAACTTGGTTCTGTATTGTACGCCAAGTGCACTAAAGTCTCGCGGAGCAGGACTTGGACAATGTCATGAAGTGCGATAGACACTGACTAACAGGACACGGTGTTCATGTGTGTGTTGTCAGGAAGGAAGGTAAAGACATCAGCTGATAGTCTTTCATCTGCTGTTCGGAGGTAATTATCTCAATGGGGAAGTTATCTCCAAGAAGCACATGGTGTGTAATTAATACTCTTCGGGTTGCAGAACTTTCAATTACACATTTATTCAGAAGCATCTGATAGGGCAGAATGTTTTATCTTCATTGAAGTGCATGTATGAAGATTATGTATTTTTGTTAAACATAAACTGTCGGGCAAAAGAAAGTTTACACGAAGATTTGACTATTTCTTGTATTTAACACTGGGAAATTTGGCCCAAACTAGAAACGTTATCAAAACATTATTTGGCTGAAAACAGTCGCGCAACGCTGCAAGCTGTGATACCCATATCTTATACATCACCATTGAATAACCTTTTGTTGTTAGTTTCATTTCTAGCCACCATCTAACAGAGGTGTGTCCCTTTTCTTGCTCGGCAGATTATGTTTACTTTAGACTGATTTGATTTAAACATTACAACAAAATCCTTCTTCGTGTGACAAGTGGCGCTGTAGATACTGTTCAGTATTTCTGAAGACCAGGGCTCCATTCCCACTTGTGTCAGTTATGCGTGAAGCCCATGGATTCTTAAAACGTTATTCTCGAGAAGTTAGTTTCATGTTAGTTTCTAACATTGTAGAGGGCGCGGGGGACTTCCAGGTCGATGGCTGTGCAGGGTTGCGTCCCTTAGGCCTGCCAGAACCCTATAACCGTTGGTTTGAGCCCCAGATTCACTCTGCATACGTTTCTAGGTTTACCAGCTCTGTGCTTGTGTGTTTTTGTCCCACATCAAACTAACACGCCATTATATGAATCCACTGCTCAACCCAACTCACTCACTAACAGACCCGTGAACATCCGGGTTAGGATTTGTCTTCAGCAACCAATGTTTGTTGTAAGAGGTGTCTGACGGGATCGAGTGGTCAGGCTCGCTGATTTGGTTGATGGATGTCATCGTATCCCAATTGCGGGGATTGATCCTCAAGATGTTAATCACTGGATTGTCTGGTCCAGATTCGATTATTTACAGCCCGCCGCCATATAGCTGGAATATTGATGAGTGCAGCGTTAAACAACGAAAAAATAGATACTCACTAACTGTAACACATCACCTGCTATGAGTCCACACTCTCACATCCTGTCTGTGGGATTGAACTTTGTCTTGGTTGTGTTCACGAAACTCTTAATCCACCTAGCTATTCAAGCATCCTTGAATCACAGCATTAACCTCGGCTTCTCTGGAGTTTTCTTCACGGTTCCCCAATCACGATGAACACGACGCCATCTAATGAGACCCACTCCATAGAGGAGTGGGGAGATGAATGCATCCCAGACCACATCGTCAGCTGTTGAACAACTATCATCTTACCCAATACAACAGGAAGTGACCAAATAGACTGGAGAATGGCTCATTTGTTCGACGCTTTTGCGAAGTAAATTTTTGAATGCTCCTGTTAGAACTTTATTTTATCTTTGGGAGCAACTACATCATTCAATGGAATGGTTGGGAACTTTGTGTAAATGTCAGAAACGGATTCAGGAAATGTTTGAGTCAGTGAGGGAATAAATCAATTATGTTTTTTTTCAATCTCAGAGTGACTTTCACTGAATATTTTGTGAGGGTTAAGTGTGACTTGTTGCCAATCTAACATCTAGGTTCCTGGCCTCTATGTAAAGGAATATTTCACTTCACAAAAAAGGGTACAGCTGATATTGTATCACGAGTGATGGTATTCATCAGAGGGGAAACAGTTTGACTATACATATAGTTTACCATGGAAAATAGGTAAAAACCATTTCGACATAAGAGGATATGATGAAAAAATGGGCATAATTGTCTTTGAGAAAGTCCCTTCTTGGAGGCTAATAAGAGAGGTTGTTTATATGGTTCTCAATTACCTCTGATGGGGCTGTCCTCGAGGCCTGAATAAAATATGAATCAATGTCTGGTCCATTGTGGATAAGCCTGTGAACGGATGTCGCATGTTTCAGCTGATCTTTATTGAGCAACAAAACACAGGGGAAAGGAAAGTGTACCATTTGGTCGTAGAGACAAGTACTGAATGTGGAGGTCATTTTGTACTGGAGAACGGTAAATAGGGAAATCCATCAGTGCCATGTTGTTTTGGTTGGAGGAGAGAGAGGATTATAATCCCTTGAAGATGACCTTGTGGGGAATAATGAAATGAAGGGCAGATAACTCTTCTGACCCCACTCTCACTCACTTACTCACATTGTTATATTCATGCATTTGTCTGATTGTTGTATTTATGTATTGTTATGATTATTGTATTTATGCATTGTTATGATTGTTGTATTTATGCATTGTTATGAGAGTTGTATTTATGCATTGTTATGATTGTTGTATTAAATTTAGTATATAATGCTTGTAATAATACATAAATATAACAATCATAACAATACACTAATATAACAATGGTAATAAACTTCATAAAAACAACAATGATAATACTTATGTACAAAACTCACTATAATGCATATATACAACAATCATAACAATACACAAATATAACAATCACAATAATACGTAAATATAATATGTATTGTTATGGTTGTTGTTTTTATGTAGAATATTACGACTTTTGTATATGTGTATTGTTTTAATTGTTACATCTTCAAGAGACAGATATTTGTCAGTGTTGCGAATGTGCCTCCTGACGCTAACAATAACAGGGCTGCTGACGTCAGTCATAAACACGTGGAGAAACGTGATGGCCTTTCTGTTAATACACCAAACTTTATTCTTAGGGATTTCCATTATTATAGTCTCAAGGAAACATTGCCTAACTACAGTCACTATGTTACATGCCCGACAAAGAAAGATAGGACGATTCACCTGCGTTACGGCAATGTCAAGGACGCTTTCAAATCTTACGCCAAAGTTCCACTTGGAACATAGGATCACAAATCAATCTATTTAGCCCCTTCCTACAAGCAAAAGGTAAAATCTAACAAACCAACGTTAAAATCGGAGAAATCGTGGACACCGCATTCTCTTGATTAATTGAAAGGGTGTTTTGATTTTACGGCATGGGACTTGTTCGAGAATTCTAGCACGGACCTTGACGAGCTGATTGATGTTGTCAGTCATTACATAAACTTTTGTGTTGACTTTATTGTGCCTTCAACAACTATCAAGATCTTTCCCAACAATAAGCCGTGGATAACAAAAGAACTTAAGTCAGTACTAAATGAAAAGAAAAGAGCTTCTTGTGCGGGGCACAAGTTGAAGGTTAAACCTGTTCAGAAAGAAACATCAGGTGCCATGAAAAAATGTAGACTTCAAAAATAGAAAGACAGTTTGCTGATTGTGAACTTAGACGGGCTTGGAATAGCGTTAAGACAATATAAAAAACGAGCAGAAATAAGTGTTGCAGATAACTTGAAATCTGTCAATGTGTTGCATATGTTCTACGCTCGCTTTGATACTAGAGACTTCGGTAAAGAAAGAGACTTGTACAGAAATGCTTTAGCGGATTGTGAAACGCTAGAAGTAACTACCTGTGATATGCTACAATCATTTTTTAAAATAAATATCCGCAAAGCTACAAGTCCTGATTATCTTTGCGGTATGGTGATGAAGGAATGTCGTGATCAACTCTGTCATGTTTTTAAAAGGCTTTTCCAAACGTCTATCCATACTAACGTTATTCCTTTACTTTGAAGGAATCTAACTGTGTGACATCGTACCCTGGTAGCGTGATATATTGTTCATAACATCAATCACTGGTTTGCATGGCTTAGACTCATCTATTTACAGGCTGCTGAGTGCAGTGTTAATTGAAACAAACAAAACATCACACATCCAGTCAGGAATTATTTAATGTTCATGCATTTTGTAAAGGAAATATTTCTCTCTTTCTATTATACTCTATAAACTGATGATCAAATAATTTCTTCTATCTTTTGTGAAATTTAAATTATAGATTTCATAGAAAGCATCTCAAATTCTGCAAGACAATCCAATGTTTGGCATCATGAACATCGATTCACGCATCGATCTACTACTCTCTAAACCAGACTAAACTTTCGGTTAGACAGATGACACTGTATAAAGAGGAGGGGATTTCAATGATTTTGTCTTCTTGTTTTTGTTTTAGAAATGAGCCTCAAGTGCCCCCTGACATCCCTTTAGGTCTGTCTTCTCCTTCATCCTGCGTATTGACCATGAAGCCCTGTGCTAATCACTGCAGTAAATACTGCTGATCCAAGAGAGATTCGTTTCCCACAATAAAGTGCTTCAGATTTGAACTGACTCAGCTGATGCTGAAGCATTGAATTCTACCTCCATCTCTTAACGTGTTAGAGCTTGATGTCATCAGTCTGGCAGAGAGCACACATTGTAAATACATCAGAAATGCAATCCCAGATGAAATGAGTTGCTCAGACGTAAAGAACATGTCACATGAAACAAGTAACAGTGGGTTGTAATTCTGGACTGAAAAGGAGGATTGGGTTTTATTCTTCAAAGCTTCACTTGATTAAATCCCCAATCCCAATCGATTTGTTAGTTCTACTTTGAGTAGATCTACCATCAAGTAGTTTGATATATCTGTGTTTTCTATTGGTGTTTTCTGTCACCATACAACCGGCAGCCTTGACCTTCCTCAAACTGCATGATCAAGGTATATATTTATCCAACATTAAACTTTGAATTGTTATGAACTGTCATGAACAACAATTTCGCGGTCAAGTGACCGACCTCTCGTCCGATGGAAAAGCTGTACGTCTTGTAAACTTCAAATTAAAAAAGAAGAAGCATGTATTAGTATGGTACATAGAGGTTATCACGCGAGTGTGTTTGGGGATGGTAAATATCCTACATTAGGAATAAACATTGTATTTAGCGAGCCTTGGCGAGGACTGGTCAGCTCGGAGTCAGTATACTGTGTCTGAGTGGGGTATTCATGTTTAACTGCGGCATGGTATCTCAGTGGGCTAGCGCTATAAATCGGCATCAGTCCGGACTAGTACAAGCAGCCACACACACAGACATACACGTGCATGCACGTCGCTATATAAGTGCAATAATCTTGGACGCGACGTTAAACCCAATTTTATCTCACCTTCACCTCACATCTGTGCTTCAAAATCGCTTTCCCTCTCTCACAAACATTACCGAAACATTGCGAGTTTTCCTGGAATGCGCGCATTAATATTTATTACGTCACAGGGTAAGTGATGTGTCAGTCGGACTATGACAGTAGCCAATATAGCTCCAAATAAAATCGTTTCTTATACAGTGGCGAAGCAACATATACGCAAAACAACAGTTATTTTTACTTGCCTTTCGTGGCAATCCATCGGCCTGTCCGCTAGAGTAACTGCCCTTTGTCAAAGGGAAGCTACTCTAACCGTAGTCTATGAGACGTCACGGCCAAGTTCAGACGTTGTTGACAGTCGGTCTGTCCTGTCATAACGTTATGTACAGTCAGATGTACACAGAGCGACAAAACGAAACAAGGTAACAATTCAAACATATTTCGGCCAAATCCATTTTTTTAATTTGTGGAAAAGGTTTCAAGCCGCAGAGGCCGACAAGCACAGATATGGCTACTGATCCCGCTTGGCTGGGCCTAGTGCCCTCGCAAAATTAGTTCGAAATTTATATCTCCAAAGTTGCCAAAACTTATAAAATGCCTTAGCTACATCACAGTTAGACACTGATTTTCAGTATATTAGACTGTTCTTTTGATAATGATAGCAATTATCACTTTAGTTTATCCAGATTCCCGATGGATAATTCTGACTCGATTGCCGAATGACAAGGGCGACGCCATGTTTGTTTGTAAACACTGAAAGTAGTCCCTACCTGACCTTTGATATTTGCATCTCTATCTGCATATGACCCCAACGGATATCGTTGTTATCCGTTGGCTTTATCCTGCCGAGAAACCTACCCATTATATGATAAAGGGGAATATTGCGTATCGCATCAGAAATGATGTTTGTTACTGATGCGTCTTTCAACATGCAATGAGAATGTGGGTCCTGTTGGTCTTTCTTCTTACATAAAGCTGGGATAGAACTTAACTACTGTTCTTAGCTACGTAAAACTCAATCACTCACTGGTAGACCTGTATGACCTGTATGTCACCTGAACACAGGCATGATCAAGGCATGAGTAGACCTGGTGTGACCTGGACACAGATATAATCAGGGCATGAGTAGACCTAGTGTGACCTGCAAACAGATATAATCAGGCAATGAGTAGACCTGGTATGACCTGGATATAATCAGGGCATGATTAGACCTGGTGTGACCTGGAAACAGATATAATCATGGCATTAGTACACCTGGTGTGACCTGGACACATATATAATCAGGGCATGATTAGACCTGGTATGACCTGGACACAGATATAATCAGGGCATGATTAGACCTGGTGTGACCTGGACACAGATATAATCAGGGCATGAGTAGACCTGGTGTGACCTGGACACAGATATAATCAGGGCATGAGATGGGCACAGTGCGACTCTCACAGACGGCTTCAACAACTTTCTTATGATTCTCCCTATAGGATGTGTTTAAACACAAGGTGGTGATGCCCCAGGTTACTTCAAACTGACACTTCGTCCTGTCAGTTGTGTTCCGGTTCACGGATGGGATGACTGTCATTTCCGACACAGACGTGGAGGACTTGGTGACAGCCTCGCTTGTACGGCCCTGATCCTGAGATGCAAGTGGTTGCTAAAAGGTTGACTTTAAATACCGTTTGACGTGTTGATTGTATAACTGAGTTGAAGAACGACATTTGAAACCCGAAATTATTGACCAGATTATGAATAGGAAATAGTTCCTCACTTTGATGTTATCAAGTTCTCCTCCACTCAGCCTGGGTTTGAAGGCCGGGGACAGAAGGGTTACATTTCCATATTGTACTGGGACCAAGAATTTCCTCCACTGACAATGATTGAGAGGAGGCAAAAACATACGCGTACAGTGTTCATATAACTGTGATTAACAGCATTGAGATGAGCTGATCGAGTCGGGCTGGCCTTTGACTTCACAGGGGAACCAGTTCAATGTATTTCAAGTAGTTGACGGTTATCTTTCTATGATTGGGAAAGGAAGAACAAGTTTCACTTTTTGTAGCGATATCATTATAGAAATTATCATACTTAAGAAATGCATATTCTACAAGTGTTTTTCTAATCGTTGTTATTAAAAGCATTTTTCATCATTTGTGTATTTTGAAGTCTGTTAACATGGATACGTGACATTTTTCTATTGATATAACAAGTTATTTATTCTTATAACTTTAAATACATCATTGAACAACCTTTGGGTAATCAATACTAGAAAAAGACTAGAACATATTAATAGACTACTAGCTAACTTGCGTAGAAGAACCTTAACTCTTATTGGAAAAATTACGGTTATCAAAACTCTTGCTATATCAAGTCTGGTACACATCTTCTCTGCTCTACCCAATCCACCTAAAGCTTTAATTACCGACCTAAACACATTAATTTTTAGATTCCTTTCGAATAACAAAATCTACAAAATTAAGAGATCAACTATTAGTAGAAATTATGAAGATGGAGGTCTAAGGATGATAGATATTGAATGTTTTATCAATGCTCTCAAACTATCTTCATTACAAAAGTATATAAAAAAGTATGAAGATTCTACAACAATCTTCCCTCTAAAACATCTTTTCAAACTTGGTTCTAATGCTGTAGAATGTTTATCTAAACATGACAACCCTTATTGGAGAGATGTATTGTCTGCTTGGAAGATATTTTACCAAAAAATGAGTTTGTATGAATATGATTTAGACCACATTCTGAATCAACCACTCTGGCTGAATCATTTATTTAAATCATCTTATATTATAAAAAACTGGTTTAATCAAGGTGTCCAAAGTGTTAAAGACCTTTGCGACAACAACGGTTTTCTTAGTTTTGAAAATTTCAACCAAAAATATAAGATCCAGGGAACTTTTCTAGACTTTCCAAAATTACTGAACAATATTCCAAAGAGTTGGAGATTTCAAATCAGAGACAAAACCCTTGATGTTAATGTAGTTCAGCTGAACAATATATGTAAACACTTCTTTAATAACGTTAAAAAATCAAAGACTTTTTATGATGAACTAATTAGGAAGGATACTGTACCGAAATCATTAGAACACTGGAATACGGCTTTTCCTCAAGGTTTGGATTGGAAAGATATACTTCTATGTTATAGAAAATGCACGCGCAATTGTAAACTTTTAGATTTTCAATATCGATTTATAAACAGAATAATTTACACTAAGAAAAAATTATTCAAGATGAAACTTGTCGATGAAGATATTTGTACTTTCTGTAAAACTGCTTCTGAAGATATGTCTCCTGTATATTTCGATTGCCAATCTGTTCAACAATTTTGGCTTAAAGTTGAAAACTCCTAAATAACAACCTGCAAACAAATTTTATCCTTTCGAAACTTAATATCTTTTTTGGTATTTCCACTCAAAACTATGTGAAATCATATTATTATATTAGCAAAAAGATTCATCTACATATCAAACATAAAACAACAAGATTTATCTTTCGAGCAATTTCTTTCACTACTAAAAGACACAATTTGTTTGGAAAGTTTTATCGCTAAAAAACATAATCAATTTAACCAATATGCTCAGAAATGGCAAAACTTACATCTCATAATCTAACGAAGCAGATGAAACATACTTCCTGTTAATTAGTAATCATCTATTTCTTGTAAACAAATATTTATAATCTCCCTCTCAGTTTGAGAAGACGACATATCCTACACAACCTGCCTGTCCTCACCTATGAAAACTATAACTTGTGTTAAAACTTCATCGGGTAAATACTGAGTAAGCGTATAGAGTTAGTATATATAAGATAGCTAAGCGATAAATCTCAAAGAACAATGAAGAACAAAGCATGATTTATTTCATTGTTCTATCATGACGTCATGTTGCAAGACAATTTAACGTCCACAGAAACACCATTTGGTGTTTATGGCAACGTTGGCCACAGACGAATGCAGTCAGAGATCATCCTCGCAGTGGCAGGCCACGCGTAACCAATAATCGACAAGACAACTGGATTCGAAGAACATACCTACGAAATCGGTTCCAGCCAGCAACAGTGACTGCAAGTAGCATCCCTGGCCTTCGACGAATTATCTTCATAAACCGTACGTCGTCGCCTCAGATGTGCAGGGATTGTCGCCAGAAGACCCGCCAGATCTAGACGTCCCATTTTGACAGGAAACCACCATCAAGCACGTCTACAGTGGTGCAGACAGCGTCTACGCAGGACGGCCATGCAGTGGGGACAAGTTCTATTCACTGACGAGTCTCGTTTTCACCTCAGCCTGCAAGACAATGTCACAGGAACTTTTGTTGCTCAGTATATTTGGTACTGACTTAAGTTCTTTTGTTATCCACGGCTTATTGTTGGGAAAGATCTTGATAGTTGTTGAAGGCACAATACAGTCAACACACAACTTTATGTAATGAGTGACAACATCAATCAGCTCGTCACGGTCCTTGCCGAGCTAGGCTGGTATAGTGGAGTCACATTTTGGCAGAACTAACGAGTCTATGCATAGAGAAATCAAAATCTCGCAACGAAATCGAAATCCGGTTCGTAAACTGTCATGCAGATTCCGGTCGATTGCAGGATTTGCAAAGCATGTGCACCGCCAACTTGTGATCAGCAGATATTTTCCAAAACCTTTCATGTTTTTAATCAAGAGAGGGAGAGAGAGAGAGAGAGAGATTTCATTTTTGTGTCACATGCACAAGCCGTCATGATTAAGACATTTAACATCATAAGTGTTCAAAACAAAATCTTGTACATCCAGTTTACCAGACACATTAAAATACATGTATATTCATTGTGAAATAATGATTCAAAATAAATGAATGAATGAATGAATGAATGAATGAATGAATGAATGAATGAATGAATGAATGAATGAATGAATGAATTAATTAATTAATTAATTAATAAATTAGGGACAAACTCCAGAATCCTCATATCAAGGACAAACTTCGGGCAGAGTACAAATGCAGACTTTAGCAAATATGGAGTTCAGAGTTAAACGCTCGCAATAAAGTCAAAGCCACAAACACTTACGTTGTATCTGACATTTCGTATTCTTGTGGTGTTGTTGATTGGACGAAACAGGAAATTCAGGGTATTGACACCCTTACACGAAGAATCATGGCAGACAATAGATCCCACCACCCTCGCTCTTCCTTCAATCGCTTATATTTACCAATTCATGATTGGAGGGCGTGGTTTGATTAACGTTTGGGCTCTTCATGATAGAATTGTTTTGTGCACACATTTATTTGTCTGATGATCCTCTTGTGTAGCATGTCAAGACTCGTGATGAAAACAAGGCATTCCACAGTCTTCTAAAACGAGCCAAGGATGTGGGACATAATCTCAATGTCAGATTCGGAATATGTAGAGGGCGTCATGGGAAATGATAAATACAAAATTCCTTGGAATAGGCCCGTTTACAGCCTCGGGCGTATCTTCTCCTTTTTGATAAATTCAATGAAATCATTTATATCATTGAATGTTCTGTCCCTTTTGACGGTAATGTGGTTGACAAGATTGAGGAAAAACATGGCAAATATGCGGACCTCGCTTTCGAAATGTCACGCTTTCATCCAAAGTACCAAGTTGACAGACTCCCCATTGTTCTCGGTGCCTTTTTGGTACTTCCCAAACTGTTGACTGACATTGGGAGAGTACCCGGGTTTGCTACCAGGAATACAGCTCTTCTGACAATCTGGGTAATGCAGAAGGTTGCAGTGTTGGGGAGTCTTCACATTCTCCGAAAAGTTCTGGTTGGGTTGGGTTTGACTAGGCAGCGCTTCCTGGGAGAAGTCGCATTCGCTGTCTGGGCCGCGTGTAGAGGGGGCAAGGGCTTTGAGGTGATGATGAGCCTAACCAGCCTAAATGTGCCAGGATCACCCAAACCCTCTTTGCGGCATTTTCAATTTTAATCTGTAAATAATAATGATCATTAACTTTTATAGTTTTGTCTTCTCTTAAACATATAATTTTAGCTAAAATGTGTTGCAGTGATTCCTTTTGCATAGTAAAAATCAATTTATCTCAGCTGCCTACATTTTAAAAATCTCTATTAATAGCAAAAGCTTTTTCGAACAGTCCCAAGCCGTACAATCCAAACACCCTTTCGATTGTTCAAGAGAATGCGTAGTCCACAATTTCTCTGATTTTATGTTGGTTTGTTAGATTTGAACTTTTGCCTGTAGGAAGGGGCTAAATAGACTGATTTGTGATCCGATGTTTTGCGTAAGATTTGAAAGCGTCCTCGACATTGCCGTAACGCAGGTGAATCGTCCTATCTTTCCGTGTCGGGCATGTAACATAGTGACTGTAGTTAGACAATGCAGTTACTGAAGTCCCCAAGAATAAAGTTTTATGCATTAACAGAAAGGTTATTACGCTTCTCCACATGTTTGTGAATGACGTCAGCATTAATATTTGTGCATTGTTTTGATTGTTAATTTTATGTATTGTTACGATCATAAAATATTACATGACAGGCAAAAGTTCAAATCTAACACAACAATCATGACAATGCATAAATACAACAATCATAACAATGCATAAATACAACAATCATAACAATGCATAAATACAACAATCATAACAATGCATAAATACAACAATCATAATAATGCATAAATACAACAATCATAATGATGCATAAATACGACAAATATGACAATACACTAATATAAACAATCATACCACAAAAATACAACAATAATAACAAGAGATAAATACAACAATCATAATTATACATCATGCTTGTCGTAAAAGGCGACTAACGGGATCGGGTGGTCAGGCTCGCTGACTTGGTTGATGCATGTCATCGTATCCCAACTGCGTGGATCGATGCTCATGATGCATGATGCGGCGCTAAACATCAAACCAACCATAATGACACATACATACAACAATCACAAAAACACATGTGTTAAAATGTTGCTGAGGTTTGTGATGTTCCCTGTTAAGATCGACGACATCCCACATGGTGACTCCACTGGGAGCTATCACTGTTTATCTCACACATTGTGGACATGTATACCCCATACCGGTTACCGTTCTTTGTAGATGCTGGCAGCGAAGAATAGAAATTCATTGAGTCAGTAACAATTTAATGCGATAGCCTCTTCCAGCGTCACGAACCAGCACTACATTAGGAGGGGATGTCCACAGTAGGGGAAGTGTGTTGTCACTGCCGTCGACCCAGCGGCCCCATAACCCAGTCTCACAAATCAGAGGATGCCAAACACAAGCAGAAATGACAGGATTGGTAGTCACGTCAGGAACCCTTCTGTGAAACCGATCTCACTCTCCGCCAACCTCCACAGTTTATCAATACTACATTCTGAATGACAGACAATCTCATAACGTGGCCGATGAAGACGGGGTCCGGGGACACTCAAGCCTTTTCTCAATCATCAGGGTAGTGTAGAGTTGCTGCAATCAACGACACAAGTGGAAGACGGGACTGTCTGTTTGTACGGAATAGTTACTTGTGTTTACACATGTGTATTCAAGTTCTGTTTAGACAGATTAGTGTGGTCTTGGAGGAACACTTCCGAGTTCGTGAGTGAGTGAGTCAGTCAGTCAGTCCGTGAGTGAGTCAGTCAGTGAGTCCGTGAGTGAGTCAGTCAGTGAGTCCGTGAGTGAGTGAGTCAGTGAGTGAGTCAGTGAGCCAGTCAGTGAGTGAGTCAGTCAGTGAGTCCGTAAGTGAGTCAGTCAGTGAGTGAGTCAGTGAGCCAGTCAGTGAGTGAGTCAGTGAGCCAGTCAGTGAGTGAGTCAGTCAGTGAGTCCGTGAGTGAGTCAGTCAGTGAGTCCGTGAGTGAGTCAGTCAGTGAGCCAGTCAGTGAGCCAGTCAGTCAGTCAGTCAGTCAGTCAGTCAGTCAGTCAGTCAGTCAGGGAGGGAGTGAGTCCGTGAGTGAGTCAGCGAGGGAGGGAGTCAGTGAGTGAGTGAGTCAGTCAGTCAGTCCGTGAGTCAGTCATTCAGTCAGTCCGTGAGTGAGTCAGTCAGTGAGCCAGTCAGTGAGTCAGTGAGTCCGTGAGTGAGTGAGTCAGCGAGGGAGTGAGTCAGTGAGTGAGTGGGTTAGTTAGTAGCTTCTTACGTTGCTTTCAGTAATATTCCAGCAATGTCACGAAAGGGGACCCCAGCTTTACTCACGTGGGGAATCGAACCCACGTCCTCAGTATGACGAGCAGTACCTAGCTATTCAAGCATCCTTGAATCACAGCATTAACCTCAGCTTCTCTGGAGTTTTCTTCACATTTATGTTTGGGGTTGCCAGTGGTGACCATTAAGCCAAACTCACTCACTATCACTCCCATTGTCCGACATTGTCTAGGTAGCATTGTATTCAGGGAGTCATCATTATTTAAATGCGCGTGGATACTTTTAATGCTTAGTGAGATTAAAATGACTGTCAAGAATGCTCCTCAAAAGCACAACTTCACAATTTCACAATTTGACAAGATCGATTGATTGAATACAGTGTAGCGTATGGTAATCATGACTAAAGAACCCGAAGTTTAGGAAACCGTTTACAGAATTAGCAAATAAAGCCAATTGCTATGCTGAAAGTGCGTGCCTGGCGGCCATGTTGTTTTCAAGTGGTTATCGGTGTCCATCATTTGCTTACACAGTGCAGGAAAGTTGACGAATAATTGCTGGTGTCTGTCGGCCACTCTGGAAACAATAGCAGCTTAGAAGTAACCACCGAGCTTGCTTATTGTAGTGTGCTTGGGAAATATTAGCTTTGTTGGAAACTTTTGAAAAAGTTTGAGTTCCCCCAGCGCTCCGATAACTCCCTTGTGATGACGCTCTGATAACTGTTGGTGGCCTTTATGAATTTAGTATTTGGAGGGAGGAGGAGTAAGATATTTGGCTGATTGTGGTGAATGTATCGATTTTGGAAAATGTAATGTGTCGGAATGAGTGTTTAGGGTAATAGGTTCATTATCAACCCAGTGTAAAAAACCGTGAGGTAATTCAGCACTGGTGGTCATTACACTGTAACGAGGCTGGGAGTCAAGTTCCCTTCTCGGTGTCAGGCGGACTCCATCTTTATGTAATGACAGCAACACGGAGCCCAGAGGCGTGGTAATTTGCCATTAGAGTTGCGTCCCTTAGTTGTGATCTATGATCGTGTGTTCAAATACCGGGTCACTCTGATTATATTTCCAGGTTTGTCAGCATCACTACTGTGCTTGTGGGTAAAAAACGGAGGATTTCCTCCCACGTGAAGCTGACATCATATGAATAACTTAAATACTGTTGAAAGCGGATTTAAACAAAACTCACACACTCACTTACTCTGTGTAAAGGCAACTAAATGGAGTGAGGTGAGGTGAGGTGAGGTGAGGTGAGGTGAAATGGGGTTGAACATCGCGTCCAAGATTATTGCACTTATACAGCGACGTGAATGCACGTGTGTGTGTGGCTCCTTGTACTAGTCCAGAGTGATGCCGACTTATTGTCCTAGCTCACTGAGATACCATGCAGCAGTTTAACATGAATACCCTACTCAGACACAGTATAATGACTCCGAGCCGACCAGTCCTTGTTTAGCCCCTTAATGCCGAACGCCAGACAGGGTAACAACAAGTACCATTTTTAACGTATTTTGGTATGATGCGGCCGGGGATCGAACCCAGGGCCTTCCGCTCACCGGGCGGACGCTCTACCACTAGACCACGGAGGCGGTCCGAAATGGAGTGGGTGGTCAGGCTCAGTGACTTGAGTAACTGCGGGACATTGCACCCTGGCAGTGTGAGATATTGCTCATAACAGCAATCACTGGTTTGTCTGGTTCACACTCCTATAATTCCTGGCTGTAGCGTTAATTGAAATAATCAAAACATCATACATGAAGTCAGGAATGATTTAATATTTGTGTATTTGGTAGTGGAAATATTTCTTGCAGTTTAAAACTATTATACTTTATAAAATTACGATCAAATAATTTCATCTGTCATTCGTAAATTTTTAAATTATAGATTCATTTCATAGAAAGCATCTTAAGAATTGAATCTCGTAAAGCACTGTTTCGAATGTTTGATTCTGCTAGACAATCCAGTGATTGACATCATGAGCATCGATCCACGCAATAGGGATACGATGACATGTATCAACCAAGTCAGGGAGCCTGACCACCTGATCCCGTTTGATTGATAACTTTAGATTCAGTACACATATACACTTTATTTTGTATACGTTATGTTTTTATTTCTTTAAGAAAGAGGGGAATCTATCAAAACCTGACTCTAACTTATCCGGAATCCTGTCACTACCGGATCAACATAACGGTCGAGGATTTATAATTGTAATGTATCCTTTTATGAAACCTGTCACAAGTTAATGCTTATATTCTGCACTAAACCTGACTTAGAAAAGAATGAATTACGAGCATTATTAAAGGCTTGGATGGGTAAATGTTTCAAATAATGTGTAGAAACAGGGAAACGATGATAAACGATGGCTTTGATCTTGTGTGTTCGTAGACGGCTCTTGCTTAAACCTCACTAATCAATACTACTGTCTAAACCAGACTACCTTTCCGTCACACACGAGATCGATTTAGACAGATTCCTTTGTATATAAAGGAGGAGATTTCAATGATTTTGTCTTCTGGTTATGTTTTTAAGAAATGAGCCTCAAGTGCCCCCTGACATCCCTTTAGGTCTGTCCTCTCCTTCATCCTGCGTATTGCCCATGAAACCCTGTACTAATCACTGCAGTAAATACTGCTGATCCCAGGGAGATACGTTTTCCACAATGAAATGCTTCAGATTTGAACTGACTCAGCTGATGCTGAAGCATTGAATTCTTCCTCCATCTCTTAACGTGTTAGAGCTTGATGTCATCAGTCTGGCAGAGAGCACACATTGTAAATACATCAGAAATGCAATCCCAGATGAAATGAGTTGCTCAGACGTAAAGAACATGTCACATGAAACAAGCAGCAGTAGGTTGTAATGCTAGACTCATAAGGAGGATTGGGTTTTATTCTACAAAGCTTCACTTGATTAAATCCCCAATCCCAATCGATTTGTTAGTTCTACTTTGAGTAGATCTACTATCAAGTAGTTTGATATATCTGTGATTTCTGTTGGTGTTTTTTTGTCCCCATACAGACTGCAGCCTTGACCTTCCTCAATATAACGCCAGACTGCATGATCCAGAAATGTGACCGACCCCTGTACATCGTGTAAACTTCAACTTACAAGAAAATACAAGCATGTGTTAGTATGGTACAAGGGAATATTGGGAATCACATCAGATATGATGTTTGTCACTGATGCGTCTTTCAACATGCAATAAGAATGTAGGTCCTGTTCGTCTTTCGTCTTACATAAAGCTGGGAAAGAACTTAACTACTGTTCTTAGCAACGTAAAACTCAATGACTCACTGGTAGTAGACCTGATGTGACCTGGACGCAGATATAATCAGGGCATAAGTAGACCTGGTGTGACCTGGACACAGATATAATCAGGGTAAGAGTAGACCTGGTGTGACCTGGACACAGATATAATCAGGGCATGAGTAGTCCTGGCGTGACCTGGACACAAATACAATCAAGGCATGAGTAGACCTGGTATGACCTGGACACAGATTGTCAGGGCATGAGTAGACATGGTGTCTCCTGGACACAGATATAATCAGGGCATGAATAGACCTGGTATGACCTGGACACAGATATAATCAGTGCATGAGTAGACCTGGTGTGACCTGCACACAGATATATCAGGGCATGAGTAGACCTGGTATGACCTGGAAACAGATATAATCAGGGCATGATTAGACCTGGTGTGACCTGGACACAAATATAATCGGGGCATGAGTAGACCTGGTATGACATGGACACAGATATAATCAGGGCATGAGTAGACCTGGTGTGACCTGGACACAGATTGTCAGGGCATGAGTAGACCTGGTGTGACCTGGACACAGATATAATCAGGGCATGTGTAGACCTGGTGTGACCTGGACACAGATATATCAGGGCATGAGTAGACCTGGTATCACCTGGACACAGATATAATCAGGGCATGAGTAGACCTGGTGTGACCTGGACACATATTTGATCAGGGCATGATTAAACCTAGTGTGACCTGGACACAGATATAATCAGGGAATGAGATGGGCACAGTGCGACTCTCACAGACGGCTTCAACTACTTTCTTATAATTCTCTAATAGGATGTGTTTAAACACAAGGTGGTGATGCCCCAGGTTACTGAAAACTGACACTTCGTCCTGTCAGTCGTGTTCCAGTTGACGGATGGGGTGACTGTCATTTCCGACACAGGAGTGGAGGACTGGGTGACAGCCTCGCTTGTACGGCCCTGATCCCGAGATGCAAGTGGTTGCTAAAAGGTTGACTTCAAATACCGTTTGACATGTTGATTGTATAACTGAGTTGAAGAACGACATTTGAAACCCGAAATTATTGACCAGATTATGAATACGGAATAGTTCCTCACTCTGATGTTATCAAGTTCTCCTCCACTCAGCCTGGGTTTGAAGGCCGGGGACAGAAGGGTTACATTTCCATATTGTACTGGGACCAGGAATTTCTTCCACTGACAATGATTGAGAGGAGGCAAAAACATACGCATACAGTGTTCATATAACTGTGATTAACAGCATTGAGAGGAGCTGATCGAGTCAGGCTGGCCTTTGACTTCACAGGGGAAACAGTTCAATGTATTTCAAGTAGTTGACGGTTATCTTTCTATGATTGGGAAAGGAAGAACAAGTTTCACTTTTTGTATCGATATCATTATAGAAATTATCATACTTAAGAAATGCATATTCTTCATTTTGTGTCTGAACAATCTGGCTTTTGAATGTCAGTTGTTTTTTCTAATCGTAGTTATTAATAGCATTTGTTTTATCATTTCTGTATTTTGAAGTCTTTGAAAGACATTGGAAGTTTTTTTTTATAGATTTTTCTATGGATAACAAGTTATTTATTCTTTGTAACTACGTCTCAGGGCTACTTCTCGTAATCAAGCGTCATCAGTCTAATCACAACTAATGATTTTATAGGTTTCGCCAGGTTTAATATCCATAATATCTTAATGAATGATTTCGTCCTAATGAAGTATCCCCTCAAAGGCATTCCCTTCTTGGTCCCGAAGTCAAGATGTCTGCCAGATATGTTATTACAGATGAACTTGGTTCTGTATTGTACGCCAAGTGCACTAAAGTCTCGCGGAGCAGGACTTGGACAATGTCATGAAGTGCGATAGACACTGACTAACAGGACACGGTGTTCATGTGTGTGTTGTCAGGAAGGAAGGTAAAGACATCAGCTGATAGTCTTTCATCTGCTGTTCGGAGGTAATTATCTCAATGGGGAAGTTATCTCCAAGAAGCACATGGTGTGTAATTAATACTCTTCGGGTTGCAGAACTTTCAATTACACATTTATTCAGAAGTATCTGATGGGGCAGAATGTTTTATCTTCATTGAAGTGCATGTATGAAGATTATGTATTTTTGTTAAACATAAACTGTCGGGCAAAAGAAAGTTTACACGAAGATTTGACTATTTCTTGTATTTAACACTGGGAAATTTGGCCCAAACTAGAAACGTTATCAAAACATTATTTGGCTGAAAACAGTCCCGCAACGCTGCAGGCTGTGATACCCATATCTTATACATCACCATTGAATAACCTTTTGTTGTTAGTTTTATTTCTAGCCACCATCTAACAGAGGTGTGTACCTTTTCTTGCTCGGCAGATTATGTTTACTTTAGACTGATTTGATTTAAACATTACAACAAAATCCTTCTTCGTGTGACAAGTGGCGCTGTAGATACTGTTCAGTATTTCTGAAGACCAGGGCTCCATTCCCACTTGTGTCAGTTATGCGTGAAGCCCATGGATTCTTAAAACGTTATTCTCGAGAAGTTAGTTTCATGTTAGTTTCTAACATTGTAGAGGGCGCGGGGGACTTCCAGGTCGATGGCTGTGCAGGGTTGCGTCCCTTAGGCCTGCCAGAACCCTATAACCGTTGGTTTGAGCCCCAGATTCACTCTGCATACGTTTCTAGGTTTACCAGCTCTGTGCTTGTGTGTTTTTGTCCCACATCAAACTAACACGCCATTACACTGCTCAACCCAACTCACTCACTAACAGACCCGTGAACATCCGGGTTAGGATTTGTCTTCAGCAACCAATGTTTGTTGTAAGAGGTGTCTGACGGGATCGAGTGGTCAGGCTCGCTGATTTGGTTGATGGATGTCATTGTATCCAAATTGCGGGGATTGATCCTCAAGATGTTAATCACTGGATTGTCTGGTCCAGATTCGATTATTTACAGCCCGCCGCCATATAGCTGGAATATTGATGAGTGCAGCGTTAAACAACGAAAAAATAGATACTCACTAACTGTAACACATCACCTGCTATGAGTCCACACTCTCACATCCTGTCTGTGGAATTGAACTTTGTCTTGGTTGTGTTGGCCAAAGTCTTAATCCACCTAGCTATTCAAGCATCCTTGAATCACAGCATTAACCTCGGCTTCTCTGGAGTTTTCTTCACGGTTACCCAATCACGATGAACACGACGCCATCTAATGAGACCCACTCCATTGAGGAGTGGTGAGATGAATGCATCCCAGACCACATCGTCAGCTGTTGAACAACTATCATCTTACCCAATACAACAGGAAGTGACCAAATAGACTGGAGAATGGCTCATTTGTTCGACGCTTTTGCGAAGTAAATTTTTGAATGCTCCTGTTAGAACTTTATTTTATCTTTGGGAGCAACTACATCATTCAATGGAATGGTTGGACACTTTGTGTAAATGTCAGAAACGGATTCAGGAAATGTTTGAGTCAGTGAGGGAATAAATCAATTATGTTTTTTTTCAATCTCAGAGTGACTTTCACTGAATGTTTTGTGAGGGTTAAGTGAGACTTGATGCCATCTAACATCTAGATTCCTGGCCTCTATGTCAAGGAATATTTCACTTTACATCAAGGCTTACAGCTGATATTGTATACATATCACGCGTGATGGTATTCATCAGGGGGGAAACAGTTTGAATATACATACAATATACCATGGAAAATAGGTAAAAAACATTTTGACATAAAATGATATGATGAAGAAAATGGGCATAATTGTCTTTCAGAAAGTCCCTTCTTGGAGGCTAATAAGAGAGGTTGTTTATATGGTTCTCAATTACCTCTGATGGGCTGTGTTCGAGGCCTGAATAAAATATGAATCAATGTCTGGTCCATTGTGGATAAGCCTGTGGACGGATGTCGCATGTTTCAGCTGATCTTTATTGAGCAACAAAACACAGGGGAAAGGAAAGTGTACCATTTGGTCGTAGAGACAAGTACTGAATGTGGAGGTCATTTTGTACTGGAGAACGGTAAATAGGGAAATCCATCCGTGCCATGTTGTTTTGGTTGGAGGAGAGAGAGGATTATTTTCCGTTGATGGAATAATAGAAGGAAGGGCAGATAACTCTAGTGTCATTTTACTTGGTAAATGGGCATTGTTAAAAAAAGGCGAGGTGTAATGGGGTTTAACATCGACTCTAAGAGGTTCGATTCCCCACATGTGTGGAGCTGGTGTCGTGATATTGCTGGAATATTTCTGAAAGCTATGTAAGAAGTTACTCACTAACCCATTCACTAACGCATTCAACCAACCACCCTCTCCCTCCCTCCCTCACTCAATCACTCTCCCCTCCCTCCCTCACTCCCTCACTCACTCACTCCCTCACTCACTCACTCACTCACTCACTCACTCAGAAGACGAGTTCCTCCAAGATCACACTAATCTGTCTAAACAGAACTTGAATACACATGTGTAAACACAAGTAACCATTCCGTACAAACAGACAGTTCCATCTTCCACTTGTGTCGTTGATTGCAGCAACTCTACACTACCCTGATGATTGAGAAAAGGCTTGAGTGTCCCCGGACCCCGTCTTCATCGGCCACGTTATGAGATTGTCTGTCATTCAGAATGCAGTATTGATAAACTGCGGAGGTTGGCGGAGAGTGAGATCGGTTTCACAGAAGGGTTCCTGACGTGACTACCAATCCTGTCATTTCTGCTTGTGTTTGGCATCCTCTGATTTGTGAGACTGGGTTACGGGGCCGCTGGGTCGACGGCAGTGACAACACACTTCCCCTACTGTGGACATACCCTCCTAATGGAGTGCTGGTTCGTGATGCTGGAAGAGGCTATCGCATTAAATTGTTACTGACTCAATGAATTTATATTCTTCGCTGCCAGCATCTACAAAGAATGGTAACCGGTATGGGGTATACATGTCCACAGTGTGTGAGATAAACAGTGATAGCTCCCAGTGGAGTCACCATGTGGGATGTCGTCAATCTTAACAGGGAACATCACAAACCTCAGCAACATTTTAACACATGTAATATTGTGATTGTTGTATTTATGCATCATTATGATTGTTTATATATATTGTTGTTTTTATGAAGTATGTTAACTACATAAAAACAACAAGCATAATACATAAGTACAACAATCATTATAATGCATTAATACAACAATCATAACAATACAAAGATATAACAATCACAATAGTACATAAATATAATATGTATTGTAATGGTTGTTGTATTAATTTAGGGTATAATGATTTTTATATATTAGTGTATTGCTATGATTGCCATATTTATGCATTATTACGATTGTTATTTTTATGTAGTATATTAACATTGTTATATTTATGCATTATTATGATTACTGTATCTATATATTGTTATGATTGTTGTCTTAATGTAGAATATTTTGATTGTAACAACAATCATAACAATACAGAAATATAGCATGTATTGTTATGGTGGTTGTTTATGGTAGTATATTATGATTGTTATATTTGTGTATTGATGCTACTATATGAAACTGACTTAATGGTGTTGACTTGATGTTCTGGAGGGACCAAAACGTTACAGCGTCCATGTCCATCGGGAGATGAGCTTTATCTTGACGGGATATATTGGGATTAATGGGAAAACAGAAAAGGTCATGTTCACTGGAATAGCATGGAGTTGTTCAAAGGGTATTTTCTTTTCAATGATTTCACTGAATAAATTGTCTTATCGTTCTGCACGTTTTACAAACTACCAGGACGTGAATACAAACTGAATAACGCGATTTACATTCCTGTTTTACTGAGTGAGTGAGTGAGGGAGTGAGTGAGACGGGTTAACGCCGATGTTAACATATTTCAGTCAAATCACGGCGTGTCACCTTTAATGTAGAGTGAGTGAGTGAGTGAGTATGTTTTACGCCGCTTTTATTCCAGCAACATTACGGCGGGGGACACCAGAAATGGGCTTCACACATTGTACCCATGTCGGGAGTCGAACCCGGGTCTTTAGCGTGACGAGCGAACGTTTTAACCACTCTGCTACCCGACCGCCCCCTTTATGGAAGAGGAAAGTGATGCAGATCTCAGATGTTTACCACTTTGGTGAAACCCACAGGCATGGTTCTGAAAGGCCTAGAAACTTAATCGGGGCGACCCTGGATTCGAACCCACCATCATAAGTTTTTAGCGTCCCCAAGGGACGCAACTCTACATTGCTAATTGCGGCGCCTTAGACGACTGGGCCACCCGTGTCCCCTATTTTACTGTTTCTTTGTTCTTGTTGTTTAACGCCGCACTCAACACTATTCCAGCTATATGACGGTCTGTAACCAGACCATGCCTTAACCCAGTCAGCGACCCTGACCTCCCAATCCCGTGTGTCGCCTCTTGCGGCAAGCATGGGTTGCTGAAGACCTATTCTAACTGTTTAACTTAGAGAATCGGAGATATTTCATCAAAATTGCTTTTTGAAAACATACTTTCCTTTGTTTTATTTGACAAATGTTCTATTTCAAGAGTATTGTAGGACATGAACCTCAAATGAATACGTATACTCATCATTTGTTTTATCTGCCGCCTGGTATTTTCAGAAAACAAGAAATGAAGCTGGTCTGGCCTGGTGAAACTGTCGAACCAATCAGGTGGCTTGATAAGTGAATGAACATTGTAGCTTTGTGTTACAAGGAGAGTTTGGTTGGTCAGTAATGGCCGTCCAGTGTTCTCGCTAAAGGTACATGGGTTATAGTAGGAGAATGTTATTGTAGGAATGCAAGCAAGTCTGTTGAAAATAAGCACCGAGCAAAATATACAAGCGACATCTATGTATAAATTAGCCGTGGAATATTGATTAAATTTCAAAGGGAAATTGAAGTGCAGAAGATTGGCAATCTAGCAAGTTTGATCCAAGCCTTTCAAACCATCTTTTCTCCAGGGATGTCAGTGGGAATATTGAATAATGCTTTCAGAATCTCTTCCTATGGAAATTTATTGTCTCATCGAAGTGGTGTGACAGACAGACAGACAGACAGACAGACAGTCGCAGTTGATTGAAAACTTGAAAGTGTTATACATAGGTGTATTTAATGAACGCACTGTCATCCCAGTGAGATGGACGTGTCAGGGGAAACCTCTGCTGTGACGCTCCAGTCTCACTGTGCGCTCGTCTGTCTTAAGACCCTGATACAAATATAGCAAATACAGCCCATGCAAGTCTATAATGTTTGGCAAGTCTAGATTACTACAGTATCTTATTAAGGTAACTGAACAACTGTTTTTGTCTGTACGATATGTTCATTGCAGAGACTAGATGTTAGTCTATTTGCACATCATCTGTTGAAGTAGGTTGTTACAGATTTTCACTCATTGCAATGAGCCTATACGGAATTGTATCAATGAGAAATGCGTCATATTTGACATATGCATGAAATAATTTCTGTTTATTGCCAACAATGACAAGACAGATCAAGGGTTGAACTGAACACGTGGCAAATGTGTATATTGATATCACATCACGTGTTACAAGCCAGTGCAGTTCCCGTAGCAAAATGTTAACCTCTCAATTTGGAGGTATTGTGCTGATGACCTTATCGTACATTAAAATACTACCTTCTGATTGGTTAAGGAGCTGGTAATAATTTCCATGCGGCTCGCACATGTACCCCGCTGAGAAATCAATCGGAACACACACGATCAAAGTGGCTGAATCAAAGCGTTTTAACAGTGAAGGTTCGGGCATATATTCCGGGTCTGTCTGAATGTCGGTGTGATAAGTTCGTTGTCAATCGATCCCTCGTTGCATATGGTGGGATGTACCCTGTGTGTGAACCTATGTTCCCTTCGAGATCGGTTGACAACATTTAATGTCCAGCAGATCCTGGCAACTAAGGGACATAACTCTGTACAGTAATTTATTGCGCCCATGACTCCTTGACCATCCACACCCAAAAGAATAACTACGGTATTGGCAGTTTTTTCATTGACACAGCCTGTCCAATAGTAAGAGAACGTTCATCAATCTGGGGTGAGTCAGTGTGGAGGTGACTCAGTGCAGACTGTCGGGGGTGACTAGCGGGGATATACAGTAAGGTTTCCTTCCCTATAGAACTCCCTGCCTGGTCAGAGGAAGACAAGACCTGTCTCTAGCCAACAGCAAGCCTACATTCACAGGAAAGAAATGAGGAAGAATTAGCCACAGTTTAGATGATAGCTGTGACATCGCTGGGGGAGACACATGACTCCGGGGTCACGCAGTGCAAGTCAGTCAGCGCACTTACAGCTTTTTGACGTGTATACTTACAACACACAACACAGCACACACAGTAAAACACACAAGACAGCACAATACACAACACAGCACACACAGTACAACACACAACACAGCACACACAGTACAACACACAACACAGCACACACAGTACAACACACAACACAGCACACACAGTAAAACACACAAGACAGCACAATACACAACACAGCACACACAGTACAACACACAACACAGCACACACAGTACAACACACAACACAGCACACACAGTACAACACACAACACAGCACACACAGTAAAACACACAACACAGCACACACAGTACAACACACATAACACAGTACAACACACAACACAGCACACACAGTACAACACACAACACAGCACACACAGTACAACACACATAACACAGTACAACACACAACACAGCACACACAGTACAACACACAACACAGCACACACAGTAAAACACACAACACAGCACACACAGTACAACGCACAACACAGCACACACAGTACAACACACAACACAGCACACACAGTAAAACACACAACACAGCACACACAGTACAACACACAACACAGCACACACAGTACAACACAGCACACACAGTACAACACACAACACAGCACACACAGTACAACACACATAACACAGTACAACACACAACACAGCACACACAGTACAACACAGCACACACAGTAAAACACACAACACAGCACACACAGTACAACACACATAACACAGTACAACACACAACACAGCACACACAGTACAACACAGCACACACAGTAAAACACACAACACAGCACACACAGTACAACACACAACACAGCACACACAGTAAAACACACAACACAGCACACACAGTACAACACACAACACAGCACACACAGTACAACACACATAACACAGTACAACACACAACACAGCACACACAGTAAAACACACAACACAGCACACACAGTACAACACACAACACAGCACACACAGTACAACACAGCACACACAGTAAAACACACAACACAGCACACACAGTACAACACACATAACACAGTACAACACACAACACAGCACACACAGTACAACACACAACACAGCACACACAGTACAACACACATAACACAGTACAACACACAACACAGCACACACAGTACAACACACAACACAGCACACACAGTACAACACACATAACACAGTACAACACACAACACAGCACACACAGTACAACACACATAACACAGTACAACACACAACACAGCACACACAGTACAACACACAACACAGTACAACACACAGAACACAGTACAACACACAACACAGCACACACAGTACAACACACAAAACACAGTACAATACACAACACAGCACACGCAGTACAACACACAACACAGCACACACAGTACAACACACATAACACAGAACACAATACAACACAGCACACACAGTAAAACACACAAAACAGTTCAACACACAACACAGCACACACAGTACAACACACAACACATTCCAGGCTGGCCACGTGATTTCCAAGAATGTTACTGACGACAGATCATTGCACATTCGCAGAAACCTTCAGCTTATTGTAGAGGGGGATTTCATTGAAGAAAATCAACCACTGGCGCTCTGAACTTTGGGAGTATGTATGTATATGCGAATATAGAGTAGACATGTCGGTTATGTGTAACATGCACTTTATAATTTAGACGGGTTTTGAAACAGCCAAACTCTCTTGTGGCCACACATTATTTGCATTCATTTACAATTTTTTTGCTTATGAAATTCAAAATCCTGGCTGATGCATTCAGGATATGTTCCGATGACAAAGTATTCTTGTACAATTGATGGGGATTAGTGCTCAGGGGAGTCGAAGGTCGGTGGTTCTATACCAGGCCGCGTCATACCAACATGCGTTAAACTATGGTACTTCTTGTTACCCTGCCTTGCGCTCGACATTAAGGGGCTAAAACAAGGAGTGGCCGGACTAGAGTGCGCATACACGTGTCTGACTGGGGTACCCATGTATGTTAAACCTGCGCAGGTAACTTGCACTATAAAACCGACATGAGTCGAGATGAGTCCAAGCACACACACACACACACACATACACGCGCACGCGCACGCACGCACGCACACACATACACACACGCGCGCACGCACACGCGCACGCACGCACACACACACACACACACACACACACACACACACACACACACACACACACACACACACACGAGCATGCACATGTCTGTAGAAGCGCAATAATTCAGAACGCGACGTCACATCCCCGTCTACCTCACCTCAAAGTGGAAACGGGCGTCCTTAGGTCTTGTATATGTGTATATGGACGAGGTATTCTCACACATAATTCTTCAAGGGGAGGTCAGGCAGTCTCGTGGTTAAAGCGCTCGCTCGTCATTATAAAGCCCGGGGTTCAACTGCCCATGTGTGTACAATGTGTGAAGCCCATTTCTGGAGTCCCCCTTTGTTATATTGCTGAACTAATGACAAAAGCGACATAAACCCAACTCTCAATCCCTCCGATATCACTGAATCCATGCTCACACCATCAGAGGTTGGTTTGTATGCTCCAGACTTGAACACACGCTGTTAGCAGACGTCGGTAAGGAACAGCTGCACCACTGCTTGCTGAGATATAGAACACCGCCGCACGAATTGAACTTATCATTGTACTCCATCACATCCGGGTGTCACCTTGCCATATCGCTGGTCGGAGGTCATCCCTGAGTTTGTGTTTGAATAAATAAAAGGTCAAGACTTTGTCAAGTAGTTTGAGCAAAGTTCTTTGGTGGTCAAATAAATCATTTGACTCCAAAACCAACACTTGTCTAGCAATGGCTGATTGATGATATCTTTGTTTGAGTAACGCTGAGTGTTTAATATATTGACCCATGATACTTTCCTCAAAACTTAGGGTCTTAGGGGGCACGGGTGGCCCAGTCGTCTACGGCACCGCAATTCGCTGTGCAGATTTGCGTCTCTTAGGCACGTCAGAACCCTCTGATTGTGGGTTCGAATCCCGGTTCGCCCCGATTATGTTTCCAGGATTGTCAGCACCATACCCGAGCTCGTGGGTTATATTGTTGGGTAAAAAATGACAAAAATAAGTGAAAGATAAATATTGTGTCCCCTCTTCCCATAATGACTTACATTGGTGTTTTTCGTAACGGTAATTGATAATCATACTCTTCGGGAAGAATTTTGAGTTTAATCCACATTTCTGAAAATTTCAGTGGGTGGATCCGTATCGTCAAGTCTAGTGGATCGATCCCCGGCTGTGTCATATCCAAAGACGTTAAAAAATGGTACTTGTTGTTACGCTGTCTGGCGCTCGGCATTAAGGGGCTAAAACAAGGACTGGTCGGCTTTGAGTCAGTCTGCTGTGTCCGAGTGGGGTATTCATGTTAAACTGTGGCGTGGTATCTCAGTGGGCTGGCGCTATAAAATTGGCAGCAGTCCGGACCTACTGCACACACACACACACACACATGCACGCACGCACGCACGCACGCACGGACGCACGCACGCACACAGCACGTCGCTGTATAAGTGCAGTAATCTTGAAGGGAACGTTACAATCTGACCAGAGGTACGGAAGCTCACCTTCGATTATCAGCCGAAACAGATTCCACTGGGTGTATAAGGTAAAATAGAGGTGAAAATTATATGAATGGATCACTGACGATTAGTGTTCGTGAGAAGGTTAGACCTGTCCTGCCTTAACGGTATCACCCGGACCTTGACCTTGGAAATCAGCCTTGCTTACAGCAGAACGATCACCTTTACAGATATCGACGCTCTGATAAGTGTGACGTCTCTTACTCGTACAAGCAGCAGACAAACATTCAGCTGATTTCACACACCCTAATACAGACAACTTCTGTAAACATCCGCCAGAATGTGAAAACAAAATGTGAGGTAGTTTAGAGATAACGTTGACATACAGCCCGTGTCCTTCTGTACTAAATTCCAATATGGAGGCCGCTTTGCGGAATTTTCAGCATAAAAAATACAGTTAATTCTCGCTAAATCGAAACCTTTAAAGTTGAAAACCTGTAATGTGGCTACTTAGGTTTGGTCCCACAACGGTCCCTACATAAAGTTACACAGTTAATGAGACTTGATAAGTAGAATAGCAGTCAGTGTGGTTGTAAACGCACTAATGACTAAACCGTCACGACACATTTGAGTAATTAACAGTCAATTTAAATTGTTAATCTCCACCCGACGCTAATTGCCCTGCTAATCCCTAAACAGCAGATTGTCTGGCGAATCAAATGTCCTTAATGGATTCTCCCTTGGTAGGAAAAGACTAATTTGTTATTTGTTGACATGTATCAATAAATGTAAACATAAAATAAAGATTGTAAACATCACGAGTATTATTTTAGTTATTATTGTGTCTCAGATCAGTGTACGTGTGTGTAACAATGCATACAGAACGTGACGTAGATGATTCAATAATGACACGCGAGTCGCAGTTGGTTGATATGGAAGGCTGTTAGTGCCAGAGTCTCACACAAGTGTCCTCTACGTAGAGGATACTAACATCTACGTAGACGATACTAACATCTACGTAGAGGATACTAACATGTACGAGGAGGATACTAACATCTATGTAGAGGATACTAACATCTACGTAAAGGATACTAACATCTACGTAGAGGATACTAACACCTACATAGAGGATACTAACATCTACGTAGAGGATACTAACATCTGCGTAGAGGATACTAACTTCTACGTAGAGGATACTAACATCTACGTAGAGGGTACTAACATCTACGTAGAGGATACTAACATCTACGTAGAGGATACTAACATCTACGTAGAGGATACTAACACCTACGTAGATGATACTATAATCTAAGTAGATGATGTTTCCGTAGACGATATGTTTGACTTTTCAACCTTTCTAAACATTGCTTAAAGTAAATCTTCATTTCAGTGTGTCGAAGTTAGAATAACACACGCCACACTCTCTTACTGCCGTAATGAAGAGAGGAGAGTACAACATGTCCTCCAAACTAGAGGCCATTATTATACATTTTAGCGAGGTAATAGTGTTACCATAACATGGTTAACGCCAAAGAAATCACTCGAATATACTGATGATTTCTCCGTTACGGAAATTAGGTTTAAAGTTAGAACGTGATTATGAAGGAGTGATGATCACTCAAACTATCAAAACTATCAAAACTATGGCAAACCAATACTCGTTATCATCCTATGAAGCACTGTAGCACTGAAGCACCTTTATTTTCGCGTTGATAGTTTGACATTTTGAAATGATCTCAGTATGTTGTAAATACGGAAAAGGACAAATGAAAATAAACAACCAACATGCTCTGCATGCAGCAACAGTAATTAAGTAATTACCTTTAAAAATATTAATGTTTGCATAAACTAGTATCCAACTAGGGTCGCAACTCCAAAAGACAAAATCACTGTCTGAGTAACGTTACGTACGATTATTATATCACATACGTAGATGTAAGTATCATATACGTAGATGTAAGTATCATATACGTAGATGTAAGTATTATGTCCGTAGATGTAAGTATCATCTACGTAGATCAAGTTTCATCTCCGTAGATCAAGTTTCATCTCCGTAGACCATGTATCATCTATGTAGATGTAGCATTATCTATGTTGATGTAAGTATCATCTACGTACATGGAAGTATCTGTGGTACTGTTAAACCTGTTAATTAAAGATTGTTTTCCAGTTCCCTTCACTAACTACTTTTAGGGATTTTGTGGTAGTAACGTAGAACATGTTATGGGAAGATGGTATTGATATGTTATCTTTTTTAAGAAGAAGAGTTGAAAACTCAAGACATAAGGTCACTTTGCTATGGTGTTAAGGTTGGCGGACAACATGGAACACTAAACCTGTACTCACCCACAACTGACGTCACCAGCGCGTCAAACAAAGATGCGTTATGCCACGGTCACTAATAGTTCAGACATGTCCACCAGATCTCGAGGGATGTCTTGTCGGGACACACGTGGAAACCTGGTGCCATTCAGTATTTCACAGTGATTCATAAACACATGCTTAAAGTCGGAATCATATGATAGATTCTCCTTTTTACACATATTCTTTCTGATTATGGAAAGGGTTTTGTCGCTTTTATTTATCTTAATACTATTCTGCGCTGTACCTGTGTGGAAAGCCCAGTTTGGAACAGTGGGGAAATATTCACCAGGAAACACGTGAAACACTGTTTTCTATATATTTTGTTATAAACATCGTTTCTTGTTTTAACGTTCTCGCGAAACACTTTTCTTTTTGTCTATTTAGAGATATATACATCTAGTTCTACACAAATTGGAATAGAGAAACCTACACCGATTATCTAATGCCATGTATTGAAGCTGTTCCATGGCAATAGAGTGAGTGAGTATGGTTTTACGCCACTTTTAGCAATTTTTCAGCATGATCATGCAGGGGACACCAGAAATGGGCTTCACACCTTGTACCCATGTCGGGATTCGAAACCGGGTCTTCGGTGTGACGAGCGAACGCTTTAACCACTAGGCTTCCCGACCGCCCCCATGGCAATAGATGTTGGACTATGCTTTCTGTTGCTTCTCTGCTTCTTCGTACTTCTGCTTCCGTCCATCTTCAGGAACATACAGTGTTCCAGAACAAACAGATAACCGTGGTCTCGTACACATGTACCATAAAAGTTATTATTGAAAAGGAGTTTGTAAGTAGTATGCATATTCCTGAAAAGGGACATGGGACTATTTATGATATGTGTGTATATGGATATACAGTAAACTACGTTTATAACGAACACGCTTATAACGAACTGACGGATATAACGAACTTATTTTTAGTCCCGACCATTTGTTGTATCTATGCTGTATGTATGCATATAACGAACTACGGTTATTACGAACTAAAATTAGTGGTCCCCTCGAGTTCGTTATAACCGTAGTCTACGGTATTTAACTTATAATTAAAGACGGAATGTTGAATAATTTTCTGATGAATATTCCGTGAACGTTGGTCCCTTGTCAAGGTTATCTGAAGGTCAAATAATGGAACACATGTCCACATGTGTGTAGACTGCAAGGACATGGTAGACTGCCGTCATAGCCTGGCCTCTGTCAATGATGTCAACCCGTGACGATCCGGGGTAGAATAGGTTTTCAGCAACCCATGCTTGCTGTAAATGGCGACTATGATTGCCCTAAGAGTCGACCAGCAGGATCGGGTGGTCAGGCTCGTTGACTTGGTTGATGCCAATCATCGTATCCCAATTGAATGGATCGATGCGCATGATGTCAATCACTGGATTGTCTGGTCCAGACTCGATTATTTACTTACCGCTGTCATATAGCGGGAATATTGCTGAGTGCGGCGTTAAACAAACAATGATGTTAACTGAGGAGAAAAAACTCTTTTTCTCATAAGAAATGTGATGGTATAATTGGACAATATGAGCCACACATTTTATGATACAGAAACAATAATATTGACCCCTGGTGCAATTCCTTTATGCTATGGGATGAGGGCAGAGGAAGGTGAGGTCAGACGAGGAAACTCAGGGTAACACTTCGTCCATCAATTGCTTAGCATACCAACATGTCGCTATCAGTAACAATACCATGAATAATGCTATAGACATTAACCAGGTTCAGTTGCTTACTAGTGACACTACATTATAGAAAACAAGATTACATGATCTAAAGAAATCAGCTCTCGTAATTCGGGGTTGTCTTTGAGGCAAATCGTGCCGAGTGCTCCGCTCTAGAGGATGACTTACAGAATGATGTGTATTCCCTGCAGCGGCCAATCTGATGGTGACAAAGCTAGCCCCCAGGACCTTGTCGTCATCCCGTAATTACACTGAAATCTCGCTCCAGGACTTGCAGAAAAACACAACGCCGAGATGCTTTATGGGATTGTCGCCTTTCAATCAAACGGATAAGCAGACGAGTAGTAGCAGACGAGTACTAGCAGATGAGAGGCAGCAGACGAGTAGCAGCAGACGAGCGACAGCAGACGAGTAGTAGCAGACGAGCGACAGCAGACGAGTAGCAACAGACGAGCGACAGCAGACGAGTAGCAGCAGACGAGCGACAGCAGACGAGTAGTAGCAGACGAGCGGCAGCAGACGAGTAGTAGCAGGCGAGGAGCAGCAGACGAGTAGTAGCAGGACGAGTAGTAGCAGACGAGTAGTGGCAGACGAATAGTAGCAGACGTGTAGCAGGAGACGAGTAGTAGCAGCAGACGAGCAGTGGTAGACGTGTAGTAGCAGACGTGTAGCAGCAGACGAGTAGCAGCAGACGAGTTGAAGCAGACGAGTAGTAACAAACGAGTAATAGCAGACGAGTAGTAGCAGACGTGTAGCAGCAGACGAGTAGTAGCAGACAAGCAGTGGTGAGCGAGTAGTAGCAGACGAGTTATAGCAGACGAGTAGTAGCAGACGAGTTGAAGCAGACGAGTAGTAGCAGACGTGTAGTAGAAGACGAGCAGTGGTGGACGAGTAGTAGCAGACGAGTAGCAGCAGACGAGTTGAAGCAGACGAGTAGTAGCAGATAAGTAGTAGCAGACGTGTAGTAGCAGACGTGTAGTAGCAGACGTGTAGTAGCAGACGTGTAGTAGCAGACGAGTAGTAGCAGACGTGTAGTAGCAGACGTGTAGCAGCAGACGAGTAGTAGCAGACGAGCAGTGGTGGACGAGTAGTAGCAGACGAGTAGTAGCAGACGAGTAGTAACAGACGAGTAGCAGCAGACGAGTAGTAGCAGACGAGCAGTGGTGGACGAGTAGTAGCAGACGAGTAGCAGCAGACGAGTTGAATCAGACGAGTAGTAGCAGACGTGTAGTAGCAGACGAGTAGTAGCAGACGTGTAGCAGCAGACGGGTAGTAGAAGACGAGCAGTGGTGGACGAGTAGCAGTAGACGAGTAGCAGCAGACGAGTTGAATCAGACGAGCAGTAGTGGACGAGCAGTAGTGGACGAGTAGCAGTAGACGACTAGTAGTAGGCGTGTAGCAGCAGACGAGTAGTGGCAGACGAGTAGCGGCAGACGAGTAGTAGCAGACGAGCAGTAGTGGACGAGTAGCAGTAGACGAGTAGCAACAGACGAGTTGAAGCAGACGTGTAGGAGCAGACGTGTAGCAGCAGACGAGTAGTAGCAGACGAGCAGTGGTGGACGAGTAGCAGTAGACGAGTAGCAGCAGACGAGTTGAAGCAGACGTGTAGTAGCAGACGTGTAGTAGCAGACGTGTAGCAGCAGACGAGTAGTAGCAGACGAGCAGTGGTGCGCGAGTAGTAGCAGACGAGTAGTAGCAGACGAGTTGAAGCAGACGAGTAGTAGCAGACGTGTAGTAGCAGACGAGTAGCAGCAGACGAGTTGAAACAGACGAGTAGTAGCAGGCGAGGAGTAGCAGACGTGTAGCAGCAGACGAGTAGTAGCAGACGAGAAGTAGCAGACGAGTAGCAGTAGACGAGTTATAGCAGACGAGTAGTAGAGGCCTAGTAGCAGACGAGTAGTGGCAGACGAGTAGTTGCAGACGAGTAGCAGACGAGTAGTAACTGGCGAGTAGAGCATTAGGTTGCTGGGAGAACATGGCTGTCATCTCTGAGAATACGAACAAACGTCTATAAATCACAAATCGCACACAGGTTTCTACTGGTATGGATCCGGCATCAGTATGTTGATATCACACTATCAACCTCACAGTTTACTGTGGATCACACTGTCAACCTCACCGTTAACTTGGGATCACACTATCAACCTCGAAGTTTACTGTGGATCACACTATCAACCTCACAGTTTACTGTGGATCACACTGTCAACCTCACCGTTAACTTGGGATCACAACATCAACCTCACCATTACTATCCTTGCAATCAACTGCTGCTAATTAATAATAAAAAATCAATCAACGTTTAATACTAGAACGATGCTGTTCAATTTTGTCAGTGCGAGTACAGCTATGATATCCACAAAACAGATCATGCATCCCCACGCTATTTGACAGGATGGCTTCATACTCAGTGCTAACATTTTCCGTCTAATCAAATGTCACCGTTGTTTGAGACAAGCAGTATGATCACGGCCCTCCTTTTGTGCCTTCAGCAGGTACAGATGGGGACTCGGCGAAGCATATGAAACCCCTCCCTCTCCCTCCCTCTCCCTCCCCCTCCCACACTCTGAATACTCATGCTTAATCTCGCCAGATGAGAGATTATTAATTTGATTAAATGTGGATCTCTGCCAAACTCGCGTGCAGAAGAAGAGGCGGTCTGATTTGGAAATCTGTACATACTTCCTGGTAACAGAAGGGCTGGTGTCGTCACTTCCGCAACAAAGCTCTGGTGCCGCATGGGTCAGAGTATTTATCGTAATGGACTTGAGATATGATACCCTGGGTGGTCGAGGATGAGACAGTGCCACCAGTAGGACTAAACACGTGACTAGGTGTAGATACAAATCACGTGACAGGCAGTTCCACAAGCAGGAGTGTGGCTGGACCATGTTGTTTTCCAGCTCCCGATTTCTTACCGGGCTAATGTAGCAGCAATTCATTGCTTAGTTTTCGGGATTACTATTGTAGGATCTGGTGAGTGAGTTGGGTTGAACGCCGCACTCAGCAATATTCCAGCTAAATAATAGCTTCTGTAAAATATATAGATTCATTTGCGTACCCGCGTAACAGGTGTGTGTGCATGCTGGAAAGTGAAAGTATGCAGACATACATCAGTAGAGAACAAGTAAAATTGTAACAGTCAAACTTCTTTTAGCTATGAGTACCGCTTTTCATACTGAAATCGACACGTCAACCCGTGTGTAGTAAAACTGTAGCCTCCGCAGACCACTTAAAGATTTGTCTGCGGCCCTTAGTCTGCCGGGTATATTGCCATGTGGCGAGACGTTCACTGTGATTTTGTAAAATAGACATCAGACGTCTTATAGACAAGCTCTTTCATATTCTTTATAAATCTGTCAATGTAAAGTGACACGTTTTGTGTTAACAAAACGTTATGCAAATTCTTCTCTTCACACAGTGTTGGAAGATAAGTCTAGATGGAGATTTCGAGGCGACAGATTTAATCTGTGATTAGTGTGTATCAATGAGAGGGTGTCAAAGTGTCGGCTTGCCACGTCTCGGTGCTGATTGGAAGGGGCCATCACCCCAGGGTAGGATATTTTCGACTCGTAACTCATCAAGAAACTTGTGCTTGCTCAACAGATTGAAATGATTGTGACCTAATTTCATCAAACTATCACATTCCTAACACTGTCAGGTTTTGACCTTCTCAATGACCTTGCCCTACATTCGGGGCCAATTCCTGTCTGATGTCCCTCATTAGGCGTACGAGACACTGTTCCTGGGGTGTACTGCCTTTAAATGGTCACTTTCGTCTCTGGTGCACGAAGTATTTTATCACGCCTCCCTTGTGGCCCCGACTCTTAATATCCGTCAATTCAAGACTCTGTTATAATTAGAAGTGGTGTCAATCTCATTTTGTCTCCCATGATAGAGACTGTCAACGGAGAACGGTGTAAGTCTTTGTGAGTTTAAATTAGCATCATTATTTGGCTGTTATATGCAAGTTGATGTCTGTACGATGGTACAGAGAGTAGGTCATCGGCTCCCAGTTGTCACTCTCCTCAAACATATCGCCAGCTTCAGTGAATATTAAACATACGAGCAATTCGATATTTTATAGCTCACATGGCCTCAAATAGAAGACTAATCCTACGTGATGTACTTGTCATGGACCTTGTTTTGTAAAGCGATCGTACTGCCACGACTGTTACAACACCCGTAGGAAATCGTAGTGCCCGGTTCTCCTTGTGAGTGACACTGACTGCATGGCGCATGGCATCAGACCTTTCCTTGGCTGTTGGTGGTCGGTGGCCAGCATAGTTGTAAAACCTGAATCTTCTTACAAGTGTCAACATGTGATAAATCCTGTTACACCATGTTCCTACCGCGGTGTACACATATGTGATAAATCCTGTTACACCATGTTCTTACAGTTGTGTACACATATGTGATAAATCCTGTTACACCATGTACGTACAGCGGTGTACACATATGTGATAAATCCTGTTACACCATGTTCTTACATCTATCTACACATATGTGATAAATCCTGTTACACCATGTTCTTACAGTTGTGTACACATATGTGATAAATCCTGTTACACCATGTACTTACAGCGGTGTACACACATGTGATAAATCCTGTTACACCATGTTCCTGCACGTGGGTCCTACTGCATGCAGTCAGCTGCACAATTGTGTTTCATGCTTTTCTTATCTTTGTGCAATTGTTTTAGGGGAAGTGAGTGGTGCAGAAAATAATGTGTGAATCCTTGACATGGCAGATGGATGGCCCCGATTAAAGGAGTTACACTAAGCATGTGTTAGATAGCGGAGAACCTATTGGCAGTCAGACTCAGTGATGGGGTTGTTGCCGTTATCTTGTATCGCGGAATCTGTGGGCTACAGAGATAACCTATTCAGTGACGAGTAGCATGTATTGAATATGAGAACTAACTTTGTACAAAACTGGGAAATGACCGCAAGCTACCATACATAAAGTAATCGCTGTTCTGACATTGGCCGATGTAACTCGGAAAGGGTGGCAATAACTACTGCTTACATCATGTGGTAACATCTGTCTATGTACATGTAATATACTATATCATGTTTCACCATATTTTTACACCATGTTCCTACAGCTGTCTACACACATGTGATGTATCATGATCCACCATATGTTTACACCATGTTCTTACAGCTGTCTATACACATGTGATGTATCATGTTCCACCATATTTTTACACCATGTTCTTACAGCTGTCAACACACATGTGATGTATCATGTTCCACCATATTTTTACACCATGTTCTTACAGCTGTCAACACACATGTGATGTATCATGTTTCACCATATTTTTACACCATGTTCTTACAGCTGTCAACACACATGTGATGTATCATGTTTCACCATATTTTTACACCATGTTCTTACAGCTGTCTACACACATGTGATGTATCATGTTTCACCATATGTTTACACCATGTTCTTACAGCTGTCTACACACATGTGATGTATCATGTTTCACCATATTTTTACACCATGTTCTTACAGCTGTCTATACACATGTGATGTATCATGTTCCACCATATGTTTCCACCGTGTTCTTACAGCTGTCTATACACATGTGATGTATCATGTTCCACCATATGTTTACACCATGTTCTTACAGCTGTCTACACACATGTGATGTATCATGTTTCACCATATTTTTACACCATGTTCTTACAGCTGTCTACACACATGTGATGTATCATGTTTCACCATATTTTTACACCATGTTCTTACAGCTGTCTATACACATGTGATGTATCATGTTCCACCATATGTTTCCACCGTGTTCTTACAGCTGTCTATACACATGTGATGTATCATGTTCCACCATATGTTTACACCATGTTCTTACAGCTGTCTATACACATGTGATGTATCATGTTTCACCATATGTTTACACCATGTCTTTACAGCTGTCAACACACATGTGATGTATCATGTTTCACCATATGTTTACACCATGTTCTTACAGCTGTCTATACACATGTGATGTATCATGTTCCACCATATGTTTCCACCGTGTTCTTACAGCTGTCTATACACATGTGATGTATCATGTTCCACCATATGTTTACACCATGTTCTTACAGCTGTCTACACACATGTGATGTATCATGTTTCACCATATGTTTACACCATGTTCTTACAGCTGTCTACACACATGTGATGTATCATGTTTCACCATATTTTTACACCATGTTCTTACAGCTGTCTATACACATGTGATGTATCATGTTCCACCATATGTTTCCACCGTGTTCTTACAGCTGTCTATACACATGTGATGTATCATGTTCCACCATATGTTTACACCATGTTCTTACAGCTGTCTATACACATGTGATGTATCATGTTCCACCATATGTTTACACCATGTCTTTACAGCTGTCTATACACATGTGATGTATCATGTTCCACCATATGTTTACACCATGTTCTTACAGCTGTCTATACACATGTGAATTATCATGTTTCACCATATGTTTACACCATGTTCTTACAGCTGTCTATACACATGTGAATTATCATGTTTCACCATATGTTTACACCATGTCTTTACAGCTGTCAACACACATCACACAACACGCCAGTTTTTGGACTATGATATTTTTCTGAGGTGTGACCTTCTACCCCACATTTTCCTTGCCGCCATCGTCTGAAGCCCTACTTAACATGTCCCCTCCACACATTAACGATAGCTTGCAGGGGCTTACCGGGGACTCTCAGTTCCTGCTCTTCACAATCAAATGTTGGAGTTTTCTGCCTGCGGTGAATGTTCTTGCAGTTAATAAAGCAGTGCCTGGTGTGGGGAATCAAATTTCTCAGCTGATGGTCAGCCGAGGGGAATGGTCAGTGAATGAGACATATGGGCTAAGGATGGGGCACTTGAAGTAGAGGTCAGCTATCAGAACACATTAAGGAGCACGTGTTTTAGTGGACAGTCGTGGAGGATAGAGTTTGGTGTGTGTGGAGGATGGTCGTGTATCTACGAGGGTGTTGTCGGGGAGCGGGTAGATGTGTTAGTTCTGTCTGGAGGCGGGGAGTGAAGGTGTGCTTCAAGTACACCAGGTAACAGGTGATATATCTCTGTAGCACCTGACCTGGGAGCTTAATTAGTGAATAGTCTGCATATACATAGGTGCTATCTGCTTCAAACAGCTCACTTCAGTTTTCGCGTTAACAAGCGTTTTACTGGTTTCCGAGGGGTGGATACACAAATCCAATCATTATGTCCACAAGCCGATATTGGTGAAAAATGATGGCAACACAAATCTTTCAGTAATATGTTTCCATTATCTGATAATTTATTTCAAATACATTCGCACAGCATATTGCTTTATTTGACCTTCGTAAAGTTGTCGTTTTGACCAGGAGAGTTCGTAAATCAGGTGTCTCTTCTACCGCACCTCGTCCACCTAACGAGCTGCCACACGAAGGTCATCGAGTGCACATGTACAGAGGATGTTTTTGTACGACTGTGCTGTTCATGTTTGTAGATATATATTCTCGTTAAGTTGCACGTGGGGGTGATGTTTAACTCACACGAGACAGGTGTGGCAGACCAACTGGAAGACCCGTGTAGAAGATGCACTCGATCAAGCAGCCCATGGTTCTCACAGCTTGCACAGCCCGTACTGAGGCCTCTGATATATTGCACTATAGACCAACAGTGCAGGTGATGTTGGGGGGTGGGGGTCACTTGATTGAGGAAAAGGTACGATGTGACCTACAACCACGTCTGTCAGTATCAGCTGTCGCCGGCAGGATTACTACAGTAGCGTCTACTACAACAGCATAACTAAAACACCATCTACCACAGCAACGTTAGTTACTGCAGCAGCATCTACGACAGCAGTTACGACTTCAACAACGTTACTACAGCAGCGTCTATTACAGAAGTTAGAATTTCAACAAAGAGCGTCTATTACAGTAGTAACGACTTCAACAGCGTTACTACAGCAGTGCTACTACAATGACTACTACAACTAAGCAATGTTCAAACACCAGCTTATCCAGCACTAAGAAACTTATACAAATAGCATGTTTAGCTTAATGATTTTGTTTATCAACAAAAATGATTCATATTATATTATTTTAATGACTTTTTAATGTATTTATTTAAAAACTTGACTTAACAAAACCAATCCCTGGTGATATGTATTTTACTGGCTTCAAAGCAAAGGGTTACAAGGTACGTATTAGATTTACGTCCTGAAATTATTATTTTATTTTAATTTTGAAGAACATCTAAATGCTACTGCACAGACATAGCAATCAATGTAATCAACTCATCGCTCCATCGACAGATACACAGTTAGCTGAGCGATATAACTGTACATATAATTGCCAGACTCCATCACAGTGCATGGCTGTTAGGTACGTTGATACGGACGGTGTTGAGCTGTGGCGTCTCGGTGAGGAGCTCTTTAAAATACACGTGCACTAAATTTGACATCGCCATCAGCCGTTACGGGACCGCTACTGTTTAATGACATTGTTTTTGGATTCATTTACATATAGACATTGCAGGGTTTGAAAAAGAGTAGATTGGAACTACCTTGCTCATCATGTCATGCCAACACATCCCGCTATTAATGGAGACGGTTATCACCATCAGTGAAACTCTGCTATCTGTTACAGGACATTGAGCCACAGATAGAAACTTGTAGATGGTATAACGGTCACTGCCCACAGATAGAAACTGGTAGATGGTATAACGGTCACTGCCCACAGATAGAAACTGGTAGATGGTATAACGGTCACTGCCCACAGATAGAAACTGGTAGATGGTATAACGGTCACTGCCCACAGATAGAAACTGGTAGATGGTATAACTGTCACCGCCCACAGATAGAAACTGGTAGATGGTATAACTGTCATCGCCCACAGATAGAAACTGGTAGATGGTATAACTGTCACCGCCCACAGATAGAAACTGGTAGATGGTATAACGGTCACTGCCCACAGATAGAAACTGGTAGATGGTATAACGGTCACTGCCCACAGATAGAAACTGGTAGATGGTATAACTGTCACCGCCCACAGATAGAAACTGGTAGATGGTATAACGGTCACTGCCCACAGATAGAAACTGGTAGATGGTATAACGGTCACCGCCCACAGATAGAAACTGGTAGATGGTATAACGGTCACCGCCCACAGATAGAAACTGGTAGATGGTATAACGGTCACCGCACTGAGATAGAAACTGGTAGATGGTATAACGGTTACCGCCCTCAGATAGAAACTGGTAGATGGTATAACGGTCACCGCCCTGAGATAGAAACTGGTAGATGGTATAACGGTCACCGCCCACAGATAGAAACTGGTAGATGGTATAACGGTCACCACCCTGAGATAGAAACTGGTAGATGGTATAACGATCACTGCCCAGAGATAGAAACTGGTAGATGGTATAACGGCTATTGCATGCTTAATTATGTTTTATAAATACACATATTTGACACTATTTGTTTTAGTTGTCTGTGACAATCAACCACCTTGACAAGCTGAACAAAGTGAAACACAGACTATACGCACCCTAATCCCTTAATCCTTCATACCCAAAGTTGGGCACAGTAGAGTAGACCATTATACCATTCTTTGATAATACAGATTATGTTCAGTATGTGAAAATCTTGATGTTTAAGATAAATATAATGAATCTGCGTGAAATACAAATACACTTGATAAATACTTACCTTGGACATTCTCAGTACATCTGGCATGTTGTGTTTGTGTGTTTATTTGTTGTTTAACGCCGCGCTCAGCAATATTCCAGCAATAAGAAAATCTGTAAGCTATTTGTAAATGATCGAGTGTGGACCTGGCAATCCAGTGATTGACATCATGAGCATCGATCCACGCAATTCGGATACGATGACATGCATTAACCAAGTCAGCGAGCCTGACCACCCGATCCCGTTAGTCGTATCTTAGTACATGCATAGATGCCTTTTCAGGCAAGCAAGCATGGGTTACTGAAGACCTATTCTACCCCGGATCTTGACGGGGTGACAAGCATGGGTTGCTGAAGACCTATTCTACCCCGGATCTTGATGGAGAGACAAGCATGGGTTGCTGAAGACCTATTCTACCCCGGATCTTCACTGGCATGACATACGTGTGTGGCATCTACCGATGCAAATATAGTTACTCATTTTGCAGTGTTTGTTTGTCATGTTAAATGTCTCAGAAATGTACATCATAAAGATCTACAGCAATACATTGTTCGTCCTTCACAATGCTGCTGCTCAACACACTCTGCCCAGTGTGAACAGGGATCGCAGGCCTACAATCCTCGTGAATAAAGAATTGAAGAAATAATAGTTATTTTGTTATTGTACATGAAACATAAAACACAGTTTCTGTACCGACAATTAAACACGGACCAAGAAGTAGACACAATTTATGGATAACAGCTTCTATATTTACTGTAAAGGCGACGCTTCAGTATTTGTCATCGGTCAGCTCTAAGAAATGCCTACCACACTATTTAAACACAGATCCTTGACTTCCCCCCCCCCCCCCCCCCCCTAATTTGGAACACGGTGTTCCAGTTGAATTCCATGACTAGAAGGCAACCACCAAAGGAACACCTGTCCATGTGAAGAACACAATCTCCGAGTGAACATAACCACACATCAATCACATTACTTTCCACCGAACACAAGACCAGCCATTACAGACGTGCATGGTGCATTACTAATGAAGACAAATATAATGACGAAACTGCCCACCGCAATCAGCACGCTGCTAATTGCCCAAGCCAGACCGCTGATTGGCATGTCATAATTCACATGTGTATTACATTCCGGACTGACCACTGCCAGGGTGTGCAGAGATTGATATTGATGGCAGGTGTCTGCCGTGCCAGTCTCACAAATAACTCCCTGCATCAGGGACTTAATGGAGCTCTCAGCAATCATTAGGACATGTTGAGGCCCACTCTCAAAGCCCATTCATCTTAATCCGGTTATTGGTGTTGCCGCGCTGTGCGGCCACTGGACCAGGTAGATGAAGGTGGGGGAGGGAGTCGACCCTCGGAACAGTTCACAGTGGGAACATCAGATGTAGTGGTGTAATGGTAGGGACTGACGTGTTTCACGGGATTAAACATGAATGAGATGATATGTTTGGGCCTCTTTTTGTTGAAACGATGAATTACGTTTGGGTTTCATTGGTTTAATTGTCTGGAATACGGTTCTACCTCCTTGGTATCATTTGTGAATACCTGTTCCATGGCTGAACAGATTGTGTTTGCTTGTAACATCAACATCACAGGTGTATGTGTCACGGTGTATGAAGCCATGTGTCTGCCGGTGTTCAAGACTTGGCGACAAACCCATGGGGTTAGTTCAACAGTTGGCGCGAATGATATATGCTTAGTTCAATGGTTGACTCCAAATATGTAGGATTAGTTCAAGACTTGGCGCCAAACCCATAGGCTTAGTTCAACACTTGGCGCCAAAGATATATGCTTAGTTCAATGGTTGACTCCAAATATGTAGGGTTAGTTCAAGACATTGCGCCAAAGATATAGGCTTAGTTCAACACTTGGCGCCAAAGATATAGGCTTAGTTCAATGGTTGACTCCAAATATGTAGGATTAGTTCAAGACTTGGCGCCAAAGATATATAGGCTTAGTTCCAGACATGGCGCCAAAATTGCTGTCATGAAGCTGCACAGTTGCTGTCTGCAGTGTTAGACGCTGCTCACTACAGGCCACGTTGGCGTCGTCAGGTAATCAGAATATTTATCCTACCTTCAGCAGATCGCATTTGCTCCAAACACCTTTAATCCTACCGTGAGAATATGATGATAATTCTATATCAATTTTAGTTTTTTAATATCCTTGAGCAAGATGCATACAAATGTTATTTCATAAACTGGTGGAACACCAATCATTTTTTATTGATTGTAGATATTAGTATTTTTTCTTCCACTGATCCTATAAACCAGGGCTTAATGTGCCCCGAAATGCGTGTTTGTGTACAGCTTTTTTTTAGATTTAGCTCATAGGTTGCTGGCGGAAAGAAAATTTTAAAACAACATGATTTTTTTGTTTAAAAGCGTGCTGCTTTTGGTGTTTTCTTGAATGTCAAATAAAGTTACTTTCCTTCCAATACCCACTTGGTGGGGTGGAGCTCTTTTATACATTTCATTCCAACAGATCCAATAGTAAGTGACAAAATTAGTGACGTGACTCGCTGTGGTTCATACAACAGGAGCGTGTGGTCGGTTGGAGCGTGGGGTCGGTTGAAGCGTGGGGTCGGGTGGAGCGTGGGGTCGGTTGAAGCGTGGGGTCGGTTGAAGCGTGGGGAAGGGGGGAGCGTGGGGTCGGGTGGAGCGTGGGGTCGGGTGGAACGTAGGGTTGGGTGGAACGTAGGGTCGGGTGGAGCGTGGGGTCGGGTGGAGCGTGGGGTCGGGTGGAGCGTGGGGTCGGTTGAAGCGTGGGGTCGGGTGGAGCGTGGGGAAGGGGGGAGCGTGGGGTCGGGTGGAGCGTGGGGTCTGTTGAAGCGTGGGGTCGGGTGGAGCGTGGGGTCGGTTGAAGCGTGGGGTCGGGTGGAGCGTGGGGTCGGTTGAAGCGTGGGGTCGGGTGGAACGTGGGGAAGGGGGGAGCGTGGGGAAGGGGGGAGCGTGGGGTCGGGTGGAGCGTGGGGTCGGGTGGAGCGTAGGGTCGGGTGGAGCGTAGGGTCGGGTGGAGCGTGGGGAAGGGGGGAGCGTGGGGTCGGGTGGAGCGTGGGGAAGGGGGGAGCGTGGGGTAGGGTGGAGCGTGTGGTCGGGTGGAGCGTGTGGTCGGGTGGAGCGTGGGGTCGGTTGAAGCGTGGGGTCGGGTGGAGCGTGGGGAAGGGGGGAGCGTGGGGTCGGGTGGAGCGTGTGGTCGGGTGGAGCGTGGGGTCGGGTGGAGCATGGGGTCGGGTGGAACGTGGGGTCGGGTGGAGCGTGGGGTCGGGTGGAACGTGGGGTCGGGAGGAGCGTGGGGTCGGGTGGAGCGTGGGGTTCGTTGAAGCGTGCTGTCGGGTGGAGCGTGGGGTCGGGTGGAACGTGGGGTCGTGTGGAGACGGGGTCGGGTGGAGCGTGTGGTCGGGTGGAGCGTGTGGTCGGGTGGAGCGTGGGGTTGGGTGGTGTGTGGGGTCGGGTGGAGCGTGGGGTAGGGTAGAGCGTGACGGGTGGAGGAGGATAGCATGAACAACAAAGAGTCATCATGCCGTGGCCTCGTATGTCACGGCAACTGCCCACGAACCTATGAGCAACAGAGAGACTTCTCAACTGACATAAAACTCCATCAACCTCGACACCAGACGAGATAGAAATTGGCAATGGCGCTCATCCTTTTATCACTGGATGAAGCCTCTTGGATGCCCTACAAATGACTTCAAGGGTGCCTGCTTTATCAGGTTTCAGTGGTCAGTGACAGTCATTCCACAACACTGACCATCCAACCCAGACAATCAACACGAGGCTCTTGTGGCAAACGTTTACCCATATAAGCCGTAATCAGATTTATCCCTCAAGATGTTTTATAAGTTTTATTGAAAGTTTGACTTGATGTGGATGTAATCAGGTCTGTGGGTCCAGGTCTAGACTCCCGCGCCTGATGGATGTCGGCTGCTGTAATTACCTGGGGGGCCAGTGTTTCATCACGTCGCCATGCATCCCCCCTGCGGCAGATTGAGATCCCTTCGCCCCTTCATCACCGAGGAACAGGAAACTCTCACAAACACCAAGACAGAAGCCATTCCTACTTCTCTAATACCCATTTACAAGATGGCGATGGAAGTGTGTTGTGACTCAATTACACAGTTGCTACTTGAGAGAAGAGGCGGTGTCATAGACTAACATTCTGTCTATAAAATCTTATATTGCACAATACCCTTCTCCGCTCTAAAATTAAACAAATGATTTTACCTATAGAGATAGCTAGAGCTGGCTAGACTTGCTTTTGTATACATATCTAGAATGTTTTTGTTTGTTTTTTCATAAAATAAATATATTCCACAGTCATAGTGCAGGACCAGTGGTGTCCTTGTGGTGGTACCTCAGTAGTAACCTTGATATTGCAATTATCTGTCTGTTTCTTGTTTAACGCCGCTCTCGGCAATAGTACAGCTATATCACGGCGGTCTGTAAATAATCGAGTCTGACCAGACAAGCCAGTGATTGATATTGTGAGCGACGATCCGCGGCGTTGCGATAATGTGACTCGCAATCAACCAAGTCATCGAGCCTGACCACCCGGTCCTTCTTTGGTCGCCTCTTACGACCAGCATAGATTACTGGGGAACCTCTAGTGCATTAAGGGATCGGAATGAGTATATTGTCACCTGCAAATAAGTCTGCATGTGGAACTTCAACAAGTGAGAAACTGTTACTTTGAAATTATCAAACTGGCTGTTCTAATGTTGTGTTTCTCCACCCCCTCACCACCTGCACGTCCAGTGAAGACCCGGGGTCTTCAGCAACCCATGCTTACCATAAAAGGCGACTATGCTTGTCGTAAAAGGCAACTAACAGGATCGGGTGGTCAGGCTCGTTGACTTGGTTGAAGCATGTCATCCCAATTTCGTAGTTTGATGTTCATGATGTCAGTCACTGGATTGCCTGGTCCAAATTCTATTATTTACAGACCGTCGTCATATAGCTGGAATATTGCTGATTGCGGCGTTAAACAACAAACGAACAAACAAACAAACAAACAAACAAACAAACAAAGCACACGCTCACCGCCTATACTCTCACCAGGAAACTGTAAGTCGGCGTGCAGTTAGACATACGTGCTGCCTGGAAGGTCGTTAGCTCACACGTGTATCCTATCGGAAGTAAATGATTAAGCGTAGTATCAGGTAGAAGTATATACTGAATTAATTGGCGCTGCAATGTTGGATCTACAAGACCGCAGCACGGGTATATACTTTGAACTCGCAATCAATTAGCACACATGAAACTTAGGTAAATACAGAGCGATTGTGAAAAAACGTTAACGAGTGACATTGGTGTAGTGTTACAGGAAGCGTTCGCCCGGCCTCCACAGTCCGACACGTGGACGCTGAGGCACCTGCCGAGATGTAAACATTTATCTGTGTGATGCTTCGTTTGCAATGTTGGGAGTTAAAACAAAGTTTATAGCTCTACAGATTACGGAGTGGCGAGGGAGGCAATTTTGTTGCCTGATTGGGTTACGTCATCTTGTCCTTTAAGTGTGTTATATATTCCATCCTTTCGATATATCACAGAACAGTCAGCTTAATAGGGATGCATGCCAAGCCACCTGGTCCTTTAGATGCATGAATGAGTTCTTTCTATGTCATTAAAAAGGCAAGCATGTTTGGCTGCATTCATAACAATTACACAGAATCCATTGCATTCTATGTAGTTCATTGTTGCAGAGACCTCTGGTGGTTGGTAAAGTAGCCGTGTCTCATGGGAATACTTAAATCAAGACGGCTGCCACGGTGGTCAGTTTGCAAATAGTAGCGGAAATATTCTGAGACTGTAATGCAGGAACTATCCATGTTTGAACATCAGAGTCTCTGTAATGTCAGAGGTGAAGTCGTCTCTTACGACAAGCATAATCGCCCTTTTACGACAAGCATAATCGCCCTTTTACGACAAGCATAGTCGCCCTTTTACGGCAAGCATGGGTTGCTGAAGACCTATTCTACCCCGGATCTTCACGGGTATATAGGTGAACTGAGAAAGTAATACGATTTGTGTAAGATATACCCTCACATATGAGGGTCACATGACATTATCCTTAGCATTAGCCTGGGTAAATGTCTGAATGTTTCCCACTGTAAATATGTGTGTTTGAGGGGCAAGGATATGTAGGGTTAATGACCGATCTGATGGTTTAGTAAGTATAGCATATGAACGAGGAACTTCTGATAAATTTCATATTTTACATTAGATTAACAGCACTATTTCTTTCTTCTTCAATAACAGATGTTCAAAGCCTGTATATCTAATGGTGTTTGAAGCAAAATGTTATGTGTTCTAGGTTGACTTGAGGCCTTTTGATTATAAGATTTCTTCATCCATACGATCGGCGGGGTAGCCCAGTGGTTAAAGTGTTCGCTCGTCAAGACGAAGACCCGGGTTCGATTCCCAAAATGGGTACAATGTGTAAAGCCCATTTCTGGTGTCCATAATTTTCACGGGAGTTCGGCGCGCTTCTTACATCAAGAATGGGCAAAGACCAACATAACCGCCCGGCCTGTAAGAAGTGCCGACATATCTTTTCTGCGGTGGAGCCACACAGTGTGTGCTGTGACTGTCAGGAAGTCGTAAACCCACGGTCAGATGTACAGAATGTTCCCATCTTTCACAAGGGCTTTCGAAGACTATTTGAAGAAATGCCAGAAAAGGAGCATAGGTTGCAGATCTAAATCTAAGAACACAGAACATGGACCATCCTCGGCGAAACAAACCAAGCGTGCGACTAAGGCTAGAGTCCGTCCGATCCTAAGATCATTGGTCAAACAGCCTCCGTTAAACATCATTAAATCTTTGTCAGTCGAGGAGGATGCTGCGTCAGACAGCTTTTTGGACGAGGAAATTCCCGCCACTTCTTCCCAATCGACTAGCGATCCACAGACTACCACGAACTCCCAGGCCAAACATACGTCGGACTTATGGTACTGGCTGTTAACAAAGACCAGTCTACCGATTTATGTCCAACTACAGAGGTCGCAGAGCAGTTCTAACTTGGAGTGCTGCCTCCGTCTGTCCCCTGTACCTCACGCTTGTGAGTGAGTGAGTGAGTGAGTGGGGAACTGAACCTTGGCCTTCGGCGTGACGAGCGAATGCTTTAACCACTTGACTACCCAACCTTCCCTAGCCAACTGTGGGTGGTTGGGTTTTTGACGTGGCTGATTGTGTTGTTTGTTTGCACTCAACAACATCCCAGCTTTATGGCGGCGGTCTGTGAATAATCGACTGTGGGCATGACAAAGTAATTGACATCATGAGGGTCGATCCACGCAATTGGGGTTCGATGACATGCATCAGCCAAGTCAGCGAGACTGACCATCCGATCTCGTTAGTCGTCTCTAATGACAAGCATGGGTTGCTGAAGACCTATTCTAACCCGGATCTTCATGGGTCGGTTGATTGTGTGCCCTTGGAAGTTGATCATGCTGTTAACCACCGGTTAGGTTTTTCCAGACATGTGTAGACAGCGGGAAGAACGCTCACCGGTGCAACAACTTTATCAAACACACTTGTAGAAGAAGTTTCATAAAATCCTGTTCAATATATTATATTACATAAGAAGGGTGATAAGACTGACCCTAACAACTACAGGGGTATTGCACTAAGCAGCTGCTTAGGTAAGCTATTCTGTAAGGTTATTAATGAAAGAATAATGGAACACATGGACAAAAATCAATTACATTGGATTTAGGAAGGGCTACCAAACATCAGATAATGTATTTGTTCTTAAAACATTAATCGATTCTACAAAAAGTAAAAAGAAAAAACTATACACTTGCTTTGGAGATTTTCAAAAGGCCTTTGATTCAGTTGACAGATCACTACTCCTAACAAAGGTATTATCAAATAAAATCTCAGGAAACATATTTAAAATAATATCATCACTATACAGTGATATCTCTTATAAAGGGTGCATTTTGTCTCCCACATTATTTAATATATTCCTCATTGACCTTCCACATTATATCAAATCTGAAAGCAATAATATAACACTCAATGGTTTCAACATTTGTCATTTGTTGTTTGCCGATGATTTAATTCTATTTGCCGATTCCCCCCAAAAAACTACAAGTGTTACTTGATGGACTAAAGGTATTTTGTGCCACAAATAACCTAAAGATTAATAGTGATAAAACAAATGTTGTAGTGTTTGGACAATCAATTAAAACAGAAGAAAAGAATACTTGGACCATGGGTGATACAAAAATACTAATTACAAATAGTTATAACTATTTAGGAATACGCTTCGAAGCAAATGGTAAACTTAAAAACAGCGCTAAACCTCTCTTGTAAAAAGGCCTAGGGGCCTACCACAAGCTTCAGTCCACCATTTCTAACCAAGATATACCCATAGCTCTTGCTTGCAAACTATTTAAAACACTAATCGAGCCAATAATTTTATATAATAGTGAAATCTGGGGTGTAGAATCAATCCTACTGAACAACTGTGATTCATTTATCCCCGAAAAACTGCAGCTCAAATTTTGTAAATCCATATTAGGTGTCAACAAAACAACACATAACTGGGCAAGCCGAGCTGAACTAGGACTCTACCCCCTTATGTACACAGTATTAATCAAAATAGCAAATTTTTATCACCATGTCTGTTCTTCCAAAAACATAATACTTCTGAACGCTTTTACAGAAAGTACATATTTGGTGAAAAAACGATTAGGATGGGTTTACCAGCTAAATCTATTCTTAGGAAAACACAATTTGAGCATTTCAGCTTTCCTATCACCGATATTTAAAGAGACAATCAAATCTAAATTCAACTCCCTCTTCAAGGAATCTCTTCAAGATGTAAATACAACAAGAGGCACAGGAAACAAACTTAGGACATATAGGATAGTTAAAAATGAAATAAAATTAGAACCTTATCTCAGTCACTGTAAAGTAAAAAAATATCGAGTTCACTTTTCTAAACTAAGATTAAGTAACCATAAATTAAATATTGAACTTGGAAGACACACAAAGCCACCAACCCCACTACATCAGAGGCTATGCTCTACATGTTCAATCATTGATAACGAAAAACATTACTTACTTCACTGTATTAAACACACTCGAGAAAGAAATATACTCTTTGAAAAATTATCCAGACAAAATGTAAAGGAGAATGTCCACAGTCATGAAGATAAATTATTTCAATACATCCTGTCAAATAATGAAGCAGTCAATATCAACTGCATTTGTTTCCACATCTATAATTTCAAACAATAAATACCCCTCCATAATCAACCGTTGACATTTTATGTATAAAAAAATATCATCACATATATAATATTGATTATTTTGTTTGTGTCTACAGGAATATAAATTATGTATGTCTGTATATATGTTTATATGGATCATAATGTCTTGTCTTTTAAAATTGCATCTGTCCCGTAATGGAACGATTCTGCAATAAATATTATCTTATCTATACAACGTAAGATTAACATTTTAGCTAAGTGTTGACATGTAAACATGTATATCTGTGTGAAATACGTAATGATTGGAATCTGTTGCATCGTGTAATGTCTGGATAAGAGTGGGAAGAAATCTCTGATACCGTGAATAGGCTGAACACGATGGACGAGTCGCTCAAGATCAAAGGACTTATCTCCCTTGACTAATGGCACCTCTACTGTGTTCTGATTTGGTTGTGATTTTGCCTTAGTCCCTGACGTGACTCTACTTTGTTGTTGTGATTTTGTGTTGTTTTGCCTTAGTCCCTGACGTGACTCTACTTTGTTGTTGTGCTTTGTGTTGTTTCAAACCTGGTCTGCTGTGATAGCTTAGAAACATTACACTTCACATTCGTTTTTCCAACACTTTCATTGAGTGAAGACAGCAGATTTTAGCTTCCTTATCTTTCAGTAATAATGTTACTAGTACCTTTAGAACCAAGCGATCAACACCTGGATGGGTCTTGGTTATATAGGTAAGAAAACATACACATCAAGCAATGAACAAACTATCTCTTCTGACACCTAAACATGCGCCTTTGGGACAATGAAAATAATTTGGGCGGTTGAGCGAATTTGGATTTCGCCGCTTTGAACATTATTACAGTTGTCGTCAGATCATAGGGTTATTGCGATTATTTGCGCTATTGGGGAGACCGGGGTGCTTTGGGACACCCCCAAAACTGCTACTTATAGGTGTACAATCACATGATCATTTACACTAAAGGAAGTGACATCATAGATCATACACCTTGGCACGTTTTGTGGCAGGGGTGGAAGCAGCACCCGTTGACAGAAGTTTGGTAAGTTAAATGTAACTTTTGCACTTCATTGTAAAATTCAGACCCCTATTGTTGAAGCGTTATATGCCAAAATGTTCCATCTTTCAGTTGATGTATGAGTTTTATTCAAAACAGTGATATCGTAAAAGTATTCTGCCAAGAGATGAATTTCATTTTGTCACAGCAGCCATTCAAAAAATGCGAGGGTAGCGTCAGAGCGCATTGGGACACCTTGTCCCAATGCGCCACAAACATGTGATTCTATATGACCAGCATGTAATCATGATTATGAATTCAAAATGTATTTACTTTGACATTTGCCTTGGATTTGTTTCTTGAACTTTGAAGAAATATCAATGAAAGATGCTTTTCTAGTAGGTTCAATGACTGGTCTCCTTGACCTTCCAGTGGAGCTTATTGAGCTGATCTACAGATATCTTCCGGTCAAAGAATTAGCTTAATTGGACATTTAATTAGTTGTTTCTTTGTGAAGTTAGAGTCCTGAAAAAGAATTAGTTATATACAGACAAGATCTATCCAAATTTCAAAGTTCTATCGCCATGTCTTTGTTAATGTCCCAATCCACCCCAGGATGTGTCCCAGTGCACCCCAGCGTGGGTGCATTGGGACGATTTTCTTTTTAAAATCATTGTGTTTCAGTTAATTTCTTGTTTGTGAAATACATTTTTTGTTCAGTGATTCATTATTAAAGTGTTGATCAGAAGATGTGTCTATTTCTTTATGAATCCATTTCAAGTGGGATGTAGATTGGATAATAAAGATTTTGTCCCAATGCACCCCGGTCTTCCCTAACAAGGGGTGTGGCGTTACACATACAGTGTAAATACCCAAATGATAGCTTTTTTATCTTTTCTATTCAGAGAGATATTTTACAGTTGTTCTTGTGATTAGCGAGAAAAATACGAATGTTTCTTGAGCGTCCGAAAACCCATAACACGGAGATACATCAAGGCGTGTCAACTTGATGTGGGAGGAAAACCCGAAGTGATGCAGGTTTCAGACGTTTACCACTTGAGTGAAACCAATGAGCACGGACCTGACAAACCTAGGAGCATAATCAGGGCAAATCTGGGATTCAAACACATGTCCATAGGATCCTGGCATGCCCAAGGGACGTAATTGTGCACAGCAAATAGTCACGCCTTGGACAACTAGGCCACCATTCCGTCGTAAAATCGCCCTCAACGGGACCTGACGCAGTGTGACATCAATAACCAATTTCGTGATTCCTTTAACTAGAGCTCGAAAGCAACCGAAATCCGATGACTTGAAGCAGCCCTACTGTTTTTACAAACACTAGTAATCATATTTGATTCTGTGAAATATTCCAGGAAGGACTGTCATGTTTTGGTTTAATTATTTATCGCTGTGTGTTAAATGTTTGGATCTGTACAGTATAACCTGTCTGGTCAGAGTAAAGCTCAATTCCTTGAAAGGAGCTCTGTAGACACAAAATAAGGGCTGGGGTGACATTAGATTATGTGTGCAGGTTCCAAGCTACAAAGAGTGGGAGATTTTACGTCTCTTCAGTAACAATGGTAATGGAACTATGAACTGGTTTGACATTTTACAACCTGGTTGGAAATCAAACCAAGACAAGCTGTGAGTCGAACACACTATAACCACTGGTCTAACCCCCGGTCTAACCCCCACTCTATACAGGGTAGTGAGGGGTGTGGACGTGAGTGTGTGTGTGTCTGGAGTGAAACTGCACTATGTGATTTGTTTGTTTACTGTTTAACGCCACACTTAGAAATATTCCAGCTATATGACGGTGGTCTGTAAATAATCGAGTCTCGACCAGACAATCCAGTGATTGATATCAAAAGCATTGTTCCACGCAATTGGGATACGATGATATGCATCAACCAAGTCAGCGAGCCTGACCACCCGGACCCGTCAGTCGCCTCATCAACCACAGTGATGGTGCACATCATGTACAATTATATGCAGTCATAAAACAATGTTCACATACCCTTCCTACAACACTGTCTGCTGGTAGTCATCCATCTGTCAGTCTGCTGAAGGGAACACAAAACACCAAAATATATGTACATTTTTTATTTCTTTTGGAAAGTTTGACATATAAACTTGAGAAGTCAGAATGGCTTCCAAAACAATTCCTTAAAGGTAATCTGTTTTCGCAACAGGTCAGTGAAAGAGACCTGAATGTATTCTAGTTAATTGAGTCTTATCCTGGAGTAACATTAGTAAGGTTCAAAACATTTGATATTTTCAAAAATTCATAATGAACAATTGCACAGTACTAATTCTAAAAAAACAAACCTTCTAAACAGGATTATTCATGAAAAATTTCAATGAATATAATCAGGAGAAGTGTGAATGCCATTTAATGGTCACGGTTCCAAGAAATTCATGTCAATTCATAAATTCATGAATATTTATTCCAGTAGCTAATCTACACAAACAAGAATGATTGTAATCTTACGTCTGTAGAATAAATATCTCAATCAAAAAGATTCAAGTCACTGATTGCCATTTGACATACTGCAGACACTCTTGTCCACAATAGCGTAAGTCTCCATCAAGGCCAGGAACATACAGTCCTTTGTTTCTCATTCAATCCACCTCCATGTCTGACCTGTGAAGATCCGGGATAGAATAGGTCTTCAGCAACCCATGCTTGCCGTAAATGGCGAGTAACAGGATCGGGGTGGGGGGTCAGGATCGCTGACTTGGTTGACGCATGTCATCGTATCCCAATTGCATGGATCGATGCTCATGATATCAATCACTGGATTGTCTGGTCCAGACTTGATTATTCACAGACCGCCATCATATAGCTGGAATATTGCTGAGTGCGGCTTTAAACAACAAACAAACAAACAAACCTATCATTTATGGCAAAGGCAGACAATGTTGCCGGCACGAACAACTTTATCATCAACCACAATATGAGAAACAAAAGACTGTTAAGGCCTCGTATATATCCAATGAAAGGTCTATATGAAATATGACGATGTATGGATTTGTGTGAAGGATTTGAGCAGACTAATACTGAGTACATCGCCATACTTTGTACAGTCGTGAGCAACTATCACTCAGGACGGGAGCTCACATCAACGCTTCCAGATTAAATAGAATTATTTCAATTTTTGTTAGGTAAGTGATTTTTAGTTAATTGAGCTATAGTCTTGTGTCTCTCCCTCACCACCAACAGTCGATATTGATGTTAGATTTCTTCTTAGAAACATATATCAATGTCAGTATGTCTTAGCCAGCTCTAGTTTCTTAATGTTTACCTACATTGTTAGATCCTTGACATCTAGTAGGGCATAAGAAAATAAATGAATTGGTTCCCAGGCAATGGCTTTTGAAAACATAGTGCGGGCGTGTGGTGGTGGTTTTTTTTGTGGTTGTTTGAGCCAGTAGTATTGTAGCACGTGTTCGAGACACAGATTACTTAAAGAATTTTTTTTTATAAAAATGGAAATTAAAACAAAACGTGAGGTGGAGGTTATGATGATGCAGGCGGTGCCTGAGAACCAAGACTATCATATTTTTTTAGCCTAGTCTGTCATTTCTGCCTAAGGCAGTGTAGACTATGCAACTGTAATGTCTGGATGGAGTTCAAGATGTTTTTACTGTATTCCACACCAAGAAGTGTCGGAATCATCTTGTCATTTGCACAGAACAAATATATGTAGGGATTAGTTGATTCAGGGAAACGGCTTCAATATCCACATCCAACCCCACTGTCATGTCCCTTGAACTCTCTAACTTCCTTGTGGCATCCCCCTCCCCCCCCCCCCCCTATATATAACTAGGGTGATTTCCCTCAGTACTGCTGACTAGACATAGGAAACATACATTCCTGATTCCTCCGTAGAATACCAACATTTACCCTTCTTATATAGCTTGTTTGTTTAATAGCACCACACTCAGCAATGTTCCAACTATATGGCGGTGGCCTGTATTGAATGAGTCCGGACAAACCATTGATTGATATTATGAGCAACAATCTCTAAGCCGTCAGACGATTACGCACAAGTAGTCAGACCATCTGCCCCATGACGTTGCCTTGTATGACAAGCAACTCATGAAGATCCGGGTTAGAATAGGTTTTCAGTAATCCATGCTTACTGTAAAATGTAACTATATATGCTTGTCATAAAAGGTGACTAACGGGATTGGGTGGTCAGGCTCGCTGCATGTCATCGTATCCCAATTGCTTGGATTGATGCTCATGATGTCAGTCTCTGCATTGTCCAGTTCAGACATGATTATTTACAGACCGCCATATTATAGCTGAAATATTACAGAGTGCGGCTTTAAACAACAAACAAACAAACAGAACAAAATTGTACGCCAAGCATAGTTGCTTGGGACCAGTTCTAACCTTGAAGCCCTCTAGTATATTCCCTATGAACATAACGTGTTTCCTGGGAGGTAATTAAGGCGGAGGGGGCAAGTATCAGCTGCACTCGGAGACTGAGCCAGGTCATAGATGAGTACTTTAACCCCTCGACTACCCCAGGTCTTCAAACTTCGGCAGTGAGTAAGGACTGTTTGTGAACATACTGACTTTTGATCACTAATTTATTCGCAAGGAGCAGGTGGAGATTAAGTGAGGGAAAACCGTTGTTGTGACACACTGACCATCCTGCCTCTCATGATTAACCGAAGCTAGACAATCGTGGTCCTCATCTCCTATTGCTTCAAGTCAACTATTGCATTAAGTTGTCAACAATCAGTACAGTCAACTCGCGATCAATCTGACGAGCTGGTATATATACCATCATTCTTAATTGCATTGATATTCGTCTTAGGATGACAGGGACGTAGTTTACAAAAGCAAAACAAAATGCATACAAAAAAGTAGGTTAAACATCAACATGAATCTTCATCTTAACAAATGCAACATATACAATGTGTGGAACATTTGGATACACTGTTACACATGGAACTGATTCATTAAGGAAATCATCCACATTCAAAGTATTAAGGAATTCAGCCACGAATGATGATGCATTAAATCTGCATACACCAATGGGATGCTGCAAGCTGACAGGTTGGAAATGTAGCATTAAAAACAATACCTAATACCAGAAACCACATACCGAATCTGGTCTCAACTAAAACACTCCAAATGAATAAAGAAATAATATATGTGTAATTACTTATGTGCGTTTTCACACTGTTAAGGGCAGTGAGTTTGCAAATAATGTAACATTTAACAAGCCATTAGTAATGTGTTGGTGGGTTTCCACAAAAAATAATTTTGCCTCATATTTAACACAAAACAATAGAATTGTTTGGTGGACATCCTGAAAATAAATACATTGTTGACAGTTTGTAGGTGATGAGGCAAAGATGTGCTGCCTCAGACATTTCCCCACCCTCACCAACATAACATGGATGTCAGTTTGAGCTACTCTACAGACACCACACAGCAGCTGTATACATCTAGGAATGCCCAAAGCTCTTATTTCTTCAAAACCTATGATAAACAATAACCTTAAATCAACAAGTCAAAGAAAAAGTAGCAGTTTAAGCTTTGAGCTACAAGCTACCAGTTTAAGCTTTGAGCTACAAGCTACCAGTTTAAGTTTGGAGCTACAAGCTACCAGTTTAAGCTTGGAGCTACAAGCTACCAGTTTAAGCTTGGAGCTACAAGCTACCAGTTTAAGCTTTGAGCTACAAGCTACCAGTTTAAGCTTTGAGCTACAAGCTACCAGTTTAAGCTTTGAGCTACAAACTACCAGTTTAAGCTTGGAGCTACAAGCTACCAGTTTAAGCTTTGAGCTACAAGCTACCAGTTTAAGCTTGGAGCTACAAGCTACCAGTTTAAGCTTTGAGCTACAAGCTACCAGTTTAAGCTTGGAGCTACAAGCTACCAGTTTAAGCTTTGAGCTACAAGCTACCAGTTTAAGCTTGGAGCTACAAGCTATCAGTTTAAGCTTGGAGCTACAAGCTACCAGTTAAGCTTGGAGCTACAAGTTAAAGATGCTGACAGACACACATGTCTGTAGGTGCAGGCAGACACTTGTACTGGGCAATAACAGTGTTGTGTACACAAGTATTCTTGTCTGTAATATTCAAAATGGCTGCCTGGCATCTGGCATCATGCACACCTGGCAACAGGGGAGATAACCCACGTTGTCACCACTACTTCAGCAGACCATGGTTACGACAGGGACATAAGGTGTTTATCACAAACTATTTCTAAACTCACAGCTGCTTTACCATATATTATAGAAATTAACACAATTAACAAATATTATAACGAATTAACAGCTAAAGGGAACTGAATTGTTTTCCAAAAGAAAGTCATCATATTCATACTCCAATCAACCAATGTGGATTAACTCATCCCTGTCTCACTACTATAAACATCCAGATTTGTGAAATCCAATTAGCGTCCAATACGACTAGCAGTGTCTCACTACTCACACCAACAAGACGCGTCACCACACTGTCACTGCTAACTGTTTCAACCCTTGTTTAAATATTTCCTTTAACTAACTACCACAGTACTAAATACACAAGGTTTACGAATACAGCCACCACCTGTCCCTGGGAGTTCCAACCATGACCTACTGCAGTACACTCACAAGCTGACCCTCACTGTGCAATTATAGTCCGGGAACTGCAAGCTAGTTAATGTTAAGCATTAAAAGCAAAAAGTATATTAACATTGCACACATTTGAAACATTGGCTAATCAGTGTGAACAAACCACACACTAGATTGTCTGTCACACACACCCTCACACCCTAACACACACACACACCCTGCCACACACATACAAACACACATACAAACACACACCCTCACAAACACACACACTCTCACATGCAAATACTCACTGAAAGAGTGCCAGTGAATGGCAGCTAAAATAATTCAACAAGGACGCTTCAAAAGCTTCCACTATGTTCCTGGTCTACATACACTATAGGAAAACATGTCCAGCACGACTGAGACAAGAACACAATTATATTGAGAAAAATCCTAACTACACATCACTAAAAACTGACATGTTTATCACTTACAACTACACGAATAGATCTGTCAGAAGGAAGAGAGGGTATTCATCCATCCAGGCAGAGTCAAGTTCTGCAGACGTCTTGACCATTCACAGCTATGTTGTTTTGGGGTACAAAAAAATTCTGTGATGTCAAAGCAAAGCAATTTAGATTTTTTTTTGTATATAATGAAACACTTAAAAATTGCAATGCAATTACAGAAGTTAATTAAAAATGTTATAAATGTCTTAATCCCTTACTTAATAATTACTCTTTATTCTTACTGAAATAATTTATCAATGAACAGTGCATAAAAAACATTTTAGAAAATAATTGTATTTTCAAAGTGTTTCAGCACATAAACATTTTCATTTGCAAAGACTGATGTAAATTGTTTGTACATAAACTCCCTGTCATGTGAGCACATACACTATGTAGCTAGAAGACCCAGCCTCAAGCTCCTTCCGAAGCCGCATCTTTCAAAATGAGCAAGCCTCGTCACACCAACACAATAACAAGACTAAAATAAAATGTAATTTGTACAGTGTAAAATAGGCAACAGCAAAAGGGAAAACAATAGACTTGTCAATCATTCTGAGATCTACGTTATAGTCTTCAACACATAATATGCCATCACAATTATGCAAGGCTCATCTATATACAGCTGTGAGTAGTATCATATGTACAACTGTTTAACACTGTCTCACATCATTGGGATATAGCAGCATTGTGTAACACTGCATGCCAGCCCTGGGGATATATCATGCGAAATATCATCATATATATCATGTACGGATGACCACTATAGGATATATCATTACATACAGCTGATATATGATGTACCACAGTGCTGGACACTGGTTGTCATATTGTTTAGAGAGGCACTGACCACCAATGTCCAGATATAATATATATATATATATACATATATCACCAGTAAATAATACATTGTTTAATACGGCTGGCGTCATAACATTTATATTGCCTCTGACATCAATGGCGTATGTAACAGCTGGCATCACAATTTAATTGGAACATATCGGCAACCATAGCACCTTCACACTGCCGCAGGTCAGGTGTCAAGAGGTCACAAGTACCACGGGGAAGTGTGAGTGAGGTGTTACACCTGTTCCAGCAATCGTACAGCAAGGGGGGACTATCGGGCTTCACACATTGTGTCCATGTGGGGAACTGACCCTGGGTCAGAGAGAGTTATCCCCCTTCACTGGTGGCCATGGTCGTTGTGACATCGGTTTAACTGTCTTCCCTTCAGTGTAATCAGTGCGACCAAGGTTTTAACATCTACGAAGAAGCACTTGATTATTATTCTACATTTTCCTTCAAACTGTTTAATGTAGAGTAGACGAATCTAAGTCTGTCATTAACAATAACTTGTATACTAAACACTAGTTAGTCATGTTCTTACAACACCTTGTATTCTAAATACTAGTTCGTCATGTTCTTACAATAATTTGTATACTAAATACTAGTTAGTCAAGTCTTTTGGTGTTGTACAGACATAAAATTATGATGTGGGCTGTTCTAACACACTATTTGTCCATTGTAACAGACGCCGCATCTTGGCGGCATTCTGGTGCATGTGGTACGTAGCAGTAAAGGCACGGTCCCCGGAGGTTGAAGACACACGGAGGATGCAGCACCCACCACTATACATGCGCACATTGGATGTGATAAGTCAGCCTCGGTACCATCAATGTCACTACAAAAATATGTGCATAAAATATATATCCATAACATACTTTGATGCTTTTCATAAAAGCAAAATGCATATATCCTTTCATAACACTGCCAAGGCAGATCAACAATATAAGTTGAACTTTGACTGACAATTCTGACAAATAAACACTGCACAAAGGTCCTTTATACAGAAGTAAACAGAAGTAGAATAGTGTGTGAACCGAAGCGTATTACTACAGCAGGAGAAACAGGGTTGCAAATAGCTGCCTGTCTGGTGATATCAGTCGCCAGTCTCCTAGCCAGTCTAAAGATAGACATTTCCAATTTATTTAATATAATTTTAATAATACAATTACCATATTAATTTCTAGCCTTGATGTGGCCACATTCTCATGACTATTAAGTATCCAGACAATGCTTCAGTATTGGTGGTGATGTACATTAGGAGGGTACTATATAACTGGCTAGTGATCTGGGGTACTGTGTAAGAGTGACTCGTTACGTGGGCAGGATATTTCGAACCCTGCTTAAAGGGTTCCATTATGCCTTGTAATCAACACACTGGTGTCCTGAGCTTTTCCAGAGATGTTCTGTCTGGGACCTAACACAACTCCATCCTCCGCTGCATCCACACATGCACTTCTTCACACGTCGTAACCAGCATGAAACCTATCCATGAAACTCAATGAATCTTCACATTCGATGCTTTCAGACCTACGTCTGTCCATTCATTTGTCCACTGTAAAAATATATTTCATCTTTCATATGGGTTCTTGCTGAACGTTCATTTCACACTATACCAGTTATTCAAGTACATGTGAATTATATACAAATCAGTACCATGTCCATTCCTCTTAAAAGGAAGAGGTCACTGAAAGTCTTGCTTAGGAAGCCCTTTCTGGAAAAAGCCATACAAGAGCTTCAAGACACTTCCTGTTTGAAATGGGCAGCGACACTGGCCGACATTTTGTACGAGTCCTGCATGCTTGTTACAGGAGGCGATGGAACAGGTGTCTCGGGGCCATGGCCGTTAGGAATGTGTTCCATTGTGTGGTTGACAGTGAGGGGGAGGGGTTCCGTCATCCCGAGACCCCGCTGGGGGGAGGGGGCCTGATCTGACCCCCCGCTCAGGTAGTGGTGCTCCAAGCCCGGGGCCATGGGACTGGTGCTTCCAGGGTGGGAGGCCGTCAGGTGGTCTGGTTCCAGGGTATGTGTCAGGTTGATCTGCTCACCACCAGGTGGCGGCACGGCACCAAGGGCATCGGGGTAGACCGTGGGTTCGATCAGCGGTGGGGAAATGCTGGCTTCAGCAGCTTGGGCAGACGAGGAGGAGGAGTCCCCTGTGTTGGCACCTGAAACAATAGGAGAATATTGTGAAACACAGCTCTCGACGTCACAAAACTATCAAAATGAGCATGAAATACTCAAATCCCCCCCTAATATGACATGTCCGGTTGTGTGCAAGGCAATAGCCTTCAGGAAACAAGCACTACCACCATTTTCAGTCTAAGTAAAAAAAAAAAAATCCAAAAAATCCCAAACTATCCAAAGGCACCAGTTTACCACAAGACCTATCTATGTGCAAAGTTTGGTTAAGATATTTCTCATGTTTTTTTAGTTCTGCTCTGGAAATGAAATGTGACAGATGGATGGAAGGACAGACAGCACCCATTCCTATATCCCCCTTCCACTTTGTGGCGGGGGATAATTAACTAGAGCTTAGGATGTGCTTCTTCCCTGAGTAAGTTACCAGCTACAACTTCTACATCTTCCAGCAACTCACCTCCGAGCAGCATCTCCTGCAGCAGGTTGTCTATCTTGGCCATGCCAAACAGCTTGGCAAACTGGATCTGTTCGATCATCTGCCAAGTGATGCTCTGCAGTGCAGGAAGTAGCAGCAGGATCTCCCCGAAGCGCCCTCTGGAGTCGTATTGGCGGTCGTTGATGTAGTCCTCCAGGTTCACCTGCACCTGATAGCGGAAGGCTTTAATCTTCTGCTGGTCCGTAAGTCCCTTGGCATCTGACAAGCAGGAGGAGAAGTAATAGCACATGTTTCAGACAGGTCCAGCCTGCACTGTACCGAACATCATGCACGTCAAACATGTGGGAGGGAGGAAGGGAGGGAATATGTCTAACATGCAGGAGGGAGGGAATACGTCAAACATGTGGGAGGGAGGGAATATGTCAAACATGCAGGAAGGAGGGAATATGTCAAACATGTGGGAGGGAGGGAATACGTCAAACATGCAGGAGGGAGGGAATACATCAAACATGCAGGAGGGAGGGAATATGTCAAACATGTGGGAGGAAGGGAATATGTCAAACATGCAGGAGGCAGGGAATACGTCAAACATGTGGGAGGGAGGGAATATGTCAAACATGTGGGAGGAAGGGAATATGTCAAACATGCAGGAGGGAGGGAATATGTCAAACATGCTGGAGGGAGGGAATATGTCAAACATGTGGGAGGGAGCAATAAGTCAAACATGCAGGAGGGAGGGAATATGTCAAACATGCAGGAGGGAGGGAATACACCAAACATGCAGGAGGGAGGGAATATGTCAAACATGCAGGAGGGAGGGAATATGTCAAACATGCAGGAGGGAGGGAATATGTCAAACATGTGGGAGGGAGCGATAAGTCAAACATGCAGGAGGGAGGGAATACATCAAACATGCAGGAAGGAGGGAATACATCAAACATGCAGGAGGGAGGGAATACGTCAAACATGTGGGAGGAAGGGAATATGTCAAACATGCAGGAGGGAGGGAATATGTCAAACATGCAGGAGGGAGGGAATATGTCAAACATGTGGGAGGGAGCGATAAGTCAAACATGCAGGAGGGAGGGAATACATCAAACATGCAGGAGGGAGGGAATACATCAAACATGCAGGAGGGAGGGAATACGTCAAACATGTGGGAGGAAGGGAATATGTCAAACATGCAGGAGGGAGGGAATATGTCAAACATGCAGGAGGGAGGGAATATGTCAAACATGTGGGAGGGAGCGATAAGTCAAACATGCAGGAGGGAGGGAATACATCAAACATGCAGGAGGGAGGGAATACATCAAACATGCAGGAGGGAGGGAATACGTCAAACATGTGGGAGGAAGGGAATATGTTAAACATGCAGGAGGCAGGGAATACGTCAAACATGCAGGAGGGAGGGAATATGTCAAACATGCAGGAGGAAGGGAATACATCAAACATGCAGGAGGGAGGGAATATGTCAAACATGCAGGAGGGAGGGAATACATCAAACATGCAGGAGGGAGGGAATACATCAAACATGCTGGAGGGAGGGAATACGTCAAACTTTGAGAGAATACATCAAAGCAGTAGACCAGCTAATGGGTGATTAAAACAAATAATACCAATATCTATTGGGATCAGGTCTTCTGAGTACCTAGTCATACAACCATACATACAGATCAACTACATATCACTGTCTTGTCTGAATAATGAGTAGAATATTGTGTCACATCTAGACCTAAATGTTTACCTGGGTCGAAGAAAACAATAGCTTTGAGACAAGCAAACTCGGAATCATCAATCTGGACATCCTTCAAAGGCTTGACAAGCTCATCCAGAATTCGACATGTGACTCGTACAATGTCAATATCAGTTGTATTCCGCGGAATGATGGAGTCGTTGCCAAGCAACAGAATATCTTTAAGACTCATGGATCGTCTTGCCACCCCCAGTACTAAATGCTCCCCGGCGTGAGCACGTAACAACGCCACCTGCAAGAGAAGAGGCGAAGTAGAATCAAAGATAGAAGCATTTGAACACAACCATCATGCTAACCACAACTCAACAAGTCTCACAGTTTCTCAAAATGGTTCATATTAAACATGATCTTGGTGATAAGGAATAGAGCAGGAAAAATCAATGGGCAATTGTGTGAGTATGAATCTGAGAAGGTCTGCCCTGATGGTCACTGATCCCATAGTTTTTCATCAGTCATTGTGACCACCCAATCCCCAGTCCAGCATCATGCATTGAGGACTCATTTACCCCAGAGTACCCCAAATCCTAGTTCCATGGCTCTTCACTGCTGACATTTGGGTTCCAAAGAAACTTATGACCTTGGGTTCCAATCCTGATTTGGCCGGATCATGTTTCTAGGTCCATCAGCACCATGCCCTGCTCATGGATTTCACCAGAATGCTACACGTCTAAGACCTCATCACTATTGTCAAGCTAACATGCTGTGATTTTACTGAAATAGCTTACAAAGCGGAGTCAAACCATATTCTCTCACTCAGATGGCCACCAGTTGAAAACCTTCTACAGACTGTGTCCATGTGATGCCATTCTCCCATCACCTCTGATTTCACAAGAAGCACCTTCCAGCACCAGTGTTTCAGATCAACAGGTTTTACTGAGCAATAATAACGCTCTGATCAGATTAAGTCTATGTTAGTGTGTGGAACTACAACAGTCTTGTTGCTACGCCTATCAGTTTACAAACGCTACCTTATTTCTGTTAATATGTGGATACGAAATTTCCCATCAAATACGAAACTGCCCTACTTGCTTTGGGAATGACTTTACGGCAGCCATCTTGGTTTGCTCTAGACTGGTAGTCGAGTGACAACATGTGTGAGTGCAGAAAGTGTATTGTGTCAGCTGATGACAGCTGATGACACAAGTGTATATAAACCTGCGTCCGTCTCTTTTAACAATGTAGGTGTTAGCTATGACAGTCAAGCACTTTGCAGAATAACACCAAGTCATCACAGACCCTGAAGATGTCCGGGCTCGAACTCACCTGATCGTCCAGCGGCAGCTCACAGAAGCAGGGGATGTACTTGGCCCACTCCACCAGGATGAGGAGCTGCTGCTTCATCGACTCGCACACGTCGCTCACATTCGCCAGCTTTTTGGTCGATAAGTCCGCATTTATCGGGGAGGCAATCTGAAATAATAAGACCACTTTCAACTCTAAAAGCTTACAATGAAATCATCCTAAACACTTTCAGTTTGGTTCATTGCAGTGATTTATCAAACAGGCTGGATAGCGGTTGAAGCGTTTGCTTGCCATGCTGAGTCTCTCAGTTTGATTCCCAGCATGTGTACAAAGTCCATTCTTGGTGTGTCTTTTTGTGCTATGACTGGAGATCTTGTTGATCTCATTAGCTTTGTCATTATATTGTTATCTTTGTACATTCATCCCACCTTGTGTTGTGTAAACATGTCATGATATCATGAAGACGTTATCCATAGAAAGTGTCTGCTGCTCATCTGTTTGAACGAGACAAAAATGTTTTCTACACTTTCTTTTTCTGTCTGATTCAGTTCAAATCTGCAGCACAATCTGGTTCAGAATTACAGGGTTCAAACGCTACTAGTTAATTAGGACTACCATCACTGGCTGTTTACTTGTCTCCAGCACAAGCTTGTAGTCTCGGACTATCAGACGAGCATACATATCTAAGGCTTGACACAAGTTGATACATAGAGTGTCGACCCGTGAAGATCTGGGGTAGAATAGGTCTTCAGCAACCCATGCTGGCCGTAAAAAGTGACCATGCTTGTTGTAAGAGGTGACTATGCTTTTTGTAAGAGGCTCGCTGACTTGGTTGAACGTTATCATCGTTGGCCGCATGTCATCGTATCCCAATTGCGCCAGACTGGAATAGTGCTGAGTGCGGCGTAAAACAACAAACAAACATCAGGTGTCTGAAAAAAGGAAGAAACCATTTCTAACTCCACCTACCTGTCTGGACAAGATCTCAGCATTCAGCAGTGTGCTGACGGAGAGGGCTCCCGAGTTGGCGATGTCGTCGTAACTCGTTCTCCGCACACTGATCCGATCTCGCTCGTTCTGCACAGCTGAAAGGGAGATATCAATCATTGTCACAAAATCCTATTTGCATTTCACTTTCTATGAAGTTCTGAAAAAGCCAAAATGGTCACATAATGAGTTGATCTGTGTTGCCTCTAGATCACCAGCAAGAAAAGCCTGCAGTATGTTCAACACGAACCAAGAGTTTCAGCACTGAGCAGCATCAACATCAATGTAAACAATTACAACATGTGATCACTCATCCGACCACTAGCCATATCATGTGACATGCAGTTTACATGTCACCAGCTTCTCTTTATCTTCAAGTATGACGTGACAAAGTCAGTTGATCAACTCACGGAGAACTTGAGGATAAATAGCTGGGTTATTCTTGATCAGTGAACTGTGACACGTTCAACTCACGAAGCCACTAGTTGTACTGGTGCATGAAGGTACAAGACCTGATAACATTCTTCATTTCTACAGCTTGTGTGTATTGAATCATCAATTTTTTAAAATGTTTTTGCTGAAAGATTAATCACTGTGACCATGAAATGATGGTGTGTAAAAAGATTTCCACCAATCCCTGAATCTAACCATGCAACAAGCTTGTGTGAGTGAGTATGGTTTTACGCCGCTTTCAGCACTATGCCAGCAATATCACGGCAGGGGACACCAAAAATGGGATTCACACATTGTAGCCATGTTGGGAATCGAACAAGGGTCTTCCACCTGACAAGCGAATGCTTTAACCACTAGGCTACCCAACCACCCCCAACAAGCTTGAGGTTCTTGGGACTATGGTTAACCAAGCGAGACATTATAAAGTTTGGCAGCCTACCTTCTTTCTTCATCCCAGCTCGGAAGCACTTCTTGAGTCGACAATAGCGACACTGGTTGCGCTTGTCCTTGTCCACGATGCAGTTGCGGCTGAACCTGCAGCTGTAGACGTGGTTCTTGCGGACGCTGCGGCGGAAGAAGCCCTTGCAGCCGTCGCAGCTGGCAGCACCATAGTGTTTACCTGTCGCCCGATCTCCACAGATGGCACAGAACTGACTGATGGCGCCCGCCGAGTTCGGGGAAACCAGCGACTGGACAGCGCCAAGAGACTGGGCATTGAGGTCTTGTGAATCTGTGGACGAAACAATCACATATAGAGGCTGATAACTAGCTGTGGACAAACAAACAAACAAGTGAGTATGGTCTGTAGCAATATTCCAGCAATATCATGGTGGAGGACACCAGAATTAACCCGGGTCTTCCGTGTGACGAGTGAGTGAATGAGTGAGTGAGTTGGGTTTAACAACGCTTTAAACAGTATTCCAGGTATATCACGGGGTGTCAACTTAATGTGGGAGGAAGCCCGAAGTGATGCAGGTCTCAGACATTTACCAATTTGGTGAAACCCACGAGCAAGGGTATGGAGTGCTTACAAATCTAGAAACAGAATTGGGGACCACCACCCCCACACTCCTGGGACGAACATACGCTTAAACCACTAGGCTACCCAACTGCCCAAACACAGAAACAGGCTGATAGGTAGCTGTGGACAATACAAACACATATAGAGGCTGATAGCCAGCTGATGAGTCAGTGGCTTCTAAATTTTGATTTAGACAGTATTTCAGTTCATGGGAAAAATATCAGGGGGCGTCCACTTCGTGTAGGAGCAAAGTGAATCAGAACATAGATGTTTGTAACTTTGATGAAACCCATGAGCTGAGAGACTTAGGATAAGCAGATCCTGGCAGCTAAGGGATGTAACTCTGCTCACTTAGTTGAACATTAGGCCACTAGGCTATCTGTGTGCCTCAAGGTTCAGGAACATGGGGAAGGATGTGGAAGAAAACTGTTGTACCCTGTGTTTGTTTGTCGTTTTACATAACACTTGTCAATATTCCAACACCATGAGAGCAGCCTGTGAAGAATCAAGTCTGAACCAGACACATCAGTGAGTGATATAATTAGCAATGTCCTGCCGTGGGGGAATAAAGACTCCCTGTAAACCATGTCACCGAATCTGACCATCCATTCCATATCCGCTTCCTATGACCAGCATTTGTTCTTGGGGACCGAATCCATCCTCAAATCCCCATGTTTTTTTCTTGACCCAGCAGTACCAAGACCCGATATCTAACATTTCAAAGTATGTGTTGCCATGAACCCAGTACAACTTCATGTTTTCTGGACAAGACTGAAGTAGACCAAAACATCAGACCCACCAGTGATAAAGCATAAAAGAACATAGATTTTAAATATAAAAAACTAAAACCTACAAAAGAACATACCTTTTAAGTTTAAAACACTAAAACCTACCATAATATTCCCAAGGACCCACATCGTGAATGCCACATTGTTGCAACACTGAGTACAGCATTGTGGGATTCAGACAACACGGATCTGTCAATCCCTATTGGTTGCTCTCACTAGTGGACTAGTCTCTGCTCAGCGTCCCCAACTCGGCACCCATCCCAGAACTCCCTGCCCCACGCCGCACTGACTAAACACATTCCGACACCTACCTAGCAAGCAGCCTCATGTCCAGTGATGAGGATGATAGCGGATTAACTACTGTAGTAAACATTTAGCATTATTCAAGTTTGGGGCAAGAACTTTATAAACTAGAGCCCTAAATAAGTATTTTATAACAGTTTACAATAGCTCAAGAAATCTCTGAATGAACATGAGATAAGACTTTTATCAACATGTCTATTGTTATCCAGTACAGATTTCAGTGGTTTAAGATAACAGCCCTAATTCTGTATACAGGACTGTGGTTTTCTAACTGTCCTCAAGGGGGTATTGTTTCGGGTTAAGCTTCAGTTTCCTTTTATCATGTTGAAGATGCAACTATCAGACACAAGTGTTAAACAAGCAGGCAATCTCCGCTACCTGTGGGAGATGCGCTGTAATGTCAGAAGCATTGTCAGAATCAGTGTCATATGTCAACGATAACAAGCACCTTCTTCCCAGATTACCTGCAAACTTCACAATAATAATGACCTAGACGATAAAAGGGCAAATGTTTACACAAAAACCAACGGCCGCCAAAGTTGAGAGGACTTAAGGAGGAGCAAATGAGTTCATAATCTCAACTCAATGAGAGTGTAAAGTTATCTCCCTTGTGCGAGACGTATAATACTTTTGGCAAAGATGAGTGATTATTTAGGCTACAGGATGCTGTGATGGGAAGCTGCCTACAAAACTCCCTTCAACCAGGGAGAAGTAATCTGTGGCTAATACCACATTTTGTTTGTACACAATACCACAAGAAGCTTTGGAGATTAAAATTCTCCAATGACAAGTGAGTGAGTGAGTGAGTGAGTGAGTGAGTGAGTGAGTGAGTGAGTGAGTGAGTGAGTGAGGTTTATGCTACTTTTAGCACTATTCTTTTCAAAACTGCTTATGCGCCATGTGACCTCTCTTGGCACACACCCCTGAGGCCTGATGTATACTGAGATAGGCCCTTGGCACTGGTGTCCTTTGCTAGGTTCCCATGCAAATCTGACAAGCTGTGAATGGCATGACATGTGCAAGAAGTTGGCATCTGTGACCATCCCAAATATGAGATGAATAAATAGCTTCTTAAAACAAATATTAGGGTTGTTTCAAGAGAACGAAAATGTTTATACAAACAAACATAATAAATTAAGGCTCAATGCTTATATTGCTTATATGCTCTGCTCAGATTTGGGGGGAGGGGGGTGGGGGGAGAGAAGAGAAGGTGAAATATTGAGTGAGTGAGAGTGAGTGAGTGAGTGAGTGAGTGAGTGAGTGAGTGAGTGTGACTACTGCTTGAGGCACCATCAGCAGTTTCACATCTATCTGCAGTGATACACCAGGCCGACCTCACCACGATGGCCAGCACACACACTCTCACACAGATGACATTATGGAGGTGTTCATCAAGTCTGTCACATTAGTCCTCGTAATCAGAACCATACCCTGGCCACCTACAATCAGACAATCCTTGCTGGGGGTGTAATAGAACAATAGGACCAGTTGATAGGACAGTGCACGTAGTCACACTGCTCTACAGGCCAGTACACAGAACCCACGTACTGCCAGGGCCACAGATAACAGGAGGTATTGCCAGGCCCTCTTATCACTGTGATAAGTCTCATCCTCGGTGAGTGAGTGAGTGAGTGCAAGAGAGAGTGAGTGAGTGAGTGAGTGAGTGAGTGAGTGAGTGCAAGAATGAGTGAGTGAGTGAGCGAGCGAGTGCAAGAGTACGTGAGTGAGTGAGTGAGAGTTGTGCAGACAAACCAGTGGTTGTTAGCATGAGCAACAATCCACATCATTGGGATACATGACATACACTACCCAATCCCAATTTTAGTTTATTTGTGCGTTAGAGACAATTGTGTTTCTTATCATGTAATCTACTCAATTAAAACATGTTATTGTTGTTTGACAACTCAGCAAGTTGCTGAACTCCACAATAGTGAAGCCATATTACGACTGCCTGAAAATAGTCTGGACAGGACAAACCACTTTTGTACATTGAAAAGGAACCAATCACCAAGCTTGAACACCTGATCCACTTGGCCACTAGTAAAGGTCTTGTTTGTCTCCTAGAAATCATCTTCAATGTAACAGAAATGTCAAACCCTCAATTAAGGAACCTTCGACACCTGGTGTTGACTGCACAGATTAGACATCAACAGGTTCACTGTCAGCTGGGGATTTCCTAAAGTTTGTTTAGCGGTAGACAGTGATTCAGGTTCAAGGATCATAATCAGGGCAGTTGTGGGATTCAAACCTGTTCAGCCTCACAACAGATCTGCAACTCAGCACAAATGTTTAGATTGGATGCACTAAAAGAATATACTGCGTCAACAGATGCACAATAATATTCCTTGTACTTACAATGTATCAAGAGTAGTTATGGGTGTCTGTCATTTCCTCCATCAATCATTGCCACTGTCCACATGATCATTGATTCATTCCAGGCTCAGAAGGTAATTATCACAACATACAGTACACTACACCATTTTATTACTTTACAGGACCCTCATTTGGCCTGCAAGGACCCTTAGACTTCATTATAAGGGGTTCCCTGGACTCCCTCTTTTGTAAGACAAGGTAAAACCCTGGCAACTACGACTTGAAGCACTGGGCCAGAAGACTGCATCTGGGAGGTGGCCATGACGCTACTCGATCAGGCGAGCATCCACGGCACCACATAACAGTAGTTTCTTGAACATAATGAAGACACATGGTTGAACTTGAGACTTCGAAATGTAATACAATGTTTGTTTATGCTGACATGTGTAATGTAACAGCTACTGTAATAATGTCAATAGCTCCTCCATGTTGCGATGTAATGCTACAATATCAGTACGTTGATGAATCACTACAGCCGAGGTCAAAAGAAAAAAGGATATCTCAAATAATTATTTGGCAAACTTGTAGGAAAAGGAGTATTTTTATATATTTGGAAATAAGAACAAATCCCCTACAGTTAATAAATAAACCAGAAGTTGTCATCCATATACATTTTCTAACTTACTCACCAACTTCTAAAATGCAATTCAAACAAATCCCCTGCAGTTGTCTACAATATCTTTCGTTTTTATCCTTAATGGACTTAAAACAAATATTCATCAGCTACATGTCCAGGGCCTAGTGATATATACAGGATTGCAACGTATGTCACATTTCATTTCTAACAAAGCCAATAAAGGATAAACTTAATAATTAAACTTAGGATTCTGAAATGAATAATATTAAAGGCAACGTGGCACGTCTTTGACCTGTAAAAAACGTCTCTGAAAGACACCAAGTCCCAAACACATCAAAATAACCACTGTCAGCTTCCAGTTTTATCTCCAACACAGCTTCTGACAGATCATTAAAGCAAAGTTTAAATTCATGCTCACATGCCAGGAGAACCGTGATTGCCGACTGGCCGATGTACAATGTTCGTCAGTGGACCTTTGCCATGACAAAGTACAACTCGTATCTTACCGAGTTCTTCATAGATGATTTCGCCATCAGCCGACTGAAGCTGGAAGCGGGCTGGGTAGTGGAATTTGGTTAAGAACGCCATGGTGAAATCCTGCCTCTACAGTCAATCGGAACTTCGATTTGGGTGATGTTATTGAGGATATTGGTGTTGACTACATAACTGTTGTGATTACCGCCTCCCTGAACGATGTGGCACCTTATCTACATCTACCTGCACAGTACACTCTCCATCAGGGGCCGTCTCACAACTGGCACGGCCATTTACCTAATTGGTGACCTTGGCATCAAAATCAATGCTTCAAGGACATTGGATTGATCAGAATTGATAAACTTTCTAAATAAGATTACGTAGTTTCTTAATTTTCTGTTTAAACTTTTGATACTTTCACTTGTGTTTGTTGCAGTGATAAGAAAAAGACAAACATGTATGATATGAAAATAAAAATTAGTGTTTTAGTGTAAATGAGTAAAAGAAAACAAATTAGAATCTAAAATATTTATTGCAACATGTTTGTTCAATTCATTTGATAGATATCTAATCTTAAACAATTTTGACATCTATTGTTGAGACAGTCCCTTTAGTCATTCGCATAAACAAATCCTATCGAAGAGCATCAGGGGTGATAAGTGTTCATATCAGCTGGATGGCCGCATCCTAACCTTCATATATCTATATCTATATATATATCTATATATATATATATATCTATATAACAAAAGGCCGAAGTAAATCTGAAGCATTCATTGAATTGAAATTAAAAGTCACCCCAAATCAAAAGTGAATATTAATAAAATGCTGCAGTGCACACTATCACACCCTTATCTAGGCGGGATGTGAATAATTGTCCCAGGAAGACCAGTGGTCGATAGCGCAAGCAACAGTCCACAGCCCCGGTGCTCAGTGACACACAAAAAGTCAAGTGACATACCGTAACAAAAGAAAACAACATCATTCAGCTTGGGATACGGAGAACGTATTCTGAGAACAGCTCCTCATAGCGTTTTCTGGGTCTGAGCATGACTCCCTAATGGGTCTGAGCATGGATCTCTAATGGATCTGAGCATGGCTCCCTAATGGGTCTGAGCATGGCTCCCTAATGGATCTGAGCATGGCTCCCTAATGGGTCTGAGCATGGCTCCCTAATGGGTCTGAGCATGGCTCCATAATGGGTCTGAGCATGGCACAGTATCACAGCCACAAATGAGAGGTGGTCTTCCATGAGAAAGTAAGTAGGCTTTTTTCCCCTTCTATCCCAGCATCCCTGCCTAGAACAGCCAGAGTGGAGGAGGGAATGAAAGCAGGTCCTGCAGCATGTGGAACACCCGGCATGACTATGTAGGCCACCTCCCCACCCTGTCGTTCATGTCATCAATACATGAACATTCAACACCTCGCAGATCAGTGTGTTCATCCAATCCCCATACTAATCATCCAATCCCCATACTAATCATCCAATCCCCATACTAATCATCCAATCCCCATACTAATCATCCGATCCCCATACTAATCATCCGATCCCCATTATGATCCTTGCAATCACCATTCCCCACATACACATTTCCCAAACCCCTAAAATAATCCATAAAATCCCTAGTTTGCGACAATTTGTTTCCAGCATTTTTGGGATTCATTTTTTAAAAAACCCATTCCATCCCCAAATGGACACAAACTGATCGGCCCTACGTGTTTGGAAAATACATTCATGACTGTCCTTAATGACCATGACAGAGTCAGAGAGGAGTGAGTGACGGCCCATCTAGGAAGCCCATCTACACCCGGGGCAGTGTGTGACGTAGACAGGGAGGTCTACAGCATGACTGGATGCAGCAGCACGACAGCCACCCAGTGAGTGCCGGAGCACACCGTGATAACATCAAGTAGCCACGTCCTTGATCAACTCACTGCTGTGCATTAATTCCTCTTTCGAATAATGAATCCGTACTGGCTATTTTTTTGTAACGAAAGCAACTTTGTGAAATAACTGTATTTTCAAATAATGGCTGAGTGAGGGTTGATCTTGAAATAGTACAACCATGAAAGAGAATGTTTCTTGTAATCTTCCAGCTTTTGTCATGTCAGCCTGTAACAAGCATAAAATACTCATATCCCCCGCCAATATGATATGTTCGGTTGCGAAGCAAGAAATATTGTACTTTTTTCAAATGAAAGTCGTTCCTATGGAAACTCAAAATTAACTTTTTAATGGTCCCAAACTATCAAAAGGCACCAGTTTACCCCTAGACCTATCTATGTGCCAAGTGTGGTTAAGATATTTCTCATGGTTTAAGATATCTCTGAAGTTCTCCGTAAACGAAATGTGACAGACGGATGGACGGAAGGACAGCACCCATTCCTATATCCCCCTTCATCATTGGTTGACAGATTCTGCTATGATGCACCCTTTCAAGGCACACTGACATTCAACCTGCCCGTGCCTGGACTGTCACTGCCTGATCCTTGTCATCTCTTATGATTGGAATGGAGTAGTTGTGTTCTCATTCCCCCCTGAGCTCCTCCATCACAATACCGACTAGCCATCAGTGTGAGCAGCCACTGTCTCGGACATGGGGTACTGGGGTCCAGTCCAAATTTACCACCTGGGTACCTGTCCCCCTATTACCCGACCCTACCCAGGTACCTGTCCCCATATTACCCCACCCCCTATTACCCGACCCTACCCCGGTACCTGTCCCCCTGTTACCCGACCCGACCCTACCCAGGTACCTGTCCCCCTATTACCCGACCCGACCCGACCCTACCCAGGTACCTGTCCCCCTATTACCCGACCCGACCCGACCCTACCCAGGTACCTGTCCCCCTATTACCCGACCCGACCCGGGTACCTGTCCCCCTATTACCCGACCAGACCCTACCCGGGTACCTGTCCCCCTATTACCCGACCCTACCCGGGTACTTGTCCCCCTATTATCCGACCCGAACCTACCTGGGTACCTGTCCCCCTATTACCCGACCCTACCCGGGTACTTGTCCCCCTATTACCCGACCCGAACCTACCCGGGTACCTGTCCCCCTATTAAGCGACCCTACCCGGGTACCTGTCCCCCTATTACCCGACCCTACCCGGGTACCTACTGAAGGTCTCAAGAGTTGGGAACAAATGTCTGATTGGGAATTTTTTTACCACTCTGGTCAAAACTATTTAGATACAGGTATCAAACAACAGATCATGCGTACATTGGAGTTAAATCAAGCTTTATCTTTACTCAAATATATACAAGTCAAAAGGAATGCGTTCATCACCAGAAAGAAACGCGAACTTTAGCAACTTGAAGTGTAACCACTGAGCTATTGTGAATTGTTATCATTAAACAATATACCCCCTGACTAACCACGGGTACGGGTAGTTGTATTGGTACCCAGATCCTACTCTAAAACCACCTGACCCGAGGACCCGTGGACCAGAGGACCCGAGGTACCCGTCCCAGCCCTGCCAAGGTCCTATGATGTTTTTGCATCACAGAAAGATTGACTTCAGAGAAATAACATGTAAAGCACATTTCTGTTTGAAAATCCCTAACTGATTCATGCCAGATATTTGGCAAAAAAGCATGAATCATTTTCAATTTGAAAGTCTATCTATGTTTGATGGTGACAAGAATCAGTTAAATTTCACTAAACTCAACACACAGTATTATACAATGAACCACATGAAAGACTCCATGTATCCCAGAATGCCTGTCATCTGCACTGCTGACATCCTGTGAGACAGCCAATGAAATCAGAGAACACAATGAGACGGCCAATGAAATCAGAGAACACCAATCCCACAGAAACAGTTGCAAAGGGTTTCCTATGGAGAATCACATGCACTTCATGAATCAGCTGTAGTTGTCACTTTACCATTGACTGCCAGGAAACATCCGGCCTACCCCTTACAAAGCCATCAAACAAACCAGCCTGGGGGCCAAAGCTGCCTGCAGCTGACTGTGACTCATGACGCGGACAGTAAAACGTACGTGTGTGTCACAGCAGACATTTCAAGAGTGAGTGAGTGAATTTGACATAAGGCTGCTTTGAACAGTATTTCAGTTTATTGTGCTGCGTCAGCTCGCTGTGTATGGACAGCCTGAAGTGTAGCAGCAGGTCTCTGATGAAAGAAAGACATTGTCCTCGAACATTCTTGAAAAAACCCAATGATGTTTCTGACTGTTGTCGAAAGAAGAAGAAATTGACTGCCACAAAAATAACATTGCTGCAAGGTGTTTTTCTTAAAAAAACAACATAATGGCTCAAAGTTTGTAGGTGTAGATGAGAAACAAATCCTATCTGGAAACAAAATCTCAGCCACAGTACATCTGGACTTGATGGTGACAGGTCATGGTGGCTCTTGCTGCTTAGGAGCAAGTGGAGTCAGTTTCCCCAACACCTGTCAGATATATAGCACTGTACACAGTGACACTTCTTCCTAATTCTCGTATTTCAATTGGGAAACAATTATCCCAGACATCTGACACTGGAAAAAATCTGTCCCCAACCCAAATCAGAACCCCCACTCACCCATCCTCCAAACTTCCCCTTACCTCCCCACCCCCCCGTCAGACTATGTTTTTCCTACCTACCCTGCCAGTGCAGGTGAAGCATACTCATATCTTGTGTGGCGATTGTTGATGCAGATAAGATTGCACGTTTCCCACTTGTACCCTCTACATTCAGACCTAAAACTTATTTCCTTTTGGTAAAGTAATGAAAATATTACTGCAGATTTATACCTTGCATTCAAAATTGAATCTAAAGTCTGGGTTTAAAAAAATATTTTTCAGACCGATAAAAGAATGAAGTGTGAAATATCAGAAAGAAATCAATGTCCTGTTAGTATTTTTTTTCAATATTCAACGTATCTCTTAATGTGTAAATGAATCTTGTTTTAAGAAACTGACAACATGTCCCGAGAAATTGGCCAATATTGGCAGCTCAAGTGATATTTAACCTTGATCCTCTCTTGTTATCATCCTGTGTGTGATAATCAGTAATATCAACAGGTCCAGCCCTCTGTGGGAGATAGCATGTCAACCGGGATGTATTGTATGTTAATACCAGCCTCCGAATCTCGCCCATCACATACCTCCAGGCTCAGAACAGGCCTCAACATGCACGTCAAATTATAGGTCTGAAATATATGTGCTGTCTCTTAAATATACCCACCGGGGTCAACCCTGATATATCAAAAAAGCATATGTTAATACAACAAGTAAGAGGTGGAAGAATCCACTTGGAAATATTTCTGTGACTTTTAAATTTGATGTTGAATATAGTTCTTAAAGTGAATTTTAATCCACATGCTAAAAGTGAACTGAAATCCACATGTTAACAGTGAATTGAAATCCACATACTTAAAGTGAATCGAAGTCCACATGCTAAAAGTGAATTAAAATCCACGTGCTAAAAGTGAATCGAAGTCCACATGCTAAAAGTGAATTAAAATCCATGTGTTAAAAGTGAATCGAAATCCACATGCTGAAAGTGAATCGAAATACACATGCTAAAAGTGAATTGAAACCCACATAACTACAATTAATATTTTGTAAGGACTGAAAATATTTAGGACATAATGAATTACTTCTATGTTCATCCCACCCACCTCATTACCAAAAACACCTGAAGTTTGTTAAATAACATATAATACAAAAAATAGAATGCCTCTTGCATCACAGTTATAATATTTTAACTGACGAAAATCTTCTAATTAACTTATTGTTGCCAGAACTAAAGACTTTTTTATATAGAATAAAATTTAAAATTAAATTAAGTTTTCAATCTTTGATCTTTCATCATCATATTTAAGTCATAAAATAAGTAACTACACTCCCCCCAACTACGTCTGTCTGTGACAATCACATTATAAGCCTCAACAAGCAGCGTGGAGAGATAAGTATTAAACAATATGTATTGTAAGTCTGGAATATGTGACATCTGTACCGCCAGATTGGAAACACTATCTCTCAGCACGTGGACAACAATGGCCACTCTACCTCATCACTTATCTCCGGACTAATCCTCACTAACCCAGGCCACGCCCCCTAGCCACGGCCACGCCCCCTCGCTTGCAGCAATCAACTGTCATACCTACACTATCACCTAACTGATACACCAGTCAAAAGTAAAAACTGGATGACACCAAGTCAACCATTTTGAAGATGTTGAAAGTATCCCGTCATCTAAAGATCTTTACCCTTGCATATTAATATCTATAACATTAAATATGAAATTAATATTCATAAACATATACATATTTATATACTAACATGGGAAATCATACAATGCATCATTTGTTTTCATCTCTGGAATATGTTATTTTGGAACTATAGACAGACATTGTTATACAGTTTTTGTACAAGTAATAATCCTGTCTGCACATTCGCTGATTCATAATGTTTGTAGTCAACCAGACCATGAGTAGTGGGCATGCCTCCTAAGACTAGTTTTATGTACTGAGGTTATGTGTAAGTTGTTTGGGCCAGGAAGGTATCGGGGTGAAACATGCTGTAACACACCAAGTTCTGCCACTGAGGCTCACTTCCATGGTTGACATATATCACTTTTTGTTTTTCCTTCTCATTTTTTGGAAATATTTTCACCATTTTCACTCAGTGCCTTTGATGCGACTCGTTCTGCCTGAATATGGGGCAATTCAATGTCTGAAGTGATAGCCGGACATACACTGAGTGTTTGACAGGAAGAAAATACTAAATCAATGTAATTGGTGTGAAAACTGCTTGTTCAGCATTTCTAACCAGTGACAAAGAAACCAATGACAGGGCATTTTCTTGATACAATCTACTTTGACAGGATATTATATTGTTACTAAATTTGAAAAATATCTTTTGAACAATTGTTTGATAGGCATTACTATGAAGTTGGCGGATGACAAAGTAGACACAATTTATGGATAACAACTTCTTTAATACTGTGAAAAACGACGTTTCGGTATAGATCCTTATGCCGTTGTCAAGCAAGACTCCATAAATTGTGTCCTTTTTGTCATCTTTAGAACATTTTGATGGACAATGTCCCAAGAAATGAACCGATCTGAATATCACCACATATCTACATACATACCATATACCACCTAATAAGCGCCCCGCTTTAATAAGCGCCCACGGCGATATTTGCTAATATATTGGCTAGTGACCAATACCAATTAGCACCCTTACCGATTGATCAATGTACACAAGACTTATTTATTTGTGTATAATATGTGTGTTATATGTATCCTTAAAGGGGAAGTGTACACGCAAAAATCACTTTCTTTTTCTAAACAAAACGCAATTTTAGAATTAGTTAGTATCTGTGTTTGAAAATATACACTCATTTTTTTTCACAGTGAAAGTAGGAAGCTCACAATAGTGTGAAAATGCTATGCTGTTATGAGGCCTTCGTTTTTCGAGCTAAACAGGCCTGAGTTATCCCCCTTAGATTATGACGTAATTGGTGCCAATTCAACTTGGTCCCTGTCTATTCTCAACGCAAAAGATATCAAGTACCAGTTTGCGGTTAAACAACATGGCCTACGATACACTCCGGAGCAGTGGTGACTCAGTATAACACTATGCTGGCTGGCATTGAGACGCTGAAATCACACACCTGTACCTACACCATGTGAAGCGGCTCTAACAAAGCATGATGACGTCATAATGTTTATCAATTGGCACCAATGACGTCATATCGCAAGGGGCATAAGCCTTGGTGTTTTCGTTATGGAAATAGAACACTTGGTAAATGTGAAAAATATAAATCATTTTAATGCAAAAAATATGTTAATTAATTGTGATATTTATATATTTTTGTCTATGACACTTCTAGGTTAACACTTTTAATGTGGAAAGAGTGCAAGAAAAATAGGTTCATTTCCATGTGAACTTGCCCTTGAATTGTGGGAAATTAGATTCTGGAAAAATATATCTGTCGAAAATAAAACATTTCAGGCTGTCAGCATAAACCACAAAATTTACAATCTATTAACCCTGTTGCTTTTCACCAAAATAATATTCTAAAAAGAGCCCCCTATTTCTAATTTTGAGAGTCCCCTGGGCGCTTTTTATGTTGAATACGGTAATATCATTAGCTGAGAACATTATTGGGGTCTTTGACAGGCATTTGGAAGAAGGTGAAGACATGAACTGTTCCTGGATAACTACTCCTTCATTGTTTGTTACAATGTTGCAGACCTACTGCTTGCCTCCTCATCCCATTTACCTTGGTGATGTAGCCTGGAAACACTGTTACACACAATACACATGTTATAGAAAACTAAGTATCCTGTCTTTATAGAACACTCAGTTGTACTTATCTTCAGCCTAAAGATAGTACGCAGTGTGTTGTTCTAATGACCAGTTCACCGACAGTCTGAAGAATCTGACTACATGAGTGAGTGTGAAAGTGAGTGAGTGAGTGTGAAAGTGAGTGAGTGAGTGTGAAAGTGAGTGAGTGAGTGTGAAAGTGAGTGAGTGAGTGTGAAAGCGAGTGAGTATGTACAAGTGAGTGAGTGTGAAAGTGAGTGAATGTGAAAGTGAGTGAGTGAGCCAGTGTGAAAGTGAGTGAGTGAGTGATTGAGTGAGTGAGTGAGAAAGAAACTAACAGGTTTAGTCCACTAGTACTTCACTATTGTGCTGCTAAGTTTGGCAAGGACTATCGGACTAGTGCCAGTTCCTAACGCTGATAATGCATGGAGCAGGGTGGTGTATCGCGGTGCCACTGTACATACACAGGATTAGACAGCAATCAGAAGAGTACCGCAATACAAGATGCTGAGTCGTCAGTTTCAGCTTTAAAATATATTTGTTATTCTTATTTTGGGGTACATTTCATTACCTGTACCCACAGGCACCAAGCATATTCACAGAGGAAGAACATAAAGATCTTTCTACTTTAATGTCTTTCCGACTCTCAACAACTGAACTTGAATCAGTAATTATAAACCTCCGGTGACGTCATCCTATTGTTCTCCAGTAGGGTTAAATCTCATGAACAGGGATTTTATGTAATACCCCTGGGATTTTATAGGTTATTCAAGTCATACTTGCTATATAATGTGTTATAATATCCCAGGGATTTTATATAATGTCCTGGGTATTTTATTAATATAACTTCCGTTTAGATTGTAACATGTAATGAAATGTAAAATCAAATGACAAATGTTTTCTTTATATTCCCGAGGATTGAACTCGCAACCTTCATTTCTGTAGCCCAGTGAGTGTACCACAAGGCTACAGGTGTTGATAAACCACACTGCTTTTTAGAATGTCCTTTTAAAGATCCGTACGCCAGCAACAGATATTTTATGCCCGTTTCCTAAGGTACATGGAAAGTATGTTCAAAACATAAAAATGTTGATAAATGTTGTTTTAAGGTTCAAAATCGGTTTATAAGTAAGATAAACACTTCCCCTCGGGTTTTTATGATATTTAATACCCTTACCCTCAGAAAATCCCTCGGGATGCCGGTTTTAAATATTATAACAACCCTCGGACAAGTTTTATCCTATACATAACACCTACCATAAACCACTCATTTGTATCAGTAAATAACACCTACCCTCAACACCTCATTTGTATCAGTAAATAACACCTACCTTAAACAACTCATTTGTATCAGTAAATAACACCTACCTTAAACAACTCATTTGTATCAGTAAATAACACCTACCTTAAACCACTCATTTGTATCAGTAAATAACACCTACCTTAAACCACTCATTTGTATCAGTAAATAACACCTACCTTAAACCACTCATTTGTATCAGTAAATAACACCTACATTAAACAACTCATTTGTATCAGTAAATAACACCTACCTTAAACCACTCATTTGTATCAGTAAATAACACCTACATTAAACAACTCATTTGTATCAGTAAATAACACCTACCTTAAACAACTCATTTGTATCAGTAAATAACACCTACCTTTAACCACTCATTTGTATCAGTAAATAACACCTACCTTAAACAATTCATTTGTATCAGTAAATAACACCTAACTTAAACAACTCATTTGTATCAGTAAATAACACCTACCTTAAACAAGTCACATAATTTTCCTCACAAACTACATATACAAGCGACATAAGTAGAGAATGATTATCCATTTTCACCAAAGTAGATCCTTTTGCAAAATAGTACAAAATCCACTCTAGGAGTCCGCATCCTGACAACACTATTGCCACCATCTTCCCTACATATAGACAGATAACTACCTGGGAGAGTGGGGAGACCGGAGTTTATTGTGGTATAAGTTGGACCAGTGAACATTGGTCAGTAGTCTATCTCCTCCATGGTCCAACCATGCTTCACCCTTAGTATAAAGTGCAGGCTAAGTACAGGACTGTGCTCTAAGTTCAAACTTCATGGATTTCTGATATAGCCCTAGTCTCAGGTGTATCACTATCTTGTCCAGCGTACCTGTCTCTTTGATCTCTGTCACACACCTGCCCGCCTCAGTAATTAGTAGACACCAGACTTTCACAGTAATTAGTAGACACCTACCTGGTACAGTCATTATTAGATCTATTCCAGCTTTTTTTTTATTTCATAATAATTCTCAGGCCATTTCCTCAGAAACCAACATAAAAACAGTTAATATTGTAGATTGCTTGTTTCTTTCACTGCCTTAGAGGATATGGCCCAACCAAGCCACAGTACTCTGATATATTTACTCACCTGAGAGTGAGTGAGTGAGTTAGTATGGTTTTACACCGCTTTTAGCAATATTCCAGCAATATCACGGGCGGGGACACCAGAAATGAGCTTCACACATTGTACCCATGTGGGGAAACGAACCTGGGGCTTCGATGTGATGAGCCAACGCTTTAACCACTAGGCTACCCCGCCGCCCCTACTCACCTGAGAACTGTTGACCTGAGCTGTCCCCTGTTCCACAGTCAGAATCTGTAACAGACAAAGTTTGAGTGAATAAACCGTCAGACTACAAGCACTGATATCATCTTTAACACGTATGTAATGCTACAGGCTGTCAGCAGGGTAGACGCTGTAGTTCTGTATACAGTGACACAGCAGCAGTGGGCAGTCCGGTGGTTGCAGTGCTAACTTGGCCCACAGCAGCCCACCTGTCAAGATCCGGGGTAGAATAGGTCTTCAGCAAACCAAGCTTGCCGTAAGAGCCAACTATGCTTGCCTTAAGAGGCGACTAACGGGATTGAGTGGTCAGGTTCGCTGTCTTGGTTGATGCATGTCATCGTATTCCAATTGTGTGGATCGATGCTCAAGATGTCAGTCACTGGATTGTCTGGTCCAGACTTGATTATTTACAGACCGCCGTCATACAGCTGGAATATTGCTGAGTGCAGCATTAAACAACGCAAGTGATATAAGAAGTGGAACCTGATTGGTTAATAGGAGGGGCTTAGAAGTGAGGGACATAACTCATTTTGCCATTGGTGGCGCTATGATTGAGCTCAGAAATTCTAGCCTCGTTCGGCAAGGGTGGAAACTGGACTTTTACAGTCAGTTAACTCCCTTGCCTCCGGAGGATGGTTCAAGCCAAGTGAACTGTGAAATGCCTCACTACTTCTGACTACAACACATCTCCCCTCATTCCAACATAAGATTCAGTTGTGTAGCATGGTTGCATGGGTCTGTCTTTCACACAAGGCACTGTGTAGCGCCAACATAGACACTTAGTAAGGCTGGTATCTCTAACAGACATTGAGACAAAAATCTAAACATAATTTAATGTAAGAAGATTGCATACTTCAACAAAGGATTTAATATATAACTAGATGCAGTTATTTTAAAATAACTCTAAATGAAAGGGTATTTTCAATATATTTAAAAAGATACTTTCCATCTTCAACACGTGTGACATGTATGACCTCACAAACCTACATATATTCCCTTGTGACTCAATGGGTGACATTATTGTTCATATCACATGATGTTTTCAACCTTTTTATGTAGGCTCCATGTTGACACATATAGCATATGCTTTGTTCACCATTGTATGTCACGTACACCATTCTGCCTCTGACTCAGAATCCAGTGGCTCGGCTTTGACAAGACATATTTGATAAACACATAAATGTGGATCCCTTGTTGAACAGGAGAGAACAATATACTACACATACTAGGTCAATGACTGTTGACACACGACTACGATAATAAACAAATTTGTTTTAAAAAAAGCATCCTACATCTCCATAAATCATCATTATAAACAAGAACAAAACATTTGTTGTTTTTTCAGTTTAAGCTTGGGACACAGCTTAATGTCATTTACAAGAACATTAAAGTTGTGTAAAGCTTGACAGCGTAGTATGTGACGGAAATATGCAAGTAGCAGACTTTTATTACTGGTGAAACCAACAAACAGTTGGTGGTCGTGGAACTAGGATCATCTTCAGCGTTTACCTGGGATTCGAACCCAGCACCAGGGGATCTGGACAGCTAAGGGACACAACTCTGCCCTATGAGTTTTGGCAGACCACTAGAACATCCATGCCCCGACAGAAACATCCATACGCTGCTGTCCCTAAGGACATTACACATACAGGCTCATTCGTGCACACCGGTTAATTCCCGCCATGGTTCGCTATGAAGATTAGTGGAAAATATTAACACTGCTACAAATAATGTCCAAACTTTATCAAACTGAATTAGAAAACATATTTACGATACCTTCAGACCTTTTCTTTTCCATTCTAAAAATATTTTTTAAGTCACAATGTAAACAGTTTTAAAAACTTGGGTAGGAAAAGAGCTAATATTTGAGTTAACATTTCGTGACAAGCAAACTGGTGTCACAGTCAAATGATGGACAGCTCTTCAATACGACAGGAGGGAATACACACTGGTTCAGTCTAGGCTAATATTACCAAATATATCATGCCATATCTTTGTCATACCTAAATACGTACAAGAATTAAGCAAATATCTTGTTTTATATAACATTGTGTGAAATGGGCTTGTGCTAAAATACAAAACACATTTCGTAAAAATAGAGGCATTTGTCATTTTCTGAATATGGATCAAACATTTAAACCGACCAGAACATGGATCATGGACTACGTATATCCTACAGAGTGAGTGAGTGAGTGAGTGAAGGAAAAGTTGGAAGAATGACGTTGGATGATAAATATAATATCACCCTCATGTCTCAGCCTCGGAGTTTTCCCACTTTTATCAACTTGTGTTAATATATTTGATATCAAAAGATTCTCTATAATTACACTTGACATAATAAGAGAATCAGTTTTGAGTAATAAAAAACCCATCCCTCTCAAAAGTGTAGCATATACATATGTATTATTTACAACTCCTACATACGCTACAGAAGTGTAGTATTTCTAGCAACTGCACTTGGTGATGGTGGCATGCACGTCACTTCTCAACAGTTTTGCAAACACGACTTATACAGCTGACACTATTGACTCAACCCGTTTGGGCATGGCAGTACTTGTTCCACACAGGGTCTACCTATCTACCTAGAAACGAGTCAAAATATCCTATTTCTACCTGTTGTTGATTGTTCAGTCACCCTTCAACCTACTTCTCTTTTTATTCTATTTCAACAGAAGCTAAAACAGCGCAGGCCGCAGACTTACATCACTGGTGAAACCTACGAGCTGAGTGGTGGACAAAGGATCATCAGCAGCAACAATATAAGTTTCAAACCCAGAACAGGGAGCTTGACAACTAAGGGAGACAACTCTGCATATTACACTTTCAATCTACTTTTCATTCAAAAAGTTCAACAACTAGCTGCCTTTATATAGAAACAGCGACCATTTATAAGGAGACAGCAACTGTTTATATAGAAACAGCGACCATTTATATAGAAACAGCGATGGTTTATATAGAAACAGTGACCATTTATATAGAAACAACGACCGTTTATATAGAAACAACGACCGTTTATATAGAAACAACGACCATTTATATAGAAACAACGACCATTTATATAGAAACAGCAACCATTTATATAGAAACCATGACCGATTATATAGAAACAGCAACCATTTATATAGAAACAACGACGGTTTATATAGAAACAGCGACCATTTATATAGAAACAACGACGGTTTATATAGAAACAACGACCATTTATATAGAAACAGCAACCATTTATATAGAAACAACGACCGTTTATATAGAAACAGCGACCATTTATATTTAAACAAACGACTGTATAATATAGAAACAGCGACCATATATATAGAAACAGCGACGGTTTATATAGAAACAGCGACCATTTAAATAGAAACAGCGACCATTTATATAAAAACAGCGACCATTTATATAGAAACAACGACCGTTTGTATAGAAACAGCGACGGTTTATATAGAAACACCGACCATCTAAATAGAAACAGTGACCAGATACAACGCCGTCTTCCTTTACAGATGCACAATCTCATTATTGTCCTGTAAACATGTTTCAGGGGGTGAAGTGTGAGATAACGTATCCACTTACAAATATCACAAGGAAGCAGCCCCGAAAGTACCGCTAGTTTTTAGCCTCTGGGCTCATGTGGATGTGAGACGTGATCCAGTCATTAATCTGAACAAACTGTCTACACATCCATAGTGCCGCAGTGTCTCACATTGTAAATAGACCTCATCAAAATACGACTAATTTCTGGTTTCTAGATATACAGTGTATTCCTTCCCCACAGGTAAACGTTCACACAGGTGAGCCATTTGTTACCATGACACTTTGCCGATGGCATGCTGTAGATCTACAGCTACAAGTCGACATTTCCTGGAGAGTTGACTGACCCCTGCTCCAATATCTCCCCTCCCAGAAGCAGGTGCTTGCTCCTATAAATACCAAACACACCTGTTCAGGTGAGGCTCCACATGTGACCGAATCCCGACCACTTCCCTAGTTCCTACACAGTAACAGCAATACCCGACCACTTCCCTAGTTCCTTCACAGTAACAGCAATACCTGACCACTTCCCTAGTTCCTACACAGTAACAGCAATACATGACCACTTCCCTAGTTCCTACTCAGTAACAGCAATACCTGACCACTTCCCTAGTTCCTACACAGTAACAGCAATACCTGACCACTTCCCTAGTTCCTACACAGTAACAGCAATACCTGACCACTTCCCTAGTTCCTACACAGTAACAGCAATACCTGACCACTTCCCTAGTTCCTACACAGTAACAGCAATACCTGACCACTTCCCTAGTTCCTACACAGTAACAGCAATACCTGACCACTTCCCTAGTTCCTACACAGTAACAGCAATACCTGACCAGTTCCGTAGTTCCTACTCAGTAACAGCAATACCTGACCACTTCCCTAGTTCCTACACAGTAACAGCAATACCTGACCACTTCCCTAGTTCCTACACAGTAACAGCAATACCTGACCACTTCCCTAGTTCCTACACTGTAACAGCAATACCTGACCACTTCCCTAGTTCCTACACAGTAACAGCAATACCCGACCACTTCCCTAGTTCCTACACAGTAACAGCAATACCTGACCACTTCCCTAGTTCCTACTCAGTAACAGCAATACCTGACCACTTCCCTAGTTCCTACACAGTAACAGCAATACCTGACCACTTCCCTAGTTCCTACTCAGTAACAGCAATACCTGACCACTTCCCTAGTTCCTACACAGTAACAGCAATACCCGACCACTTCCCTAGTTCCTACACAGTAACAGCAATACCCGACCACTTCCCTAGTTCCTACTCAGTAACAGCAATACCTGACCACTTCCCTAGTTCCTACACAGTAACAGCAATACCCGACCACTTCCCTAGTTCCTACACAGTAACAGCAATACCTGACCACTTCCCTAGTTCCTACACAGTAACAGCAATACCCGACCACTTCCCTAGTTCCTTCACAGTAACAGCAATACCTGACCACTTCCCTAGTTCCTACACAGTAACAGCAATACATGACCACTTCCCTAGTTCCTACTCAGTAACAGCAATACCTGACCACTTCCCTAGTTCCTACACAGTAACAGCAATACATGACCACTTCCCTAGTTCCTACTCAGTAACAGCAATACCTGACCACTTCCCTAGTTCCTACACAGTAACAGCAATACCTGACCACTTCCCTAGTTCCTACTCAGTAACAGCAATACCTGACCACTTCCCTAGTTCCTACACAGTAACAGCAATACCTGACCACTTCCCTAGTTCCTTCACAGTAACAGCAATACCTGACCACTTCCCTAGTTCCTACACAGTAACAGCAATACCCGACCACTTCCCTAGTTCCTACACAGTAACAGCAATACCTGACCACTTCCCTAGTTCATACACAGTAACAGCAATACCTGACCACTTCCCTAGTTCCTACACAGTAACAGCAATACCTGACCACTTCCCTAGTTCCTACTCAGTAACAGCAATACCTGACCACTTCCCTAGTTCCTACACAGTAACAGCAATACCCGACCACTTCCCTAGTTCCTACACAGTAACAGCAATACCCGACCACTTCCCTAGTTCCTACACAGTAACAGCAATACCTGACCACTTCCCTAGTTCATACACAGTAACAGCAATACCTGACCACTTCCCTAGTTCCTACACAGTAACAGCAATACCCGACCACTTCCCTAGTTCCTACTCAGTAACAGCAATACCTGACCACTTCCCTAGTTCCTACACAGTAACAGCAATACCTGACCACTTCCCTAGTTCCTACTCAGTAACAGCAATACCTGACCACTTCCCTAGTTCCTACACAGTAACAGCAATACCCGACCACTTCCCTAGTTCCTACACAGTAACAGCAATACCCGACCACTTCCCTAGTTCCTACACAGTAACAGCAATACCTGACCACTTCCCTAGTTCATACACAGTAACAGCAATACCTGACCACTTCCCTAGTTCCTACACAGTAACAGCAATACCCGACCACTTCCCTAGTTCCTACTCAGTAACAGCAATACCTGACCACTTCCCTAGTTCCTACACAGTAACAGCAATACCTGACCACTTCCCTAGTTCCTACTCAGTAACAGCAATACCTGACCACTTCCCTAGTTCCTACACAGTAACAGCAATACCCGACCACTTCCCTAGTTCCTACACAGTAACAGCAATACCCGACCACTTCCCTAGTTCCTACACAGTAACAGCAATACCTGACCACTTCCCTAGTTCATACACAGTAACAGCAATACCTGACCACTTCCCTAGTTCCTACACAGTAACAGCAATACCTGACCACTTCCCTAGTTCCTACACAGTAACAGCAATACCTGACCACTTCCCTAGTTCCTACACTGTAACAGCAATACCTGACCACTTCCCTAGTTCCTACACAGTAACAGCAATACATGACCACTTCCCTAGTTCCTACACAGTAACAGCAATACCTGACCACTTCCCTAGTTCCTACACAGTAACAGCAATACCTGACCACTTCCCTAGTTCCTACACAGTAACAGCAATACCTGACCACAGCATGACATAGAGAGTGAGTTTGGTTTTGCGCCGCTTTTAGCAATATTCCAGCAATATCACGGTGGGGGACACAAGAAATGGGCTTCACACATTGTACCCATGTTGGGATTCGATCCCGGGTCTTCGGCGTAACGAGCGAACGCTTTAACCAATAGACTACCCGACCGCCCCCAGCATGACAGAGATGTCTAGTAACAGCAATAGTCCACCTGTAGCACCGTTGGGGATGAAGGTATTCACACAATGTAACCATTTAGGGAACTGAACCTAGACTTTTAGATGAACAGCTTAACCACTAGGCTACCCAACCTACCCATGGAACAGTTTGTGTCCAAAACCATCATCCATTACAAAGAATCTTTAAAACTGCTTTCAATCCAATTTCACTCTCTTAACACATGGCTCTAATATTTAAGTCAAAGTGTATCAATAACTGTACATATAGACTTCATCATAACAGTAAATCTGCCTCTGAATAAGGACAAAGTATATGGCATTATGGCGTATCAATGATCTGTAATTACACTAATAAAACACTTCAATCATCTTGTGGTTTCAAATATACTGCTTTGACAAGTTGGGTAGTCATGATAAAAAAATATTTCAAAACATTTTTTTAAATTCAGCTCTAATACAGAGCAAAATATAATGTCCAATAACAGTAAGTTGATTTTGGTAGTGTGTAAAATGCCTCCTCACTAGACTACATGTACTCCCCCTAAAGACCCTCCTCCCTGTACATGCTTGCCTGGATCGCCCTGCATGGGAATGACCTGGTCAGGTCGGGTCGGGTGAAGAGTTGTCTGACACACATCTGCCAGTCGGTCAGACTTGGGCTATAAGTCATGGTACCATGCTACACACCTGGGATTACTGGCCAGGTACTCGCTGGAGGCACTGAGGCTTAGCTGTACACTGCACAAACTTACTGTTATCATTTGATGAAGTGAGTTGGGTTTGATAACAGCTTTGAACACAATTTCAGTTAAATCATAGCTATATTATAGAAACATCATCACACCAAGCAGGTATTCAAACCCACAATTGCTATGGAAAGACAGATTAAACCTATCAAAGTCTGTGCTTACACTGATTCTAGCAGGCTGACACTTGATATTAATTACTTGACAAAGAAAGTCAGGTTGTGGCCCCTGGCTCGTAAGATGAAATGATCTACTGAAGTTTTCTTATTATCTGTGTTAGTTAAACTCAATTCATAATGAACTACATGTTATCAAGTCAAATTAGTTATGAATACCTATTCATACAAGTTTACAAAATGTGCAGATAATTGGGATAATATTGTAAAATGAAACTCATTAATAGAGACTGATGCTCAGGGTTGGAAATTATTATTTTTCATTTTTGAAAGCAACAATGATCTGCTACTGAGATGCTGTCTACCTTATGGTACAAGTAGTTCACAAGGTCATCAGCACCAGGCAGGGTAACAACAAGTACCATCTTTATGTCTTTTGGTATGAGGAAGCCGGGAATTGAACCAGCCACAATCCATTCTCCAGGCAGACATTCTACCCCTTAGACCATAGAGGTGAAGACCCTCTGTGTAATTGGAGCAACCAGTAACTGCTAGATTGACATAAATAATTACACCAAGTTGGCAGAGCGGGTCAGGTCTGAATGTCTGAAATGAAACTTGCTAGGACAGCAAATTGGCCTTTGTGGAATCCTGCTGATATTTTCACAAACTGAAAGTAAGTGATTTGTTTGTTTGTTTGTTTGTTGCTTAATCCTGCACTTAGCAATATTTCAGCTATATGACGGTGGTCTGTAAATAATCGAGTCTGGACTAGACAGTCCCGTGCTTGACATCATGAGCATCTATCCACGCAGTTGGGATACGATGACATGGATCAACCAAGTCAGTGAGCATGTTACAACAAGCATAGTCGCCTTTTACGGCAAGCATGGGTTGCTGAAGCCCTATTCTACCCCAGATCTTCAGAAGTTGAAAGTAAGTGAGTACATGCATGAACAGCAATCAACATGATCGACATACTGTGTACGAAATGTCTGGCGAGATTACGAGGGTGCCAATCAGTTGTCGCAAGTCAGAGTTTTGTCCCACTTTCCTGATAAGAGCGTAGTGCACCCAGCGACCCAGATCTTAACCCCTGGAGGGTCATCTTGTAGAGTCACAGTTCTGTCACAGGCGCTTGCGCTTGATAATTACGTACTTGATTGAAGGGGTGGTCGGGTAGCCTTGTGGTTAAAGCGTTTGCTTATCACGCCGAAGATCTGGGTTCGATTCCCAACATGGGTCCAATGTGTGAAGCCCATTTCTGGTGTTCCCGCTGTGATATTGCTGGAATATTGCTAAAAGCGGCCCAAAATCAAAATCACTCACTCACTCACTCACTCACTACTTGACTGCAAACGGTCTGAATGGCCGAATGGGTACGTCATCCTACACAACACTGTGGAAGGGGTTGGGTTTAATGCTGCTTTGAATTACACAAGTTTAAGTCAGTCAGGGTGTCTCAGTTGTTTTATTTGTGAGGAAATCACAATTAGTGATGAAAATCGGAGATTTCATTTAGATGGAGCCGCAAATACAGTCAAGTCCCGTTAATCCGACATATGGTTGCATATGATTTTGTTTGATAAACAAGCATGTTGGATACACGAAAGTAAGTATGTGATAGATAACGATACAAACACGTAATAAAAATGTTGTAACTTGCTGCAAATAGCCTTGTCTCCCATCAAAACAAGGGCTGTGTACTAACGGGCAGATGACCACGAAGTATGCTGATCATGCACTCATGGGACTGATAATGTATGTCTACAAACTAGCATGGTCACACGCCTTCACACTAAGCAAATACATCTGGGTTTGTGACATCTTCCTGAGGCAAGGGAGTTAACCGACTACAAAAGTCCATTTCCTACCCTTGCCAAACTAGGCTGGAATCATGGAGTTATATTTTGGCTGGACTAATGATTATATGCATAGTCCAATCAAAGTCGCATAATGAAATCGAAACATGGTGTGCAAACATGGAAATTTCGGTCAATTGGAGGATTTGCAGAGCTTGTGTTCCCTAACCCGAGCGTCAAAATCTCTTCATGTTCTTAATCAAGGTGCTCAAGTGATTTCATGTACTTTATGAGTAGGGCCCATTTTATTGCAATAAAGACGTTGATTACAGGACAGGTGGTACACTGACAAGACAGGTGGTACACTGACAAGACAGGTGGTACACTGACAGGACAGGTGGTACACTGACAGGACAGGTGGTACACTGACAAGACAGGTGGTACACTGACAAGACAGGTGGTACACTGACAGGACAGGTGGTACACTGGCAGGACAGGTGGTACACTGACAAGACAGGTGGTACACTGACAGGACAGGTGGTACACTGACAGGACAGGTGATACACTGACAGGACAGGTGGTACACTGACAAGACAGGTGGTACACTGACAAGACAGGTGGTACACTGACAAGACAGGTGGTACACTGACAGGACAGGTGGTACACTGACAAGACAGGTGGTACACTGACGGGACAGGTGGTACACTGACGGGACAGGTGGTACACTGACAGGACAGGTGGTACACTGACAAGACAGGTGGTACACTGACAAGACAGGTGGTACACTGACAAGACAGGTGGTACACTGACAGGACAGGTGGTACACTGACAGGACAGGTGGTACACTGACAGGACAGGTGGTTCACTGACAAGACAGGTGGTACACTGACAGGACAGGTGGTACACTGACAGGACAGGTGGTACACTGACAGGACAGGTGGTACACTGACAGGACAGGTGGTACACTGACAAGACAGGTGGTACACTGACAGGACAGGTGGTACACTGGCAGGTGGTACACTGGCAGGACAGGTGGTACACTGACAAGACAGGTGGTACACTGACAAGACAGGTGGTACACTGACAGGACAGGTGGTACACTGACAGGACAGGTGGTACACTGACTGGACAGGTGGTACACTGACGGGACAGGTGGTACACTGACGGGACAGGTGGTACACTGACAGGACAGGTGGTACACTGACAGGACAGGTGGTACACTGGCAGGACAGGTGGTACACTGGCAGGTGGTACACTGGCAGGACAGGTGGTACACTGACAGGACAGGTGGTACACTGACAAGACAGGTGGTACACTGACGGGACAGGTGGTACACTCACAAGACAGGTGGTACACTGACAGGACAGGTGGTACACTGACAGGACAGGTGGTACACTGACGGGACAGGTGGTACACTGACAGGACAGGTGGTACACTGACAGGACAGGTGGTACACTGAGAGGACAGGTGGTACACTGACAGGACAGGTGGTACACTGACAGGACAGGAGGTACACTGACAGGACAGGTGGTACACTGACAAGACAGGTGGTACACTGACAGGACAGGTGGTACACTGGCAGGTGGTACACTGGCAGGACAGGTGGTACACTGACAAGACAGGTGGTACACTGACAAGACAGGTGGTACACTGACAGGACAGGTGGTACACTGACAGGACAGGTGGTACACTGACAGGACAGGTGGTACACTGACAGGACAGGTGGTACACTGACGGGACAGGTGGTACACTGACAGGACAGGTGGTACACTGACAGGACAGGTGGTACACTGAGAGGACAGGTGGTACACTGACGGGACAGGTGGTACACTGACAGGACAGGTGGTACACTGACAGGACAGGTGGTACACTGACAGGACAGGTGGTACACTGACAGGACCGATGGTACACTGACAAGACAGGTGGTACACTGACAGGACAGGTGGTACACTGACAGGACAGGTGGTACACTGACAGGACCGATGGTACACTGACAAGACAGGTGGTACACTGACAGGACAGGTGGTACACTGACAGGACAGGTGGTACACTGACAGGACAGGTGGTACACTGACAAGACAGGTGGTACACTGACAGGACAGGTGAGTGCTCCCACTATCAGTCCCCGGTTCACCTGCTCCAGGCCTGAACCTCACTAGAGGTTAAAATCCGGTTAACCTACAGCAACCCATTCATCCAGTGAACATGAAATATGAACCGTAATCACCAGCTAATCACACACCAATACATCCTGTAGCCTGCAGTTATCACAATGCCACACCTGTGAAGGACCGGGGTTGAATAGGTCTTCTGCAACCCATGCTTGTCGTATAAGGCACTGTGCTTGTTGTAAGAGGCGACAAACGGGATCGGGTGGCCTGAGGCGCATTGACTTGGTTGATTGTGTTTCAAGTGCATGGATCGATGTGGATCGATGCTCAAGATGTCAATCACTGGATTGTCTAGTCCAGACTCGATTATTTACACCGTCATGAAGCTTGAATATTGCTGAGTGCGGCGTTAAACAACAAACAAAACAAAATACACAATGTCAAGGCACCAGCAGCCAGCTACACAAATCTACACACTGCTCACAGTATCACCTATATAATGCATACATTCACAGTATGACAAAAAACAAAATCATCAAAAAGTGAAACATCAATACAAATAAAAGTGCATGTGGATGAGTTTTAAAGCATGACCTGGTTCACCTTCTTCGAACTGTATGGGTGCGGCGTTCTCCCAGTCGAAGCAGAAGTCCATGCTGTCCTGGCCGAGCAGTTTGGAGTACATTTCCCGACATGAGATGGAGATATCACACGACATGCTGTCACCCTGACAAGCTGGTCGAACAATCAGATAACCACCACACATACATCACAACTGGTCCATCGGATTGTTATCAATTTCATTATGGCTCCAATAATCACAAGTCGTAATAAAGATATTAGCCATCTATTGGCCATGACATCACACTGTTGCCAAAATTACCCGCTAAGAAACAAACCTAAGCATTTTGCGTGACTTTACCACCTTTGGAATATTGGCCTTGAAATAGCCAGTTTGCATACTGAAATGTGGGAGAAGTAACTGCATAATTCTGTGACTGCTGTTATCACAGATTGCTAATTGTGTGAAATATTGTGCAAGACATGCCTGTTTGTAACAAATCTTCCATGTGCTGATGACAGAAAAAGACACTTAAATCCCAGCTGTAACCATCTAATGAGCTGAACATCTCCCATCAGCTGATTCATGACACAGCATGAAGAATAATTATTTGGTCAAGTTATTCGGACTCATTGGTGTTGTGAAATCGTTGAAGGCTCTTTCATGACACAAGACGGTTGCCCCAGAATACAGTCAAGTACTGACACATTAAAGTAGTGAATATATCTCGTATCACACGCAGGAACAATGCAGTGCTGGGAGTGACAACAATCAATCGTACAACCCGTCACCATGTGCAACACAACTGTACAACCCGTCACCATGTGCAACACAACTGTACAACCCGTCACCATGTGCAACACAATTGTACACTTTGAACACACGGACCTACGGACATGAGAGCTGGCTCAGGGTATCCTATTCAAGCTGGTTCACTCACATATTGTCCTCAGAAGTCGGGAACTCGTCTTTGACATGTCTTCATCACAAATTGGTCCATGATGTATATTTGTAAATCTTGATGCAGATTTTGAGGTATTAACAATCACTGTGATTCAGGGGAGTAATCTCTTCACATGAAAAACTCACAGGTATCAAACGAACTCAATATCTCCCAGCAGATCCATTCACCTGTACAGGTGTGCCACTAGTGCTGGATGCTCCTACAAGTCCACCAACAGGTGCCCTGAATGTAATATCTCACCATACTTTCTGCTATTCTGTCAGTGTCCCATTTCCCAACACAGATTATTGACTGTTATTTATATGTCCGTCTTCCAATTCCTATGGTACTAATGACAGGCTGGTCTGACACATCAGGAGACCAACACTGGCCATGGGTAACTCGCTTCTCAGAACAGCCCACAGTCAGCAGCCCCCCTGTATGCAGGAGTGTGGGTCAAGCGGGCAGCCTTCTCCTGTCCATGCATTGTGGCGGGGTCAGAGAAGGTGATGTCTCTTCTATATACATCATGGCTGTTGGAAGCAGATGTAAAACATGCCTATCCCCTTCACTGTCCGACCTCACAGAGATCATGTGACTACACTGCAGATCATGACAAGTTAGAAGTAGGTAATATATTGTTGCATTGAGTTTTGCCTGGCTATTTACATAACCTTGATAAAAGCTGCAAGTCATCAATCTTTTAAATGGGTCTGTGTTGCCCAGATGTCTTGATGTAGTAGGACTTGATGTATGCACAGATTTGTAAATGTTCAAATTAGACTTGACTGTGAGTGAGTGAGTGAGTTGGGTTTAACACTGCTTTTAACAGTATTCCAGTTATATCACGGTGTGGTAGCTTAATGTGGGAGGAAAGCCTGAGGTGATGTGTATCACTTCGGTGAAACCCACAAGCACGGGTATGGTGCTGACAAACCTAGAAGTATAATCGGGTTGAACCGGTAATCGAATCCACAATCATAGGTTTCTATGCCCAAGGGACAGCTGATCAGCGAATCGCGGGGCCTTAGACGACTGGGCCAATCGTGCCCCCAGACTTGACTGTGAACATGTTGTAATCCTTTATTGAGCAACAATAGAGAAGCATGTGACTGAACTCTGGTCGACAGTAGTCGTCCAGTGTAGCAGGAACCTAGCACCAATGTCTGACAGTGTTTTCACTAGTATGTTCCTTGCATGCTGGTATTTCCTTCCCTAATAAATCTGTGGGAAAATAATGAGAGCTAAGTAAGTATGAGTACAAGCTCCCAAGTACCCCGTACTTGTCACATTAGCCAAGTCTGATTAGGAATAGGTATTTACAATGTGTGACCTGATCGCATTCATAATCCCAGGTGGCCGTTGCTCATGCCATCAACAACTGGTTTGGGTTCCAATCTGACTATTTACAGGCTGTAGTGATGTAGATGGAGTAGTGCTGACAGAGCTTACTGCACTCAAAAAGTGAGAGAGAGAGAGAGAGAGAGAGAGAGAGAGAGAGAGAGAGAAGAGAGAGAGAGAGAGAGAGAGAGAGAGAGAGAGAGAGAGAGAGAGAGAGAGAGAGAGAGGGTAACAACAAGTACCATCTGATGACTGAACCATCAATCTTCCAGTTTCCGAGCGGACACTCTATTTACTTTAATTCACCAAGGTTTTCAGTTAGACAACCCTCTATCTTCCCAATGTTGAAGCACAACCACAGCTGATCCGACACATACTCCACTGTTATGGGGGCAGGACTGGGACTGGGACTCAAATAACAATGGGCTGACAATTAGTCCCTGATTGAAATCAGTGTCAGTTTGTTAAACTTTCTTATAACACAAAACTAGCAAGAACCAGAGAATTTCTTCATTTTCAGAAACTGAAGAAGTCTAGATTTGTTGTGTCTTACACACCTGTGGGTTGGAAACACTTTTGAGATATCTGGTATGAAACATGCATGAGATCAAATTCCAGGCCTGTGATTGGCTACTCCATGGTGATGACCTCAGGACTACTTTCCTGATCATAAGTCATTGATAAGTTACTTGTGCTTAAGATGAATGTTCACCCACGTCTGTGTTGAACATTTTGGTTTAGAGTGTTACCGCCTGGATGCCACAGCGACATATATGTCCCTCCTCACCAACCCTCACTTCCAAGTCAAATAAAATTACATCAAGCACACTAATACACTTCAGACGGTGAATTCTGTGGGAAATTCCCTGTTCTGTGATATGATCCACTGTCAGTTTAGGCAAATCAAAATTGCTGAAAACTGACCACTAAAAATTAGGTCCATGAGAAATCTTGCAGTTTTTTATACATTACTAAATCACTATTCATGGCGTTTTAAATTACTGTATGTTTAGAAATCAAAATATCGGATATTTACTCGAATATTAGTGATCACGGGTATCTGTTTTTCATCAAATCACTAATATTACTTCTGAAACGTCGCTGATAAGCCTAGAATTGTTTTGAATGTTTTGCAAAATATGCAAACACAAACGCCAAAGTGCACTTTCCGGCATATTGTATAGTGTTTACATAATTTTGTTTCACATATTGGATCACGTATATATTTATAATACAATACATACATCTCTGAATTCTTCATACATTTTAGTACCATAAGGCAAATGGTCTTTGTCACCACTACAAATTATCTACCAGTATCTCCATGAAATCAAGTGAAATAAACAAGGTGTGGAAACAAACACTGTGATCGGAAAACTGTACTTGTTTGAAATGTAAACAAAGCAAAAGCCAGATTTTACACTGTGTAGCATTTTCTCCTATTTTGAGAGATCCATTCATCTAACTGGTGCATACATTGGCTTACTTGGGCTCCCTCTGGCTCACTGAGAATATTCATGGGAAGAGTTTCGTAGCACGAATTATGCTATAAAAAATATATTCATTACAATGATTAGGTAAATTTAGACTAATTCTCTTGGTTACATTGGAAAACTTTTAAAAAAACATAACAGTAAGAAGTAAGGATAAGAATTTATGGATGAACAACTTTTTAATTACAATTAAGGGAAGATAACAGTAAGAAGATTGTCAGATTGTTTCTGATTACTTACATGACACATCTATGAAAATACGACCCCTCGATCAAAGTAAATGCTCCTCTTAAAATCCTGCGAACTGCGCTATTTTGTAAAGTCTGTCATCGGTAGTGATGTCACACAAAAGTGAACAATGTTGTACATATTTGGTAATTACTTTGAGGTGAAAATTATGAACTCAGCATCAAGTGGGTCAATACATGTTCTTTAATCTTATCTAGTTTGCAGTATCATCATCACCTTGATAATCCACAGATATGGCGGGAACCATTTTGTGTAGGGGCACATTATTTATGAGTAGTAAGCAGCATGTCAGATGGCGTCACTCGTGACTATCGTGTTGTTTAACGTGACCATCGTGTTGTTTAACGTGACCATCGTGTTGTTTAACGTGACCATCGTTTTGTTTAACGTGCCACTGACATCATGTGATGAGGATAAAATGCATCGATTTGTTGTTCAAAAGGTGTGATTCTAGGATGTGTAAGAAACCGATTACTGCACTTGTGCCTGTCAGACACTATTTATAAACAACTTGTTGTTTCAAAGCATAGCTTACTCGCTTTCGCTTGTTAGATATGTTTTGAAACAACTCGTAAGATAAATGGTATCTGACAGACACTTGTATCTTCAACTCTACAGTGTAGAGTAGCTTGGGATTGATTGGAGGTTTTCGTTCCAGGGTCTGTAGGAGAGATATCTCCCACACTGGCCCGGTAAGGGGAGATAACTGTGACACCACCACTGCCGTTCCACAATTTGTTGAGGAGTACAGGTTTAATTCTACCAATCTAATATACATAATCTTGAGCAAAGCTGAAGTTGAGCAGAGAGTCATGCATCACGGCATAGAAGTACTTGATACCCCAGAGGGACCGAGCAGCGGAAGCGGCCATCTTGACAGATATCCTTACAACTCCTATTGACATTAAACGTTGGTGTTTAACTAACTCTTACACAACATTGACATACGGATATCTACCATCAGGCTCTTTTACCTACTTAAACTTGGTTCCGACAGGAAACTTGCAACATATATCTCATTGGTCCTATAAACAAGGCCTCTTGACCATCAGTAGTAAAAGAGGGGAAAACTAGGAGATTAAGAAGCAAGAAGAAGATGAACCAATGTTTATCAACACAATACAGGATTCACAATGGGACAGCTTAGCAATTGGGCAAACAAAATTTTGTCATAAATGTTAATATATCCTTTTCATTAACTTGATGAGAAAAGCAATATATTGCTTTGGCAAATTAAAGTATTAATTTTTCAATGACAACACTGAGATTCTAAGTGATTTTCCTGAACGTCATCTTTGAACTTGTAAAATCTGCTTGAAAACCTTGGTGCCTAGTTTGATCTGTTGTCTCGGGATAGTGCCATTCATTGTCATGACACATGCATTGATTCAGTTTATCATTTCAACCTGTGTTGACTAATAATGCATATATTCTCAACACAAAAAAAATAGAAACATGTAAAGAAGTATGTATGTTAAGAAGAGATGTTTCCAATGTGTTACAAACAGTCACGTGTTACCACAAAGTGTCTTTATTCTTATCACACAATGCTGCACATGATTTCCAAACTTTACACGCTAATCCTGCACGAGACAAATGATGCATCTGGAGTCATGGATCTATGACGTCACATGTGATGCCTTCATGAGCGTCAGTTCACGTAACATAAAGGTATATTGGTTTGTGCATCGAACCAATCTTATATCTCTTGAATACGAGTAATTCTTCATATATTAACCAAAACGTATGGTATACACGTTTCTTTTGTCAGTGAGTATATAATAAGGTGGTAAGCATATTTTATAATTTATAAACATGAAAATTAAATTATGCTTAATAAAGATGGGGTCTGCAGCTCCCCAGGTTTTGGTTGTGTGAGTGGGTGAGCGTGCATCATAAACCTGGAATGTGATCACCATCTGCACATTTACAAGGAATCACAGTCATATCACGTGAACATATTGTCTTTTAAACATGTGGGCCAAAAATCCTGTATTGTTTATACACAAGTCTAAATTTATACGTGGGAACACCAGCTCCTAAACTGAGGTCAGGAAACATATTTACTGTAGTGAAGGAATAATAGCTATATCACATCCTGCGGCAACGGAGACAGGCATCATCCGTCTACCTAAGATCATACCGCCACTGCTGCTGCCACACGGGGGGAGGGGGGAGGGGGGCTGCTGTTCATTAACACAAATAATAGTCCTCAATGCCAGTTATTTTCCGTCCCTCATCTTTGGTGGTGGGTTAAAGTGCAGGAGAGTATTAACGTACATTTCCCCCAATACAGGATCTGGCATGGGAGTCGTATATAGCAGTCTGTGACTTTAGTCACTTGTCCCAAGCACCTGGGTCTAGTCACACATCTTCCCGTTATCCTCATCAGAAACACCACTGTTTGTTAAAAGACAATAACACACAGCACAGTTTGGGCACAACTTGATGTAGTACTATATGAGTGTTATTCACCAGACTAAGATATGTACTTTATTACAGAATTTTCTGGACAAGAGCTAGGTTTCAAAACAACAAAATATTGTTAGATATTACGTTGTCTCACTAAAAAGAAATAAAACTACTGAAATAATGACTAAGTCTGGTGGAGGAAATGCCGACCTAGAGCTGCCTCATTACACAGCTGGGAGATGTGTCTCTTGTCACTGACGGGGACACCTTCCTCGGGAATACCTGTCTTTGTTTGTTGTTGTTGTTGTTGCCACACTCAGCAATATTCCAGCTATATGACGGTGGTCTGAAATTATTCAAATCTAGACCAGACAATCCAATGATTGACATCGTGAGCATCGATCCACGCAACTGGGATACAATGACATGCATCAACCAAGTCAGCAAGTCTGACCACCCAATCCCGTTAGTCGCCTCTTACAACAAGGGGAGTTGCCTCTTACGACAAGGGTAGTTGCCTCTTACGGCAAGCATGGGTAGCTGAAGACCTATTCCACCCCAGATCTTCACGGGAATACCTGTACTCATTAAGGTTAAGTGATCTCTCAGTTATAGAACATGACTCTGAAGGAGACAGCCCAGCACTACTGAGTGGTCTCCGAGTATCTGGTAGCATCACATTGTGTCCTGATCATTGCTCATGCTATCAACCCATGGTGTGTCTGTCCCCGACTTGAGTCCCTACAGAACAATCACATTACACAATGAATGGACTATTGTTAGCAATGACGTTCCTTTAACAAATAACACAGAATTAACACCAATAATTAACTGATTTGACCATCAAACCCCAAATGATATCCTCAATATAGAACATCAAAGTGAAACAGTTTCATTCACAGAGCCGCCGGGACAACACAGTCTCCCAGCGAGATGAAGCTTCCTTCCCCAGCTGATTCATCTGCAGCAAGACGCCAGCGACGGACTCCGTGACCAGGACAGACAGGCAGACATGGGATGCGGGGGAGCCAATTAAACGTATCAATAGTGACGCTCCTACCACATCATCAGTGACTAATGTTACCTGTATCTGCAGCCACACTATGTTTGATATGTTGCATAAAGTTGACAGTAAGTACATTCTTGTAGTCCATCATCTGAGGTTGATAAGGATGGCTATCTGTAGCTTGTAATTGTTTCAGTGATGTAACATTAAAATTATATTGTTACCAGATCATCTGTGATAAACAATGATAGCTGCAGCCATGCTATTGAAATATAAGTCCATGGATGTTAAGTAATTCTATTCTCCTCATAAATAGGCAAATCTCTGACATGTGACTCAAGTCCCTTATAGGGACAACTTGCTCTAATTACTTAATCTAGAAATAATGATTTAAACTCATAAATATTGCCTTACAGACTTGTGCAAGTCTACCAAACCATATCCATGTTTCAATAATGTGACAGAAAGATTACTCTTCAACAATCATCTGTGAATAACAATGATATCCGCAGACAATACTCAAAAGAAGTTAAAAAACACCTGATGACAGATTAACTATAGTAATATGAAATAATAGTGTTTTTTATCTTCTTTTGAGATAATATATTTGATATGCTTCAGTACAGCTATTCAAAAACTATCCTCACAGTGACTGCTGACACCCAGGACAGTGACTGCTGACACCCAGGACAGTGACTGCTGACACACAGGACAGTGAGTCTCACAGTGACCACTGACACCCAGGACAGTGACCGCTGACACCCAGGACAGTGAGCCTCACAGTGACCGCTGACACCCAGGACAGTGAGTCTCACAGTAACCGCTGACACCCAGGACAGTCAGCCTCACATTGACCGCTGACACACAGGACAGTCAGCCTCACAGTGACTGCTGACACCCAGGACAGTGAGCCTCACAGTGACCGCTGACACACAGGACAGTGAGCCTCACAGTGACTGCTGACACACAGGACAGTGAGCCTCACAGTGACTGCTGACACACAGGACAGTGAGCCTCACAGTGACCGCTGACACACATTACAGTCAGCCTCACAGTGACCACTAACACCCAGGACAGTGAGCCTCACAGTGACTGCTAACACCCAGGACAGTGAGCCTCACAGTGACTGCTGACACCCAGGACAGTGAGCCTCACAGTGACCGCTGACACACAGGACAGTGAGTCTCACAGTGACCGCTGACAGCCAGGACAGTGAGCCTCACAGTGACTGCTGACACACAGGACAGTGAGCCTCACAGTGATCACTGACACCCAGGACAGTGAGTCTCACAGTGACTGCTGACACACAAGACAGTGAGTCTCACAGTAACCGCTGACACACAGGACAGTGAGCCTCACAGTGACCGCTGACACACAGGACAGTCAGCCTCACAGTGACCGCTGACACACATTACAGTCAGCCTCACAGTGACCACTGACACCCAGGACAGTGAGCCTCACAGTGACCGCTGACACACAGGACAGTGAGTCTCACAGTGACCGCTGACAGCCAGGACAGTGAGCCTCACAGTGATCACTGACACCCAGGACAGTGAGTCTCACAGTGACCGCTGACACCCAGGACAGTCAGCCTCACAGTGACCGCTGACACCCAGGACAGTGAGTCTCACAGTGATCACTGACACCCAGGACAGTCAGCCTCACAGTGACCACTGACACCCAGGACAGTGAGTCTCACAGTGACCGCTGACACACAGGACAGTGAGCCTCACAGTGACCGCTGACACCCAGGACAGTGAGTCTCACAGTGACCGCTGACACCCAGGACAGTGACCACTGACACCCAGGACAGTGAGCCTCACAGTGACTGCTGACACACAGGACAGTGAGTCTCACAGTGACCGCAGACACCCAGGACTGTGAGCCTCACAATGACTGATGACACACAGGACAGTGAGCCTTACAGTGACCGCTGACACCCAGGACAGTCAGCCTCACAGTGACCGCTGACACACAGGACAGTGAGCCTCACAGTGACTGCTGACACCCAGGACAGTCAGCCTCACAGTGACTGCTGACACACAGGACAGTGAGCCTCACAGTGACCGCTGACACACAGGACAGTCAGCCTCACAGTGACTGCTGACACCCAGGACAGTCAGCCTCACAGTGACTGCTGACACACAGGACAGTCAGCCTCACAGTGACTGCTGACACCCAGGACAGTGAGCCTCACAGTGACTGCTGACACCCAGGACAGTCAGCCTGACATTGACCGCTGACACCCAGTGACCTGACCCATAGATGAAGTACAAACTGCACATGCTTATACCTCCAGGTGGCGCCATTGTAGACCAAACTGATCCCAGTCTATAACAAGTATTTGTTTTCCCTTTTGCTTGAGCTGGGTTATGAACTGATGTGGCTTGTGTTGCATATTGATTTGTTATAAATTCAGCTTCGATTCAAAATCTGATTTTTAACATGATCAAATATTTGAACATTGAAATGTTCTGTATCCAAAAAGGGATCGAGGTATTACAAGGATCGTGTACAAGGAACTGAATTAACAATCATAGAAATCCTCTCGTCATGGCGGTGGGGTATAGATCCATGTATGCCATCCATGAACTTTGGCAATACTGGGTACTGGGAATTACAGGAGTGTCCATGAATTACAAGACATAATGGCAACATCAAGGACGTTCCTGGTCTGGAACAAAAAGGTCTGGAAAATCCGACGAAGGAGAATGGAATCCACAGCCAGGACCCCTGGACACACGACCCCCCCCGGATCTGCCATTGCACTGCCTCGTATTATCTTTGCACCTCATCTTATGCGACTCCCCTTTAAAACCAGACTTAGAAATCCATGCGAGTCCACGACTACTATATTATCTAAATTATGCTGAGGATAAATAAAAATTCCATAATGGTAGTCGTCATTGCCGACTTACTTAGCAGTTGGGTGATACTATTCTAAACCTGTCTCAATTCTTCAGTTTTACTACAAATTGGAACTGAATAAAACAGAAAATCAAACATAGTAGATATTTCTGTTTCAAGAAGAACAAACTTCAGACCACAAGGGCTCGTGAAATATGGTTTCTACTTGTCTTGAAAAATTAATTTCTGATCCTGCTAGTTCCGACTGAGACCACATTCCGGGAAGACTGGGATGATACACTTACCTTTTGTCAGAAGTCCCTGCAAAGCCTTGGCACTTGCATAGCGACAGTCGGACCGGAATCGGAAACTAGGAAAGTTGGAACTGTTGTAACCTCGGGGGTAATATCGCTGGTATGTGCGATAACTATTCTGAGCAGGCTGAAGTGACCGATTCCTCTGTCCCAGCGGACCGCCATGTTGGTCTGTCTGCTGCGGATGGTAGTTGCTTGGGTAACCAGCAGTTTCCGACTGCATGACGACAGTCGGAGTTGCAGGCTGGGTATTCTGCTGCTGATGTTGCTGTTGCTGTGGTTGCTGATGCTGCTGTTGCCATTGGCATTGCTGGTTTGGCCACTGATATGCCCGGTCGTACATAATTCAAATCGAATTCAAACAAGATTTTATCGTTTCTGTCTCAAAAACTCAAACCATCCTCAGAATAAATCCTCAATGTTCTTCCTTGTACGTCCTTGATTGCGAAATTGCAAAAGATAAAGTTCTTCACAAAATTGAACTCAAGGATGAGAAAACATGTGTGAAATGAGGCAAGTCAAAGTGTAGCATATGGGTAAAGTCCCTCTATCGGCTGCTTCCTGAACACAGGGAATCAAAGACCAGTAACTCAATGTGGCCCTGGACTCACGCCGCGGTACATCCCAATTGTCACTCAGTCAACCTCTGGCCAATAGCAGCACATCTTCACATCAGGGATGTAGCTTACTTCAAATCTGACATCCACCAACCAATCACTGACACTGAATTGTAAAACATACAGCGCTTGAGTGAAGTTGTGCAAGGTACCCAGGCACACAAACACCTAGATGGTCATTTAACACTCTTAATTACAGCCCCAACAAACAGATTAACACTTAGCATCATTGTCACTACTTGAGCAGAAACAACAATCACATCATCCTCCTTAATATTGTACTTAAACATCTTTCTTAAGGGCTCTGTACACGTCTTGATGTCAGCCATGTGGGCTGGAGGAGAGGGTAGGATACACAATGGCCTGATTTACATACAATAGCGAGGATCATTTGACACCCCGATGGGTGTGGACGGGTATTAGTGGCCGACAACTCGACACAGTGTTGGATCTGCCGTTGTTAGTGTTGAAAGTTGATGGACGAATGTTTGGTCAGATATACTAATAGGCTTAATGTGTTAGCCTTGAATGTGACCCGGCAGGATAGGGGTAGATTGTGTTCACATTAGCGTTACTTAGCGTTCTTCTGGATGTGTTTTCTAATACTAAGCACGCTTCTGTGATATCGACAACCGGAAGAGAATGTCATCGTTGTGGCTTCTCAGATCTTTATTACCATAATTCTCATCAGGGTGGGTTTTTTATTTGTCTGAAGTTTATGAATATTTGTTAAGAGTATCTTATTTCAATATTTCAGACAGGCTATCCACAAGACTCTGAAACAATATAATCATTCGTAAAGGCTTTCTAAACTTCACATTTTCAAAATCTGGATTTTTTATTATTTTTGTTGTTGTAATGAAACATAAAAAAAGGGTTGCTGAATACTACATACATAATCATTTACAATACTATGTTTAGTTTTTAATTTAAAAACTATTAGCACTTACATAAATAATATACATTGTATTTCAACACATATTTTGTTAACCTACAGAAAAACAAGAAATTAGCATGACTAGACTTGTCTTCTTGTCCACACAGCCTTCTTAATCATGTCACTGACACTGTGAGCTGTATTATAATTAATTACAAACTAATACATATTTTTCAATGACATAGATATGTACAAAACAAATCCATTGTATATTGACAACACTTTTTTTGGTTATGATTAGCTATCAACAGTAACAAGCCCAGCCTGGAAACAATCACATGGCACCAGTAAGAACCACCCACCATCCCAATAGCGAAGTTTAGCCTGGGTTGTGAAACTGCTGATGGTTGTCTACATACGCACAGCTGATCCCCAGGCTACAGACACCAGCTGAGGTGAGGAGCGAGATTGCAGCACTACAATTAAGTCATTAATTACTCCTAACGAGGCAGCCATAAAGCAGGTATCTTGTCAAGAGAGCAATCATCATTTGTTGCTCAATCTTACAGTCCTCTTTTCACTCTCATATATGTGAAAGTTTAGGATATCTTATTACAGCAAAACCATTTGACCTTGTTTTACAAATGAGCCCGCAATAGTCTTGCAAAGTTAAAAAGAGAAAATATGGAAGTCATTTGTTAAAAAATCATAATCTAAATATTGTTTGTCAATTTTAGTTTGGTATTTTTTTTGTATTCACAACCTGGAATTTAAACATTTTTTACATAATGTCTTTCTTTGTACCTGCTTCCATTGAATGGCAGCACCCCTTCCACAGTTATACAACATAGCTTCTATTGGAAAAAAAACCCACCCTTATCACATATAATGTAAAACATAGCTTCTATTGGATAACAGCACCCTTATCACATAAAAAGGGATTTAAACATTTTTACACAATGACTTTGAACCTGCCTCTATTGAATAACAGAAACAGTATCACATATCTACAACACAACTTTTATTGAATAACTACACCCTTATCACACATGTACCTAAACGGCTTCTATTGAACAAATACACCCTTATCACACATGTACCTAAAGTGCTTCTACTGAATAACTACACCCTTATCACACATGTACCTAAAGTGCTTCTATTGAATAACAGCACCCTTATCACACATGTACCTAAAGGGCTTCTATTGAATAACAGCACCCTTATCACACATGTACCTACAGGGCTTCTATTGAATAACAGCACCCTTATCACACATGTACCTAAAGTGCTTCTATTGAACAAATACACCCTTATCACACATGTACCTAAAGTGCTTCTATTGAACAAATACACCCTTATCACACATGTACCTAAACGGCTTCTATTGAATAACAGCACCCTTATCACACATGTACCTAAAGTGCTTCTATTGAACAAATACACCCTTATCACACATGTACCTAAAGTGCTTCTATTGAACAAATACACCCTTATCACACATGTACCTAAACGGCTTCTATTGAATAACAACACCCTTATCACACATGTACCTATAGGGCTTCTATTGAATAACAGCACCCTTATCACACATGTACCTAAACGGCTTCTATTGAATAACAGCACCCTTATCACACATGTACCTAAACGGCTTCTATTGAATAACAACACCCTTATCACACATGTACCTAAAGGGCTTCTATTGAATAACTACACCCTTATACACATGTACCTATAGGGCTTCTATTGAATAACAACACCCTTATCACACATGTACCTAAAGGGCTTCTATTGAACAAATACACCCTTATCACACATGTACCTAAACGGCTTCTTTTGAATGACAGCACCCTTATCACACATGTACCTATGGGGCTTCTATTGAATGACAGCACCCTTATCACACATGTACCTAAAGGGCTTCTTTTGAATGACAGCACCCTTATCACACATGTACTTATGGGGCTTCTATTGAATGACACCAATGTAGTTTCTATTGGATAACAGTACCCTTTCCAGATATCTATGACGTAGCTTCTATTGAATGACAGCATCCTTATCACAGACACACAACATAGTTTCCAGTACAATATCTATAACATCCCTTTGTTAACATCAAGTCACACATTCAGTAATTCATTAAAACCTGCTGAAGTGGCTACACCAGACCTGGCTGGGCAGGACGAGATTGGCTGTGGAAACTAAAGAGACAGACATATATACAACATAGAGGATAAACCCACAGTGAGGTACAGACATCGATACATTCACAAAGTATAAACCTGAGAGAGATACTCACACGAATCCTCCATCAGCCACTTCATGTCGAGCAGTGACTGAGCACAAGGTCAGCCAAGATGTCACAAGTGCAGAGGAAATGAGACACAAGTTCTTCCGAAGCACATGACGAGCAGACAATACACATTAGGTAAGCACACACTGATGTCGTACACGCGTTCATTTCATCTCTCGAAAACGATTTAAAGGCTAAAACGACCAATTTGCATCTCCCATAACCACGTCTCCTTTGTGATTGTACAGGTGTCCATACTTGGATATACCTGTCTAGGATGGTTCAGTAAGATCATTCTGAGAGAACCCTTGACCCTAAAAGGTTGGACACTTGTAGTGAAGGTTACCAACGTAAAGTAAAAGTAACATTTCAAGGTATTTTTTCCTCCATCACTTCTAAAGCTAGTAGACATCACTCTTGAAGTTCTATAACTTCAACACCACAACCAGGCCATATCAGATCGTTCCTGCCTCTAAACGTGGATCTGCTACTCACAATGGCTACTAAGATGGACATGACATGGGGGTCTGGGACTACCAAGGAACCCCAAACCAGTGGGTTGACTCAGGACCCCGCTCCACAAAGTGATCTTAGCATTATAACTCTCAGAAGTCCATGTCCATGTATGGGAGTTCAGACACTTGTAACACTGAGATTCCTTTGTAGAAGGACTTATAGCGTGTCAGCTAGATGACAGCTGCTGGTCCAGACAATCCAGTGATTGACATATTGAGCAATGATCCATGATATTGGGGAATCCATGACAGACTATCCACCAAGTCAATGCTGACCACCCAATCCTTTTTATGTTGCCCATTATGACCTGTTTAACCTGTAATCCCCATGGGGAATATTCTTAGTGACTACAATGAACTACATAGTTTGTTTGTTTGTTGTTTAACGCCACACTCAGCTATATGACAGCAGTCTAGACCAGACAATCCAGTGATTGACATCATGAGCATCAATCTATGCAACGGGGATACAATGACATGAATCAACCAAGTCAGCAAACCTGACCACCCTATCCCATAAATGGCCTCTTACAACAAGCATAGTCGCCTCTTATGACAAACACAGGTTGCCGGAGACCAATTCTATATGTTCATATCTGACCAGAAATGGGCTTCACACATTGTACACATGTGGGGAACTGAACCTGAGTCTCCGACATGACGAGCGAACACTGGTACCACTAGGCTACCCTAACCTCATTTGAACCTAAATCTAACTGGTTGCATTGGAAATGCCAAAAATATAAATCGTTTGGGCAGGGGATAATAACCTGATGAACTGAAATGTTTGTTTATAAGACTGACAGATTTGTTTGCAATATTCACAATGTGATACAAGGACTTCAACCATCACTGTCGCTGTCCGAACGCTGGACGCTGTGTAGCTGTATGTTTACTGTATGTATCATAACACGACGTCTTTATCATTCATAGCCAACAGTCAACATCTGATTGAAATAGCTTGATTACCAACCATGATAATCATAATATTTGGTGATCAAAGTTACACTGCCACTCGTGAGTCTATACGCCATAGTGACAGTCACGAGGACCAACAGAAGGCAAAGAAATAAAATAACACTGTGGTTCTGTCATCACAGTTTTGCATGGGATGATTCAAACCAACCATGCCGAATACAGACAAATATTTTTGTAAAAATGTATGCCAGAGTTTCCCCAAACTGTATCCATGTAGACTACCAATAGTGAGTGAGTGAGTGAGTGAGTGAGTGAGTATGGTTTTACACTGCTTTTAGCAATATTCCAGCAATTTCACGGCGGGGGACACCAGAAATGGGCTTCGCGCATTGTAGCCATGTCGGGAATCGAACCCGGGACTACCAATAAGCCATGTAATATTGATAATCTCCTCATCTGAACCGGAGCATGTAAGAGGTACTCACAGGAGAACAACATGGTGGGGAAACAAGCAAGTGAAGGAGGTTCCCTTCCCTCCACTACAGCCGGACACTGTCAAGAACCTACTAGATCCTCAACAAATTACACGCCAAATCACACTGAAGTTTGAAAAGATTGAGAAAATCTCACCCAAGTGTATTTTGATATCAAACATATCAACACAAGTTGATAAAAGTGGAGGAACTCTGAAGCTTGCCAAAAAGACACTTGGGTGAGATTTTATTTATCATCCAACATCATTCTTCCAAATTTTTCAATATGTAAACAGTAATAAGCAGTGTCTTAAGAGTAAAAAGTACTGCAAACAGCTTCAGTAGCAGAGCCATTAGTGATGTCATTTGATTGTGACCTCATGGTAACCAATGACGTCACAATGGTCTCCAAAGCATTGTGATGCAATTTCTTTGCAGCGATATCTACAATATAGATATTGCTTGATCTCACCCTAGCTATATCTCCTAGGGTGAATTGTGACACCTTAGAAAACTTGGTAACCTGATAGAAGGTACCTTGAATACTTTCCACAAAAAAAATCTTTTATAGTTCACATATTGGGAGCAGTCTAGGTTTGGGGGCTGTTAGTTGTGTTTCAGCATTAGTAAAGTCAAATATTGTTGGGTCGGCTTACAATTCCAAAGACCATTGTAATATGTCCACTTCATGAAATAAAAAAGTTTTGATGAAAAGTAATGGATAGTCTGTTACATGCAAGCCATCTTCGACATCCCTGGCACATTTCAGTCCCCAATTCCAGTAAAGAAGACTAACTTCTTACTCTAATGGCGACGTTTCAGTATCATCCTTATACCACTGTCATGCAAAGACACAAGGATCAATACCAAAATGTCGCTGTTACAGTAATCTATAGAAGTTATTATCCATATATTGTGTCTACTTTGTTATCTGTCAACTTCTATCAAACAATTCACAATTCTAGTATCCAGAAATAATTATTTAAGGTATGAGTGGAGACGCTCCCCGTGGATACTGCCTCTACCTTCGTAACTGGAGTATCCGTTATTGCGAATCCTGTCAAGTGATTGCGGAAGTGCTACACTCATCATGTCCGACTCACATGACTCATCTCCATAGTGCCGATGCAGCGCTACTCGAAACACAACAATAGTCCTTTGTAAATGTGAAAAAGTTATATCTCTCAGTCAATCCTCAACATCAACAGGAATCTTTCTGCTCATGAATTTTCAATCTTGGCAAAGTTAGTAAATATAGCTTGCTAAAAAGGAAGGCCTGGTTATGTTTTTGTGTTGGAAGTGGGAACATGTCCTGTTCCTGGTTTAATATGCTACAAGCTCAAAATTTGTAGTGATAGCAAGAAGAATATGTTTGACATAAAATTTTTAAAATTTTGTTTTCTATCACATATAAAACTGTTTGGGTTTACATTTCACACAAGAAGAGGGGCGGTCAGGTAGCCTAGTGGTTAAAGCGTTCGCTCGTCACGTTGAGGACCCGAGTTTGATTCCAGACATGGGTACAATATGCGAAGCCCATTTCTTGTGTCCACCGTGATATTGCAGGAATATTGCTAAAAGCAGCTTATAAGCACTCACTCACACAAGAAGAGGAACAGTGCAGGAACTAAGTCTATTGCAGGTATGCAGGATTTGTGGGGTGCTTCAACTGGGTTGTAGTGACTATGCACCACAGTGCATGGCCAGGATTCTCATCCAGAAAATCTTTATCTCTTGCTGTACCTCCAGTTATTTTCCATACAAAAATCATGTGAATACTAATTTCACATCACAGATTTAAATTATTTAAACTTGCTATGTTAGACATGGATATAAATAAAACGAAACACTCATCATCATGTGATGAAATTAACATATCTATTTCCCTCATCCATCATGCCTGGTAATAAAATGGCACGTTACGAGAACATCCCCGCAATGATATTGGTGGGGAGAAAGAGAGAGCGAGAGGGACAGAGGGAGAGACAGAGAGAGAAGGGGGAGAGGGAGAAAGAGAGGGGGAGAGGGGGAGAGGGAGAGAGAGAGAGAGGGAGGGAGAGAGAGAGGGAGAGAAAGGGAGAGGGAGAGAGAGAGAGGGAGGGAGAGAGAAAGGGAGAGGGAGAGAAAGGGAGAGGGAGAGAAGAGAGAGGGAGGGGGAGAGAAAGGGAGAGGGAGAGAAGAGAGAGGGAGGGGTAGAGAAAGGGAGAGGGAGAGAGAGGGAGAGAGAGGGAGGGGGAGAGGGAGAGAGAGAGAAGGGGAGAGGGAGAGGGAGGGGAGAGAAAGAGAGAGAGGGAGAGAGAGAGAGAGGGGGGAGATATGTTTCTGGTATATTTGGCTGCCCCAATCATTTGCGGTGTCATTTTTTCATGCCCCCATACCCCCCACCCTCATCCCCGTAATCTCACCCACTCCTATACAAAATGACCAGTCCCACCTGTAAGTGTCAAACATAAGTTACTCTACTTGAAACACTTAAAACACTCCATGTACTTGGTTTTAATCTCTCCACTTCAAACAAGAGCTGAATACTGATGACTCCTTAACCATCTCCCAACAAACATATGATTATTACCCCATCTCGCTCTGACGCAAAGCGCAAAAACCGGGGATATTAAATCCAGGTGATGTGTCTCATTCCACTTGAGAGGAGGGTCGGCACGAGACCTCTAGAACAGACAAGGAGCCACTTGAAGACCAGTTGACACATTTACTGCCGACCAAGGGCAACTCTGCTGGTACTGGAGGCTGACAAATTGTGTTGTTTGGGTCCACCTCAATACATCCCAGGTTTGCATAAACCAACTTTGTTTAAAACCCTAGCAGATGCTTAGACACTTAAAACCAACTTTGTTTAAAACCCTAGCAGATGCTTAGACACTTAAAGCTAATTTGTTAAGGAAATAAACTAAAGTTCATACTCTGTCTATGTCTGTTAAAGTGTAAGAAGAACTACTAAATATTCTCAAACAAAATTTTGGATACTTTCCAACAATTATGAATCAAAAAGGAAGTAAGTGATGAAATTATTTAAAGTCTAATTGAGCTAGTTACTGCTAACACTGAAACACCTGACACAAGGTCTCCTTCGGCTTGCAAATCCAATTAGACTTTGTCAAACTGACAACAACTGATCTGAACTAAACTGTGCGGTCGTCCACAATGGAGGGAAATTGAAACCATTGTGGTAGACTACATCTGTTTACAACCGATGACATACAATGACCCCTTGCATTGTGTACAGGCAGTCTGTAAACCTGCTGTGACTACAATACAAAACAGCATAAAACAGGTTTCAATTGAACTTCTAGAAATCCTACCCCTGCTCACATATTCCAGTAATTGCTTTGGAATGCAATATATCATGTTTTGAAAGATTTTAAAAGATTCTTGATAACTCTCTCCCCTGGCCCGCAAGGACATGAACTGAAGGATGCTGGCAGTGTTTGATACACATAGCTTGGTCTTCCCATAACAACCTTCCCCAGCACAGGTCGGATTCCTGGAACCATGCAATCAGAAGTACTGCTTCAACAGTCAGAGGTACTGCTTCAACAGTCAGAAGTATTGCTCCAACAGTCAGAAGTACTGCTTCGACAGTCAGAAATACTGCTTCAACAGTCAAGTACTGCTTCAACAGTCAGAAGTATTGCTTCAACAGTATGACAGCAGTCAGAAGTATTGCTTCAACAGTATGACAGCAGTCTGAAATACTGCTTCAACAGTCAAGTACTGCTTCAACAGTCAAGTACTGCTTCAACAGTCAGAAGTACTGCTTCAACAATCAGAAGTACTGCTTCAACAGTCTGGTACTGCTTCAACAGTCAGAAGTACTGCTTCAAAAGTCAGAAGTATTGCTTCAACAGTATGACAGCAGTCAGAATTATTGCTTCAACAGTATGACAGCAGTCAGAAGTACTGCTTTGACAATCAGAAGTACTGCTTTAACAGTCAGAAGTACTGCTTCAACAGTCAGAAGTACTGCTTCGAAAGTCAGAAGTACTGCTTCAACAGTCAAGTACTGCTTCAACAGTATGACAGCAGTCAGAAGTACTGCTTCAACAGTCAGAAGTATTGCTTCAACTGTCAGAAGTACTACTTTAACAGTCAAACAGCAGTCAGAAGTAGTGCTGCAACAGTATGACAGCAGTCAGAAGTACTGCTTCAGCTATGACAGCAGTCAGAAGTACTGCTTCAGCTGTTACAGCAGTCAGAAGTACTGCTTCAGCTGTGACAGCAGTCAGAAGTATTGCTTCAGCTGTGACAACGGTCAGAAGTACTGCTTCAGCTGTTACAGCAGTCAGAAGTACTGCTTCAGCTGTGACAGCAGTCAGAAGTATTGCTTCAGCTGTGACAGCGGTCAGAAGTACTGCTTCAGCTATGACAGCAGTCAGAAGTACTGCTTCAGCTGTTACAGCAGTCAGAAGTACTGCTTCAGCTGTGACAGCAGTCAGAAGTATTGCTTCAGCTGTGACAACAGTCAGAAGTATTGCTTCAGCCGTGACAGCGGTCAGAAGTACTGCTTCAGCTGTTATAGCAGTCAGAAGTACTGCTTCAGCTGTGACAGCGGTCAGAAGTACTGCTTCAACTATGACAGCAGTCAGAAGTACTGCTTCAGCTGTTTCAGCAGCCAGAAGTACTGCTTCAGCTGTGACAGCGGTCAGAAGTACTGCTTCAGCTGTGACAGCAGTCAGAAGTATTGCTTCAGCTGTGACAACAAACTGTCTCTCTCCACCATCAAATGATGGTCCTGAAGTAAAGCAGCCATGTAAAGGGAGACAACCATGACAGCTTCTACTAATGAGGACACTTTATGATGACAAACAGAATATTTAGAGTCTTGCTTATAACTCTGATGAAAGAGATGAACTCTGTATTTTTCTCATTCACTCAATGTGACAACGATGATTGTGCAGACAGTATGAAGACCCTCTTCATGCTACTCCCTCATTTATTCAGGCCAGCGTGTTTTTTGTAGTTTACCCAGAAATGTCTCACATCCTACATACTCAACTTTCCTCCTGCAGATCCAGTAACACTGAGATACACTCAGGCACAGATGGCCTCTGAGACGGATAAACACAATCACATATCCTCAAGTTTCTCAGAAAGATCTTCTTAAATTTCTGACGTAACATTACATCTGTGTTTTTCATGGGGGCAAACCACCTCAGGAATCTATCTATCTATCTATCTATCTATCTATCTATCTATCTATCTATCTATCTATCTATCTATCCATCTATCTATCTTCACAGGTTTCCTCCTCACAGCCCTAGTGTCGTCCAGTGAGAGGCTGCAAGCGCTCTGTGCCAGACAGCAAGGCATTATCCATACAGCCTCGCTACTTTAACAGGTGATTCCACCCAGGAACACCAGGCAGTATTTACATCAGCATCAAACTCATGGCCGCCGCCTCTCTCCCACAGGCAGCAGGTGCCCTGCAACACTACACGCAATGAGTACACTCACAGCAACGCTACACTGTCTTTCACTAAGTACTCTCAGTGCAACACTACAGTGTCTCTCATTGTGTACTCACAGCAACGCTACACTGTCTCTCATTGAGTACTCTCAGTGCAACACTACACTGTCTCTCATTGAGTACTCTCAGTGCAACACTACAGTGTCTCTCATTATGTACTCACAGCGGCGCTACACTGTCTTTCATTGAGTACTCTGAGTGCAACACTACACTGTCTCTCATTGAGTACTCTCAGTGCAACACTACACTGTCTCTCATTGAGTACTCTCAGTACAACACTACACAGTCTCTCATTGAGTACTCTGAGTGCAACACTATACTGTCTTGTTGAGTGAGTGAGTGAAAATGAAAACCCACTTGCACGGGTATCATGCTGTCCAACCTAGAAACAATCAATGCGAACCAGGATTTGAACCCCAAATCACAGGTTTCTGGTTTGCCCAAGGGACACAACTCTGTACAGGGAATCGCAGTGCCTAAGACGACTGTGCACCCCCAATAATGTGAGATGTGTATTTTTACTTTGACCAACAACCCAACAGACTTCTGAAACAAAATCTGTAAACAAGTAATTCAATCCAATTAATGTTGATCGTCAAATTCCCCTCCAGAAACCATGAGGCCAGTTTAACACAGCTGCTAGATTTAAGTATAAAGTTAGTAGTTTACGCTCCAGTAATCTGTGATTGCATCTGCCACACATCCGTGGATGGAGGGGGGGCGGGGAAATGCACCGTCGGGGGCCCAGTGAGCCCCTTGTACACAGCTACAGGGAACAATAGTGTTTATTTACAGCAATGTGACACCCATCATCACCTACTTCATCCTCGCCATTCCTTTCTCCTCCCCCTGTGACAGCTCTATCTACACATGTGAGTGGAGTAGACTTACGTCAAAGAGATGTCGTTGTAATACTCTCAACGTTTAGAAAGTGGAGCGTATAATTGTTCATCCTTTTGTGTGTAATCTGTAGACTTTGTAGATGAAGAAATCACATATCAGTCTGGGAGTATCTTTCTTCCAGTGACTATTGTTACGATCATCTAACAGCAAACTCTAATTCCTACACCTGACTGACTACACTGCTTCATGGACGTCCAGCTGTCATCTCCCTACACTGAACAAACGATAAATGTGATTGTAAGATCTGTGACAACTGTGGCCCTGATACCCACCATCTGTCTGTCTGTCTGTCTGTCTGTAATTTATCAAGTCTGGACCAAACCATCCAGTGATTGATATAATGAGCAACGATACATGCCATCACACCAAGTCACCAGACCTATCCACCCAATCCATGCTGTCACACCAAGTCACCAGATCTATCCACCCGATCCATGCCATCACACCAAGTCACCAGACCTATCCACCCGATCCATGCCATCACACCAAGTCACCAGACCTATCCACCCAACCCATGCCATCACACCAAGTCACCAGACCTATCCACCCAATCCATGACGTCACACCAAGTCACCAGACCTATCACACCAAGTCACCCAACCTATCCACCCAATCCATGCCATCACACCAAGTCACCAGACCTATCAACCCAACCCATGCCATCACACCAAGTCACCAGACCTATCCACCCAATCCATGACGTCACACCAAGTCACCAGACCTATCCACCCGATCCATGCCATCACACCAAGTCACCAGACCTATCCACCCGATCCATGATGTCACACCAAGTCACCAGACCTATCCACTCAATCCATGACGTCACACCAAGTCACCAGACCTATCCACCCAATCCATGACGTCACACCAAGTCACCAGACCTATCACACCAAGTCACCAGACCTATCACACCAAGTCACCAGACCTATCACACCAAGTCACCAGACCTATCCACCCGATCCATGACGTCACACCAAGTCACCAGACCTATCCACCCAATCCATGACGTCACCCCTGACAACCAGCACAGCTTGCTGGGGACCGATTCGACTCCCCATGGGGTATAACTAGGGCACAATGGAGGACCTGAGAAATAATTTTTTTATTAGAAAATCCAAATTTGTCTGATTTTGCAATGAGACCCAGGACTCATATATAGCGGGGTCGCCTGGCTCGGGGTCACCTGGCCCTGTGTTCTGTATGCTAGATGAAGAGATGTTATTACAAACATAACCTGCAATAAAGCTGTCTGACTGTCCCAGGTCAGTTGAGGTGACCAGTTTATAGCCCACTTATCAACTTACCTTAAAGGCAGTGACCCTGATTTGTGTGGTTTGAGGAATGTTTTTTTCTGAATTCCAACAAATGTTCTTCCAAGTTGACATCTATCCAACTTTTGTTTCCCAGAGTTTCAACCCATCCTGCTGATGTTTTCACAAGTTCCCACCAACCAGCTGATGTTTTCACAAGTTCCCACCAACCATCTGATGTTTTCACAAGTTCCTGCCCATCCAGCTGATGTTTTCACAAGTTCCCACCAACCAGCTGATGTTTTCACAAGTTCCCACCCATCCAGCTGATGTTTTCACAAGTTCCCACCCATCCAGCTGATGTTTTTACAAGTTCCCACCAACCAGCTGATGTTTTCACATTTTCCCACCCATCCAGCTGATGTTTTCACAAGTTCTCACCCATCCAGCTGATGTTTTTACAAGTTCCCACCCATCCAGCTGATGTTTTTACAAGTTCCCACCCATCCAGCTGATGTTTTCACAAGTTCCCACCAACCAGCTGATGTTTTCACATTTTCCCACCCATCCAGCTGATGTTTTCACAAGTTCTCACCCATCCAGCTGATGTTTTTACAAGTTCCCACCCATCCAGCTGATGTTTTCACAAGTTCCCACCAACCAGCTGATGTTTTCAAAAGTTCCCACCCATCCTGCTGAGGTTTTCACAAGTTCTCACCCATCCAGCTGATGTTTTTACAAGTTCCCACCCATCCAGCTGATGTTTTTACAAGTTCCCACCCATCCAGCTGATGTTTTCAAAAGTTCCAACCCATCCTGCTGAGGTTTTCTCAAGTTCCCACCCATCCAGCTGATGTTTCCTCAAGTCTTAACCCTCCCAACTAATGGTGGTGCACAGGTGGCCAAGTCATCTAAGGCGCCATATCTTGCTGTGCCATGATTGTGGGTTCAAGTCCTGGTTAGCCCCGATTATGGTTCTAGGTCTGTCAGCACCAAACCCGTGCTCGTGGGTTTCACCAAAGTGGTTAAAGTCTTAGACCTGCATCGCTTCAGGCTTTCCTCCCACATCAAGTTTACACACTGTGATATAGTGAGTGAGTGAGTATGGTTTTACGCCACTTTAAGCAATATTCCAGCAATATCACAGCGGAGGACACCAGAAATGGGCTTCACACATTGTACCCATGTCGGGAATCGAACCCGGGTCTTCGGCGTGACGAGCAAACGCTTTAACCACTAGGCTACCCGACCGCCCCTCACCGTCATACAACTGGAATACTGTTCATAGCAGCTTTAAACCCAACTCTCTCACTCCAGCTTATGTTTTCTCAAGTCCCCACCAATCCAACTAATGGATGTTTTTCTTGAGCTCTCACCAATCATCATCAAGTCATCCTTGGTCACAAGGTGGAGTATAACCATCACAATTTACAGGACTTCTAGGACATGACCAAAGAAGGCACATGTCATAAATTCAACAATTTACATTAACTGAATTTTTGTTTAAATGTGTAGTTAACCACCTGGTTAAACCTTCTATTGCCTTCGAGGCTGCTTGGGTTGTATACTCCCAATGGAGCTGAGAATAGTCAAGTCACTGATCAAGTTTCCAGAGCCCCATTCCACAAAGCAATTGTAGAGCTACGACTGTTGCAAGTCTATGTTGAAGTATGGTAGTTACGGTCACCCTGCCGGGGGTCTCAGTACAAGCGACTTCCCCTCCCACGGCAGTGACTCACTGTTTAACAGCTTATCAGCCAGCATATTCCATTTTAACATTTTTTTTTTTTCAATTCCAAATAAAAAGATATAATGGGGACTGATATTGGCCATTCTGTTATCCAACTAGTCGTTCAGGGGGTACCGTGTGCCGTTATGAACGACTTCACTGACGCCTCAAAGGGACATCAATCCACTCACACATGCTGCACATGCCCCACAGCGACATAACTGCTTCAATACAACTACAGTGGAAACCTGCGCTGAAAAGAACAGCCCCTGGATAGAGAAAGTGGAATGCTGGATGACTGTGTGGGGACACGCCTGGTCTGGTGTGATCATGGAACTCCCCCAACAGGTAAAAACATGCTGTGAATTGATAAAGGTGTCAGTCTGATATATGTAGTGTTTGAAAACAGGACTTACTTCTTGAATGACCTATTTGGATACATATGTAACAATTCTATTGACATTACCAGAGGTGCAGAAGCTCATCCTTATTAAATGGTGTGACATCCCCTTGAGTGATTCGGATGTGCTAAACTAGTAATCCTGTTCCAAACACACTATCCAATACCTGCAATTCATATTATACTGTTTTTTTGTATGTTTCAAGCTCAACGTTTTGTGACACCATATTTGATCATTTTGGATAGCCTGATAGCCTGAGAAATTTGACTGTGAAAACATAAACATCCAAGCTGCTGTTTTCTTCCACAATGGTGAATCTAGTGTTTTCTAGTATTGTTTCTGTTATTTCAGTACCTATGCATGATAAATAATTAAACAAATTTCTAAAAAGTGAATCAGAAATTGAGCTAAATCACATCACCAGCTGTTACCATCCAATTTACCTCAAAGAGTGGGTGAGTGAGTGAGTTGAATTTTACACCTCTTTAAGCATATTCCAGTAACATCATGTCGGGGGACACCAGAAAAGGGCTGCACATCACTTAAAAGACAATAACTGGGTTTCATCTTGATGTACAAATAAGGACCCCAAATAAATATTTTTAAGGGTCCTTGCAGGCAATATAAGGGTCGTGAAAAGTAATAGAATGATGTAGTGTACTGTATGTTTTGATAATAACGTTAGAGCCTGGAGTGAATCAATGATCTTGACTGATGGCTGAAATAACAGACACCTATAACTGCTCTTGATGCGCTGTAGGTACAATGAATATAATTGTGCATCCCTCAGGAAGCAGTGTTTATGTTTTCTGCATCCATTCTCCATTTTTGAGCGTAATGGTAATGGTCTCATACTTGTGCATCATGTTGTTTGTTTAATTGTTTGTTTGTTGCTTACAGCCTCACTCAGCAATATTCCAACTATATGAGTGAAGTCTGTAAATATTCAAGTCTGGACCAGACAGTCCAGTGATTGACATCATGCACACCGATCTAAAAAATTGGGATATGATGACATGCATCCACCACGTCAGTGAGTCTGACCACTCGATCGATTAGTTGCCTCTTACGACAAGCATAGTAGCCTTTACGCATCACGTAAAACCCTGCGTTACATGTACCATAGCTGCTTGATGCTCCCCTCCCCCCCCAACCACGACCGCCACCCCAACGATGTGGATCATGGCATCATTCATTGGAGCGTCTGGTCCAGACTCGATTATTTACATACCACCGTCATATTGCTGGAATAGTGTGGAGTTTAACAACACAATGACAAACAAATCATAGACAACATGTACATTTCTACATCACACTGTCTTCATCACACTGTCTACATCAGGCTGTCTACATCACACTGTCTACATCACACTGTCTATATCACACAGAAAAAAGCAGGAATGCATATTCCTTTAAAAAAAATAATTGCTGCAATAACTGTGGTAAGGTGAGCTAACAACTCAGCAACTGTCCATGACTGTGGACATTATCGAGCTGAGACTGTCACGGTTCAAGCACAATGCCCGCATACCCTGGTAGCTATGGACTGGCGGACTACCAACCATACTATCAGTATGCAGTGGAAATAGTCAGAATAATTGACTCGACAAATTGCCCATTGCAACAATATTGGTACTTTGGTCATTTCCTGGGATATCATTGAAACAGTAAAGTAGAACATTTAAAGCAATCAATAATGTTTGTCAAAGTTTTGAAATTAACAGTTTTGTTCGTTTAAGTAACCATGCCGGCCATATAATGAAATGTTAGGCAATTAGTTAAAATAAATAAAAGCTCATTCTGAACACTACTTTTTTTTTTAAATCACACTAAATCACTGACAATTCTCACAAAATATAACATGTTATACAAACAAAATGTCCTTTTTTGGTTAGCCTGGCTAGCACTTTTATCTTTGCTAGCACTTGCATGTCTGCTAGCACTTGCATCTCGGCTAGCACTTGCATGTCTGCTAGCACTTGCATCTCGGCTAGCACTTGCATCTCGGCTAGCACTTGCATGTCTGCTAGCACTTGCATCTCGGCTAGCACTTGCATGTCTGCTAGCACTTGCATCTCGGCTAGCACTTGCATCTCGGCTAGCACTTGCATCTCGGCTAGCACTTGCATGTCTGCTAGCACTTGCATGTCTGCTAGCACTTGCATCTCGGCTAGCACTTGCATCAGAAACCATGCTTTCATATTTATACAGTTTGTAACTGAATACATGCTGTGTCCGCCCCCATCATAAAATCAGTTTTCGCAGTAATACGGTATTTTCTTGTGTATAATAGTGCCAATAATGAGCAAATAAATGAACAAAGCAATTTGTGCTAAAACACTTTCCTATCTACCAGCCCTGACATGACTCCATCACCTTCACTCCATTTCAGTGTCATGGACTGGTAATAATTGAATTTACTAGACCCAACAGAGTGTTACTGACTCTGGCATCGGACTAGTGCCTAGTAGTGGGTATAGGCACAGGCTGCAGAGTACCGGTAATTGAACACCAATATGGTGCCTGAATAGTCACAAAGGAAAAATGTTGCTTTATGAGTTTCAAAAGCAATTAAAATTCTGTGCATCATTTCCTGCTTGATAGATGGTAATGGTAGTCATGGCCGGGGCAGGTGTGATGACAGAATGTCCCTGCTTCTATCCAACAATGATCCAGACACAAGGAAGGGGAGGCATCAAGGGGCGGCATCAAGGGGCGGCATCAAGGGGAGGCATCAAGGGGCGGCATCAAGGGGCGGCATCAAGGGGCGGCATCGCTACACAAATACATCCAGTGACTGGCATAGCCATGTGCCACCCACAATTCACACGTAATGTCATAAAATAGCATATCAACAAATTGTTAAGGGGCCTGCATGTTGAAGTATTCTGATACAGTGATTGGAAGAAACAGTATCTGAAACTGTTTTTTTAAAAGGAATAATATATTCCAATATCGTGTTATTTTGGTTGGATCTTTAACTATAATGATAGATCTAAAATAACAATAACAATAACCATAGCATAGCACTTTGGTGCTGCAGCAGCTGATTCTGTACGTATGCTGATTCTGAACAATTAAACCAGTCACCGTTCAGGCTCCCTGTGTTTTGCTCTTTCGATTGCGAAAATGTTATTTTGACATATAATAGTCAAACTACAACAAATAAGACTTTTAACGAGTCAAAATATGGCGGCATTTATGATATATGCCTCATTAAAGTTTGTTTCAAAGTGCCAGTAGCGGCCTCGATCAGTTCACACACGACTTCACCAAAATTAACGTAAACAATATTGAGTAAAAATTTGAATAAAATTAAGAAAATAGATTACAAACGTAAGTCCAGATATACAATAAAGGCTTTTTTATTACCAGACAGTGTACAAACAGGATTAACATGCATAAGTACCAATGTGTTGATGTGTTTAATTTCCGATGACGTGGCGAAAATAATGAAATTTAAGGTAACCGTTGATTACTCTGTTGTTTAAATTACTCTGTGGTATCATGAAGGGCGTTACCACGAGGTATGGCTGCAGTTTTGTTTGTAAGTCAGTACAGCAATATTTGTTAACGAAATGTCATCTGATGTTATTTTTATGAAGCTCAACTTTAAGATTACAAAGGATGTAATGTTTTACTAATTTTTAATCCTTTTTCCATTATGTTGAATTTTGGCCATTTGCAATTATCAATCATGGGGCCATAGGCGCATGAACAAAATTTCATTCCAAAACACTGTACAGACCTCAAAGTTGGCCTCAATGAAAATAAATTTCTTCTATCTAAAATTCAGAAATCGCAAAAAGACTACCTTGAAAAATATCTTGAGGCAACTAAATTCTGTGGCTTCACATCTGAAGACACAAATACAAATAACATGATTGATATTTGCTACACCATCTTCACGATCGCCATATTTTCATTGAAACTGTTACACTTTCAGTTCTTTCATCTGCATTGACACTCTTATTGTCTTCAACAAAAATCAAAAGAATTGTATTGCTTGAATAAAATTATCTACCGTACCTAAAAATGTTAAAAAAGCTCACACAGTTGTTTATTCATTCATCATCAGCTGTCAGTCAAAACAGCGAGTTGCATACTTGCAACACTGCATGCGACCTCTCACTGTGCATTACTGATTCCTATATTGCTGCATGGAGCTTTGCAGCTGACAATGGCAGAGAGTGCAACATATTCATTGTAGGATGAAACTGTAATACCATTTACAATACCGTTTGTCGCTTTTAATGTCTTAGCTCTTTGAATATATTCAATTACGATCTAAACACACATGGTTGAAGACCAATAGAAATCTGTGAAGGGCAGATTGTTGTCTCCTGCATGCCATCGAAATTAACAGCTGATCGTGGTAAACACGTCTGCTATATATATAATGTTTGCACTTGCGAATAATTCCTCCTATAGTCGACAATGAACAGAAATACATAAATATAATTGTACCAGTAATTATTATTTTATTTCAGTTGACAATGCTCATTATTCATTGAATCGCAGTACAATAACTAAATGTTTGAACATAGCAAGGACTTACCCATATACTTTAGTAACATAAATTGCTTCATTTTTTGAGTCACAAACAACAAAAATCAAGTACACCTTCCACTAATATACGCTTCCAAGACTAGTGCTATGACGTGCACATATTAAAGTGGTTATTTGATGAAAGATAATTTCAAATGTTTTTGGCTACCTTCATTAATGGCTTGACTTGATTTCACCAGTGGCTACATGGACAAAAATACCTGTAGTCAAATGGCTACTTGGTAAAAAATTAAACTTTGAGGCCTGAATCGATATGTTTATTACCACTGAACCTCACGACCAGGTCAAAATGTGGGACACTTGCACAATACTGATTCTAACTTGAGTCAGCTAGATTCAATCCTCCTCCTATGTTTGTCTACCAGCGACAGGTTTGCGTGGTGTTTGGGTCTCGCTCACCACCTTCACCCAGGAATCTACACCAGGCCTCCGCTCCAGATACAACTCAATACCTACCGCGTTTCCTACAATAAAACTGGGACTACAGTAGACATCAGTCAAAAATGGAATTGGAAAAGTAAGCTGGGTTTAACACCACTTTGAACAAAACTTAGTTAGAATATCATGACATGTCTGCTCAATGTTGACGGGAAGAGACAAAGAGACAATTCTGAGTATATGCCAGACAAACACATCGGTCTAGTAGGAAACAGAACATGAATGGTCCACAGTTAGAAACCAAACACTGAACACTCCAGTGAAGTAAAGTCTCTAGTAGATGTCTCCAGGAACCACATTATACTGACTGACAAATACAGGTGCACCTATTAGAGGCAATACAGTACATAGCTGGTCCTCATACAGTTCTTCCTTCGGGTCGTCACCAAGCCCACACCACTCGTCCATCACGACGTACCCCAGCAATTACTTAAGTTTAAGTGATAATTAGAAATTGCAATTAAGCTATTTTCCAAAATTCTAAGGCTGAACCAAGTAAATATGTCCAGTAAAGCATAGAATGAACCAGCCAAGTTTGAATCCACAAGCTTAATGCACAAAGCGTTACCGTTGTCAGACATGGTTTCCCCACTAACAGGCATTGCTTACATGTATGTGTCTTTTATAGATCTTATTTACGGAACTTTAAAGATATGAAAAGAATTATTTTTTTAGTTGACAGTTGTCACTCATCAGCACCTGTCGTCTGGCTGACTTATGTTTTAGCCCTGAGTGAGTGAGTGAGTGAGTATGGTTTCATGACGCTTCTAGCAATATTCCGGCAATATCACAGCAGGGGACACCAGAAATGGGCTTCACACATTGTACCCATGTTGGGAATCAAACCCGGGTCTTCGGCGTGACGAGCGAACGCTTTAACCACTAGGCTACCTGACAGCCCCTTTTATGTTTTTATGTTTTAGCCATGAATTTTTCACTACATAAGTAAGGTCTGTTTCAGCTGCATGCATTACCACGACAGCTCCTGCACAGGCTTCTGGCCAGGATCAAACTACACTCACATTTACCTGGTCAGCCCGTGTAGTTCATCACCTGAATTAAACATCTCAACACGGGTCAATAAAGGTGTTATCATGAAGTGTTGATCATGTGTGATATCAAAAGACAATCGATATTAAACATATCAACACGAGTCAATAAAGGTGTTATCATGAAGTGTTGATCATGTGTGATATCAAAAGACAATCGATATTAAACATATCAACACGAGTCAATAAAGGTGTTATCATGAAGTGTTGATCATGTGTGATATCAAAAGACAATCGATATTAAACATATCAACACGAGTCAATAAAGGTGTTATCATGAAGTGTTGATCATGTGTGATATCAAAAGACAATCGATATTAAACATATCAACACGAGTCAATAAAGGTTTTATCATGAAGTGTTGATCATGTGTGATATCAAAAGACAATCGATATTAAACATATCAACACGAGTCAATAAAGGTTTTATCATGAGGTGTTGATCATGTGTGATATCAAAAGACAATTGATATTAAACATATCAAACATATCAAAACGAGTCAATAAAGGTGTTATCATGAAGTGTTGATCATGTGTGATATCAAAAGACAATCGATATCAAACATATCAACACGAGTCAATAAAGGTTTTATCATGAAGTGTTGATCATGTGTGATATCAAAAGACAATCGGTGAGATTCTTTTTATCATCAAACATCTGATTCTTCCAACTTATTTAGCTTGTGAACAACAGCACCAAGCAGTGGACAGCTTACTAGCTACAGTGGCAGGAGATGGGTGATGTCATAGGATTGTGATGTCATGCTGACCGATGATGACACAATGGCCTGCAAAAAGAGAGAGAGAGAGTGAGAGAGAGTGAGAGAGAGAGAGAAAGAGAGAAAGTGAGAAAGTGTAGGAGAGAATGAGTGAGAGAGAGAGTGAGAGTGAGTAGGGGTTAACACCAATTTGAGCAGCATCTCAGTAAAATCACGGCATGTCAGGTTACTATGGGAGGACAGCCTGAAGTGATGAAGGTCTTAGACACAAACCACTTGAGTGAAACCCACAAGCTATGGTATGGTGCTAACAAGCCTAGAAACATAATCTGGAGAAACCTGGGATTCATGCCCATGATCAAAGGTTCCTAGCATGCTTAAGGGAAGCAACTCTGCTCAGCAACACAGCCATCCGTGCCCTCCACATCCCTATGGAGAACCAGACCTTCCTTGTGTCATCAAAAACAACAATTCTTGGAGAAAGGGCTTCAGCTTCAAGTATATAATACATCTCCCGGCTTGCACATATCAACACAACTCACCCCATATCCTCGGGAAAATCTCACTTCCTGAAATCATAACCTTAACCTGTCATGTCATATCCACAAGTTTCAGGAACAAAACTGACGCATACCTAGATGGACATGCATCTCCCACGATGTGTATTTCTCACATAAAAAAAATTCAAAATATCAGAATAATATCCTAAATAGATTTTCCTTTATTCTGCTATTCTGTTGACTGGGGAAGAAGAGGTAGACGGTGAGCATGTGTTTCGCTGTCCATATCAAACAATGGATAATTAGCTCACAGCCCTTCACAAGCCTTAAAGGGGGACTAGGCTTGGCCAACTGGCAGCTCCAGCCAATTTGATTCAAATTGTTTCAGTACCACTTAGGTTATCCATAACTATATGTTGATGTATATTAGTCTAACAGTTAATGATCACTCACAAAATGCAGAGGCAATGTCTCCATTTAACACACTGAACCAATTACACAGCCTGTGAACTGAAAATGGCCTCAAGGTCGTGAGGACAGTGTTTCCTTAAGGCAACACATGATCTATGAACAGATCGAACATGAATATCCCTAAACTGAGGCACATGAACAGAAAATTGTTTGAATAGCCAACAAAAAACTGACAGGATAATAAATTGTCTGTCCCCGGTCCATGTTATCTAAGCGGCCACTTAAGTTCAACGCTAAAATCTATTCAAAGAACTTCACTTATTTTCCAGCACGACTACAATTCCTACTTCAGAGAATTAAAGAGACGGTGTGCACTGCATTGAATATCTCATGGGTGTGTCTACATCCCAGGTGTGGCAACATGAAGCAAGGGTATGCATTCATCCCCATAACATATTTACTGAGATGGAGAGATGACTAAATTTGAAGCTATTATTTTGTGCAAATAATTTCACCATGTAAAGTCTCATTTCTGACACCAACATACCTTTCAAAATTCCCCAATCATAAATGAAACTTAAATCATCAATGAAAGTGAAAAGTCGACCATGCCAAGTCAACCATCTATATGATTTTGTGAGTCCAATTATAAGTAATGAAGCACCCCGTGTGGAGCCTCAGTGACACTGACAAATCCACCAGTACTGTAACCTTATCTTTCCCCTCACATGGCTCCATAAATAATGTGACATAATACCCCTGTGTAGACCCTCAAATCAAGCACTACTATTACCTTATAATTCCCCATGATAAACTACATGACACGAGTTTCCAGGTACACAAGCAATTTTGCCAAGTCATGTGGATTTACTTTCCATTAAAAAAACCCCTGATTTAGATACCTGCCCTCGTGTGCAGTTCAAACTTTCAGGCCCTATTTGTGAAAAGCAAACAATGAGGGCTTTCTGACATAGTATTTGACTATACCAACAGCATGTTTTGTACCATGTCTGCTCTGCGGACAACCATTTATTCATTTAGGCGTGCACTTACATCAACAAGCTATCTAGTACAAGGATATTATGTGTTCACAAGCTCACAGCAATTACTTGGTGGAATGAAATACGATGACTACTGACTGAGTGGCCTTATTGCTGCAGGCTTTTTATCTGAATGTTTGGGCCATATCATATTTATACCTAACTTCTACATGCCTGGCAAACATCTGCCTGCACATATCATATTTATACCTAACTTCTACATGCCTGGCAAACATCTGCCTGCACATATCATATTTATACCTAAATTCTACATGCCTGTCAAACATCTGCCTACATATATCATATTTATACCTAACTTCTACATGCCTGTCAAACATCTGCCTGCACATATCATATTTATACCTAACTTCTACATGCCTGTCAAACATCTGCCTGCACATATCATATTTATACCTAAATTCTACATGCCTGTCAAACATCTGCCTGCACATATCATATTTATACCTAACTTCTACATGCCTGTCAAACATCTGCCTGCACATATCATATTTATACCTAAATTCTACATGCCTGTCAAACATCTGCCTACATATATCATATTTATACCTAACTTCTACATGCCTGTCAAACATCTGCCTGCACATATCATATTTATACCTAAATTCTACATGCCTGGCAAACATCTGCCTACACATATCATATTTATACCTAACTTCTACATGCCTGTCAAACATCTGGCTACATATATCATATTAATACCTAACTTCTACATGCCTGGCAAACATCTGGCTACATATATCATATTTATACCTAACTTCTACATGCCTGTCAAACATTAGCCTACACATATCATATTTATAGCTAACTTCTACATGCCTGGCAAACATCTGCCTACATATATCATATTTATAGCTAACTTCTACATGCCTGGCAAACATCTGCCTGCACAAATCATATTTATACCTAACTTCTACATGCCTGGCAAACATCTGCCTACATATATCATATTTTTACCTAACTTCTACATGCCTGTCAAACATCTGGCTACACATATCATACTTATACCTAAATTCTACATGTCTGTGAAACATCTGCCTACACATATCGTATTTATACCAAACTCTTACATGCCTGGCAAACATCTGGCTACACATATCATATTTATACCTAAATTCTACATGCCTGTCAAACATCTGGCTACACATATCATATTTATACCTAACTTCTACATGCCTGTCAAACATCTGCCTACACATATCATATTCATACCTAACTTCTACATACCTGTCAAACATCTGGCTACATATATCGTATTTATACCTAACTTCTACATGCCTGTCAAACATCTGCCTATACATATCATATTTATACCTAACTTCTACATGCCTGTCAAACATCTGGCTACACATATCATATTTATACCTAACTTCTACATGCCTGTCAAACATCTGCCTGCACATATCATATTTATACCAAACTCTTACATGCCTAGCAAACATCTGGCTACACATATCATATTTATACCTAACTTCTACATGCCTGTCAAACATCTGCCTACACATATCATATTCATACCTAACTTCTACATACCTGTCAAACATCTGGCTACATATATCGTATTTATACCTAACTTCTACATGCCTGTCAAACATCTGCCTACACATATCATATTTATACCAAACTCTTACATGCCTAGCAAACATCTGGCTACACATATCATATTTATACCTAACTTCTACATGCCTGTCAAACATCTGCCTACACATATCATATTCATACCTAACTTCTACATACCTGTCAAACATCTGGCTACATATATCGTATTTATACCTAACTTCTACATGCCTGTCAAACATCTGCCTACACATATCATATTTATACCTAACTTCTACATGCCTGTCAAACATCTGGCTACACATATCATATTTATACCTAACTTCTACATGCCTGTCAAACATCTGCCTACACATATCATATTTATACCTAACTTCTACATGCCTGTCAAACATCTGCCTACACATATCATATTTATACCTAACTTCTACATGCCTGTCAAACATCTGCCTACACATATCATATTTATACCTAACTTCTACATGCCTGTCAAACATCTGGCTACACATATCATATTCATACCTAACTTCTACATGCCTGTCAAACATCTGCCTACACATATCATATTTATACCTAACTTCTACATGCCTGTCACACATCTGCCTACACATATCATATTTATACCTAAATTCTACATGCCTGTCAAACATCTGCCTACACATATCATATTTATACCTAACTTCTACATGCCTGTCAAACATCTGCCTACACATATCATATTTATACCTAAATTCTACATGCCTGTCAAACATCTGCCTACACATATCATATTTATACCTAACTTCTACATGCCTGTCAAACATCTGCCTACACATATCATATTTATACCTAAATTCTACATGCCTGTCAAACATCCGCCTACATATATCATATTTATACCTAACTTCTACATGCCTGTCAAACATCTGCCTACACATATCATATTTATACCTAAATTCTACATGCCTGTCAAACATCTGCCTACACATATCATATTTATACCTAACTTCTACATGCCTGTCAAACATCTGCCTACACATATCATATTTATACCTAACTTCTACATGCCTGTCAAACATCTGCCTACACATATCATATTTATACCTAAATTCTACATGCCTGTCAAACATCTGCCTACACATATCATATTTATACCTAACTTCTACATGCCTGGCAAACATCTGCCTACACATATCATATTTATACCTAAATTCTACATGCCTGTCAAACATCTGCCTACACATATCATATTTATACATAACTTCTACATGCCTGTCAAACATCTGCCTACACATATCATATTTATACCTAACTTCTACATGCCTGTCAAACATCTGGCTACACATATCATATTCATACCTAACTTCTACATGCCTGTCAAACATCTGCCTACACATATCATATTTATACCTAACTTCTACATGCCTGTCAAACATCTGCCTACACATATCATATTCATACCTAACTTCTACATGCCTGTCAAACATCTGCCTACACATATCATATTCCAACGCAATATCACGCCACCTCTCAATAGTTCCTCACACAGATGTTTGAGAGCTCCCTGCCAAAACTCCACTGAAGAACACTCTTTACATTTTATTAGATTATGGATTGTGTTACATCGTTCTTAATGGGGGCACGGATGAGCCAAACATCGAAGTCACTGCAATTTTACTTGATAGATTGCACACCATAGCTGTGTCAGGATCTGCTAACTGTAGGCTCCGACGCGCGCCAATCATGACGGTCTGCCAACACCACACCCATGCTCATCAGGTTCACCAGGTTGGTGAATGTCCATGATGTACATCAGGCTCTCCTACCACGTTAAATTCACAGGCTATCATAGAACTGAAGTCATGTTGCAAGGGGCTCTAAAACAAACTCATGCACTCACTCTAAGAAAGTTTAATGGTAAATCTCAAATTACCATCAAGACCAGAAAAGTGTGAACATACAAAACACCTCCATATATATTCCTAATCACCTGTGTCCCGTGTAACATTTCAAGCCCAAAAGGGATGCTAATTAGATCAAACATTCCTTCTGTTTAGCTTATAAACACATCATAATTTGTGAAAGCTTACAGGTTTTCATAATCCCCCAACACAGCCCATATGTTTCAACAGGTCCTGACTCTGCGCTGACACTGAAGCAATCCTCAACATAATGGCCTTGATTTCCCCAATTCCTCGGGGCCATTCAGCTCGGAAACAGACCACATCGACAGGTCATGTTCCTGCCTTTACCACTAACATGCATATCTCCCTTAATCCAGATTACTACAAATCCACAGAACACTACCTCCAACCCGTGCATACCATATCTCCCGTAACCCAGATTACCTCTACTCCACGGGACAGTGCTTATACCTGCAGCAGGCTGGAACTAACAAGAACTATCTTGTAGACTTGTGTTGTTTCTTAAAATGCTGCCTTAATTAATGGGGGACAAGGTTGGGCAAAGCTCTGACAAGTTTGATTCCAGCTGTCCCTAAACACCATCCTAGTTTTCTTCTCAAGTCAGTGTCATGATATACAAGGAACTGAAGGTTCGGAGCCTAACAACAGCAGATGTAACAGTTGGCATGTATTAAATACAATACTTTCCAAGCCTACCGACTTCATTTGAGCCACATAAACAAACCAGGCAGCATACGTCTGCAGATAACAAAGTGACCCGGTATTCTTTCTGGATGAAAAGATGGACAAAATTGGCCATTGCACTATCATCAGTTATCTGCCACAGCCATCAAAGGGATGATGCTCCTTCCTCTGCCACAGGCACGGTCGGGTAGCCTAGTGGTTAAAGCAGTCGCTCGTCACACCCAAGACCCGGGTTTGATTCCCGACATGGGTACAATGTGTGAAGCCCATTTCTCGAGCCCCTGCTGTGATATTGCTATACCGTATTCTTTTGAGTATAGTGCGCACTTTTTTTCCAAAATACACAGCTGTGTAGAAGGGGGTGCGCATTATACAGGAATTATGAGTTTGGATGTTTTTTTCCCCCATGCAAAGACATTACTGTGAGCTCGTAACACCGGAAATACCATGTCAACAAATCCATACTGAAGTACACAAATTATTCATGTAATTACACTGTCTGGCTATAAAAAGTGTTCTTGGTATATCTGGACTTATGTTTGTAACTTATTTCTTAATTTTATTCAAAATTCCTTTTAATATTGTATTTATTAATTTTGGCGAAATCATGTGTGAAGCGATCGGAAGATCACACAACTCACCGTTATTAACAGCAACCACGGTCAGAATACCGCTATTGACGCCTTGAAATGAACTTTAGTTGACAGAGAATGGATACATATATCATAACTGACATACTTTGAATCGTTAAAAGTCATATTTGTTTTTGTTTGACGATTCTATGTCAACATGAAATTCTCGCGATCACGCGATCACGCGATCACGTGCGCATGACCCTTGACGGTGACTGGTCAGACTGGTTCCATGTAAAAAATAATACCCAGGAATAGCGATCAGCTGCTTCGCTTAGGGTTATTATTTATTTTAAATATGTTTAGTAAAGGCTGCATAAAATTAAGAAAATAATGGAATATATTATTCCTGTTAAAAAAAATAGTTTCAGATACAATTTTTGCCGATCCTTGCATTAAAAATCCTATAAAGTTATATCATTGGGTGTGTTCTGACCGAATCACCGGTCGATTCCAAGAAAATGTGTGTACAGCTGATTGCTGTTTCCGGCTTAGTTTACGAGAAAATACACAAGGTAATCTTAATCCCTGGATATAAAACAATGCCTAGCAGAACAATAAATACTATTCAAATGGTGATTTTTTATCTCAAATTTCGAATTTGTACTGACGAAGTTTCTCATCACCCGTTCGTTTGCCAGACTTCGCTGAAAGGGTACGGTGTAATTTTTTTCTGCGCATAATATTCAAATTTCTTTTTTTCCAAAATATTGAACCCGCTAGAGGGGGATGCCCATTATACATGGGTGCGCACTATACTCAAGAAAATACGGTAATACTTCTAAAAGCGGTGTAAAACCATTCTCACTCAATCACTCACTCCTTTACCACAGAGGTGGACAGTGAAGTCCCTGCCATGATGTTGCTGTAATACTGCTTAAAGCAGTGTAAAACCATACTCACTCACTCACACACTCACTCCTTTACCACAGAGGTGGACAGTGGAGTCCAAGAGGGGAAGAGAAAGCCTCGAAGATCATCCATGATCAGGAAGATCCTCAACTGCCGCCAGAATACAAAAGTTGATAAAATATATAACATGATTACAGGGGATCGATGACTCATCATGTCACATGGCCAATACAGTGGGCATCTCTCAGGACGGAGGAGAGAACATTCTGAGGAATGAACCCGGCACAACAGAGGCTTCAGCACACCCGGTTCCAAGGCTTCGGACTCCTGGTCAGAAACATTCCACATTCATCATCTCTCGTGAGAATTTATCTTGTTTTGAAACAGACTCATCTTACATTGTTCAGCAATGGTAACCAAGGATGAGTCTTGGGCTCACTACTATCAGCAAGACACTAAACAACAGTCAAAGCAGTGGCAGCATCTAAAATCTTTGCCGTAGAAGGCCAAGTCCGTATCATCAGCTGGCAAGGCCATGGTTTTCAGGAAATCCAAAGGAATCATACTTGTGGACAACCTCCTTAAACTTCTCACCATTAATGAGAAATATCATGCTAATCAGCTCAGGCAACCACTTGAGAATGTCATGGCTAAATGTCATGGTTTCATACTATAGGTGTGGTGTTACACAAGGACCATGTACCTGTGCACAAGTCTGTTGTCACCACTGGAACTCATTGAACATACTCGGCCTACACACCTCGCAAGGTACTCGTATGTAAATTATGAAATAAATAACGTAGCACATATTACAGATGTCATGATACAGGTGTCACAACGATACCATGCATATCTTGATGCAGAGGCCACAATACAATATGTATCTTGATACTGCATAGTCAACATTTTGTGCGGAAAACCAGGTCATCATTGGTCATTTGACTGAAAATAGTGAGTGAGTGAATTATATCACGGCATGTCAGCTTAATGTGGGAGGAAAGCCCAAAGTGATGCAGGTCTCAGACATTTACCACTTCGGTGAAACCCACAAGCACGGGTATGGTGCTGACAGACCGAGAAACATTATCGGGGCGAACCGGGATTCGAAACCACAATCATTGGTTTCTGGCGTGCCCAAGGGACGCATCTCTGCAGAGCGAATTGCGGCGCCTTAGACGACTGTGCCACCCGTGCCCCCTGACTGAGAATAGAGTCCATATAAAATTCATACATTTCAACATGGACCCCAAATATATCGTATTAAGTGTCTATGGTTTCAACTTTTGTGTTTGTAATATTATTATGTTAAGCTCAATTGGATTATGCCATGGATCGTGTAGGTGTCAGCCTCTTCACACTCAGCAGTATAATTCTAAAAACGTTATGAATGGCAAATAATAAATAAAATAATAAACTCGCTCCCAGGTAAAACCAATTTTATGAAATTGGTATTACACGGGAGCTCGTTTAGTAATCTATATTTATGACAGGCAGCAAGGAAAAGCTGGTCAGTCAGTTATAAGGGAATTAAACAAATAGTTGGTACTTGCTTATTGATATCGACGCGAGATCAACATGGACAATCTATATGGGGTTAAATGTGAATTGATGCCAAATTAAATGTATCAGGTATTGTATTGTGCAAGGTTTGCCACCGGTGTACAGGTGAATCGCGACATCACTAATACATACACAGTTCACATTTTTGCCACCTATCGAGTAATATGATCATGTGGTACATGACCTGATCCTAGATGTCTGACAGTCTGAAAACTAATAACGAAATATGGTTATAACGAACTAAATTTAGTTCTCCCTTTTAGCTTGTCGCAAATATAGTTTACTGTGGAAACAAAAATATGTTGAAATCAGAATATTTTCTATCAAACATAGCAATGACTTTTTTCTCTTTTGCAAAATTTAAGGCAAATCCATGCAACAAATCCTTACTTGGTATGACATTCACCCTGAGGCCTTGGTCTGGCTTAACATTGTAGTATGACCTTCACCACAAGGCCTTGGTCTGGCCTAACATTGTAGTATGACCTTCACCACAAGGCCTTGGTCTGGCCTAACATGTAGTATGACCTTTACCACAAGGCCTTGGTCTGGCATAACATTGTAGTATGACCTTCACCACAAAGCCTTGGTCTGGCATAACATTGTAGTATGACCTTCACCACAAGGCCTTGGTCTGGCATAACATTGTAGTATGACCTTCACCACAAGGCCTTGGTCTGGCATAACATTGTAGTATGACCTTCACCACAAGGCCTTGGTCTGGCATAACATTGTAGTATGACCTTCACCACAAGGCCACATTCTTTCTTCCATGTATAGGCTGACTCTGCATATATCTCCAGGCAACTCCAAGGATTGGTTACAAAACTGTAATCCTGATATTTTGATTACGCTACTGCACCCCTAACAACTCCTTATGACTGTAATGTATGTTGCCTAATTAGACAAAATACAGGTCTTACAGACTCCCATTGGTCTATATATGGCTGTGAATGCCGAGGAAGGTTTCCAGCATTAAGATTGTGTTCCCAGTGACCACTGAACCACAACAACAAATATTCAAAGTATGCGTGATGCAGTAAGTGTTTTATAGATTCGGATTTCCTTGTTTGAATCGAAACTTTATAACTGAAAGAAGAAAAATCTTAAATGGACTGTACGAACATTTTGACAGTATTTCTTATAAGAACAGAAATATCACTAAAATCTTCCGCATGTGCTTCAATCTTATTCCAACATCCATACACTTTTGCATCCACTAGGACTCAAAGTTGTTATTATTTGCGTCAATTCCTACTTTGTATAGGTGTATAGGACGCAACATTGTCGACCCCTTACAACTCTGTACCTGCACAAGTTAAGCAAGGAAAAAAGAAATACTTGTCAAGGGACAGAAAACATAGTGGGTTTTTCTTTTGTTTTAATATGTGTTATATATTTACCTTTAATCAAATAAGTTCTTAAGAAACTGTATTACTCACATGAATTTGATATAATAAAACATAGTGAAGTCAATGCAGGTCCTCCTATCAAACATTTATCATCATGACAGGCTCCGGGGATCGCAATCCACAAACAGGAAATAACAAACAGGATCTGAATCATGTCCATCGAGCACAAGCCTTGGAATGAATATCTTAAAGCTTCATTTAAAACAGAAACAAGAAGTTTTGAGTTTATCCTGCTTATGAACTCTGGTATATAATGTTGAGCTGTGTTGGGTATCACCAAGCATGTGGTTATTACCGAACAATTTGTATTTCCGTAAAAAAAAATCACATCACATCAAAACAGCTTTGTTCAAAAACTTGTACAGAAACCTCTTCAGTGTTTTACATTCATTTGTCAAGTGTACTCTTGTGTACACACAGTGTAGGAAGTGTACCCTCGTGACACATCCACACTTCCTCTCTGAACTCAGGAACTCTTCCCTCTGGAGCATCTCCCATCTTCGGACATTCCAGAACCGACCAAGTGTCGCTTCCTCTTCAGGCTCACTTTGTTCAAGGTCAAACATCAACCGTGTCTCATATCTGACATATAAAAGCATGAAAACACTCCACCGTAGCACACCATAATAATGTTCTACTTGATGAATCCAGGATCAAAGAGGGAGAAACTGAAGAGGAAGTTGTTGACTGCAGCGTAATGCTTTTTGACTGCCACTTGTCATCTCATAACAACTGGTACAAGGCGCCGACAAATGCTGGTCCTGGAGACAAATGCTGGTCAGTGTGAAAGAGGACCCATGTTATCAAATCAGAAGTGGAAGTATGAATTGTCTATCTCCTTTCTTTGTTCACCTTATACAGAATGAAAGGACAGAACAGGGTGAAATATTTTGCGATAAAAAAGGTGTAAAATCTTTAACTGATGCTGTCATGGCAGACATTCCTGTGGGATCAGTTCCATTTCTGAAGCAATGGTTCTGAATTGGTCTAGTGGTAGAGCGTCCGCCCGGAGAGCGGAAGGTCCAGGGTTTGATCCCTGGCTGCATCATACCAAAAGATGTTCAAAGATGGTACTTGTTGTTACCCTGTCTGGCGCTCTGCAATAAGGAGCTAAAACAGGGACCGGTCAGCCTGGGGGATCATGTCAAAGGAAAAGGTACATTTATTAGGGGTAAGGTAATGACACAAAGTTCATGATCAGGGGAAATGGCAAAGTCGAACCTTCACCAGTGATCATAAATACCAAGGAACCTAACTCTGCAGGGTACAGGCCTGGTTCGGGCAGCAGATAGAGGGATACACATGAATCATGGGATTTGGAATAATGTCTCCATCAGAGTCGACAAAAATGGACAGCGTGGGATGTTGCATAACAACCACTGGTATGTCTGGACCAGACTATTATACAGACACCAGCAGCAATTTAACATCTGCATCACGCCATTTGGAAATAGTCAGGGCCAGGCAATCCAGTGGTTGACAGCATGAACAACAGACAAACTGTCATTAACGATATGGGGTCCTTCACAACCCATGGAAGCTTAAAACACTCTTCTTGACACAAACGAGACATACTGTTCGGCACAGTGATTCTCAGGATAATGGATGGAAGTCTGTTAGTGTTACACAGTGTAGTGTATTCTCCTTATAGTTGTTTACATCTTGTGTGATACAGTTTCTCGCAATATCCAAGTACACATGCTCTCGTTACGTCATATGATGACGTCATGTATGGATGCGATGTCTGAGTAAACTATGATGGCTTCCTTCCATGTTCTGTTGTGTTTGGCATGCATACTCCCGAGCATAAATGTGTGAATACATGACACACATGAATTTGCACGTATTGTCATTTTTAATGCTTGTTTGGGTCCAAAGTGTCCTAAACCCATGCCCATATTACATCGCTGATTATCGGACATGCCATATGAGAGCTTCCCTGCAAACTATTACATTCAGGTATGGTAATCGACACATCTACTTCCAAGTTGTGCGACAGCCTCTGTTGTCTAGTGGATTGTGAGTCTGCTCATAAAGCTAAAGGTTGGTGGTTGATCTCCAGATGCGTCATAACAAAAGACATTAAAAGATGGTACTTGTCATCCTGCCTGGCATTCAGCATTCACACACACGTGCATGCAAGTCGCCATTTAAGTGCAATAATCCTGTATGCGATGTTAAACCCCATTTCACTTCACCTTTTCTCCAAGCTTTGCAACAAAGCTCCTTACAGTGTTGTCCCTTGTTCTTTGAGGTCTAATGAAAAGGGTAATGATGGCGACATGCAATGCGAGGAGCATGTTGACAAATGTTCCTGTCACAAGTGCATGTTATGTTTACAAGAGGTTCGTTTGGTTTGGAAGCCATGCACCCAAATACTGCATGTCGGTGATAATTCTTGCACCCACAGAGAGGCAGAAGCAATGCCACACTCATGACTGAACATTGAATGACCCAACTTCAGCAACAGTGCGTGTGGGTGTTTAGTGGTGGGGGGTGAACAAATGGAGTCAAATATTAATAGGGCAGGTGATTATGGAGGCTGACAAGACAAATATACAAAACTGTTATAAAAGATAAAAAAGAAGTATAATAAAATTGTATCACTTTCCAAAATGGCAGGGTCCAGTCAAAAGCATTCCCAAAAGAAATCATACCAGTAATATTGAATGCTATCGTTGTCCTCAGATCATTTTGGACTGTCTGACTGGTTCTTGTGTTAATCTGATCACCAAGATACAGTCTGCATCTTGAGACACTGGTCCGAAGCCCTTGTCTAGTAAAATCGTCTAGTAGGAGAAGCTAATAACAGTCTATATATAAATAATAAAATCTTCTCAAAAAGATGGCAAGAGAAACGTTGGGGCGAGTGGGCTGACAAGCCCTGGTACAGACTGTGATTAGTTACAAGTTACAAGGTACTGTATCGTGATGTCTGACAACAAGCAGGTGTTCAGGTCAACCTGTTCCCTAACTACATCTTTCAGTCAACAATTCCTTCTTCCACATACTAACACTTGGCCTACTGCTTCTCGGATGCAGAAATGATCAGCTGACTCCCACCACTTATACTCTTTTGGAGACATATAACCATGGAAACAAACAAATAAAGTCTTTGAATGGCATTCAGAAGTGATACACATTTAAGGAAGAGAATTTCTTTGATGTCACTTTCTACCTTTTCTTATTTTATTACTTCTGTTGCTCTTACAGGAACATATAAATGTTCTCTGCTTCAAAGCATTTATTCCCCTGATGAAGGAGTAAGCATCTACACCGAAACGTTGTGTTCCTCATTATAAAGTAGTTGACATCCAGAAATTCTCTTCCTTAAAAAAATAAATGAATAGATTTGTCCGTACGTCAAGATGAGAGTATGGTAAGACAGAATTGCTTTCCCAGTGAAAGTCAGACAATATGGTTCCATGAACATGTTGCTTGAATGCTTTGGGTTTATCAAAAACTGATTGCATCATTTACAGTACTTGTCTTATAAGTTGACCAGCAATGAAATAATCATCTCTGCTTCTGACCACAAACTGCAACAAGTTATATCTACCACGAGAAAATAATCTCCTTCTCATCATCTGAGCCAAATTGAGAAGAAACAGTGTCACATTGATTGTAGCTGGATTCAGTTCATTCTCTTACAAAAAGTTTCCGTGTAAAATTATCCCATCCCCTGCTGGCGTCATCTGTTTCACGCGAGGTCATGACCCCAACCAGACCTCCACCCACACCATAACATTGTGTAACCGGGTCAGTTAGTCGCTGTCAACAGGTAGATGATAAGTGGCTTGTTTTAGTTCGAGCTATTAACTGCGCTCACTGACCATGAAATCTCACCAAAGATCGCTAATGAACCTTCGAGGGATTTGTAATACACTAGCTATTCTTGTCAGTCATACTTGACAGCACATGGTAGGCCTATTGCGCTCACGCATCCACACGGGATGTAAACAACGCGATCGTGCAGCCAATATTAGGCAGACGGTCCCTTGATTTAAACATATTTCACAGCAATATCATGTCCAAGGTTATTCGCCACCATGACACAGTGTCTCTGCGTCGCGAAGTAGGTGATCTAGATTGATAACGCCGGCAGAGTCGCGAACAGTATGAAGAAAACAGCTAGCAACAAGCGAACTCTCCGCAGTTCAAGTTGATAAGTCGAGTCAGGCAAAGTCCACCTACCTTCGCCAGTCGAACTTTCGCTCATGATGTCGAAGCCACGGTGGATCTGGACTTTGGTCAGTTGACACTGGGGAATCCCGGGTTTTCTACCGTCACGTTTCAAAGTACAATTGTGTAATGTAGCGAGCCTCCACCACCAGCCATGGTGGGAGTTCTATCTGCCATACTGGCGGTCACGTGACCAGTCATATGACTGCCACACGGAAGCTTCGATCAGCTGTTAGCTGGCTTGTGGGTTATTTGTGGTCGTGATTCAGAACTGCATGACAGACAAACGGTGCATGGCATGAACCAAAGACGTATATACGTCTTTGTATGAACGAATTAAGTGCGATATGTGGCCCAACATAATGTTGTTTAGATAGACACGCCAAATGGGCCAAACATTTCTTTGCTTGCAGTTACACTACCAGTCGGTTGGCCTCTTTCGATATAGGTCTAATGTTAATGCCACGCATGGATATATGTGTAACTGAGACATTCTTTGTGTAATCATAGTAATTATGGTTGTTAGATTGATAAAAACAGTAAAGTTTGAGTTGGCCAATAACAACGTGGTCTCAGAACGACTTGAATCGTGCCACTTAACTGTATGTACAAGGTAGGCAATTAATGTACTGGCTCAGACTGAGTCCCATACAGTGAGTGAGTGAGTGAGTGAGTGAGTTTCATGCCAATTGGAACAGTATTTTAGTTACATCACCGCATGTCAGGTTGATGCGCGATGAAAGCCCAAAGTGATGCAAGTCGGAATTAGATATCACTTTGGTGAATTCCACAAGAATAGATATGGTGCTGAAATTTTTTTTTTTAAAATAGGGCGAGTCTCAAACCCTAGTTAATCGAGTAAGAATAAGAAGTTATGGATGAACAACTTCTTTATTACAACTAAAGCGACGTTATCATCGTGCTTGCTTGATAACGGTGTTAGAACCTTCGCCGAAACGTCATTCTTAATTGTAATAAAGAAGTTGATCATCCATAAATTCTTATCCTTACTCAGTACTCCAACTTCTAAATGCCTAACAAAGAAACCCAGTTGACCGGTTTCTTATGAACGCGATGCTGCATAGCAAATCGCGGCGCGTCAGACGAATATGCATTGCATATATTTTCATTCATACACTGTTACATCGGTGAGCGAAATTACGTCGTAAACATCGAATATTTTAAGAATTACATTATATGATAAACCGATTATTACTCGAGCGAGTTCCGCATTGTAAATAGTATATATCTGTAATGCAATATATGCATTATGCGCGCCAAGGCTGGAATAATACAATCTTTATTCCGAATACCGTATTCGACGTAATAAGCGCCCAGGGCACTCTCAAAATTAGAAATAGGGGGCTCTTATTAGAATATTATTTTTGTGGAAAAAACAGAGTTGAAAGATAAATGTCGTGGTTTATACTGAGAGCCTGAAATGTTTATGTACGATAGATATATTTTCCCAGAATTTCATTGCCCATGATTAAGGGTGCATATAACTTACGAGTGTGTATTATACGCGAATAAATAAGTCTTGTGTACATTGATCAATCGGAAAGGGTGCTAATTGGGAATGTTCACTAGTCAATATGTTAGCAATTATCGCCGTGGGCGCTTATTAAAGCGGGGCGCTTATTACGTCGAATACGGTATGTGACATTTACTGTGCGGAAATATACTCGGGTAATAATCTGCATATGCCTTACATGATGACTGAAAACGCAAGCGCATTTATAAAACATGGTCTTACTCAACGACCCGTGAAGATCCGGGGTAGAATAGGCCTCCAACAACCCATGCTTGTCGTGAAGATCCGGGGTAGAATAGGTCTCCAACAACCCATGCTTGTCGTGAAGATCCGGGGTAGAATAGGTCTCCAACAACCCATGCTTGTCGTGAAGATCCGGGGTAGAATAGGTCTCCAACAACCCATGCTTGTCGTGAAGATCCGGGGTAGAATAGGTCTTCAGCAACCCATGCTTGTCGTGAAGATCCGGGGTAGAATAGGTCTTCAGCAACCCATGCTTGTCATAAAAGGTGATAATGCTTGTCGTGAGTGGCGACTAGCGGCATCGGGTGGTCAGGCTCGTTGACTTAGTTGATGCAAGTCATCGTATCCCAATTGCGTGGATCGATGTTCAGGATATCAATCACTGGATTGTCTGGTCCAGACTCGATTATTAACAGACCGCCGTCATATTGCTAGAATATTGCCGATTGCGGCGTTAAATAACAAACAATCAATCAATCTTATTCAACATAAACTGCCGGGTAAAAGAAAGTATACACACGTCTTTGATGGTGGCTACAAGAAATGGTTTTGCGATGGAGATGTATTTGATATATACGTGTATCATAGTTGTGTTTTAGACCTTTAGTTTACAGTATTTCGGCGACTGTTTTATCAACCTGGTAACTTTTTGAGAGCGCTTGTAATGTTTTGGTCAAATCCAATTTTCAAGTGTATACTTTCTTTTGCCCGGCAGTATACAAGTGATTAGGTCACGGATGCACGCTCTGTATAAACCTGCTTAGTGAGCACCCCTCTTTTTTCCAACATATTTCTGTTTGTTAATCCATTTCTTACTGCACATGTATTCCATTAGGAAGCGGAAAGATATCTATCACAAAAAATTATCAAATATAGAAGTTTTAAAAGTGACGAGAAACGACAAATGTATTTTGACAGGTTCAGTGCATTTTGCGGTGGTTTGAAATTGGCGCATTCATTTGATATACTAGTGGGTTTGGTTTAACACACTTTGACCAGTAGTTCAGTTACATCACGGCGTGTCAGATTCATCTGGGAGAAAACCCAGAACCAATGTAGTCCTTATGTTTCCACTTTGGCGAAGCGCACTAGAGCTGGTGTGGTGCTGACAAACCAAGGAACATATATATACAGGGTAAATCTATGATTCGATCCCACGACCATAGGATTCTGGCACGCCTAAGGGACGCAACTCTGCCTTGGGCGATAGCTATAGGGTCCTCCGTGCACCGTGCATCTATCCTACTTCATTTGGCATTTTTTCGACATTTCAACATTCTTTTTATTCCCAGCCATGGAGTTATAAATAATTTATTAAAGTAATAGAAGATGCACACGTAAAATCCAAACCGTTTACAACGCACTCATCAATACACACCATCAATGCGCAGTATGTGTTCGGACGAGTAGGTTCCCTTGCTATTGTCGTAAATTGAAGTTTTCATTTTAGACGTTGTTTAATTAACATATCCATTCTTGTTCATATGTTATTGACCTCAAAATCTAAAGAATTGGTTAAGTTTTGCATTAATAATTGTTCATGTTCGTAAAATTACAACAAAAATCCATTTTAATATGTCGTAAAATAGTCATATGTGATTTTTGGCAGCAGGTATTCCTTTACGGCAGGTACCAGAGCGCCAGATTTGAAAGGAAAATACGCGTCCTCATATCGATGTTTTATATGTGAAATAGTTTCTTTTAAGAAACGTCGTTATGTTTATGGAAACGATAAGCGAATTCCTGCATAAACTGTGTTGATATAATTTAGGTATTCTCATTATCTATCCAATAATATCGCTTTTAATCCGATGTCACCATAGGCAGTAAAATGAAATCTTGAAGGTGTGAGTCTGTGACCATCTGTTTATTTAACCTGTTGACTGTGTTTTTTTAGCTATTGATACTTTCATAGACATTTTTAAGTGACCAAGTTTTGGGTAAATTAACCTATGGATCAAGTCTCAGAAATTGGCGATGCATTACCCAGTGCACCTCTTTGTCCATCCAAGTTTCACGTGGAAGTCAATCAGAACCCATGTAGGTAAGTAATAATTGTTTCCTTTCTGGGGAGTAGTGCATTTTACTTGACACACTTTTTCGGATTTCAGTTAGCACCCTGGAACTCCTGTTGCCATCTTGAAACTAGCCGGGCTAAAGTGTTAATCTATCATAATAAGCCAACACTTTACCATGGGACCACAGGTTCTGTCACAAATAATGGGCCCAAGTAATCAGCGTGATCTGCACCCAATTGTTTGCTTTTAGTTGTAGTAGCCATTTTCTCAGTTTTCTCAAATTTACAGATTTTCATCAAATTACATTGGATTTGTTCGTTCTAAGAGAGAGCTAACCCTTACCCTCCCTCAGTGCCCGAAATAACTTCCTGCACATGGCTGGTAACTTTTCTTTTGGTCTGCATGAAATTTTCCTCCACCTGCCCAAATATCTGGCAGATAATTTAAGACTTCATATATATTCAGTTTTATTATAACACCTGGTAGATTCTCAAGTAATTGTTTGCAATATTTCAACATGATTTGTCTCTTAGCCTTTGCAAATTTTCAATGTTTATTATGCCTGAATGCGGGCAGGTAACTTTGAAGATGGGCAGACAACACATTTGGTCACCTGTCCTACTGTCTTGTTGGGTTTTAAAATTATTTCGAACTCTCCCAAATCTCTACCGCTAAACAAAGATCTGAGAACACCCCAGTACGGGTCACTAATTTCAAATTGGCGACTACACTTCAAAAAGTATTTTGACAATTTCTCCTTTCCTTCCTGTCAACCAACTGTACAAGTTATCACCATCGTCTGAACAGCACATGCCACATGATCACGCAGACCGCTTCAGATTTACATATTACATATTCTATTTTCTCTTGTGTCGCACTCAAGTTTTATTTTCATTACAATTAATAAGAAATGCTTTTATCAATTTGTTTTCTGCAGACTAACATACACAAATATTCCCTGAATTCGATTTACACATGCTTATCCTCAACACGATGTACTATGGCTTTCGCGATATATACAGGGTTATGGGTTTTTTAAAAAATAGCTGAAATTAGTTTTAGAATTGTAATTTTGGGGAAAAATGGCAGACAGATAGGAAGCGGTGACAGAACTGAATGTGCATCGTTGTGTTGTTGGATTTTTCTTAACACATGAATTAGTCACATGACACCGCCCGCGTGTCTCCTCTTTAGTTGTAATAAGAAATGCTTTTATCAATTTGTTTTCTGCAGACTAACGTACACAAATATTCCCTGAATTCGATTTACACATGCTTATCCTCAACACGATGTACTATGGCTTTCGCGATATATACAGGGTTATGGGTTTTTTAAAAAATAGCTGAAATTAGTTTTAGAATTGTAATTTTGGGGAAAAATGGCAGACAGATAGGAAGCGGTGACAGAACTGAATGTGCATCGTTGTGTTGTTGGATTTTTCTTAACACATGAATTAGTCACATGACACCGCCCGCGTGTCTCCTCTTTAGTTGTATTTGAGCAAGATGATGATATGGTTTGATTTTTCACATTTCTTCACAAGAATCAGTTTTGTTTGGTTAAATATTTCTCTCTTCCAATCCAATGAAACATAGCAGAAGTAAAACAAGACGAGATCACATGCGCTATAACAGGGAGTTGGCAATAATTGGTCGCTAGCTAGTATATATATCATGTTGTGACTCAAGTAGGGTGATTTGTATGGATGTGAGAGTTATTGTGACAGTCCCCGAATCCAAGCTGCATTTAGCGACTATGTTAACCATCGTAGCCTGAATAATGTTCAAGTGGATTGGGAAGGTGTTGGTTATGCTGGCGATACTGACAACAACCTCTGTTGTCACTGTTCAGCATGCTGTTCTCACATGGGTCACAGAAAACAAGTGCTTACTTTGTGATTGACGACACTTGCTATGGTTTTACAAGACACTATAATCACTGTACCTGGTATTTGGTTAAGACTTGCCACAACTGAGATGAGAGAGCTCTCTTCACCAGCTTCCTCTAAACAGAGTTGCCAGTGAGTGGACCAAGGCAAGACAATGGTGCTGGTACGATTCTCACAAATCAATGAACTTGCCTGAGGAAAGCCTGTTTAAACATGATTAATTTCTATCACTTTTCTGTGAACTTGTAGCACTGCCAGAGTGTCTCTGGTTCAGGAACATGTGCTGGCTGCACTGAGGAAACAGAAGGTTGCTTATGGAGACTTTACAGTGACCGAGTATGATGATGCTTTCCTGACGGAGCATGTCAAGTCCATATCTTTATGTGATACAGATCTGGCCAACACAGGTCGAAAAGTGAGTGTATCGATATAAATCTTAGAGATCGCTAATTGTAAACTAAATAACAATCAGTTATCGATAAATATCGGAGAAGTAACTTTGAGCAAATATGCAAAAAGCTCAGACAAAAAACAACATATTTCACGTCACTGGTGATTGGTGACACGCTCATGCATGGTTCGCTGTGTGGACATTTAATATATAACAACATCAGTTGCATGCTGTCTTCGGCAATGATAAAAATGGTCTGCTTCAGTAAATTAAGACTTTATTTCATCACAACAGTTTGTGTAAGATGTTTTCAATGACGCAATTTTCATATCGATAATCGTTAATATTTCTTTCCATCGACTATAATTCTCATTATCAATCTTTTAGACAGCCCTACTTGGAATAGGGATAGTCTGAATGTCCTGTTGGTGAGTGAATGGTTGGAAACAGCTATAATATAAATACATGTTGGGTCTTCTAAGTTTCATGACATCAGTCTACAGATTTATCCTATCCACTAGTCTGTCGTGTAAACAGCTCATAATCGTCCATAGAACACTAGAATTGACTGAAAATGACGTCGTGATGTAATTGTTGTGTTTCAGGCTATTGACCTGACCTCATGTATACTCCATATCCATGTCTTCCAACTTCATGATGACGGACCTGGCCAGGAGGAGATTGATGATGAAGATCTTGCTGCAGCCAGTCACTGGCTCCTTCCGTCCTCTGATTTCCATGGAATATGGGACAGTCTTGTATTTGATGAGGAGGTCAAGGCAAAGGTGACTGCATCCACACATTCTACATGGTGTACTGTCTTACACTTTTGAGAATTTGAACTGACTTTAGTAACTTTTAAGAAGTATCTTAAAACAAAGAGTAGTATTCTATAGAGTTTATTAGAAGAATGTATTTACTGTGTATGATATTTGCCAGGGACACTGATTTGATCGGTTCGAGTTAAAGGATTTGTCATTTTAGTGGTAAAACAGGCAGTGTTTGAAATAATTTAAAAACCAAACAGGCCAGTCGGGTTGGTGACCCAAAGTGTTGCCTGCCCATCTTCAAAATTACCTGCCCGCACTCAGGCATTATGAATATTAAAAAACTCTCAAAAACTAAGAGACAATTCAAGTCTTGATTCAGTTGAAATAATGCTAACAATGACTTGAGAATCTACATGGAGTTATAATAAAACTGAATACATAGGTAGTCTTAATGTTATGTGCCAGATAGCCAGGCATGTGGAGGAAAATTTCATGCAGCCCGACAGAAAAGTTACCTGTTACAGGCAAGCCGATATTTTCGGACACTGTATACAAGCCCTCTCGGCATGACAATCTGACGACACCGCTACACGAGGTCGTGCCATGTGAACGCTGGGAGAACTTTGATTGGCCAATCTCAATGAAGAATCTGTGATTTCTTGAACCAATCAGATGCTGGCTTCATTTCTTAACCAGTTCAATTTAGAATAACAAAAGACAACTGCCACAGTACACAAGTATTACCTCGATAATTTGCCTTTTGAGTTGAGATGCCATTGCACTCATAAACGACAGGATGTATATCCACAACGATATAGTCACACTGCTTTATTGAATGCATTTGGATTGTTTTCAATTTTGAGATATAGAAATCTGAAAGGTTGTCTGGATGCTTCGCTCACTTATTGGGGATAGACATAGCCACTAGTCTGTTAGACCAAGGCTAGTATCAATCTAGAGGGACTGGTGGTTTTCTAAAAATATTATAGATTTTACCGAAACCACAAGTCCGAAATGAGTGTGGACTGTCAGTAGTTGGATATAAACCAGTGGTGTTTAGATTAGAAAGTAGGGCTGGGACGGGTAACTCAGGACCTGGGTACCCGCAGTACTATATGGTAGTGAGAGATCTGACTTTAATAAGACTGGTTACCTTCATATGGACCATCCCTGTTTTTATGCCAACTCAAGCTTTATGATCCTTACAAACATCAAGAGTCTTTTGTATGTTTAAAGTAAATAATGTTAATGATTAAATTGAAATGATAATACCAATACATTAGCCAATGTATGTTTTTTTTCCAGTTGTTAAACTACGCCACAACCACCTTGCTGTTCTCCGACCGTGCTGTAGACAGTAATATCATCACCTGGAATAGAGTTGTCTTGCTACATGGTTAGACCATATCTTATACACTCTTGTACTGCCACCCTCTGTAGAGCATGTGTTATACACCCTTGTATTGCCACCCTGTGTAGACCATATCTTAATATTGACAGTAGTGGGTGACCTCATCTAGGTGAACACGACCAAGCTGACTGTTGTTCATTTCCAGATGAACGTCAGTATATCTCGTGATTACGTTGTCAATCACCCAGAGACTTACGGAACTACTTTAGAGGAATTCCTCAATGTCTAAAAATAACATTATAAATAATTAGGGAAAACTGAGAGCGACATCAATTTAGGCTATGAATGATACAGGCTTTGAAGTCAGACAGATCATGTATATGTCGGGTCACCGAAATGAAGCGTCCATTCGAAGCTATAACAGAGAATGCTTGACTAACCAAAAGAAATCACTGAGCTCCACACTATCGTGCCTCAGTAAATTCAACCCCTTCGCCTCAAGCGGTAATCCCCGTCATCAGCAGCCGTAGTATGACTCAAACACACACCAAAAGTTCACAGAACGTTGATATGTCTCCATTGTCAGCATGAGTCGGGTCTGGATTTTTTTTCCAATTCCACCACTAACTTTAAAGGGTGCAACTTGAATTTCAAGCGAATGACATTGCGGTAGCCGACCATTTTCTGTCATTTGTAAAACCAAGGCAAGTCACTCTAAATGGAATGTTTGGAACGGACGACGTCACGATTCTCCGTCTTGATATAGTTCGCTATAAATGATTAAAGTTTCATGATTAATCAATATAAGTTGTATTTGTTGACGTTCATCAGCTGATGAAGACAGTGCCTCACGGGAGCAAATTTACCATGAAGCACTTCGGTTGTTATACACTCTCCTTGTATTGCAACCCAGTCTAGAACATATACATTGTCATATTATGTTAATTCGCTTGGTTATATATCTTTTCTGTTAACATTTTCAACAGAACAACTCAACTAAATTATCTTGTTACTTACATACATTCTTTGTGCTAATGAATGCATGGTAACCCAGTCGACTAAGCAGCTGCATTTCGCCGTGCAGATTTGCATCCCTTGGGTAAGTTGGAAACCTATGATCGTGGGTTTGATTCCCAGTTTGCCCCGATCATTATGTTTCTAGGTTTGTTAGCATTATACCTTTGCTTGTGTGTTTCACCAAAGTGGTAAACATCTGAGACCTGCATTACTTCGGGTTTTCCTCCCACAAAACTGACACGCCGTTATATAACTAAGTGGAATGTTATCAAAGCAGTGTTAAACCCAACTCCATCACTCCCTCTTTGTGGTACAGTAAGCATCAGTAAATCAGCAGGTGTCACCCACACTGCTCTGAATTAGCTACAGTCTTGGACATTTTCTTCTCCCTAGGCCCCCCCGGCACAGGGAAGACGTCGCTGTGTAAGGCCCTGGCACAGAAACTGTCCATACGACTGTCCGACAGATACACATATGGTCAGCTGATCGAGGTCAACAGTCACAGCTTGTTCTCCAAATGGTTCTCAGAGGTCAGGACAAATACTGAACATTCCATATGTTAACTCGTACCTCACATAGGTGTTGAATTCATAAAAATGTGTTCTTTTGCATGAGAGAAAGGTAAAATAAGTTCTTTTGCCTGAGAGAAATTTTAGGGATAATTGTGCGAAACTCTATGCTACTTTAGTGTAGGTACAACATTTTTGCACCTGGTTGTATTTTGAGGTCATCAGTGTAAAATCTGGGTTTGTGCTGATCTCTACATGTAGTGTTGAAATCACATGATCATGGACAAGTGAGATTGCAATGTTTTAGTTTTTTCTCAGTCTAGATTTACGCATTTCTTGCCAGTGGTGTTATATGATAGTTACAATTCACATTTTGATGATGCATTAGGTTTGTATTCCATGTCCCAAAGTTCTGCCTCTGGTTGTCAACAACTCAAGCTTTAGCAAGTTAATATATAAGTATTAGCAAGTTTAAAGTGCAACTTAAGCTTAAGGACATGTAGATTGCATCTGAAGGTTTAGCAGGTGTGAAGTCCTACTGAAGCTAACGTAGCAAGTTTGAAATGCAACTGAAGCTTAAGCAAGTTTGAAGTGCACCCTTAGCTTTAGCATGTCTGGTAACTGCCCCAGTGTTTGTTCACGTCACATCACTGAATGTTGCAGAGTGGGAAGTTGGTGATGAAGATGTTCCAGAAGATCCAGGAACTCATCAATGATCCCGAGTCTCTGGTCTTTGTTCTCATAGATGAGGTAAGACTTCAGTTATACTCGTCAATGATCCCGACTCTCTGGTCTTTGTTCTCATAGATGAGGTAAGACTTCAGTTATACTCCTGTAATACTTTATTTACTCAAGTACAGTACATACAGTCGAACCTTGTGGTATCAAGCTTGGATGTGTCATATTACCAGTTCCCCAAACTCAGCTTCCCGTCGCTCCAAAATGTGTCTTCTGTTTTCATCATTTTTACTTGGATTTGTCAAATTCTCCTTTCTCTTGAACTCATTTGGGAGTGCCAACTATCCAGATTATGCATAAAATCTCCTGATGACTCGAACAGTCCAAAACAAAATAAAATACATTCACACTTGCCAAACTTTGAAATTTGAAATTACTTCACACACAATTGACTGACCTCATAGCAATTGCTGCCGCCATTATGCTTTTCGCTTTTGGTGTAATAATTAAGCTTTTGAACTTAAATTACGCTATTACGCTTGTACTTCCCAAATTATGATTTTTGACATATTTTTACAAATTATTTACATGCATTAGCCATCATGAAGATCTAATTGTTGATGCACGGGTCACGTGAGGCATTCTACAGGGAACTAATTGCATGTACACCGATATTTCTTCGCAACTTGAAACACCACATTGTCTCTCTGCACTGCAGTTAATATCGTTACATGATGAATTATGAATGTGTGGAGCTTTGACTCTGTGTTACGGCAAGAGTGCAGTATTTTGAACATTGAAACGTATGAAACTAAAGAAAACTAAAGAAAACTAGATTACATGTAATAATCTCTCACAACATGATGTTTGGTTTTCGAAAATTCCCTTTCTTGGTTGTCTCAAACCCCGCATTACTCAAACTTTTCCCCAGGTCTCCACGAGTTTGATACAATGAGTGAGTATGGTTTAACGCTGCTTTTAGCAATATTCCAGTAATATCACAGCGAGAGACACCAGAAATGGGCTGCACACATTGTACCCATGTCGGGAATCGAACCAGGGTCTTTGGCGTGACACGCGAACTCTTTAACCACTAGGCTACCCGACCGCCCCTTGACACAACAAGGTTTAGCTGTACATATATGTCAGTTCTTGTAGCTGATCATCCTTTGTGTAAAGCATTGGTGCTGTATGAGCCTGTGTCTGTGTTCTCTGTTTTACGTTATTGAATCCAGTCTAAGATGTGTGCTTGCCAATGTTGTGCAGGTAGAGAGCCTGACGTCAGCCAGGAAGAGCGCCCTGTCAGGCAGTGAACCATCAGATGCTATACGAGTGGTCAACGCACTCCTTACACAGATCGACCAGATCAAAAGGTATACATTTCCCTATAGTTATTCTATCTCACAAAGTTTCTAGCTTCTAAAAAACAATTCACCCAAACACATCTCAGCATCATCATGGTCACGACCCAAACAAATGGCCACACAGTGGAGATGTGCATTGAGTGTTCAGAGACCGCTTTTTTGTTTTTGTTGCTAGATTTACCGCCAAGTTCATACTTATGTTATTGTTTGTGAAAAAATGAAAGTGGATAAGAAACATCGCCCAGGCTTATTGAACTGTAGAACTACCTTCTCTACTTCGGACCCTCCTGATACTCGTCTCTACTGTGTCAGTTCAAGTTCAACAGTCCGTTCCTGATATGACCGGGTCCGTGCCTCTGTTGGAACAACCAGCTACATCGGATGTTCGCAAGGTTCTTTCCTCCGTTGATTTCTCCAAGTCGGCTTTGACTGTGTCCCCGGTCGACCCTCTTACCACCCCTCGTTCATCTGTCACTTGTTATGTGATATTTCAGCTAGTGATGCTCGCTTCTCTTCATCCAAAGATACTGGCACTCCTCCATCAAAGTGACGAGTACGACTTTCCCTGGGATTGGTCGAACAGGTCCACCCTCTACTAAGGATTGATGGAGCGCTTCTTCCAAGGGCCACCGTTCCAATAATAGTTGCTTGCAGAAGTGGCGCTCTAAGGATCACTCACCTATTGTTCAACAGTCGGAGGATCGTCGTTCCAGTTCACCTGGTTGTACTTGGGATTGACACTCTTGCTATCCACGGTTGGAGGATTGAACATCTCAGGATCAACGATTGGAGTAACGACCCTCTCTGCATCGATGCTTTCACACAAACACTACAGATTCATCTTGTACCACTCCCGCTGAACGTGATTTAGAGGATAGCTACTATACAGACTCTATTGAGCGCTTTCTGACCTGGTGTCACTCCCTGTCCTCAGGTTATTCAGATCAATGTAGAATCGTCATCAACAGGACTTTCATGTTATGTATGGACCCGTCTCGTCACTAGCCTGGGTACCTGTATGCTTCGTCATTTTTGTACTTCCTCTCCCGTGTTCATTACTACCGCTCTCCTCTTCTGGAGGTACCTTGGATCACCATCGCTGTTCCTCTCTACTCCACGATTGTGTGGATCGCCGCTCACCTAATCATTCTGGGTCATCTGCACTGCGTCCTTCTACGACGATCCCATCACCAACTCAACTGCTACTTACCTCCTGGGACCATCGCAACCTGGATAATATTCCTGCGCCGAACCTAGAATTGTTCCTGCAGTCTGTGACTTCTGCCTTCCAGGATCGCTCCAGACTGCCGGTGGTACCTCTTCTTGACAGCTCGACTTCCTTGAACCAAATGCTCCCTCCCAGGCCTGTCATGACTGATTGCGGGATCGGCTGCAGACTCCACGTGTTCGTGTGGAAGAATCCTGCACACATGGACTGTCTCAGCTTTGCTACAGCTCCTGACCTGGATGGGGATGTTGACCCTTTGTCCCAAGTGATAAGGGCTTGGACGAGTCCAAATTTACTACCGAGGTACCCACCCCTCTATTACACCACCCATCCCGGGAACCCGGCTGTCTCAAGAGATAGTTACAAAATGTCAGATTAGGAATAGTTTGACCCTAGCCCTGGCAAAATGTATTTAGATACATGTATAATATGATATGGTCATACATACACTGAAGTTGACTGAAATTTATTCTTTATTTAAACATATAAAAGTGAATGTGAACTTTAGTGACGTGTAGTGTAACCATGGAGCTCTAGGTAATTTTTGCCATTAAACAATATATCACGTGACTAACCACGGGTCCTGGTTGCCCTGTGGGTTCCCAGATGCTTCTCAGTACACACCCGATTGAGTTACCAGTCCCAGCCTTACAATGACTTCTGTGGAGGACTTCGATCTGGCTCATCTGGATACCATCTTGGTCAAGTCAGTCTCTCCAGATTCAAGACATTACACGTGACACCCATCCCCAGGTGTCTGTCGATCTACTTCCACTACACCTAAGACATCTGGAGGAACAGCAGGAGAGAGAGTGACAGCGTTCTCCGTGAAGTCATGGGTGGGAGGATACCAGTTCTCCTCCAGACACACCGTGTCGTTCTCCGCCTCCAAGGATGTTAGCGAATCTGCGAAATGTGTCAGCAGCAAATTGGTCCATCCTGTTGTCCTGCTCGTCCCACGTATATTTGTATCCTTATCCTATCTCACAAGCTATATGCCCTCCCAACATCCCTGCATCACAGCTCCTCTAGCCTGTTAGCTCTGCAAAAGAAAATAACATGGCAAGGGTAGTCATGTGATCAAGTCATGTTGGTCGCCCTGCACAGGATGGCCCATTTGTTTGGAAGGTCATGCTGGGATGTGTTTGGGTGAATTGTTTTTTAAGAGGCTGGAAATTTTGTTCATGCTTGTTTCCACATAGGATCGAAAGAAGAAGGAATAATTGCTTAGTGTACGATAGGATAAGTATATAAATATACAAATTATTGTAAACTTTACACAGGTGGCCCTTTGATTGTGGGTTCAGCTCCCAGTTTGCCCTGATTGTTAAGTTTATGTTTGACCATCCCCGTGCTTGTGGCTTTCACCAATGTGGTAATGTCTAAGACCTGCATCACCTCGGGCTTTCCTATGACCATAATTTATAAGTTGACATGCTGTGATATGACTGGAATACTGTTAACTCCCCCAATCACACATATTATTGTTTACATAGATAACAAGAGGCTGTTCCACATCTTGAAATGAGGACTAAAAATATCTTTGTTAAATGCTATCCAGGAATGATTTACATTAGATAAAGTGTTCTGGTTGTCCATCTTTAAACATGTTAAAATGAACTGAAATACTGGTGATAGAAACTTTAATCGAAGTAACAGTTCATTCCTGTTCTTGTGATTGAGATTTGTTCTTTTATTGAAGGTGAACATATAAATCTATTAAAAAGATGTTTTCTTGTGGCCTCATGATCATAGGGGCTTGTTTAAGGAACAGTTTTACCCTTTAACGAATCTCCCAATCTCATTAAAATCAGATCTAAGTTCTCGCTGCCGCTAAACAAAGATCTTAGGACATACCATTAGGGGTCAGAACAAACTTTCGCGAACTTTGACCGACCACTGAAATGACTCACAAGAAGTCAACATCAGCCAGCTAGAAAGCAGCTTTAAGCAGCATCTGGTAAGCGACACTTTGATTGGTCAGATGAAAGGTTGTTCTGACGTGACCCTTAGTGGGATGTCCTCACATCTTTGTTTAGGGAAAGCGAGAACTAAGATCTGATTTTAATGAGATTGCGAATCTCCCTAAGCAAGTGTGACATGATATGCGCTCCTGTTTCAGACACCCAAATGTACTGATCCTGACAACATCTAACGTGACCGGTGCTATAGACTTGGCGTTTGTAGACCGGGCAGACATCAAGCAGTACATCGGACCTCCCTCTCCATGTGCAATATTCAAGATCTACCTCTCCTGTCTCAACGAACTGATGAGGGTGAGATAACAGTCTGTGAAACCACCCCGATACAGCTGCTGCACTGCAGCCTCAACCATACAACAGCAGCCCCTACAACTGAGATGATATTAAACTCAACCCTATAGCTGAAACAATGCACCTTGATGTTAGGGTTATATCATTATCATTATTTGGCTTTCAGTTCTCAAATTGTATTATTCATCTGCACATCTCATGGTTCACTTCCAATGATCAATATTTAAGCTTTATCAAACATGTCCATTTGGTGGTTAGGCTTGGTAATTTGGATTAATGCTCTCAATATCAATCACTGGTCTGTCTAGTCCAGACTTGAAATCTTTCTGACTGCCATCATATCATCAGAATATTGCTGAGTGCAGTTTTAAACAACAAACAAACACAACACTTTCTCCTAGCATTGGGAAGTGTAACGTTTGCCACCTCCATGTCACTGAAATGCTGCATTGGTATTATGGTATTGGAAACAAACATGGCATAGGAGCCAGGACAAGGTTCTTGTACCCAGATACATGGCATGAAGGTGTGAACAATGGTGATGGGGTGAGCTGAGCTGAAATACGACGACGCACGTGTGTGTGGTTAGCTGGCTGGCTGTCACTAGTCTGGACTGATGCCGATTTATAGTGCTAGCACACTGAGATACCATGCCGCAGTTTAACATGAATACCCCACTCAGACACAGTATACTGACCCCGAGCCAACCAGTCCTTGTTTTAGCACTTTAATGCCGAGTAACAAGACAGGGTAACAACAAGTACCACCTTTTAACGTCTTTTGGTATGACGTGGCCGGGGATTGAACCCTGGACCTTCTGCTCCCCGGGCAGACGCTCTACCACTAGATCACGGAGGCTGTCGTATGAACAATGTATGGGAGGAATCAGTCTTACACTGTCATGTGCCAATGTGATGTGAGATTGTTATCTGCAGCCTCATGTTCTACTATTTTGTTTCAGTCAGGGATAATCAGCCCCGCCCAGCAGTTGTTGGACCTCAGAGACCTGGAGGTGATGAGGTTTATAGAGAACGATGCCACTAGACTCAGTCTACACCTCAGGAATGTCGCTATGTAAGATATGAACATGAAATTGTCTGCATTGTGTGGTAGGTTTTGATAATGAGATTGTATCATGTATATTTGTGATACCTTCCCCAAATCCTCTGGATTAACGAATCATGGAGATGTGTCATGTATGATATAAAGACATTTCTAAATGCAGTTGTCTAGAATGGAGCATATGCCACAAACATAGACTGTACTGACAGGGTTCACTGTACACCTATTGTACTTAATGATAACGGAATGTGTCCTAGCTTGTACAAGCTTGGAAGTAGGAGTTACTGTCTGAATGGATGGGTGTGATCCTGGATGGGTGTGACCCTGGATTGTTGTGATCGATGGGTGTGATCCTGGATGAGTGTGATCCTGGATGAGTGTGATCCTGGATGAGTGTGATCCTGAATGGATGTGACTCTGGATGGGTGTGATCCTGAATGGATGTGACTGGATGGATGTGACCCTGGATGGATGTGACTATGGGTGTATATCCTGGATGGGTGTATATCCTGGATGGGTGTAATCAATGGATGTGACCCTGGATGGGTGTATATCCTGGATGGGTGTATATCCTGGATGGATGTATATCCTGGATGGATGTGACCCTGGATGGGTGTATATCCTGGATGGGTGTATATCCTGGATGGGTGTATATCCTAGATGGGTGTGACCCTGGATGGGTGTGACCCTGGATGGATGTGACCCTGGATGGGTGTATATCCTGGATGGGTGTATACCCTGGATGGGTGTATATCCTGGATGGGTGTGATCCTGGATGGGTGTGATCCTGGATGGGTGTATATCCTGGATGGGTGTATATCCTGAATGTGATCCTGGATGGGTGTGACGGTGTGATGATGGGTAAGATCCTGGATTGGTGTGATCCTGAATGGATGTGACCCTGGATGGATGTGATGGTGTGATCCTGGATGGGTGTGACCCTGGATGGGTGAGATCCTGGATGGGTGTGATCCTGAATGGATGTGACCCTGAATGGATGTGACCCTGGATGGGTGTAATCCTAGATGGGTGTGATCCTGAATGGATGTGACCCTGGATGGGTGTGATCCTGGATGGATGTGACCCTAGATGGGTGTGATGATGGGTGTATATTCTGGATGTGATCCTGGATGGATGTGACCCTGGATGGGTGTGACCCCTGAATGGGTGTGTGATGATAAATGTGACCCCTAGTGTAGTCATCACACATCATGATTTTGCCACCATGTTTTTGTGGACCCTGGATGTGACTCGAAGGGTGTATATCCCGGATGGGTGTAATCCTGGATGGATGTGACCCTGGATGGATGTGATGATGTGATCCTGGATGGATGTGACTCGATGGGTGTATATCCTGGATGGATGTGACCCTGGATGGGTGTGATCCTGGATGGGTGAGATCCTGAATGGATGTGACTCTGGATGGGTGTAATCCTGGATGGGTGAGATCCTGGATGGGTGTGACCCTCGATTGGTGTAATCCTGGATGGGTGTGACCCTGGATGGATGTGATCCTAGATGGGTGTGATCCTGGATGGGTGTAATCCTAGATGGGTGTGATCCTGAATGGATGTGACCCTGGATGGGTGTGATGATGGATGTGATGATGGATGTGACCCTAGATGGGTGTGATGATGGGTGTATATTCTGGATGTGATCCTGGATGGATGTGACCCTGGTTGGGTGTGACCCCTGAATGGGTGTGTGATGATAAATGTGACCCCTAGTGTAGTCATCACACATCATGATTTTGCCACCATGTTTTTGTGGACCCTGGATGTGACTCGAAGGGTGTATATCCCGGATGGGTGTAATCCTGGATGGATGTGACCCTGGATGGATGTGACCCTGTATGGATGTGATGATGTGATCCTGGATGGATGTGACTCGATGGGTGTATATCCTGGATGGATGTGACCCTGGATGGGTGTGATCCTGGATGGGTGAGATCCTGAATGGATGTGACTCTGGATGGGTGTAATCCTGGATGGGTGAGATCCTGGATGGGTGTGACCCTCGATTGGTGTAATCCTGGATGGGTGTGACCCTGGATGGGTGAGATCCTGAATGGATGTGACTCTGGATTGGTGTAATCCTGGATGGGTGAGATCCTGGATGGGTGAGATGATGGGTGTGACCCTGGATGGGTGTGATCCTGGATGGATGTGACCCTGGATGGGTGAGATGGTGTGACCCTGGATGGGTGTGACCCTGGATGGGTGTGATCCCGGATGGATGTGACCCTGGATGGGTGTAATCCTGGATGGGTGTGATCCTGGATGGGTGTGATCCTGGATGGGTGTATATTCTGGATGTGATCCTGGATGGATGTGACCCTGGATGGGTGTGACCCCTGAATGGGTGTGTGATGATAAATGTGACCCCTAGTGTAGTCATCACACATCATGATTTTGCCACCATGTTTTTGTGGACAGTGACAGTTGGTGACTTTGTAGCAACTATGTACCAAGTTTGTGTATATCCTGGATGGGTGTGACGCTGAGTGTGATCCTGGATGGGTGTGACGATGGGTGTGACTCTGGATGGATGTAATCCTGGATGGGTGTGACGATGAGTGTGATCCTGGATGGGTGTGATCCTGGATGGGTGAGATGATGGGTGTGACCCTGGATGGGTGTGATCCTGGATGGATGTGACCCTGGATGGGTGAGATGGTGTGACCCTGGATGGGTGTGACCCTGGATGGGTGTGATCCCGGATGGATGTGACCCTGGATGGGTGTAATCCTGGATGGGTGTGATCCTGGATGGGTGTGATCCTGGATGGGTGTATATTCTGGATGTGATCCTGGATGGATGTGACCCTGGATGGGTGTGACCCCTGAATGGGTGTGTGATGATAAATGTGACCCCTAGTGTAGTCATCACACATCATGATTTTGCCACCATGTTTTTGTGGACAGTGACAGTTGGTGACTTTGTAGCAACTATGTACCAAGTTTGTGTATATCCTGGATGGGTGTGACGCTGAGTGTGATCCTGGATGGGTGTGACGATGGGTGTGACTCTGGATGGATGTAATCCTGGATGGGTGTGACGATGAGTGTGATCCTGGATGGGTGTGATCCTGGATGGGTGTGATCCTGGATGGGTGTGACGATGGGTGTGACTCTGGATGGATGTAATCCTGGATGGGTGTGTGATGATAAATGTGACCCCTAGTGTAGTCATCACACATCATGATTTTGCCACCATGTTTTTGTGGACAGTGACAGTTGGTGACTTTGTAGCAACTATGACCCAAGTTTGTGTCAAATGTGGGTGAAAGACTGCTGATGTTATGTACAAGTATAATTCTCTGATATGATCCTATTTGTCTTCCTTCCTTCACAGCAAGAGCCAAGGTTTGAGTGGAAGGACCCTGCGGAAACTCCCTTTCATTGCTCACGCCATGTTTGTGCAGGTAAAATCTCCAGGCTTCTTGATCAGGTTGAAATCTGTGGTACTACCAATTAAATCATTCAGTTTAGGATGCTTTTCATGGGCCATATAAACTACTTATTTCTGTCTATCAAATTATCTTTTGCCCTCATTAATGTTTGTTTGTTGTTTAACACCCCACTCAGCAATATTCCAGTTATCTGTTAATAATCGAGTTTGAACCAGACAATCCAGTAATTGACATCATGAGCATCAATCTCGCAATTGGGACATGATGACATGTATCAACAAAGTCAGCGAGCCTGACCACCCAATCCTGTTAGTTCCCTCTTACGACAATTAAAGCACACGTTGAAACATGATATGATCCTATCAATAGTCTTCATTCAAAGATAAGACTTATATTTTGGTTATTGATCCACAGATTTGTAGAATAGAATTTAATTTGTGAATTTTAGCATTTGATACTGTACAGAAGGATGCAGTGGGGGGGGGGGGGATAGAATGTCCCTCCCTGTGATATGTTTATTATGTTATGTTATGTTGTTCTTGCTGCTAGAACCCAGTACTATGTCGTATGTTATATTTTCTGTTCCGATTGTCTGTAGACTTCTACAGTGACGATGGACGACTTTGTGGAGTATCTCTCTAAAACAGTGGACCATCAGTTTAAGGAGAGGGAAGACTTGACCCGAGAGTGACCTATATGAATGTTACACTGGCTGACTTGGTGGAGTATCTCTCTAAAACAGTTGACCATCAGTTTAAGGAGAGGGAAGACTTGACCCGAGAGTGACCTATATGAATGTTACACTGGCTGACTTGGTGGAGTATCTCTCTAAAACAGTTGACCATCAGTTTAAGGAGAGGGAAGACTTGACCCGAGAGTGACCTATATGAATGTTACACTGGATGACTTGGTGGAGTATCTCTCTAAAACAGTTGACCATCAGTTTAAGGAGAGGGAAGACTTGACCCGAGAGTGACCTATATGAATGTTACACTGGATGACTTGGTGGAACACCTCCATAACAGTGGACCATCAAATAGGAGAGTGAGTACACGTCCAGAGAGTGACCTTCACAGATGTTAATCCCCTATACAGGACCTGTGTTGGATGTTTTCACCACAAGTTGACCTGACATGTCCATGATGTCAGATATGGGGATAGATGGACTAGTCTTGCACAAGTATACTTCTCACAGGATCTCAACAACCACGTGGCCTCTACATTAGACCTGCACTACCTGCTGTCAACCACAAGAACACACAACTTTCATTCCTGTCAACTACATTTCTTTTTGTATAATTTACACATAATGGACACTTGTGATAGATTACATTTCTTTAAATGTTTTCTGCTGTGATAAATTGTATAAATAAGTATGTATAAAACAATTGAAAAGCTTTCCATTACCTCGTATTACCATATATTTGATTGAGACTTTCAGACATTTATGTTTAGATGGCCATTGTTTTCATGTTGTTTTATGTGCCACGTTTCTGTAAAATACTCCCCTGAACCTGGAACCGCCAGAATGTATTTTTATTGCTGACTCAGCATTTATCTCCGTATAGGTACCCAGGGTTTTACCTTGACCCACAAAACTAGAGGTTAAAGCTACCCCCATTTAATAATTTCAGGGTCCTTACAGGCAATATGAGGGTCCTGTTATAGTAACATTCATCAGGATGTTTGCAAATATTTTATATGGCCAAGAAGTGAGGGAGTTAGACCTAAATGTTGTTTTCGTAAACATTCATCAAGTTGGAAATGTGACATATCAGACTGTTTTAAATGAAGTTGTTGCCGTAGTGACCATACTCTTCACTTGTATATATATGTATGATCCCTGTCAGATGGAGACATTATTTGTACAGATCTGTTCAATAAATGGAGATCAAACACTGTTGTGTGTTGACTGCTGTAAGTGTTGTGTGTAGACTGTTGGAACACTGTTGTGTGTAGACTGCGGGAACACTGTTGTGTAGACTGCTGTAACACTGCTGTGTGTAGACTGCTGTAACACTGTTGTGTAGACTGCTGTAACACTGTTGTGTGTAAACTGTTGGAACACTGTTGTGTGTAGACTGCTGGAACACTGTTGTGTGTAGACTGCAGGAACACTGTTGTGTGTAAACTGTTGGAACACTGTTGTGTGTGGACTGCTGTAACACTGTTGTGTGTGGACTGCTGTAACACTGTTGTGTGTAGGCTGCTGTAACACTGTTGTGTGTAGACTGCAGGAACACTGTTGTGTGTAAACTGTTGGAACACTGTTGTGTGTAGACTGCTGTAACACTGTTGTGTAGACTGCAGGAACACTGTTGTGTGTAGACTGCTGTAACACTGTTGTGTAGACTGCAGGAACACTGTTGTGTGTAAACTGTTGGAACACTGTTGTGTGTGGACTGCTGTAACACTGTTGTGTAGACTGCTGTAACACTGTTGTGTGTAGACTGCTGTAACACTGTTGTGTGTAGACTGCTGTAACACTGTTGTGTGTAGACTGCTGTAACACTGTTGTGTGTAGACTGCTGTAACACTGTTGTGTGTAGACTGCTGTAACACTGTTGTGTGTAGACTGCTGTAACACTGCTGTGTGTGGACTGCTGTAACACTGCTGTGTGTAGACTGCTGTAACACTGTTGTGTGTAGACTGCAGGAACACTGTTGTGTGTAAACTGTTGGAACACTGTTGTGTGTGGACTGCTGTAACACTGTTGTGTAGACTGCTGTAACACTGTTGTGTGTAGACTGCTGTAACACTGTTGTGTGTAGACTGCTGTAACACTGTTGTGTGTAAACTGTTGGAACACTGTTGTGTATAGACTGCTGTAACACTGTTGTGTGTAGACTGCTGTAACACTGGTGTGTGTAGACTGCTGGAACACTGGTGTGTGTAGACTGCTGTAACACTGTTGTGTGTAAACTGTTGGAACACTGTTGTGTATAGACTGCTGTAACACTGTTGTGTGTAGACTGCTGTAACACTGTTGTGTGTAGACTGCTGTAACACTGTTGTGTGTATACTGTTGGAACACTGTTGTGTGTGGACTGCTGTAACACTGTTGTGTGTAAACTGTTGGAACACTGTTGTGTGTAGACTGCTGGACTACTGTTGTGTGTAGACTGCTGTAACACTGTTGTGTGTAGACTGCTGTAACACTGTTGTGTGTAGACTGCTGTAACACTGTTGTGTGTAGACTGCTGTAACACTGTTGTGTGTATACTGTTGGAACACTGTTGTGTGTGGACTGCTGTAACACTGTTGTGTGTAAACTGTTGGAACACTGTTGTGTGTAGACTGCTGGAACACTGGTGTGTGTAGACTGCTGTAACACTGTTGTGTGTAAACTGTTGGAACACTGTTGTGTATAGACTGCTGTAACACTGTTGTGTGTAGACTGCTGTAACACTGTTGTGTGTAGACTGCTGTAACACTGTTGTGTGTATACTGTTGGAACACTGTTGTGTGTAGACTGCTGTAACACTGTTGTGTAGACTGCTGTAACACTGTTGTGTGTATACTGTTGGAACACTGTTGTGTAGACTGCTGTAACACTGTTGTGTGTAGACTGCTGTAACACTGTTGTGTAGACTGCTGTAACACTGTTGTGTATAGACTCCTGTAACACTGTTGTGTGTAGACTGCTGTAACACTGTTGTGTATAGACTCCTGTAACACTGTTGTGTATAGACTCCTGTAACACTGTTGTGTGTAGACTGCTGGAACACTGTTGTGTGTAAACTGCTGTAACACTGTTGTGTGTAGACTGCTGGAACACTGTTGTGTGTAGACTGCTGTAACACTGTTGTGTGTAGACTGCTGGACTACTGCTGTGTGTAGACAGTTGGAACACTGGTGTGTGTAGACTGCTGTAACACTGTTGTGTGTAGACTGCTGGAACACTGTTGTGTGTAGACTGCTGTAACACTGTTGTGTGTAGACTGCTGTAACACTGTTGTGTGTAGACTGCTGGAACACTGTTGTGTGTAGACTGCTGTAACACTGTTGTGTGTAGACTGCTGGACTACTGCTGTGTGTAGACAGTTGGAACACTGGTGTGTGTAGACTGCTGTAACACTGTTGTGTATAGACTGCTGTAACACTGTTGTGTGTAGACTGCTGGAACACTGTTGTGTAGACTTCTGGAACACTGCTGTGTGTAGACAGTTGGAACACTGGTGTGTGTAGACAGTTGGAACACTGTTGTGTAGACTGCTGGAACACTGTTGTGTATAGACTGCTGCAACACTGTTGTGTAGACTACTGGAACACTGGTGTGTGTAGACTGCTGGAACACTGCTGTGTGTAGACAGTTGGAACACTGGTGTGTGTAGACTGTTGGAACACTGTTGTGTAGACTGCTGGAACACTGTTGTGTAGACTGCTGCAACACTGTTGTGTAGACTGCTGTAACACTGTTGTGTGTAGACTGCTGTAACACTGTTGTGTGTAGACTGCTGGAACACTGTTGTGTGTAGACTGCTGTAACACTGTTGTGTGTAGACTGCTGGACTACTGCTGTGTGTAGACAGTTGGAACACTGGTGTGTGTAGACTGCTGTAACACTGTTGTGTATAGACTGCTGTAACACTGTTGTGTGTAGACTGCTGGAACACTGTTGTGTAGACTTCTGGAACACTGCTGTGTGTAGACAGTTGGAACACTGGTGTGTGTAGACAGTTGGAACACTGTTGTGTAGACTGCTGGAACACTGTTGTGTATAGACTGCTGCAACACTGTTGTGTAGACTACTGGAACACTGGTGTGTGTAGACTGCTGGAACACTGCTGTGTGTAGACAGTTGGAACACTGGTGTGTGTAGACTGTTGGAACACTGTTGTGTAGACTGCTGGAACACTGTTGTGTAGACTGCTGCAACACTGTTGTGTAGACTGCTGTAACACTGTTGTGTGTAGACTGCTGGAACACTGCTGTGTGTAGACTGCTGGAACACTGTTGTGTAGACAGTTGGAACACTGGTGTGTGTAGACTGCTGGAACACTGTTGTGTGTAGACTGCTGGAACACTGCTGTGTGTAGACTGTTGGAACACTGTTGTGTGTAGACTGCTGGAACACTGTTGTGTAGACTGCTGTAACACTGTTGTGTGTAGACTGTTGGAACACTGTTGTGTGTAGACTGTTGGAACACTGTTGTGTGTAGGCTGCTGGAACACTGTAGTGTGTAGGCTGCTGGAACACTGTAGTGTGTAGGCTGCTGGAACACTGTAGTGCGTAGGCTGCTGGAACACTGTAGTGTGTAGACTGCTGGAACACTGTTGTGTGTAGGCTGCTGGAACACTGTAGTGTGTAGGCTGCTGGAACACTGTTGTGTGTAGGCTGCTGGAACACTGTAGTGTGTAGGCTGCTGGAACACTGTAGTGTGTAGACTGCTGGAACACTGTTGTGTGTAGACTGCTGGAACACTGTTGTGTAGACTGCTGGAACACTGGTGTGTGTAGACTGTTGGAACACTGTTGTGTGTAGACTGCTGGAACACTGTTGTGTGTAGACTGCTGGAACACTGTTGTGTGTAGACTGCTGTAACACTGTTGTGTAGACTGCTGGAACACTGGTGTGTGTAGACTGTTGGAACACTGCTGTGTGTAGACTGCTGGAACACTGTTGTGTGTAGACTGCTGGAACACTGTTGTGTGTAGACTGCTGTAACACTGTTGTGTAGACTGCTGGAACACTGGTGTGTGTAGACTGCTGGAACACTGCTGTGTGTAGACTGCTGGAACACTGTTGTGTAGACAGTTGGAACACTGGTGTGTGTAGACTGCTGGAACACTGCTGTGTGTAGACTGCTGGAACACTGTTGTGTGTAGACTGCTGGAACACTGTTGTGTGTAGACTGCTGGAACACTGTTGTGTGTAGACTGCTGGAACACTGTTGTGTGTAGGCTGCTGGAACACTGTTGTGTGTAGACTGCTGGAACACTGTTGTGTGTAGACTGCTGGAACACTGCTGTGTGTAGACTGCAGGAACACTGTTGTGTGTAGACTGCTGGAACACTGTTGTGTGTAGACTGCTGTAACACTGTTGTGTATAGACTGCTGTAACACTGTTGTGTGTAGACTGCTGGAACACTGGTGTGTAGACTGCTGGAACACTGTTGTGTGTAGACTGCTGGAACACTGTTGTGTAGACTGTTGGAACACTGCTGTGTGTAGACTGCTGTAACACTGGTGTGTAGACTGCTGTAACACTGTTGTGTGTAGACTGCTGTAACACTGTTGTGTGTAGACTGCTGGAACACTGGTGTGTAGACTGCTGGAACACTGTTGTGTGTAGACTGCTGTAACACTGGTGTGTAGACTGCTGTAACACTGCTGTGTGTAGACTGCTGTAACACTGTTGTGTGTAGACTGCTGGAACACTGGTGTGTAGACTGCTGTAACACTGGTGTGTAGACTGCTGGAACACTGTAGTGTGTAGACTGTTGGAATACTCATCCCATACACATGAGCAACTGTTTAAACAGTGATATGATTGAAGAAGTCTGGTTTTACTCTGAAGTGTGTACATGAATGATACGGTTATCTGATTTGGAGCAGGCAAACCGCACATGGCAGCCATGGAGGCCACATATTCTTGCTGCCTCAATTATTCACACAGCATCAGTCATGCTTCAGATTTCTTTTGTAAGCCTTGATATCAGCTGTACCAACCAACCAACAACTGATAAGAGTGATACAGATATCACATACAGATACATTGATTCAAACATAAATGAAACAAAACAATATTGCTAGCTACCATGTGGTTTTTGTAATTTCATGGTATCCAAACAAATCAAAGTTGCAATATGGATACCTTTAACATTGATTACATACAGTATGTGCGTGCCTGTGTTCTGCTTTTAAACACATTTGGCAATATTCCAGCCATGTGACTGCAGCCTGTAAATAAGACCGAACCAGAGAATCCAGTCACCAAATTGTGCGCCACGACCCATGCCGTGCTATCCGATGTTATGCAGTCAAACCTAGTCACCAAGCCTGACCACCAGATCCATTTGTTCGCCTCTTACAACCAGCATACATGTATGTTGCTAGGGAACACCTTTAATCCGGAATCCCCACGGGGTGTTTCCCTTGACTAGCAGTGACTTCTCACTGTTCATTTATTGGTGTCTTGTCAAATAAAAAGAACATGGAATTCAATGTAGAAAGATTTATTATAAAAAGAATGGTATATTCATTCTCATGTTTACAGCTTGGGACATAGTCCAGTGATCCTGCAGAGATTGTCTATGTCATTCTCTTCTACAGATCAGAGCTTCAGTAATCTTCACACAATATTTAACACAAAGACAGTGTGAAGGACAAGAACAGATACTACTTTAGTTGGCCCTGGATCTATCACAGGGTCACGATCTACGTCACAATCACCAACCACACACGAGTCTGTGATCAGTGAACTGAACGGAAGCATTCGGTGACATGCCTCAGAACAGGCCTTATCAGTTTATGATCATGTAAGAAATCAATGGTTATTATGTTATGATTAAACACAATTTCTACAAGAAACTACCATTTCCAGATATGAAGTGACATCTAAGTGGTACACTGCTTGAAGAAAATATTCTGTTTAAATGCATGCTCATTTCACTCAGCATGATACCTAAGTTCATTTGCTTCTTCAAAAACTGCCATTACAAAGTCCCGCGTCCATCTCTCCACGTAATGATTTCATGAATACTTCACATGCTCTGAAAATATAGGACAAATATCACAATGCTTGAAAACTTTGACCAAAGTACCCCTGGGTGCGCCATGGAACTGGCTGATATATCGACAGTGCTGCAGCTAGCTCTACGTGGTTCAAGGCTCTACTGGATATTTCTCTGTGTGAAGAAGTCAAGCCTATTGGGGCATCAAGCACATTTGCACTGTTGTCTTAGACGTGAAACTGTCAAAAGGCATTTTCTGTTATTGTTGCTGGACCACATCCTCCAATCATCCTGATACAGAAATCCATCAACCAGTGACTCCCACTGCATAAACAGAATTAGGACTACTGTAAATCCCATGTTTTACATACTTACGACTATAATAAAACCCATACTTCAACACCCACTTACACCCCTCGTAAAACCAATACCTTAACATAGACATGGCTATCATAATACCCGACTGTAGTATGTGGAACATGGATCTAATGAAGACAGTCCTCGAGACATAGCATTTCTTGAACATAAGCCCCAGAAATACATTTAGTATACTTATATAAAAATACACTTAGTCTACATTTGGCATAAATACATTTTGAGTGTACACTCTACAAAGTGATTGTGACAAGCTTAATAAGATTAATAAGATTAATAAGATATGAATTTCCCTCTAACTAGGCAACAAAACACAAGCCAACGACTGGGAAAAAATATACAACTGTTTTAAAATGTTTCAAAACTAGGTGGAGAAGATATGGGAGCTGGCTTCGGTAGATTGTAAGGAGGGGTAGGCCAGGTACTGCTCAAGCGTGGTACAGTGATGTGTGGGGGGATAGATGGCCATCTGATCACTGACAACACATCCGATGTCACATCCATGGCAAAGAGTGTAGGGGATGATATCTTTGACATGTACGTAATTGTGTAAAATCAGCATTGCTTGAGATGACGGAGTTGATACAACATTAACCCGTTTTCTTCTTGAAGAAATATGACAGAACAGACTCACAACATGCGCTACCAAACAAGCAGTGATTATCATGATTATCACTTGGGTACGAACAGCATTGGATCACGCTGGACCAATAGTCATGCATTTCATAAATCAAGCATACATGTCTCATATCTGTTGTGACACGTAACCATGGTACCGTTACATTATTTCCTAGCTGGATAATTCATCATCAATTAACTTTAACAAAACCCCACAGAGCATCTGTTATTAAATATTACTCTCGTTACAGGAACTAACAAACATCAACAAAACCCTGTCAGAGCAGAACGTCCGCCTGTTTTACTTTATATTACTCTTGTTACAAAGACATGAACTAACAAACGTGAATAAAATCTTCCTCCTAAAGAAACAAGTCCCTGTTATATCTTCATACAACGTGTAATCCACAAATTATAAAACAACATGGCTTTTCTTATGAGCAGCAAGTCAGTAGGAATCAAGTGTCGTGTAACTGGCATCAAGTTGTCCCGCTAACTCCGCAGACTGAACACCAGCGTCAAAAACTGTTCATAGGTGATCCTGATCCAGCCATCTTGGTCTGTGTCATGGCCGCGGAAAGCGCCAGTTAATGTCTGAAAAAGAAAGTGTGTCATGTGTAAGATTCTATAATAACACTGTAATGTCATGAGTGAGGCGGGTTTGTGTCACTTCGAACAATATCTCAATTAAACTAGTCTCAGGGAAGGATAGTCCAAAGTAATGCTGGTACTAAGTTGGTAGCAATATTCCAGCAATATCATGGCGAGGGACACCAGAAATGGGCTTCACACATTGTACCCATGTCGGGAATCAGACCCGGGTCTTCGGCATGACGAACAAACACTTTAACACTAGGCTAGCCGACCGCCCCTCCTTAGACCCAAACCTCCCTTGTTCACAGAACAAATAGTATCTGACAACACTTATAGCATTTGTTTGTTACTTAACGCCGCAGTCAGCTAGGTGATGGAGGTCTGAAACCAATTGAGTCTACACCAGACAATCCAGTAATTGATATCAAAAGCATCAATTAACACAACTGAGATACGATGACATGCATCAACAAAGTCAACAAGCCTGACCACCCGATCCCGTCATTCGCCTCTTTTTGACAAGCATTGGTTGCGGAAGACCTAGTCTACTCCGGATCCTCACAGTAAAGAGACCCTGGCTTTATAGAATGTGCCACGGCACCCACCTGCAGTACTACACAGCACTGGATGAAGTCATCAAACGCCACGGTGCCGCGCCCTTGACGGTCAAACTTCTTCACCAAAATATCATAGAAACGATCCGATAGTCGGTAACCTTAAAAGAAAGAAACAGTTGTTTACTGGACATATTGGAATATACTTATCTATATGTCTTGAGATTTACATTATATTTCAAAATGTTATTGATGTTCAGGAGAATTCTGAAATTGAAATTTTATCGAAGACTCCCCCCCCCCACCTTTCAACTTGGTCACATTAGTGAGTGAGTGAGTGAGATGGGTTAAACGCCGCTTTTAACAGTATTCCAGTTATATCGCGGTTAGTCACATTAATGTGGGAGAAAAGCCCGAAGTGATGCAGGTCTCAGACGTTTACCACTTCGGTGAAACCCACGAGCACGGGTATGGTGCTGACAAATCCCCAAACATTATCGGGGCCAACCGGGATTCAAACCCACAATCATAGGTTTTTGTCACACCCAAGGGATGCAAATCTGCATAGCGAATCGCAGCACCTTAGACGACTGGGCCAACCGTGCCCCCGCTGGGTGAACAGAGACACACTTTAACTAAGTCACTTGCCCAGGGTAACACCACATGTTTTGACACTTGTGTTTCAGGTGTATGTTTGTATTCGTGTTTCCATCATCTGGTTATCTACCGTTGGGCAAGTGGGTTGTTTTGAGTGCACAGGGTGTTTGACTGTACACTAGGGGCAGTGACAACACTGTAAAAACCTGTAAACATTGTTGGTCCAATATATAGAGGATATTTTGAGAGATAACAAAGGGCAAGAAGTGTTATGAACTCCATTTATAATCACCTGTAATAATTTTGCCTTGTCAATGTGGAACTTACGTAAAAAGGACGTCAACAGTTTGTGTACGGGCTTGACACTTACGATAAAGGGAGACAATTTAAGGGGAGTTAACTCTTGTATGACAATAGTTCCGTCAAAGTGTTATGTTCACCTTAATGAAATATCAAGTATTATGTTCACTGCAATGAAAATATTACTTTTCTCAACTTCAGAAACGTCTTTCACACTGAAGTATATAATAATATCTCTCTCACACAGTCAGTATAATGTGGGAGGAAGCACATAGTGATGCAGGCCACAAACAAGTGGTCATCTTCATGGAGCTGTACTCGGAGATGTCAGGAGCTGTCAGGAGATGTCAGGCTCATCTACACCCCCAGCTGTTTTGGAAATAATTCTGCCGATCAATCACAGTCTGTCAACCTCCAGAAAAACGGCAGCCATGTCTACAAGTGTTTTCGCCTGACTTGGCCCACCATTTGTTGTAATGAGTCCAATCTCAGAGAGTGTCTAAGGTCATTCTTTTTGTTGGCTCCTACCATAAATATCTTAGGAGCCAAACCTAAGATTTTAAGAGCCAACAGATATCTTTAACAGATATTGTCACCAGTCATGTTGACATATAGGTAGCCAAGTGGCGAGCAGTAGATAAATTTAGGTTGCTAATCATAGTCGCATTTGGCCACCAAGATGGTCGCTACTTAGAGGGCTGCCTCAACAGTTCCTATTTAGAACACTGTTTCATGTCTGAACACGTATTCTGGATTGTCTTTCTTACCAAAACTAGTCAGTGCCGTCTTCAGCTCATTCTTGTCAATAGAACCAGAGTTATCCCTGTCGTAACTACGGAAACAGTTCTGCCAGTCGGTGACGTATTTCCACAGTGATGCAAATTCTTGGAAGTTTATTGTTCCTGAGTTGTCTCTGTCGAACATGCCTGCAACAAATAGTGTATCTATGGCAACAAATAGTGTATCTATGGCAACAAATAGTGTATCTAGGGCAACAAATAGTGTAACTATGGCAACAAATAGTGTATCTATGGCAACGCATGGTAACAACAATCTACCATAAGAGAATACATGCACTGACAACTCGTGAGAGAATGTCCGATCCCCCTGTCATATGACATGATTAAGATATCTGTGGATTCACGTTGAGCCGCCAGACTTACATCTATTCTTTGAAATGAACATATTTTAAAGAAAAAACAGTTGTTAAATTATAGTTATAAAATATAAGAAAGGAGCCCCAAAACTTTCTTCATTTTTAGATACTGCAGTTATCTAGACTTGCCAAACATTATAGACTTGCATGGGCTGTATTGGATATATTTGTTTCAGGGTCTGTGTGACAAGACACTTGCTGACTTAGTTGATGCATGTCATCGTACCCAAATGCGTTAAACAGTACTCATGATGTTAATCACTGGATTCTCTGGTCCAGCCTGGATTATTTACAGACTGACGTCCTATAGCTGGAAAACTGCTGAGTGCCGTGTTAAACAAACATACATGATAAACAAACAAAGCTACTCACCAATCATCAGCCGCACTGTCTCGGGGTTGAAGGGGGTCCAGGTTCCTGCAAGAAGGAAGTGTATTGAACATGAGCAGACAGCAGGATCCGGCATTAATACGCACAAACATATACATGGAATGGTTCCTGTTACCAGTACTGGGAATTTATGAAATAAGAAAGTGTTCTTATACAGTTATGGATTTGAAGGTGGCAAAATATATTTTCTGAAAATGCAAAACACTGATCCTGGTGAGGCTAAGAGAGGCAACTCTGGGGTCAGGTCTAGTGCTGGCAGACCAATGTATTTTCTGGAGACGTAACACACTGATCCTGGTGAGGCTAAGAGAGGCAACTCTGGGGTCAGGTCTAGTGTTGGCAGACCACTGTATTTTCTGGAGACGTAACACACTGATCCTGGTGAAGCTAAGAGAGACAACTCTGGGGTCAGGTCTAATGCTGGCAGAGCAATGTACTTTCTGGAGACGTAAAACACTGGCATACAAGTTATAGATAACTGAACAAACTGGTCTAACAATGGCACACCATTATTGTCAGGATAATTGGAACAGATCTGAGATTAGAACCCATGATCCTGGTAATATAAGGGATGCAACTCTGCCAGAGTCTGTCAAGAGTCATTCTCATTGGTTGTTGATTTTAAGTTCATGGGTGAGAGAAATTCTGTACCAAGTTAGTGATAAGAGCGGTGAGAGGGTGATGACACATTCAAAATGAAGCTTAGAACGAATGGATCCAAGGAGAAGTGCTTTATTCTTCACCATATGAACACTGGGACCAGGAGAAGTGCTATATCCTTCACCATATGAACACTGGGACCAGGAGAAGTGCTTTATCCTTCACCATATGAACACTGGGACCAGGAGAAGTGCTATATCCTTCACCATATGAACACTGGGACCAGGAGAAGTGCTTTATCCTTCACCATATCACCACAGGGGCGAGGAGGGGGTGTTATTCTTATTAATAAACGTTCTGTTTGACTTGTAGGCTTTTTCTTGTGACTGATAGAGCCAGGAAAATCCTGAATGATTAACATGGTCCGTAAACAGCCCAGGATCATCAGGACTGGACAGTTTTTTAAACCTGACCACACCGGGATACACTGCAAGGAAGTTGTTGATGTGAACATCTGAACAAAAATTAACATGATCAACAATTGTCACAGAACACAATGGTAGACAGATAGTAAGCTTCTCCTTCCGAGCAACATCCAACAAAATGGGAGACTACGAACTTGTAAAAATGTGGGTTATTTTTATTTAAGTTCACAACAATTTACAGATAAGAGAATACATGTAATAAATTTTGGTACGTATCTAAGTACATGAATCATAAGTGCAATCAACTGCATAAGGAAAGTCAGGCCAATAGCCATCACTACTGATGAGGGGAATGGAGGGAGCCTTGTTTTATCATTAGTTGTTGGGTGATCAAATGCTAAATTGTGTCATTGTCTGCAAGGATACTATGTATGCCCATCTGATATTTTTTTTAAATTCCATAAACTTGATAAACTCTGTAACAAAGTGTGAGTGTCTTATGCCAGCTCTATTACAGGGCACCAAGAAGGGGCTTCACACATTGTACCCACATTGGGAATTGAACTCAAGACTTCTGTATGCAAGTCAAATCCTGTAATGGAGGGAAATGTCCTTTCAAAAATACACCTAATCCTTAAAATGACTAAACATATAAACAATTTGTCTCATCACCCTCAAGCAAAAACAGTTACTCTGAAGCCCCAAACCTAAGTTACAAATGAAACTGGCACTAACACACAGAAGATAGGAAGGTTAGTACGAGATACAGAGACGACAGCCACCCAGCACCCTTACCATTGGATAAAGCCACTCCGAGTTCCTGGCCGGAGATGGAGCCACTGCGATCCTTGTCGATCCTGGACAACAGTAACACAGACATCAGGCACTACTCCACTAACCACTACATGCTGCTAGCTTCCTGACAGTGGGTGGGGCCGGCCCGGGCGGGGCATGGGAAGGTGGGGTCATGCTGTGTCAGGGGGTCAGTACTGACGTACACACATAACTGGTGGTAACTTGCTTATATTTCCCCATGAACAAATCAACTGCTTCATGTACATTGCCTTATGTTACATTGTAACTCAAGTTGTAAATTTTAGTGTAACTTTGCTTTTTGAAAACTTATCGTTACCTATATAATATGGTAGCCATTTACCATGGTGATAGGAATATGGACAGCACATGTGTTCAACATATATTTTGATATATAAATTTGAAACAGTGGTTACTACCATGATTACTGGTTTATCGACTTATCAAAATAACTTGTCTGAAAATGAATCATGTTAGATGCAAAAGGAAAATGTCTGAAAATGTTTCTAAGCATCACAAGACAAGTACAACAAAGATGTCTATATGTCAGACTACGGCAGTGTTAGTCGGTCATGAGGGAAATAAAAGCATGCTCCGAGGTGACAGGACAGTGGTCAGTTTTGGCAGCATGACCGGAAGCTTACCATTGGACAAAGCTTCTCCCAGTTCCTTCACCGATATCTGCTGACTTCTGTCTTTGTCCACTCTAGAAAAGCCAGGTACATCATCAACGGTTACCATGGTTACCAGGAACTGATTTACTGTTTCTGACAATGGGCCCCAGGGATTTTCATTTCAAAATGCAGGAGGAAAATACAAGGAATGGTCAAACTAAGTACAGATGGTACTGTGATATGTGCAGTTAGTGATCAAGTGTTTGACTTTCTAGCATGTCAGCCAACGTGATGGACAAGTGTCCAAGACATTTACCACTTAGCTGAAAGCCACGAGCACAGGTACAGTTCTGTCATACCAAGAATCAGGACCCAACAAATCGGGGATTTGAACCCACACTTCAGCACTGGGCAACCTGTGATAACTATCAGAATAGCTGTTGAATGTTAGGTAACCATGGTAACAGTTTGGGCCATAGATGACATTTGTTGCACCACTTTCATGAACATACATGACACAATCATCATACATTGGAGGATGCTCATGTTCATGCATGAGTGAGTGGCTTTACCTCACACTACCCCCCCCCCCCCCCCCCCCCCCCCCAATGTTCTTTTGCAAGGAATGCTTGATTACTCATGTGTTATGTCACTCTCTTACATAAGTTAAGATTAACCACAATGTAAGGAGAATATATTTACTGACAATGAAGACTGTCATGCAACATGGGCTGAAATGTACTTATTTGTATTGTGTATACAAAAAGATGTCTTATTACAACATTATAACATCATTGTTTCATACTGAATAAAAATAAAGAAACATTACCAGAAATTCATTGAAAATCAACTGAGGGAACTTCTACCACGATAATAGGTTGCTTGGAAACGTATTCTTTGATGTACTATACAAGCTATATATATGTACATTACATAAATAATGATAATCTTGTTGGGATGTCATTTCATATTTCGATACTCATAGTGCCTCTACCAGTTTAAATAATCCCCCCCCCCCTTTTTTTTCTATTGAAAGTCAACTTATTGATTTGTTGTCATTAGGGTAGAAAAACTACATTCTACCTATTACATGATGTACAATGACACAGCAACACAGTATTCTATGTACGTGATGTAGACCTATAGTATTGATTTACATTTCCATCTGTCAATAATTACTCACTAGAAAATATTTCATTTGTATTACACCTTAAGAATCAAGCATTGATAAAATACTGATAATATAGTCACTCTCTACTATAAAGATAAATTACATCTCTTACAGTGACAGCCTCACTGGTCAATTTCAGGACGAGCCCTAAAACCTAAGCTTGAGTAAGTTACTGTAAGAATTTACTCTTTTATCTAATATCCTATATAGCCCAGAAGTCATCTTAACCAACGGACCTTTGAAATACACTCATCAACCAGTTCTGATCAGGCACGCCTGTCGGAGCCTGTGGACGATATTGTTGTTGTTGCTGCTGCCCGTAGTACGCCATCACGAGGAAATGCTGCAATATTCAATGTGACCAACTTAAGTAAACCTCTAGATGTCGAAATCTTTTGCTGACGAATATTCGCGCACTTCCTGCTCAGTGTGACTGGCCCGCACTGAAGGAGACAGTGCGCCTAACATATATATTAAGTTTATAAAAAAATCTGATATCACTTTTCAATGTACCGTTTCATTTATACCCTGTGTTTGTCACATGTGATTTGTGACACATTTTTTAAAATTATTACATACCAAACTATATGGGTTCTTATAAAATATAGATTTCAAACCTGAATAACGAAATGTGATCTTGTTTTTTGAGGCACTAGGCACGTTATAATGTCTTTCTTCGCGAAACTAAATGTCGCATTGATAAATTAATATGGGATAGTCAATCGTATGAAACTACTATGTGTATTTGTCCATGGCAAACATTATTTAACACCAACCTACGTCAGAGAAGCTTACAGAAATGCGTCATAGTTTGCAGGTTGAAGATTCAAATAAAAAAGCAGGAAGTCGATCTATGCCAACGTGCTTGTATAAATGGTTCATAGTTATCGGTTTAGAGTATTAAATGATAGTGTCGCCGTGTATTCTCTATGTAATATCGTATTCTTTTCGATAATTAATATATCCTAATTCCTGAGCTAGCAGACAATCATAAGTAATATCAACAAGCAAACTTACAAACATTCTCTAAATGAAAAGAGCAGTGAGTCTGTCTACGTCCTGCACACCTTATAACCTGAAGTTCCTCGTGAGTTACTTTCTCATCAAGAAGTGAGTATGGTTTTACGCCGCGTTTAGCAATATTCCAGCACTATCACGACGGGGGACACCAGAAATGGGTTTCACACATTGTACCCATGTCGGGAATCGTACCTGTCCTTCGGCATGACGAGCGAAAGCTTTAACCACTAGGCTACCCCACCGTCCCCGTGTAATCAAGAAACAAATTTATACCGTATTTCCTTTTATTAGAAGCTGCGCTCCAAGACACGCTGGCATAACCCTCTTTCCAATAATTAGAAGCTGGGTCTCCAGTAGGAGCCCGGTCCCTCAGTAGATGAAGTTAATTACCCCTACCACATGAACTTACAACATGTAATGATGACTCCCTTCACTTACTGATGACCGTTTCCTGCAAATGTACCCATGTTTCTATGACTGTAGAGTATGGGATTCCGTAAGGTAGTAAGTAGCCTTGCTCCAAGGCTGTACTGAATGGTAAGTCCATGGGTGTGTAGTAGTTCGATCCTTATACTAGGCAAGTCTAGGTAAGCAGACCATACATCGAAGGACACCAGTCTCTTGTAGGGACAATTTGTTCTTATTATTTATATGATCAAGAAATTATGATTTAAAGTAAAAAATATTGCCTTAGAAACTTGACGCCGGGAAATTAGAATAGGTTATCGTGCGTCTAATAGAGGAAAAGCGGCATAGAGAAGCTCTATATCAATCAATCTTTAACTATTACATCTATTACAAACATGATGAACAGGCGAATGTAATGGATATGTTCCATAAATGTATACTTGCGAATCTGTTTGGTTTGGCGTAAAACATGACACGAAACGAGATTTTTCAAGTAGGGTAAAACAAATCCTATTCCGACTTTGCTCCCCAAATTCGTCTTTTTCAGGACCGCAGTTCGTGTCCGGGACACAACTGTAAACAACATGGATGAGTTTTCAATGCATTCCTTGACAATGATAACAACGACATGAGATTTAGATAAAAGGTAGCGATTTACGTACTTTAGGGACCATCATTACCAGGATAAATCTAAAATAACCTATGTTAGTTCAGACCTGGATATATACAATGCTATGTGGGAGGCAAACAATTCCGACTCCTGTCGAGAGTTACCAGCTGGTTTGGCCTGTTCAGCTTGCTGTATTGAGAACTGCACCGATGTTCCATTTGTTGTCAGTATATTTGTGTATAAATATACTGAGGAACTACAATAAAGCCATTATGTGTGATTCACTTAAAAACTTCAAGAAAAACTCCAGCATACAGTGATACACTAAATGATATGTTTTGAAAGAAAATAATGTTCATGTTCTTATAGTTGCACTGCGTGCCTGTCATCATATATGAGTGAGTGAGTATGGTTTTACGCAGCTTTTAGCAATATTTCAGCAATATCACGGCAGGGACACCAGAAATGGGCTTCACATCATCATATATGAACACGTTATATCATATGTAAATGATTTGGAACACTTATATTATACCAGATACCTTTCGGCCGTATTCTGTTCGATGCTTCTGATACAGGGACACATGGTAGTGTGGCTATGTGAAAAATAGGGATATGAAGCTCCCTAGGCGGAGCTTCATTTTCTGTTATGTACTAGGAGCTGTCGGACACCTAGATAAGTTTGACTGACTCACTCTTGTTGTGTTATTCACCCGTCTCAATCAGTCTAAAGTTGCCACTGCTTGTATTTTGTTTACAGTGGTATTGGCTTATCTTTGTTTAGATATACAGCTCTCGGTTAATTTTGATTTGATAGGCGTCATGGTTTATAATTTGTAATTTTTCAGGCCTCTGATCTGTAATCTGACCAACTTTTTACTGCCTGCCATAATTAACTTTGTAGACAGTTGGTTCTTTCTGTATTAATTACAATTCATGTGAGGTGCAGGATTATATAGTGTTGTAAGGATAGTGTAATATATACTATTCTGCAGCATCAGTTTTTGACATTGTTTATGACTGTCAATGCTATAACATAAATCGCACCTCACTCATGTTACAAATGATATCACTTTTATAAAGAAAGTCCTACATGTACATTAACATCACGGACATTTCATACCAAATCATATATATGTTGTCTTAACCTTAACATGAAGTCAGAACCACCCAAAGTTAGATATAAAGAAGTGAGTCAATGTACATGAGACGTTCTACCATTAGCATTACATGGCATGGTCAAGTATGTTCATTCTTAGTTTAATTGCTGTGTCATGTTCGATATTTGATCAGAATTGTTTTAAGGATCATATCTCAAGGTTTCCTCCACAGTCCACATCATGTCAGTTCTTGGCTAATTTATTTAAAAGGTCATTTACTTCAAACTCTGTTTATCTACAAAAATAAAACTTTTTCAGCTTTTGCCCACAAATGTCCTTACAGACAGGATCTCTCCAACCTTTGTCAGTTACAAGTACATTTCTTATTGTGACGACTTGTGTCAGTCCTCTGGGAGAATCATGTTCAGTCTGGGATCATGTACATGATGATCCATTGTAGGATTTAGTGCTTGGAAGGCAGAGTTCTAAACAGTGTCCTGTTCTCTGACAGAGTTCCTCCATTGACGTTGCTGAGTGAGATACGATGCCCGCTAGTGTAAGGACCCCGGGGCCGGCAGGTCTAGACAACCAGTCTACCGCCACACTGCTGGAGATAATCTCCAAGCTACGACAGGAACTGCTGCAGAGCCAATCTGAGACACAGAAAGCCAAAGACAGTCTCAATTGTCTCATTTCACTTGTGAAACGGTGAGTTGTTAGTTTAGGATCATATCAGGACACAGTTTGACCTATATATTTCCACTGGATCACTCCCAGAATAAAAATCTCTGCTTAATTTCAGATTAATGTTGAGACTGTTGAAGTTGAATTACTTAGAAACATATGCATTATTCCTATATATTCTACATACATACTGTATTTGCTGTAATAAGTGCTCTGGGACCTTTGAAAATTGATCCAGGTTAGAGTAGGTCTTCAGCAACCCCTGCTTGCCATAAGAGACAGATTGCTCTTGCAGTTGGTTGGGGACACTTATTGAAGCTGGCGTTTAATCCGGTGAATAAGGTACATATTTTCATTAGGGGTGTGCAATATTACTGGTATATTGGTATATTGCAATACGGCTGTCAGCAATACACATATCGCAATATGACACTTGCGTATTGATATTTTCCAATAGTCACAGAAGAATTAAAATATAATGATATAAATGTGTGTGAGTGTATGTGTGTGTGTGTGTGTGTGTGAGTGTATGTGTGTGTGTGTGGACTAGTCCTGACTAATGCCGATTGCCTAGTGCCAGCCCACTGAGATACCATCGACTTTAACAGGAATACCCCACTCAGACACAGTATAGTGACTCCAAGCTGACCAGTCCTTGTTTAAGCCCTTAATGCTGAGAGCAAGGCAGGATGACAACAAGTACCATCTTTTAACATTTTTTTGGTATGACCCGGCCAGGGATTGAACCCCAAACCTTTCGCTCTCCGAGCAGATGCTCTACCACTAGACCACGGAGGCTGTTGCTTTCAGTGATTACTGCAGCTTAAACAACATTCACCCCTTACTCTTGACTGACAACAGCCTTTGTCTTTATCATTAACTTTATGGTGGTGGTGGGGTAGCCTAGTGGTTACAGCGTTCACTTATCCCGCCAAAGGCCTGGGTTAGATTCCCGACACGGGTAAAATGTGTGAAGCCCATTTCTGGTGTCCCCTGCCGTGATATTGCTGGAATATTGCTAAAAGCGGCGTAAAACCATACTCACTCACTTACTAACTTCATGAATGTTTTGACTCTGAACATAATTGATAAGGCTGTCCTTCCTTTCAGTGCATGGCAGGGGGAGACAACTGCTACATTACATCTTGCTAATATTGTAGGTAAGACACCTTGCTTTGTTTCATCAGTGTTTGAGCACATGTACCTTTGTTTCATGATGTTTAGAAAATGATCACTTTGTTTTTGTACATGCATCAGGAGATGAACCTTCTATACACACTGACTGAGGGGAGTCAGCAGGTGTCTGAGGTATGTAAGGTGATTCATGTCGGATCGTATATTTTAAAATGGCTTGATGAGCATAATAGAATGAGGTGGCACACTGGTAATCCACTCATGGATTTCTGATGAGACTAGTTCACATGCACCGCATTGTTGTCGTCAAAGGCGACTATGCTTTTCGTACGAGGCGACTAACAGGATCGGGTGGTCAGGCTTGCTGACTTGGTTGATACATGTCATCGTATCTCAATTGCGTGGATCGATGATGTCAATCACTGGATTGTCTGGTCCAGCCCCTATTATTTACTGACCGCGAGCATACAGCTGGAATATTGCTGAGTGTGGCGTTAAACAACAAACAAATAAATGATGAGCACCATATGATGATGCCATGATCAGGCCGCCTCCGTGCTCTAGTGGTAGAGCGTCCACCCGGAGAGCGGAAGGTTCCGGGTTCGATCCCCGGCCGCGTCATACCAAAAGAGGTTAAAAGATGGTACTTGTTGTTACCCTGTCTGGCGCTAGGAATGAAGGGGCTAAACCAAGGACTGGTCGGCTCGGAGTCAGTATACTGTGTCTGAGTGGGGTATTCATGTTAAACTGCGGCATGGTATCTCAGTGAGCTAGCACTATAAATTGGCATCAGTCTGGACTAGTACAAGCAGCCACACACACACGTGCATGCACGTCGCTATATAAGTGCAATAATCTTGGACGCGACGTTAAACCCAATTTCACCTCACCTCACCGCCATGATCAGGTAGTACCAGATTTGGAACGTATCAGAAGTCTGCTAGTCTGAGGCCAGTGGAGATCAGGAAGGGCTGGTCAGGCCTCAAAGTTGCACCTAAAACGGTCGCCAATTCGACCTAAATTTCAGTTTGTCTACTGACTAAAATACAGTTGTAGCTAAAAGACTACCTTGAAAATATCTTGTGGCAACTAAATTCTATTGCTTCACATTTGAAGACACAAAAATAAATAAAAGCTGATTGTGGAAAACATGTCTGCTAATAATTGTACTTGCGTATAATACCTCCTAAAGTCGACAATGAACAGACATACATAAATATTAATGTAATTAGTATTTTATTTCAGTTGACAATTCTTATTGGATAAGCAAGGATATACTTAAATAATCTAGTAACATAAATTGCATCATTGTTTGAGTCACAAATGACAAAAATCAAGTACAGTTTCCACTAATTACAATGATAAGACTAGTGCTATGACTTGTACAGATAATAATAGTTATTTGATAAAAGATAATTTCAAATGCTTTTGGCTACCTACAATATTGACTTCTTGATTTTACCACTGGCTACCTGGAAAAAAATGCTTGTAGCTACTGCCATGTGGCTACTTGGTAAAAATTCAAACTTTGAGGCCTGCTGGTGGCATTCCTGGTGGAGAATGACATTCACCCTGAAGTAGATGGCCACTCGGTCGGGTGTAACAGGTGGTGGAGTGTGTCACTTCCTGATGCTGCCACTTACCTGGGTTTGGTTCTGGGTTCGGCAGAGATACCATTGCCTACAGCCAGTGATGGAGATGCCATTGCCTACAGCCAGTGATGGAGATGCCGGTGACTACAGCCAGTGATGGAGATACCATTGCCTACCGCCAGTGATGGAGATGCCGGTGTCTACAGTCCCTGACTCTGGCCACTGGGAGCAGCTGATGTTGGTTTAACACCTGACTGACTGTAAACCTCCTCAAACTGCAGTCACATTCTTACCTGTGTGGGAGGGTTTGCCGGTGATGAACAGCGTTAATATTGATTACTTTCCACACAGTATTTAGACAGTGACTTTTACTGTTTTTCTTATTCCATCAACTGCAAACTTAAAGATATGTTTTACACACAACTGTTGTGGCTACAAGACTTTCGACTGCAAGACAGATGTGACCTACTGCCAAAAAGAATTGAAATGTCCCTTTTTTCTATTTTATCAACCAGAATAATTAAACCACCTGTAAACCAAGAAATGAAAAGTATAGCCTAACTAGTGTTAGAGATGAGCCTGTGCTGCACATTGCTATATAACAGTCACGATGTTCCCCTTATTGTGACACATGGTAGACAGACACTCAGGTGGTTGCGTGGGCAGGTGTACGTGTGTGTACAGTTTCTTTATATTTCAAATCTCTTGAATATTTGGGTAGATCTGCATATTTTTACTTTCACTGAATCAGTCAGGTTTGAATCCATACCCACTTAAATTACTGTATTGCCATTAGACTAACTGGATCACCCCAGCCCTAGCCCTGGATCTCTGTCCTCCTGTACGTAGGTTTACTGTAAATCAATGCAGTGCAAGTCAGACACAGTGTTTAATTATTGATGGCCGTCTGATTAGCCTGCACTGTCTTGCAGGGGCTCCGGTGCAAGATGCGGGAGAGGCGGCCAGGTTTGGACAACTCAACCCAGCTAGTGGAAAGGTGAGAATCGTTAATAATTCATTACAGATGATGATGGTGTGTTTGTTGTCACAGGTGTAGCTCACCTGGACGGGTGATCATGTTGTTCCTGTTGCTGTAGCTTCCGTGCAGTGGGACTCAGGAAGCATCTGGAAATGAGTTATTATTGAATGTAATTCAATATATATAGAGATATGTAGATGGGGGAAGAGATTATACCTCAGGGGAGATAACTCATGGCAGCACTTGGGGACTGTTGCAATGACTTGGTTGATGCATGTCATCATATCCCAATTGCGTGGATCGGTGTTCATGTTGTCAATCACTGGATTGTCTGGTCCAGACTTGATTATCTACAGACTGCCGTCATATAGCTGGATTATTGCTGAGTGCGGTGTTAAACAACAAACAAACAATGCAATCAGCATCCGTGTGGATTAAAACAAGAATTTGTGTCATTGCAGCATCAATTATATATGCAATAACAGTAGCTGTATTTTAATCAGTAGTTTATAATATATCTGTTGATGTACCAGTTTATATATATTTTGTATTTCAAATTATATGTCAATATATGTATCAGTTAATGTGTTAGTTGATATTTTGGTTTATATATTAATTTATTTCAATTTTTGCGAAGTAAGATTCTGGAGGTGTGATGTGTATGTTATGACTGCCAGTGAGATTCTGGAGGTGTGATGTGTATATTATGACTGCCAGTGAGATTCTGGAGGTGTGATGTGTGTGTTATGACTGCCAGTAAGATTCTGGAGGTGTGATGTGTGTGTTATGACTGCCAGTAAGATTCTGGAGGTGTGATGTGTATGTTATGACTGCCAGTGAGATTCTGGAGGTGTGATGTGTATGTTTTGACTGCCAGTAAGATTCTGGAGGTGTGATGTGTGTGTTATGACTGCCAGTAAGATTCTGGAGGTGTGATGTGTATGTTATGACTGCCAGTAAGATTCTGGAGGTGTGATGTGTATGTTATGACTGCCAGTGAGATTCTGGAGGTGTGATGTGTGTGTTATGACTGCCAGTAAGATTCTGGAGGTGTGATGTGTGTGTTGTGACTGCCAGTAAGATTCTTGAGGTGTGATGTGTGTGTTATCACTGAGGTGTTTAATTATTCATCTTCCCAGACACGAGCTGTAACCCACTGGGAGCGGATGGCCATGAAGCTACTGCAGCGAGAGTACGAGGCCGTGCAGGACGAGATCCGCCACCGCCAGATGGCGTACCTGGAAAACCGTAACAAGTACATGATGGAGGTGATGGACAGCCACCAGCACGACATGGCGCACTACAACCTGCTGCTCCAGAAGCGCGCCCAGAGTGCACAGGGGCCGGTACAGGACATCGACAAGCGCTTCCTCAGGACGTCCACCAAGGTGGGAGGGGAGCTGGGGTACTAGACATGCTATGTGTGAATGTTGATGGGGCAGGGAGGGGAGCCAGGGTACTAGACATGCTATGTGTGAATGTTGATGGGGCAGGGAGTGTAGCCGGGGTACTAGACATGCTATGTGGGAATGTTGACGGGGCAGGGAGGGGAGCCAGGGTACTAGACATGCTATGTGGGAATGTTGACGGGGCAGGGAGTGTAGCCGGGGTACTAGACATGCTGTGTGTGACTGTTGACGGGGCAGGGAGGGTAGCCAGGGTACTAGACATGCTGTGTGTAACTGTTGACGGGGCAGGGAGGGTAGCCAGGGTACTAGACATGTTATGTGTGAATGTTGATGGGGCAGAGAGGGGAGCCGGGGTACTGGACATGTTATGTGTGAATGTTGACGGGGCAGAGAGGGGAGCCAGGGTACTGGACATGCTGTGTGTAACTGTTGACGGGGCAGGGAGGGGAGCCAGGGTACTAGACATGCTATGTGTGAATGTTGATGGGGCAGGGAGGGTAGCCGGGGTACTGGACATGCTGTGTGTAACTGTTGACGGGGCAGGGAGGGGAGCCGGGGTACTAGACATGCTATGTGGGAATGTTGACGGGACAGGGAGTGTAGCCGGGGAGCTAGACATGCTATGTGTGAATGTTGACGGGGCAGGGAGGGGAGCCAGGGTACTAGACATGCTATGTGTGAATGTTGATGGGGCAGGGAGGGTAGCCGGGGTACTGGACATGCTGTGTGTAACTGTTGACGGGGCAGGGAGGGGAGCCAGGGTACTAGACATGCTATGTGGGAATGTTGACGGGGCAGGTAGGGGAGCCAGGGTACTAGACATGCTATGTGTGAATGTTGACGGGGCAGGGAGGGTAGCCGGGGTACTAGACATGTTATGTGTGAATGTTGACGGGGCAGGGAGTGTAGCCGGGGTACTAGACATGTTATGTGTGAATGTTGATGGGGCAGGGAGGGGAGCCAGGGTACTAGACATGCTGTGTGTGAATGTTGACGGGGCAGGGAGGGTAGCCGGGGTACTAGACATGCTATGTGTGAATGTTGACGGGGCAGGGAGGGTAGCCGGGGTACTAGACATGTTATGTGTGAATGTTGATTGGGCAGGGAGGGGAGCCAGGGTACTAGACATGCTGTGTGTGAATGTTGACGGGGCAGGGAGGGTAGCCGGGGTACTAGACATGCTATGTGGGAATGTTGACGGGGCAGTGAGGTCGGGGATTTCTTATGGATGACATGCATCCTTTTGATGTATTTTGTTTTTTGTCCTGTTGAAAAACAATTTCAGTGTATTTATGTGTTAAAAGTTTCTTTGTGTTTTTAAGGTACTTATTAAATATGCGAAAAGGTTGGATGAGTTGGAGACATATTTGTTGCACATTTTGCTACCTAGGGATACAGAGCAGTCTCACAGAGTCAACCATGCTTGAGTCCTGTGTGGCAGGCAAGAACTTCCATGTCTCTCAGTGGGACAAGAGTCGTGTTCTGTGCACCAAACTCGCTCCTGCTGTGGCAACAGGGTGTGGGAGTGCTGGCTGGTCTACAACTCATCCTTACTGTTACTTTTAAATTATTAAATTATGAAATGTGCGACGCCTTGCTTTGCATTTCTATCAGTCAGTAGTCTGATTACTTGAACAAACCATCTGTCAAACTGAAATTCTATCAGTCTATAGCCGGTGACTGACGGCCATCTGATACTCTGTACAATCGGCTAAGTAAACCTCCATGGCATCTGCATCGCCCCTTAACACTGGGTCAACAGTTACGTGTGATGGTATTAGTTGTGTTGTTCTTGTTAAGTTCGGCAGGTTTAGATTTTTAGATTTAGATGTGGAGATGTTTAGTTACATGGATGAAACCTTCCTATTTAGTAAGTGAGTGAGTGAGTATGGTTTTATTCCGCTTTTAGCAATATTCCAGCAATATCACAGCGAGGGACACCAGAAATGGGCTTCACACGCTGTACCCATGTCGGGAATCGAATCCGGGTCTTCGGCGTGACGAGCAAACGCTTTAACCACTAGGCTACCAGACCGCCCCCGTTCCTATTTAAGGAACCATTATTATTTGGATATGTTGATGTGCTACTTTTTGGCAAATGGATTGAACTCTCCTTTAATTTTCTGTTCCATTTCTTCATAATAATGTATGACATCACCAGCTAGACTCAGTGTCGGTACATCACAGAGAAAGAACATCGTTGATCTAAGAGTTATTGTCCTATCTTTTTCAGACTGGATTAAATGGGAAGCGACCTCCGAGTGGAAGCCGCAATGTGAGGTCTAAGTCAGCAGGTGTCCAGCCATCCAAGCCCAAGGCTCAGGACATTGTAGAGCGAGCCGAGATGACACTGAGAGAGCTGGTCGTGCAACCAAATTCGGACATGACCACAAACTCCAACACCAGCAATGTGGGTAGAGGTCACTTGTGTCATACATGATGTTACGATATACACATGAATCATAGTCCCACTGACCCCAGCTAGCGTGCAGTGTTTTTATACAAACCACATTCTCATCCCTGCATCCTGGCAATCATTGTTTATTCATCCATCAGTGGTTTGTGTGGGCATAACTCATAATAGCCACTGGATGCACTACAGTTGAGTCCGGGAAACTGGACTTCTCAAGTAAGTTAACTCCCTTGCCTCAGGAAGATGTGCAGAGATCTGTGGATCCCCCTCCCTCCCCTGTTTACAACTTCAGGAACAGAGGGATGCAGGGTGAAGTGATGAAACACTCAGCAGTCTGTTTAGTATCACAAAGATCTCAGCAAAATGTCAGGAGCAATGGCGCTGATTGTTTGATTTAATTCTGTTTGAAACACAGAATAAGGCCGAAGTCTATATTAGTCCTGTTTATGTGTTAGTATGATTGTTGTAGGCTATATCACGCCTGTATGACGCTGATCCTGACAGACAGACCGTGGATGACCGGTACCTCTCCACGTATGACGACCCACAAAGATACACGCAGGTTGGTATGTGGGAGACATTATAGGAATGAGATCATTTCTACAGAGTGGGAACATTGAAAATGTCAAACTGATCTTTTGTCCTGTTCATTATATGTATAGTGACACAAGTGTGTCCACAGTATTCATGAGGTGACCGTCCATTCAACAAACAAATAGTTGTAGCATTAGATCACTCTGACTTGGCTGGGTTAGTTTTACCATTAGAACAGTTTGGAGCCTAAGCATTGTCTGATAGAGAACAACTAATGCCTTTAGTTCCATGCTATTTTTGCCTGTTATATTTTTAATGTTATGACATGATTTAATGTTTTAATGTTGTTTATTGCATGGTCCTTATATTTAGATGACTTACTGTTGGTAATACCTGTCTTGTTATTAAATAAGGTTTATCAAAATAATATACGAAATTCATTACTTTCGTGAAATACCTGGATTCATAAATTAGTTGAAACGGGAAACAATATTTAGAGTTGTGTCGTTATCCTTTGTGTATGATTGTTGTGTGGACCATTCTGACAGCTGACGATTCTGTCACTTTAATGCATAAAGTTATATTGTCCTACTTCTCACAGTCACGGTTTGGAGAACGCTATCTTTATGATTATGTAAAACAGTGTGTACATCCTTTCATAAAGACTTGCATGTCAGCACAGGAAGTACTTTCATTTCAATACCAGCACATTTCTTTACACTCAAGAGAAATGTGTTGGTATGCAAATTGGCTGAATATATATTTGTAAGAATTATTTCTGTGTTTTTTATCTTCAAGGTATAGGATGTGAACTGTGTTGAAAGAAATAAGCTTCATGGAGTGCCTCTGAATGACATGTCAAAGAGTTACCTCCCTTCCTCTGTAAAATAAAGAGGAAATGTCAGTGCTCAGATCCATAAATCATGAAGCAAATAACATGTTTGTTGTAGAGCAATCTGTTTGACCTGAATGCTGTGTTTGTTGTAGAGCAATCTGTTTGACCTGAATGCTGTGTTTGTTGTAGAGAAATCTGTTTGACCTGAATGCTGTGTTTGTTGTGGAGCAATCTGTTTGACCTGAATGCGGTGTTTGTTGTAGAGCAATCTGTTTGACCTGAATGCAGTGTTTGTTGTAGAGCAATCTGTTTGACCTGAATGCTGTGTTTGTTGTAGAGCAATCTGTTTGTTGTAGAGCAATCTGTTTGTTGTAGAGGAATCTGTTTGACCTGAATGCTGTGTTTGTTGTAGAGCAATCTGTTTGACCTGAATGCTGTGTTTGTTGCAGAGCAATCTGTTTGACCTGAATGCAGTGTTTGTTGTAGAGCAATCTGTTTGACCTGAATGCTGTGTTTGTTGTAGAGCGATCTGTTTGACCTGAATGCTGTGTTTGTTGCATAGCAATCTGTTTGACTTGAATGCTGTGTTTGTTGTAGATCAATCTGTTTGACCTGAATGCTGTGTTTGTTGTAGAGCAATCTGTTTGACCTGAATGCTGTGTTTGTTGCATAGCAATCTGTTTGACTTGAATGCTGTATTTATTGTATAGCAATCTGTTTGACCTGAATGCTGTGTTTGTTGTAGAGCAGTCTGTTTGACCTGAATGCGGTGTTTGTTGCAGAGCAACCTGTTTGACCTGAATGCTGTGTTTGGACCAGACTCCTTGAACCGGAAAGCCCGACCTGTGAGTGCTGCCTTCCAGAGAGAGAGGGACACACGTCGGTCTCGGCCCCTCAGTGCCTGCTCTACCAATGGGGACAGTGAGTTAATGTTGTCCGTTGTTGTCCGTTGTCGGCCAGTACACAGGGCTGCTCCCAGTAGCCACAGATCAGTGACTCTCTGTGTTGTCGGCCAGTAGCCCAGTAGCTACAGATCAGCGAGTCTGTGTTGTCAGCCAGTAGCCCAGTAGGTATAGATCAGTGAGTCTGTGTTGTCAGCCAGTAGCCCAGTAGCTAAAGATCAGTGAGTCTGTGTTGTCAGGCAGTAGCCCAGTAGCTAAAGATCAGTGACTCTGTGTTGTCAGCCAGTAGCCCAGTAGCTACAGATCAGCGAGTCTGTGTTGTCAGCCAGCACCCCGGTAGCTACAGATCAGTGAGTCTGTGTTGTCAACCAGTAGCCCAGTAGCCACAGATCAGTGAGTCTGTGTTGTCAGCCAGTAGCCCAGTAGCTACAGATCAGTGAGTCTGTGTTGTCAGCCAGTAGCCCAGTAGCTACAGATCAGTGAGTCTGTGTTGTCAACCAGTATCCCAGTAGCTACAGATCAGTGAGTCTGTGTTGTCAGCCAGTAGCCCAGTAGCCACAGATCGGTGACTCTGTGTTGTCAGCCAGAAGCCCAGTAGCTACAGATCAGTGAGTCTGTGTTGTCAGCCAGAAGCCCAGTAGCTACAGATCAGTGAGTCTGTGTTGTCAGCCAGTAGCCCAGTAGCTACAGATCAGTGAGTCTGTGTTGTCAGCCAGTAGCCCAGTAGCTACAGATCAGTGAGTCTGTGTTGTCAGCCAGTAGCCAAGTAGCTAAAGATCAGTGAGTCTGTGTTGTCAGCCAGTAGCCCAGTAGCCACAGATCAGTGAGTCTGTGTTGTCAGCCAGTAGCCCAGTAGCTACAGATCAGTGAGTCTGTGTTGTCAGCCAGTAGCCCAGTAGCTACAGATCAGCGAGTCTGTGTTGTCAGCCAGTAGCCCAGTAGCTAAAGATCAGTGACTCTGTGTTGTCAACCAGTAGCCCAGTAGCCACAGATCAGTGACTCTGTGTTGTCAGCCAGTAGCCCAGTAGCTACAGATCAGTGAGTCTGTGTTGTCAGCCAGTAGCCCAGTAGCCACAGATCAGTGACTCTGTGTTGTCAACCAGTATCCCAGTAGCTACAGATCAGTGAGTCTGTGTTGTCAACCAGTATCCCAGTAGCTAAAGATCAGTGAGTCTGTGTTGTCAACCAGTAGCCCAGTAGCCACAGATCAGCGAGTCTGTGTTGTCAACCAGTATCCCAGTAGCTACAGATCAGTGAGTCTGTGTTGTCAGCCAGTAGCCCAGTAGCTACAGATCAGTGAGTCTGTGTTGTCAGCCAGTATCCCAGTAGCTACAGATCAGCGAGTCTGTGTTGTCAGCCAGTAGCCCAGTAGCTACAGATCAGTGAGTCTGTGTTGTCAGCCAGTAGCCCAGTAGCCACAGATCAGTGAGTCTGTGTTGTCAGCCAGTAGCCCAGTAGCTAAAGATCAGTGAGTCTGTGTTGTCAACCAGTAGCCCAGTAGCTACAGATCAGTGAGTCTGTGTTGTCAGCCAGTAGCCCAGTAGCTACAGATCAGTGACTCTGTGTGGGATGTTGTTTATTATATCAACCACTACTTTTAAGGCCTGGTTTTGTTAGAGGCCGGCATTTATCGTCCAAAACTAGCTCCCTCAGCAGATATCTCTTGTGTGAGATCAAGCGACTTGTCTTTGTAAATATTGCTACAGTGAAATTGCATCATAGTATTTCTCTGACCATTGTGATGTCATTGGTTACCATGACGGCACAATCAAAGGACCACTTGTGCTTCTCCTACTGATTTTGGTTAGCTGTACTTTTTACCCTGAGGACACTGGTTGTAACTGAAGAAGTCAAAAGGATGATCATGGATGATAAATAGAATTGTCAGTACAAGCAGAAAACTCCTCGGCAATCCTCGAAGTTTTTAACTTGTACAAATTGTGTTTGTATGTTTGATACCTAATGACACATAGGTGAGATTCTTGTTTATCTCTGACTGAGGTGACAGATGATGTTACCACCCCCAGTCACTAAGTCTGGTCAGTCACTACACGCATCACGTTTGTTTGCAGCTTTCATCACCCAGAGGTTTGAGCGACCACTGAAGTATGAGACAACTCGACCCGTGTCCTCCAGAAACAACAGCAGCAAGCTGAGACAGAGGCGACACAGTGGCACAGACAAACAGCGCGTCCACAGCGCCACCATCAGACAACAGCGCAGAGACCAAGGCCAGAGACGGTTTTCTTTCAGCGAAGCAGAATCAGTAGCGCGAGCTAAGAGCGAGGATCCAACACCAGCACAAGAGCCTCAGACGGCACCAGAAGCAGAGGTGAGGACTCGTAAGCAGCCCTCGGCGGAGCAGTTGGCGGCGCGAGCTCGAGCGGCAGAGCTGCAGCAGCGGATTGATGCCACGACGAAGCCTCCGCCATGTGTAGAGCAATTCGACCAGGATTTGCAGGAGATGAGCTCCCTGGAGAGACAGTTCCGCCAGTCCACACTGCAGCTGCAGAAAAAGCTGGGCATTGATGACAGGGGGCTGCTGTGGTGAGGGGCGAATGCAGGAGTACACCGTTGGCCTGTGGTGAGAATGATAATCCTGTGTGGAGGTACGGAGCATCAATGAGAGGAAGATGTATGGGGAGACGACAGTCTACTGCATCAGTAGTTAGTGAACACCCTCTCCACATCCTGCTTAATAGTAAGTTATGACATTCTGTAAATACAACTTGTTAGACATAATTCATCGACATTTTATATGAAAGTGTTTCTTGAACAGGTCTATTTCTTTCACTTCAAAATCTGAATTTCAAATTTGTATTTTTCATGCTCCTTTGTCTCAAAATATCAGCCGTGTCCTGAAACAGTAGGACAGAGATTGTTAGAGATGAATTGTGAAATAAGCTGTACCATTGTTTGAACAAGGAAATAGGGGATGCTTAAGTCATGTATGTTAGAACCCTTGTGTCTGTATTGAGCTGCTCTGTTAGCTCCCTCTTCCGTCCAGATGGTGTCTAGCGATACCCTAGTGGTGTCTAGTGATACCCCAGTGGTGTCTAGCTATACCCTAGTGGTGTCTAGCGATACCCCAGTGGTGTCTAGTGATACCCCAGTGGTGTCTAGCTATACCCTAGTGGTGTCTAGCTATACCCTAGTGGTGCCTAGCGATACCCTAGCGGTGTTCTAGGGGTGTCTAGTGATATCCTAGCGGTGTCTAGTGATGTCCTAGTGGTGTCTAGCTATACCCTAGTGGTATCTAGTGATGTCCTAGTGGTGTCTAGCGATACCCTAGTGGTGTCTAGCGATACCCTAGTGGTGTCTAGCGATACCCCAGTGGTGTCTAGCGATACCCCAGTGGTGTCTAGCTATACCCTAATGGTGTCTAGCTATACCCTAGTGGTGCCTAGCGATACCCTAGTGGTGTCTAGCTATACCCTAGTGGTGTCTAGCGATACCCCAGTGGTGTCTAGCTATACCCTAGTGGTGTCTAGCTATACCCTAGTGGTGTCTAGCTATACCCTAGTGGTGTCTAGCTATACCCTAGTGGTGTCTAGCTATACCCTAGTGGTGTCTAGCAATACCCTAGTGGTGTCTAGCTATATCCTACTGGTGTCTATCTATACCCTAGTGGTGTCTAGCTATACCCTAGTGGTGTCTAGCTATACCCTAGTGGTGTCTAGCGATACCCTAGTGGTGTCTAGCGATACCCTAGTGGTGTCTAGCTATATCCTAGTGGTGTCTAGCTATACCCTAGTGTTGTCTAGCGATACCCTAGTGGTGTCTAGCGATACCCCAGTGGTGTCTAGTGATTCCCTTGTGATGCCCTAGTGGTGTCTAGTGATGTCCTAGCGGTGTCTAGTGATGTCCTAGCAGTGTCTAGTGATGTCCTAGTGGTGTCTAGTGATGTCCTAGTGGTGTCTAGCGATACCCTAGTAGTGATGTCCTAGTGGTGTCTAGTGATGTCCAAGCGGTGTCTAGTGATGTCCTAGTGGTGTCTAGTGATGTCCTAGTGGTGTGTAGTGATACCCTAGTGGTGTCTAGTGATACCCTAGTGGTGTCCTAGGGGTGTCTAGTGATACCCTAGTGGTGTCTAGTGATACGCTAGTGGTGTCTAGCTATACCCTAGTGGTATCTAGTGATGTCCTAGTGGTGTCTAGCGATACCCTAGTGGTGTCTAGCGATACCCTAGTGGTGTCTAGTGATACCCTAGTGGTGTCTAGTGATACCCTAGTGGTGTCCTAGGGGTGTCTAGTGATACCCTAGTGGTGTCCTAGGGGTGTCTTGTGATGTACCAGTAGCGTAGGACCACCTAATTCCTCTCCAGGGAGGTCGGGTAGCCTAGTGGTTTAAGCTTTCGCTCGTCACGCCAAAGACCTAGGTTCGATTCCTGACATGGGTACAATGTGTGAAGCCCATTTCTGGTGTCCCCCGCCAGTATATTGCTGTAATATTACTAAAAGCAGTGTAAAATCAAATTCACTCACTCACTCCCCGCCACCTATACAATGGGACCACCACACTCCCCGCCACCTATACAATGGGACCACCTCACGCCCCTCCACATACACAATGGGACCACCTCACTCCCCGCCACCTATACAATAGGACCACCTCATGCCCCTCCACATATACAATAGGACCACCACACTCCCCGCCACCTATACAATGGGACCACCTCACTCCCCGCCACCTATACAATGGGACCACCTCACTCCCCACCATCTATACAATAGGACCACCTCACGCCCCTCCACATATACAATAGGACCACCACACTCCCCGCCACCTATACAATGGGACCACCTCACTCCCCGCCACCTATACAATGGGACCACCTCACTCCCCACCATCTATACAATAGGACCACCTCACGCCCCTCCTCATATACAATGGGACCACCTCACTCCCCACCATCTATACAATAGGACCACCTCACGCCCCTCCACATATACAATAGGACCACCACACTCCCCGCCACCTATACAATGGGACCACCTCACTCCCCGCCACCTATACAATGGGACCACCTCACTCCCCACCATCTATACAATAGGACCACCTCACGCCCCTCCTCATATACAATGGGACCACCTCACTCCCCGCCACCTATACAATGGGACCACCTCACTCCCCGCCACCTATACAATGGGACCACCACACTCCCCACCACATATACAATAGGACCACCTCACTCCCCGCCACCTATACAATGGGACCACCTCACGCCCCTCCACATATACAATAGGACCACCACACTCCCCGCCACCTATACAATGGGACCACCACACGCCCCTCCACATATACAATAGGACCACCTCACTCCCCGCCACCTATACAATGGGACCACCTCACGCCCCTCCACATATACAATAGGACCACCTCACGCCCCTCCACATATACAATAGGACCACCACACTCCCCGCCACCTATACAATGGGACCACCTCACTCCCCGCCACCTATACAATGGGACCACCACACTCCCCACCACCTATACAATAGGACCACCTCACGCCCCTCCACATATACAATGGGACCACCTCACTCCCCGCCACCTATACAATGGGACCACCTCACTCCCCACCACCTATACAATGGGACCACCACACTCCCCACCATCTATACAATGGGACCACCACACTCCCCGCCACTTATACAATGGGACCACCACACTCCCCACCATCTATACAATGGGACCACCTCACTCCCCGCCACCTATACAATGGGACCACCTCACTCCCCTCCACATATACAATAGGTCCGCCTCGCCCCGTCCACTGGATAAATGTCTTGTTATTGCCCTGTGCTGAAGGTACATTTTCCTTATCATATGTCATTATTTTAACCATCAATGTCTGTGTGATATGGATGCCGTCCTGGTATTGTAGAACCATGTATGTGATACAGAACATTCCGCCCTGTTGCCGTCACGTCTCTAGTGTCCAAGATGTGGGGGGATCTGCTGCAGGGAATATACTGCCCTGTCCTTTTGGGGTTTATTTTTTTCTTTAAATTCGAAATAGTGATTTGGCTGATTGTGAGTCATTGTAGTTTGACAGCATATCTGATTGTGAGTCATTGTACTGACAACATATCTAATTGTGAGTCATTGAACTGACAACATATCTGATTGTGAGTCATTGTACTATGACAACATATCTGATTGTGAGTCATTGTACTGTGACAACATATCTGATTGTGAGTCATTGTACTGTGACAACATATCTGATTGTGAGTCATTGTACTCTGACAACATATCTGATTGTGAGTCATTGTGCTCTGACAACATATCTGATTGTTTGTCATTATACTGTGACAACATATCTGATTGTGAGTCATTGTACTGACAACATATCTGATTGTGAGTCACTGTACTGTGACAACATATCTGATTGTGAGTCATTGTACTGACAGCATATCTGATTGTGAGTCATTGTACTGACAGCATATCTGATTGTGAGTCATTGTACTGACAACATATCTGACTGTCATATTTTTGCTGTATATCGGCATTAGCCCTAATCATTTTAGTGACCATTGTCTCCTGTATCAGTGCGAGTCACAGCAATAGATTTATGTCATAAAATGATATTAGATGGAGGATTGTTTTTTGCTTCCATCAAAATCGTAAGTAGTGGTAGTAATATTTCTAATGGTTTTGTAATTAATACCACCATCTGTGAGTTGTCACATTTCTTGCATGTTGTGTTTGACGGACAGGCTGTTCAAAACACCACAAAATCCACTTCACTCACAGACAGAATGTCAATGTATGTCTGATTCCTACTTTATTTGAAAGCAATGTTGATAGGCCTGACAGTGCCTTACCTAACTTTATGGTTAACACATTTGCTCTCAATCTGCCTAACATGCTCACTTCAACTTCAAGGGACTGGGACAGGTCCCAGCACTGAGTTATCCAATCCTTAGTCTAAGGCTGTCATAGTCTTATTGGTATTAATTATAATGACTACTGAATTGCTATTTATCATCCAAAACTGGCTCCCACAGGAGATATCGCTTGGATTAGATATATAGAATACTACACTCATTCACGTAAGATACCATTTTTACGTCACAAGTGGACTTTCTATGGTATCTGACCGAGCGAGAATGAGTGTGGTATTTTATTTATTACCCACGTTAAAGATATATCTAAGTGTAAATACATAACAACTTTCGTTAATTGACAGACCAAACTGAAACCGGTTGCAAAATCTGGATGCATATGAATATTGATATATGCCCAAATATGGGCATTGTTGACATTTCCGTGCATCCGCATTAACAACATGCGCCTGCAGTTGTGTTTCCAAACAAAACAGCACCGACGTTCAAGATCCTTTTGGAAGAAATTCTGCAACTTATGGTAGTTCAAGCGCCATGTTGTAAGTACGAAGTACGAAGGATACCTATAAGAAAATTTGAAAAGTCACATTAGCGCCGCGCTTTGGACTAACAGCCGGTGTCCCGTCTGTGCAATCAAAATGGTTCGGTTTCCTTGATCTATCAGATGAATATATATCATATATATATATATATATGTTCGTACCATTTTGGAAGAGGGAAATCGAAGTGTTCGCCAAAGACATTCATGTTAACTGTACCACCCTGAAGAAGTGAAAATCAACAAACTCAAGTCTGCTTGCATGTCAGTGACAGCTTCGAACGATCGAAGGGCAAGGTCACCACCGGAATAAGAAAAGACAACCGTGATCTACTCACAGCGTTTTACGCTAGAGATAGGGAATGTTATTGTTCACATTTGGAATGTTTGGGGCCACAAAATCAGAAGTAAGGCACACTTCCACGGAGTTTTCGAAGGATTTGTATCAGAACTGTTCACTTTTAGTGATCTGGTAGTGCACTCGTGTTCGTTCATTCATGAACAACACCTCCCGAAACAGCGCCACAAAAAACACTTCAAAGGGGACACTGATGGCACAACCAGATCATCCCAAGTAAGTCTGGATATCTGTCCAGATAGTTTAAACAGACTTCATTTCACCACGCTTATCCTTTTACGTTAAATTAAATTGAAAGTTGCGACAGCGGTCGGGTGTGTCACGCTCATGGGGACCCTCGCTCTACTGATCGGTAGTCTTACATTGTAAACGGATATAGTTCGATTATATAATGTCTGTAGAAGGTCTATGCATAACTTATATATAATGCAAACCAAATTTGATGCGTGTGACTATTTTGTATGGTTTTATAAAGTGTTTGTAAATATCGCTCGTTCTCATTAATGAATGACGTCTCGCGCTTTTTTATGAATGAAAAAAATGGTCCCGGTGTAACAGAGGTCATGGTTATCCAATCAAAATGAATAAAACAAGGTTGACCTTATACGACACACGTGTGACGTACGGATTTAGTATCTTACCACTTGTATCTTCACCGCGTGGGTAATAACAAGCGATATCTACACTGTAGATATTGCTGCAATGAAATTACATCACAATGCTTTGCAGACCATTGTGATGTCACTGGTTAACATGACGTCACAATCAAATGACATCACTAATGGCTCTGCTACTGAAGCTGTTAGCAGTACTTTTTACACTGAAGACACTGCTAATTACTGTCTACAAATTGAAAAAGTTGGAAGAATGATGTTGAATGATAAATATAATTTCACCCTCGTTGATAAAAGTGGCAAAAATCCTCGGCAAGCCTCGGAATTTTTCCACTTTTATCAACTCATGTTGATATATTTGATATCAAAAGACACTCGGGTGAGATTCTCTATATGCTGACGTGTCAGTTGATATTGGTGATGAGGTGGAGATGTGGGCACACTGTCTGACAGCTGTGTTGCAGTGGGAATTCTGTCTCAACGTCTTGTCCAGTAGGTGTCATGCAGGTGTATCATGTATATGTGTTTATGCTGAAAAGAGCTTGTTTCATATATAGTATTTGTTGAATTTTATGTTTTTGAAATGATTTTTGTAATAAACAAGATTTTTCAGAGAATGTGACTTGATTTTGTTCCTGGACCTAAGTCAGCTCCTTGTCATGTCTCTCCCTTGACTCATGTTGTTGTCCTTGGAGCACAGTGGAACAAGATGCTGGAATGCACATAAAAGAATTGCTTCCCTTTGCTATTCCAGGATCTGCTAGTACCAGTTCACATGACCAGAATCATTCTTATTATCAAGCTTGATCAGTCAGCGCTTAGACTGCAAGCAGTCCCTATTTCCCATAGGAACAATTATTATAACAACAATCCTACCTCTCCCCTGGTGTGTTCCCAATGCATGATAACTGCCGGAAACCATGTTTCATTGTTTTTCATTTTATTTGTTTGTTTAAGGTATTTTGCTACGTTATTTACATTTTATGAAAATCAGTTGGAGTCTGCTACAGCCTACACCATAACCTCAAGTGATGGTTCCTCCAACCTGTGGCACTAGCCCTCAAGTGATGGTTCCTCCGACCTGTGTCACTAGCCCTCAAGTGATGGTTCCTCCGACCTGTGTCACTAGGCCACAAGTGATGGTTCCTCCGACCTGTGTCACTAGCCCTCAAGTGATGGTTCCTCCGACCTGTGTCACTGGCCCTCAAGTGATGGTTCCTCCGACCTGTGTCACTAGCCCTCAAGTAATGGTTCCTCCGACCTGTGTCACTAGCCCTCAAGTGATGGTTCCTCCGACCTGTGTCACTAGCCCTCAAGTGATGGTTCCTCCGACCTGTGTCACTAGCCCTCAAGTGATGGTTCCTCCGACCTGTGTCACTAGCCCTCAAGTGATGGTTCCTCCGACCTGTGTCACTAGCCCTCAAGTGATGGTTCCTCCGACCTGTGTCACTAGCCCTCAAGTGATGGTTCCTCCGACCTGTGTCACTAGCCCTCAAGTGATGGTTCCTCCGACCTGTGTCACTGGCCCTCAAGTGATGGTTCCTCCGACCTGTGTCACTAGCCCTCAAGTGATGGTTCCTCCGACCTGTGGCACTAGCCCTCAAGTGATGGTTCCTCCGACCTGTGTCACTGGCCCTCAAGTGATGGTTCCTCCGACCTGTGACACTAGGCCACAGTTTTTGGTAAAGACTGAAATATTGTTCCAAGCTGGCTTAAACTCAACTCACCCATTCAACTCATACACAGCTGTTTATATTCATATATAAGATAGCTTGGCGACGAATCACAAAGAACAATGAAGAACGAAGTGTGGTTTATTTCACGATAATACAGTGTTCTATCTTGACGTCATTTCTGGAGATTCGAACATTCCCTCCCAACTTGAGGTAAATTGGACCATGTTATTTTTGATGGGGAAGTGTCTAGGGAATTGTTCCCCACAGATGTAGCTGGGTAATGCAGATAAACACGATGGTCGAACAATCAAATCCAACAGCAGGAGAGATATGACAATCGGTATTGGGAGAAAAGGTACAGGTGATGGTCTTGGGGATTGTGAGAATGTGCAGGAAAAAACAACCTCTACATAAAATGGACTTGTCTGATATTTCCAAAGTCGGATTCTGTTGAGGGAGTCGTCATTATTAAAATACGGGGAAATATTTTTGGAGCTTGTACATTTTATCATCATCCTTAAAGATACCATACATAATGTTGATATCTCATAAATGAAATAAACGAAGAGGGAGTTGTTTCTCGTACAATATAACACTGTAGGGAGAATATACCACGAGGGGACCACGGTCAGCAATGTTACCGGTAATAAAGTGGTAAATGTTTAAGACTTGCATCACTTTGGACTTTCCTCCTACATCAAGCTGATATGTGATAAAACTGGAATACTGTTAAAAGCTGCCATATGTCCAAATCCCTGACTCTACGCCCATGTGCAGTGAACCTGACGTGACAATATGCTCCAATATGTCCAGCTACAAATGCTTCACTTTATTAATGCCAACAAGGACACTCGCATGTTTCGCATAAATTTCATTCTCGCATTAAATTTTATGATTTACAGAATGCTTGGCTGTGACTCTTGAAAACGTTATCGATGTTTTGGATGCAAATAGTCATTTTCTTTCCAATAACGATACTATTACCTAATGTTGCCATGAGACATATTGCAATCAATAACAACCAAGAACTGTCAATTATTGTTTTGTAGGCATTCCTTAGAAGTTGAGGGATGACAAAGTAGACACAATTTATGGATAACAACTTTATTTTACTGCAATGGCGACGTTTCAGTATTGAACTTTGGCAACCGTATAAGGATCTATACCGAAACATCACCATTACAGTAAAATAATGAAGTTGTTATCCAAAAAATGTGTCAACTCTCAACTAGCTTGACCAGCCATATTTGTATGGAGAATTACCACCCTATGACATTGCATCAACCACTTGTCCACGCCTCAGCCCATACTGCACCAGGCTTATCACATCGGGAATGAGCAGAGCCCCGAACAGGAATACCATGAGCAGTATTCCCAGCACGCCCACACCCATGGAGGAGACCCTGGGATCTGGCGCGCTAATCTTCTTGTGCCGCAGGATATACATGTTCTCCTTCTTCACTCCCACGCGCAGGTCTGTCAGTCTCTGTTCCAGCGTCAGGTTCCGTCGACGGAAGTCTACACATCGACACACGCATGTCCTTTGGCGCGTTCTTCCGTATCTATCCACTGTTATTACAGTTGCCGTGGTTGTGTGTGTCGGCGTGGACGTGGTGGACAGGGCTGTCGATGCACTTGTAACAATTGATGATCCAAGGCCCGAATGGCTGGACGTTGGGTTAACTGATTGGCTAGGTGTTGGGTTAACTGATTGGTCAGTTGTTGGGTTAACTGATTGGCTAGGTGTTTGGTTAACTGATTGGTCGGTTGTTGGGTTAACTGATTGGATGGATGTTGGGATAACTGATGGGCTAGGTGTTGGGTTAAGTGATTGGCTAGGTGTTGGGTTAACTGATTGCCTAGGTGTTGGGTTAACTGATTGGTCGGTTGTTGGGATAACTGATTGGCTAGATGTCGGGTTAACTGATTGGCTAGGTGTTGGGTTAACTGACTGGCTAGATGTCGGGTTAACTGATTGGCTAGCTGTTGGGTTAACTGACTGGCTCGGTGTTGGGTTAATTGATTGTCTAGGTGTTTGGTTAACGGATTGGCTAGCCGTTAGGTTAACTGATTGGGTAGGTCTTGGGTTAACTGATTGGTCACTTGATGGGACAACTAATTGGTTGGATGTTGGGTTAACTGATTGGCTAGGTGTTGGGTTAACTGATTGGTCGCTTGATGGGACAACTAATTGGTTGGATGTTGGGTTAACTGATTGGTTAGGTGTTGGGTTAACTGATTGGTCGCTTGATGGGACAACTAATTGGTTGGATGTTGGGTTAACTGATTGGTTCGCTGTTGGGCTATCCGTCACTCCCACTGACTGAGCAGTTTGCACTGGGGATAAAAACATTGGATATTAATCTCTGCTGTTCAAAGAAGAAGCTACTGTTTCCAGAAGAATTATAGTTACCTCAAATTTAGGATATACAAACAAAACAATATGAAATCAGGTGACCAGTTCTGTCTACTGAGCGAGTTACTCCCATGATGTAACTCGTTATATACACACAGTGTTTCGGCAACACCATGGGATGGCCATATACCTTATAGAAGTTTCTATTCCAACATTATAGATGCATGTGTATTTAAGCACATTTTATCAAAGCGTCATACATTCAAACAAGCTTCATCAGGTACTTCTGATGCAAGGTACGAGTGAGTGAGTGAGTAAGTGAGTGAGTGAGTGAGTGACCTGTACACTTAATGTATGTGTATCGCCTAGGTAACAGTTCACCCACCTGTACAGTTGATGTCAGTTCATCTCCTAGGTAACAGTTCACCCACCTTTACAGTTGATGTCAGTCCCACTCCTAGGTAACAGTTCACCCACCTGTACAGCTGATGTCAGTCCCACGCCTAGGTAACAGTTCACCCACCTGTACAGTTGATGTCAGTCCATCTCCTAGGTAACAGTTCACGCACCTGTACACCCACCTGTAACAGTTCACTCACCTGTACAGTTGATGTCGGGGTGTTCCCATGATCCGTTTCTGCTGCTGTTAGTGTTGCCGTGGAGAGACATGAACCCGGCAGTACAGGTGTACACAGCGGTGTGGTTCTCCGTCGTCCCTGTCACAGTTGTTGCCGCGTTGTCCACAGGCGGCGGCTGGCCACAGTCAGCTGCACAATGCAAAGACATACAAGTACTGTGAGGTACACTGATGATTATACCACCTAAATACTGGTGTAAATCCCAGACCCAGATATATCTGAATAGGGGCGAGGGTGGCCCAGTCGTCGTGGCGCTTGAAGAGTTACGAGTTGTGCCAGAATCTTATGATCCTAGGTTCGAATCCCAGTTACCATGATTATGTTTCCACGTGTGTCAGCACCAGACCCGTGCTCGTGGCTTTACCCAATTTGGTAAACATGATAAACAGTGATAAACATCTGAGACCTGCATCACTTCAAGCTTTCCTCACACTTAAAGCTGACACGCCATGATATAACTGGAATACTCTTTAAATGGTGTTAACTCACTCACAGACAGTGAGTGCTACCCAGGTACTATTCATACGAAACATCCAATACCAGTTGAACACAAACCCATAACTGAAACTATTCAGTTGAAATTCAGGCTTATGTAGATTTTGAATGTATGGTTTTAGTTTAGGCTCGGCTGTCATGAGGTGGGGAGTTTGGCAACGCCCGCACGCCCGCACGCCGGCACGCATTCACGCACGCACGCACGCACGCACGCACGGTTTCACGTCACTATAAACAAGATAAGTGCTATAATCAAGAACACGACATTCAGTGTCACCCCATAACACACCACCTCGTCTTGGAGTAAGCCAAATAAGACATGACATTCTATCTAATCCTGACGTCAGTTAAAGCCATAACAACCCACCTTGTTTGGAAATCAAGAGACGTGAGTTACGGAAGGCCATGACAGGCAATCTCAGAGGTGACATCCAGGACATACTACGGATGGAACAACTATTTTACGTGCCAGTTGTTCAGACGAGAGACAGAATATTGTGTTTCTGAACAGTTACATCGGTACTTACCGCTGCAGTTCAGATGAGAGACAGTCCATTCCCCATCCTTCTGACACTTGATCAATCTTCTCCCTGAGATTCTCGCGTAGCCCGGCAAACAGTTATACCTCGCCTCCCCGCCCGGATAGTGGCTCGTCATGCCGGTGACATTAGAGTTGTTTATAACAGGGGGGTCCCCGCACGACACTGTAAACATACAAACGTGAAGGTGACGGATTACGTTCATAAAACAATAATTTCCTGCACTGTTATTCCGCGATCAACTCCACTGTTATTCCAAGTACAACTACCCTCTTATTCCCAGTACAACTACCCTGTTATTCCAAGTACAACTACCCTGTTATTCCGAGTACAACTACCCTGTTATTCCTAGTACAACTACCCTGTTATTCCTAGCACAACTACCCTGTTATTCCTAGTACAACTACCCTGTTATTCCCAGTACAACTACCCTGTTATTCCCTGTACAACTACCCTGTTATTCCTAGCACAACTACCCTGTTATTCCAATTACAACTTCCCTGTTATTCCCAGTACAACTACCCTGTTATTCCGAGTACAACTACCCTGTTATTCCTAGTACAACTACCCTGTTATTCCTAGCACAACTACCCTGTTATTCCAATTACAACTTCCCTGTTATTCCCAGTACAACTACCCTGTTATTCCGAGTACAACTACCCTGTTATTCCTAGTACAACTACCCTGTTATTCCCAGTACAACTACCCTGTTATTCCAAGTACAACTACCCTGTTATTCCTAGTACAACTACCCTGTTATTCCTAGTACAACTACCCTGTTATTCCTAGCACAACTACCCTGTTATTCCAATTACAACTACCCTGTTATTCCTAGTACAACTTCCCTGTTATTCCCAGTACAACTTCCCTGTTATTCCCAGTACAACTTCCCTGATATTCCCAGTACAACTTCCCTGTTATTCCCTGTACAACTACCCTGTTATTCCTTGTACAACTGCACCGTTAATCCAAATGCAACAACCGTTATTCCAAGTACATCAGCCCTGTTATTCCCAGTACAACTTCCCTGTTATTCCCAGTACAATTTTCCTGTTATTCCCAGTACAACTTCCCTGATATTCCCAGTACAACTTCCCTGTTGTTCCCAGTACAACTTCCCTGTTATTCCCAGTACAACTTTCCTGTTGTTCCCAGTACAACTTCCCTGTTATTCCCAGTACAACTTCCCTGATATTCCCAGTACAACTTCCCTGTTGTTCCCAGTACAACTTCCCTGTTATTCCCAGAACAACTACCATGATATTCCCTGTACAACTTCCCTGTTATTCCCAGTACAACTTCCCTGTTGTTCCTAGTACAACTTCCCTGTTGTTCCCAGTACAACTTCCCTGATATTCCCAGAACAACTACCATGATATTCCCTGTACAACTTCCCTGATATTACCAGTACAACTTCCCTGTTGTTCCCAGTACAACTACCCTGTTATTCCAAGTACAACTGCAACGTTAATCCAAATGCAACAACCGTTATTCCAAGTACATCAGCCCTGTTATTCCCAGTACAACTAACCTGTTATTCCCAGTACAACTACCCTGTTATTCCAAGTACAACTACCCTGTTATTCCTAGTACAACTACCCTGTTATTCCTAGTACAACTACCCTGTTATTCCTAGCACAACTACCCTGTTATTCCAATTACAACTACCCTGTTATTCCTAGTACAACTTCCCTGTTATTCCCAGTACAACTTCCCTGTTATTCCCAGTACAACTTCCCTGATATTCCCAGTACAACTTCCCTGTTATTCCCTGTACAACTACCCTGTTATTCCTTGTACAACTGCACCGTTAATCCAAATGCAACAACCGTTATTCCAAGTACATCAGCCCTGTTATTCCCAGTACAACTTCCCTGTTATTCCCAGTACAATTTTCCTGTTATTCCCAGTACAACTTCCCTGATATTCCCAGTACAACTTCCCTGTTGTTCCCAGTACAACTTCCCTGTTATTCCCAGTACAACTTTCCTGTTGTTCCCAGTACAACTTCCCTGTTATTCCCAGTACAACTTCCCTGATATTCCCAGTACAACTTCCCTGTTGTTCCCAGTACAACTTCCCTGTTATTCCCAGAACAACTACCATGATATTCCCTGTACAACTTCCCTGTTATTCCCAGTACAACTTCCCTGTTGTTCCTAGTACAACTTCCCTGTTGTTCCCAGTACAACTTCCCTGATATTCCCAGAACAACTACCATGATATTCCCTGTACAACTTCCCTGATATTACCAGTACAACTTCCCTGTTGTTCCCAGTACAACTACCCTGTTATTCCAAGTACAACTGCAACGTTAATCCAAATGCAACAACCGTTATTCCAAGTACATCAGCCCTGTTATTCCCAGTACAACTAACCTGTTATTCCCAGTACAACTACCCTGATATTGCCAGTACAACGACCCTGCTATTCCCCGTACAACTACCCTGTTATTCCTAGTACAACGACCCTGTTATTTCCCGTACAACTACTCTGTTATTCCCAGTACAACTTCACTGTTATACGCAGTAGAACTTCCCTGTTATTCCCAGTACAACTTCACTGTTATACGCAGTAGAACTTCCCTGTTATTCCCAGTACAACTTCACTGTTATACGCAGTACAACTTCCCTGTTGTTCCCAGTACAACTTCCCTGTTATTCACAGTACAACTACCCAGTGTTATACCACCTTGCACACCACGACCTGGAGTACACCATTACACTGATCACCTACCACATTCCACCACGCCCAGGATGATAGTGTGCGCTTCCTCCCGGACATATTCCCAGCATGCCATAGTGGCATTGTACGCATGTCCCTTCCAACACACTTCCTCCTTGCTTGGGACGCCGGGGAAGTGGTGGGGAGTCTTGGCCAGCCCCCGACTGCCATCATACGTGCGGCCATTGAAGAAGTTGTTCCAGACAAAGCATTCCTTTACACCGGCTAAACCATCAAATTCGTGAGTCTCGTTGACTGTCCAGTGTCTGTGGGGTGTCATGGAGGCACCACCTGTTATGGGAAGGCGGATTAGATGCATTTCAACATTTCTTTAAACAAAGAAGTTAATATCACTGCCTATTCTGATGTAGCGGACATAAAATCTCCGAGTCCTTTGATGGGATTCGAACCACGGACATCTATTCAGCTACAGCTGCAATCTTTTTTCCAGAATTTTCTAGGACAATTTTTTTCCCAGACCCTAAGAAAATCAAATGGTCGGCCCATAATACAAATGGAATGAGTTTGGACACTTAGCCTACATACCGCATGCTGGTACGTCACAGTGCCCGTAGTCAGTGCCATCGGACTTTGTGTAGCACCAAGGCTTGGACTGCGACGCCCCAGGGTTCCTGCAGCTCCTTGTCCGAGGGTTGGAACGAGGGAACAGTGTCTCCTGTTTGATGGCAAGGTCATCGCTGCCCCAGAGCACGCACGCGCTGCCCGTGGACGAGTGTCTGATGTTACCATTGTACAAGACACCTTTCTCAGTGGCTGTACACATTGACTCTGCCAGACAAATATCAAAACTAGAAAACTAGAAAAATGTCTAACGATAACGTGATTTGATTATGAAAAATATTCACTAAGTCTATTTGCAATTAATCTATCCTTTATTCGGGTGAAATTATGATAAACAGAATTATTGTGGTGTTGTCATTATTTGAATGCATTCTGTTATACCATGAAAACGGCGAGCAGAAATTAAACCATTATTATGACGTCACGCTATTGTTCTCGCGGTCGACACTGAGCGAGGAATGCACCAGCAATTCTGAACGTACATTTTAAACATTTTAAACATTTTAAACAAATAAAACTGACGCAACTGTAGTTCATCATAAAAATCATAGAGACAATATAAATCCACTATAATATTGTTAATGTTGGAGAAATCACTCAAGTCTAGTCATTCTGGAAGAAGAATGAACGGAAGTTAGATATACTTCCGGAATGACCAGGTTCTCCAGATTCCGCCATGACATAAACCTTGAGGGCACTCGGACAAGCTATCGACAGGCTGTCTAGTATCGCTGTCTTGCATCACTATCAATAAAGAAATAAAATATATCTGATGTAGTTCTGACTTGTTTCGAATTCAGTTTTACAAACTGCCAGCAGTTCTACAGGTGCTAATTAATCAAATACAGGTTTGATACGGGATGTACCTTCCCGGTAAAGACTTTCTGAGTTGGAGGTTTCGTGAGTGTTACTGGGGTAATTGATATCCAGGAAATATGACTATATATCGTAGAACCACGAAGAGATGTCGGGGAACAAGGAATAGAAATAAGGCAAATGTGAATACATATTAGGGAATTATGAATAGATATAAGTAATATAAAAAAGGGCTCTATCATTCTTTTATATTTGAGAAACCAATCAATTCATTGTTGAACAGTTTTAATGACTTGCAGAAGTTGTTCGGAAGATCAAAATAGATCCATGATAAGGAGATCAAATTAAGACTCATTCCTTTCAGCCAATCTGTTTAAAATCCAGTCTCATGTTTCAGGCAATATACACACTGACTTTTTGACTCAGGCAATGTTTTATTGCATGGTTATTGACACTGACTTTAAGATAAATATGCGTGTGACTGTGCGTGCAGCAGTCCGGACTAATGCCGCTAACCCATTGACGTACCCTGCCATGGTTTGACATGAATACCCCTCTCAGACACAGAATACTGACTTCGAGCCGACTTGTCCTTGTTGTTTCTCCTTAAAGCCTAACGTCAGGCAGGGTAACAACAAGTAACATCTTTAAACATCTTTTGGTGTGACGCGGCCAGGGATCGAACCTTGCGCTCTCCGGGCGGGTGCTCTACCGCTAGACCACAAAGGCGGTCCCATTGTACCTGGGAGTTACCTACCGCAGTTGACGACTGGGCAATACTGCCAACTCACTCCGGGATCTTCCGTGTAACACCAGGGGGCGGTTCCGTCAGACGTGGAGCGGCACTGGTTGCCTGCTTCACTTAAACTGTAGTCTGGGAGATCGTAGGAGAATGTGTTGGGTTGCTGGGCGTCCCAGTGCTTACAAGGGATGCCCATCACGGTGACGTTAACCGTGCCCTTGTAGCCATAATCCGTGAAACATTCATAGGCTGAAAACAGACAGCAATAGGCACCACCTCGTAGCTAGGGACATATAATTGTGTATCTTTATTCGGGATAAAAGTCATAGACCCATGTACATAAATTCTGCAGGATTCGTTTTACGGTAACATGCGACAGATGGTTACGATACATATGGACATTTCTTGACTTAAGAGCTCTCACAAACTCTACACAATTCACAGAAATAGTCTTCTTGTCACAACATAATATCATATTTAATTTACTGACGTTAGATTTATTCCAGAAAAAAAACGTAGGCAGATATTAATTTGATATCTGATATTTGATATTAAAGAAGTGAAATATTGGCAATTTGGCATGACACTGATGGTACTCATATTCACTGTTTTTAAAGCTAGAGATGTATCCTAGTAATTAAAGCGTTTGCTTGTCACGCCGAAGGGTCGGGTTCGATTCCCCACATGGGTGCAATGTGTGAAGCCCATTTCCGCTGTCCCCCTGCCGTGATATTATAGCGGCGTTAACCCTACCCACTCACAAATCATTGGAACATGCCGACTCACGTCTGACAAAACTGCGGCCTCCAACCCAAACGTCACATAACCGGAAGTCCCTCGTAGCCTGGAAGGATGCCTCGACGAGCAGGTATCGTCCGACCGGATGTTGTAAACAGTCAAAGTGTGTCACCTCCAGGGCATCCTCGCCCGGCGACCATTCCTTACATGTCTTCTTGTCCGCCGTGTCTCGGGACACGGAGAGGATTATCTTTGCCCCTGCGCTGTAGACATCTGAAATATCGCACAGGAACAGAACCAGTGATTGCCTAGTGAGATACAGAATGAGAAAGACATGGCGCTAGCTAGTATCACTGAGGGATTTTGAACAGTATTTCTGTCCATTCGATTTTATCTTATTTTTTTTAAAAATGTGTTTCCGAAAATGATGGAAACAGTCATTTGTTGAAAACTGATACGTGTTGGATCCAAACACTTGGCTCGTCCTTTCTGAGAAAGAAAAGTGTATGTTTTGTAGCACTGACTCCAAGGGTTGGAGGTGTTTACCAGTTTGACAAAACCCAGGATATAGCTCTACGTTGACAAAGGACAAAACTCTGCACAATGAAGTCACCCTGACCCCGAAGGATACCTCTCCATGTTGACATGGGATAAAACTCTGGACAGTGAGGTCACCCTACCTCGAAGGATACTGCTCTAAGTTGACAAAGGACGAAACCCTGCACAGTGAGGTCACCCTGATCACGAAGGATACTGCTCTGCTTTGACAAAGGACAAAACTCTGCACAATGAAGTCACCCTGACCCCGAAGGATACCTCTCCATGTTGACATGGGATAAAACTCTGTACAGTGAGGTCACCCTGACCCCAAGGTTACCGCTCCATGTATTATAGTTGACATGGGACATCATGTGAATAGCAGGGCATGGAGCATTTTAAAAACAATCTTAGTTTAAAAAGCTGGTAACCAAATCAAAAGCTTCTGTAGCTATTACTTTCAAAAAGTCATATCTGTCTCAAGAATGAACAGCCAGAGCCATTCACAGCACCACAGCAACTTACATCGTTGAAATTCAAACACGACAGGACGTGTGCATGGGGTTCCGCAGAGGTCACTGCTCGGACCAACCCTATTCACTGTTTACACGATACAAGTAGGATAGGTTTCGAGGAAACACAACCTATCGTTGCATCTTTACGCTGATGATAATCAGCTGTTTCTTGGTTTCAGACTTCTTGTTAGAGCATCAGTTGACAATACCCAGCGAGCCATCACCAGCTGTGTAAATGGCATCAGACTGTGGATGCATCATAATTTTCTTAGGCCACATGAAGATAGTCTGAAGTATTGATTCTCAGTTCCAGGCAGCTTGAAGAGTCATGAATGGTGGTGGAATCATTGTAATCTGCAATCTGGATAGGCACGTGAACGCCATTTGCATGTCGCCCTATTACAATCAGAACATATCCTCAAGATATGTCGCTAGATTGAGAGGTCCTTTGTTGAAAGTCAACGCCATGGTAATATCTCGGGCAGATTGTTGTAATAGTTTGCTTCATGGCTTCCAACAGAATCAGCTGGACAAGTTACAATGCGTCCGTAATGCAGCTGCCAAGCTATATCGCACACATCCAGATATGAACACACCACTCCAGTTCTGAGGCCTCTCCATTAGCTGCCTGTGCGGCAGCGGATCGCAGTCAAACTTCTGGCCCTGGTCTTCAAGACAGTGCTTTGTACGGCACCACTGTATCAGCAGGAACTGACCAACATCTACAGCCAACGTGAAGTCTTCGGTCAGCAGATCAAACACAGCTTACAGTTCCAAGACCACCTAAGACACGGCGACAGAGCTTTCCATACAGAATGCTGGACCGTTTCTGTGGAATTCCCTTCCATTTATCATCAGAAACTTTGACAATCTGAACTTATTCAAGGCACAAGTGAATTTTCTTCTGTTTGCGCAAGATTGTGACTGAAAGCGCCTTTGAGCACAAGTTTGAAAAGGGTGCTATATAAGGCTAAAAATAGTCTTTGTTCTCGGACACCTCCCGCATCATCATAAAGGTCTCCGCACGTTTCCTTTTTATTTTCATTTTAAAAATCCCAAAAGTATCCTTAAATATTTCAAGTCCACTGGTAGTCAAATACTGTATTCCAGTATTTCACTCATCAAGGAATACATTTATGTAGGAAGCCCTTTCCCAGGTTGTTTATTTAGTTACATGATTACACACTAGTTTGAACTACCAAAACAAATATTTAAGGCGGAGTAATCCTTATCTTTATCAACATCATTTAATATGGACACGGTACGTACCTTGAACACCGGATAACTCCAAGTAATGCAATGTGATTCCGAGAAGCTACTAATGGTGTTTTACTTACACACACACACACACACACACACACACACACACACACACACACACACACACACACATATATATATATATATATATATATATATATATATATATATATATATATATATGCGTGTTTCAACATAGAGCCATTACTACATTTATTGACAAATCAGATTTCGAGATTTCGAGTAATTCGACAAAGGCAGCTGTGAATTCCTGGTTTACCTGGTATAACGAGTGATATATCCCTAACTTCCACCAGTTGCTCAAAGTCAATTGTAAATAACACACTGGTTGTCTGTGTAACGAGGTGACACGTGGACCTGTCTTTGTCGGTGATGTTGTGGGCAACGATGGTGGGGATGCTGGCATCGCGAGAAGCTGCCATCCACGATTTGTTGCCGTAGGCGTAATTGATTTCATCTGCGTCAAGAAGCAAATGATAAATGGATACCTCTAATTTGTTACTGAAAAATACGCAATGCTCTGTAGCTCACCTGGTACTTTTTCCAAAAAATAGTTTAGTTCGGAACAGTTATTCAGGAGCAAACAATGTAACATAGAATAAATAATAACAGGCATATCACACCCTGTTCATTACACTACACATTGATGTAATACCTATAACTAGCTGGTTACAGCGCCCAAGTATTGGTAGCAGAGCAAAAAAAAGATCCAAGTTTGAAGTTGTTACAAGCAAAGTAAAACAGAATAGTATACGGAGTGTTGGTGTTGTTTGACGTACCTCGTGTATCAAATTTCAAATTTCATACTGATGGTACATTGGGCAGTATGACATCAGTAGGACAGCCATGTTTCAAGTTGGATCAGATTTCTGTGAAATTGGAGACATGATTCCGGGGATGAGATACACCAACCCAGAACTGTCAGGGGACTGTGCCGGGACTCAGTAACAATAGATAACGGGGATAAGTGAAGGTCAAAGTTCAAAGATAGGTCAGATATTCATTTATGCCAACTCACTCACTTACTCACTAACTCCCTGATTCCCTGACTCACTCGTATCTGCTCACCAGTGCACAACAGTGTCGGTTTTGACCAGTAGCCGCCTTGTTCACAGACAGAATGACCAGATCCCCCAATCCGTGTAAAGCCCCCTTCGCATGTGTAATTACACGTGGAGCCGAGGCCAGTCGTCACTGGAGGGACAGGGACAGCCAGCTTGTACACCGGAGTCGGCTTGCCGCAGTCCACTGGGAAAAACGAATGTCAAATTTAGAACATGACTCAATCAAGGACCGACTGTGGATTGTTTCGGCTCATTGAAGTGTATCGAAAACCCGATTTGCAATCTGTACAAACCCGAGATTGGCGTGGCGTGATTTTTTACATTCATTTGGAAATGAATACAATAACACGTGACCAATTCAGCTAATCCGAATGCAGGAATTACAATGAACACAACGGCAATTTACTTATTTCAGTATCTCGACGTTACAGATTTTATTATTCTACCCAGAGCAGTGATAATCTCTCAATATTATCCTTATAAAATTAAATTTAGTTCATAAAATTCACAGGTATTTAAAGTTTACTATTCAATTAATAGGGTTTTTCTAAATATGCTCTTAAAAAACGTAAGGGATAGAATAACTTGTGAGAGATATTACTTTCTAGTTATAGACGTATGATATAACCACATCACAGCCGGGAGTGGAGAATGAGGGTAGTTGTTATGACTGCCGGACGGACGTATTGAAGGATGATAGGGTAAAATAGGAGATTCCAATGGATGAGTATGGTAGACTGTTGGTGTAGATATGGGTTATATGGGTCCCCCACATGGGTGCAATGTGTGAAGCCCATTTCTGGGACCCATTTTGTTCGACTATTGCCCAAAATGACGTAAACCACAACTCACTCACTCACTCAACTGAATGTACGCTGCCATACCTGACCGTTCAGTTTCAAATAATGAAATAGTGCTTCAAATCTTCAGGTAAAATAGTTACGTTGAAAACACTGGTATATCTTTATTTAAGTCTATCTGAACAATGCTACAGTGGGACATAATAATACCAGTGAAGATCCGGGAAGAGAATAGGTCTTCAACAACCCATGATTGTCATAAAAGGCGACTAACAGGATCGGGTGGTCAGGCTCGCTGACTTGGTTGACGCATGTCATCATTTCCCAATTGCATGGATCGATGCTCATAATGCCAATTACTGGATTGTCTGGTCCATGCGCGATTATTTTCAGACTGCTGTCATAGAGATGGAATATTGCTGAGTGCAGCGTTAAACAACAAACAATCAAAACAATCTTACCTGACGGGGTGGCCGCGTAAATATGGACATCGCAGAGCTGCAGCATCCCCTTGCGGCCCGGGGGGAACTCAGTGTACAGCTTGATACGCCTCCCAAGAAAAACGCGTTTGTGACTACACGTGAACATAATTGTTGTACCGGGTTCAAGCCCGCGGTTGCGTCGGCCACAGAAGGTCCAGCCTGCACCGGAAGACAGCGGACTGACATACACCCAGAAGTTGTCCAAAGTGTAGGCTGTAAATATAGCAGGTTAAATAAAAAGGTTATACAAAACATGTCATCTCTCCTTCGTGATTTTGTTGGCAGCAGTGAATGGGTACCCGGTAGGATTGGTAATGTGAATGCAAACTCTTCCAGTCAGGGCAGCTGGTTTGCATACTCCCCAAGGAGTTGCACTGAGGGCGGACTGATCCGTTGACCGGGGTAATATTTTGTCAGCCTCTTGGAGCTCATATAGACCAAGTATTACTCTGGGCGGTGGGTTGGTGTTCTGTGTGTGGTGTAGCTGGACGACTGCTTACAGTGTTATGGTCCAGACTAAGTTAGTTACAAGAGTCTACTGTACCATTCCGACGATATTATGAGCATGTGTTTATGAATCACTATCACATGATGATACCAGCCAAAAGGTGAGCCTACCGTTGGCAACTGTCACAAACACATGCAAAGGCAAGTCAATTGTCCACCCGAAAAAGCACGGGAAGATGGGGTGGAAGTCAAAATAGGGACTCATTGGACTCCTTTATGTCAGGTTCGGGTGAGCAAATCAGTGCAAGGAATTGGCAATTATTGAATATTGAATATTATTATTATACCATTATTGAATACATCTAAAAATCGATACATCTGCAGCTTATGTTAAACTTCTTGGCCAAAAGTTGCATTATGGGAAATCCATTAACAACGTCAATGTCCGCAGTGTGTTAAGGACAAACAGACAGACAGACAGTTAACGACAAACAGACAGACAGACAGTTAACGTTAAGTTCTCACCATAGGTGTCGTTTGGCAGGGTGATCACCACACGGAGCACGTCGAATACAGCCTTCAGAGCAATGATGACGTTTGGCTTGTGCTCCGCTGCAGTGCTGCTACAGTGGCTTTGCTCGAGGTACATTCCATCCATTGGGTCTATGGCGTTGTAAGCTCCATACAACGCTTTGTCCGAGACACTGGTTGAGGAGCTGGTGTCGTTGTTGGATGTGATGACGTCATGTCGGAGCGCTAAGGACGATTGTGTTATGTTGTGTATGTCTGTGAGGGTCAGTTTACCTTGGAATAAAATCAAACATCGTCACTGAGAAGTAACGTATGGCTTTCAAATATAAATATCCTTCTCTACGAATATTATTTAAATAAAATTGCCTAAGCATTTGTAAACACTTGATATTACCGATTCTGCATGATGAGTCTATGCCATCACTGCTAGCCCCCTTCATAACGCCCGGAGTGACCGTGTGGAAATTCCCGGGGTAAGGATGGGCCTGTAAGTGTCGACGGAGGGGATGATGGGACGCTGTCACTCCTTGTGTTGTCATAGTAACCCGTCAGCCTCGGACGGTGCTCATGATGTCGACCATCCCTTCGCCCAGATGCGGTCATTTACAATCAATCCGACACAGCCTGAATATCGATAAGTGCGGCATAACACCGACATCCACGTAGTGCTAGCAAACCCATGGGAGGTGCCATGGAGTGGCATAATGGTTAATGGTTAATGTCCTTTAAAGACAAGGATTGGATGTTAAAGAAAATGAATTATTCCTCAAAGTCAGAGAGGGAGTAGGCAATTTTATTAAAAGGTTCGATAATTATAGACCACAGATAGTAATTATACACTGTTGTCGCCACTGCTGGGGTTCAGATAGATTTATTTCCCTGGACATTGACTGATTGTTAATAAAATGTTCTCAAGACTTTTTTTCAAAATTTGGTTTTGAAATAGAATGTTTTCTTTTCTAAAGTGGCTTAAAGCATGAAAATGTCCTGATGCTATTGGTCTCAAGCAAAGTCACTGTATACGTGAGGAACAGAACCCGTGTCTTAGGTGTGAGGAGCGAACACCTCCCCGCCTCGGCTCCACTAGTACAAAGAGAGAATACATACCGTGACATTTGTCTGCGTCGACCCATACCACTGTCACAGGGTCACAGAGCGACGTTGACTTGGCGTTCGCCGTACCGCCGGGGCAGGTGTACGTCACCGTTGATCCCGCAGTGGTGTAGGGAGAGGTGAAGGACACAGCCCTGTCCGTTATCAGTGGGGAACCACAGTCCACTGGAACATCAACGACATCAACGTGTGAATGTGCATCGCCTCATTGTGACCTATTCCATTCTCTAACATGGCATTTGACAGCCGTGTATCCATTCTCTAACATGGCTTATTACAGTCGTACATCCATTCTCTGACATGGCTTATAACAGTCGTAGATCCTTTCTCTAACTTGGCTTATAACAGTCGTAGATCCATTCTCTTACATGGCTTATAACAGTCGTAGATCCATTCTCTGACATGGCTTATAACAGTCGTAGATCCATTCTCTGACATGGCTTATAACAGTCGTAGATCCATTCTCTGACATGGCTTATAACAGTCGTAGATCCATTCTCTGAAATGGCTTATAACAGTCGTACATCCATTCTCTGACATGGCTTATAACAGTCGTATATCCATTCTCTAACTTGGCTTATAACAGTCGTAGATCCATTCTCTGACATGGCTTATAACAGTCGTAGATCCATTCCCTGACATGGCTTATGGCAGTCGTATATCCATTCTCTAACATGTCTTATGACAGTGGCAGATCCATTCTCTAACACAGCTTATGGCAGTCGTATATCCATTCTCTAACATGGCTTATGACAGTCGTAGATCCATTCTCTAACACAGCTTATGACAGTCGCATATCCATTCTCTAACATGGCTTATAACATTCGTAGATCCATTCTCTGACATGGCTTATGACAATCGTATATCCATTCTCGAACATGGCTTATGACAGTCGTGGATCCATTTTCTAAATTGGCTTATGCAGTCGTATATCCATTCTCGAACATGGCTTATAACAGTCCTAGATCCATTCTCTGGTATGGCTTATAACAGTCGTATATCCATTCTCTAATATGGCTTGTGACAGTCGTGTATCCATTCTCTAACATGGCTTATAACAATCGTATATCCATTCTCTAACATGGCTTAAAACAATCGTATATCCATTCTCTAACATGGCTTATAACAATCGTATATCCATTCTCTAACATGGCTTATGACCGTCGTGTATCCATTCTCTAACATGGCTTATAACAATCGTATATCCATTCTCTAACATGGCTTATAACAATCGTATATCCATTCTCTAACATGGCTTATAACAATCGTATATCCATTCTCTAACATGGCTTATAACAATCGTGTATCCATTCTCTAACATGGCTTATGACCGTCGTGTATCCATTCCCTAACATAGCTTATAACAGTCGTAAATCCATTCTCTAACATGGCTTATAACATTCGTAGATCCATTCTCTAACATGGCTTATAACATTCGTATATCCATTCTCTAACATGGCTTATGGCAGTCGTATATCCATTCCCTAACATGGCTTACGGCAGTCGTATATCCATTCCCTAACATTGCTAATGGTGATATGATAATATACAATGGAAGAGAAAAGTGGAAAGACAATAAACGATCAATGGAAAATGGAATGTGGTGAGACAATAAACGATGAATGGATACTAGAATGTTTCAAGATATTATACAATGAATGGAATTGTAAAAAGAGGTGAGATAACAAAGTATCAATAGATAAGGGAATGTTGCAAGATACAATCGATAAATGGATAAGTGAAAGCGGTAAGATACACATGACAGCAGTGTTTCCCCTTCTCCTGGCAACTATTTTGTACAAAATCTAATGGTGCAGTTTAAGCATGTCATTCGGGTACAGCCATAGGGTATGCTTGCTTAACCCCGGTGTTAACTGGGTTGAATCTTGCAAAGTCTTGTGGCAACCTCAGTTGACACAGCACCAAAAGCACAATCAAACGCTTGAAGTCAACAACAAATCAACATACCAACACGCGAGTTGAAAACAGATCAACATTCAACATCCTAGCCTTGTACGATTGAAGCCTCGATATTTTAAATTGAATCAAGGGACCGATATAACAAACCTTTTCCTGGAGTTCCTTGTGCTACAAGACGTTTCCAGTTCCAAAACGTCGAGTACTGGTGATTGTTTGAATCATGAAAATAGTGATTGTTGATTTGACGGTTAATTGTAGCAAGCATTCGAACCAGGTCCATAAGGTAACCAAGGTGGCATAACAGAATGGGCCCGGGGTATGTATCATAACAGAATGGGTCCGGGGTATGTATCATAACAGAATGGGCCCGGGGTATGTATCACAACAGAATGGGCCCGGGGTACATATCACAACAGAATGGCCCCGGGGTATGTATCACAACAGAATGGGCCCGGGGTATATATCACAACAGAATGGCCCCGGGGTATGTATCACAACAGAATGGGCCCGGGGTATGTATCACAACAAAATGGGCCCGGGGTATATATCACAACAGAATGGCCCCGGGGTATGTATCACAACAGAATGGGTCCGGGGTATGTATAACAGAATGGGTCCGAGGTATGTATCATAACAGAATGGGCCCAGGGTATGTATCATAACAGAATGGGCCCGGGGTATGTATCACAACAGAATGGGCCCAGGGTATGTATCACAACAGAATGGGCCCGGGATATGTATCACAACAGAATGGGCCCGGGGTATGTATCACAACAGAATGGGCCCGGGGTACATATCACAACAGAACGGCCCCGGGGTATGTATCATAACAGAATGGGTCCGGGGTATGTATCACAACAGAATGGCCCCGGGGTATGTATCACAACAGAATGGGCCCGGGGTATATATCACAACAGAATGGCCCCGGGGTATGTATCACAACAGAATGGGCCCGGGGTATGTATCACAACAAAATGAGCCCGGGGTATATATCACAACAGAACGGCCCCGGGGTATGTATCACAACAGAATGGGCCCGGGGTATGTATCACAACAGAATGGGCCCGGGGTATATATCACAACAGAATGGCCCCGGGGTATGTATCACAACAGAATGGGCCCGGGGTATATATCACAACAGAATGGGCCCGGGGTATGTATCATAACAGAATGGGCCCAGGGTATGTATCACAACAGAATGGGCCCGGGGTATGTATCACAACAGAATGGGCCCAGGGTATGTATCACAACAGAATGGGCCCGGGATATGTATCACAACAGAATGGGCCCGGGGTATGTATCACAACAGAATGGGCCCGGGGTATATATCACAACAGAACAGCCCCGGGGTATGTATCATAACAGAATGGGTCCGGGGTATGTATCACAACAGAATGGCCCCGGGGTATGTATCACAACAGAATGGGCCCGGGGTATATATCACAACAGAATGGCCCCGGGGTATGTATCACAACAGAATGGGCCCGGGGTATGTATCACAACAAAATGGGCCCGGGGTATATATCACAACAGAATGGGTCCGGGGTATGTATCACAACAGAATGGGCCCGGGATATGTATAACAGAATGGGTCCGGGGTATGTATCATAACAGAATGGGCCCAGGGTATGTATCACAACAGAATGGGCCCGGGGTATGTATCACAACAGAATGGGCCCAGAGTATGTATCACAACAGAATGGGCCCGGGATATGTATCACAACAGAATGGGCTCGGGGTATGTATCACAACAGAATGGGCCCGGGGTATATATCACAACAGAACGGCCCCGGGGTATGTATCATAACAGAATGGGTCCGGGGTATGTATCACAACAGAATGGCCCCGGGGTATGTATCACAACAGAATGGGTCCGGGGTATGTATCACAACAGAATGGGCCCGGGGTATATATCACAACAGAATGGGCCCGGGGTATGTATCACAACAGAATGGGCCCGGGGTATATATCATAACAGAATGGGCCCGGGGTATGTATCATAACAGAATGGATTCAGGGTATATATCACAACAGAACGGGCCCGGGGTATATATCATAACAGAATGGGTCCGGGGCCCATCCATAACAGAATGGATTCAGGGTATATATCCTAATAGAATGGGTCCGGGTATATATCATAGCAGAATGGATTCAGGGTATATATCACAACAGAATTTGTCCGGGGGATATATTCTAACAGAATGGGTCCGGGGTATATATGCTAACAGAATGGAGATGTGATACACTTGATAATCGAGGATGGACTTTATTTTGAAGTTTTATGGTGTTAATATGCACGTTGGAATAAATCAGCGTACTTACACTGGCACACTGGGGCCTCTCCCGTCAGATTGCCCTTGTCACACAGGCGCGTCAGGGTGCCGGACAGATGTGTGTAGGAGTAGAAGCACGCGTAGTGCAGGGTTCGTCCCCCGTCCCCCAGTTGCAGGTGCGTGTTGGGGGCGGGGCCGGGCTCGCCACACTGCAGCTCCTCTGATGGACACAATAATATATTGTATGTATGACCAACATTTCTACAAACACATAGGTCAGTTTTATGAAACTTGTCGGCCATCTTGATATTCGAGGCCATCTTGAATTTTTGTTGATTTGTCAATAGTCGAAAACGTTCAGTAGTTGTTTTTAGAAACATAATGTGGCCTTTTCGCAATACAACACATGTTTTTTTTCATCAAAAGATTTAACCTCATCTGAAATAAGTCACCATAAGTGTTTTAATGTTGAATAGAGGTGATGTTCAAAACCGTTTATAATGTTATAGAGAGGTGGCGTTCAGTGTTCTGTTGTTATAGAGAGGTGGCGTTCAGTGTTCTATTGTTATAGTGGGATGGCGTTCTTTGCTCCATTTTTATAGTTAGGTGGTGTTCAGTATTCTGTGAGGTGATATTCAGTGTTTTATTGTAATAATGAAGTGATGTTCAGTGTTCTGTTGTTATAGAGGGTTGTGTTTAGTGCTTTAATACCGTCCCACTCAATGTCATCATCATTGTTGTTCACTCGTGGGAAAGTTCATCTGATATTCCTGAGAGTATATTGATGCACAAGTCGCTAGTGAACGCTTATGACTTATTCATCTAACAACTGTTATGCCACAGTGAATCTACTGAAGCGCATTTCTGAAACCAATGGGTGCTCACAAAGCATGCTCACTCGTCAAAGATCTGACAACGAATGTTTAAGTGCTTCAGACAATCAGTTGAGTAACTGAGACTGATCTGAGTCAGGTATGGAATCAGTATCAGTTCAGTCAGTTCACCAAGCACCTCTTCGTGTTCATAGACCGGTTGATCACAGTGTATCTTGTATATACATACCCCCATTTATCAATCCATTTCAAAATGTCTGTAAGTTAGCTGAATTAATGCCGTCTGTAACTATCAATGTATTAACGTCCCTAACAGTATTGCTATTTCCTACAGTGAAGGTCGGGTAGCCTAGTGGTTAAAGCGTTCGCTCGGCACGCCGAAGACCCGGGTTCGATTCCCCACATGGGTACAATGTGTGAAGCCCATTTCTGGTGTCCCCCGCCGTGATATTGCTGGAATATTGCTAAAAGCGGCGTAAAACCATACTCGGTCACTCACTACAGTGAAGGTAGGACATAAAAAGGATTCTGTTCGTCTACACACACATTTATTATAGGGCTGTCACGTGGCAATATGTCTGCAAAAAAAATATCAATATCGAATGTATTTATAAATACAGAATATTATAGGGGACACGGGTGGCCCAGTCGTCTAAGGCGCCGCGATTCGCTGTGCAGAGTTGCGTCCCTTGGGCACGCCAGAAACCTATGATTGTGGGTTCGAATCCCGGTTCGCCCCGATTATGTTTCTAGGTTTGTCAGCACCATACCCGTGCCCGTGGGTTTCACCGAAGTGGTAAACGTCTGAGACCTGCATCACTTCGGGCTTTCCTCCCACATTAAGCTGACACGCCGAGATATAACTGGAATACTGTTAAAAGCGGCGTTAAACCCAACTCACTCACTCACAGAATATTATATAATACAGAACTCGATATCCAATAGTCTGTAATTTATTGTATGAGTAAGAGGAACAGCTATGTGTTTCTTTTGGTCCTTCACGGCCCAGAGTTCTACCTCCTTCATTAAAAAGCATTGGTGTCTGGCTGGAATGTGAACGATGGTCACCCATTCTCACAGAGAATGTACAACTTCCCATTTAACCAGTCGCTTGGCCACTAGCCGGATATTTTACAGTGAAGAAACCTGACAGAGAAGCTAAATGTTGGGAATGGCATTGGCCAAGATATTACACTGACATTTTGGTTGTTTTCCAAACCATGTTTTAGTATCATCGGTCACAATAGCATCATTTTAGTATTTTGTGATTGTCGCCTTTAATATCAATCATTTGACGATTGTGATTGTTAAGTTGTTTTTATATTTAAGCAAGTTATTCTTGGTTTTTCAGTATCTCTGATATATCATGTGCAACAATGTAAAACACATGGTCGCCGAGCATGCTGCTTATCTGCATGCAGACGGTATCTAATCATCTGTCATTAACATAACCTCGGGTGGCCTGGCGCAATTGATCATTGATTTACTGGCTGTTTGGGGTATTTCTTAAAGCATGGTTTCTGATCAATCGCCCCGTTATTAGTGTAGCTCCATGTTCGGGGGCCGATCATTAACATTGTATCTGCAGAAATCTGTTCCAGACACATTGAACATATTGGCTACACCCGGCTGAGTTCATCACGCTGCAGGCGAGGCAGGAATACTGCAGTAAAGCAAGAGTAGAGAGCTTACGTGTTATTACTATTTAATCATCAAGACTACTGATGGGTTACAGCGATTTGGCGACCTTACACTAAAGTGTCAAAATCAAGAAAAATAACAGTCGAACCTAAGTTCGAAAAACTGTAAACCTCACCTTCAGAAGTCTAAACGTCACTTCAAGAACTGTAAATATCACTACTTAAACGGTAAACCTCCCTACCCTCACTTTCTACACTGTAAACCTCAAAACCAAAACTTTAAGGTTCACTTCAAAAAATTGTAAACCTCACTACCAAACCTGTAAACCTCACTACCAAAACTGTAAAACCCATTTCCATAACTGTAAACCTCACTTCTATAACTGTAAACCTCACTACCAAAACTGTAAACCCCACTTCAATAACTGTAAACCTCACTTCCATAACTGTAAACCTCACTACCAAAACTGTAAAACTAACACGGCAAGAACTGTAAACCTCACTTCCTAAAAACTGTAAACCTCTCTTCCAAAACTGTAAACCTCACTTCTAAAACTGTAAATATCACGACCTAAACTGTTATCTCGCTTTCAAAACTGTTAACCTGATTTCCAACGCTGTAAACCCCACTACCTAAACTGTAAACCTCACTTCCAAAATTGTTACCCTGATTTCCAATACTGTTAGTCTCACTAGCTGAACTGCAAGCCTCTAGTCCAATACTGTAAGTCTCACTAGCTGAACTGCAAGCCTCTAGTCCAACACCGTAAGTCTCACTTGCTGAACTGCAAGCCTCTAGTCCAATACTGTTAGTCTCACTACCTAAACTACAAGCCTCTAGTCCAATACTGTTAGTCTCACTACCTAAACTACAAGCCTCTAGTCAAATACTGTAAGTCTCACTAGCTAAACTGCAAGCCTCTAGTACAATACTGTAAGTCTCACTAGCTGAAATGCAAGCCTCTAGACCAATACTGTAAGTCTCACTAGCTAAACTGCAAGCCTCTAGTACAATACTGTAAGTCTCACTTGCTGAACTGCAAGCCTCTAGTCCAATACTGTAAGTCTCACTAGCTGAACTGCAAGCCTCTAGTCCAATACTGTAAGTCTCACTAGCTGAACTGCAAGCCTCTAGTCCAATACTGTAAGTCTCACTTGCTGAACTGCAAGCCTCTAGTCCAATACTGTAAGTCTCACTAGCTGAACTGCAAGCCTCTAGTCCAATACTGTTAGTCTCACTAGCTGAACTGCAAGCCTCTAGACCAATACTGTAAGTCTCACTTGCTGAACTGCAAGCCTCTAGTCAAATACTGTAAGTCTCACTAGCTGAACTGCAAGCCTCTAGACCAATACTGTAAGTCTCACTTGCTGAACTGCAAGCCTCTAGTCCAATACTGTAAGTCTCACTTGCTGAACTGCAAGCCTCTAGTCCAATACTGTAAGTCTCACTTGCTGAACTGCAAGCCTCTAGTCCAATACTGTAAGTCTCACTTGCTGAACTGCAAGCCTCTAGTCCAATACTGTAAGTCTCACTTGCTGAACTGCAAGCCTCTAGTCCAATACTGTAAGTCTCACTTGCTGAACTTCAAGCCTCTAGTCCAATACTGTAAGTCTCACTTGCTGAACTGCAAGCCTCTAGTCCAATACTGTATGTCTCACTAGTTGAGGGGGGCGGCCGGGTAGCGTAGTGGTTAAAAACGCCAAAATACCCGGGTTCGATTCCCGACATGGGTACAATGTGTGAAGCCCATTTCTGGTGTCCCTCGCCGTGATATTGCTGGAATATTGCTAAAAGCGGCGTAAAACCATACTCACTCACTCACTCACTCACTCACTAGCTAAACTGCAAGCCTCTAGTCAAATACTGTAAGTCTCACTAGCTAAACTGCAAGCCCCTAGTCCAATACTGTAAGTCTCACTTGCTGAACTGCAAGCCTCTAGTCCAATACTGTAAGTCTCACTAGCTGAGATGCAAGCCTTACTATAATGGCACTGTGTACATGTATATACAGAATCTTTACCCAAGAACTTACTTTGTTGACCGAGAGCAGTGACGGCCTGTAGGATGAAAGTCCACTTAATAAGAGCAAATGACATTGCTTCATAGGCAGGCCTCTTTTCCGCCATATCAGTACGTGTTAGCACTCTGTCCAAAACAAGTCATTGCCCGCCTTCAGCAAGCGACTACGGTGATGTCGTCTTTCTACTCTCTGTTCGTCAGCGTGTTCTCAAAAACAACGTTCTTTTGCGTGTACATCACGTAATTAACATTACTAAAGAGAACACGAGACAATAGTATGTTGAACAAAGAGTCCTTGCAAGCATGAACACAGGGGACTAACTAATTGTTGAGTCTGGTTGCATTTGGTAAAAGAACGCGGATTAATACTTGCATCCTTTATGGTGATCTAAGCAGAAACATTGCCGACATTGTCTCTCTCGCTTGACTTGGATGAGTGAGTTTATTTCAGTAAAGAGGCCACCGGCCCATTATACAATATGGATACAGTGAATTACAACAATAGCAGGCGCCAGATTATACAAGTGATATACACAGTGAAACAATTGAATTATTGCATACATTTGAAAAACTCTGGTCGTTTCTTAAAAGCAAGAAAATATACTTAGCTAATTTATTAATAACATGTTCACTTTGGCAAGACATATGAGTGCAAAATCTATCAAATGAAGGTTGTGAATGGTAATACTTAGGTATAAGACTATTTCTCAGATCTGAGTAAAATTGACATTCAATGCAGAACAGATACTCAGTTTCGATTACACGGACTACACTAAACGGACATAAGCTTTCATCTCTAGAAAGACCAATTTGTCTACCTTCTTCAAGCAAAAGGTTATGGCTAGGATAACGGACAGAACTAAGAGCAAACTGATATACTCTAACAGGTATTGATGTTAAATATCTTTCTAATACAATGCATGGTTTAATTTGTGAATTCGTTGTAAGTTTGGAAAATGTTTTTAATTCATTTAACCAGGTTTGCTGATCTATATCTATACATCTTTGCTTAAAACAAACAATAAACTTATTTACATTTGGAACATCTTGATTACACCAGACAGAACCAAAACCATATGATGATAACAATTGTTTTACATGAAAAGCCCAACATTCAATACCTTTATCCGCCAAGGACACTTGATAATCATAAACATGTTTCAAAATACTAGGATTATCAGTTTGAAATAACAATCTAGTCCAATATTCAATAATTTTCATATATTGGTTTACTTTTAATGAATAACGACCTATCTCCCCCTTGCAACAATATTAGGTGTACTCCGTCTTAAATGTATAAGCTGTTTACAGAAATAGTCATGGAATGTATTAATATCAGGTGAAGGATGAACCCCCCAGACTTCACTGCCCTACAACAAGATTGGTAGAAGCTTGACATCAAATACATGAGTCAAAACATGTAAAGGTAACTCATGAAAATCAAAAATGTTTGTTTTTATTGAAAACTTTGTTGGCCTGGAGTGTTAAAGTTTTCTGTGTATTAAACCATGAACCAGAGCTTGAAAGATGTACACCTACATAAGTGGGCGAGTGTTGATAAGTGAGTGAGTGAGCAAGCGTTGAGAAGTGAGTGCGTTAGGGAGGGAGCAAGCGAGCGTTGATAAGTGAGTGATTTAGTAAGTGAGTGAGTGTTGATAAGTGAGTGATTTAGTGAGCGAGCGAGTGTTGATAAGTGAGTGATGGAGTAAGTGAGCGAGTGTTGATAAGTGAGTGATTTAGTGAGCGAGCGAGTGAGAGAGGGAGGGAGTGTTGATAAGTGATTTAGTAAGTTAGCGAGCGTTGATAAGTGAGTGATTAAGTAAGGGAACGAGCGTTGATAAGTAAGTGAGTGAGCAAGCGTTGATAAGTGAGTAAGTGAGCGAACGTTGATAAGTGAGTGATTGAGTAAGTTAACGAGCGTTGATAAGTAAGTGAGTGAGCGAGCGTTGATACATGAGTAAGTGAGCAAGCGTTGATAAGTGAGTGATTTAGTCCCACCTGTAATGTCTGAGGCTCTCCGCAGGATTAAATCAAACAGAAACGGGAAAACCACCCCCACGCCTATTGTAATAATAAACTTAAAAAAAAACAGCTAAACACCCTGAAGCCCCCAAACATATCACTTTCGGCGCTAACCATAACTTAGAGGTCAAACCATACATCAAGCAAGTAAAGCAATGTTCTAATTGCCTACAATATAATCACACCGCTAACCAATGTACTTTCAAAAAAACTAAATGCAAAAACTGTGCTCAAACGGACTGCCCAGGCATATGCACACCCTGGTGCATCCACTGCAAATCCATAAAACACTCATCACTCTCGAACCAATGCCCCCACAGACTATCACTCACCCAACAGGCCAACAGACATATAGACATAAACACGGCTAAAATCCAAACCAAAAAACCCACACCGCAAGCATACAAACCACTACTACCAACACCACCCTCAAACAACAACACTCACGCACGCAAAACAGTATACCCAGTCTCCGTATGGGACCAAAATCAGCGAGACGCATACATCGCAAATGAAACAAACACCCCACACATCCCACAAACTCACACTCTCACCCTCCCCGCCTCTCACCCTACAATTACCACATCTACACCCGCAAGCAAAACCCAACGCACAACGACCACCACACAACCAGCACCAACACAAGCCATCACAGCCACAAGGGCAACAACACTCCCAAACCTACAGGCAACCCCCGAACACCCAGTCAACAGGGAAACTACAGAAACTACTCAGACTCTCGCACCCAAACCCAGCATGCAACCCACCACCGAACAGATTGACCAAACTAAAGACAACTTAACCGAAGAGGACGAGTACACATCCTCAGAGGAAATAAACGAGCTTACCTTGTCAGCCCCAAAAACCAAAAGCTATAGAAAAAAACTCACCCAAAACGTAGCAAGCAAAAATCTAAACAACTTAGTCCTCCTACTAGCTTACGTGTTAAAGCAGTCTAATCCAGAAGCCAGCTCCAAAGCCTTCTTTGGTGTAGCACATAAACTAAAACTCGTCACCACCTCTTTCGACCGTTTCAGCAGCAACCTTAATAACCTACTAAAGTAAATACCTAAACCAAGCCTAAACCAAACAGAAATCCACCCAGTTTCCCAATGGAAGGCCTAAACATTTTTCAATGGAATGCCAATGGCCTCGCCGGCCATGGTTCTGAACTCAAAGCTAAATTCAAAATAGATAAAGGTCCCCATGTAGCTTGTATTCAAGAAACCAAATTCTCACATAAAACTAAATTCAACCTACCAAATTATAACGCAGTGAGAACCGACAGGTTCAAAACCATGCCAGGCAGAACAGGGGGAGGTCTAATCATCTACGTTAGAGAGGATATTAACTACGAGGAAGTTAAAGTAAACACTCCTAATCTAGAAGCTAATGGAATCCAAGTCACCATCAATAACCAAAAAATAAAAATCATTAACATCTATCACTCAACACTAAAACCAATTAAAGATACAGACCTAGATGTCCTTTACCAATTAGGAAATAAATCAACCATCTTCCTAGGAGACTTCAATGCCCATCATCCTACCTGGGGCATTGCAGATAAACTAGACAACCATGGACAACTAATATCAGAGTGGATCGAAAAAAATGACCTAATACTATTAAACAATAACCAACCAATTAGATACGACAAAACCCACCACACCATGTCGGCTATCGACTTAACAATATGTACGCCAGACTTAGCACAAAGTCTGATGTGGGACGTCCACCCAGTACCTCTAGGCAGCGACCACTTTCCCATAAATATAACCCTAGGAAATACCAAATCAAACCCCTAAACAGGAACCTAAATTTCAGTACAAAAACGCCAACTGGGACCAATTCCAAGAATTATGCAACGAAGCTAATCTAAACGATTTAGAAACAACAGACCCCGAAACATTCTGCCAAAACCTAACTAACTTCATAATCAACGCAGCCAAATCCGCAATCCCCTTCAAATCATCCAACCCAGGAAAACCCACTGTCCCTTGGTGGAATGAGGAAATAGAGCTAACTAGACTAAAACGCAAATCAGCTTTCAACAGAGCTAAACGAGACCCCTCTCATCTCAAAACAGCTCATGAACTTAACCACCAAGTGCAAAACCTAGTTAAAACTGCTAAAACCAAAAACTGGAAAAAATTCTGTGAGGAGCTAAATCACCACACCGACGCTAGGAAGGTGTGGCGCAAAATTCACGCCATCCGAGGCGTCAAACGGCACAAAAAAAGCCCCAATATAAACAACTCAACTAACCCCACCCAAAAGGCCAACAACCTAGCCAAACACTTCTCTAAAGTTAGCAGCAACAGTAACTTCAGTAAGAAATTCCAAGATAAACTAAATAAAGAAACCAAATTCTCCAAAGAATACAGACAAGACAACCTAGAAATAAATCAACCTTACACCATAGAAGAACTAAATCACGTACTAAACAATAGAAAAAAAGGAACAGCCCCTGGCCTAGACCTCACCTCTTACCAAATAATCAAACACTTACCTACCAAACTACTCCAAACTTTACTTAAACTATACAACCTAGTCTACCTAAACGGACAGGTCCCATCCTCATGGAAGGAAGCTCTAGTAATCCCAATACCTAAACCAAATAAACCAGCAGATCAGGCAAACTCCTATAGGCCCATCTCCTTAACCTCAAATCTCTGCAAAATAATGGAACTTATGACTAAAAATAGGCTACAGCACTACCTAGACCAAAACAACATCATAAATCCTGACCAAAGCGGCTTCACTCCTGGCCGATCAACTCTCGATAACCTTGCCCGACTAGAACAGGATATAAAAACAGGACAGCTAAACAAGCAATACACCATAGGCATATTCCTCGACTTCTCTAAAGCTTTCGATATGGTATGGCACCACGGGCTAATACAAAAACTAAAAAAAATAGGACTAAAAGGTCAAATAATAAACTTCATCCAAGATTTCCTAAACAATCGCAAAATTACCGTGGGTATAGACCATACACTATCGGACCAGTGTCCCCTAGAAAATGGCACTCCCCAGGGCAGCATCCTCAGCCCAACCCTCTTCAATATAATGATAAATGATCTATTCGAGGGCTTATCCCCTAAACTAAACACTTCAAAATTCGCGGATGACGGAGCCCTATGGATCCGCACTAAAAGCATTAAAATGGCAGAAAACTTAATCCAAAAATCTCTAAATAAAATACAACAATGGGCAGACAAATGGGGCTTCTCCCTTAACTCAGATAAAACAACAGGAGTAGTATTCAAACATAAAAACATGAAACCTGCCTACCCAATCCTCCAGCTAAACAACCAAACAATCAAATTCCAAAAACAAACAAAATTCTTAGGACTTATTTTCGATCAACACCTCACCTGGGAGGCTCACGTCCAAAACCTAAAAACTAGATGCAGCAAAGACCTTAACACATTAAGATGTCTCACCGGCTCTAACTGGGGAGCCTCCAAAGATACCCTCCTCTCACTATATACAACACTAATTAGATCAAAACTAGACTACGGTTGTGCCATATACAATACCCTAAACAACTCTCTTTCTAAAAAACTTGACTCAATACAATATCAGGCTCTCAAACTAATTACACGCACCCAACATGGCACCTCCTACACCTCACTTCAGGCCCTTACAGGAGAAATGCCACTAAATCTACGCAGGGAACATCTAAGCCTTAATTTCTGGGCCGCGTCCCAAACAAACCCTCTCATCCAAAACCTAATTAACCAAAACATTAGCCCAAGAAACCAAGCTCTAGCTCGCAAACACCCCTTACTCACCCCAATATCCCAAAGAATAACTAACTACCTCAATGAACACCAAACTCAAAATCTTAAACAAAACTGCAAAAAATCAAATATCTTCACCCCTAAACTCAAAATACCCAAAATAGACACAACGCTAGCTAACCAAATAAATAAACAAACTGACCCAAACATAGCTAAAACCACCACACTTGCATACATACACGAAAATTGGCCAAATTGGTGTCACATATACACTGACGGATCTTCAGACCCGATCTCCAACCACACAGGCTTCGGAGTCCATACCACACAACCAGTTATATCCACACAATCTTACCGACTCCCTAACAACCAATCTATATTCACGGCCGAACTTATGGGCATGGCCTCAGCCCTGCATGACCAACAATCTAAAAACAACAAAAAAATCCTAATTCTTACTGACTCCCTTAGTGGACTACAAGCCCTCCAAAACAAAAATACCAAAAAACGACCTAAATTAATAAACCAAATACTTAAAAGCTCCAACGACCTAACAAAAGCAGGCAAACAAATAACCTTCTTGTGGAACCCCGCCCACGTAGGAATTTACGGCAATGAAAGCGCCGATAAAGCAGCTAAATTATCTCTCAAAATACCAGAAATAAGCCTAAACCTACCCATCTCAAAATCAGAAATTAAAAGTGTAAACAAACAAAAAATAACCAAAAAATGGCATAATCAATATCAAAACTCAAATAGCCAAATCAAAAAAGTGCTCAGAAAACCACTAGCCAAACCTAAAATCCTACACCCCTCTAAAAAAATTGACAGATTAATTACAAAACTCCAAACAGGACACACCAACCTAAATAACCACCTAAAACAACTTAAAAGACACACCACAGGCAACTGCCCCCACTGCAAACAACCCGAAACCACAGAACACGCACTCATTCACTGCACCCACTATCAAACACACAGAACCACACTACAAACCGCCCTCAATCTAAATAAGGTTCCTACTCTAGATGAAATACTAAACCCTCAAAATAAACTAGAAAACTTCAAGGCCCTAGGCGTATTCCTAATCAAAACAGACCTAATTAAGCGCATCTAAAAATTAATTAATCTACCAATCCAAAATCCAATAAACATACAAACACCCACCTCACCCGGCTCCCTTAGTTCCCTCCTCCACCCACCTCGGCATTTATTCCAAATTTAAAAATTTCAAAAAATCAATATAAGCAACCCCTAAAAGCCCCCTCTTGGGTTGCACACACCACTTTCACCCTTCTCGGAATACACTAAATGGTCCGGCCAGGCCCGTGTGCGAAATACGCTGTAGTCGGAAAGCGCACGTTAAATCTTTTATATCAGTCAGTCAGTCTGAGGCTCTCACCAGGACACCAAGAGTTAGAAGAAAGTAGCAAATTAATAGGACCGACGCCATTCTGAAACAAGATAAACACTAGGTGGAACTTAAAACTAACAATTTGAGGTTTTTATACATCTTACACAGTCGAGCCTAGAACTGGAAAACTTGTGATTGATAGCATGATCAAATTTTCACGACAACTATAGTTCAAATCATTTCTCACCCCAAACGAAGTCTGATTTTAGATTAGCATCACGGGATCTATACTGAGTCAAATTAAAAACTTCACATTTTTAAAAGTAATCCCATATATGATTACGGACATATGTATCAGAGAAGGTAATTTTTAATCATTAATGTCCAAAGAAGGATTTTAATTAACGGTGTTAACCATAATTTGTTCCAAGCACCTACGGTATTCGGTAATAACATCAACAGTTTCAATCATAAGTCCCAAGCACGAGAATCTGATGGCACACAAGTTCAGTAGCGTGTATGGCCACCATGTGCGTTGACAACTGCCACACAACGCCTCCGCATGGACCTTGTGATGCTTGTGAACACATGATTGGGAAGACGACGCCATTGTTGCTGCAAAATGGTGCCAAGATCTTGCAAATTCTGTGGTTGGTTCTGGAGAGTGCGCAGACTTCTGCCAAGAGCATCCCAGACGTGTTCGATGGGATTGAGGTCGGGAGACCTTGACGGCCAGTCCATGACGTTGACTCCCACATTCTGAAGGAAATTCCCTGTCAATATTTCTGTGTGGGATCTGGCATTGTCGTGTTGGAAGATCAAACCGGGTCCATGTGCTGCCATAAAAGGCAGAAGTTCTGGTGCCAGTACCTGGTCGCGGTAAGCAGCAGCGTTGAGGTTTCCACGGATGACAAGAAGCCTGGAACGTACATTGCCACAGAAAGCACACCACACCATGACACTTCCGCCTCGAAATCTGTCAACTGCCTGTACACAACACTGGGCGTAACGTTCATGACGGCGCCTCCACACCCTCGCCCTACCATAAGCAAATCGAAAATTAAATCGGGATTCATCACTGAAGACGACTTGTTTCAAATTCCTCTAAGACCATCGTAAGTGTTGCTGTGCCCACAATTGACGTTGACGTCTGTGTAATAGAGTCAGAATCGGCCCGCAATATGGCCGTCGTGCTTGAAGGTGAGCAGTTCTCAGACGGTTTCGAACAGTTCATTTCTGGTTGATGTAGCCGTCAAAAATCGGTTACGGAGGTGACGTAAGCCAATCTGACGATCCTCTGCATGTGATGTCACATGTGGTCGACCTGGCCGAGGGCGATCAGCGGTGGTACCCGTTTGCTGTAGACGCGTCTGTAAATCATAAACAGTCCGTCGACTACAACCCATCGTCTTTGCGACTTCAGCTACGGACGTTCCCGTCTGCAACTTGCCGATGCCATGTCCACGTTGCACATTTGAAAGGCGTGGCATGACAAATGGCCTTAAAGACTTTTGTTTTCTTGTGTTTATCTTTTTTTTGTTAATGACTGCTAACAAGTAACGTTCAGTATTATGGCCACGCACGTATATAGACGTCTTTGGGCCACGTGACGAGTTGCACGTGAAAAAACACTTTTGCCACTATAGTGCTGTGCATATGATTTTGATCGATTCACCTGCACAAAAACGTGTGTTATCTGAAGACAATACGTGGCCATTACTATTTAAATACACACTAAGGGCCCACAATGATAACTGGTCAAAATGTTAAAATTTTAGGATTGTGAAGTTTTTAATTTGGTTTAGTATAGTTTTGTTCACGTGACCGTCATCTGACACAACTTGGCACCTGTAGTGACCTGGATGTTGACATTGTGGAAGTAAAGCGACAAATTTCTAGTGCATACATAACAGCAGAGTCGATTGTACCTATATCAAATAGCGATAACTCCAGGTCGTGAAAAGGTTAGCGTATCCTGCCCAACCGGACACATGTTAGGGCAAGTCAATTGTTTACCTAACAAAACTCGGGAACATCACATATACAAGTACAAATAAGGAATGCATCGATTTGGTCACTGCTGAAATGGTAATTATATTTAACAGTATCTCTAAGTCAGACAGAGCATTCAACACAGCCATGTATTGAACAATCCCATCTACATATTGAACAATAGACAGCCATGTATTGAACAACCCCATCTTCGTCCTGAACAATAGACAGCCATGTACTGAACAATCCCATCTTCATCCTGAACAATACACAGCAATGTATTGAACAATCCCTTATTCGTCCTGGACAGTACACAGCCATATATTGAACACTCTCATTTTGGTTTTGAACAACAAATGGCAATGTATGGAGCAACCTTGCCTGGATCCCGAACAATAGACAACAATGTATTGAACAATCTTACATTGTTCTTAAACAACAAACACCAATTTATTGAACAATCTACCTTGTTCTTGAACATCAAACACCCATGTATTGAACAATCTACCCCTGTTCTTTAACAATACACAGCCATGTATTGAACAATCCCATCTTCGTCCTGAACAATAGACAGACATGTATTGAACAATCCCATTTTCGTCCTAAACAATAGAAAACCTCAATTGAACAATCTCACCTTGGTCCTCAACAACAGATAACCAGGTATTGGACAATCTTACCTCAGTCCTGGTGAAACATCCGCCAGTGTTTTAAACAATCTTACCTTTTCCTGAACAATAGACAACCGTGTATTGAACACTCTCATTTGGTTTTGAACAACAAATGGCAATGTATGGAGCAACCTTACCATGTTCGTAAACAACAAAGACCAATGTATTGAACAATCTACCCCTGTTCTTAAACAATAGACAACCACGTATTGAACAATCTACCCCCGTTCTTGAATAACAAACACCCATGTTTTGAACAATCTGAACTTGTTCCTGAACAATAGACAACCGTGTATTGAACACTCTCATTTTGGTCCTCAAAAACATATAACCAGATATTAAACAATCTTACCTCAGCCCTGAAGAAACATCCGCCAGCGTTTTGAACATTCTTACCTTGTTCCTGAACAATAGACAACCGTGTATTGAACACTCTCATTTTGGTTTTGAACAACAAATGGCAATGTATGGAGCAACCTTACCATGTTCGTAAACAACAAAGACCAATGTATTGAACAATCTACCCCTGTTCTTAAACAATAGACAACCACGTATTGAACAATCTACCCCCGTTCTTGAATAACAAACACCCATGTTTTGAACAATCTGAACTTGTTCCTGAACAATAGACAACCGTGTATTGAACACTCTCATTTTGGTCCTCAAAAACATATAACCAGATATTAAACAATCTTACCTCAGCCCTGAAGAAACATCCGCCAGCGTTTTGAACATTCTTACCTTGTTCCTGAACAATAGACAACCGTGTATTGAACACTCTCATTTTGGTTTTGAACAACAAACGGCAATGTATGGAGCAACCTTACCTTGTTCCTGAACAAAAGTCAGCTGTGTATTGAACAATTTTACCTTGTTCTTTGAACAACAAACACCCATGTTTTGAACAATCTCACCTTGTCCTTGAACAACAGACAACCACGTGTTGAAGAATCTCACCCAGTTCCGAAACAAACAAACAAACGCCCATGTATACACAGTTGTAGCTTGTTCCTGAACGAACGGCAACCATGTTTTCAACAACCTCATTCTTACCTTGTTCCTGAACAATAGACAACCGAGTATTGAACAATGTTACCTTGTTCCTGAACAATGGACAACAACGAATTGGACAAACGCACCTTCTTCGTGGACAATAAACACCCATGCACTGAACAGTCTTACCTCGTTCCTGAACATCAGACAGCCAATTATTGAACATCTGTACTTGTTTGCGACAACCAGACACCCAACCATTCAACACCTTATCATTTTTTGTGAAATAATATTTCATACTGGTAAGACATCAGAAGAATGGTTGTTTAAATGGGGTGTAATTAAGCCAATTTAGAAGAAGGGTAAGCCTTTGTTAGTACAAACTACAAACCACTTCCATGAACACTTGTAAGATGCTATGGTAAAGTTTTTACTTTTTTTGTTAACAATATATTCACTACTTTCATTAAAATAAATGGATATTATTTTATCTGAAGTCTAAACTGGTTTCAGAAAGAACTACTCTGCAACTCAGAGTGCTGGCGCCAGCCTACAGGATGTCAAGAACTACCACACCAAATCAGAATCAGTCGTTCGGCCAGCAGCTTTCGTAGAGAAAGATGAAATGTAGATTGAGAGATCTGGCAGCTGTGTTTGGATGATCTTGTGTGATATTTGATGATTTTGTCAAATGTACATCTGTTGAGTAAATTAAAAGTGTCCAAGTTTATCCAATATTTAGTGTTGTCTTTTTGAACAGGATGATATATAATATTTATTTACTGAAACCTACTGTATCGACACACCACAAAACTAAAATAATAGTTATAGCCTTTATTCCCGTAATATAATGTCACCAGAAAGTCTATAATCTATACATTATATAATCAAAATAAATAGAAGAAAATGCACCAACAGGAAGTGACGTAATTATTATTTTGTGGTGTATTCTAACTACTATTTACTGAAACCTACGTCATCAACACACCACAAAACTAAAATAATAGTTATATCCCAAATAGAGAGACCAGATATTTAACAGAAAATGCATGGATTCTGCAAAATGTATATAGGAAATTAACGTTTTATGTAATAGACATCATCGAAACATCATAAATGCAAACAATAAACCTCATTTTGTCAAAACATCAGTCGTGTAAGAGGCAGGGGTTTAAATGTGTACAGAGTGGTCAAAGGCCACTGATCTTGTCTTCCAACGACCCATGCACATAATTGTATCTGGTTCAAACCCCATGTCTATAGCCTTAGTCGCCCCCGTCAGCCTAAAAGATTTGGCTGTATAACATCCACCTAAACCTGGTAATCTGATTGCTTCGTTTAGGATCGAACCGACTGTAGCAGCAGTTATTGCCTTGTAAGGTCGTTGCAATGTTAGAAATACTGGTATATCCTGTTTGGGCCTGACACCATTTGTCCGTTCTATGTACACTTTAAGAGCTTCAACTGGGTTAACTTTCTCTGATCCTGGTGGGAGATGTACCTCGAATCCTGACCTGTCAGTGTCATTCTTTATACCATGCAACCATATGGTTGCGCTATCATCATCATGGAAAAGTACATCATCAGTTGAAAATACCACTGCTTTTTTCACATTGTCATTGGGAGGGTCCGAGGGTCTCAACATTAATGTTAAAGACAACAATACAATAACCTTTAACCTTAACAATTTAAGCTGTAGATGCAGATTGTTTGGCCATTGACGAAATAAATTGATAAACGGTTCCACAGGCATGATCTTTGACCGTTTACGGGGTTGTAGAGTATTAGATTTAAACAATGATTTGATCATCATATTGACTCCATAATTGTCCAAAAATGACATTTGAACAAGTGAGTGAGAGCAACGACTGTTGTCTTTATTTGAGATAATGGTCTAGATGAGCTATCAGCTTTTGAGCACAAAAAGTCAACTATAGTTATTTCATCACATCTCGGAAATGACCGTTCATTATCATGACAAAATTGTTGTAGTTTCTGAATAGCTCCGTTGTACACTTTAAGAGTGCTTGGTGCCAGACAAAGCGGTAGTTGACTTATGGCCCTGTCTGACCAACCTTTTTGTTCTAGATTCCGTCTCCACACACTCTCCAGGCGTATAGGCGCCATTTGCGATTTCTCAAGGGTTCCACCTTGCTCGTTGAACTTAGAATTGTCCAGGAGGTCTTTGGAATTGGAATTGGGGAACAGGTCAATATCGTTCTCAGTTTGTGAAACCACGGTCTGTTTCTCCACGCAGGTGCTATGATAGTCGCCACTGCTTTTTCCTGGATGACATTGTTTATGACCTCTGGTGATAGACGGAAGGGCGGATTCACAAAGTTGTTGTGAATCCCCCAGTTTGCTTGGGACAAAGCGTCCACCCCTGAACTGCCCGGGTCCCAAAATCGACTGTTGTATGTTCCGTAACCTGTCGAACTTGCGTCTGTAACTGTTTGCACTTCAGGTTGTCGAATAATTATGCTTTATCCATTCCAGTTATCAAGAGCAGTAAATCACCACAACATATCCTCCATAGCTGGCGAAATTAGTGTCAATTAACACTACCAAGAAATCTGTATGTATTTCTGAGCATTAGTTTCCCTGGGGCAACAGCCCGGAACATTGATACACACTGACCAGAGATGCGAGCCAACACTCTGGCCTCAATCCTACGTAAAGCAAGACAACGCCTTATGTCTTTTTTCAGTTTCCTTACCCGTGATGATGGGATTCTAAACTAAGTCAGACTTATCCCAATTGATAAAAACCCAAGCTTTGAAAGAGTGTTCACTAATTGTTCGTTTTGTGATACGATATGTGCAGGAGAAGTCATAAGTAGAATGTCATCTACACAACACACAACTCTCAGCCCAAGAGATCGCAGATACGTAACAACTGGTTTGAGTATTTTACAAAAATAGTACTGAGCTATTGATAAGCCAAATTGGGTAATCTTCTATCGATAAAAGGTATTTTGCCACTGAAACCCAAGATAATCTCTGTCATCTTGGTGTATGGGTATATGATGAAATCCGTTTAATCCCATTTTTCGGTGTCCCCCGCCATGATATTGCTGGAATATTGCTAAAAGCGGCGGAAACCATACTCACTCACTCACTTACAATGAACAGAGATCATCCTATTTCTATACAAAGAACCTTTCACTTACACCGAAAGTTGTACATGATAGATATGTTCGTTCGAAAGTCCTTTTAAAACTGCAAACCACTTGACTCTCTAATCATCATCAGCTTATACCGAACAATCATTGCTCATCTTGATAACAAATTGTTCCTCTGTGTATCGGATTCACTATGGACATCTTTTCAAACATCCCACCCAACGCTCTGTCTTGCAATTACACTGCAGCATTTTAAGTTGAAAACAGCGACAGTGAAGCCCATGGTGACTACTCTAACTCCTGCATGGCTGTTACCTGCTGACCTCCCATTCATCATCTCAACAACACTATGTCAGCATGTGAAATATCTGCTTGAAATAATATATTATTACAGACCAAATTCGGTTTGGTAAAAGTGTATATTTAAATGAATAATAAAATATGGATATGTTTAAGTGGATATCTAGTATAAAAAACACTGACCAGCTATCAAGTGCTTGGTTTCATTCAAGAGAGACAACTCAGTTAATCCTATTTCATTAGTTGTCAAGAGTTATCCCTCCTTTGTTTACTTGCTAGCAGACGTCATTTTCAGTGATCCTCAGTATGGATGATTTTGAGAAGAGGAAGTTGATTTTAGAGTATTATAACAAGGACATCAGATCAGCTAAAGTGATTTCAAGTAGAACATGCATCCCTTTGTCCACTGTTTATTGTGTTTTGAAAAATATTGAAAGTGGAGATGGCATTGAGCACAAGAGAGGCGCAGGTAGGCCCAGAAAATTGACAGGAGGCGGCTTGGTATTCTTGTTTCTAAAAACAAACGAAGGAGTTTAGAAAACTTAAGACCGGACATGATTGATAGAGGAACTGTGGCTGTATGTAAGGAGACAATTAGAACTGAGCTGCATGCAACAGGTTGGGAGAAAAGTCGAGGAATTCTATCACCGATCATGAAACCTGAACAAAGTGAGTGAGTGAGTGAGTATGGTTTTAGCAATATTCCAGCAATACCACGGCGGGGGACACCAGAAATGGGCTTCACACATTGTACCCATGTCGGGAATCGAACCCATATCTCAAGCATGACGAGCGAACGCTTTAACCACTAGGCTTCTAGACCGCCCGCGTCAGCTGGAGAGGGTATGGCCGCTGCGTTCTGGGATCCCGGGATGGTGGACTATCTTCCACAAGGCCAGGCAATGCAGATTATGCTGCACGTATGAGACATTTATGGGATGAAATTAAGACTCAGAGACTCAAGAAGCTGCCAAAAGTGTACTCTTCCACCAGGACAAAGGGACAGCGCGTAATTACAGTCCCTGCCATGGTTACAATCCACGAGTCCGGCTTGGAACTCCTTCAGCACCCACCTTGTTCTCCTCACCTGGCTCCGGTAGACTTCCACCGTGATTCTGAACATGAACTTAACTCACTTCGACTCCACCGATAACGTCATAGCATCCTAGGAGAACATTTTGGACAGCCAAGAGGACTTCTTCGGAACTGGGATAAAATCCCTCCAACATCGGTGTAGATATGTGTCAATGTGAAAGGGATTATGTTCGTCCGACGCAAATATTGTTTTTGACCGGGTGGCCCAGTCGTCAAGGGCGAAGCAATTCCACGTGCAGAGTTGTGTCCTTTGGGACTCGAGCAACCTATGATTGTGGGTTTGAATCCCGGATAGCCCTGATTATGTTTCTAGATTTGTCAGCTTTATACCCGTGCTTGTGGGTTTCACCAAAGTGGTATACGTCTAAGACCTGCATCACTTCGGGCTTTCCTCCCACATTAAGATGGCACGCCGCGATATGACTGGAATACTGTTCATAGCGGCGTTAACCCCAAGTATCACTCAATCCAAGGATTGCTGAATACCAGGATTCGTTAATTCTTTGTTTATCCGGTGATTTCTTAATCACTTGACTATTTATGACTGCTTAATCCTGTAAATCCTGTGATTTCTTAATCCCATTATTTCTTAATCATGTGATTGATATGGTACATGATATAAAAACATCAACAAATCTCACACGAGATTATCCAATCACAGCTGCCATGCAGATCTCTCAATCTACATTCAGTCTTTCTCTTCGAAAGCTGCTGGCCGAACGACCCGAACGGTCTCAGATGTTTACAACTTGGGTGAAACCCACGAGCAGGGGTATGGTGCTGACAAACCTAGAAACATAATCGACGAACATGGATTCGAAACCACAATCATAGGTTTCACAGCGCATCGCGGCCCCTTAGACGGACATATGTCACGTGACATGAGAGGGATGTAGATAATAATATTGTGGATATTGAGACCATGTATGTTGCTATTCAGAGCTGTAGGGCATATACACCACACCAACGCATTCAATCCCCACACTTACACGACAGAATCCATGTTTAACATAGTCAAGCATGTATGATGTAAATTACTACCTGTCTCTCCAGCCACATGGGTATACCAAGTTCACGGTCACAGGATAGACTGGGCGCACACATCCGACAACTGCCTGTCTCTCCAGCCACATGGGTATACCAGGTTTACGGTCACAGGATAGACTGGGCGCACACTTCCGGTAACTGCCTGTCTCTCCAGCCACATGGGTATACCAGGTTCACGGTCACAGGATAGACTGGGCGCACACTTCCGGTAACTGTCTGTCTCTCCAGCCACATGGGTATACCAGGTTCACGGTCACAAGATAGATACACTTCTACTTTGCAATATCCTCAGATACAAGAGTTTCTTATAACTTCCGACTGCAGTTGACATTAATGAAAAACAACAAGTGATACACATTGTCTACAACAGTATTGTCACGTGACTCTCGGGAGTGTCTTTGAAAGTAAAGACAAATTCATGAAAAGAATGTTACGCACGTGCAGCACATTGTACTGTGGTATATATAAAATAATTACCTGTGTGGCCCATACACCAGGCAAGTACACACACGCACAGTCGAGTTTCTAGAAAATGTTTCGGCACAATATCTTTGTCTACCCGCAATGAGAAGCGACATTATAATTCCGACGTTCAATAACGGGGGTTGAATGTGAGATCCCAGTTGGGCGTTGCGTCCGGGATATTGCTGCAATATTGTAAACAACAGTAAAAAAAAACTCACTCACTCACTCCCTACCCTCCCAATCCTCCCCCCTCTTACTCGAAGTTGCATGGTATGGGTTGGTTGGTTGGTGGGTTTGTTGTTTAACGCCGCACTCGGCAATATTCCAGCTATATGACGACGGTCTGTAAATAATCGAGTCTGGACCAGACAATCCAGTGATTGATATCATGAGCATCGATCCACGCAATTGGGATCGATGACATGCATCAACCAAGTCAGCGAGCCTGACCACCCGATCCTGTTAGTCGCCTTTTACGACAAGCATAGTCACCTTTTTACGACAAGCATGGGTTGCTGAAGACCTATTCTACCCCGGAATCTTCACGGGTCGCATGGTATGGGGAGTGAGTGGGCGTGTGTTGTTTGGGGTTCCAGCAACATCTCGCCTTGGGTCATCACCCACACAGTTTACCAAAAATGAGGGACCCTGGGTAGAAAAGTTCTTCAGCAACCCATGCTTGCCGTAAAAGGCGACTATGCTTGTCGTTAAAGGCGACTAACGGGATCGGGTGGTCAGACTCGCTGAGTTGGTTGAAGCAAGTTATCGTATCCCAATTGCGTGTATCGATGCTCAAGATATCAACCACTGGATTGTCTGGTCTAGGCTCGATTATTTACAGACCGCCGTCATGTAGCGGGAATATTGTTGAGTGGGGCGTTAAACAACAAACAAACAAAGACACCAAAATGAGGATCGAACCTGTGTCTTCGACGGGTGATCAAAAATCAGAATGGCCCATGTGTGTAATACGCGTGACTTCTGTAAAGTACTTATAGATGTCGCAATGAGATAGAGCGTCTGCATGACCTGTACACTGACTTTATCTGGAGGGGCTGTGTGGGAACTACCAGGTGATGTCCCAGGCAATATATAGACCGTGTTGCCCCTGTTCACTGAGATAATACTTCACCGTGGACGCCATGTTGATACTGCTGTGTGTCTCAGCCGGCTTCGCCTTGGTTGCAGGTAGTTGATGTCACTTGCTTGATAAAGGTGTTAGGATCAACACCGAAACGTCGCACACATATAACTTGTCTTTCTTCATCAAACCAACTTCTAAATGCCACTGAAAGAAGTTAAGATGTTTATAGCTGCGATGTTTATAACAGGGAAGCTTATAACTAAGATGTTTATAGCTGAGATGTTTATAACTAGGATATTTATTACTAAGTTGTTTATAGCTGTGATGTTTATAACTGGGAAGCCTATAACTAAGATGTTTATAGCTGAGATGTTTATAACTAGGATATATATAACTAAGATGTTTATAGCTGAGATGTTTATAACTAAGATGTTTAAAAATAAGATGTTTAAAGCTGAGATGTTTATAACTGGGATATTTATAACTAAGATGTTTATAGCTGAGATGTTTATAACTAAGATGTTTATAGCTGAGATGTTTATAACTAATATGTTTATACCTGAGATGTTTCTAAAGGACTTCTTTTCTCGTGCATTGGTTATGTCTTCCAATAAATACTACCGGTGTCAGAGCCATCAGGGTGTCGGGGTGTCAGGGTGCCATGGTGTCGGAGCCGTCAGGGTGTCAGGGTGCCATGGTGTCGGGGTGTCAAAGTGTCGGGGTGTCAGGGTGTCAGGGTCCCATGGTGTCGGGATGTCAGGGTGCAGGATGTCAGGGTGTCAGGGTGCCATGGTGTCGGGATGTCAGGGTGTCAGGATGTCAGGATGTCAGGGTGTCAGGGTGCCATGGTGTCAGGGTGTCAGGGTGCCAAGGTGCCATGGTGTCAGGGTGTCAGGGTGTCAGAGTGTTGGAGTGTCAGGGTGTCAGGATGTCGGGGTGTCAAAGTGTCAGGGTGCCATGGTGTCAGGTTGTCAGGGTGCCATGGTGTCAGGGTGTCAGGGTGCCATGGTGTCAGGGTGTCAGGGTGCCAAGGTGCCATGGTGTCAGGGTGTCAGGGTGTCAAAGTGTTGGAGTGTCAGGGCGTCAGGGTGTCAGGATGTCGGGGTGTCAAAGTGTCAGGGTGCCATGGTGTCAGGTTGTCAGGGTGCCATGGTGTCAGGGTGTCAGGGTGCCATGGTGTCAGGGTGTCAGGGTGCCAAGGTGCCATGGTGTCAGGGTGTCAGGGTGTCAAAGTGTTGGAGTGTCAGGGCGTCAGGGTGTCAGGATGTCGGGGTGTCAAAGTGTCAGGGTGCCATGGTGTCAGGTTGTCAGGGTGCCATGGTGTCAGGGTGTCAGGGTGTCAGGGTGTCAGGGTGTCATGTCATGGTTTCAGTGTGTCAGGGTGTAAGGATGTCAGGGTGCCAGGGCGTCATGGTGTCAGGATGTCAGCGTTTCAAAGTGTCGGGGTGTCAGGGCGTCAGGGTGTCAGGATGTCGTGGTGTCAGAGTGTCAGGGTGCCATGGTGTCAGGTTGTCAGGGTGTCAGGGTGTCAGGGTGTCGGGGTGTCGGGGTGTCGGGGTGTGGGGGTGTCAGGATGTCAGGGTGTCAGGGTTTCATGTCATGGTTTCAGTGTGTCAGGGTGTCAGGATGTCAGGATGTCAGGGTTTCATGTCATGGTGTCAGGATGTCAGGGTGTCAAAGTGTCGGGGTGTCAGGTTGCCATGGTGTCGGGGTGTCAGGGTGTCAGGGTATCAGGTTGCCATGGTGTCAGGGTGTCTGGGTGTCAGGATGTCGGGGTGTCAAAGTGTCAGGGTGCCATGGCTCAGGGTGTCAGGATGTCGGGGTGTCAAAGTGTCAGGGTGCCATGGTGTCAGGGTTTTAGGGTGTCAGGGTGCCATGGTGTCAGGGTGTCAGGGTGTCGGGGTGTCAGGGTGTCGGGGTGTCAAAGTGTCAGGGTGCCATGGTGTCGGGGTGTCAGGGTGTCAGGGTATCAGGTTGCCATGGTGTCAGGGTGTCAGGGTGTCAGGATGTCGGGGTGTCAAAGTGTCAGGGTGCCATGGCTCAGGGTGTCAGGGTGTCAGGGTGCCATGGTGTCAGAGTGTCAGGGTGTCAGGATGTCGGGGTGTCAAAGTGTCAGGGTGCCATGGTGTCAGGGTTTCAGGGTGTCAGGGTGCCATGGTGTCAGGGTGTCAGGGTGTCGGGGTGTCAGGATGTCAGGGTGTCGGGATGTAGGGGTGTCGGGGTGTCATGTCGATCGTTTGTGTGGCAGGTGACAGCTGCACGGAACACAATCACCCCACGTTCGGACAGGTGGGCAAATGTATCAAGAAATCCTGCTGCGCCTACGACACGTATATCTCGTCCCTGTGTGCCGGGGATGACATCGGATGCTGCTTCAAGGAGGATACATGCAGCGGCTCAACAGGTAAGCACTACCTAGCACAGGTAAGCACTGACTGACACAGATAAGTAATAACGAGCACAGATAAGCACTAACTAGCACAGGTAAGCACTGACTGGCACAGATAAGTACTAGCGAGCACAGATAAACACTACCTAGCACAGGTAAGCACTGACTGACATACATAAGTTCTAGCGAGCACAGATAAGCACTTACTAGCACAGGTAAGCACTGACTATCATCGATAAGTACTAGCGAGCACAGATAAGCACTAACTAGCACAGATTAGTACTAACTAGCACAGATAAGCATTAAATAGCACAGATAAGCACTACCTAGCACAGGTAAGCACCAACTAGCACAGATAAGCAGTAACTGGCACAGATAAGCACTAACTGGCACAGAATAACACTAACTAGCACAGCTGAGCACTAACCAGCCGGGGACACAGGGGGCCCAGTCGTCTAAGGCACCGCAATTCGTTGTGCAGAGTTGCGTCCCTTGGACACGCCAGAAACCTATGATCCAGGTTCGCCCCGATTATGTTTCAACGTTTGTTAGCACCATACCCGTACTCGTGGGTTTCACTGAAGTGGTTAACGTCTAAGAACTGCATGGCTTCGGGCTTTGCTCCAACATTAAGCTGATACACCGTGATACAACTGTAATACTCTTAAAAGCGGAGTTAAGACCAACACACTCACTCACTAACTAGCACAGGTAAGTGCATACCAGTTCATGTAAGAAATAACTAGCACAGATAAGAACTAACTATCACAGGTAAGCACTTACTTGTTCATGGAAGCACAAATACAGATAAGCACTTACAAGCAAAGATAAGAACTAACAAGCACAGACAAGCACTAACAAGCACAGACAAGCACTAACAAGCACAGATCACTACTAACTAGCACAGATAAGAACTACCTAGATCATGTTAGTACTAACTAGCACAGATAAGCACTAACTAGTTCATGTTAGTACTAACTAGCACACATAAGCACTACTTAGTTCATGTAAGTTCTAACTAGCACGCATAAGCACTACCTAGTTCATGTAAGTACTAACTAGCACAGATAAGCACTAACTGGCCAATTTGAGCACTTACTAGCACCTGTATGCACAAACTAGCACAGATACGTACTAACCAACACAGATACGTACTAATCAACACAGGTACGTACTAACCAACTCAGATACGCACTAACTAACACAGATACGTACTAACCAACACAGATACGTACTAACCAACACAGACACGTACTTACCAACACAGATACGCACTAACCAACACAGGTACGTACTAACCAATACAGCTACGTACTAACTAATACAGGTACGTACTGATCAACACAGATACGTACTAACCAACACAGATACGTACTAACCAACACAGGTAAATACTAACCAACACAGATACGTACTAACCAACACAGATACGCACTAACCAACACAGATACGTACTAACCAACACAGATACGTACTAACCAACACAGATACGTACTAACCAACACAGATACGTACTAACCAACACAGATACGTACTTACTACCACAAGAATGCACTCACGAGCACATTTAAGTATTACTTTTACAGGTACAATATGCTTGTTTAACACCGCACTCAGCAATGTTCTTGATAGGTGACCAATAAATATAATCGAGTCTGGACCAGACAAGCCAGTGATATATATTGTGAGTAAGTGTCGAAATCGTCGTATGATGCCACAAAATCAACCAAGTCACCGAGCTTAAGCACTCGATCCATTTGGGCGACTCTTACAGCCACCATAGGTTTCTGGTAAGCAACAACTGGAACAAAGACGAGCATCATCTGGTGCAGGTAAGTGGTAACAAGCACAGGTATGTACTAACTAGCACGGGTACGCACCTACTAGCTGCATACTTAAGTTCTAAGTTCTAGCACATGTAAGCACTTTCGAGCACAGGTGAGTAATAACAAGCGCAGGTAAGTTCTAACAAACAGAGATAGGTATTAACTAGCAAATGTAAGTACAGTTTAGTAATAAATAGGTAACTACAATCAAGCACATATAGTATCGAGCACAAGTAAGTACTAACTAGCGCAGGTAAACACTTACGAGCACATGTACGTAATAAATAGTACAAGTAAGTACTAAGAAGCACAAATAAGTACTTACTACCCACTATCCTCACTTACAAGAAAATGTAATTATCCACTATCACAGGTAAGCACCTACGAGCACAGGTAAATATTAACTGGCACAGGTAAGCACCTATGAGCTCAGGTAAATAGTAACTGGCACAGGTAAGCAACTACGAGCACAGGTAAATATTAATTGGCACAGGTAAGCACCTACGAGCACAGATAAATACTGACTAGCCCAGGTGCGGATTTACCAGAACAGGTAAGTACTGCCTAGCACTGGTACGCATCTACTAGCTGCATACTTAAGTTCTAAGTTCTAGCACATGTAAGCACTTTCGAGCACAGGTAAGTAATAACAAGCGCAGGTAAGTTCTAACAAACAGAGATAGGTATTAACTAGCAAATGTAAGTACAGTTTAGTAATAAATAGGTAACTACAATCAAGCACATATAGGTACTAACTAGCACAGGTAAATACTCATTAACAGAGGTAAGCACTTAAGAGCACAATCACAGGCAAGTACTAGCTAGCACAGGTGGCAATCACAGGAAAAGGCTATATGACATTAAGATGCTATCTTGTTTTGAAGGCGGAGGCAGCCTCGACTGTGCAGGGGGACACCGGTACTCCGCACGTGGCACGGCCTACTATCCCGCCAACAACGCCCTGGAGGGGGGCTTTGTGGACATGAGGGGGACAAGACTTCGGACGCTACAGGTAAGCATGGCCCCGCCCCTCACGCCCGCCAAGTAACACCTGCTCACGTCCAGAGATTGAAATTCGGCAATGACATTCAGAAGTGGTTCACATAATGTAGGGACGGTGGGGTAGCCTAGTGGTTAAAGCGTCCTCTCGTCAAGCCGAAGACCCGGGTTCGATTCTCGACATGGGTACAATGTGTGATTTTCTGGTGCCCCCCGCCGTGATATTGCAGGAATATTGCTAACATCGGCGTAAAACCATACTCATCCCCTCAAATAATGTCTTGTTAATTCTCTCCTGCACCAAACAACCATGGACTAAATGCAACCTGTGCAATACACTGAGCATAGTTTACAGGAACAGTCAACAACGTAGATACATCACCACACACGACGGTCGCTTCAGGTAGCTATAGAAATGATACAATCGACAGTGGTGCGGGTGTTGTTTGCAGGGCATCATGAGTGAGTGAGTGAGTGAGTTTGGTTTTACGTCGCTTTTAGCAATATTCCAACAACATCACGGCGGGGGACAACAGGAATGGGTCTTTGGCGTGATGAGCGAACGCTTTAACCACTAGGCTACCCGACCGCCCCTTGCAGGGCAGCATGAAATGTGCAGCGTAAACTGTGTGAAGTGTGAAGGACCATCCAGACGATTGTCAAACGCCATGATTGTTTTGTTTCAGCAATTTCTGGCTGGTAGTGCGAGCTATGTCAGCGTTGCCATGGACAACCATGCGGGCATTGCCTACGGTACCGCCATCTGCATCCCCGAGATGAACCACAGATACAACAAACACATTGTCTTTAAGGTGAGCCAGGTAACTTGGCCTACCCGTATTACAGGGGGATTGTACACGGCGTCTCAGGTAGCAATGTACATGTACACCAGTATAGAAACGGACAAAATCAATTCCGGATTGCAAGTCTTCGATGCCTTGTCGGACATTTAAATCTTTTAAAGTTTTATTCAGTCTAAGCTACCACAATTGCCCGTTAGCTTCAATGTATGTGCATATGGTTATTTTCACATATGAATGTCTCTTATAGTTACGCATATTTATGAAGTAGCGATCTCTTAGCTACGAATATTTCTCTTTCCGAAGGTTGTGGACACAGGGTCGGCGTTCTCTGGTAAAGGTCACGGCCGTATTGACATCTGCGTCAGCTCCCAGGCCAACTCGTACGACTCCACCATCAACGGCCATCTCACCCTTGTCTTCCCGTGACCGCCACGTGGTTGCCACATGGTTGTCCGGTCATCAACAGCAAGTAGGAACCACCATAATAAATAAAATAACGACTGCATCATTCTGAAGTGTTGTTATTATTGACTCCGTCGCTGGCCATGAGGCCGCGAATACCTGCAGGATTGCTGAACAACAAACAAACAAACAAACAGAAGTTCGATGTAGAACAACAATCTAAAACGTGCGTGTGTGCGTGTGTGATTGGTGATGGGGTCGGTCTGGAAGTGTCTCATGCGACAAACTTGCCATTTAATGTTTCCAAAGCCGCTCTAATCGCCACACGTGTACTAAATGTACAGCTTTACTATGATCGTAATAAATAGATGAAAACTGTAACTTTCCTTGTTTTTGTTACCGTTGGTGTTTATCCAACATCGAACTGTTGGCAGTGTTTCGCGAGTCTCTGTGGAAATGGGAGTGGCTGACTGAATTCTAAGAAGCATGTGTTGCTCTCGATACGAACTGATAGCAGCACTGACTATGTATGGAAGACCACAGTAGACACACAAACAGGATTCGCCAGTTTACTATTTAAAGAGTTGACATTCACTGTAACACTGTCTTTGGGGGAATAGTATGTTGGACGTATACATTTGACTATCAAACGTATGCCTGCTGTCAATATAATTGTTGTATTTCACTCCAACCCATTGTCCATATACTTGTTATATTTGACTCTAACCCATTGTGTATATAATTGTTATATTTGACTCTAACCCATTGTCCATATACTTGTTACATGGCATACATTACAATCGTCGGAAAACACCAACAGTCGTTCCTGACGACAAGGTGGGCGACGCCGGTGAGTAAACGTTGCTTAACACCGCAGTCAGAAATAACCCAACTATAACACGACAATCTGAACTAGATTAAGAAAGAATAGGTTTCTATTCGTCCGTATATCGGATGATGTTAATGTTTGACACATAATGTTTGACAGTTAATCAAATAATCCACAATTCACTGTAACTGTAAGTAAGTCAAACACCAATATGTTCAAACAACATGTAAATGAATTGTAAATATATCTAATTGAAATGTTTTAAGTGTTTGATATCATTTATTAGAAACATTGTGATGCCTAACGTACTATCGTAAGAGATGGACAAACGTGTTTGGATGACGTCAAGTACTTTGGTGAACTGAGTGTCCCATACTGATCTACAGATAAGAAGAGTTGTTGTACTGACGTGGGCGGTGTAGACAGGTAGGTGGACAAATCTCGCAACAAGCCAACTACGCAAAAGATGGTAGTTATGATTTCCCATTCGCTACACATGACAATGATGTTACCACTATACATTGTCTCGCAATGATTAAGTGACGCAATTTTGTTTTGGTACTTATGCTCGAATTATTTTCGTAGCACATTAATTTCATGATATACGGTAATACAGTCTGCGAAAGTGTACGTTTTCTGTTAACAGACAACCATGCGAGTGTAGATATCGCTCCAGAATACAAAACATAGTACTGTTTACATGAAACTGTTTGTGACATATGGCTGGTGTAGGAACTGTTGTATATGAAAAACACTTGGATTATATGAGAATATTTGTCTTTTATTGTCAAACACGTTTATACTATCGATGGATCTGACACAAGGTATGTATGTTAACATGTCAGGTCACGAGATGAGATAAATACGGGATGTGAAAGGACACACGATTTCACTTTCAAACAGTTGAGGGACACTGAACGCAGTTCCGGCGTTAAATGCTATTTTAATCAAGTGAAACATCGATTTTAAATGTTCAGATAAATATAGTATTTCAGAATCAACACAATACTCTGTCGTGGACAGCTAAGACATCAAGTGTTTACACAATCGATGTATTTTTAGGCAAAAGGTAACTTAGGTATAGTTTTTCAAAAACAGTCATACTTCAGCAGCCTCTGATTCACTCTGCATATTCCCCCGAGTGTTCCGATCCTCCTGTCCGTGGTACACAGTTAGTCTGAACGCAAACGTACCATGGGAAAAGGTATTTGAATACTAAAGATCGGGTTAGATAAAAAAGTTTGATTGTCGGAATTTCCCCAGTGTTCCCGATATACAGCCTTGTTGGTTGTCTAGAGCTTGCCACGTGTATCCAGCCTTGTTGGTTGTCTAGAGCTTGTCACGTGTATCCAGCCTTGTTGGTTGTCTAGAGCTTGTCACGTGTATCCAGCATTGTTGGTTGTCTAGAGCTTGCCACGTGTATCCAGCCTTGTTGGTTGTCTAGAGCTTGTCACGTGTATCCAGCCTTGTTGGTTGTCTAGAGCTTGTCACGTGTATCCAGCATTGTTGGTTGTCTAGAGCTTGCCACGTGTATCCAGCCTTGTTGGTTGTCTAGAGCTTGTCACGTGTATCCAGCATTGTTGGTTGTCTAGAGCTTGCCACGTGTATCCAGCATTGTTGGTTGTCTAGAGCTTGTCACGTGTATCCAGCTTTGTTGGTTGTCTAGAGCTTGCCACGTGTATCCAGCCTTCATTCTTGTCTACTGTTTGCCACGTATATCCAGCCTTCATTCTTGTCTACTGTTTGTCACGTGTATCCAGCCTTCATTCTTGTCTACTGTTTGCCACGTATATCCAGCCTTCATTCTTGTCTACTGTTTGCCACGTATATCCAGCCTTCATTCTTGTCTACTGTTTGTCACGTGTATCCAGCCTTCATTCTTGTCTACTGTTTGTCACGTATATCCAGCCTTCATTCTTGTCTACTGTTTGTCACGTGTATCCAGCCTTCATTCTTGTCTACTGTTTGCCACGTGTATCAAGATGTTGTGTGGATATCGGTTGTTCTGACCACCGTCCCTAAAACCACACCAGGTCTAGTTGATCAAGTTCGTGGAGTGTGTATTCACGTAGCAAGATGTTGTGTAGGTATCGGTTGTTCTTGGCTTTGATGTTGTTTTCAATTTCCAGTTAACCTTTTTAGAATATTACTGATATGTTTTTGATTCTTTTATCAAATAAATTTATGTCATCACTGTATCTTAGTGAATCTTAAACACATGCTCATGATGTAGTCTGAATCTTACAATCGACTCTGCTTTATGCAGAGATTTCTATTGGCTATGGAACGGTTTTTTCCGCTTTTATTTTTTTGACAGGGACCAGAAACTTTGATAATTTCTGGATCTTACATATAATGTTAATATAGATGTTATTATTCAGACTTAATTTGGAGAAATAACTTTGTAATCCATTTTTTATCAGAACAGCAGTAAAATATGATGATGGACAAAAAAGTATTATAATGAAATGTGAAAGATTATCAATGAAAAACCCATTGTATAAAGTGTGGTGAAAGGGTTCTGTCACCCCACCAGCTTGTTATCATCAACACAAGTGCCCCTTGTTTAATAAATTAAATGCTGCTTGTTTTTTCTGTGGTTGGAAGAAAGTTTATTAAGGTAAAAGAAGGCCAACAATAATAACTAAGCATGCAACAAAGTCTGGACATCTATGCGACTGTTTCATGCAGATATCGAGATTCCAAATGATGCTGACGTTGGTCACCGTTGTTGTCTTGGCAACCATCCTACGTGGAGCTAGCGCTGCTCAGTGCGCATGCGCTACTGGGAATGTCCATGTCCGGTCAGGTGTGGGAACGAGTCATGCAATCCTCGGTACTCTGAACACCGGAAGTTGCGTCACTTATAAAGGTGACGAGACCAGTGGCTGGGTGCACGTGGACTTCAACGGCCAGGTAGGTACAATGTAGTTGACCTCCAACTGACAGGCAGTGTGATATAACGAAAACAAGGTTAAAATCGGCGTTGAAGCTCAATCACTCAATACATGTAAGGAAACCGATTCCTCAACCCCTTTAACCTCCTTTATGCCCTCAAACTCCTTTACCCCTTAACCCATTTTGCCTCTTTTTTTACCTCCTTAGCCGCCTTAATCCCCTTACCCTCTTTTTAACCCACTTAACTCCCTGAGCCTCCTTAAACCCCTTAGCCTCCTGAGCCCCCTTATCCTCTTTAACCCCCTTAGCCTCCTTAACCCCCTTAGCCTCCTGAGTCCCTTAATCCCCTTAACCTCCTTTACCCCCTTAACCTACTTAACCCCCTAACCTCTTTTTTAACCCCCTAAGCCTCCTTAACCTCGTTTTTACACCCTTAGCCTCCTTTATGCCCTTCGCCTCCTTAACCCCCTTAGTCTCCTGAGCCTCCTTAACCCCCTTAGCCTCATTAACCCCTTCGCCTCCTTAATCCATTAGCCTCCTTCACCCCTTAACCCCCTTAGCCTCCTTAGCCTCCTCACCTCCTTAGCCTCCTTAACCCCTTCGCCTCCTTAACCCATTAGCATCCTTAACCCCCTTCGCTTCCTGAGCCTCCTTAACCCCCTTAGCATCCTTAACTCTTAGTCTCCTTAACCCCCTTATCCCCTTAGCCTCCTGAGCCTTCTCAGCCCCTTAACCTCCTTAACCCCCATAGCCTCCTTAACCTCTTAACCCCTGAGCCCCCTTAACCCCTTTGCCTCCTTATCCCCTTAGCCTCCTTAACCCCCTTAGCCTCTGAGCCCCCTTAATCCCTTAGCCTCCTTATCCCCTTAGCCTCCTTAACCCCTTAGCCTCCTTAGCCTCCTTATACCCCTTAGCCTCCTTATCCCCTTAGTCTCCTGAGAGACACGTCTTCATGTTACCTGCTACAAATTGGTACATTTACCCTTGGTGAGTTGATGTTGATCTAATACATCTGATTGGCTGGTACTTGTTTCAGAGCGGATGGATCGCGGGAAATTACGTCAACATTCAGACTTGCTCGGGGGGTTCCGTCACTTCAGGTAAACATCACTGTCCCAAGGAAGGCAACATAATTTGCCAATGCACTACCAAACTCCTGGCGCTTCCTCATCGTCTACTTGGATATCATAAACTAATAATTAATCATACCGTTCAGGTTTGTAAGTAGCATCTACAGTATATACTACAAATATACATCTGTCGTAAGAGGCGACTAATATATTACTTACAACGGGGCACGGGTGGCCCAGTTGTCTAACGCGCCGCGATTTGTCTCCTGGGCACACCAGAAACCTAGGATTATGGGTTCGAATCCCGGTTCGCCCCGATTATGTTTCTAGGTTTGTCAGCACAGAGCACTGTGGAGTTAAGTGTATCATCTGTTGGGGGATATCATCACTGGAGACATTGTGTGATGCAGATCAAAGAGTGTGTATGTGCAGATGTACTAAGTGAAACTTGACGCCATCTTGTTTTGAAGGCGGAGGCAGCCTCGACTGTTCAGGGGGACACCGGTACTCCGCACGTGGCACGGCCTACTATCCCGCCAACAACGCCCTGGAGGGGGGCTTTGTGGACATGAGGGGGGCAAGACTTCGGACGCTACAGGTAAGCATGGCCCCGCCCCTCACGCCCGCCAAGTAACACATGCTCACTACCAGTATTACTTGAACATAAAGAAACGCAACACTTACGTTATGTGAGAACATGGGGGAATATGGGTTTGAAATGTCACAGAGTGACTTAACTGCACTCTGGACAACGCAATGTTAAAGAATTGTAGCTTCTGAACAACAACCCTTTTTGTACAGTATCGTTTAGGAAATCTGAACTATTTTAACATGATGTAATCCATGCGTAACGGCGGTCAGTTGAACCATTGTCTAACACAGCATTTCACATTATGACATTTATAGCCTTAATTCATTTTCCCCGGGCCGTGTCTGTAATCACATCCATAAGCCCCATGTCAAGGGCAACGCTATTGTCTCTTTGTCTGTCTATTGTTGTCCAATAGTGTATATATATGTTTTCATCTTTACTGTTAGTCAGTCTGGTATTCCGACAGCACCTGTATGTACAGCCGCGAGTAGGATACGCCTGCTTGCTGGATTTCACTTGTACTTGTTGAGTTGGAATCTCCGCTCGACATATTTCTATCAGTAATTGTATTTTGTTTTATTGCCAACTAAAGAAGTTTGGACTCAACGTATTCTTCGTCTTCAATCTGAGCTAATTTCCCCGTCAACACATGCGCGTTGACAACTGGTGTTAGAATCCGGCTGGAGTAACTTTTGAGCTTACTCCCGATCCCGTAACCTCTCCACTTGCCTACCATCTACTTACGTGTATAAATCGAGGATGAATCCCCAAGTCCTGTGTCTACCCCATGAAATCGCTAGCGTCCTGATCAACATGGATCTCCAGCACCTTCATCTTGAATGGACCATCCAAGAAAGTATGGACAACCTTCAAGTGAACCTAAAATGGAGAAAACAGCCAGCAGCCACAGTGAGTAATGTCATAATAAAGTCGTCAACCATGAAGTCGCGGGCCAAAATGGAGCGAGATAGGAAACGCCATAACAGTTATATGAAGAGAAAGTGTGCCCAACTCCATGCTGATGAATGTCCCTCGCTGAGCACCCCAAACGTAAATAGTGTCAGTACAGTTGCCAAGTGTATCAACAAGAAGGCAACAGCTACGTACAGTGATGTGTCATGTCAATCTGAGAAGTCCCCATCAGTTAACACTGGGACCATGACGAACCCGGTCTCGTTTGCCAGTGTTGGTTCTCAGACCTCAACTAAAATAGAAACTGCAACGTCAGTGCTGAAAACTAAAACAACTACACAGTCGCCACCTAACCAACCCAGATCTACCCGAATTACAGAAAGAGTTCTTAAGCGGCGAGTAAAAAACAACAAACCCGAATTTCTCATCAAATGGCAGAATCTACCCAACAACAAAAACACCTGGATCCCTAAGGCTAAGCTTGATAGTGTCGCCGTAGCATACCTGGACACTAATGAAAAATGTGTACCTGGGCCTAAACCATATGAAGAATCCCCATATGATGCCCACGTTGCCTACATGCAGGAACACCGGGCCAGAGTGCAACAGATCGTTCGCATTCGGGATAATTATTTTTAATATTATGATAACTGACAATTTCACGTTTATATTTGAACATTTGAATAGCGACTTATCTCGACATGAGGACATGTCTTTCTCGAGAGGGCGGCAATTGTCACAGAGTGACTTAACTGCACTCTGGACAACGCAATGTTAAAGAATTGTAGCTTCTGAACAACAACCCTTTTTGTACAGTATCGTTTAGGAAATCTGAACTATTTTAACATGATGTAATCCATGCGTAACGGCGGTCAGTTGAACCATTGTCTAACACAGCATTTCACATTATGACATTTATAGCCTTAATTCATTTTCCCCGGGCCGTGTCTGTAATCACATCCATAAGCCCCATGTCAAGGGCAACGCTATTGTCTCTTTGTCTGTCTATTGTTGTCCAATAGTGTATATATATGTTTTCATCTTTACTGTTAGTCAGTCTGGTATTCCGACAGCACCTGTATGTACAGCCGCGAGTAGGATACGCCTGCTTGCTGGATTTCACTTGTACTTGTTGAGTTGGAATCTCCGCTTGACATATTTCTATCAGTAATTGTATTTTGTTTTATTGCCAACTAAAGAAGTTTGGACTCAACGTATTCTTCGTCTTCAATCTGAGCTAATTTCCCCGTCAACACATGCGCGTTCTGTAACACATGTATTGTTTTTTGCATTGTATTACCATGTCTGTATCAACGTTACCTAATTATGTCAATTCTATTTTTGCTTTTGAGGACAAAAGCTTCCTGTCGCAGAGGGGTATTGTCATAGCTTTCTTCTAACACCAAATTCCTATTAGAAAATATATATCAATCAATCTATATCGGTAAACTAATCTGACTATTCTTAAAGTAAATTCAGTATAGCGAATGCACTAACTGACCGTCGCATACAAGATATTTTATGTTTCACATATGCGGCTAAACTCACGGTCACTCCAGCTGTGAGACAGTGGCTCATTATGCAAGTCTGCCCAGCCAGGCTGACACAAAGGGTCACTCTCTCTGAGAACCAGTGATTAGTGAGTTAACTTCACGTCACAGGGCCGGCACACATGGTCAGTCCGACTGTGATATAAGGGTCAGTTAGGCAATATAACAACCTACTTGAATAAATCCGTAATTAATGACACACCCACCCATGGTTACAGCCGATCAACCGCTGCCACCTGGGATGTTGTGATCATTAGTTATGTAACATAATGAAGGCCTGAGTTGTATATATACGGCGGTCGGTGGTAGCAAACTTCACTCTGCTTCCACCAATAAACGTCACCAACTCAACAGCCTTCTCTGTCATTCAAGGTAAGTCACTATTTACTTAACTGTTAACTTATTTTGTCAGCTACGATCTTAATACGTTAGAGGTAGGTTAGATCTATTTCGACTATATCGTAGCGTTGTGAAAATTATCATGGACTTAATATCCAGACAATACTTCCTCTCGCGAACATATATTAGTATTTTAGTATACTAGTTGCACGGCAACATCCCAATATGAGTATGTGTACCAATGTCAATAACTTGTACGTTCCTACATTCAGTGACACATACTCATAGCAATGATTTGCCTGCAACTTAGTAACATTGAAAACTGAGTCGGCCGACATGTATTTATATTGTCTATCCATGCGTTACTGTTTTTCTACTGTTTTCTACCAGACATATTTTCACGTAATTAATGCCTTTTAATAACCATCCGTTAAACAAATATATTGTACATCTTTACAGTCATGTTATTATCGGTTGTATGCCGATTGTATTATTATGATCGTACGTGTTGTACACGTATTGAATTGTTTTAATCATATGTATGCAATTAGATGAATATGACTCAACCTCTTATATATATTATCATGCCATTACAATTAAATGTACTTCTATGTAAATTCACTCTGCTTCCACCAATAAACGTCACCAACTCAACAGCCTTCTCTGTCATTCAAGGTGATAGCCAGTCGTGACCGCTGCTACCGACTAATTCCCCCAATTAAGTAGTACACCCAAAAGACAAGCTACGTCACCCCAAAAAGACCGCTACGTCAGAAACAACAAAGAAATGGTATACGATTAACAATTTTATTATAAAATGAACTGGTTTTACAAATAAATGCAAATTAATGCACACCAATTACAGCGGCAGTACTTAAGAGAGAGGCAGTTCACAATAGAGCGGCAGTACACAATAGAGTGGCAGTTCACAATAGAGTGGCAGTACACAATAGAGTGGCAGTACACAATAGAGTGGCAGTTCACAATAGAGCGGCAGTACACAATAGAGTGGCAGTACACAATAGAGCGGCAGTACACAATAGAGTGGCAGTACACAATAGAGTGGCAGTACACAATAGAGTGGCAGTACACAATAGAGTGGCAGTACACAATAGAGTGGCAGTACACAATAGAGTGGCAGTACACAATAGAGAGGCAGTACACAATAGAGCGGCAGTACACAATAGAGCGGCAGTACACAATAGAGTGGCAGTACACAATAGAGTGGCAGTACACAATAGAGCGGCAGTACACAATAGAGTGGCAGTACACAACAGAGTGGCAGTACACAACAGAGTGGCAGTACACAATAGAGCGGCAGTTCACAATAGAGCGGCAGTACACAATAGAGCGGCAGTACACAATAGAGTGGCAGTACACAATAGAGCGGCAGTACACGATAGGGTGGCAGTACACAATAGAGTGGCAGTACACAATAGAGTGGCAGTACACAATAGAGTGGCAGTACACAATAGAGTGGCAGTACACAATAGAGCGGCAGTACACAATAGAGTGGCAGTACACAATAGAGTGGCAGTACACAATAGAGTGGCAGTACACAATAGAGCGGCAGTACACAACAGAGCGGCAGTACACAATAGAGTGGCAGTACACAATAGAGCGGCAGTACACAACAGAGTGGCAGTACACAATAGAGCGGCAGTACACAATAGAGTGGCAGTACACAACAGAGCGGCAGTACACAATAGAGTGGCAGTACACAATAGAGCGGCAGTACACAATAGAGTGGCAGTACACAATAGAGTGGCAGTACACAATAGAGCGGCAGTACACAATAGAGTGGCAGTACACAATAGAGTGGCAGTACACAATAGAGCGGCAGTACACAATAGAGTGGCAGTACAAGTGGCAGTACACAATAGAGTGGCAGTACAAGTGGCAGTACACAATAGAGTGGCAGTACACAATAGAGTGGCAGTACAAGTGGCAGTACACAATAGAGTGGCAGTACAAGTGGCAGTACACAATAGAGTGGCAGTACACAATAGAGCGGCAGTACACAATAGAGCGGCAGTACACAATAGAGCGGCAGTACACAATAGAGCGGCAGTACACAATAGAGTGGCAGTACACAATAGAGCGGCAGTACACAATAGAGTGGCAGTACACAATAGAGTGGCAGTACACAATAGAGCGGCAGTACACAATAGAGCGGCAGTACACAATAGAGTGGCAGTACACAATAGAGCGGCAGTACACAATAGAGTGGCAGTACACAATAGAGTGGCAGTACACAATAGAGCGGCAGTACACAATAGAGTGGCAGTACAAGTGGCAGTACACAATAGAGTGGCAGTACAAGTGGCAGTACACAATAGAGCGGCAGTACACAATAGAGTGGCAGTACAAGTGGCAGTACACAATAGAGTGGCAGTACAAGTGGCAGTACACAATAGAGTGGCAGTACAAGTGGCAGTACACAATAGAGTGGCAGTACACAATAGAGCGGCAGTACACAATAGAGTGGCAGTACACAATAGAGCGGCAGTACACAATAGAGTGGCAGTACACAATAGAGCGGCAGTACACAATAGAGTGGCAGTACACAATAGAGCGGCAGTACACAATAGGGTGGCAGTACAAGTGGCAGTACACAATAGAGTGGCAGTACACAATAGAGTGGCAGTACACAATAGAGTGGCAGTACAAGTGGCAGTACACAATAGAGTGGCAGTACACAATAGAGTGGCAGTACACAATAGAGTGGCAGTACAAGTGGCAGTACACAATAGAGTGGCAGTACACAATAGAGTGGCAGTACACAATAGAGTGGCAGTACAAGTGGCAGTACACAATAGAGTGGCAGTACACAATAGAGTGGCAGTACACAATAGAGTGGCAGTACACAATAGAGTGGCAGTACACAATAGAGTGGCAGTACAAGTGGCAGTACACAATAGAGTGGCAGTACACAATAGAGTGGCAGTACACAATAGAGTGGCAGTACAAGTGGCAGTACACAATAGAGTGGCAGTACACAATAGAGTGGCAGTACACAATAGAGTGGCAGTACAAGTGGCAGTACACAATAGAGTGGCAGTACACAATAGAGTGGCAGTACACAATAGAGTGGCAGTACAAGTGGCAGTACACAATAGAGTGGCAGTACACAATAGAGTGGCAGTACACAATAGAGTGGCAGTACACAATAGAGTGGCAGTACAAGTGGCAGTACACAATAGAGTGGCAGTACACAATAGAGTGGCAGTACACAATAGAGTGGCAGTACAAGTGGCAGTACACAATAGAGTGGCAGTACACAATAGAGCGGCAGTACACAATAGAGCGGCAGTACACAATAGAGTGGCAGTTCACAATAGAGTGGCAGTACACAATAGAGTGGCAGTACACAATAGAGTGGCAGTTCACAATAGAGCGGCAGTACACAATAGAGTGGCAGTACACAATAGAGCGGCAGTACACAATAGAGTGGCAGTACACAATAGAGTGGCAGTACACAATAGAGTGGCAGTACACAATAGAGCGGCAGTACACAATAGAGTGGCAGTACACAATAGAGCGGCAGTACACAATAGAGTGGCAGTACACAATAGAGCGGCAGTACACAATAGGGTGGCAGTACACAATAGAGCGGCAGTACACAATAGAGTGGCAGTACACAATAGAGTGGCAGTACAAGTGGCAGTACACAATAGAGTGGCAGTACACAATAGAGTGGCAGTACACAATAGAGTGGCAGTACACAATAGAGTGGCAGTACAAGTGGCAGTACACAATAGAGTGGCAGTACACAATAGAGTGGCAGTACACAATAGAGTGGCAGTACAAGTGGCAGTACACAATAGAGTGGCAGTACACAATAGAGTGGCAGTACACAATAGAGTGGCAGTACAAGTGGCAGTACACAATAGAGTGGCAGTACACAATAGAGTGGCAGTACACAATAGAGTGGCAGTACAAGTGGCAGTACACAATAGAGTGGCAGTACACAATAGAGTGGCAGTACACAATAGAGTGGCAGTACACAATAGAGTGGCAGTACAAGTGGCAGTACACAATAGAGTGGCAGTACACAATAGAGCGGCAGTACACAATAGAGCGGCAGTACACAATAGAGTGGCAGTTCACAATAGAGTGGCAGTACACAATAGAGTGGCAGTACACAATAGAGTGGCAGTTCACAATAGAGCGGCAGTACACAATAGAGTGGCAGTACACAATAGAGCGGCAGTACACAATAGAGTGGCAGTACACAATAGAGTGGCAGTACACAATAGAGTGGCAGTACACAATAGAGCGGCAGTACACAATAGAGTGGCAGTACACAATAGAGCGGCAGTACACAATAGAGTGGCAGTACACAATAGAGCGGCAGTACACAATAGGGTGGCAGTACAAGTGGCAGTACACAATAGAGTGGCAGTACACAATAGAGCGGCAGTACACAATAGAGTGGCAGTACAAGTGGCAGTACACAATAGAGTGGCAGTACACAATAGAGTGGCAGTACACAATAGAGTGGCAGTACACAATAGAGCGGCAGTACACAATAGAGTGGCAGTACACAATAGAGTGGCAGTACACAATAGAGCGGCAGTACACAATAGAGTGGCAGTACAAGTGGCAGTACACAATAGAGCGGCAGTACACAATAGAGTGGCAGTACACAATAGAGTGGCAGTTCACAATAGAGTGGCAGTACACAATAGAGTGGCAGTACAAGTGGCAGTACACAATAGAGTGGCAGTACACAATAGAGTGGCAGTACACAATAGAGTGGCAGTACACAATAGAGTGGCAGTACAAGTGGCAGTACACAATAGAGTGGCAGTACACAATAGAGCGGCAGTACACAATAGAGCGGCAGTACACAATAGAGTGGCAGTACACAATAGAGCGGCAGTACACAATAGAGCGGCAGTACACAATAGAGCGGCAGTACACAATAGAGTGGCAGTACACAATAGAGTGGCAGTACACAATAGAGTGGCAGTACACAATAGAGTGGCAGTACACAATAGAGTGGCAGTACACAATAGAGTGGCAGTACACAATAGAGTGGCAGTACACAATAGAGTGGCAGTACACAATAGAGTGGTGGTACACAATAGAGTGGCAGTACACAATAGAGTGGCAGTACACAATAGAGTGGCAGTACACAATAGAGTGGCAGTACACAATAGAGCGGCAGTACACAATAGGGTGGCAGTACACAATAGAGCGGCAGTACACAATAGAGAGGCAGTACACAATAGAGTGGCAGTACACAATAGAGCGGCAGTACACAATAGAGTGGCAGTACACAATAGGGTGGCAGTACACAATAGAGCGGCAGTACACAATAGAGAGGCAGTACACGATAGGGTGGCAGTACACAAGAGAGCGGCAGTACAAAATTCAAGCAGCAAGAGTGGTCAAGCTTCTAAAATAGGTACAATGTGTGAAGCTCATTTCTGGTGTCCCCCGCCGTGATATTGCTGGTATATTGCTAAAAATGGCGTAAAACCATACTCACTCACTCACTCACTCTGAAATAGGACTAGGCTGGATATCAAGGGTGAAAACAAAGTTCTTAGCACAACCGCTGGTCTAGATGTAATGTGAGATGAGAGAGACACGCTCTTGTCACCTTATATAGTCTAAATCCCTTCCAGAAAGTCCTTTACAGTGCTGGATTAGTTGAGTGTTATAGAAGGTTCCAGATACCCTTCACTTCACAAGCATCTACACATAGTATCTTCCACACAGCTGCTTACATTATTTAGTACTACTTTCTTGACAACTAACCATTGTCAAACACAATGCTAAGAACTTCCATTGAATCTCAACAGGAACATGATTGTTTTGTTTCAGCAATATTTGGCTGGTAGTGCGAGCTATGTCAGCGTTGCCATGGACAACCATGCGGGCATTGCCTACGGTACCGCCATCTGCATCCCCGAGATGAACCACAGATACAACAAACACATTGTCTTTAAGGTGAGTCAGGTAACTTGGCCTACCTGTATTACAGGTGGGATGTACACGGCGTCTCAGGTAGCAATGTACATCAGTAGAGGCATCACAGACACAACAAACACTTTGTCTTTAAGGTGAGCCAGGTAACTTGGCCTACCTGTATTACAGGTGGGATGTACACGGCATCTCAGGTAGCAATGTACATGTGCCTCAGTATTGTGCTGAATTGAATGAGATTGACCACAGAAGGGTGTGGCTCTTCAACATTCCCAATCAAATATTGATGTTGAGCTTAAATGGCTTCAAAGCCACCTACAGTCTAACCCCACTATCACATTATTTTTAACTTAAAACCTAGTACCCTTAAACGTTGAAATCAAAATGATTGAAACCCACATTTAGAATGTGTATCCAGTAGAATGCCCTGAACACCATATGGTGTGAAACATCAACGACAGGAAGTTTTACATGAGTCGGATATGTCCAGACCTGGGTAAGTCGATATCAATGTTTTTCAGCAATTTTTTTTAAACATTTTTTCCCGAATTATCGTGCAATTTACGGGTATAAATTACGCACGGATCTGTTCCCTATCGTTTGTTGCGATGATTAACACCAACGAACTTGCCAAGACTGACCCCTGTCCAGAGGGAGAGAGCCATAGGTATGCTGCAGATGGGAGCGACACAGAGAGCGGTTGCCATCAACATGAACTGCTCCAAGATGACCATTACCAGACTGGTCGCACGTCTCCGACAGACTGGCAGAAGCGCAGACAGACCACGGAGTGGCAGACCAAAGGTCACGACCCCGCAGGATGACCGCATTTTACGAGTACTTCATCTGAGGAACAGATTTCTTACTGTGACGTCATCAGCTGCCAACAGCTTAGGACATCCGGTTAGCAGACAAACAGTGACCAGACGACTACGAAATTAGGGTCTCCGGGCTTATCGCCCTTTCAAGGGCATGACCTTGACCCGTCAACATCGACTTGCCAGATTGAGGCAGGCAAACTCAGCGATGGCAACAAAGGGAATGGCGGCGAGTGCTGTTCGGTTCGAGAGCAGGTTCGAACCCTTCAAACCTGATGGGCGGACGCGAGTTTATCGACGACGTGGGGAACGTACGGCTCCTTGTTGTGTCCAGGAGGTGGAACCTTAAGTGTGATGGTCTGGGGCGGAATTTGCGACGACGAGAAGACGGAACTTGTCATCATCGAAGGCAATCTTGTGCTACATTGACAATATCTTACGGCCAGTGGTTCTTCCTTTCATCCAGCGTCAACAACGGACGGTGTTCCAACAAGATAACGCCACATCCCATAAAGCCCGTATTACTGGAGACTTCCTCGACGCCAACAACGTGACTGTCCTGCCGTGGCCAGCTCTATCACCAGATCTGTCACCTATAGAACATCTCTGGGACCAGCTGGGGCGTCGTCTTCGGAAACGTCAACATCCTCCCTTCACGAGACAAGCGTTGATCGTTGCCCCCCGTGAGGAATGGAATAGGATACCTGCAGTCGATGTGAGGACGCTTGTCTACTCAGTTCGACGCCGCATTCGAAGATGCATTGCCAATCATGGAGGTCATATCCCGTTTTGAACGGTCTGGGCCGTCGTCACCTTAAAGTTGCAACCAATGTTGTTGATCGAATACTGGACGAATGACCCCTTGTCAAGTAATGTCCCTGATGGAGGTCAAGGACTTTGTTGTTGATTTAGTAAATTCGCATTTTACTGTTCTGAATGATGAATTTTTACAATACAATTGTTATATCTGCTTCAAATTGTGTTGGTCATATTTTATCCCAGAAATATCGTTGGTAACGTTTCTTTTAGCCGTCAGTTTATATATCTGGATAATCTGGTCCCCAGGGGCCGAGACAATAGGGCTCGACTGTATATGATTATTTTATGTATTGTTGCTGTTGATGCTTTAAATGCTATGCATGTCGATGAAGTATCGATATATTTGCTACATATATGTAGGGAGTATCGATCTCCTAGTTACACATATGTTGGCAATATCGATCTCTAAGTTACAAACATGTAGGAAATATCGATGTCTTAGTTACACACTTGTAGGAAATATCGATGTCTTAGTTACAGATATGTAGGAAATATCGACCTCTTAGTTACACATATGTAGGAATTATCGATCTCTTAGTTACAGATATATAGGAAATATCGATGTCTTAGTTACACTTATGTAGGAAATATCGATCTCTTAGTTACAGATATGTAGGAAATATCGATGTCTTAGTTACACAAATGTAGGAAATATCGACCTCTTAGTTACAGATATGTAGGAAATATCGATGTCTTAGTTACACTTATGTAGGAAATATCGATCTCTTAGTTACAGATATGTAGGAAATATCGATGTCTTAGTTACGCTTGTTTAGGATTTCTCCTTATCTGCAGGTTGTGGACACAGGGTCGGCGTTCTCTGGTAAAGGTCACGGCCGTATTGACATCTGCGTCAGCTCACAGGCCAACTCGTACGACTCCACCATCAACGGCCATCTCACCCTTGTCTTCCCCTGACCGCCACGTCACATCCGGTCAGCCCAGTAACATGTATATCTACCACCGTGATAAAGGCGCCGTTGTTTTGTGTGGTTTATCTCGTGTTCTTCCAGTTTGTCTTATGTGGGGCAGCCTAGAGGTTCAACAGGGCGGGTTCAGTACCTCAACATGAAAAGCCCTTTTCACACACAGACCCTGACTCCAGAAGACACAGACCCTGACTCCAGACACAGACCCTGACTCCACACACAGACCCTGACTCCAGACACAGACCCTGACTCCAGACGCCGGCCCCGGCTCCAGACACAAACCCTGGCTCCAGACTCAAGATACAGACCCTGACTCCAGACACAAATCCTGACTCCAGAGACAGACCCTGACTCTAGACACAGACCCTGACTCCAGACTCCAGCCACAGACCCTGGCTCCAGACGCAGACCCTGACTCCAGACTCCAGACACAGACCCTGACTCCAGACATAAACCCTGACTCCAGACGCAGACCCTGACTCCACACGCAGACCCAGACTCCAGACACAGACCCTGATTCCAGACACAGACCCTGACTCCACACACAGACCCTGACTCCACACACAGACCCTGACTCCATACACAGACCCTGACCCCAGACACAAACCCTGACTCCACACACAGACCCTGACTCCACACACAGACCCTGACTCCACACACAGACCCTGACTCCAGACACAAACCCAGACTCCAGCCACAGACCCTGACTCCAGACTCCAGACACAGACCCTGACTCCAGACATAAACCCTGACTCCGGACATAAACCCTGACTGCAGACACAGACCCTGACTGCAGACACAGACCCTGACTGCAGACATAAACCCTGACTCCAGACACAGACCCTGACTCCAGACACAGACCCTGACTCCAGACACCGTCCCCCAGTACCCGATACATTTCTGAGACCAGCATAGCTTGCCATGGACGGCCAGGTCTACTTTCGCCCACAGAGCAGTTCGCCTACAGGTTCGCCAGGTCTACTTTCACCCACTGGGAGTTCGCCTACAGGTTCGCCAGGTCTACTTTCGCCAACAGGGAGTTCGCCTACAGGTTCGCCAGGTCTACTTTTGCCCACAGGGAGTTCGCCTACAGGTTCGCCAGGTCTCCGGGGAACTATTCTAACGCATTGTATATCTTTCCCTTCTTAATGACGTAATCATTTAACCACGGGATGACATCAAGATGCTCTAACCTTTACAACAACCTTTCGAATATTCATATCAGCTTTTATTTCGGTCACAATGCATCACGGGAACACCAGAGTCAGCGGTCCATTGATCGTCTTGTCGTACGTTTCAGCGCGGGTGCGCACGCAGATATCTATGCGACTGTGGTTCTTGCCGACGAAGGCACTTCCGGTGTCAACCATCTGAAGAAAACAACGAGCCCATATAATGACACATCGACAAAACGGAACCTCGACAAAGCGGGACCTGAGGATACAATTGAAGCTGAAGCATACTTAAGAGTCCGAAGTTCGAGTCGGTGTCGATCGAGTCAAACATCACACCTCACCTTGAACAGAATGTCCTTCTTGTACTTCTTGTTCATCTCGGGGATACAAATGGGGGTTCCGTAGAGGATTCCCGCACGGTTGTCCATGGCAACGCTAACATTCAAGGCGCGGCCTTCCAAGAAATCCTGACAAGAAATACATCCATATATATACAATGAGTCCTTCAGTCAGTCTTTAACCCTTCGGTAACTCACTCACTCGCACAAACACCACCAGCAACCCTTCGCTAACTCACTCACTCGCACAAACACCACCAGCAACCCTTCACTAACTCACTCACTCGCACAAACATCACCAGCAACCCTTCGGTAACTCACTCACTCGTACAACCACCACCAGCAACCCTTCGCTAACTCACTCACTCGCACAACCACCACCAGCAACCCTTCGCTAACTCACTCACTCGCACAACCACCACCAGCAACCCTTCGCTAACTCACTCACTCGTACAACCACCACCAGCAACCCTTCGCTAACTCACTCACTCGCACAACCACCACCAGCAACCCTTCGCTAACTCACTCACTCGTACAACCACCACCCACCCAGCAACCCTTCGCTTACTCACTCACATAACCACCACCCAACAGCAACACTTCGCTAACTCTCTCACACAGCCAACCCACTAGCAACCCTTTGCTCACTCACTCACACAACCACCCCACCAGCAACCATTCGCTAACTCAATCACTCGAACCACCACCAGCAACTCTTTGCTAACTCACTCACTCGCACAACCACCCACTAGCAACCCTTCGCTATCTCACTCACTCGCACAATCACCATCCAGCAACCCTTCGCTATCTCACTCACTCGTACAATCACCACCCAGCAACCCTTCGCTATCTCACTCACTCGCACAATCACCATCCAGCAACCCTTCCCTAACAAACTCACTCGCACAACCACCCACCCACCAGCAACCCTTCGCTAACTCACTCACTCGCACAATCACCACCCAGCAACCCTTCGCTATCTCACTCACTCGCACAATCACCACCCAGCAACCCTTCGCTATCTCACTCACTCGTACAATCACCACCCAGCAACCCTTCGCTATCTCACTCACTCGTACAACCACCACCAGCAACCCTCCGCTAACTCACTCACTCGTACAACCACCAAACCAGCAACCCTTCGCTAACTCACTCACTCGTACAACCACCACCAGCAACCCTTCGCTAACTCACTCACTCGTACAACCACCCACCCACCAGCAACCCTTCGCTAACTCACTCACTCGTACAACCACCACCAGCAACCCTTCGCTAACTCACTCACTCGTACAACCACCCACCCAGCAACACTCCATCAATTCACTCGCGCAACCATCCACCCAGCAACCCTCCACCAACCCAGCAACCCTCCACCAATTCACTCACGCAACCACCAACCAAGCAACGCTCCACCAACCCAGCAACCCTTCACCAACCCAGCAACCCTCCACCAACCCAGCAACCCTCTACCAACCCAGCAATCCTCAACCAACCCAGCAACCCTCCACCAACCCAGCAACCCAGCGATGTTATACTTGCTTCACCTGTAGAGTGCGGAGTGGTGCACCGCGCATGTCCACGAACCCTCCTTCAATGGGGTCATTGGACGGGAAGTAGGCGGTGCCCCGGGCGTGATACGTGTGGGACCCATGGCAGGCACCTGTAGGTACAAGAACTCGGCCTGCTTCAATGTTCAACATGGTATATAATCACTGGAGCTTACTTTCATAGAGGGCGGTGGGATAGCCTAGTGGTTTAAGCGTTCGCTCGTCACACCGAAGACCCGGGTTCGATTCCCGACATGGGTACAGTGGTGTGTGAACCCATTTCTGGTGTCCCCCGCCGTGATATTGCTGGAATATTGCTAAAAGCGGCGTAAAACCATACTCACTCAATCACTCACTCACTCACAGGCATCCTGTCACAGGAGGTGAAATCCACGTGATGTCAAGTACACTCAGCACAAGTAACTGCAACGACCGGGATCCGGGTTAGCACAGCGTCCCAATCACTCTACTGCCGTAGTGCGTGACTACCGCTGTGACTGTGATTATCTATAGGCAGCTGTGACAGACTCGGTTATCTACAGGCACCTGTGACAGACACAATTATCTACAGGCACCTGTGTCAGACATAATTATCTACGGGATCCTGTGATAGACACAAGTATCTGCAGGCAGCTGTGACAGACACACTTATCAACAGGCATCTGTGACAGACACAATTATCTACAGGCACCTGTGACAGACACAATTATCTACAGGCACCTGTGACAGACACAATTATCTACAGGCACCTGTGACAGACACAATTATCTACAGGCACCTGTGACAGACACAATTATCTACAGGCACCTGTGTCAGACATAATTATCTACGGGATCCTGTGATAGACACAAGTATCTACAGGCACCTGTGACAGACACAATTATCTACAGGCACCTGTGACAGACACAATTATCTACAGGCACCTGTGACAGACACAATTATCTACAGGCACCTGTGTCAGACATAATTATCTACGGGATCCTGTGATAGACACACGTATCTGCAGGCACCTGTGACAGACACAATTATCTACAGGCACCTGTGACAGACACAATTATCTACAGGCACCTGTGTCAGACATAATTATCTACGGGATCCTGTGATAGACACAAGTATCTACAGGCATCTGTGACAGACACAATTATCTACAGGCACCTTTAACAGACACAATTATCTACAGGCACCTGTGACAGACACAATTATCTACAGGCATCTGTGTCAGACATAATTATCTACAGGCATCTGTGACAGACACAATTATTGGAAGCTTTGTTACTTGACTATTTTACTATGAAGCGCATCAATATAAAACCTGAACATTTCATAATATGTTAAAACACACGTACCATCAACAACCGCAAGACAAGCAAGAGCGTAGACCAGGCGAAACATAGTGTCGGGTCGCCAAGTAAGATTTTATTTCAATTCTCGCACAAGTCTGTGTTTCCAGCCCGACCACGCCCACTTGCACGTGACCACCCGCTGCCTTTGTCAAGCAAGGAAGTCGGGTGCTTGAAAATGAATGTAGCTATTTATAGAAACACGTCACCAATCCCATGTTGTTTTGTTATCAACGTCTGGGTTTTTTTCAATGAAGAATTTAAAAGCAGCATCTCCTATTACTGTATAAACAGTTCCGCGACATGACGCCAGCCCGGGTGTCCATACACTGACAAGGAGATCCAGCACCAGTGATACGATCACATGACCATTATGATGATGACAATGGCTGGTGCTTGTTTTCCTTGTTACATCAGGAAGTTCAATTAATTAAGTCATGACAGGGAAGTACCGGCTCCTAGTGGGATCCTTCCTCCTGCGTGAGTGAGTCATATAATTGCCTGTATTATTGCTTCTGCCCAACTCCACACAGATTGTCTCCCTCATCCGTTAAAAATTGAAAAACTTGTTGTAGTTAGTGAATAAATGTAGTTTAACGCCTCCGTCAGCAATTTAAAGGTACACACAACTCACACGCAACCAGCCAAGGTTAACCGTACTGACCACCTGACCCTTTAACACACCTCACTCACACACAACCAGCCACGTCACCGTCACACACCCGACCCTCTAACACACCTTACTCACACACAACCAGTCACGTCACTGTCACACACCTGACCCTCTAACACACCTTACTCACACACAATCAGTCACGTCACCGTCACACACCTGACCCTCTAACACACCTCACTCACACACAACCAGCCACGTCACCATCACACACCTGACCCTGTAACACACCTCACTCACACACAACCAGCCACGTCACCGTCACACACCTGACCCTCTAACACACCTCACTCACACACAACCAGCCACGTCACCGTCACACACCTGACCCTCTAACACACCTCACTCACACACAACCAGCCACGTCAACGAGCCTACACACCCGACCCTCTAACAAACCTTACTCACACACAACCAGCCACGTCACCGTCACACACCCGACCCTCTAACACACCTCACTCACACACAACCAGCCACGTCACCGTCACACACCCGACCCTCTAACACACCTCACTCACACACAACCAGCCACGTCACCGTCACACATCTGACCCTCTAACACACCCCACTCACACACAACCAGCCACGTCACCGTCACACATCTGACCCTCTAACACACCTTACTCACACACAACCAGTCACGTCACCGTCACACACCCGACCCTCTAACACACCTCACTCACACACAACCAGCCACGTCACCGTCACACACCCGACCCTCTAACACACCTCACTCACACACAACCAGCCACGTCACCGTCACACATCTGACCCTCTAACACACCTTACTCACACACAACCAGCCACGTCACCGTCACACACCCGACCCTCTAACACACCTTACTCACACACAACCAGCCACGTCATCGTCACACATCTGACCCTCTAACACACCTCACTCACACACAACCAGCCACGTCACCGTCACACACCTGACCCTCTAACACACCTCACTCACACACAACCAGCCACGTCACCGTCACACATCTGACCCTCTAATACATCTCACTCACACACAACCAGCCACGTCACCGTCACACACCCGACCCTCTAACACACCTTACTCACACACAACCAGCCACGTCATCGTCACACATCTGATCCTCTAACACACCTCACTCACACACAACCAGCCACGTCACCGTCACACATCTGACCCTCTAACACACCTCACTCACACACAACCAGCCACGTCACCGTCACACACCCGACCCTCTAACACACCTTACTCACACACAACCAGCCACGTCATCGTCACACATCTGACCCTCTAACACACCTCACTCACACACAACCAGCCACGTCACCGTCACACACCCGACCCTCTAACACACCTTACTCACACACAACCAGCCACGTCACCATCACACACCTGACCCTGTAACACACCTCACTCACACACAACCAGCCACGTCACTGAGCCTACACACCCGACCCTCTAACACACCTTACTCACACACAACCAGCCACTTCACCGTCACACACCCGACCCTCTAACACACCTCACTCACACACAACCAGCCACGTCACTGAGCCTACACACCCGACCCTCTAACACACCTTACTCACACACAACCAGTCACGTCACTGTCACACACCTGACCCTCTAACACACCTTACTCACACACAACCAGTCACGTCACTGTCACACACCTGACCCTCTAACACACCTCACTCACACACAACCAGCCACGTCACCATCACACACCTGACCCTGTAACACACCTCACTCACACACAACCAGCCACGTCACCGTCACACACCTGACCCTCTAACACACCTCACTCACACACAACCAGCCACGTCACCGTCACACACCTGACCCTCTAACACACCTCACTCACACACAACCAGCCACGTCAACGAGCCTACACACCCGACCCTCTAACACACCTCACTCACACACAACCAGCCACGTCACCGTCACACACCCGACCCTCTAACACACCTCACTCACACACAACCAGCCACGTCACCGTCACACACCCGACCCTCTAACACACCTCACTCACACACAACCAGCCACGTCACCGTCACACATCTGACCCTCTAACACACCTCACTCACACACAACCAGCCACGTCACTGTCACACACCCGACCTTCTAACACACCTCACTCACACACAACCAGCCACGTCACCGTCACACACCCGACCTTCTAACACACCTCACTCACACACAACCAGCCACGTCACCGTCACACACCCGACCTTCTAACACACCTCACTCACACACAACCAGCCACGTCACCGTCACACACCGGACCCTGTAACACACCTCACTCACACACAACCAGCCACGTCACCGTCACACACCCGACCTCTAACACACCTCACTCACACACAACCAGCCACGTCACCGTCACACATCTGACCCTCTAACACACCTCACTCACACACAACCAGCCACGTCATCGTCACACACCTGACCTTCTAACACACCCCACTCACATACAACCAGCCACGTCACCGTCACACACCCGACCCTCTAACACACCTCACTCACACACAACCAGCCACGTCACCGTCACACACCCGACCCTCTAACACACCTCACTCACACACAACCAGCCACGTCACCGTCACACACCCGACCCTCTAACACACCTCACTCACACACAACCAGCCACGTCACCGTCACACATCCGACCCTCTAACACACCTCACTCACACACAACCAGCCACGCCACCGTCACACACCCGACCCTCTAACACACCTCACTCACACACAACCAGCCACGTCACCGTCACACATCTGACCCTCTAACACACCCCACTCACACACAACCAGCCACGTCACCGTCACACATCTGACCCTCTAACACACCTTACTCACACACAACCAGTCACGTCACCGTCACACACCCGACCCTCTAACACACCTCACTCACACACAACCAGCCACGTCACCGTCACACACCCGACCCTCTAACACACCTCACTCACACACAACCAGCCACGTCATCGTCACACATCTGACCCTCTAACACACCTTACTCACACACAACCAGCCACGTCACCGTCACACACCCGACCCTCTAACACACCTTACTCACACACAACCAGCCACGTCATCGTCACACATCTGACCCTCTAACACACCTCACTCACACACAACCAGCCACGTCACCGTCACACACCTGACCCTCTAACACACCTCACTCACACACAACCAGCCACGTCACCGTCACACATCTGACCCTCTAATACATCTCACTCACACACAACCAGCCACGTCACCGTCACACACCCGACCCTCTAACACACCTTACTCACACACAACCAGCCACGTCATCGTCACACATCTGATCCTCTAACACACCTCACTCACACACAACCAGCCACGTCACCGTCACACATCTGACCCTCTAACACACCTCACTCACACACAACCAGCCACGTCACCGTCACACACCCGACCCTCTAACACACCTTACTCACACACAACCAGCCACGTCATCGTCACACATCTGACCCTCTAACACACCTCACTCACACACAACCAGCCACGTCACCGTCACACACCCGACCCTCTAACACACCTTACTCACACACAACCAGCCACGTCACCATCACACACCTGACCCTGTAACACACCTCACTCACACACAACCAGCCACGTCACTGAGCCTACACACCCGACCCTCTAACACACCTTACTCACACACAACCAGCCACTTCACCGTCACACACCCGACCCTCTAACACACCTCACTCACACACAACCAGCCACGTCACTGAGCCTACACACCCGACCCTCTAACACACCTTACTCACACACAACCAGCCACGTCACTGAGCCTACACACCTGACCCTTTAACACACCCCACTCACACACAACCAGCCACGTCACCGTCACACACCCGACCCTCTAACACACCTCACTCACACACAACCAGCCACATCACCGTCACACATCTGACCCTCTAACACACCTCACTCACACACAACCAGCCACGTCACTGAGCCAACATGAATTTGTCTTTAGTTTCAAAGACACTCCATTGAGTCACGTGACAATACCGTTGTAGACAATGTTTAGCACTTGTTGTTTTTCATTAATGTCAACTGCAGTCGGAAGTTATAAGTAACTCTTGTATCTGATGATATTGCAAAGTAGAAGTGTATCTATCCTGTGACCATGAACCTGGTATACCCATGTGGCTGGTGAGACAAAAATGTTTTTTATCGACGGCAGTTATCAGAAGTGTGCGCTCAGTCCAGGGAATCTCACACAACTTGGAGAACGAAGTAATATTGAACTTGTTGATAATGTTTCACGTAATTTACATTAATCAAGCTTGACTAATATGTTTAACATGGATTCTGTCGTGTAAGTGTCGGGATTGAATGCGTAGGTGCGGTGTATATGCCCTACAGCTCTGAATAGCAACATACATGGATGTAAAGGGGAATTCCCTACAATATTATTATAGGGAATTCCCCTCTACATCCCTCTCATGTCACGTGACATATGCTCTCATATTGCTCTTTTATTTGTAGCTGGAGTCATGAATTGGTCAGATTTTGGGGGGGGGGGGGGGGGGGGGGGGGGGGGGCTTTGAGGGACCGGGCATGCCGTGATATATCAGAATGCTGTTAAAAGCGGCGTTAAACCCAACTCACTCACTCACTCACTCACTCACTCACTCACTCACTCAATCACTCACTCAATCACTCAATCAGATGTAAGTGACAGTACCATGACAACAGGGGAAACTTCCTTTGTTGAAACTAATGTTTTACACTCTCGTCGGGATTCACACTTAAATACATAAATAGTTGTCAACCAATCTCTATGGTCGAGGGGCATATGGTGCGATGTAGCCTGTGTGAGAGCCTGTGTCCCCCGAGTTAGCAAAACTCGTGAACGAAATGAGTTACTTCCCTTTACCCTATGCATTCGGATAAAAATCGGTTCAATTCAGAAACTCAAAGATACATTTGCGAGATAATAGAATAATGTTATTAAAAAAGAAAAACGGGTTTCGCCGGCTCGGCTTGGGTCGGGGAAAAATGGAGTGAGTGAGTGATTTAAAATTTAACCTTGCATGCAACGGCATTATCAGGCCAAAAAAAGATCCCACCTTTGGTTATGTTATTACTGTTGTTTTTCTTACATGTATATATATATATATATATATATATATATATATATATATATATATATATATATATATATATATATATATATATGCTCTCTGCCTCATGACATTCATCACGTGATGAAGGAGTAAGCGTATACTCCGAAACGTTGTGTTCCTCACAATTAAGAGGTTGACATCCATCAGTTGTCTCCCCTATATGAATCACTTCCAAATGCCTTTCAAAGACTTAAAAAGATGACTGTTTAGGTTAAATTGCCCGATATTATGTGTCATACTGGATTGGTTAAATGGTTAAATGGGGTGTAATTAAGACAGTTTATAAGAAGGGTAAGCCTTAGTTACCAAACAAGTTACAAACCACTTCCATGAACACTTGTAAGATGCTTGGGTAAAGTTCTTACTTCTGTTGTTAACAATATCACCACTACTTTCATTGAAGGAATGGATATTATATTATAAACAGGTTTGAGCAAGACTGAGGGTGCTGGCGCCAGCCTATAGGATTTCTGCTACTACACCAAATCCGAATCAGTCGTTCGGCCAGCAGCTTTCGAAGAGAAAGACTGAATGTAGATTGAGAGATCTGCATGGCAGCTGTGATTGGATAATCTCGTGTGAGATTTGTTGATGTTTTCAAACATCATTTGTCATATCAATACTATGATTAAGAATTATTGGGATTAAGCAATCACAGGTTTTACAGGATAACGCATCATAAAAGATCACGTGATTAAGAAATCATCGGATAAAAAAAGGATTTACGAATCCTGGTATTCAGCAATTCTTGGATTGAGTGATACTTGAGTTTAACGCCGCTGTGAACAGTATTCCAGTCATATCGCGGCGTGCCATCTTAATGTGTGAGGAAAGCCCGAAGTGATGCAGGTCTTAGACGTTTACCACTTCGGTGATACCCACAAGCAGGGCTATGAAGCTGACAAATCTAGAAACATAATCAGGGCTATCAGGGATTCAAACCCACAATCATAGGTTTCTCGAGTCCCAAAGGACGCAACTCTGCACGTGGAATTGCTGCGCCCTTGACGACTGTGTATTGTCTGGCCTTGTGGAAGATAGCCCACCAAGTTGACACCATCCCAGAACGCAGAGGCTATACCCTCTCCAGCTGACGGGGGCGGTCGAGTAGTGGTTAAAGCGTTCACTTGTCACGCTTCAGATACGGGTTCGATTACAGACATGGTTACAATGTGTGAAGCCCATTTCTGGTGTCCCCCGCCGAGATATCGCTGGAATATTGCCAAAAGCGGCGTAAAACCATACTCACTCTACAGCTGCCGGGACAGTCTTTGCCGTCTTTGGTGGTGGTGATGTTTATGATCAGGTGAACCCAGGTATTATCCTGTCAAAAATCATTGCAATAACCTTTCTGAATCAGCTTCAAACAGAGCTAGATTATTACGAGACCCGGTGTGTTGTGTTGTGCCTGGTGTGTTGTTGATCATATGTCATAGGCTTTAGGGATGATCCTTCCTTCTTTGCTAAAGTGTCTGAGATAATGAAATGTACTCTCTCCTGGGAAATGCACACGGAACTAGCATTTGGAGGCTCATTCATTCGCCAGTCTGCCATCCTCATGATCTCTGGATCATCCTTGTTCTTGCTCAAGCGACAGAGTCGTCTTCAACACTCTCCCCGCTCACGCTTGGTGCCCACCTCGTGACGATAGCATAGGAAAGGGAAGCATTTTCTAGTCTTGTACTGTGGAATATTCATATTTTCTAGTGTTGTACTGTGGAATATTCATATTTTCTAGTATGGTACCCCCTTGGTGCTGCACTGTTACCCCTTGGTGCTGCATTGTTGTGTACCCCCTTGGTGCTGCACTGTTGTGTACCCCTTGGTGCTGCACTGGTGTGTACCCCTTGGTGCTACACTGGTGTGTACGCCCTTGGTGTTGCACTGTTGTGTACCCCCTTGGTGCTGCACTGTTGTGTACCGCCTTGGTGCTGCACTGTTGTGTACCCCCTTGGTGCTGCACTGTTGTGTACCCCTTGGTGCTGCACTGGTGTGTACCCCTTGGTGCTACACTGGTGTGTACGCCCTTGGTGTTGCACTGTTGTGTACCCCCTTGGTGCTGCACTGTTGTGTACCGCCTTGGTGCTGCACTGTTGTGTCCCCTTGGTGCTATACTGTTGTGTACCCCCTTGGTGCTGCACTGTTGTGTACCTCCTTGGTGCTTAACTGTTGTGTACCCGTGGTGCTGCACTGTTGTGTACTCTTGGTGCTGCACTGTTGTGTACCCCCTTAGTGCTGCACTGTTGTGTACCCTATTGGTGCTGCACTGTTGTGTACCCTATTGGTGCTGCACTGTTGTGTACCCTATTGGTGCTGCACTGTTGTGTACCCTTGGTGCTGCACTATTGTGTACCCTATTGGTGCTGCACTGTTGTGTACTCCCTTGGTGCTGCACTGATGTGTACCCCCTTGGTGCTGCACTGTACCCCTTGGTGCTGCACTGTTGTGTACCCTTGGTGCTGCACTGTTGTGTACCCTATTGGTGCTGCACTGTTGTGTACCCTATTGGTGCTGCACTGTTGTGTATCCTATTGGTGCTGCACTGTTGTGTACCCTTGGTGCTGCACTGTTGTGTACCCTTGGTGCTGCACTGTTGTGTACCCTCTTGGTGCTGCATTGTTACCCCCTTGGTGCTGCATTGTTACCCCCTTGGTGCTGCATTGTTACCCCCTTGGTGCTGCATTGTTACCCTTTGGTGCTGCACTGTTGTGTCCCCTTGGTGCTGCACTGTTGTGTACCCCCTTGGTGCTGCACTGTTGTGTACCCCCTTGGTGCTGCACTGTTGTGTACCCCCTTGGTGCTGCACTGTTGTGTACCGCCTTGGTGCTGCACTGTTGTGTACCCTTGGTGCTGCACTGTTGTGTACCCTATTGGTGCTGCACTGTTGTGTACCCCCTTGGTGCTGCACTGTTGTGTACCCTTGGTCCTGCACTGTTGTGTACCCTCTTGGTGCTGCACTGTTGTGTACTCTTGGTGCTACACTGTTGTGTACCCTTGGTACTGCACTGTTGTGTACCCTCTTGGTGCTGCACTGTTGTGTACCCTTGGTGCTACACTGTTGTGTACCCTCTTGGTGCTGCACTGTTGTGTACCCTCTTGGTGCTGCACTGTTGTGTACCCTTGGTGCTGCACTGTTGTGTACCCTCTTGGTGCTGCACTGTTGTGTACCCCCTTGGTGCTGCACTGATGTGTACCCCCTTGGTGCTGCACTGTTGTGTACCCCCTTGGTGCTGCACTGTTGTGTACCCTCTTGGTGCTGCACTGTTGTGTACCCCCTTGGTGCTGCACTGATGTGTACCCCCTTGGTGCTGCACTGTTGTGTACCCCCTTGGTGCTGCACTGTTGTGTACCCTCTTGGTGCTGCACTGTTGTGTACCCCTTGGTGCTGCACTGTTACCCCTTGGTGCTGCACTGTTTCCCTTGGTGCTGCACTGTTGTGTACCCCCTTGGTGCTGCACTGTTGTGTACCCCTTGGTGCTGCACTGTTTCCCTTGGTGCTGCACTGTTGTGTACCCCCTTGGTGCTGCACTGTTGTGTACCCCCTTGGTGCTGCACTGTTGTGTACCCCCTTGGTGCTGCACTGTTACCCCTTGGTGCTGCACTGTTGTGTACCCCCTTGGTGCTGCACTGTTGTGTACCCCCTTGGTGCTGCACTGATGTGTACCCCCTTGGTGCTGCACTGTTGTGTACCCCCTTGGTGCTGCACTGTTGTGTACCCTCTTGGTGCTGCACTGTTGTGTACCCCTTGGTGCTGCACTGTTACCCCTTGGTGCTGCACTGTTTCCCTTGGTGCTGCACTGTTGTGTACCCCCTTGGTGCTGCACTGTTGTGTACCCCTTGGTGCTGCACTGTTACCCCTTGGTGCTGCACTGTTTCCCTTGGTGCTGCACTGTTGTGTACCCCCTTGGTGCTGCACTGTTGTGTACCCCCTTGGTGCTGCACTGTTACCCCTTGGTGCTGCACTGTTGTGTACCCCCTTGGTGCTGCACTGTTGTGTACCCCCTTGGTGCTGCACTGATGTGTACCCCCTTGGTGCTGCACTGTTGTGTACCCCCTTGGTGCTGCACTGTTGTGTACCCTCTTGGTGCTGCACTGTTGTGTACCCCTTGGTGCTGCACTGTTACCCCTTGGTGCTGCACTGTTTCCCTTGGTGCTGCACTGTTGTGTACCCCCTTGGTGCTGCACTGTTGTGTACCCCTTGGTGCTGCACTGTTACCCCTTGGTGCTGCACTGTTTCCCTTGGTGCTGCACTGTTGTGTACCCCCTTGGTGCTGCACTGATGTGTACCCCCTTGGTGCTGCACTGTTGTGTACCCCCTTGGTGCTGCACTGTTGTGTACCCTCTTGGTGCTGCACTGTTGTGTACCCCTTGGTGCTGCACTGTTACCCCTTGGTGCTGCACTGTTTCCCTTGGTGCTGCACTGTTGTGTACCCCCTTGGTGCTGCACTGTTGTGTACCCCTTGGTGCTGCACTGTTTCCCTTGGTGCTGCACTGTTGTGTACCCCCTTGGTGCTGCACTGTTGTGTACCCCCTTGGTGCTGCACTGTTACCCCTTGGTGCTGCACTGTTACCCCTTGGTGCTGCACTGTTACCCCTTGGTGCTGCACTGTTACCCCTTGGTGCTGCACTGTTACCCCTTGGTGCTGCACTGTTGTGTACCCTCTTGGTGCTACACTGTTGTGTACCCTTGGTGCTGCACTGATGTGTACCCCCTTGGTGCTGCACTGTTGTGTACCCCCTTGGTGCTGCACTGTTGTGTACCCTCTTGGTGCTGCACTGTTGTGTACCCCTTGGTGCTGCACTGTTACCCCTTGGTGCTGCACTGTTTCCCTTGGTGCTGCACTGTTGTGTACCCCCTTGGTGCTGCACTGTTGTGTACCCCTTGGTGCTGCACTGTTTCCCTTGGTGCTGCACTGTTGTGTACCCCCTTGGTGCTGCACTGTTGTGTACCCCCTTGGTGCTGCACTGTTACCCCTTGGTGCTGCACTGTACCCCTTGGTGCTGCACTGTTACCCCTTGGTGCTGCACTGTTACCCCTTGGTGCTGCACTGTACCCCTTGGTGCTGCACTGTTACCCCTTGGTGCTGCACTGTTACCCCTTGGTGCTGCAGTGTTGTGTACCCTCTTGGTGCTGCACTGTTACCCCTTGGTGCTGCACTGTTACCCCTTGGTGCTGCACTGTACCCCTTGGTGCTGCACTGTACCCCTTGGTGCTGCACTGTTACCCCTTGGTGCTGCACTGTTACCCCTTGGTGCTGCACTGTACCCCTTGGTGCTGCACTGTTGTGTATCCCCTTGGTGCTGTGCTCTTGTGTATCCCCGCGGTGAGGCGCCGTTGTATATCACCTGGTGCTGTGATGATGTATATTTCGTAGTGGAGTGCTGTTGTTTATTCCTTCTGTTGTACTGCTGTTTATTCCCGAGTGTTGCACTGTGCTGCTGTTTATTCCCGAGTGTTGCACTGTACTGTTGTTTATTCCCGAGTGTTGCACTGTACTGCTGTTTATTCCCGAGTGTTGCACTGTACTGTTGTTTATTCCCGAGTGTTGCACTGTACTGTTGTTTATTCCCGAGTGTTGCACTGTACTGCTGTTTATTCCCGAGTGTTGCACTTTACTGCTGTTTATTCCCGAGTGTTTCACTGTACTGTTGTTTATTCCCGAGTGTTGCACTGTACTGCTGTTTATTCCCGAGTGTTGCACTGTACTGTTGTTTATTCCCGAGTGTTGCACTGTACTGTTGTTTATTCCCGAGTGTTGCACTGTACTGCTGTTTATTCCCGAGTGTTGCACTGTACTGCTGTTTATTCCCGAGTGTTGCAGTGTACTGTTGTTTATTCCCGAGTGTTGCACTGTACTGTTGTTTATTCCCGAGTGTTGCACTGTACTGCTGTTTATTCCCTAGAGTTGCAGGTACCTGATCACGGCGAGTTTCTCACGTTTGTCCATTTTCTAAGGATCACACACCACTGCGCATTTCTGACTTGTCACAGAAAAACAATTTGCTCAATTGACTTAAGTGTTTGTGGATTTAACTACATGACATCATGTAAAGTCCACAATTCTCAATTTGTCTACCATATGCCTCCGTGGTTGTTCAGGTGAGTAATCACCTTGCCTTTGCGTGTGTTTGTGATGAGTGCCAGGCTCACCCGTTACCTCACTTACATCACTATTTCATTTGTGGTTCATACACACATGGTCTTGCTCTAGTCGGAATCGTACTATGGACTCTGGTTTATGCAGAACTCCCTCACGGTTATGGAAAGTTTCCATATATTTAAAATGAGATCGGCATATCACGTGCCTCTGCGTGCGTATTAAGCAGTGTGTTACGAAATAAATGAAGAAGTTATGTCCTTAGTGTTAGCAGACCAGCGAAGACGTCAAACAATTGGACTGGATTCACTTGCTTCGATCATTGATTGAGACGATTCAACCCTCACATTTCTACAATTGTACATGTTTGTTTGTTTGTTGTTTAACGCCGACTCCAGCAATATTCCAGGTATATGGCGGCGGTCTGTGTAATTAATCGAGTCTGGACCAGACAATCCAGTGATTGATCCCAAGCAAGTGGGATACGATGACATGCATCAACCAAGTCAGCGAGCCTGACCACCTGATCCGGTTAGTCGCCTCTTACGACAAGCATAGTCTCCTTTTAGGGCAAGGTTGCTGAAGACCTATTGTACATGTAGGGTATTGTGTGACTTCAAACGAGTCAAAACAATGATTCTTGTTATCATTGTAAATGATAAATTCATTTTGTATGTAAATTTTTATTCTTATCAACCCTAAATTGTTAGATAGGCATTACTAACAAGAGTTTGACAGTAACGTGGCTATATCCCCCGCCCCCGTTGCAGAATTTATCACATAATTAAATCTAAACAAACCCTGACCTTATTTAACCGAGGTGAAAATTGTAAAACAAAAGAAGAGTTTGGAACCTAAGTTCATCTTGCTGCCATTGAAACGTAAAATATAAAAACTTCTAAAATTTCTTTATAGCAAAAGGCACCAGTTCAGCATGTACCTGACAAACCTGCAAAGTTTGATGAAAAAATATTGAACGGTTTATGAGTTATGTTCCGGAAACGAACCCTACCCTCACAGAACCTAAGTCCATCTTGTTGCCATGGAAACGTAAAAAAATAAAAATTCTAAAATTTCTAAATAGCAAAAGGCACCAGTTCAGCATGTACCTGACAAACCTGCAAAATTTGATGAAAAAATATTGAACGGTTTATGAGTTATGCTCCGGAAACGAAACGTGACGGACGGATAGACGTACGGGCGGACGTAAGGATGGACAGACGGACGGACGGACGGAGCCCGTTTCTATATCCCCGCCAAATTTGTTGGGCGGGGCATAATAAGTTGACGAATGACAAGGTAGACACAATTGTATTGATAACAACTTCTTAAAAAGCGACGTTTCAGTATAGATCCTTATAAATACTGTTGTCAAGCAAGGCTGAATGAGGGACATAGTACAGAATATATAGAGGCTATTTAATGTGTTTTTTCAAATACCACTTTTATCTCATCGAGTGAAGTGGGGAGAGTCTAATATTTTCACGAGTGACGCAGTTATAGAACCCCGAACATTTTAACTGAAACATTGTTGCTTGCTCTCATGAATTAAATTAGGAAAGTTCTGTTCTCGGAAAATTCAAGCGGGCGCTTCTCGCCTCGGCAGTACGTCTCGCTGTCGCCAGTTGTGCCTAATGTCTGGCGAAGCATGTCCGGCGCAAGAGTGATATTAACATTGCCATAGATGTTATTTCCAGACATCAGACACGTCAAACAGTTCCTGTGGTCAGTTGAAGAGAAGTTATGCACCTGCTGTTGAGACAGTCGGCATCTGACGTAAACGCAATGTTTTGATTCAGGAGAAAGTAGTTCCGGCACCTCGTTTATCACCAGTGACTGATATCTTGATCTATCGTCAGTGATAAATTCCCGTATTTCATTCATATGTATATAATATATATAGTAGGTGGAGGATTGACAGTAGAGGATTAACAGTAACATTAATAGCATACATGAGTGGGATAACATAGGTAGGTGTGACAACAAAGGGATAATACTGTCACAACATGATGGACTGATAACACACAGGTGGAAGCCAATAGGGACATGAAGCCAATTAAACAGGATAAGTGATTATTGCTTGATGAGTTGGTGATTGATGGCTTTTGGCGGCGAATGTGGACTGCTTCTGTTAGTATTCTTTTACTGAAATCATGGAGGTTGTTGGAGAGGAGTTGGACGTTGTCCGAGTTGATGTTGTGATTAGGACTGTTGCTGATATGGTCCGAGATGGCTGATTTACTATCGGATTTAATGATGGAGGTTTTGTGCTCTTTCATTCTGGTGTTGATTGGGCGGGATCACGTTGATGAAACATCTCACTGAGTGGAAACCTGGTCACACAAGTAACAAATATCGCGGGAAGGTACTGACGGCAGGTACTTGCTTCCTTGTTATAAGGGACGTCAGTCTGAATTTTCTATCTTAAAAGCGAGAATTTGAAGTTTCTATCTTAAAAGCGAGAATTTGAAGTTTCTATCTTAAAAGAGAGAATTTGAAGTTTCTATCTTAAATTTGAGTTCAAGTTGAGATCGGTCTTCAGGGAAAGTAACGGCAGATGAGGGTTGTCTTAGTCTTTGCCTCTGATCTCCACCACAGCGATGGCGCAGATCATCACCTTTCCGTCCTGATTCTTGATATTCACTTTGGCTTTGTACACCCCCTGGAACAGAACACGTTCCACTTTAACCAATCACAGATGTCAGTATCGAGTGGGCTTACGTTCTGGGTGAATCCATTTATCGCCAACGAAGTTCCAATGAATGAACACAATCTCGGAACGACTCCTATGCTACACTACAATGTGTAATATATGGCGGGGGTCAATTGTTAGTCAATTGTTCAATTGTTATTGAAGTGTTATTAAGTTCAATTGTTATTAAATTTTATGTCAGACAATTGTTATATCGACTTCAACCCTTTGTTTCCAGGTCAGCTGATCCTGACACTTTAAGTGGAGTGAGTGAGTGAGAGTATGGTTTTACGCTGCATTAAGCAATATTCCCGCAATATACCACGGCAGGGGAACCAGACATGGGCTTCACACAGTATACTCATGTGGGGAATCGAACCCGGGTCTTCGGCGTGACGAGCGAACGCTTTAACCACTCGGCTACCCGATCGCCCCACTTTAAGTGGACAACCAGGATAAAATCGTTTATACTCGCCCGTCGTTCATTATTCAAGTGGTTTCCTCAGACTAAAGGCAATGAAACCACGATCTAACAAGCATCATCTTTGGACATTGGCAGAAGAATCGAGACATGCAATGAGATGATGGGTTGTCCATATTAATGGTAAATGTGGTTTTAGGGTTCAATCATTGTTAAATGATAGAATTGTTCTTCAGCAACCATGCTTGTCGTAAGAGGCCACTGACGGGATCGGGTGGTCAGGCTCGCTGACTTGGTTGATGCATGTCATTGTATCTCGATTGTGATGATCATGATGTCAATCACTAATTGTCTGGTCCAGACTTGATTATTTACTCACTTCTGTCATATAGCTAGAACACTGATGAGTTAGGGCGTTAAACAACAATCTCACTCACTCACCCTAGAAGTTCTGTGTAGCAGCATGATTTGAATGACTGAGCTTTATAAGGGAATTCATCCCCTAATTAATATGACCGCAAACATGCTGATGCGACAATACGCCGCCTTCAGTAACAAATATACGTACATCATAACCTTTGAGGATGAGCAGGTTAGAGTAGGGGTAGCTTCCATGGATAGTCGCTGTAAAATCAAGAACTGAACATTATAGAATCACAAATGCATAGTAAATGCATTTAAATACTTAATGAAACATCAGGAGAAAGTCGCTAGTTGGGTAGCCTAGTGGGTATCGATTCGCACAGAAGATCTGGGTTCGTTTCCATACATGGGCACTGTGGTAGATGCCTTGTGGGCCCCGGTCGTGATATTTCTGAATATTACTATAATGTGTATCAATCAATCACTCGCCCATCCACAAACCCACACTCAATCACTCACTCTCACACTAATTTACCTACCCACCCTCATTCAATCACTCATTTACCCACCCACCCACCCTCATTCAATCACTCATTTACCCACCACCCTCATTCAATCACTCATTTACCCACCCACCCTCATTCAATCACTCATTTACCCACCCATCCTCATTCAATCACTCATTTACCCACCTGCCCTCATTCAATCACTCATTTACCCACCCACTCTCATTCAATCACTCATTTACCAACCATCCTCATTCAATCACTCATTTACCCACCCACCCTCATTCAATCACTCATTTACCCACCCATCCTCATTCAATCACTCATTTACCCACCTGCCCTCATTCAATCACTCATTTACCCACCCACTCTCATTCAATCACTCATTTACCAACCATCCTCATTCAATCACTCATTTACCCACCCACCCTCATTCAATCACTCATTTACCCACCCATCCTCATTCAATCACTCATTTACCCACCTGCCCTCATTCAATCACTCATTTACCCACCCACTCTCATTCAATCACTCATTTACCCACCTGTCCTCATTCAATCACTCATTTACCCACCCACCCTCATTCAATCACTCATTTACCCACCCATCCTCATTCAATCACTCATCTACCCACCTGCCCTCATTCAATCACTCATTTACCCACCTGCCCTCATTCAATCACTCATTTACCCACCTGCCCTCATTCAATCACTCATTTACCCACCCACCCTCATTCAATCACTCATTTACCCACCCATCCTCATTCAATCACTCATCTACCCACCTGCCCTCATTCAATCACTCATTTACCCACCCACCCACCCTCATTCAATCACTCATTTACCCACCCACCCTCATTCAATCGTTCATTTACCCACCATCCTCATTCAATCACTCATTTACCCACCCACCCTCATTCAATCACTCATTTACCCACCCACCTTCATTCAATCACTCATTTACCCACCCACCCTCATACAATCACTCATTTACCCACCATCCTCATTCAATCATTAATTTACCCACCACCCTCATTCAATCACTCATTTACCCACCCACCCTCATTCAATCTCTCATTTACCCACCCACCCTCATCCAATCACTCATTTACCCACCACCCTCATACAATCACTAATTCACCCACCCACCCTCATTCAATAACTCATTTACCAACCATCCTCATTCAATCACTCATTTACCCACCCACCCTCATTCAATCACTTTTTTACCCACCCATCCTCATTCAATCACTCATTTACCCACCCACCCTCATACAATCACTCATTTACCCACCCACCCTCATTCAATCACTAATTCACCCACCCACCCTCATTCAATCACTCATTTACCCACCCACCCTCATACAATCACTCATTTACCCACCCACCCTCATTCAATAACTCATTTACCAACCATCCTCATTCAATCACTCATTTACCCACCCACCCTCATTCAATCACTCATTTACCCACCCACCCTCATACAATCACTCATTTACCCACCCATCCTCATTCAATCACTCATTTACCCACCCAACCTCATACAATCACTCATTTACCCATCCATCCTCATTCAATCACTCATTTACCCACCCAACCTCATACAATCACTCATTTACCCACCCACCCTCATTCAATCACTTTTTTACCCACCCATCCTCATACAATCACTCATTTACCCACCCACCCTCATTCTATCACTTTTTTACCCACCCACCCTCATTCAATCACTCATTTACCCACCACCCTCATCCAATCACTCATTTACCCACCCACCCTCATACAATCACTAATTCACCCACCCACCCTCATTCAATAACTCATTTACCCACCCACCCTCATACAATCACTAATTCACCCACCCACCCTCATTCAATCACTCATTTACCCACCCATCCTCATTCAATCACTAATTCACCCACCCACCCTCATTCAATCACTAATTCACCCACCCACCCTCATTCAATCACTCATTTACCCACCCACCCTCATACAATCACTAATTCACCCACCCACCCTCATTCAATAACTCATTTACCAACCATCCTCATTCAATCACTCATTTACCCACCCACCCTCATTCAATCACTTTTTTACCCACCCATCCTCATTCAATCACTCATTTACCCACCATCCTCATTCAATCACTCATTTACCCACCCACCCTCATTCTATCACTTTTTTACCCACCCACCCTCATTCAAACATTAATTTACCCACCCACCCTCATTCATTTACCCACCCACCCTCATTCAATCACTCATTTACCCACCATCCTCATTCAATCACTCATTTACCCACCCCTGCTGCCTTCACACTTCGTGGTTTCAAAACCCAAACACAGGACCTCTGAAAGGCGCTCAATAACGTATGTATAGAGAGGATTACCGCCCTCTTGTAAAAGATACATATTCAAGATACATACGCATTTGATAAATTTAAACTAAGTTGATGACATTCATTAATATGCAAATAGTCATTTTTTTACAAAAGATTCGAAATTTAGAACTCTCATTTTGAGTAACGAAAAAAAGTGATATTAATGAATACTTACGTCCGGCCATGAAAGGGCAGTGGAAGTATTTTTTTATGTCCTTACAGGAGAGAGGGAATGTGTCGTCAAAGATAGGGTTTTTTATCTTGTTGAAGTACAGTGCCACGTCAGCTGTTCCCTGTTTGAAGTCGTGAGCTTAAACATAATGGGTATACAAACATGAATTAATGGGATGGTGCTGACAAACCTTGAAACAACATAAAAACGAACCTGGATACGAATATGAAGGCAGTTTCCTTTGCCCTGATACGTTACCAACGTCTGGCGTTAACCCTGCATGGAAATGATTGACATCAAATCACATGAACAAGAGTCTTACTTGGGCGTTGCGGATGGTACTTACGGACTTTATAGGTGTAGTTGACAACGATGCTGCCCTCGGGGTCGAGAATCTTGGGCTCCCACGACACAGAGAAATTAGCATCAGGTGGGCCTGGAATGTAACGGGATAGTGTCCTAGAATGAGTGAGTGAGTGAGATGGGTTTAAAGCCGCTTTTAACAGTATTCCAGTTATATCACGGTGTATCAGCTGAATGTGGGAGGAAAGCCCGAAGTGATGCAGGTCTCAGACGTTTACCACTTCGGTGAAACCCACGGGCACGGGTATGCTGCTGACAAACCTAGAAACATAATCGGGGCGAACCGGGATTCGAACTCATGATCGTAGGTTTCTGGCGTGCCCAAGAGACGCAACTCTGCACAGCGAATCGCGGCGCGTTAGACGACTGGGCCACCCGTGCCCCCCTGTCCTAGAGTGACTTGTTTGAATCAATACTGGACGTCTTCTGATCCCTAACCCTAGTCGTTTTTATACTCCTGAAACCTCTTTATCTTCCAGTACCCAACCCTGTTCGTGTTTATCCTCCTGAAACCTCTATGTCATCTTGTTCCTAACTTAGTCGTGTTTATCCCCCTGAAACCTCTATGTCATCTTGTTCCTTAGTTGTGTTTATCCTCCTGAAACCTCCATGTCATCTTGTTCCTAACTTAGTTGTGTTTATCCTCCTGAAACCTCTATGTCATCTTGTTCCTAACTTAGTCGTCTTTATCCCCCTGAAACCTCTATGTCATCTTGTTCCTTAGTTGTGTTTATCCTCCTGAAACCTCTATGTCATCTTGTTCCTAACTTAGTTGTGTTTATCCTCCTGAAACCTCTATGTCATCTTGTTCCTAACTTAGTCGTCTTTATCCCCCTGAAACCTCTATGTCATCTTGTTCCTTAGTTGTGTTTATCCTCCTGAAACCTCCATGTCATCTTGTTCCTAACTTAGTTGTGTTTATCCTCCTGAAACCTCTATGTCATCTTGTTCCTAACTTAGTCGTCTTTATCCCCCTGAAACCTCTATGTCATCTTGTTCCTTAGTTGTGTTTATCCTCCTGAAACCTCCATGTCATCTTGTTCCTAACTTAGTTGTGTTTATCCTCCTGAAACCTCTATGTCATCTTGTTCCTAACTTAGTCGTCTTTATCCCCCTGAAACCTCTATGTCATCTTGTTCCTTAGTTGTGTTTATCCTCCTGAAACCTCCATGTCATCTTGTTCCTAACTTAGTTGTGTTTATCCTCCTGAAACCTCTATGTCATCTTGTTCCTAACTTAGTCGTCTTTATCCCCCTGAAACCTCTATGTCATCTTGTTCCTTAGTTGTGTTTATCCTCCTGAAACCTCCATGTCATCTTGTTCCTAACTTAGTTGTGTTTATCCTCCTGAAACCTCTATGTCATCTTGTTCCTAACTTAGTCGTCTTTATCCCCCTGAAACCTCTATGTCATCTTGTTCCTTAGTTGTGTTTATCCTCCTGAAACCTCCATGTCATCTTGTTCCTAACTTAGTTGTGTTTATCCTCCTGAAACCTCTATGTCATCTTGTTCCTAACTTAGTCGTCTTTATCCCCCTGAAACCTCTATGTCATCTTGTTCCTTAGTTGTGTTTATCCTCCTGAAACCTCCATGTCATCTTGTTCCTAACTTAGTTGTGTTTATCCTCCTGAAACCTCTATGTCATCTTGTTCCTAACTTAGTCGTCTTTATCCCCCTGAAACCTCTATGTCATCTTGTTCCTTAGTTGTGTTTATCCTCCTGAAACCTCCATGTCATCTTGTTCCTAACTTAGTTGTGTTTATCCTCCTGAAACCTCCATGTCATCTTGTTCCTAACTTAGTTGTGTTTATCCTCCTGAAACCTCTATGTCATCTTGTTCCTTAGTTGTGTTTATCCTCCTGAAACCTCTATGTCATCTTGTTCCTAACTTAGTTGTGTTTATCCTCCTGAAACCTCTATGTCATCTTGTTCCTAACTTAGTCGTGTTTATCCCCCTGAAACCTCTATGTCATCTTGTTCCTAACTTAGTTGTGTTTATCCTCCTGAAACCTCTATGTCATCTTGTTCCTAACTTAGTCGTGTTTATCCCCCTGAAACCTCTATGTCATCTTGTTCCTAACTTAGTCGTGTTTATCCCCCTGAAACCTCTATGTCATCTTGTTCCTAACTTAGTTGTGTTTATCCCCCTGAAACCTCTATGTCATCTTGTTCCTAACTTAGTCGTGTTTATCCCCCTGAAACCTCTATGTCATCTTGTTCCTAACTTAGTTGTGTTTATCCTCCTGAAACCTCTATGTCATCTTGTTCCTAACTTAGTCGTGTTTATCCTCCTGAAACCTCTATGTCATCTTGTTCCTTAGTTGTGTTTATCCTCCTGAAACCTCCATGTCATCTTGTTCCTAACTTAGTCGTCTTTATCCTCCTGAAACCTCTATGTCATCTTGTTCCTTAGTTGTGTTTATCCTCCTGAAACCTCCATGTCATCTTGTTCCTAACTTAGTCGTGTTTATCCCCCTGAAACCTCTATGTCATCTTGTTCCTAACTTAGTCGTGTTTATCCTCCTGAAACCTCTATGTCATCTTGTTCCTAACTTAGTCGTGTTTATCCCCCTGAAACCTCTATGTCATCTTGTTCCTAACTTAGTTGTGTTTATCCTCCTGAAACCTTAAAGCTTGCAGTATCTTCTTTAAAAAATTTATTTTCATATCTGCCAGTCTCAACGACAAGTTTGAAATTGCAACAGCTAAATCTAGAATAGAAAGTTCTCAAATGTTGAGAGTGAGTGAGTGAGTGAGTATGGTTTTACGCCGTTTTAAGCAATATTCCAGCAACATCACGGCGGGGGACACCAGAGTGAGTGAGTGAGTGAGTATGGTTTTACGCCGTTTTTAGCAATATTCCAGCAATATCACGGCGGGGGTCACCAGAAATGGGCTTCACACATTGTACCCATGTCGGGAATCGAACCCGGGTCTTCGGCGTGACGAGCGAACGCTTTAACCACTAGGCTACCCGACCGCCCCGGGGGACACCAGAAGTGGGCTTCACACATTGAGAAAGATCACCTATGCTTCAATACTTTTAAATATATAAAGGTCGGAGCTTTGCTCCAGAGTAACTTACGGGTGAATGCAAGTCCCAGGTACTTATATAAAGATACTGATTCTATAGGTGCACCATCAAAAAGCCATTTTTCATACGACCTTAAGGGACGACCATTTCTAAACACAACAATCTTAGTTTTATTCAGATTTACTTTCATGCCAGTATGGACTTTGCTGAGACATCTTCAGCAAACAGTAGGGAGCACAGATCATTCATAGACGGGGTAACAGTGATACCTTGCCCACCCTATCTTAGGGGAGATAACTTGTTTATTGATATAATAAATACTTGTGGACTTAAAACACATCCTTGACGGGTGCCAATGTTAAACGTAAAACACTTAGATATACCTTTGGGGGTTCTAACATAAGCAGATACATTATTATGCATTGATGCGACTGTATTCAAACATTTACCCTCAATACCAGCTTCACACAAAGAGTGCAGGAGAATATCAAGTCTTCGAGTGTCAAATGCCGTGGAAAAGTCAAAGAAGAGGCAGTAAAATCTGACTTTTCTTACAAATGTATTTTTTAGCCACAGCTTGTAATGAAAACATAGGGGAGTAATGAGCCCTTAAAGGACACCGGCTTGTTGTCCATTAATCATATTATGGTTGGTTGATTAATTTCTCCAGTGGGTCGTTCTGTAGAAGGAAGCAAATCATCATCAATATCGGAGGGGGGGGGGGGGGGGGGGGGGATGTTGACTGGTTCCACAGACAGGAGTGACATGAAGTAATCCATCCACTGCTGACGAGATACTGACTGTGAGATGACACGACACATATTACACTGTTGAAGTGTTCTCCAGAATAGTTTAGAGTCCTTACTAGCTGTTACTATTTTAGGATGAGATTGCCACTATTTCAGGATGGGGTTGCAACTATATTAGGATTAGGTTACCACTATTTCAGGATGAGGTTGCCACTATATTAGGATGAGGTTGCCACTATATTAGGATGAGGTTGCCACTATTTCAGGATGGGGTTGCCACTATTTTAGGATGAGGTTGCCACTATTTCAGGATGAGGTTGCCACTATATTAGGATGAGGTTGCCACTATATTAGGATGAGATTGCCACTATATTAAGATAAGGTTGCCACTATATTAGGATGAGGTTGCCACTATTTTAGGATGAGGTTGCCACTGTTTTAGGATAAGGTTGCTGCTATTTTAGGATAAGTTTTCCACTATTTTAGGATGAGGTTGCCACTATATTAGGATAAGATTGCTAGTATTTTAGGAATAGATTGCCACTATATTAGGATGAGGTTGCCACTATATTAGGATGAGGTTGCCACTATATTAGGATGAGGTTGTCACTATGTTAGGTTGAGGTTGCCTCCATATTAGGATGAGGTTGCCAGTTGCCACTATATTAGGATGAGGTTGCCACTATATAAGGATAAGGTTGTCACTATATTAGGATCAGGTTGCCACTATATTAGGATCAGGTTGCCACGATATTAGGATCAGGTTGTCACTATATTAGGTTGAGGTTGCCACTATATTAGGATGAGGTTGCCAGTTGCCACTATATTAGGATGAATTTGCCACTATATTAGGTTGAGGTTGCCAGTTGCCACTATATTAGGATGAGGTTGCCACTATATTAGGATGAGGTTGCCAGTTGCCACTATATTAGGATGAGGTTGCCACTATATTAGGATCAGGTTGCCAGTTGCCACTATATTAGGTTGCGGTTGCCACTATATTAGGATGAGGTTGCCACTATATTAGGATGAGGTTGCCACTATATTAGTATGAGGTTGCCACTATATAAGGATAAGGTTGCCACTATATTAGGATGAGGTTGCCACTATATTAGGATGAGGTTGCCACTATATTAGGATAAGGTTGCCACTATATAAGGATGAGGTTGCCACTATATTAGGATGAGGTTGCCACTATATTAGGATGAGGTTGCCACTATATTAGTATGAGGTTGCCACTATATTAGGATGAGGTTGCCACTATATTAGGATGAGGTTGCCAGTTGCCACTATATCAGGTTGAGGTGGCCACTATGTAATCCAGGGCACTTATTATGTGCAGCACATGTGAAGCGACCGGACTTATCAGGCATGCACCTCATGCAACCTACGACTGAGTGTATGGATACCAAGGCTTACAATGCCATGCTAGTCAATCGTGGACGTCACCACATCCGTTGTGAGTGACATGGCAGTGTCATATCCTCCGATCAGCCTTAAGCACTGTCTTCAATAACTAGGACAGGCTTCAAATCACGATGTTGATTTTGCTTCATGATCAAATGTAAAGATGGAGATGAATGGATAATCAAAAATCAAGCTAAGTTGTATTTATTTGAACACAAAATCTATACCGTCACATGCATGCAAAAGAATGCGCATACGCAAAGGCACTCACACGCGCACGCGCACACGCATCCGTATATCACCCATCGATCTTACCGCAGCTCTGCACATGGCCGGCATCAGTGACCTGTGTCCTGACGTCACGGCCATTGAACAAGCCGTAGAACGCGTTCCGAACAGCCTCCTTCAGTAACAGGTTGCCTTGCGCCGACGTCAGGAACGCAAGGAAAAACACCAACGTCAGCGTGATCAGCGACTTCATCTGCAAAAATAAATGCTAACAGATAAGAATCATCAGGGGAATTAATGGCGTGCCCTATGTTCTTTGGCGTTCGATATATATATACTCTGCAAAACACCCTGCAAAAGTGATTTTAAATGTATATGTTATATATCATATAAATAAACAACAGATGGTAATCGATTGTTCAAAATTGACACGCAACATTGTCTTGGACCCAGGTTCTATATGGAGCACGTGGATCAGTAGATTTTCAGGGTGAAGGTCATCGGCTCTCAATATCTTGTATGGCCACCAGGGTCCGAAACTGGCTGGCATCGTCGTCCCATGGAAGCAATCAGATCCCGAATTGTGGCCTGGGGAATGTTCACCCACTGTGCCTGCTTGTGCCAACTGTCGTAGGTTCTGTGGTTGTTGCTGACTTGCTCGCAGTCGTTGATCCAGTACATCCCATAAACGTTCGCTGGGTTTAAATCTGGAGACCCGGAGAGTCATGGCAGGACCTGGATATTGTGAATCCTGAAAAAGGCTGTTGTCAGTCTTGTCGTGTGAGGTCGGGCGTTGTCTCGTTGGAAAATGACGTTCGTTTGTTGCATAATGGGAAGGACATGTAGGCTAAGAATATCATCCGTGTAACGTTGTGCCGTTAAATTCCCCAGAACTTGCACCAAGTCTGTTCTACCATTGTAGGAGATGGCTACCCACATAATCACACTACCACCACCAAATTTGTCCACTTCATGTATGCAGTTTCGTGCCTAACGTTCCCTGCGACGCCTGTAAACGCGACATCTACCATCCGCATAGCGAAGTATAAAACATGACTCGTCACGAAACCAAACTTGTCTCCATCGCAGTTGTGGCCACACTCTCTGACCTTGACACCACTGACGTCTAAAACGACGATGCAGGTCTGTCAAAATGACACCTCGAACTGATCGTCTTGCGCCGTAGCGGTTCTTCCACATAAGTGACTTAGCTGTATGAATCTGTCCCGTTCTTCTAGTAGTGATACGTGGTCGACCGGATCTGGGAAGGTCACGTGTTGCCCCGTGTGTCTGATAAATGTTCCACAGTCTTGTAATGGTGTTTGGTGCTACGCTGAAAAAACTGGCTACAGCTGAAGATGATTCTCCTGTTTGCAGTCGGCCGATGGCGTTGTTGCGTTGGGCTTCCGTCAGTCGTGGCATGTCTTCGCTGTTCCCTGGGTGTACGATTGTGATGACATGCAAATGAAAACCCAACGTTTTTATAGCCCAACAAGTGATGTTGCACGTGCATGTCATGTTGGTGTGTTTCGGCGCCAGGCTCTCACGTGGTTTTTGTTTTTTTGCAATGTTTCCATCTTTTCACCAAATGTCTGCAGTACCCCATTCATCCCAGACAAATCAACCCCAATCCATGCAAAATCACCAAATCATTTTTGGTGGTTTTTTTTATGGATGTCGGTAACACTGTCAGATATTTACGATTTTAGTACTTTTGCGGGATTATTTTGAGAGTATAGATGTATAGAGTATAGATTATGTTAATTGTGGTTTATTATCATAACTTTCCATCGTAACTGTTTTTTGTTTTGTTTTTATATGTTTTGTAAATATTTGTTCATCGTCTTGCATTTTAACATGACAGGAAATCTACATAAGAAGTTACAATAAAAGGGCTTATCGTTCTCCAACTTGTCCATCTATTTTAAGGTGGACCGAATGCTTGGCTTGTACATCGTCTCTCCAGTACAGGTCCTACAAACTAAACAATCGGCACAAGGATATAGTTCCCTGAACTGTGGACCAGGTCGTCAACCCATGTAATCTGCGCCTTATTAGCTCTATCATATACCCTCGCAGTCATGTCCGTGTCGAAACGCATCCTGGTAACGTAAGACAAGATAACAGTCTGGGTGTTGTTGTACGCCGCAGACAGCAATGTTCCCGCTGTATCACGACTGACTGTACTGACAGCGTCACGCCTTGACCGTGCAGACCGGCGGGCGACAGCACGAGCACCTGTCCACATGGGCTCAACTGGGTCACACGGTGCGGCTCATCAATCGGCAGCTGGAAGATGTGGTTCTGGGGATGTGGCCCGGAATCACCAGGAAGCAAGACAAGCTTCAACAACACATATCAAACACATAAACCTGCCTTACATGTTGAAGCCCCATGAAGATCCGGGGTAGAGTAGGTCTTTAGCAACCCATGCTTGCCGAGAAATGTGACTATACTTGTCGTAAGAGGAGACTAACGGGATCGGGAGGTCAGGCTCGCTGACTTGATTGACGCATGACTTCGTGTCCAAGTGTGTGGAGTTGATTACCAACCAACACTCCACTATACCCAGATTGACATAGCTGAGCGTTGAAGGGTGATAAACTTCGACTAAACGCAGTAGCCCAGTCTTTGTAGAAACTGATCATTATGTGTACTGGAAGCTTGTGGTTATATTGGAATGTCATCGTACAATAGGGTAACACATCACTGCTGACATATACAGTTTATAACCTGGAAGTGTATCAGCGTAAGTACGGTAATACTGTGACAACAAAACGACTAATTTACTTCCTTCTCTGAATATGTGTACATGACACAGAATGAATACCGGGTGTGTGAGTCATAGCGAGCCATACATACCCTTACCCTATCCCCATAAATGTACCCTTTACCATACATTACCCCTTACCCTTATCCCAACAACAACAATATACCCCTGGAGCCGTTGAGGCAAGAACCACATGTAACCCTAGTAACGGCCCCCAGGTCACACCCTTTACACTATGATCACGTGACAGGGTGTGGGTAGCCGCTGGAACAGTGATGGGTGTGATTACATCTCGGGTGGCGTGAGATCATTCCGTGTATAACTCTCAGTATACTAAACACGGCCAAATAGGACCCGTTATGTCTCGACTTGTACCCATGTAATGGCGTGTCCTTACCGTGGTAGGTGGTGTCGTGCAGGGCGCCCGTCCAGAAGTGATCTAGCTGCCTGTGTGCGTCAAGTGGTATGCGAGCTTATGCAGGAAGTAGATGCAAATTCTGGGTTTCCCCATTTCAACATACTTCCTGGTTGGAATGTCATGTGATATGCGATAGACTGGGGTCTTTTGTAAATCGTTGTCAGTCGGGTGTTGTGGGGACAAAGGCATGGGTGAACACTGGCATTGCATTGGGGGACGCGTTAAGATCCGGGCTAGAATAGGGGTGTGTTTCTCAGTCTGGTAGACCTCCATTCACTGCTGTGTTATATGTCCGTGTCTTCATTTGGAACACAAAAAGAACAAGTGACCAACTATATATATTAAGCTCCACTTGATTGTATGGGGGGGGGGGGGGGGGGGCGGGTGGCCCAGTCGCCCAGTCGCCTAAGGCTCTCTTGAAAGACATGTCGATTCGGGGAACTGACTAAACCTACTACAATAAACCTGTTCGAAGGCCACGTCAATTTTCGAAAACTAAAAACTCGACCAAATGACCAAATCTGCTAATGATATTATTTATCATATAAGGGTAAGACAAAGCCAACGGTCAAGTTGAAAACGATATCCATTGGGGGCATGTACGGATAAATATGCAAATACAGAAGGTCAGGTAGGTTGGTTACTGCTTTCAGTGTTTACAAACAAGTATGGCGGAGGCTATGTCTGTCGACGATCGGGTGCCTGGACAAAATATTTTACTAGAATAATTGTTATAATCATCAAATAATGGTCTATACCAAAAATTGGTGTTCAAAAGGTGCGAAGCTAAGGCCTTTCATAAGTGTTGATAATCTTGGAGATCAATTCCCGTACTTGAGTTTGTTGGCTGTTTAAATCTGGGATTTGGCCAATAAGGTAAAGCAAACGTGGCAAATGTGACATTTCAGACATTTGTTTGCCCTTTATCAACTCTCGCTAAGGGAAGAATACTGATAGTCGCGATAGGTGATCAAAGACAAACTTCCTATGTTATCTGCTGGCAATTGTCTTTTTTCCTATACGGTCAATTACACCACTGTCTAAAAACAAGTTTTATTTGGAACTTTGTGGTAGGTGGTTGATTGTTGTCACTGTCCGAAGGAGTAATCACTGACACTGTGACGTCATATATTAATGCGCACATTCAAGGAAAACTTACAATGTTTAGATACTGTTTTTGAGAGATGACATTATTTATTTTGATGATGGTGAATAACATTGATTCAGGAAAGTTAATCCTGTGTGTGTTTTTTGGGAATTTAAATATCCTGTTTAAACATTGTATTTAGCGAGTTTTCCTCATACAAAGTTAGACGCAATAATCAAACATTACAAGGTCATGTGGTCAGGATGAAACGGCGCAGAAGAAAGACATGAGAATTTGATACAAATTTGTAGACTTCCACCAATTTAAAGACAGGACATATTCTCCAATCAGAAGAATATACCAGAACTAGTAAAGACGGCTAGGTGGCATTGTCGGTGAGGATTGCTACGTAACACATACCTTTATAGGAACAGGCGTCTTCTGTAGATGAGATATACCCTGTATAGGAACAGGGGTCTTCTGTAGATGAAATATACCCTGTATAGGAACAGGCGTCTTTTGTAGATGCCATATACCCTGTACATGAACAAGCCTCTTCTGTAGATGACATACCCCCTGTATAGGAATAGGCGTCTTCTGTACATGAAATATACCCTGTATAGGAACAGTTGTATTTTGGAGATGACATAAGCCCGGTGCATGAACAAGCGTCTTCTGTAGATGACATATCCCCTGCACGTGAACAGGCCTCTTCTGTAGATGACATATTCCCTGTACATGAACAAGCGTCTTCTGTAGATGACATATCCCCTGCACGTGAACAGGCCTCTTCTGTAGATGACATATTCCCTGTACATGAACAAGCGTCTTCTGTAGATGACATATCCCCTGCACGTGAACAGGCCTCTTCTGTAGATGACATATTCCCTGTACATGAACAAGGGTCTTCTGTAGATGGCATATCCCCTGCACGTGAACAGGCCTCTTCTGTAGATGACATATCCCCTGTACATGAACAGGCCTCTTCTGTAGATGACATATCCCCTGTACATGAACAGGCCTCTTCTGTAGATGACATATTCCCTGTACATGAACAAGCGTCTTCTGTAGATGACATATCCCCTGCACGTGAACAGGCCTCTTCTGTAGATGACATGTTCCCTGTTAGTGAACAGGCCTCTTCTGTAGATGACATATCCCCTGCACGTGAACAGGCCTCTTCTGTAGATGACATATCCCCTGCACGTGAACAGGCCTCTTCTGTAGATGACATATTCCCTGTATATGAACAAGCGTCTTCCGCACATGAACAAGCGTCTTCTGTAGATGACGTATTCCCTGTACATGAACAGGCGTCTTCTGTAGATGACGTATTCCCTGTTAGTGAACAAGCGTCTTCTGTAGATGACATATTCCCTGTTAGTGAACAAGCGTCTTCTGTAGATGACATATTCCCTGTACATGAACAAGCCTCTTCTGTAGATGACATATTCCCTGTACATGAACAGGCGTCTTCTGTAGATGACGTATTCCCTGTTAGTGAACAAGCGTCTTCTGTAGATGGCATATTCCCTGTACATGAACAGGCGTCTTCTGTAGATGACATATTCCCTGTACATGAACAAGCGTCTTCTGTAGATGACATGTTCCCTGTAAGTGAACAAGCGTCTTCTGTAGATGACATATTCCCTGTACATGAACAGGCGTCTTCTGTAGATGACATATTCCCTGTACATGAACAAGCGTCTTCTGTAGATGACATATTCCCTGTACATGAACAAGCGTCTTCTGTAGATGACATGTTCCCTGTAAGCGAACAAGCGTCTTCTGTAGATGACATATTCCCTGTTAGTGTACACACGTCTTCTGTAGATGACATATTCCCTGTTCATGAACGTGCAAACTGTGAATCACGACCTTAAAATCGAGATGTCTTTATGAATATAATTTGAAAGATGCATTATTTATTTTGAATGAACTTAACATGAAGCACCGTTAGTTTTATTCCGTTAGTATATACACACACAAATGATGATGACACTTAATCAGGTGTAGTGTTGGGGATGCGGTTCTCCTTGAACACACGTATAACCCAACTGCAGACAAAGTACATTATATGCAATTAAAATTGGAATAGTATGTACCGGAACAAGAGTGTTTTAGACTTGACTGAACGCTGCTTAGTGTTGAAGATTCCTTGATGGTGAGAGGCAGATTGTCCCGAAAAGAAGCTGGAGGAAACAACATTTGTGGATGAACGTATTTAATCTGACTGCTGGTGTGATGAGCAATGGGATTCTGGCTGATCTGAGGCATTCAACTGGTACATATGCTCTCGTCAAACTTCTATGTATGATGGAGCTGACCCTGTGAGACATCGATAGGTGATGATCAGGATCTTACAGTCGATCCTTGCTGGGGCGGGTTAACCGGTTAACATACAGTAACTGTAGACGAGGCAAAAACGCGACACAGCATGACTTTGGAAAAAAGTCGCTTTGTCGCCCTTTGGTGAAAAAAAACCCCTCTGAATTTCACTGTCCACTCAGACACCAACATGTTACTAGACTTTACTAACCAGTTAGTAACTGTTTGCTAGTTAGACTACTATATAAGTAAATTTACTAGAGAGTTTGTAGAGACTACTATGCATCTCTCAAAGAAGTAAGTCGTTCATTATACTAAAGTAATAGTTAACTAAATTTCTCATAACTACAATTGTATATTTACTAAGCTTGTAGTAAATTTTACTAGATTTTAATAAAAGCTCGTTCCTGCGTTCCCTGTTGACAGCTGATGAATACAATTTGTGAAAAACAAGTGAATAGCAAATGTCATATACAACACAGGTGAAAGATAACATAAAATGCTTTGCCGTGGCGTTTTAAGTTTTGATACACAATACTACCACAAGTAATTGACGGGTAAATATAATATACAAATCTTGTTTTACACTGGCAAACTTAATAAACCTCCCTTTTTCATTGAGTACGTGCTATAAGCTCCATAATTTTCTTTGTCATCAAAAAGACCATTACCAACGTTAAAAAAACAATAACCTGCCTGTTGCCTCAAAATGGCGAGGTGACTCTGATCAAGGCGGAAGTAAGCAATATCTTGGCGCCGAACCTGAAACTGCAGTGTGCAATCTCCGGGCAGTATAGTATAGTCTTCATGATGTCTTCCCTTCAGTGTCTGTACTCCAGGTCTTCATGATGACTTCCCTTCAGTGTCTGTACTCCAGGTCTTCATGATGTCTTCACTTCAGTGTCTGTACTCCAGGTCTTCATGATGACTTCACTTCAGTGTCTGTACTCCAGGTCTTCATGATGTCTTCACTTCAGTGTCTGTACTCCAGGTCTTCATGATGTCTTCACTTCAGTGTCTGTACTCCAGGTCTTCATGATATCTCCCCTTCATTGTCTGTACTCTAGGTCTTCATGATGACTTCCCTTCAGTGTCTGTACTCTAGGTCTTCATGATGACTTCCCTTCAGTGTCTGTACTCTAGGTCTTCATGATGTCTTTCCTTCCTTGTCTGTACTCCAGGTCTTCATGACACCTTCCCTCCATTGTCTGTACTCCAGGTCTTCATGATATCTTCCCTCCATTGTCTTCATGATATCTTCGCTCCATTGTCTGTACTCTAGGTCTTCATGATGACTTCCCTTCATTGTCTGTACTCCAGGTCTTCATGATGTCTTCCCTTCAGTGTCTGTACTCCAGGTCTTCATGATGACTTCCCTTCATTGTCTGTACTCCAGGTCTTCATGATGACTTCCCTTCAGTGTCTGTACTCCAGGTCTTCATGATGTCTTCCATTCATTGTCTGTACTCCAGGTCTTCATGATGTCTTTCCTTAATTATCTGTACTCCAGGTCTTCGAAGACTATTGATGTTATGTTTGAGAATATATGTAACATAGTTAAAGGCGATTATCGATCATTTGGTTATTCGTGTCGGCAATCTACTCTAAACACCATGTTCAACCGATGCCACATCACTGCACTGGACAGAGGCACGCCGTCAGGTATAGCAGCACCACACGCCCACCACAACGATCTTCTGAGAACAAAATCCAGTCTGGGGGAACATGATCCACGGCACACAATAACAGGCTCGCAACTAATTTTTTAGGCTGATTGTAACTACAGTAAACTACGGTTATAACGGTTATAACGAACTTACGGATATTAGGAACTTACTTTTTGGTCCAGACTAGTTGCTGTAGTTATGCTGTATATATGCTTATAACGAACTACGGTTATAACGAACTAAAATTAGTAGTCCCTTTGAGTTCGTTATAACCGTACTTTACTTTGTATAAGCAAAACCAATTTTCGGAAGGACGGCTCGAGGGGGTTGGGGTCATGCTCCCCGAGAACTTAAAGAAAATAGATGCTCTTAAACGCTATTTCCTGCATTTTGAAACCGTTTATGTTAGATTGTATTTGTAACAAATATTGGTTATCTATTTTTCATAACTTGTGTTATTAGTGTTATATATATACGTGTTTCACCAACACATTTTGGACTTTCATTCAAGCAACATCTATGATTACAAAAGAAAATTGAACATTAAAATCAATCGATAATATTACTTGATGTGTTATGTATGACATGTTCAGTCGTAGTAAATGATGATGGTTATTATTCATATTTTAACACGAGCCGACCCATCATCACAATGAAACTACTTGGGAGAGCGCGGTTTGCTTGCGTCACACACCATCTACCACTGACATCCTAATAAGCGTGAAGATTCCGATTTACAAGTTAGACAGTACATAAAATTTAAATTAATAATTTACTGCATAGATGGTTAATTCAGGTTTACTTATTTCAAAAGTTGAGCTTTTTTTAGATAATAAGATAATTCCTAAAAAAATAAATTCTATTAAGTTGACCAACAGCTATAATATGATAGTAATGTGTTTTTATTTATTCAAAAATGAAATGGTAATATTTTACATATGGATGTCCTGTGCAGTTAGTGATATGTGGCTTTGCAGGGTTTGAGGGATTATTTTCAAACGGGATGTCTTCGTTGGTATCTTCCTGTACATATTAGCGCCAAAAGAGATTACAATGCCACAAGCAGAAGACGCCATTTTTTGAAAATAGAATAGTCTTCGAGTAAGTTATGGCTCTATATTTCTCTAAAACAATTTGGCTAAAATAATCTACTACACATCGAAAAACACCTCGTTGTTTCAGATATAACACAGCCATGTGAAATATATTGGAGCTCTTACGGTTATGAAATATTCTCCGAGAATGTAATGGATTATAATTGGGTAAAACAATTTGGGTTAAATATTATCATCACTAATACAATTTCCATAAAAATTACGTGTCTCAGTGTCGACTCGAGTAATCCATGGAGATAATAGATGACACTCCACTGACTTCTTTGATAGGCATTTAGAAGTTGGAGTACTAAGTAAGGATAAGAATTTATGGATGAACAACATCTTTATTACAATTAGGGGCGACGTTTCGGTGTATTAAGGTTCTAACACCGTTATCAAGCTAGTGAATTTTGTTTACAGTGATCAATACCAAACAATATTTCAATTGAAAAATATACCATAAAATAGATCACATTTTAAAGATGTGACCACAGTGAAGAGAAATATTTTGGAGTATTTAAATAGATACCGCCGGTAGTACACCCACTGAAACCTTCGAAGCGTCAGCCGCCATTTGTCAGTCAGCAACAACCACGCCCACTTGCCTCTGAACCCGGAAGTGAAAACTGTGCGGCGTGCCGGGTCACGAATGGTCGAGTCAGTATACGTCCCTTTCCCAGACCAGGCCTCAGCGCTACTTTTATCGAGTGGTATACATCTTGCAAGGGACGCGACTCTTCCCATTAATTACTTGCGCTCAGTGCTACTGTCATGGCGGATCATTTGTTTTCTGTCGAAGGTCGGCTTGTTGTTATAATAACGTACAGATCGCTTACTATAACTGCCAGGAAGTCTCTTAGGTGGGTTATGGTCGGTTTTATTGTGGTTGTGTTAACAGTGCGAATGCAAAAATTTGTTTGCCACCAAGTATGATTAAAATCGATATGGCTCAAGACATATCTTTTAGCATATTATGTTATCCACGCGTGCCTCTTAGATCCTTTGGGTTAGTTGTGTCAGATTTGTTTATTTGTTGTTGTTTAACGAAGCACTCACCAATATTTCAACTAAATGACGGCGGTCTGTAAATAATCGAGTTGGATCATGTATTGTCGTTTTAGCCATTAACAATAAGCGGCACTGAACTTTTCAACCAAACCTTGTGAAATCATTTCATACCACCCGTTATTATTTTTTGTGTATCATGCACAATTTTAGACAAAAGGACGTGTTGAAAGTCTCTATGTTCTAACAATCATATGTTGAGTTTGTGTTCTGTTTCCAAAATAGAAAACACTACCATTTAACACTGCAATTAAATCCAATCTGACATTTTGTTACCTACTCTTGAGACTTGCAGTGGGTACCCGGGTAATAGGGGATCGGCTAACCGGGTAGTAAATTTGAACTCGTCCAAGCCCTACTGCAAATATATCTCAAATTAAATGCCTTAATAACTGCAAACTGTGAAAAGTTTTATTGTGGTATGGTACTTAGTTTTAAGGCTTAATTTCATTTCATCTGTGCTTTAAACTTAAATTTATAAATAAAGCGTGTGTGACAGTGTTAATGCACTTTTTACACTTCCAAATACAAGGAATAAAATCTGGTATTCAAGTTTCAGTGAATGTTACTTTTGTTTGAAATACAGTCAAACTCAATTGGGTTTCTGTCACTTGCAGAACTTCAACAATGGATCATAACAAGCATGACAAATTTTACAGAACATCCTTAATATCAGAACTCGGGTATTTATCATATCTAGCTTGTGACAATTTTAACATGATATTCTCGTTTCATATTTGTCAACTGAATAATGTGTTATAGTTCACAAGAAAATTAAGTTAGCCAGTCAGGCAACCTTAATGTTATTTTCATGAGCCCTACTTGAAATTAATGGTTTCTTTACCATAAAAGGTCGGGGATTTAATCTTTCCGAGGACATTTTCTAGCGTGACTTATAACTTGAAAACTACAGCATAGATTCTCCTCAAACTTTGTGTATCAATAGGACAGGTGCTGTGTGAGGTTCGATTTCAATTTTTGGATTTTCTGAAAAAATACAACTGTTTTTCATTGGGTTACTTATATTTTTTCTACTTAAACATTTTAAGCACTGCATGCATTCTTTTGAATTTTAGGGAACAGTTACCATACTAAAATAGAGGAGGTGCAGTGCAAAGTTTGATAAGTGGAATATCTCAGAAAATATACCGGTATCTTGTTTCATGTTTTGAACTTAGAAATATTTTTATACCCCTGACCTAAAAGCTTCAAAAGGGCAGCGCATCATATTTAGGACATAAACATACTGTGTTTTCAATGTAGAGCTAGGTTACCTGTAGATTTAACCATGCTAAATTGAATTTGGAACCAAAAGGGCAGCATGAGGTTTCAAATATTAAATCTCCATTCTACCACGACTAAATGAAAATGACTAAACTCTTTTGTATTACAAAAATATATTGAGTGAAGTGTCGTGGGTTGAGTCCAGTATTTTGAGTGGGTTGTTGATCTGAATTTACGGAATCCCTGACAACAGCCTGTAAACACAATATGGTGCTCTATATGTCCAGCAGTTCCTTTACACTGTAATACTTCACACAAACTTATCATACCCGTGAAGACCCCCCGGGGTAGATTAGGTCTTCAACAACCTATTCTTGTCACTGATATCATGAGCATCAATCCACACAATTGGGATCGATGACATGCTTCAACCAAGTCAGCGAGCCTGACCACCCGATCCCATTGGTCGCCTCTTATGACAAGCATAGTCGTCTTTTAGGGCAAGAATGGGTTGCCCAAGACCTATTCTACCCTGGATAATCACGGGTCAATCATGTCATATTGCTCACTGTGATGCAAAACATATCCAACGTCGTACAAAAGTGCCAAAATACATTCTCTTTGCAGATTTCTGTCATGTTCTCTGCATGAAAATATTTGCCACACGTCCTTTGAATCATCGTACAACCGCATCGTTTATGACTCCTACTAGAACGTTTAAAAATTATTATATAAAAGAAACATCCCTGTGTGTTTTCCAATATAAATTACAGAGGAGACGAACACTGGTCGCGAAAAAGGGACAACTACAGACTTTTCATATTGCTTGGATATAGCCCGTGGGTAAATAATGGTCGCTACCCCCACAACTGTCGTAAGATATTTATTATTTTTACTATGTATGACTCCTACTGGACCTTCTACACATTATTATATAAAATAAACATCCCTGTGCGTTTTCCAATAACAATTAAATGGGAGACGAACACTGGTTGCGGGAAGGGACAACTACAGACTTTTCATATTGCTTGGATATAGCGCGTGGGTAAATAGTGGTCACTACCTCCACAGATGTTGTAATATATATATTAATTTTACTATGCATGACCCCTACTGGTCACTCTACACATTATTATATCAAAGAAACATCCCTGTGCGTTTTCCAATATCAATTAACTGGTCGCGGAAAGGGACATCTACAGACTTTTCATATTGCTTGGATATAGCCCGTGGGTAAATAGTGGTCACTACCTGCACAACTGTTGAAATATAATGATTATTTTTACTGTTTATGACTCCTACTGGTCAGTATACACATTTTTATATAAAAGAAACATCGCTTTGTGTTTTCCAATATCAATTAAAGGGAAGACGAACACTGGTCGCGGAAAGGGACATCTACAGACTTTTCATATTGCTTGGATATAGCGCGTGGGTAAATAGTGGTTACTACCTCCACAGATCTTGTAATATATATATATTAGTTTTACTATGCATGACTCCTACTGGTCACTCTACACATTAGTATATCAAAGAAACATCCCTGTGCGTTTTCCAATATCAATTAAATGGGACACGAACACTGGTCGCGGAAAGGGACAACTACAGACTTTTCATATTGCTTGGATATAGCGCGTGGGTAAAAAGTGGTCACTACCTGCACAACTGTTGAAATATAATGATTATTTTTACTGTTTATGACTCCTACTGGACAGTATACAAATTATTATAGAAAAGAAACATCCTTGTGCGTTTTCCAATATCAATTAAAGGGAAGACGAACACTGGTCGCGGAAAGGGACATCTACAGACTTTTCATATTGCTTGGATATAGCGCGTGGGTAAAAAGTGGTCACTACCTCTACAGCTGTTGAAATATAATGATTATTTTTACTATTTATGACTCCTACTGGTCACACTTCCCATTATCATATCAAAGAAACATCGCTTTGTGTTTTCCAATATCAATTAAACGGGAGACGAACACTGGTCGCGGAAAGGGACATCTACAGACTTTTCATATTGCTTGCATATAGCGCGTGGGTAAATCGTGGTCACTACCTGCACAACTGTTGAAATATAATGATTATGTTTTCTATTTATGACTCCTACTGGTCACACTTCACATTATTATATCAAAGAAACATCCCTTTGTGTTTTCCAATATTAATTAAACGGGAGACCAGCACTGGTCGCGGAAAGGGACATCTACAGACTTTTCATATTGCTTGGATATAGCGTGTGGGTAAATAGTGGTCACTACCTCCACAGCTGTTGAAATATAATGATTATTTTTTCTATTTATGACTCCTACTGGTCAGTCTACACATTATTATATAAAAGACATCCCTTTGCGTTTTCCAATATCAATTAAATGGGAGACGAACACTGGTCGCGGAAAGGGACATCTACAGACTTCTCATATTGCTTAGATATAGCGCGTGGGTAAATAGTGGTCACTACCTCCACAGATGTTGTCATATATATATTAGTTTTACTATGCATGACCCCTACTGGTCACTCTATACATTATTATATCAAAGAAACATCCCTGTGCGTTTTCCAATATCAATTAACTGGTCGCGGAAAGGGACATCTACAGACTTTTCATATTGCTTGCATATAGCGCGTGGGTAAATAGTGGTCGCTACCTGCACAACTGTTGAAATATAATGAACGGGAGACGAACACTGGTCGCGGAAAGGGACAACTACAGACTTTTCATATTGCTTGCATATAGCGTGTGGGTAAATAGTGGTCACTACCTCCACAACTGTTGAAATATGATGATTATTATTACTGTTTATGACTCCTACTGGTCAGTATACACATTATTATATAAAAGAAACATCCCTATGTGTTTTCCAATATCAATTAAACGGAAGACGAACACTGGTCGCGGAAAGGGACATCTACAGACTTTTCATATTGCTTGCATATAGCGCGTGGGTAAATAGTGGTCACTACCTCCACAGATGTTGTAATATATATATTAGTTTTACTATGCATGACTCCTACTGGTCACTGTACACATTAGTATATCAAAAAAACATCCCTGTGCGTTTTCCAATATCAATGAAATGGGAGACGAACACTGGTCGCGGAAAGGGACATCTACAGACTTTTCATATTGCTTGGATATAGCGTGTGGGTAAATAGTGGTCACCACCTCCACAGCTGTTGAAATATAATGATAATTTCTATTATTTATGACTCCTACTGGTCACACTTCACATTATTATATAAAAGAAACATCCCTGTGCGTTTTCCAATATCAATTAAACGGAAGACGAACACTGGTCGCGGAAAGGGACATCTACAGACTTTTCATATTGCTTGGATATAGTGTGTGGGTAAATAGTGGTCACTACCTCTACAGCTGTTGAAATATAATGATTATTTTTACTATTTATGACTCCTACTGGTCACACTTCCCATTATCATATCAAAGAAACATCGCTTTGTGTTTTCCAATATCAATTAAACGGGAGACGAACACTGGTCGCGGAAAGGGACATCTACAGACTTTTCATATTGCTTGCATATAGCGCGTGGGTAAAAAGTGGTCAGTACCTGCACAACTGTTGAAATATAATGATTATTTTTACTGTTTATGACTCCTACTGGTCAGTATACACATTATTATATAAAAGAAACATCCCTATGTGTTTTCCAATATCAATTAAACGGAAGACGAACACTGGTCGCGGAAAGGGACATCTACAGACTTTTCATATTGCTTGCATATAGCGCGTGGGTAAATAGTGGTCACTACCTCCACAGATGTTGTAATATATATATTAGTTTTACTATGCATGACTCCTACTGGTCACTGTACACATTAGTATATCAAAAAAACATCCCTGTGCGTTTTCCAATATCAATTAAATGGGAGACGAACACTGGTCGCGGAAAGGGACATCTACAGACTTTTCATATTGCTTGGATATAGCGTGTGGGTAAATAGTGGTCACTGCCTCCACAGCTGTTGAAAAATAATGATAATTTCTATTATTTATGACTCCTACTGGTCACACTTCACATTATTATATAAAAGAAACATCCCTGTGCGTTTTCCAATATCAATTAAACGGAAGACGAACACTGGTCGCGGAAAGGGACATCTACAGACTTTTCATATTGCTTGCATATAGCGCGTGGGTAAATAGTGGTCACTACCTCTACAGCTGTTGAAATATAATGATTATTTTTACTATTTATGACTCCTACTGGTCACACTTCACATTATTATATCAAAGAAACATCCCTATGTGTTTTCCAATATCAATTAAACGGGAGACGAACACTGGTCGCGGAAAGGGACATCTACAGACTTTTCATATTTTTTGGATATAGCGCGTGGGTAAATAGTGGTCACTACCTCTACAGCTGTTGAAATATAATGATTATTTTTACTATGTATGACTCCTACTGGACCATTTACACATTATTATATAAAAGAAACATCCTTGTGTGATTTCCAATATCAATTAAACGGGAGACCAGCATGGGTCGCGGAAAGGGACATCTACAGACTTTTCATATTTTTTGGATATAGCGCGTGGGTAAATAGTGGTCACTACCTCCACAACTATTGAAATATAATGGTTATTTTTACTGTTTATGACTCCTACTGGTCAGTATACACATTATTATATAAAAGAAACATCCCTATGTGTTTTCCAATATCAATTAAACGGGAGACGAACACTGGTCGCGGAAAGGGACAACTACAGACTTTTCATATTGCTTGGATATAGCGTGTGGGTAAATAGTGGTAACTAACTCCACAGATGTTGTCATATATATATTAGTTTTACTATGCATGACCCCTACTGGTCACTCTATACATTATTATATAAAATAAACATCCCTGTGCGTTTTCCAATAACAATTAAATGGGAGACGAACACTGGTTGCGGGAAGGGACAACTACAGACTTTTCATATTGCTTGGATATAGCGTGTGGGTAAATAGTGGTCACTACCTCCACAGATGTTGTAATATATATATTAATTTTACTATGCATGACCCCTACTGGTCACTCTACACATTATTATATCAAAGAAACATCCCTGTGCGTTTTCCAATATCAATTAACTGGTCGCGGAAAGGGACATCTACAGACTTTTCATATTGCTTGGATATAGCCCGTGGGTAAATAGTGGTCACTACCTGCACAACTGTTGAAATATAATGATTATTTTTACTGTTTATGACTCCTACTGGTCAGTATACACATTTTTATATAAAAGAAACATCGCTTTGTGTTTTCCAATATCAATTAAACGGGAGACGAACACTGGTCGCGGAAAGGGACATCTACAGACTTTTCATATTGCTTGGATATAGCGCGTGGGTAAATAGTGGTTACTACCTCCACAGATGTTGTAATATATATATATTAGTTTTACTATGCATGACTCCTACTGGTCACTCTACACATTAGTATATCAAAGAAACATCCCTGTGCGTTTTCCAATATCAATTAAATGGGAGACGAACACTGGTCGCGGAAAGGGACAACTACAGACTTTTCATATTGCTTGGATATAGCGCGTGGGTAAAAAGTGGTCACTACCTGCACAACTGTTGAAATATAATGATTATTTTTACTGTTTATGACTCCTACTGGACAGTATACAAATTATTATAGAAAAGAAACATCCTTGTGCGTTTTCCAATATCAATTAAAGGGAAGACGAACACTGGTCGCGGAAAGGGACATCTACAGACTTTTCATATTGCTTGGATATAGCGCGTGGGTAAAAAGTGGTCACTACCTCTAAAGCTGTTGAAATATAATGATTATTTTTACTATTTATGACTCCTACTGGTCACACTTCCCATTATCATATCAAAGAAACATCGCTTTGTGTTTTCCAATATCAATTAAACGGGAGACGAACACTGGTCGCGGAAAGGGACATCTACAGACTTTTCATATTGCTTGCATATAGCGTGTGGGTAAATAGTGGTCACTACCTCCACAACTGTTGAAATATAATGATTATTTTTACTGTTTATGACTCCTACTGGTCAGTATACACATTATTATATAAAAGAAACATCCCTATGTGTTTTCCAATATCAATTAAACGGAAGACGAACACTGGTCGCGGAAAGGGACATCTACAGACTTTTCATATTGCTTGCATATAGCGCATGGGTAAATAGTGGTCACTGCCTCCACAGATGTTGTAATATATATATTAGTTTTACTATGCATGACTCCTACTGGTCACTGTACACATTAGTATATCAAAAAAACATCCCTGTGCGTTTTCCAATATCAATGAAATGGGACACGAACACTGGTCGCGGAAAGGGACATCTACAGACTTTTCATATTGCTGGGATATAGCGTGTGGGTAAATAGTGGTCACCACCTCCACAGCTGTTGAAATATAATGATTATTTCTATTATTTATGACTCCTACTGGTCACACTTCACATTATTATATAAAAGAAACATCCCTGTGCGTTTTCCAATATCAATTAAACGGAAGACGAACACTGGTCGCGGAAAGGGACATCTACAGACTTTTCATATTGCTTGGATATAGTGCGTGGGTAAATAGTGGTCACTACCTCTATAGCTGTTGAAATATAATGATTATTTTTACTATTTATGACTCCTACTGGTCACACTTCCCATTATCATATCAAAGAAACATCGCTTTGTGTTTTCCAATATCAATTAAACGGGAGACGAACACTGGTCGCGGAAAGGGACATCTACAGACTTTTCATATTGCTTGCATATAGCGCGTGGGTAAATAGTGGTCAGTACCTGCACAACTGTTGAAATATATTGATTATTTTTACTGTTTATGACTCCTACTGGTCAGTATACACATTATTATATAAAAGAAACATCCCTATGTGTTTTCCAATATCAATTAAACGGAAGACGAACACTGGTCGCGGAAAGGGACATCTACAGACTTTTCATATTGCTTGCATATAGCGCGTGGGTAAATAGTGGTCACTACCTCCACAGATGTTGTAATATATATATTAGTTTTACTATGCATGACTCCTACTGGTCACTGTACACATTAGTATATCAAAAAAACATCCCTGTGCGTTTTCCAATATCAATTAAATGGGAGACGAACACTGGTCGCGGAAATGGACATCTACAGACTTTTCATATTGCTTGGATATAGCGTGTGGGTAAATAGTGGTCACTGCCTCCACAGCTGTTGAAAAATAATGATAATTTCTATTATTTATGACTCCTACTGGTCACACTTCACATTATTATATAAAAGAAACATCCCTGTGCGTTTTCCAATATCAATTAAACGGAAGACGAACACTGGTCGCGGAAAGGGACATCTACAGACTTTTCATATTGCTTGCATATAGCGCGTGGGTAAATAGTGGTCACTACCTCTACAGCTGTTGAAATATAATGATTATTTTTACTATTTATGACTCCTACTGGTCACACTTCACATTATTATATCAAAGAAACATCCCTATGTGTTTTCCAATATCAATTAAACGGGAGACGAACACTGGTCGCGGAAAGGGACATCTACAGACTTTTCATATTTTTTGGATATAGCGCGTGGGTAAATAGTGGTCACTACCTCTACAGCTGTTGAAATATAATGATTATTTTTACTATGTATGACTCCTACTGGACCATTTACACATTATTATATAAAAGAAACATCCTTGTGTGATTTCCAATATCAATTAAACGGGAGACGAACACTGGTCGCGGAAAGGGACATCTACAGACTTTTCATATTGCTTGGATATAGCGTGTGGGTAAATAGTGGTCACTAACTCCACAGATGTTGTCATATATATATTAGTTTTACTATGCATGACCCCTACTGGTCACTCTATACATTATTATATAAAAGAAACATCCCTGTGCGTTTTCCAATATCAATTAAATGGGAGACGAACGCTGGTCGCGGAAAGGGACATCTACAGACTTTTCATATTGCTTGGATATAGCGCGTGGGTAAATAGTGGTTACTACCTGCACAACTGTTGAAATATAATGATTATTTTTTCTATTTATGACTCCTACTGGTCACACTTCACATTATTATATCAAAGAAACATCCCTATGTGTTTTCCAATATCAATTAAACGGGAGACGAACACTGGTCGCGGAAAGGGACATCTACAGACTTTTCATATTTTTTGGATATAGCGCGTGGGTAAATAGTGGTCACTACCTGCACAACTGTTGAAATATAATGATTATTTTTACTGTTTATGACTCCTACTGGTCAGTATACACATTATTATATAAAAGAAACATTGCTTTGTGTTTTCCAATATCAATTAAACGGGACACGAACACTGGTCGCGGAAAGGGACAACTACAGACTTTTCATATTGCTTGGATATAGCGTGTGGGTAAATAGTGGTCACTACCTCCACAGATGTTGTCATATATATATTAGTTTTACTATGCATGACCCCTACTGGTCACACTTCACATTATTATATCAAAGAAACATCCCTATGTGTTTTCCAATATCAATTAAACGGGAGACGAACACTGGTCGCGGAAAGGGACATCTACAGACTTTTCATATTTTTTGGATATAGCGCGTGGGTAAATAGTGGTCACCACCTCCACAGATGTTGTCATATATATATTAGTTTTACTATGCATGACCCCTACTGGTCACTCTATACATTATTATATCAAAGAAACATCCCTGTGCGTTTTCCAATATCAATTAACTGGTCGCGGAAAGGGACATCTACAGACTTTTCATATTGCTTGGATATAGCCCGTAGGTAAATAGTGGTCACTACCTGCACAACTGTTGAAATATAATGATTATTTTTACTGTTTATTACTCCTACTGGTCACTCTACACATTATTATATAACAGAAACATTCCTGTGCGTTTTCCAATATCAATTAAACGGGAGACGAACACTGGTCGCGGAAAGGAACATCTACAGACTTTTCATATTGCTTGGATATAGCCCGTGGGTAAATAGTGGTCACTACCTCCACAGATTTTGTAATATATATATTAGTTTTACTATGCATGACCCCTACTGGTCACTCTACACATTATTATATAAAAGAAACATCCCTGTGCGTTTTCCAATATCAATTAAACGGGAGACGAACACTGGTCGCGGAAAGGGACATCTACAGACTTTTCATATTGCTTGCATATAGCGCGTGGGTAAATCGTGGTCACTACCTGCACAACTGTTGAAATATAATGAGTATGTTTTCTATTTATGACTCCTACTGGTCACACTTCACATTATTATATCAAAGACATCCCTTTGCGTTTTCCAATATCAATTAAATGGGAGACGAACACTGGTCGCGGAAAGGGACATCTACAGACTTCTCATATTGCTTAGATATAGCGCGTGGGTAAATAGTGGTCACTACCTCCACAATTGTTGTGATATATATATATTAGTTTTACTATGCATGACCCCTACTGGTCACTCTACACATTATTATATAAAAGAAACATCCCTGTGCGTTTTCCAATATCAATTAAACGGGAGACGAACACTGGTCGCGGAAAGGGACATCTACAGACTTTTTATATCGCTTGTATATAGCGCGTGGGTAAATAGTGGTCACTCCCTGCACAACTGCTGAAATATAATGATTATTTTTACTGTTTATTACTCCTACTGGTCAGTATACACATTATTATATAAAAGAAACATCGCTGTGCGTTTTCCAATATCAATTAAACGGAAGACGAACACTGGTCGCGGAAAGGGACATCTACAGACTTTTCATATTGCTTGGATATAGCGTGTGGGTAAATAGTGGTCACTACCTCCACAGATGTTGTCATATATATATTAGTTTTACTATGCATGACCCCTACTGGTCACTCTACACATTATTATATCAAAGAAACAGCCTTGTGTGATTTCCAATACAATTTAAAAGGGAGACGAACACTGGTCGCGGAAAGGGACAACTACAGACTTTTCATATTGCTTGGATATAGCGTGTGGGTAAATAGTGGTCACTACCTCCACAGATGTTGTCATATATATATTAGTTTTACTATGCATGACCCCTACTGGTCACTCTATACATTATTATATCAAAGAAACATCCCTGTGCGTTTTCCAATATCAATTAACTGGTCGCGGAAAGGGACATCTACAGACTTTTCATATTGCTTGGATATAGCCCGTGGGTAAATAGTGGTCACTACCTGCACAACTGTTGAAATATAATGATTGTTTTTACTGTTTATGACTCCTACTGGTCACTCTACACATTATTATATAACAAAAACATTCCTGTGCGTTTTCCAATATCAATTAAACGGTAGACGAACACTGGTCGCGGAAAGGGACATCTACAGACTTTTCATATTTTTTGGACATAGCGCGTGGGTAAATAGTGGTCACTACCTGCACAACTGTTGAAATATAATGATTATTTTTTCTATTTATGACTCCTACTGGTCACACTTCACATTATTATATCAAAGAAACATCCCTATGTGTTTTCCAATATCAATTAAACGGGAGACGAACACTGGTCGCGGAAAGGGACATCTACAGACTTTTCATATTGCTTGCATATAGCGCGTGGGTAAATAGTGGTTACTACCTGCACAACTGTTGAAATATAATGATTATTTTTTCTATTTATGACTCTTACTGGTCACACTTCACATTATTATATCAAAGAAACATCCCTATGTGTTTTCCAATATCAATTAAACGGGAGACGAACACTGGTCGCGGAAAGGGACATCTACAGACTTTTCATATTTTTTGGATATAGCCCGTGGGTAAATAGTGGTCACTACCTCTACAGCTGTTGAAATATAATGATTATTTTTACTATGTATGACTCCTACTGGACCATCTACACATAATTATATAAAAGAAACATCCTTGTGTGATTTCCAATACAATTTAAACGGGAGACAAACACTTGTCGCGGAAATGGACAACTACAGACTTTTCATATTGCTTGGATATAGCGTGTGGGTAAATAGTGGTCACTACCTCCACAGATGTTGTCATATATATATTAGTTTTACTATGCATGACCCCTACTGGTCACTCTATACATTATTATATAAAAGAAACATCCCTGTGCGTTTTCCAATATCAATTAAATGGGAGACGAACACTGGTCGCGGAAAGGGACAACTACAGACTTTTCATATTGCTTGCATATAGCGCGTGGGTAAATAGTGGTTACTACCTCCACAACTGTTGAAATATAATGATTATTTTTACTGTTTATGACTCCTACTGGTCAGTATACACATTATTATATAAAAGAAACATCCCTATGTGTTTTCCAATATCAATTAAACAGGAGACGAACACTGGTCGCGGAAAGGGACAACTACAGACTTTTCATATTGCTTGGATATAGCGTGTGGGTAAATAGTGGTCACTACCTCTACAGATGTTGTCATATATATATTAGTTTTACTATGCATGACCCCTACTGGTCACTCTATACATTATTATATAAAAGAAACATCCCTGTGCGTTTTCCAATATCAATTAAATGGGAGACGAACACTGGTCGCGGAAAGGGACATCTACAGACTTTTCATATTGCTTGCATATAGCGCGTGGGTAAATAGTGGTTACTACCTGCACAACTGTTGAAATATAATGATTATTTTTTCTATTTATGACTCCTACTGGTCACACTTCACATTATTATATCAAAGAAACATCCCTATGTGTTTTCCAATATCAATTAAACGGGAGACGAACACTGGTCGCGGAAAGGGACATCTACAGACTTTTCATATTGCTTGGATATAGCGCGTGGGTAAATAGTGGTCACTACCTGCACAACTGTTGAAATATATATATTAGTTTTACTATGCATGACCCCTACTGGTCACTCTACACATTATTATATAAAAGAAACATCCCTGTGCGTTTTCCAATATCAATTAAACGGGAGACGAACACTGGTCGCGGAAAGGGACATCTACAGACTTTTCATATTGCTTGGATATAGCGCGTGGGTAAATAGTGGTCACTACCTGCACAACTGTTGAAATATAATGATTATTTTTTCTATTTATGACTCCTACTGGTCACACTTCGCATTATTATATCAAAGAAACATCCCTGTGTGTTTTCCAATATCAATTAAACGGGAGACGAACACTGGTCGCGGAAAGGGACATCTACAGACTTTTCATATTGCTTGGATATAGTGCGTGGGTAAATAGTGGTCACTACCTCTACAGCTGTTGAAATATAATGATTATTTTTACTATGTATGACTCCTACTGGACCATCTACACATAATTATATAAAAGAAACATCCTTGTGTGATTTCCAATACAATTTAAACGGGAGACGAACACTGGTCGCGGAAAGGGACAACTACAGACTTTTCATATTGCTTGGATATAGCGTGTGGGTAAATAGTGGTCACTACCTCCACAGATGTTGTCATATATATACTAGTTTTACTATGCATGACCCCTACTGGTCACTCTACACATTATTATATAAAAGAAACATCCCTGTGCGTTTTCCAATATCAATGAAATGGGAGACGAACACTGGTCGCGGAAAGGGACATCTACAGACTTTTCATATTGCTTGCATATAGGGCGTGGGTAAATAGTGGTTACTACCTGCACAACTGTTGAAATATAATGATTATTTTTTCTATTTATGACTCCTACTGGTCACACTTCACATTATTATATCAAAGAAACATCACTGTGTGTTTTCCAATAGCAATTAAACGGGAGACGAACACTGGTCGCGGAAAGGGACATCTACAGACTTTTCATATTGCTTGGATATAGTGCGTGGGTAAATAGTGGTCACTACCTCTACAGCTGTTGAAATATAATGATTATTTTTACTATGTATGACTCCTACTGGACCATCTACACATTATTATATAAAAGAAACATCCTTGTGTGATTTCCAATACAATTTAAACGGGAGACAAACACTGGTCGCGGAAAGGGACAACTACAGACTTTTCATATTGCTTGGATATAGCGTGTGGGTAAATAGTGGTCACTACCTCCACAGATTTTGTCATATATATATTAGTTTTACTATGCATGACCCCTACTGGTCACTGTATACATTATTATATAAAAGAAACATCCCTGTGCGTTTTTCCAATATCAATTAAACGGGAGACGAACACTGGTTGTGGAAAGGGACATCTACAGACTTTTCATATTGCTTGCATATAGCGCGTGGGTAAATAGTGGTTACTACCTCCAAAACTGTTGAAATATAATGATTATTTTTTCTATTTATGACTCCTACTGGTCAGTATACACATTATTATATAAAAGAAACATCGCTTTGTGTTTTCCAATATCAATTAAACGGGAGACGAGCACAGGTCGCGGAAAGGGACATCTACAGACCTTTCATATTGCTTGGAAATAGCGTGTGGGTAAATAGTGGTCACTACCTCCACAGATGTTGTCATATATATATTAGTTTTACTATGCATGACCCCTACTGGTCACTCTATACATTATTATATAAAAGAAACATCCTTGTGTGATTTCCAATATCAATTAAACGGGAGACCAGCTTTGGTCGCGGAAAGGGACATCTACAGACTTTTCATATTGCTTGGATATAGCGCGTAGGTAAATAGTGGTCACTACCTCCACAACTGTTGAAATATAATGATTATTTTTACTGTTTATGACTCCTACTGGTCAGTATACACATTATTATATAAAAGAAACATCCCTATGTGTTTTCCAATATCAATTAAACAGAAGACGAACACTGGTCGCGGAAAGGGACAACTACAGACTTTTCATATTGCTTGGATATAGCGTGTGGGTAAATAGTGGTCACTACCTCCACAGATGTTGTCATATATATATTAGTTTTACTATGCATGACCCCTACTGGTCACTCTATACATTATTATATCAAAGAAACATCCCTGTGTGATTTCCAATATCAATTAAATGGGAGACGAACACTGGTCGCGGAAAGAAACATCTACAGACTTTTCATATTGCTTGCATATAGCGCGTGGGTAAATAGTGGTTACTACCTGCACAACTGTTGAAATATAATGATTATTTTTTCTATTTATGACTCCTACTGGACCATCTACACATTATTATATCAAAGAAACATCCCTATGTGTTTTCCAATATCAATTAAACGGGAGACGAACACTGGTCGCGGAAAGGGACATCTACAGACTTTTCATATTGCTTGCATATAGCGCGTGGGTAAATAGTGGTTACTACCTGCACAACTGTTGAAATATAATGATTATTTTTTCTATTTATGACTCTTACTGGTCACACTTCACATTATTATATCAAAGAAACATCCCTATGTGTTTTCCAATATCAATTAAACGGGAGACGAACACTGGTCGCGGAAAGGGACATCTACAGACTTTTCATATTGCTTGCATATAGCGCGTGGGTAAATAGTGGTTACTACCTGCACAACTGTTGAAATATAATGATTATTTTTTCTATTTATGACTCCTACTGGTCACACTTCACATTATTATATCAAAGAAACATCCCTATGTGTTTTCCAATATCAATTAAACGGGAGACGAACACTGGTCGCGGAAAGGGACATCTACAGACTTTTCATATTGCTTGGATATAGCGTGTGGGTAAATAGTGGTCACTACCTGCACAACTGTTGAAATATATATATTAGTTTTACTATGCATGACCCCTACTGGTCACTCTACACATTATTATATAAAAGAAACATCCCTGTGTGTTTTCCAATATCAATTAAACGGGAGATGAACACTGGTCGCGGAAAGGGACATCTACAGACTTTTCATATTGCTTGGATATAGTGCGTGGGTAAATAGTGGTCACTACCTCTACAGCTGTTGAAATATAATGATTATTTTTACTATGTATGACTCCTACTGGACCATCTACACATAATTATATAAAAGAAACATCCTTGTGTGATTTCCAATACAATTTAAACGGGAGACGAACACTGGTCGCGGAAAGGGACAACTACAGACTTTTCATATTGCTTGGATATAGCGTGTGGGTAAATAGTGGTCACTACCTCCACAGATGTTGTCATATATATACTAGTTTTACTATGCATGACCCCTACTGGTCACTCTACACATTATTATATAAAAGAAACATCCCTGTGCGTTTTCCAATATCAATGAAATGGGAGACGAACACTGGTCGCGGAAAGGGACATCTACAGACTTTTCATATTGCTTGCATATAGGGCGTGGGTAAATAGTGGTTACTACCTGCACAACTGTTGAAATATAATGATTATTTTTTCTATTTATGACTCCTACTGGTCACACTTCACATTATTATATCAAAGAAACATCACTGTATGTTTTCCAATAGCAATTAAACGGGAGACGAACACTGGTCGCGGAAAGGGACATCTACAGACTTTTCATATTGCTTGCATATAGTGCGTGGGTAAATAGTGGTCACTACCTCTACAGCTGTTGAAATATAATGATTATTTTTACTATGTATGACTCCTACTGGACCATCTACACATTATTATATAAAAGAAACATCCTTGTGTGAATTCCAATACAATTTAAACGGGAGACAAACACTGGTCGCGGAAAGGGACAACTACAGACTTTTCATATTGCTTGGATATAGCGTGTGGGTAAATAGTGGTCACTACCTCCACAGATTTTGTCATATATATATTAGTTTTACTATGCATGACCCCTACTGGTCACTCTATACATTATTATATAAAAGAAACATCCCTGTGCGTTTTTCCAATATCAATTAAACGGGAGACGAACACTGGTTGTGGAAAGGGACATCTACAGACTTTTCATATTGCTTGCATATAGCGCGTGGGTAAATAGTGGTTACTACCTGCACAACTGTTGAAATATAATGATTATTTTTTCTATTTATGACTCCTACTGGTCACACTTCACATTATTATATCAAAGAAACATCCCTGTGTGTTTTCCAATATCAATTAAACGGGAGACGAACACTGGTCGCGGAAAGGGACATCTACAGACTTTTCATATTTTTTGGATATAGCCCGTGGGTAAATAGTGGTCACTACCTGCACAACTGTTGAAATATAATGATTATTTTTACTGTTTATGACTCCTACTGGTCAGTATACACATTATTATATAAAAGAAACATCGCTTTGTGTTTTCCAATATCAATTAAACGGGAGACGAGCACTGGTCGCGGAAAGGGACATCTACAGACCTTTCATATTGCTTGGAAATAGCGTGTGGGTAAATAGTGGTCACTACCTCCACAGATGTTGTCATATATATATTAGTTTTACTATGCATGACCCCTACTGGTCACTCTATACATTATTATATAAAAGAAACATCCTTGTGTGATTTCCAATATCAATTAAACGGGAGACCAGCTTTGGTCGCGGAAAGGGACATCTACAGACTTTTCATATTGCTTGGATATAGCGCGTAGGTAAATAGTGGTCACTACCTCCACAACTGTTGAAATATAATGATTATTTTTACTGTTTATGACTCCTACTGGTCAGTATACACATTATTATATAAAAGAAACATCCCTATGTGTTTTCCAATATCAATTAAACAGAAGACGAACACTGGTCGCGGAAAGGGACAACTACAGACTTTTCATATTGCTTGGATATAGCGTGTGGGTAAATAGTGGTCACTACCTCCACAGATGTTGTCATATATATATTAGTTTTACTATGCATGACCCCTACTGGTCACTCTATACATTATTATATAAAAGAAACATCCCTGTGTGATTTCCAATATCAATTAAATGGGAGACGAACACTGGTCGCGGAAAGGGACATCTACAGACTTTTCATATTGCTTGCATATAGCGCGTGGGTAAATAGTGGTTACTACCTGCACAACTGTTGAAATATAATGATTATTTTTTCTATTTATGACTCTTACTGGACCATCTACACATTATTATATCAAAGAAACATCCCTATGTCTTTTCCAATATCAATTAAACGGGAGACGAACACTGGTCGCGGAAAGGGACATCTACAGACTTTTCATATTACTTGCATATAGCGCGTGGGTAAATAGTGGTCACTACCTGCACAACTGTTGAAATATAATGATTATTTTTACTGTTTATGACTCCTACTGGTCAGTATACACATTTTTATATAAAAGAAACATCGCTTTGTGTTTTCCAATATCAATTAAACGGGAGACGAGCACTGGTCGCGGAAAGGGACATCTACAGACTTTTCATATTGCTTGGATATAGTGCGTGGGTAAATAGTGGTCACTACCTCTACAGCTGTTGAAATATAATGATTATTTTTTCTATTTATGACTCCTACTGGTCACACTTCACATTATTATATCAAAGAAACATCCCTGTGTGTTTTCCAATATCAATTAAACGGGAGACGAACACTGGTCGCGGAAAGGGACATCTACAGACTTTTCATATTGCTTGGATATAGTGCGTGGGTAAATAGTGGTCACTACCTCTACAGCTGTTGAAATATAATGATTATTTTTACTATGTATGACTCCTACTGGACCATCTACACATTATTATATAAAAGAAACATCCTTGTGTGATTTCCAATACAATTTAAACTGGAGACAAACACTTGTCGCGGAAATGGACAACTACAGACTTTTCATATTGCTTGGATATAGCGCGTGGGTAAATAGTGGTCACTACCTCCACAGATGTTGTCATATATATATTAGTTTTACTATGCATGACCCCTACTGGTCACTCTATACATTATTATATAAAAGAAACATCCCTGTGCGTTTTCCAATATCAATTAAATGGGAGAACAACACTGGTCGCGGAAAGGGACATCTACAGACTTTTCATATTGCTTGCATATAGCTCGTGGGTAAATAGTGGTTACTACCTGCACAACTGTTGAAATATAATGATTATTTTTTCTATTTATGACTCCTACTGGTCACACTTCACATTATTATATCAAAGAAACATCCCTATGTGTTTTCCAATATCAATTAAACGGGAGACGAACACTGGTCGTAGAAAGGGACATCTACAGACTTTTCATATTTTTTGGATATAGCCCGTGGGTAAATAGTGGTCACTACCTGCACAACTTTTGAAATATAATGATTATTTTTACTGTTTATGACTCCTACTGGTCAGTATACACATTATTATATAAAAGAAACATCGCTTTGTGTTTTCCAATATCAATTAAACGGGAGACGAGCACTGTTCGCGGAAAGGGACATCTACAGACTTTTCATATTGCTTGCATATAGCGCGTGGGTAAATAGTGGTCACTACCTCCACAGATGTTGTAATATATATATTAGTTTTTCTATGCATGACCCCTACTGGTCACTCTACACATTATTATGTAAAAGAAACATCCCTGTGCGTTTTCCAATATCAATTAAACGGGAGACGAACACTGGTCGCAGAAAGGGACATCTACAGACTCTTCATATTGCTTGGATATAGCGCGTGGGTAAATAGTGGTCACTACCTCCACAACTGTTGAAATATTATGATTATTTTTTCTATTTATCACTCCTACTGGTCACACTTCACATTATTATATCAAAGAAACATCCGTATGTGTTTTCCAATATCAATTAACCGGGAGACGAACACTGGTTGCGGAAAGGGACATCTACAGACTTTTCATATTTTTTGGATATAGCACGTGGATAAATAGTGGTCACTACCTCTACAGCTGTTGAAATATAATGATTATTTTTACTATGTATGACTCCTACTGGACTATCTACACACTATTATATAAAAGAAACATCCTTGTGTGATTTCTAATACAATTTAAACGGGAGACAAACACTTGTCCCGGAAAGGGACAACTACAGACTTTTCATATTGCTTGGATATAGCGTGTGGGTAAATAGTGGTCACTACCTCCACAGATCTTGTCATATATATATTAGTTTTACTATACATGACCCCTACTGGTCACTCTATACATTATTATAAAAAGAAACATCCCTGTGCGTTTTCCAATATTAATTAAACGGGAGAGAAACACTGGTCGCGGAAAGGGACATCTACAGACTTTTCATATTTCTTGCATATAGCGCGTGGGTAAATAGTGGTCACTACCTCTACAGGTGTTGAAATATAATGATTATTTTTACTATGTATGACTCCTACTGGACCATCTACACATTATTATATAAAAGAAACATCCTTGTGTGATTTCCAATACAATTTAAACTGGAGACAAACACTTGTCGCGGAAATGGACAACTACAGACTTTTCATATTGCTTGGATATAGCGTGTGGGTAAATAGTGGTCACTACCTCCACAGATGTTGTCATATATATATTAGTTTTACTATGCATGACCCCTACTGGTCACTCTATACATTATTATATAAAAGAAACATCCCTGTGCGTTTTCCAATATCAATTAAATGGGAGAACAACACTGGTCGCGGAAAGGGACATCTACAGACTTTTCATATTGCTTCCATATAGCTCGTGGGTAAATAGTGGTTACTACCTGCACAACTGTTGAAATATAATGATTATTTTTTCTATTTATGACTCCTACTGGTCACACTTCACATTATTATATCAAAGAAACATCCCTATGTGTTTTCCAATATCAATTAAACGGGAGACAAACACTGGTCGCGGAAAGGGACATCTACAGACTTTTCATATTTTTTGGATATAGCGTGTGGGTAAATAGTGGTCACTACCTGCACAACTGTTGAAATATAATGATTATTTTTACTGTTTATGACTCCTACTGGTCAGTATACACATAATTATATAAAAGAAACATCCTTGTGTGATTTCCAATACAATTTAAACTGGAGACAAACACTTGTCGCGGAAATGGACAACTACAGACTTTTCATATTGCTTGGATATAGCGTGTGGGTAAATAGTGGTCACTACCTCCACAGATGTTGTCATATATATATTAGTTTTACTATGCATGACCCCTACTGGTCACTCTATACATTATTATATAAAAGAAACATCCCTGTGCGTTTTCCAATATCAATTAAATGGGAGAACAACACTGGTCGCGGAAAGGGACATCTACAGACTTTTCATATTGCTTGCATATAGCTCGTGGGTAAATAGTGGTTACTACCTGCACAACTGTTGAAATATAATGATTATTTTTTCTATTTATGACTCCTACTGGTCACACTTCACATTATTATATCAAAGAAACATCCCTATGTGTTTTCCAATATCAATTAAACGGGAGACAAACACTGGTCGCGGAAAGGGACATCTACAGACTTTTCATATTTTTTGGATATAGCGTGTGGGTAAATAGTGGTCACTACCTGCACAACTGTTGAAATATAATGATTATTTTTACTGTTTATGACTCCTACTGGTCAGTATACACATTATTATATAAAAGAAACATCGCTTTGTGTTTTCCAATATCAATTAAACGGGAGACGAGCACTGGTCGCGGAAAGGGACATCTACAGACCTTTCATATTGCTTGCATATAGCGCGTGGGTAAATAGTGGTCACTAACTCCACAGATGTTGTAATATATATTAGTTTTACTATGCATGACCCCTACTGGTCACTCTACACATTATTATATCAAAGAAACATCCCTGTGCGTTTTCCAATATCAATTAAACGGGAGACGAACACTGGTCGCAGAAAGGGACATCTACAGACTCTTCATATTGCTTGGATATAGCGCGTGGGTAAATAGTGGTCACTACCTGCACAACTGTTGAAATATAATGATTATTTTTTTCTATTTATGACTCCTACTGGTCACACTTCACATTATTATATCAAAGAAACATCCCTGTGTGTTTTCCAATATCAGTTAAACGGGAGACGAACACTGGTCGCGGAAAGGGACATCTACAGACTTTTCATATTTTTTGGATATAGCACGTAGATAAATAGTGGTCACTACCTCTACAGCTGTTGAAATATAATGATTATTTTTACTATGTATGACTCCTACTGGACCATCTACACACTATTATATAAAAGAAACATCCTTGTGTGATTTCCAATACAATTTAAACTGGAGACAAACACTTGTCGCGGAAAGGGACAACTACAGACTTTTCATATTGCTTGGATATAGCGTGTGGGTAAATAGTGGTCACTACCTCCACAGATGTTGTCATATATATATTAGTTTTACTATACATGACCCCTACTGGTCACTCTATACATTATTATAAAAAGAAACATCCCTGTGCGTTTTCCAATATTAATTAAACGGGAGACGAACACTGGTCGCGGAAAGGGACATCTACAGACTTTTCATATTTCTTGCATATAGCGCGTGGGTAAATAGTGGTCACTACCTCTACAGCTGTTGAAATATAATGATTATTTTTACTATGTATGACTCCTACTGGACTATCTACACACTATTATATAAAAGAAACATCCTTGTGTGATTTCCAATACAATTTAAACGGGAGACAAACACTTGTCGCGGAAAGGGACAACTACAGACTTTTCATATTGCTTGCATATAGCGCGTGGGTAAATAGTGGTTATTACCTGCACAACTGTTGAAATATAATGATTATATTTTCTACTTATGACTCCTACTGGTCACACTTCACATTATTATATCAAAGAAACATCCCTGTGCGTTTTCCAATATCAATGAAATGGAAGACGAACACTGGTCGCGGAAAGGGACATCTACAGACTTTTCATATTGCTTGCATATAGAGCGTGGGTAAATAGTGGTCACTACCTCCACAGATGTTGTCATATATATATTAGTTTTACTATGCATGACCCCTACTGGTCACTCTACACATTATTATATCAAAGAAACATCCTTGTGCGTTTTCCAATATCAATTAAACGGGAGACGAAGTCTGGTCGCGGAAAGGGACATCTACAGACTTTTCATATTGCTTGGATATAGCGCGTGGGTAAATAGTGGTCACTACCTGCACAACTGTTGAAATATAATGAATATTTTTTCTATTTATGACTCCTACTGGTCACACTTCACATTATTATATCAAAGAAACATCCCTGTGTGTTTTCCAATATCAATTAAACGGGAGACGAACACTGGTCGCAGAAAGGGACATCTACAGACTTTTCATATTGCTTGGATATAGCGCGTGGGTAAATAGTGGTCACTACCTCTACAGCTGTTGAAATATAATGATTATTTTTACTATGTATGACTCCTACTGGACCATCTACACATTATTATATAAAAGAAACATCCTTGTGTGATTTCCAATATCAATTAAACGGGAGACCAGCATTGGTCGCGGAAAGGGACATCTACAGACTTTTCATATTGCTTGCATATAGCGCGTGGGTAAATAGTGGTCACTACCTCTACAGCTGTTGAAATATAATGATTATTTTTACTATGTATGACTCCTACTGGACCATCTACACATTATTATATAAAAGAAACATCCTTGTGTGATTTCCAATGCAATTTAAACGGGAGACAAACACTGGTCGCGGAAAGGGACATCTACAGACTTTTCATATTGCTTCCATATAGCGCGTGGGTAAATAGTGGTTATTACCTGCACAACTGTTGAAATATAATGATTATATTTTCTATTTATGACTCCTACTGGTCACACTTCACATTATTATATCAAAGAAACATCCCTGTGTGTTTTCCAATATCAATTAAACGGGAGACGAACACTGGTCGCGGAAAGGGACATCTACAGACTTTTCATATTTTTTGGATATAGCGCGTGGGTAAATAGTGTTCACTACCTCTACAGCTGTTGAAATATAATGATTATTTTTACTATGTATGACTCCTACTGGACCATCTACACATTATTATAAAAGAAACATCCCTGTGTGTTTTCCAATATCAATTAAATGGGAGACGAACAATGATCGCGGAAAGGGACAACTACAGACTTTTCAAAATGCTTTGATATAGCATGTGGGTAAATAGTGGTCACTATCTCCACAGCTGTTGTAATATATCTATTATTTTTACTATGTATGACTCCTACTGGCCCATCTACACGTTATTATATAAAAGAAACATCCTTGTGTGATTTCCAATACAATTTAAACGGGAGACAAACACTGGTCGCGGAAAGGGACAACTACAGACTTTTCATATTGCTTGGATATAGCATGTGGGTAAATAGTGGTCACTACCTCCACATATGTTGTCATATATATATTAGTTTTACTATGCATGACCCCTACTGGTCACTCTTCACATTATTATATCAAAGAAACATCCCTGTGCGTTTTCCAATATCAATTAAACGGGAGACGAACACTGGTCGCGGAAAGGGACATCTACAGACTTTTCATATTTTTTGGATATAGCGCGTGGGTAAATAGTGGTCACTACCTCTACAGCTGTTGAAATATAATGACTATTTTTACTATGTATGACTCCTACTGGACCATCTACACATTATTATATAAAAGAAACATCCTTGTGTGATTTCCAATATCAATTAAACGGGAGACCAGCATTGGTCGCGGAAAGGGACATCTACAGACTTTTCATATTGCTTGGATATAGCGCGTGGGTAAATAGTGGTCACTACCTCTACAGCTGTTGAAATATAATGATTATTTTTACTATGTATGACTCCTACTGGACCATCTACACATTATTATATAAAAGAAACATCCTTGTGTGATTTCCAATACAATTTAAACGGGAGACAAACACTGGTCGCGGAAAGGGACATCTACAGACTTTTCATATTGCTTGGATATAGCGTGTGGGTAAATAGTGGTCACTACCTCCACAGATGTTGTCATATATATATATTAGTTTTACTATGCATGACCCCTACTGGTCACTCTTCACATTATTATATCAAAGAAACATCCCTGTGCGTTTTCCAATATCAATTAAATGGGAGACGAACACTATATTGCTTGGATATAGCGCGTGGGTAAATAGTGGTCACTACCTCCACAACTGTTGAAATATAATGATTATTTTTACTATTTATGACTCCTACTGGTCAGTATACACATTATTATATAAAAGAAACATCCCTGTGCGTTTTCCATTATCAATTAAACGGGAGACGAACACTGGTCGCGGAAAGGGACATCTACAGACTTTTCATATTGCTTGCATATAGCGCGTTGGTAAATAGTGGTCACTACCTGCACAACTGTTGAAATATAATGATTATTTTTACTGTTTATGACTCCTACTGGTCACTCTACACATTATCATATAAAAGAAACATCCCTGTGTGTTTTCCAATATCAATTAAACGGGAGATGAACACTGGTCGCGGAAAGGGACATCTACAGACTTTTCATATTGCTTGGATATAGCGCGTGGGTAAATAGTGGTCACTACCTCAACACCTGTTGAAACATAATGATTATTTTTACTATGCATGACTCCTACTGGTCAGTATTCACATTATCATATAGAAGAAACATCCCTGTGCGTTTTCCAATATCAATTAAACGGGAGACGAACACTGGTCGCGGAAAGGGACATCTACAGACTTGGATATAGCGCTTGGATATAGCTTGGATATAGCTCGTGGGTAAATAGTGGACGCTACCTCAACAGCTGTTGTAATATATTTATTATTTTTACTATGTATGACTCCTACTGGTCAGTATACACATTATTATATAAAAAAACAACATCCCTGAGTGTTTTCCAATATCAATTAAACGGGAGACGAACACTGGTCGCTGAAAGGGGCAACTACAGACTTTTCATATTGCTTGCATATAGCGCGTAGGTAAATAGTGGTCACTACCTCAACAGCTGTTGTAATATATATATATTATTTTTTACTGTGCATGACCCCTACTGGTCACTTTACACATTATTATATAACAGAAACATCCCTGAGTGTTTTCCAATGTCAGTAACATGTGAGACGAACATTTTTCATATTACTTGTATATAGCGAGACGGTAAATAAACGTCATTACCTCCACATGCAACTGTTGTAATCTATTTATTATTTTTGATGTGTATATCTGATGGGAATCTACACAGTATTATGTGTTATTGTGACATGCCAGTAGACTAAATATATATGAAAGATCATTTTATTATTCTGATTGTGTGGGTAGCGATGAGGATTTTCACACTTCTAGCTTGGTTATTCTTGTCTATTATGCTGTGAAGAATGATCTTTCCGTGGCTTAACTATGTAAAAAAATATATTATGCCATGTGTGGGAGTAGCGGCGATAATTTTCCTACACCTTATAGTAGACTAGACAATCAGTCCGTACTTGTCCCTTTCCCAGACCCAGGGAGCCGTCATTACAACGTCCGTGTCTACACTAGTATTTAGACACAGGACCGTGTGCAGTCTGCAATTGTCCCTTTCCCAGACCAGTGTTCGCCTCCCATTTAATTGTGTAGAAATAAGCCAGGTTATTCTTGCATATGATACTCTGTAGAATGGCCTGTCCGTGGCTTAAAGATGTAAAAATAATTTATTATACCACTTGTGGGGGTCGCTACACTATCAGTCTGTAACTGTCCCTTTCCCAGACCAATGTTCGCCTCCCATTTAATTGTGTAGAAATAAGCCAGGCTATTCTTGTGTATTATACTGTGTAGAATGGCCTGTCCGTGGCTTAAAAATGTAAAAATAATTTATTATACCACTTGTGGGGGTCGCTACACTATCAATCTGTACTTGTCCCTTTCCCAGACCCAGCCAGCCTTAATCACTGCGTCCGTGTCTATATTTAGACACAGGACCGTGTGCAGTCTGCAGTTGTCCCTTTCCCAGACCAGTGTTCGCCTCTCGTTTTGTTAATATGGAAACACACACAAGGAGGCTACTTTTATATAATAATATGTAGAGAGACCATTCAGTGTCGTAAATATAAAAATAATAATTGTATTATTCTAGTTGTGGGGTATCGGCGATGATTTCCCGACACCCCATACAAAGCAATATGAACAGTCTGTACTTGTCCCTTTCCCAGACCAATGTTCGCCTCCCGTTTAATTGATATGGAAATAAGCCAGGTTATTTTTGTGTATTATACTGTGTAGAACGGCATGTCTGTGGCGTAAAGATGTAAAAATAATAGTATTATACCACTTGTACGGGTCGCTACACGATCAGTCTGAACTTGTCCCTTTCTCAGACCCAGCCAGCCTTCATCACTGCGTCCGTGTCTATATTTAGACACAGGACCGTGTGCAGTCTGCAGTTGTCCCTTTCCCTGACCAGTGTTCGCCTCCCATTTAGTGAATATGGAAAACACATTTCCTCTTATATAATGTGAAATGTGACATGCCATTGGACTAACTATATAATAAATCATTGAAATATACCACTTGTGGGGGTAGCGATGAGGATTTTCAAACCACCTTATCAAGGCAATATGAAAAGTCTGTTGTTGTCCCTTTCCGCGACCAGGGTTCGTCTCCCGTTTAATTGATACTGGAAAACGCACAGGGATGTTTCTTTGATATAATAATGTGTAGAGTGACCAGTAGGGGTCATGCATAGTAAAACTAATATATATATTACAACATCTGTGGAGTTAGTGACCACTATTTACCCACGCACTATATCCAAAAAATATGAAAAGTCTGTAGTTGTCCCTTTCCGCGACCAGTGTTCGTCCCCCATTTAATTGATATTGGAAAACACACAGGGATGTTTCTTTTATATAATAATGTAAAGACGGTGAAATAGGTGTCATATATAGTAAAAATAATATATATATTACGACAGCTGTGGAGGTAGTGACCACTATTACACAAACGCTATATCCAAGCAATATGAAAAGTCTGTAGATGTCCCTTTCCGCGACCAGTGTTCGTCTGCTGGTTAAATTATATTGGAAAACACATAGGGAAGTTTCTTTGATATAATAATGTATAGATGGTCCAGTAGGATCCATATATAGTAAAAATAATCAATATATTACAACAGCTGTGGGGATAGCAACGATTATTTACCCACACGCTATATACAAGTAATATGAAAAGTCTGTAGTTGTCCCTTTCCGCGACCAGTGTTCCTCCCGTTTAATTGATATTGGAAATCATACAGGGATGTTTCTCTTATATAATAACGTGTAGACGGTCCAGTAGGAGTCATATATAGTAAAAATAATATATGTATTACGACAGCTGTGGAGGTAGTGACCACTATTACCCAAACGCTATATCCAAGCAATATGAAAAGTCTGTAGTTGTCCCTCTCCGCGACCAGTGTTTGTCTCCCGTTTAAATTGTATTGGAAATCACACAAGGATGTTTCTTTTATATAATAATGTATAGATGGTCCGGTAGGAGTCATACATAGTAAACATAATCAATATATTAAAACAGCTGTGGGGTTAGCAACGATTATTTACCCACATGCTATATACAAGTAATATGAAAAGTCTGTAGTTGTCCCTTTCCGCGACCAGTGTTCGTCCCCCATTTAATTGATATTGGAAAACACACAGGGATGTTTCTTTTATATAATAATGTGTAGACGGTCCAGTAGGAGTCATACATAGTAAAAATAAAAGATATATTAAAACAGCTGTAGAGGTAGTGACCACTATTACCCAAACGCTATATCCAAGCAATATGAAAAGTCTGTAGATGTCCCTTTCCGCGACCAGTAGTTAAAATTATATTGGAAAACAGATAGGGATGTTTCTTTTATATAATGATGTGTAGATGGTCCAGTAGGAGTCATACATAGTAAAAATAATCAATATATTACAACAGCTGTGGGGTTAGCAACGATTATTTACCAACATGCTATATACAAGTAATATGAAAAGTCTGCAGTTGTCCCTTTGCGCGACCAGTGTTCGTCTCCCATTTAATTGATATTGGAAATCACACTAGGATGTTTCTTTTATATAATAACGTGTAGATGGGCCAGTAGGAGTCATACATAGTAAAAATAATAGATATATTACAACAGCTGTGGAGATAGTGACCACTATTTACCCACATGCTATATCAAAGCATTTTGAAAAGTCTGTAGTTGTCCCTTTCCGCGACCAGTGTTCGTCTCCCATTTAATTGATATTGGAAAACACACAGGGATGTTTCTTTTATAATAATGTGAAGAGTGACCAGTACGAGACATAAATAGAAGAAATTGTCATTATATTTCAACACCTGTAGAGGTAGTGACCACTATTTACCCATGCACTATATCCGAGCAATATGAATAGTCTGTAGTTGTCCCTTTCCGCGACCAGTGTTCGTCTCTCATTTAATTGATATTGGAAAACACACAGGGATGTCTCTTTTATATAAAAATGTGTAGATGGTCCAGTAGGAGTCATACATAGTAAAAATAATAACTATATTAAAACAGCTGTAGAGGTAGTGACCACTATTACCCAAACGCTATATGCAAGCAATATGAAAAGTCTGTAGTTGTCCCTTTCCGCGACCAGTGTTCGTCTGCTGGTTAAATTATATTGGAAAACACATAGCGATGTTTCTTCTATGTAACAATGTGAAGAGTGACCAGTAGGAGTCATACATAGTAAAAATAATAGATATATTACAACAGCTGTGGAGGTAAAGACCACTATTTACCCACACGCTATATGCAAGCAATATGAAAAGTCTGTAGATGTCCCTTTCCGCGACCAGTGTTCGTCTCCCATTTAATTGATATTGGAAATCACACAGGGAAGTTTCTTTTATATAATAATGTGTAGACGGTCCAGTAGGAGTCATACATAGTTAGAATAATAAATATATTATGACAGCTGTGGAGGTAGTTACCACTATTTACCCACAAGCTATATGCAAACAATATGAAAAGTCTGTAGTTGTCCCTTTCCGCGACCAGTGTTCGTCTCCTGGTAAAATTATATTGGAAAACACATAGCGATGTTTCTTCTATGTAACAATGTGAAGAGTGACCAGTAGGAGTCATACATAGTAAAAAAAAATAAATATATATTTCAACAGTTGTGGAGGTAGTGACCACTATTTACCCACACGCTATATGCAAACAATATGAAAAGTCTGTAGTTGTCCCTTTCCGCGACCAGTGTTCGTCTCCTGGTTAAATTACATTGGAAAACACATAGGGATGTTTCTTTGATATAATAATGTGAAGAGTGACCAGTAGGAGTCGTAAATAGAAGAATTATCATTATATTTCAACACCTGTAGAGGTAGTGACCACTATTTACCCACGCGCTATATCCAAGCAATATGAAAAGTCTGTAGATGTCCCTTTCCGCGACCAGTGTTCGTCCCTCATTTAATTGATATTGGAAAACACACAGGGATGTTTCTTTTATATAATAATGTGTAGACTGTCCAGTAGGAGTCATACATAGTAAAAAAAAATCAATATATTTCAACAGCTCTGGAGGTAGTGACCACTATTTACCCACACGCTATATGCAAACAATATGAAAAGTCTGTAGTTGTCCCTTTCCGCGACCAGTGTTCGTCTCCCGTTTAAATTGTATTGGAAATCACACAAGGATGTTTCTTTTATATAATAATGTGTAGATGGTCCAGTAAGGGTCATACATAGTAAAAATAATAAATATATTACAACAGCAGTAGAGGTAGTGACCACTATTACCCAAACGCTATATGGAAGCAATATGAAAAGTCTGTAGTTGTCCCTTTCCGCGACCAGTGTTCGTCTCCTGGTTAAATTACATTGGAAAACACATAGGGATGTTTCTTTGATATAATAATGTGAAGAGTGACCAGTAGGAGTCGTAAATAGAAGAAATTATCATTATGTTTCAACACCTGTAGAGGTAGTGACCACTATGTACCCACGCGCTATATCCAAGCAATATGAAAAATCTGTAGATGTCCCTTTCCGCGACCAGTGTTCGTCTCTCATTTAATTGATATTGGAAAACACACAGGGATGTTTCTTTTATATAATAATATGTAGACTGTCCAGTAGGAGTCATACATAGTAAAAATAATAGATATATTACAACAGCTGTAGAGGTAGTGACCACTATTACCCAAACGCTATATGCAAGCATTATGAAAAGTCTGTAGTTGTCCCTCTCCGTGACCAGTGTTCGTCTCCTGGTTAAATTATATTGGAAAACACATAGCGATGTTTCTTCTATGTAACAATGTGAAGAGTGACCAGTAGGAGTTATGCATAGTAAAAATAATCAATATATTTCAACAGTTGTGGAGGTAGTGACCACTATTTATCCACACGGTATATGCAAGCAATATGAAAAGTCTGTAGTTGTCAGTTTTCGCGACCAGTGTTCGTCTCTCATTTAGTTGATATTGGAAATCACACAGGGATGTTTCTTTTATATAATAATGTGTAGATGGTCCAGTAGGAGTCATACATAGTGAAGATAATAGATATATTACAACATTTGTGGAGGTAGTGACCACTATTTACCCACACGCTATATGTAAGCAATAAGAAAAGTCTGTAGTTGTCCCTTTCCGCGACAAGTGTTCTTCTCCCATTTAATTGATATTGGAAATCACACAGGGATGTTTCTTTTATATAACAATGTGTAGACGGTCAAGTAGGAGTCATACATAGTTAAAATAATAATAATATTATGACAGCTGTGGAGGTAGTTACCACTATTTACCCACAAGCTATATGCAAACAATATGAAAAGTCTGTAGTTGTCCCTTTCCGCGACCAGTGTTCGTCTCCCATTTAATTGATATTGGAAAACACATAGCAATGTTTCTTCTGTGTAACAATGTGAAGAGTGACCAGTATCAGTCATACATCGAAAAAATTATCAATATATTACAACATCTGTGGGGATAGCAACGATTATTTACCCACACGCTATATACAAGTAATATGAAAAGTCTGTAGTTGTCCCTTTCCGCGACCAGTGTTCGTCTCCCGTTTAATTGATATTGGAAAACGCACAGGGATGTTTCTTTGATATAATAATGTGTAGAGTGACCAGTAGGGGTCATGCATAGTAAAACTAATATATATTTTACAACATCTGTGGAGTTAGTGACCACTATTTACCCACGCGCTATATCCAAAAAATATGAAAAGTCTGTAGTTGTCCCTTTCCGCGACCAGTGTTCGTCTCCTGGTTAAATTATATTGGAAAACACATAGGGAAGTTTCTTTGATATAATAATGTATAGATGGTCCAGTAGGATCCATATATAGTAAAAATAATCAATATATTACAACAGCTGTGGGGATAGCAACGATTATCTACCCACGCGCTATATCCAAGTAATATGAAAAGTCTGTAGATGTCCCTTTCCGCGACCAGTGTTCGTCTCCTGGTTAAATTACATTGGAAAACACATAGGGATGTTTCTTTGATATAATAATGTGAAGAGTGACCAGTAGGAGTCGTAAATAGAAGAAATTATCATTATATTTCAACACCTGTAGAGATAGTGACCACTATGTACCCACGCGCTATATCCAAGCAATATGAAAAGTCTGTAGATGTCCCTTTCCGCGACCAGTGTTCGTCCCTCATTTAATTGATATTGGAAAACACACAGGGATGTTTCTTTTATATAATAATATGTAGACTGTCCAGTAGGAGTCATACATAGTAAAAATAATAGATATATTACAACAGCTGTAGAGGTAGTGACCACTATTACCCAAACGCTATATGCAAGCATTATGAAAAGTCTGTAGTTGTCCCTCTCCGTGACCAGTGTTCGTCTCCTCGTTAAATTATATTGGAAAACACATAGCGATGTTTCTTCTATGTAACAATGTGAAGAGTGACCAGTAGGAGTCATGCATAGTAAAAATAATCAATATATTTCAACAGTTGTGGAGGTAGTGACCACTATTTATCCACACGGTATATGCAAGCAATAAGAAAAGTCTGTAGTTGTCCCTTTCCGCGACCAGTGTTCGTCTCCCATTTAATTGATATTGGAAATCACACAGGGATGTTTCTTTTATATAATAATGTGTAGACGGTCCAGTAGGAGTCATATATAGTTAAAATAATAAATATATTATGACAGCTGTGGAGGTAGTTACCACTATTTACCCACAAGCTATATGCAAACAATATGAAAAGTCTGTAGTTGTTCCTTTCAGCGACCAGTGTTCGTCTCCCATTTAATTGATATTGGAAAACACATAGCGATGTTTCTTTTATATAATGATGTGTAGATGGTCCAGTAGGAGTCATACATAGTATAAATAATAAATATATTAAAACAGCTGTGGGGTTAGCAACGATTATTTACCAACATGCTATATACAAGTAATATCAAAAGTCTGTAGTTGTCCCTTTCCACGACCAGTGTTCGTCCCCCATTTAATTGATATTGGAAAACACACAGGGATGTTTCTTTTATATAATATTGTGTAGACGGTCCAGTAGGAGTCATACATAGTAAAAATAATCATTATCCTTCAACAGTTGTGCAGGTAGTGACCACTATTTACCCACGCGCTATATGCAAGCAATATGAAAAGTCTGTAGTTGTCCTTTCCGCGACCAGTGTTCGTCTCCTGGTTAAATTTTATTGGAAAACACATAGCGATGTTTCTTCTATGTAACAATGTGAAGAGTGACCAGTAGCAGTCATACATCGAAAAAATTATCAATATATTACAACATCTGTGGGGATAGCAACGATTATTTACCCACACGCTATATACAAGTAATATGAAAAGTCTGTAGTTGTCCCTTTCCGCGACCAGTGTTCATCTCTCATTTAATTGATATTGGAAATAACACAGGGATGTTTCTTTTATATAACAACTTGTAGATTGTCCAGTAGGAGTCATACATAGTAAAAATAATCAATATATTACAACAGCTGTGGAGGTAGTGACCACTATTTACCCACATGCTATATCCAAGCAATATGAAAAGTCTGTAGTTGTCCCTTTCCGCGACCAGTGTTTGTCTCCCGTTTAAATTGTTTTGGAAATCACACAAGGGATGTTTATTTGATATAATAATGTATAGATGGTCCAGTAGGAGTCATACATCGTAAAAATAATCAATATATTAAAACAGCTGTGGGGTTAGCAACGATTATTTACCCACATACTATATACAAGTAATATGAAAAGTCTGTAGTTGTCCCTTTCCGCGACCAGTGTTTGTCCCCCATTTAATTGATATTGGAAAACACACAGGGATGTTTCTTTTATATAATAATGTGTAGACGGTCCAGTAGGAGTCATATATAGTAAAAATAATAGATATATTACGACAGCTGTGGAGGTAATGACCACCACTATTTATCCACAAGGTATATGCAAGCAATAAGAAAAGTCTGTAGTTGTCCCTTTCCGCCACCAGTGTTCGTCTCCCATTTAATTGATATTGGAAATCATACAGGGATGTTTCTTTTATATGATAATATGTAGACGATCCAGTAGGAGTCATATAGAGTAAAAATAATAGATATATTACAACAGCTGTTGAGGTAGTGACCACTATTTACCCACGCGCTATATGCAAGCAATATGAAAAGTCTGTAGTTGTCCTTTCCGCGACCAGTGTTCGTCTCCTGGTTAAATTATATTGGAAAACACATAGCGATGTTTCTTCTATGTAACAATGTGAAGAGTGACTAGTAGGAGTCATACATAGTAAAAATAATCAATATATTACAACAGTTGTGGAGTCAGTGACCACTATTTACCCTTACGCTATATGCAAACAATATGAAAAGTCTGTAGTTGTCCCTTTCCGCCACCAGTGTTCGTCTCCCATTTAATTGATATTGGAAATCACACAGGGATGTTCCTTTTATATAATAACGTGTAGATGGTCCAGTAGGAGTCATACATCGTAAAAATAATCAATATATTACAACAGCTGTGGAGGTAGTGACCACTATTTACCCACGCGCTATATATGCAAGCAATATGAAAAGTCTGTCGTTGTCCCTTTCCGCGACCAGTGTTCGTCTCCCATTTAATTGATATTGGAAATCACACAGGGATCTTTCTTTTATATAATAATGTGTAGACGGTCCTGTAGGAGTCATATATAGTAAAATAATAGATATATTACGACAGCTGTGGAGGTAGTGACCACTATTTACCCACACGCTATATGCAAGCAATATGAAAAGTCTGTAGTTGTCCCTTTCCGCAACCAGTGTTCGTCCCCAATTTAATTGATATTGGAAATCACACAGGGATGTTTCTTTTACATAATAATGTATAGATGGTCCAGTAGGAGTCATACATAGTAAAAATAATCAATATATTACAACAGCTGTGGAGGTAGTGACCACTATTTACCCACACGCTATATGCAAGCAATATGAAAAGTCAGTAGATGTCCCTTTCCGCTATCAGTGTTCGTCTCCCGTTTAAATTGTATTGGAAATCACACAAGGATGTTTCTTTTATATAATAATGTATAGATGGTCAAGTAGGAGTCATACATAGTAAAAATAATCAATATATTACGACAGCTGTGGATGTAGTGACCACTATTTACCCACACGCTATATGCAAGCAATATGAAAAGTCAGTAGTTGTCCCTTTCCGTGACCAGTGTTCGTCTCCCATTTAATTGATATTGGAAATCACACAGGGATGTTTCTTTTATATAATAACGTATAGATGGTCCAGTAGGAGTCATACATAGTAAAAATAATCAATATATTACAACAGCTGTGGGGTTACCAACGACTATTTACCCACATGCTATATACAAGTAATATGAAAACTCTGTAGTTGTCCCTTTCCGTGACCAGTGTTTATCCCCCCTTTAATTGATATTGGAAAACACACAGGGATGTTTCTTTTATATAATAATGTGTAGACGGTCCAGTAGGAGTCATACATAGTAAAAATAATCAATATATTACAACAGCTGTGGAGGTAGTGACCACTATTTACCCACATGCTATATCCAAGCTATATGAAAAGTCTGTAGTTGTCCCTTTCCGCGACCAGTGTTCGTCACCCATTTAATTGATATTGGAAAACACACAGGGATGTCTGTTTTATATAATAATATGTAGACGGTCCAGTAGGAGTCATATAGAGTAAAAATAATAGATATATTACAACAGCTGTTGAGGTAGTGACCACTATTTATCCACATGCTATATGCAAGCAATATGAAAAGTCTGTAGTTGTCCCTTTCCGCGACCAGTGTTTGTCTCCCGTTTAAATTGTTTTGGAAATCACACAAGGGATGTTTATTTGATATAATATTGTATAGATGGTCCAGTAGGAGTCATACATCGTAAATATAATCAATATATTAAAACAGCTGTGGGGTTAGCAACGATTATTTACCCACATGCTATATACAAGTAATATCAAAAGTCTGTAGTTGTCCCTTTCCGCGACCAGTGTTTCTCCCCCATTTAATTGATATTGGAAAACACACAGGGATGTCTGTTTTATATAATAATGTGTAGACGATCCAGTAGGAGTCATATAGAGTAAAAATAATCAATATATTACAACAGCTGTTGAGGTAGTGACCACTATTTACCCACGGGCTATATGCAAGCAATATGAAAAGTCTGTAGTTGTCCTTTCCGCGACCAGTGTTCGTCTCCTGGTTAAATTATATTGGAAAACACATAGCGATGTTTCTTCTATGTAACAATGTGAAGAGTGACTAGTAGGAGTCATACATAGTAAAAATAATCAATATATTACAACAGTTGTGGAGGTAGTGACCACTATTTACCCACGCGCTATATGCAAGCAATATGAAAAGTCTGTAGTTGTCCCTTTCCGCCACCAGTGTTCGTCTCCCATTTAATTGATATTGGAAATCACACAGGGATGTTTCTTTTATATAATAACGTGTAGATGGTCCAGTAGGAGTCATACATCGTAAAAATAATCAATATACTACAACAGCTGTGGAGGTAGTGACCACTATTTACCCACGCGCTATATATGCAAGCAACATGAAAAGTCTGTCGTTGTCCCTTTCCGCGACCAGTGTTCGTCTCCCATTTAATTGATATTGGAAATCACACAGGGATCTTTCTTTTATATAATAATGTGTAGACGGTCCTGTAGGAGTCATATATAGTAAAATAATAGATATATTACGACAGCTGTGGAGGTAGTGACCACTATTTACCCACACGCTATATGCAAGCAATATGAAAAGTCTGTCGTTGTCCCTTTCCGCAACCAGTGTTCGTTCCCCATTTAATTGATATTGGAAATCACACAGGGATGTTTCTTTTATATAATAATGTATAGATGGTCCAGTAGGAGTCATACATAGTAAAAATAATCAATATATTACAACAGCTGTGGAGGTAGTGACCACTATTTACCCACACGCTATATGCAAGCAATATGAAAAGTCTGTAGATGTCTCTTTCCGCTATCAGTGTTTGTCTCCCGTTTAAATTGTATTGGAAATCACACAAGGATGTTTCTTTTATATAATAATGTATAGATGGTCCAGTAGGAGTCATACATAGTAAAAATAATCAATATATTACGACAGCTGTGGATGTAGTGACCACTATTTACCCACACGCTATATGCAAGCAATATGAAAAGTCTGTAGTTGTCCCTTTCCGTGACCAGTGTTCGTCTCCCATTTAATTGATATTGGAAATCACACAGGGATGTTTCTTTTATATAATAATGTATAGATGGTCCAGTAGGAGTCATACATAGTAAAAATAATCAATATATTACGACAGCTGTGGATGTAGTGACCACTATTTACCCACACGCTATATGCAAGCAATATGAAAAGTCTGTAGTTGTCCCTTTCCGTGACCAGTGTTCGTCTCCCATTTAATTGATATTGGAAATCACACAGGGATCTTTCTTTTATATAATAATGTGTAGACGGTCCTGTAGGAGTCATATATAGTAAAATAATAGATATATTACGACAGCTGTGGAGGTAGTGACCACTATTTACCCACACGCTATATGCAAGCAATATGAAAAGTCTGTAGTTGTCCCTTTCCGCAACCAGTGTTCGTCCCCAATTTAATTGATATTGGAAATCACACAGGGATGTTTCTTTTACATAATAATGTATAGATGGTCCAGTAGGAGTCATACATAGTAAAAATAATCAATATATTACAACAGCTGTGGAGGTAGTGACCACTATTTACCCACACGCTATATGCAAGCAATATGAAAAGTCAGTAGATGTCCCTTTCCGCTATCAGTGTTCGTCTCCCGTTTAAATTGTATTGGAAATCACACAAGGATGTTTCTTTTATATAATAATGTATAGATGGTCAAGTAGGAGTCATACATAGTAAAAATAATCAATATATTACGACAGCTGTGGATGTAGTGACCACTATTTACCCACACGCTATATGCAAGCAATATGAAAAGTCAGTAGTTGTCCCTTTCCGTGACCAGTGTTCGTCTCCCATTTAATTGATATTGGAAATCACACAGGGATGTTTCTTTTATATAATAACGTATAGATGGTCCAGTAGGAGTCATACATAGTAAAAATAATCAATATATTACAACAGCTGTGGGGTTACCAACGACTATTTACCCACATGCTATATACAAGTAATATGAAAACTCTGTAGTTGTCCCTTTCCGTGACCAGTGTTTATCCCCCCTTTAATTGATATTGGAAAACACACAGGGATGTTTCTTTTATATAATAATGTGTAGACGGTCCAGTAGGAGTCATACATAGTAAAAATAATCAATATATTACAACAGCTGTGGAGGTAGTGACCACTATTTACCCACATGCTATATCCAAGCAATATGAAAAGTCTGTAGTTGTCCCTTTCCGCGACCAGTGTTCGTCACCCATTTAATTGATATTGGAAAACACACAGGGATGTCTGTTTTATATAATAATATGTAGACGGTCCAGTAGGAGTCATATAGAGTAAAAATAATAGATATATTACAACAGCTGTTGAGGTAGTGACCACTATTTATCCACATGCTATATGCAAGCAATATGAAAAGTCTGTAGTTGTCCCTTTCCGCGACCAGTGTTTGTCTCCCGTTTAAATTGTTTTGGAAATCACACAAGGGATGTTTATTTGATATAATATTGTATAGATGGTCCAGTAGGAGTCATACATCGTAAATATAATCAATATATTAAAACAGCTGTGGGGTTAGCAACGATTATTTACCCACATGCTATATACAAGTAATATCAAAAGTCTGTAGTTGTCCCTTTCCGCGACCAGTGTTTCTCCCCCATTTAATTGATATTGGAAAACACACAGGGATGTCTGTTTTATATAATAATGTGTAGACGATCCAGTAGGAGTCATATAGAGTAAAAATAATCAATATATTACAACAGCTGTTGAGGTAGTGACCACTATTTACCCACGGGCTATATGCAAGCAATATGAAAAGTCTGTAGTTGTCCTTTCCGCGACCAGTGTTCGTCTCCTGGTTAAATTATATTGGAAAACACATAGCGATGTTTCTTCTATGTAACAATGTGAAGAGTGACTAGTAGGAGTCATACATAGTAAAAATAATCAATATATTACAACAGTTGTGGAGGTAGTGACCACTATTTACCCACGCGCTATATGCAAGCAATATGAAAAGTCTGTAGTTGTCCCTTTCCGCCACCAGTGTTCGTCTCCCATTTAATTGATATTGGAAATCACACAGGGATGTTTCTTTTATATAATAACGTGTAGATGGTCCAGTAGGAGTCATACATCGTAAAAATAATCAATATACTACAACAGCTGTGGAGGTAGTGACCACTATTTACCCACGCGCTATATATGCAAGCAACATGAAAAGTCTGTCGTTGTCCCTTTCCGCGACCAGTGTTCGTCTCCCATTTAATTGATATTGGAAATCACACAGGGATCTTTCTTTTATATAATAATGTGTAGACGGTCCTGTAGGAGTCATATATAGTAAAATAATAGATATATTACGACAGCTGTGGAGGTAGTGACCACTATTTACCCACACGCTATATGCAAGCAATATGAAAAGTCTGTCGTTGTCCCTTTCCGCAACCAGTGTTCGTTCCCCATTTAATTGATATTGGAAATCACACAGGGATGTTTCTTTTATATAATAATGTATAGATGGTCCAGTAGGAGTCATACATAGTAAAAATAATCAATATATTACAACAGCTGTGGAGGTAGTGACCACTATTTACCCACACGCTATATGCAAGCAATATGAAAAGTCTGTAGATGTCTCTTTCCGCTATCAGTGTTTGTCTCCCGTTTAAATTGTATTGGAAATCACACAAGGATGTTTCTTTTATATAATAATGTATAGATGGTCCAGTAGGAGTCATACATAGTAAAAATAATCAATATATTACGACAGCTGTGGATGTAGTGACCACTATTTACCCACACGCTATATGCAAGCAATATGAAAAGTCTGTAGTTGTCCCTTTCCGTGACCAGTGTTCGTCTCCCATTTAATTGATATTGGAAATCACACAGGGATGTTTCTTTTATATAATAATGTATAGATGGTCCAGTAGGAGTCATACATAGTAAAAATAATCAATATATTACGACAGCTGTGGATGTAGTGACCACTATTTACCCACACGCTATATGCAAGCAATATGAAAAGTCTGTAGTTGTCCCTTTCCGTGACCAGTGTTCGTCTCCCATTTAATTGATATTGGAAAACACACAGGGATGTTTCTTTTATATAATGATGTGTAGATGGTCCAGTAGGAGTCATACATAGTATAAATAATAAATATATTAAAACAGCTGTGGGGTTAGCAACGATTATTTACCAACATGCTATATACAAGTAATATCAAAAGTCTGTAGTTGTCCCTTTCCACGACCAGTGTTCGTCCCCCATTTAATTGATATTGGAAAACACACAGGGATGTTTCTTTTATATAATATTGTGTAGACGGTCCAGTAGGAGTCATACATAGTAAAAATAATCATTATCCTTCAACAGTTGTGCAGGTAGTGACCACTATTTACCCACGCGCTATATGCAAGCAATATGAAAAGTCTGTAGTTGTCCTTTCCGCGACCAGTGTTCGTCTCCTGGTTAAATTTTATTGGAAAACACATAGCGATGTTTCTTCTATGTAACAATGTGAAGAGTGACCAGTAGCAGTCATACATCGAAAAAATTATCAATATATTACAACATCTGTGGGGATAGCAACGATTATTTACCCACACGCTATATACAAGTAATATGAAAAGTCTGTAGTTGTCCCTTTCCGCGACCAGTGTTCATCTCTCATTTAATTGATATTGGAAATAACACAGGGATGTTTCTTTTATATAACAACTTGTAGATTGTCCAGTAGGAGTCATACATAGTAAAAATAATCAATATATTACAACAGCTGTGGAGGTAGTGACCACTATTTACCCACATGCTATATCCAAGCAATATGAAAAGTCTGTAGTTGTCCCTTTCCGCGACCAGTGTTTGTCTCCCGTTTAAATTGTTTTGGAAATCACACAAGGGATGTTTATTTGATATAATAATGTATAGATGGTCCAGTAGGAGTCATACATCGTAAAAATAATCAATATATTAAAACAGCTGTGGGGTTAGCAACGATTATTTACCCACATACTATATACAAGTAATATGAAAAGTCTGTAGTTGTCCCTTTCCGCGACCAGTGTTTGTCCCCCATTTAATTGATATTGGAAAACACACAGGGATGTTTCTTTTATATAATAATGTGTAGACGGTCCAGTAGGAGTCATATATAGTAAAAATAATAGATATATTACGACAGCTGTGGAGGTAATGACCACCACTATTTATCCACAAGGTATATGCAAGCAATAAGAAAAGTCTGTAGTTGTCCCTTTCCGCCACCAGTGTTCGTCTCCCATTTAATTGATATTGGAAATCATACAGGGATGTTTCTTTTATATGATAATATGTAGACGATCCAGTAGGAGTCATATAGAGTAAAAATAATAGATATATTACAACAGCTGTTGAGGTAGTGACCACTATTTACCCACGCGCTATATGCAAGCAATATGAAAAGTCTGTAGTTGTCCTTTCCGCGACCAGTGTTCGTCTCCTGGTTAAATTATATTGGAAAACACATAGCGATGTTTCTTCTATGTAACAATGTGAAGAGTGACTAGTAGGAGTCATACATAGTAAAAATAATCAATATATTACAACAGTTGTGGAGTCAGTGACCACTATTTACCCTTACGCTATATGCAAACAATATGAAAAGTCTGTAGTTGTCCCTTTCCGCCACCAGTGTTCGTCTCCCATTTAATTGATATTGGAAATCACACAGGGATGTTCCTTTTATATAATAACGTGTAGATGGTCCAGTAGGAGTCATACATCGTAAAAATAATCAATATATTACAACAGCTGTGGAGGTAGTGACCACTATTTACCCACGCGCTATATATGCAAGCAATATGAAAAGTCTGTCGTTGTCCCTTTCCGCGACCAGTGTTCGTCTCCCATTTAATTGATATTGGAAATCACACAGGGATCTTTCTTTTATATAATAATGTGTAGACGGTCCTGTAGGAGTCATATATAGTAAAATAATAGATATATTACGACAGCTGTGGAGGTAGTGACCACTATTTACCCACACGCTATATGCAAGCAATATGAAAAGTCTGTAGTTGTCCCTTTCCGCAACCAGTGTTCGTCCCCAATTTAATTGATATTGGAAATCACACAGGGATGTTTCTTTTACATAATAATGTATAGATGGTCCAGTAGGAGTCATACATAGTAAAAATAATCAATATATTACAACAGCTGTGGAGGTAGTGACCACTATTTACCCACACGCTATATGCAAGCAATATGAAAAGTCAGTAGATGTCCCTTTCCGCTATCAGTGTTCGTCTCCCGTTTAAATTGTATTGGAAATCACACAAGGATGTTTCTTTTATATAATAATGTATAGATGGTCAAGTAGGAGTCATACATAGTAAAAATAATCAATATATTACGACAGCTGTGGATGTAGTGACCACTATTTACCCACACGCTATATGCAAGCAATATGAAAAGTCAGTAGTTGTCCCTTTCCGTGACCAGTGTTCGTCTCCCATTTAATTGATATTGGAAATCACACAGGGATGTTTCTTTTATATAATAACGTATAGATGGTCCAGTAGGAGTCATACATAGTAAAAATAATCAATATATTACAACAGCTGTGGGGTTACCAACGACTATTTACCCACATGCTATATACAAGTAATATGAAAACTCTGTAGTTGTCCCTTTCCGTGACCAGTGTTTATCCCCCCTTTAATTGATATTGGAAAACACACAGGGATGTTTCTTTTATATAATAATGTGTAGACGGTCCAGTAGGAGTCATACATAGTAAAAATAATCAATATATTACAACAGCTGTGGAGGTAGTGACCACTATTTACCCACATGCTATATCCAAGCTATATGAAAAGTCTGTAGTTGTCCCTTTCCGCGACCAGTGTTCGTCACCCATTTAATTGATATTGGAAAACACACAGGGATGTCTGTTTTATATAATAATATGTAGACGGTCCAGTAGGAGTCATATAGAGTAAAAATAATAGATATATTACAACAGCTGTTGAGGTAGTGACCACTATTTATCCACATGCTATATGCAAGCAATATGAAAAGTCTGTAGTTGTCCCTTTCCGCGACCAGTGTTTGTCTCCCGTTTAAATTGTTTTGGAAATCACACAAGGGATGTTTATTTGATATAATATTGTATAGATGGTCCAGTAGGAGTCATACATCGTAAATATAATCAATATATTAAAACAGCTGTGGGGTTAGCAACGATTATTTACCCACATGCTATATACAAGTAATATCAAAAGTCTGTAGTTGTCCCTTTCCGCGACCAGTGTTTCTCCCCCATTTAATTGATATTGGAAAACACACAGGGATGTCTGTTTTATATAATAATGTGTAGACGATCCAGTAGGAGTCATATAGAGTAAAAATAATCAATATATTACAACAGCTGTTGAGGTAGTGACCACTATTTACCCACGGGCTATATGCAAGCAATATGAAAAGTCTGTAGTTGTCCTTTCCGCGACCAGTGTTCGTCTCCTGGTTAAATTATATTGGAAAACACATAGCGATGTTTCTTCTATGTAACAATGTGAAGAGTGACTAGTAGGAGTCATACATAGTAAAAATAATCAATATATTACAACAGTTGTGGAGGTAGTGACCACTATTTACCCACGCGCTATATGCAAGCAATATGAAAAGTCTGTAGTTGTCCCTTTCCGCCACCAGTGTTCGTCTCCCATTTAATTGATATTGGAAATCACACAGGGATGTTTCTTTTATATAATAACGTGTAGATGGTCCAGTAGGAGTCATACATCGTAAAAATAATCAATATACTACAACAGCTGTGGAGGTAGTGACCACTATTTACCCACGCGCTATATATGCAAGCAACATGAAAAGTCTGTCGTTGTCCCTTTCCGCGACCAGTGTTCGTCTCCCATTTAATTGATATTGGAAATCACACAGGGATCTTTCTTTTATATAATAATGTGTAGACGGTCCTGTAGGAGTCATATATAGTAAAATAATAGATATATTACGACAGCTGTGGAGGTAGTGACCACTATTTACCCACACGCTATATGCAAGCAATATGAAAAGTCTGTCGTTGTCCCTTTCCGCAACCAGTGTTCGTTCCCCATTTAATTGATATTGGAAATCACACAGGGATGTTTCTTTTATATAATAATGTATAGATGGTCCAGTAGGAGTCATACATAGTAAAAATAATCAATATATTACAACAGCTGTGGAGGTAGTGACCACTATTTACCCACACGCTATATGCAAGCAATATGAAAAGTCTGTAGATGTCTCTTTCCGCTATCAGTGTTTGTCTCCCGTTTAAATTGTATTGGAAATCACACAAGGATGTTTCTTTTATATAATAATGTATAGATGGTCCAGTAGGAGTCATACATAGTAAAAATAATCAATATATTACGACAGCTGTGGATGTAGTGACCACTATTTACCCACACGCTATATGCAAGCAATATGAAAAGTCTGTAGTTGTCCCTTTCCGTGACCAGTGTTCGTCTCCCATTTAATTGATATTGGAAATCACACAGGGATGTTTCTTTTATATAATAATGTATAGATGGTCCAGTAGGAGTCATACATAGTAAAAATAATCAATATATTACGACAGCTGTGGATGTAGTGACCACTATTTACCCACACGCTATATGCAAGCAATATGAAAAGTCTGTAGTTGTCCCTTTCCGTGACCAGTGTTCGTCTCCCATTTAATTGATATTGGAAATCACACAGGGATCTTTCTTTTATATAATAATGTGTAGACGGTCCTGTAGGAGTCATATATAGTAAAATAATAGATATATTACGACAGCTGTGGAGGTAGTGACCACTATTTACCCACACGCTATATGCAAGCAATATGAAAAGTCTGTAGTTGTCCCTTTCCGCAACCAGTGTTCGTCCCCAATTTAATTGATATTGGAAATCACACAGGGATGTTTCTTTTACATAATAATGTATAGATGGTCCAGTAGGAGTCATACATAGTAAAAATAATCAATATATTACAACAGCTGTGGAGGTAGTGACCACTATTTACCCACACGCTATATGCAAGCAATATGAAAAGTCAGTAGATGTCCCTTTCCGCTATCAGTGTTCGTCTCCCGTTTAAATTGTATTGGAAATCACACAAGGATGTTTCTTTTATATAATAATGTATAGATGGTCAAGTAGGAGTCATACATAGTAAAAATAATCAATATATTACGACAGCTGTGGATGTAGTGACCACTATTTACCCACACGCTATATGCAAGCAATATGAAAAGTCAGTAGTTGTCCCTTTCCGTGACCAGTGTTCGTCTCCCATTTAATTGATATTGGAAATCACACAGGGATGTTTCTTTTATATAATAACGTATAGATGGTCCAGTAGGAGTCATACATAGTAAAAATAATCAATATATTACAACAGCTGTGGGGTTACCAACGACTATTTACCCACATGCTATATACAAGTAATATGAAAACTCTGTAGTTGTCCCTTTCCGTGACCAGTGTTTATCCCCCCTTTAATTGATATTGGAAAACACACAGGGATGTTTCTTTTATATAATAATGTGTAGACGGTCCAGTAGGAGTCATACATAGTAAAAATAATCAATATATTACAACAGCTGTGGAGGTAGTGACCACTATTTACCCACATGCTATATCCAAGCAATATGAAAAGTCTGTAGTTGTCCCTTTCCGCGACCAGTGTTCGTCACCCATTTAATTGATATTGGAAAACACACAGGGATGTCTGTTTTATATAATAATATGTAGACGGTCCAGTAGGAGTCATATAGAGTAAAAATAATAGATATATTACAACAGCTGTTGAGGTAGTGACCACTATTTATCCACATGCTATATGCAAGCAATATGAAAAGTCTGTAGTTGTCCCTTTCCGCGACCAGTGTTTGTCTCCCGTTTAAATTGTTTTGGAAATCACACAAGGGATGTTTATTTGATATAATATTGTATAGATGGTCCAGTAGGAGTCATACATCGTAAATATAATCAATATATTAAAACAGCTGTGGGGTTAGCAACGATTATTTACCCACATGCTATATACAAGTAATATCAAAAGTCTGTAGTTGTCCCTTTCCGCGACCAGTGTTTCTCCCCCATTTAATTGATATTGGAAAACACACAGGGATGTCTGTTTTATATAATAATGTGTAGACGATCCAGTAGGAGTCATATAGAGTAAAAATAATCAATATATTACAACAGCTGTTGAGGTAGTGACCACTATTTACCCACGGGCTATATGCAAGCAATATGAAAAGTCTGTAGTTGTCCTTTCCGCGACCAGTGTTCGTCTCCTGGTTAAATTATATTGGAAAACACATAGCGATGTTTCTTCTATGTAACAATGTGAAGAGTGACTAGTAGGAGTCATACATAGTAAAAATAATCAATATATTACAACAGTTGTGGAGGTAGTGACCACTATTTACCCACGCGCTATATGCAAGCAATATGAAAAGTCTGTAGTTGTCCCTTTCCGCCACCAGTGTTCGTCTCCCATTTAATTGATATTGGAAATCACACAGGGATGTTTCTTTTATATAATAACGTGTAGATGGTCCAGTAGGAGTCATACATCGTAAAAATAATCAATATACTACAACAGCTGTGGAGGTAGTGACCACTATTTACCCACGCGCTATATATGCAAGCAACATGAAAAGTCTGTCGTTGTCCCTTTCCGCGACCAGTGTTCGTCTCCCATTTAATTGATATTGGAAATCACACAGGGATCTTTCTTTTATATAATAATGTGTAGACGGTCCTGTAGGAGTCATATATAGTAAAATAATAGATATATTACGACAGCTGTGGAGGTAGTGACCACTATTTACCCACACGCTATATGCAAGCAATATGAAAAGTCTGTCGTTGTCCCTTTCCGCAACCAGTGTTCGTTCCCCATTTAATTGATATTGGAAATCACACAGGGATGTTTCTTTTATATAATAATGTATAGATGGTCCAGTAGGAGTCATACATAGTAAAAATAATCAATATATTACAACAGCTGTGGAGGTAGTGACCACTATTTACCCACACGCTATATGCAAGCAATATGAAAAGTCTGTAGATGTCTCTTTCCGCTATCAGTGTTTGTCTCCCGTTTAAATTGTATTGGAAATCACACAAGGATGTTTCTTTTATATAATAATGTATAGATGGTCCAGTAGGAGTCATACATAGTAAAAATAATCAATATATTACGACAGCTGTGGATGTAGTGACCACTATTTACCCACACGCTATATGCAAGCAATATGAAAAGTCTGTAGTTGTCCCTTTCCGTGACCAGTGTTCGTCTCCCATTTAATTGATATTGGAAATCACACAGGGATGTTTCTTTTATATAATAATGTATAGATGGTCCAGTAGGAGTCATACATAGTAAAAATAATCAATATATTACGACAGCTGTGGATGTAGTGACCACTATTTACCCACACGCTATATGCAAGCAATATGAAAAGTCTGTAGTTGTCCCTTTCCGTGACCAGTGTTCGTCTCCCATTTAATTGATATTGGAAAACACACAGGGATGTTTCTTTTATATAATAATGTGTAGACGGTCCAGTAGGAGTCATATATAGTAAAAATAATAGATATATTACGACAGCTGTGGAGGTAATGACCACCACTATTTATCCACACGGTATATGCAAGCAATAAGAAAAGTCTGTAGTTGTCCCTTTCCGCGACCAGTGTTCGTCTCCCATTTAATTGATATTGGAAATCACACAGGGATGTTTCTTTTATATAATAATATGTAGACGATCCAGTAGGAGTCATATAGAGTAAAAGTAATAGATATATTACAACAGCTGTTGAGGTAGTGACCACTATTTACCCACGCGCTATATGCAAGCAATATGAAAAGTCTGTAGTTGTCCTTTCCGCGACCAGTGTTCGTCTCCAGGTTAAATTATATTGGAAAACACATAGCGATGTTTCTTCTATGTAACAATGTGAAGAGTGACTAGTAGGAGTCATACATAGTAAAAATAATCAATATATTACAACAGTTGTGGAGGTAGTGACCACTATTTACCCACACGCTATATGCAAGCAATATGAAAAGTCTGTAGTTGTCCCTTTCCGCGACCAGTGTTTGTCTCCCGTTTAAATTGTATTGGAAATCACACAAGGATGTTTCTTTTATATCATAATGTATAGATGGTCCAGTAGGAGTCAAAAATCGTAAAACTAATCAATATACTTCAACAGTTGTGGAAGTAGCAATGATTATTTACCTACATGGTATATGCAAGCAATATGAAAAGTCTGTAGATGTCCCTTTCCGCGACCAGTGTTCGTCTCCCATTTAATTGATATTGGAAATCACACAGGGATGTTTCTTTTATATAATAATGTATAGATGGTCCAGTAGGAGTCAAACATCGTAAAAATAATCAATATATTACAACAGCTGTGGGGTTAGCAACGATTATTTACCCACATGCTATATACAAGTAATATCAAAAGTCTGTAGTTGTCCCTTTCCGCGACCAGTGTTTGTCCCCCATTTAATTGATATTGGAAAACACACAGGGATGTTTCTTTTATATAATAATGTGTAGACGGTCCAGTAGGAGTCATACATAGTAAAACTAATCAATATATTTCAACAGTTGTGGAGGTAGCAACGATTATTTACCTACACGCTATATGCAAGCAATATGAAAAGTCTGTAGATGTCCCTTTCCGCGACCAGTGTTTGTCTCCCGTTTAAATTGTATTGGAAATCACACAAGGATGTTTCTTTTATATAATAATGTATAGATGGTCCAGAAGGAGTCATACATAGTAAAAATAATTAATATATTACAACAGCAGGTGGGTTAGCAACGATTATTTACCAACATGCTATATACAAGTAATATGAAATGTCTGTAGTTGTCCCTTTCCGCGACCAGTGTTTGTCCCCTATTTAATTGATATTGAAATTGACACGGGTATGTTTCTTTTATATAATAACGTGAAGATGGTCCAGTAGGAGTCATACATCGTAAAAATAATAAATACATTACGACAGTTGTGCAGGTAGTGACCACTATTTACCCACACCGTATATCCAAGCAATATGAAAAGTCTGTAGTTGTCCCTTTCCGCGACCAGTGTTCGTCTCTCATTTAATTGATATTGGAAATCACACAGGGATGTTTCTTTTATATAATAATGTATAGATGGTCCAGTAGGAGTCATACATAGTAAAAATAATCAATATATTACGACAGCTGTGGATGTAGTGACCACTATTTACCCACACGCTATATGCAAGCAATATGAAAAGTCTGTAGTTGTCCCTTTCCGTGACCAGTGTTTGTCCCCCATTTAATTGATATTGGAAAACACACAGGGATGTTTCTTTTATATAATAATGTGTAGACGGTCCAGAAGGAGTCATATATAGTAAAAATAATAGATATATTACGACAGCTGTAGAGGTAATGACCACCACTATTTACCCACGCGCTATATCCAAGCAATATGAAAAGTCTGTAGTTGTCCCTTTCCGCGACCAGTGTTTGTCTCCCGTTTAAATTGTATTGGAAACCACACAAGGATGTTTCTTTTATATAATAATGTATAGATGGTCCAGTAGGAGTCAAAAATCGTAAAACTAATCAATATACTTCAACAGTTGTGGAAGTAGCAATGATTATTTACCTACATGGTATATGCAAACAATATGAAAAGTCTGTAGATGTCCCTTTCCGCGACCAGTGTTCGTCTCCCATTTAATTGATATTGGAAAACACACAGGGATGTTTCTTTTATATAATAATGTGTAGACGGTCCAGTATGAGTCATATATAGTAAAAATAATAGATATATTACAACAGCTTTGGAGGTTATGACCACCACTATTTACACACGCGCTATATGCAAGCAATATGAAAAGTCTGTAGTTGTCCCTTTCCGCGACCAGTGTTCCTCTCTCATTTAATTGATATTGGAAATCACACAGGGATGTTTCTTTTATATAATAATGTATAGATGGTCCAGTAGGAGTCATACATAGTAAAAATAATCAATATATTACAACAGCTGTGGGGTTACCAACCACTATTTACCCACATGCTATATACAAGTAATATGAAAACTCTGTAGTTGTCCCTTTCCGTGACCAGTGTTTATCTCCCGTTTAAATTGTATTGGAAATCACACAAGGATCTTTCTTTTATATCATAATGTATAGATGGTCCAGTAGGAGTCAAACATCGTACAAATAATCAATATATTACAACAGCTGTGGGGTTAGCAACGATTATTTACCCACATGCTATATACAAGTAATATCAAAAGTCTGTAGTTGTCCCTTTCCGCGACCAGTGTTCGTCTCTCATTTAATTGATATTGGACAACACACAGGGATGTTTCTTTTATATAATAATGTGTAGATGGTCCAGTAGGAGTCATACATAGTAAAAATGATAAATATATTAAAACAGCTGTGGAGGTAGTGACCACTATTTATCCACACGCTATATCCAAGCAATATGAAAAGTCTGTAGTTGTCCCTTTTCCGCGACCAGTGTTCGTCTCTCATTTAATTGATATTGGAAATCACACAAGGATGTTTCTTTTATATAATAAAGTATAGATGGTCCAGTAGGAGTCATACATAGTAAAAATAATCAATATATTACGACAGCTGTGGATGTAGTGACCACTATTTACCCACACGCTATATGCAAGCAATATGAAAAGTCTGTAGTTGTCCCTTTCCGCGACCAGTGTTTGTCCCCCATTTAATTGATATTGGAAAACACACAGGGATGTTTCTTTTATATAATATTGTGTAGACGGTCCAGTAGGAGTCATATATAGTAAAAATGATAGATATATTACGACAGCTGTGGAGGTAATGACCACCACTATTTACCCACGCGCTATATGCAAGCAATATGAAAAGTCTGTAGTTGTCCCTTTCCGCGACCAGTGTTTGTCTCCCGTTTAAATTGTATTGGAAATCACACAAGGATGTTTCTTTTATATCATAATGTATAGATGGTCCAGTAGGAGTCAAAAATCGTAAAACTAATCAATATACTTCAACAGTTGTGGAAGTAGCAATGATTATTTACCTACATGGTATGTGCAAGCAATATGAAAAGTCTGTAGATGTCCCTTTCCGCGACCAGTGTTCGTCTCCCATTTAATTGATATTGGAAATAACACAGGGATGTTTCTTTTATATAATAATGTATAGATGGTCCAGTAGGAGTCAAATATCGTAAAAATAATCAATATATTACAACAGCTGTGGGGTTAGCAACGATTATTTACCCACATGCTATATACAAGTAATATCAAAAGTCTATAGTTGTCCCTTTCCGCGACCAGTGTTCGTCCCCCATTTAATTGATATTGGACAACACACAGGGATGTTTCTTTTATATAATAATGTGTAGATGGTCCAGTAGGAGTCATACATAGTAAAAATAATCAATATATTTCAACAGTTGTGGAGGTAGTGACCACTATTTACCAACATGCTATATACAAGTAATATGAAAAGTCTGTAGATGTCCCTTTCCGCGACCAGTGTTCGTCTCTCATTTAATTGATATTGGAAATCACACAGGGGTGTTTCTTTTATATAATAACGTGTAGATGGTCCAGTAGGAGTCATACATAGTAAAAATAATCAATATATTACAACAGCTGTGGAGGTAGTGACCACTCTTTACCCACACGCTATATATGCAAGCAATATGAAAAGTCTGTAGTTGTCCCTTTCCGCGACCAGTGTTTGTCTCCCATTAAATTGATATTGGAAATCACACAGGGATGTTTCTTTTATATAATAATGTGTAGATGGTCCAGTAGGAGTGATACATGGTAAAAATAATAGATATATTACGACAGCTGTGGAGGTAGTGACCACTATTTACCCACACGCTATATGCAGGCAATATGAAATGTATGTAGTTGTCCCTTTCCGCGACCAGTGTTCGTCTCCCATTTAATTGATATTGGAAAACACATAGGGATGTTTCTTTTATATAATAATGTGTAGACGGTCCAGTAGGAGTCATACATAGTAAAAATAATCAATATATTACGACAGCTGTGGAGCTAGTGACCACTATTTACTCACACGCTATATCCAAGCAATATGAAAAGTCTGTAGTTGTCCCTTTCCGCGACCAGTGTTCGTCTCCTGGTTATATTATATTGGAAAACACATAGCGATGTTTCTTCTATGTAACAATGTGAAGAGTGACCAGTAGGAGTCATACATAGTAAAAAAATATATATATTTCAACAGTTGTGCAGGTAGCGATGATTATTTACCTCACTAACAGTACAGATAAGAAAATTAATGGCTTTAAATGTTATAAATTTATGTACATTTATAAAACACGTTACAGTACGAATTGTAAGGCTTAGAGCATACAATACTCTCCTTTAACGTTATTTGTCATGAAAATTTTGTCCCAGAATACGGCGTTCGCTTTTGAGTAATATTTATTCAGACAAAAATGTATGGAATTGTTATAATTTGACTGGGATTTGTCTATTATTAGCCGCGCATTTCGTTTTGGCGTGCGGAAGCTTAAATACTGTATAGTTGAACTACACGCGCGTGTACAACAGGCATACCTCTCGATAAAAGTAGCGCTGAGGCCTGGTCTGGGAAAGGGACGTATACTGACAACACATGCCCATCGGCTGCAACTACACAACTGTTGTGTTTACATCTTCCCCGACAACATCATACAGACACACGTGGTGAATGCATTTTATATATCTGAGTCAACACATTTTGTGGCTTTTGAAAATTTAGAAGTATTAGGTTTTCGTGTCTGGACCATGTGAAAATTTCATTCTAAAATCTAGCCTTCGGTCCAGTTTCCACAGTCGGTTATCAAACTTATTTCCCCGTAAGACTCGTCGGCCGATCGTTACGGCTAATATTACTATGGCCATGTAGGATAGGGAGAACCAGATATGTTTCACTGTTAATTTACATGTTATAAAAAATATGAAATCAAACGGACTAGTTTCGTTGTGAACACCGCCACCTGGTTGGTCGAGGCGGCTCTAGCCGACTGATATACTCGTAGTTACTCTAATAAGCACCGGGTATCAAATTAGCGCGCGTCTCTAATAGGCGTCGGTTACAAAGAAGCGTTGTCTCTACAATTACTTTTGTTTGACCTCGTTAATGAGAAAGGTGAAATATCATGATTTATGTCTCGATTGAAATGTTTCTTATCCGAGGTGAACAGGTTATTTGTGTGTGAACTATGAGTAGCTGCGCTATCTGGATGTTAGGTCCTAACTCCAGTCATGTGTTTTCCCTATTTACTTGTAAGATTCAATAGTGCGTCTTCGGCAGTACAAATTAATAGTCTGGTGCAGAAACTTTCAGTCTACCATACCAAACATTTTCAGTAGATTTTGATTTTATTATATGGACTGTTTGCTGAGCTTCCTAGACTGGAGACAAGTTTACTAGACTGGGACTTCGGACTGTTAGTTAAACTTGCAGGCTGGTGAACAGTAATTGGTCTGTTAGTTTTATGGATTTCAGTGTCTTTATTTGTTTCAATGCAGTGTTTTAATAACAAATGCTACCTAAACATCCCGTCAGAGATAATAAACAATCCGTAAGTCGGCTCTGTCGTCATGGATACTTCAGCTTCTAACTGCCAGCGTATTATCAATCTTCTTTCAGGTAAACTTGATGAGAGAACATGGGGTTTTCTCTGACGTGGATTATTGCGATCGCCTTCCTGGCCTACATTGGTCACTCCCTGTGGGTGCTGTACACCCTCTTCCACCCCGCCCCCTGCGTGGAGACGGTCAGGGGGTCCTGTATCCACCCCTACATGAAGCGCAACCCCACACTGGAGGTAAGCACAGGACAGAGACCATAGACCATATCGGTACAGAACAGAACAAGTGGAAATCAACTTTGCAAAGTTATTGTGGAAACTGGTTACTAGTTCAAGACCCTTGAAGAGCTTGGTTAAAATAGGTCTTCAGCAAGCCATGTTTGTCTCACATAGTGAAGATTCGGGTTAGAATAGGTCTTCAGCAACCCAGGCTTGTTGCAAGAGGTGAGGTTGCTGACTTGGTTGATGCATGTCATCATATACCAATTGCAAGGATCGATGCTCATGATGTCAATCACTGGATTGTCTGGTCCAACTCAATTATTTACAGACCGCCGTCATATGGCTGAAATATTGCTGAGTGTGGCGTTAAACAAGAAACAAACTACTTCAAGCTTGATCTCTGAAAAAACAAGCAATGGTTGAGAATTGATCAATCATGAATGAGGCCTCCTTGATTTTCAAGCGTATTAAATTGCCATTCTATAAATACCTAGGACCCATGCACAACCAAGTCTATATTTTGTATCCGTGTTGAATGGCGCGATGCTAACAATACACATCTAATCAAATTACACTGTTTTGTATCTATAGAAAAAGAATAATTCATTTGCTTTGCTTTACTCAATAGCAAAAACATTGGAAAGCGAAAGTGTGCTGGAATGTTTGATGGATTCCAAGTAAGTTGACCAGTACATGAAGTCTGATTGTTTTGTTTCAGCTGAAGGTGTTCACCTCAATGAAGGAACATCGGGTCAGAGAGAGTGACCTTGACCTAGTCTGGAGGTGTGATAACTTCTCCATGGAAGAGAAAGTAGAGACGTAGGTGTAGAACTAGTTCTCCATGGCAACTTTCGTAGAATTGTATCTGAAACAATACCAAACCAGGTAACAAGTGCTTGCCTGGTCATTCTCTTTGTCCTCCAGTACAATGGCTAACACAATGTAGTCCCCGAGTTTGTTGGCGACTTGTGTCCGTGGTTGAATGGCCCCAGTCTGGTGTGGGAGACATATGGCCTCGAGTACAATGGCTAACACAATGTAGTCCCCGAGTTTGTTGGCGACTTGTGTCCGTGGTTGAATGGCCCCAGTCTGGTGTGGGAGACATATGGCCTCCAGTACAATGGCTAACACAATGTAGTCCCCGAGTTTGTTGGCAACTTGTGTCCGTGGTTGAATGGCCCAAGTCTGGTGTGGGAGACATATGGCCTCCAGGAACTGTGATGTTTTCACATTAAACTTTCAAGAATTCAAGGAGATTTTTAGTTCCACAAGTGTGGCGCCATTCAACATTGTCTCAGGGCAGCACAATTGCATCATTTTGTCCTAAAACACTATTAAAAGATGATTCCGCTTACAAATCATGTTCACAATATGATTAGGATTTTGCCGCTATTTGGGATCAGTACGAGGGCCATGGGATGCAATGACTCCATTTTTTTGTAGATATCATATCTGTACTTGTTTTCAGGACTGTAAATGTATCGATTCCATCCAAGACACGCAAGAACGGCACCCTGTTCCTGCATGCGTTCGTCTACCCTGTGGGACACAGTTCACTGTTCGGGAGCTACGCGACGCACCACACGACAAAGATAACAGCATATGCCCTGCCCCAGGCTCAGTTCATCAACCTGCTGGGAGACAGGAAGCAGGAGGTATGCTGGGACATTCCACTTTCCACACAACATCAAGGGCACATGCACTCTATAATGTTTTATATCAGGCATGTCAAGATAGGTCCATCTTTTCGAAAATCTCATTAAAATCAAGTCATTTACTCCAAAACGATACAACAGACTGATCCCAAACTAAATGTACACAATATGTTTACGACAGACATCCTCCTGAGGCAAGGGAGTTTACTGACTGTCTTGTTTCCACCCTTGCCAAACTAGGTTGGAATTTCTAGGCTCAATCGAAGCGCCACCTGTGGCTATTACGACTTATGTCCGTTCTATGTCCATTCTACTGACCAATCAGATTCCACCTCTCATATCACTTGCAATTGCTTCAAACAAAATGGCAGCACCCAGTCAAGATGATCTCATCGATAATCAAGATCTGTATTGTAATAAAACAGTCATCAAATCACATGCACACATTGATTAAAAACATGAAAAGATTTGAAAAATATCTGTTGACACTCAATGGCGGTACACATGCTTTCCAAAACCTTCAGTCGACTAAAATCTGTACGTTGAAATCCAGATTGTTTATGAACCAGATGTTCAAGCCAAAATATAACTCTGGAATTCCAGCCTAGTTCGGCAAGGGTGGAAACCGGACTTTAATGGTCAGATAACTCCCTTGACACAAGAAGATGACAAGAGAAGGATGTGAAATGTTGGCACTACGATAGATCTTGTATTTGTGACAGAGTGGCGATGATGTCAGCAAGACAGTGCCAGACAAGACATTGACTCACTGGAAACAGAAGGTCACCATCAACGTCATGGCGGACCTCATCCCCTTTGATCGGCGCGCCATCCCAGGAGAGGTGTACAAATACCTGAAGTCAGTGGCAGCTTCATTTCTCTGTGTGGAGACATCCAACAACAAGCAAAAATATATGTAGAAAAGTCTGAACCAGAAATAAGTTTACAGATGAATTATGTTATCTTATTTAATTCCCTGTGCATTAATATAATGGAATGTGTGAAATAATTATTCTGTTATCAAAACAAATAAATCTCTAGAATCTAAAGATCGACAACACCTCCTGAGTATTCTATCAGATCATCAGATACACACAGAGCCGGGAGAACTTGTCAGACTCTTTCTGCTGTCTCAAATGTCTGAAAATACTTGGCATTCAAACAAGAATTGAGAGAAATTTTGATCAATTTCTTTTGGCCATTTGGAGTATTTTACTTTGACAGACTAAGAGTAGGTACAGCATCCAATACGATGCTAATAAGATGAACATTGACACTGTGTGCTGACCCCCTGTTTACACATGTACTTTCAGAACATCACCAGAAGGAGATTACCTCCCCATCGTGTTCATCGATGAACTTGGCTTCAGGACGAAGGACCTGCTTGTAAGTCTCTGTTTCTTTTTATCATAATTTGTGTGTCTTGTTTCTCACGTGACTTGTGTAACCATGACAACTGATGGGCCATCCTGTTCTTCTTGTTTGTGTTCAGTATATTGTGCCAAGTCTGGGCACACAAGTACAAACTAGGAATTAAATAGCAGTATTTTGGCATGAGTAAATTGGTTGGGGTGTTTATGACACACAAATGGTTATCTGTGAAAATCTGGGTTAGAATAGGTCTTCAGCAACCCATGCTTGCAGTAAAAGGTGACTATCCTTGTCATAAGAGTCGACTAATAGGATCGGGTGGTCAGGCTCGCTGACTTGATTGATCGTATCTCAATTGCGTGGATCAATGCTCATGATACTGGATTGACTGGTCCAGACTCGATTATTCACAGACTGCTGTTATATAGCTGGAATATTGCAGAGTTTGGCGCTTAACGATAAACAAGCAAGCATTACAACAAAAAAACATACATGGTTGTTGTAAAATAAGTTGGTGTAATATTTTTTTTCCAGCCAATCAACGAGACGTCTACTGAGATGCCGCTCACAATCACCTATTCTTCTATCTCGGTGGGAAAACTGCGAATGTGGACAAATGTCCTTGAGTCTTTCAAGATGCTTCACAACCTGGGTGGGTGTCTACTTTTGCCTGTGTGGTGTGTTTACTGCATCTGGTGTGGTGTGTTTACTGTATCTGGTGTGGTGTGTTTACTGTATCTGGTGTGGTGTGTTTACTGTAACTGGTGTGGTGTGTTTACTGTATCTGGTGTGGTGTGTTTACTGTATCTGGTGTGGTGTGTTTACTGTATCTGATGGGGTGTGTTTACTGTAACTGGTGTTGTGTGTTTACTGTATCTGGTGTGGTGTGTTTACTGCATCTGGTGTGTTGTGTTTACTGTATCTGGTGTGGTGTGTTTACTGTATCTGGTGTGGTGTGTTTACTGTATCTGGTGTGTTGTGTTTACTGTATCCGGTGTGGTGTGTTTACTGTATCTGGTGTGGTGTGTTTACTGTATCTGGTGTAGTGTGTTTACTGTATCTGGTGTGGTGTGTTTACTGTATCTGGTGTTGTGTGTTTACTGTATCTGGTGTTGTGTGTTTACTGTATCTGGTGTGGTGTGTTTACTGTAACTGGTGTTGTGTGTTTACTGTATCTGGTGTGGTGTGTTTACTGTATCTGGTGTGTTGTGTTTACTGTAACTGGTGTGGTGTGTTTACTGTATCTGGTGTGGTGTGTTTACTGTATCTGGTGTGGTGTGTTTACTGTATCTGGTGTGGTGTGTTTACTGTAACTGGTGTTGTGTGTTTACTGTATCTGGTGTGGTGTGTTTACTGTATCTGGTGTGTTGTGTTTACTGTAACTGGTGTGTTGTGTTTACTGTATCTGGTGTGTTGTGTTTACTGTAACTGGTGTGGTGTGTTTACTGTATCTGGTGTGATGTGTTTACTGTATCTGGTGTGTTGTGTTTACTGTATCTGGTGTTGTGTGTTTACTGTATCTGGTGTTGTGTGTTTACTGTATCTGGTGTTGTGTGTTTACTGTATCTGGTGTGGTGTGTTTACTGTATCTGGTGTGGTGTGTTTACTGTATCTGGTGTGTTGTGTTTACTGTATCTGGTGTTGTGTGTTTACTGTATCTGGTGTTGTGTGTTTACTGTATCTGGTGTTGTGTGTTTACTGTATCTGGTGTGGTGTGTTTACTGTATCCGGTGTGGTGTGTTTACTGTATCTGGTGTGGTGTGTTTACTGTATCTGGTGTAGTGTGTTTACTGTATCTGGTGTGGTGTGTTTACTGTATCTGGTGTTGTGTGTTTACTGTATCTGGTGTTGTGTGTTTACTGTATCTGGTGTGGTGTGTTTACTGTAACTGGTGTTGTGTGTTTACTGTATCTGGTGTGGTGTGTTTACTGTATCTGGTGTGTTGTGTTTACTGTAACTGGTGTGGTGTGTTTACTGTATCTGGTGTGGTGTGTTTACTGTATCTGGTGTGGTGTGTTTACTGTATCTGGTGTGGTGTGTTTACTGTAACTGGTGTTGTGTGTTTACTGTATCTGGTGTGGTGTGTTTACTGTATCTGGTGTGTTGTGTTTACTGTAACTGGTGTGTTGTGTTTACTGTATCTGGTGTGTTGTGTTTACTGTAACTGGTGTGGTGTGTTTACTGTATCTGGTGTTGTGTGTTTACTGTATCTGGTGTTGTGTGTTTACTGTATCTGGTGTGGTGTGTTTACTGTATCTGGTGTGGTGTGTTTACTGTATCTGGTGTGTTGTGTTTACTGTATCTGGTGTTGTGTGTTTACTGTATCTGGTGTTGTGTGTTTACTGTATCTGGTGTTGTGTGTTTACTGTATCTGGTGTGGTGTGTTTACTGTATCTGGTGTGGTGTGTTTACTGTATCTGGTGTGGTGTGTTTACTGTATCTGATGTGGTGTGTTTACTGTATCTGGTGTAGTGTGTTTACTGTAACTGGTGTGGTGTGTTTACTGTAACTGGTGTGGTGTGTTTACTGTATCTGGTGTTGTGTGTTTACTGTAACTGGTGTTGTGTGTTTACTGTATCTGGTGTGGTGTGTTTACTGTATCTGGTGTAGTGTGTTTACTGTATCTGGTGTAGTGTGTTAAAAGTATCTGGTGTTGTGTGTTTACTGTAACTGGTGTTGTGTGTTTACTGTATCTGATGTGGTGTGTTTACTGTATCTGGTGTAGTGTGTTTACTGTAACTGGTGTGGTTACTGTATCTGGTGTGGTGTGTTTACTGTATCTGGTGTGGTGTGTTTACTGTATCCGGTGTGGTGTGTTTACTGTATCTGGTGTGGTGTGTTTACTGTATCTGGTGTGGTGTGTTTACTGTATCTGGTGTTGTGTGTTTACTGTATCTGGTGTTGTGTGTTTACTGTATCTGGTGTGGTGTGTTTACTGTATCTGGTGTGGTGTGTTTACTGTAACTGGTGTGTTTACTGTATCTGGTGTTGTGTGTTTACTGTATCTGGTGTGGTGTGTTTACTGTATCTGGTGTTGTGTGTTTACTGTATCTGGTGTGGTGTGTTTACTGTATCTGGTGTTGTGTTTACTGTATCCGGTGTGGTGTGTTTACTGTATCTGGTGTAGTGTGTTTACTGTATCCGGTGTGGTGTGTTTACTGTATCTGGTGTTGTGTGTTTACTGTATCTGGTGTGGTGTGTTTACTGTAACTGGTGTTGTGTGTTTACTGTATCTGGTGTGGTGTGTTTACTGTAACTGGTGTTGTGTGTTTACTGTATCTGGTGTGGTGTGTTTACTGTATCTGGTGTGGTGTGTTTACTGTAACTGGTGTGTTTACTGTATCTGGTGTGGTGTGTTTACTGTAACTGGTGTGGTGTGTTTACTGTATCCGGTGTGGTGTGTTTACTGTATCTGGTGTGGTGTGTTTACTGTATCTGGTGTGGTGTGTTTACTGTATCTGGTGTTGTGTGTTTACTGTAACTGGTGTTGTGTGTTTACTGTATCTGGTGTGGTGTGTTTACTGTATCTGGTGTGGTGTGTTTACTGTAACTGGTGTGTTTACTGTATCTGGTGTGGTGTGTTTACTGTATCTGGTGTAGTGTGTTTACTGTATCCGGTGTTGTGTGTTTACTGCATCTGGTGTTGTGTGTTTACTGTATCTGATGTGGTGTGGTTACTGTATCCGGTGGGGTGTGTTTACTGTATCTGGTGTTGTGTGTTTACTGTATCTGGTGTTGTGTGTTTACTGTATCTGGTGTGGTGTGTTTACTGTATCTGGTGTTGTGTGTTTACTGTATCTGGTGTGGTGTGTTTACTGTATCTGGTGTGGTGTGTTTACTGTATCTGGTGTTGTGTGTTTACTGTATCTGGTGTTGTGTGTTTACTGTATCTGATGTGGTCTGTTTATTGTATCTGGTGTGGTGTGTTTACTGTATCTGGTGTAGTGTGTTTACTGTAACTGGTGTGGTTACTGTATCTGGTGTGGTGTGTTTACTGTATCTGGTGTGGTTTGTGTTTGACACTTGGTGAGTTGATCCTTCATGACCTCTCTGACCTTTGCAGGCTTCACAGACAAGGACACAGATGAGATCAAGGGGATATTTGCTGACACCAACCTGAACTTCCTGCTGCTCACATTCACCGTTGCCGCCTTCCATGTACGTAGACCTCGGTGTACAGTGCTGCCTTCCATGTACGTAGTCCTCGGTGTACAGTGCCGCCTTCCATGTTCATAGACCTCTGTGTACAGTGCCGCCTTCCATGTTCGTAGACCTCTGTGTACAGTGCCGCCTTCCATGTTCGTAGACCTCTGTGTACAGTGCTGCCTTCCATGTACGTAGTCCTCTGTGTACAGTGCCGCCTTCCATGTTCGTAGACCTCTGTGTACAGTGCCGCCTTCCATGTACGTAGACCTCGGTGTACAGTGCTGCCTTCCATGTTCGTAGACCTCTGTGTACAGTGCCGCCTTCCATGTTCGTAGACCTCTGTGTAAAGTGCCGCCTTCCATGTACGTAGACCTCGGTGTACAGTGCCGCCTTCCATGTACGTAGTCCTATGTGTACAGTGCCGCCTTCCATGTACGTAGACCTCTGTGTACAGTGCCGCCTTCCATGTACGTAGACCTCGGTGTACATGCCACCTTCCATGTACGTAGTCCTCTGTGTACAGTGCCGCTTTCCATGTACGTAGACCTCGGTGTACAGTGCCGCCTTCCATGTACGTAGTCCTCGGTGTACAGTGCCACCTTCCATGTACGTAGTCCTCGGTGTACAGTGCCACCTTCCATGTACGTAGTCCTCGGTGTACAGTGCCACCTTCCATGTACGTAGTCCTCGGTGTACAGTGTCACCTTCCATGTACGTAGTCCTCGGTGTACAGTGCCACCTTCCATGTACGTAGTCCTCGGTGTACAGTGCCGCCTTCCATGTATGTAGTCCTCGGTGTACAGTGCCACCTTCCATGTACTTAGACCTCTGTGTACAGTGCCGCCTTCCATGTACGTAGTCCTCGGTGTACAGTGCCGCCTTCCATGTACGTAGACCTCTGTGTACAGTGCCGCCTTCCATGTACGTAGTCCTCTGTGTACAGTGCCGCCTTCCATGTACGTAGTCCTCTGTGTACAGTGCCGCCTTCCATGTACGTAGTCCTCTGTGTACAGTGCCGCCTTCCATGTACTTAGACCTCGGTGTACAGTGCCGCCTTCCATGTTCGTAGACCTCGGTGTACAGTGCCGCCTTCCATGTTCGTAGACCTCTTTGTACTGTGCCGCCTTCCATGTACGTAGTCCTCTGTGTACAGTGCCTCCTTCCATGTACGTAGTCCTCGGTGTACAGTGCCTCCTTCCATGTACGTAGACCTCGGTGTACAGTGCCGCCTTCCATGTACGTAGTCCTCGGTGTACAGTGCCGCCTTCCATGTACGTAGACCTCTGTGTACAGTGCTGCCTTCCATGTACGTAGTCCTCGGTGTACAGTGCCTCCTTCCATGTACGTAGTCCTCGGTGTACAGTGCCTCCTTCCATGTTCATAGACCTCTTTGTACTGTGCCGCCTTCCATGTATCTTGATATGTGAGACTATTCTTTGAGCATTTTAAAATACTTATCTTTGCTACGAATGAAGACAAGGAGCTACCAAACAGACAAATGGCAGGTGACAGAATGCAGCTTTATTGTGGAGTTGCCGTGACAACAGTGTGTCATACATGGAGGCTGAATGATGGGAATGGTGGCTGCAGTGAGTCACTCGGGCCAAGATGACGTAGTCCTGGACATTACTATTAATCACAGTTTAATAACACATCGGGAGTCAATGCTCATGCTTTCAGTCACTGGTTATCCTGGTCCTGACTTTCTCTCTTGAATATGACTGACTGCGGTGTAATCCTACTGTCTCTCACTCACTCACTCACTCACTCACTCACTCACTCACTGTTTCAGCTGCTGTTCGACTTCCTGGCGTTCAAGAATGACATCAGCTACTGGAAGAAGCGGGACACCATGGTGGGGCTGTCCACACGAGTCGGTCAGTTACTGTCCTTGCAGGGAGCAACATCCCCCGTTATAGCTCACATGACTCACTGACGGGGAGGGGCACGGGGAGGGGCACGGGGAGGGGCACGGGGAGGGGCACGGGGTGGGCTGTGCCAGAAACATTGACAGTCAAGTTCCCCCTGATTTTGTTTCTAGGTTTGTCAGCACCATACGATGCTTTTGGGTTTCATCAATATGGTAAATGTCTGCGACCTGCATGACTTTGGGATATCCTCCCACACCAAGCTGACATGCTATGATATGACAATATATGTTGAAAGTGGTGTTAAACCCAACTCACTCACTAAGTCAATTGATGCTGTAGTCTGTGCTGTAATAGCCCAGCGGATGGAGTAGCAGCTCGGTCATAGCGAAGATCTGGGTTCAATCCATGATGTGTAGGATGCTCAGTCTGTGTGTCCCCTGCTGGGATGTGGTGGAATAGTTGGGTAGAAAACATACTTACTACCTTACTGAGCACACATGCAGAGTGTTGGGTGTGTTTGTCTTGTGGTGAAAGTGTTGCTAGTGGTGCTAAGCCCCTTGGTTCCCAACAAGGTGTGTACAGTGTACAGTGCTGTCAGTGTATGTGGACCTCAGTGTACAGTGTACAGTGCTGTCAGTGTATGTGGACCTCAGTGTACAGTGTACAGTGCTGTCAGTGTATGTCGACCTCAGTGTACAGTGCTGTCAGTGTATGTGGACCTCAGTGTACAGTGTAGAGTGCTGTCAGTGTATGTAGACCTCAGTGTACAGTGTACAGTGCTGTCAGTGTATGTCGACCTCAGTGTACAGTGCTGTCAGTGTATGTCGACCTCAGTGTACAGTGCTGTCAGTGTATGTCGACCTCAGTGTACAGTGCTGTCATTGTATGTGGACCTCAGTGTACAGTGTAGAGTGCTGTCAGTGTATGTAGACCTCAGTGTACAGTGTACAGTGCTGTCAGTGTATGTAGACCTCAATGTACAGTGTACAGTGCTGTCAGTGTATGTCGACCTCAGTGTACAGTGCTGTCAGTGTATGTCGACCTCAGTGTACAGTGCTGTCAGTGTATGTCGACCTCAGTGTACAGTGTACAGTGCTGTCAGTGTATGTCGACCTCAGTGTACAGTGTACAGTGCTGTCAGTGTATGTCGACCTCAGTGTACAGTGCTGTCAGTGTATGTCGACCTCAGTGTACAGTGTACAGTGCTGTCAGTGTATGTCGACCTCAGTGTACAGTGCTGTCAGTGTATGTCGACCTCAGTGTACAGTGTTGTCAGTGTATGTCGACCTCAGTGTACAGTGTAGAGTGCTGTCAGTGTATGTAGACCTCAGTGTACAGTGCTGTCAGTGTATGTCAACCACAGTGTACAGTGTACAGTGCTGTCAGTGTATGTCGACCTCAGTGTACAGTGCTGTCAGTGTATGTCGACCTCCTGTTTCAAGTCTTCACGTATCAGGGACGGTCAGGTAGCCTAGTGGTTAAAGTGTTGGCTCCTCACGCCGAAGACCCAGGTTCGATTACCGACATGGGTACAATGTGTGAAGCCCATTTCTGGTGTCCCCCGCCATGATATTGCTGGAATATTGCTAAAAGCGGCGTAAAACCATACTCACTCACTCACTCACTCTTCACGTATCAAGAGATTAAAACAATGTCTACAGGCACACATGAGGGAATTGTGTTACCAAGTCTCCTAGTCTCCTAGTCTCCTAGTGTCCTGGTCTCCTAGAACGACCTGTGACCTGGGTTCCTACAGTATCACATAGAATACTTTCTGAAGGAGAACTTTCTCTACTGTGTTGTGTTTTGTCTGTTGATGTTGTAACATTGTTCCTGTTCCAGTGGTGTGGCGGTGTGTGTCCACCATCATCATCTTCCTCTACCTGCTGGACGAAAACACCAGCCTCCTCGTCCTCATCCCGGCCGGCATTGGCTCCATCATCGAGGTATGTTTCACTCACATCTCCTACTTGCCCTGTTGATCAGTATCTTCCAGGCCAGTGTGTGTCATGGGGTCCTAGATTGATTTACATGAGGGTTAGCGTAGTGGTTAAGGTGGTCACTTGTTACGGTGAAGGTCTGGGTTTGATTCCCTACATGGGTACAATGTGAGATGGATGGTGTTGCCCTCAATTATATAGCTGGTGTAAAGTAGGGTCAAATCAGGGTCAAAGGAATCACACGCTTCATGGAAGCTGCCATTTATTCATCTAAAAATAGGATTTGCAAAAAACTTTGAATCAACAGGAATCGGGTTGACAAAAACGGAATTAGAATCAAAGCACTTGAAACACTTTCTCACAGCTGGAATATTGCTAAAAGTGGCATAAAACCATCCTCACTCACTCACTGCCTGCCACTGTTATACAGCTGGAATATTGCTGTCATGGTGACCAGAGTGTCTCCGGCACCCAAGGACCCGTGAAGATCCAGGGTAGAATAGGTCTTCAGCAACCCATGCTTGTCTCCCCGTCAAGATCCGGGGTAGAATAGATCTTCAGCAACCCATGCTTGTCTCCCCATCAAGATCCGGGGTAGAATAGATCTTCAGCAACCCATGCTTGTCTCCCCATCAAGATCCAGGGTAGAATAGGTCTTCAGCAACCCATGCTTGTCTCCCCGTCAAGATCCAGGGTAGAATAGATCTTCAGCAACCCATGCTTGTCTCCCCATCAAGATCCGGGGTAGAATAGATCTTCAGCAATCCATGCTTGTCTCCCCGTCAAGATCCGGGGTAGAATGGGTCTTCAGCAACCCATGCTTGTCTCCCCATCAAGATCCGGGGTAGAATAGATCTTCAGCAACCCATGCTTGTCTCCCCGTCAAGATCCGGGGTAGAATAGGTCTCCAACAACCCATGCTTGTCGTGAAGATCCGGGGTAGAATAGGTCTCCAACAACCCATGCTTGTCGTGAAGATCCGGGGTAGAATAGGTCTCCAACAACCCATGCTTGTCGTGAAGATCCGGGGTAGAATAGGTCTTCAACAACCCATGCTTGTCGTGAAGATCCGGGGTAGAATAGGTCTCCAACAACCCATGCTTGTCGTGAAGATCCAGGGTAGAATAGGTCTCCAACAACCCAGGCTTGTCGTGAAGATCCAGGGTAGAATAGGTCTCCAACAACCAACGCTTGTCGTGAAGATCCAGGGTAGAATAGGTCTCCAACAACCCATGCTTGTCGTGAGAGGCGACTAACTGCATCGGGGGGTCAAGCTCGCTGACTTGGTTGATGCATGTCATCGTATCCCAATCGTGTGGATCGATGCTCATGATGTGGATCACTGGATTGTCTGGTCTAGACTTGATCATTTACAGACCACCATCATATAGCTGGTATATTGCTGATTGTGGTGTTAAACAACAAACAAGCAAACAAATCCTGCACCTAAGGTAGATGATGGGACCACAAACATATAAATACTGGTGCCCAGGTACAGCGCTTATATAGGCTAAACAACATACTTGTCATGGTAGGGCTCTGTGCTGTCAACATACTTGTCATGGTAGGGCTCTGTGCTGTCAACATACTTGTCATGTTAGGGCTCAGTGCTGTCAACGTACTTGTCATGTTAGGGCTCAGTGCTGTCAACATACTTGTCATGGTAGGGCTCTGTGCTGTCAACATACTTGTCATGTTAGGGCTCTGTGCTGTCAACGTACTTGTCATGTTAGGGCTCAGTGCTGTCAACGTACTTGTCATGGTAGGGCTCTGTGCTGTCAACATACTTGTCATGGTAGGGCTCTGTGCTGTCAACATACTTGTCATGTTAGGGCTCTGTGCTGTCAACATACTTGTCATGGTAGGGCTCTGTGCTGTCAACGTACTTGTCATGTTAGGGCTCAGTGCTGTCAACGTACTTGTCATGGTAGGGCTCTGTGCTGTCAACGTACTTGTCACGTTAGGGCTCTGTGCTGTCAACATACTTGTCACGTTAGGGCTCTGTACTGTCAACATACTTGTCACGTTAGGGCTCTGTGCTGTCAACATACTTGTTATGTTAGGGCTCAGTGCTGTCAACGTACTTGTCATGGTAGGGCTCTGTGCTGTCAACATACTTGTCATGGTAGGGCTCTGTGCTGTCAACATACTTGTCACGTTAGGGCTCTGTACTGTCAACATGCTTGTCATGGTAGGGCTCAGTGCTGTCAACATACTTGACATGTTAGGGCTCAGTGCTGTCAACATACTTGTCATGGTAAGGCTCTGTGCTGTCAACGTACTTGTCATGTTAGGGCTCAGTGCTGTCAACATACTTGTCACGTTAGGGCTCAGTACTGTCAACATACTTGTCATGGTAGGGCTCAGTACTGTCAACATACTTGTCATGGTAGGGCTCAGTACTGTCAACATACTTGTCATGGTAGGACTCTGTGCTGTCAACATACTTGTCATGGTAGGACTCAGTACTGTCAACATACTTGTCATGGTAGGACTCTGTGCTGTCAACATACTTGTCATGGTAAGGCTCTGTGCTGTCAACGTACTTGTCATGTTAGGGCTCTGTGCTGTCAACATACTTGTCACGTTAGGGCTCAGTACTGTCAACATACTTGTCATGTTAGGGCTCAGTACTGTCAACATACTTGTCATGGTAGGGCTCAGTACTGTCAACATACTTGTCATGTTAGGGCTCAGTGCTGTCAACATACTTGTCATGGTAGGGCTCAGTGCTGTCAACATACTTGTCACGTTAGGGCTCAGTACTGTCAACGTACTTGTCATGGTAGGGCACTGTGCTGTCAACATACTTGTCATGTTAGGGCTCAGTGCTGTCAACATACTTGTCATGTTAGGGCTCAGTGCTGTCAACATACTTGTCATGGTAGGGCTCTGTGCTGTCAACATACTTGTCATGTTAGGGCTCAGTGCTGTCAACATACTTGTCATGTTAGGGCTCAGTGCTGTCAACATACTTGTCATGTTAGGGTTCTGTGCTGTCAACATACTTGTCATGGTAGGGCTCAGTGCTGTCAACGTACTTGTCATGGTAGGGCTCAGTGCTGTCAACATACTTGTCATGGTAGGGCTCAGTGCTGTCAACATACTTGTCACGTTAGGGCTCAGTGCTGTCAACGTACTTGTCATGGTAGGGCTCAGTGCTGTCAACGTACTTGTCTTGTTAGGGCTCAGTGCTGTCAACATACTTGTCATGGTAGGGCTCTGTGCTGTCATACAATTGTTGGAGTCGTACTTGACGTGATCATGTGACTTGCTTGTTCCACAGATATGGAAAGTTACAAAAGCATTTAAGCTGAAGGTCACCTGGAATGGACTTAAGCCATCATTTGAGGTAAGCATCCATATGTTTTATGAAGTTTGCTTATATTCTATTCATTATTTGTGTGTGATGACAAGACTGTTAACAGTAGTTTGGACATTTGCAGAATTATATGGTGGATAAGAAAGTAAAATCTTCAAATCAAACTTTTTGCAATACTGGCTATGTCCTAAAGTCACTGTTATGGTCAAACTTGAATTTGATTGGCTTTATTTAAAGTTTTGCTTTCACAACTTTGGGATAAATACGAAGTTTTATGAAGATGCGTTATCATGTGCTTGTGTAGAATAACCTTTGTCCATATTGTGGTCCATGTGATTTCCCATGATTCTTAGTCATGTGACACAGGACAAGCTATCCTCTGAAATGGATTCCACTAGGAGGTTGTCAGTAGGCATTGTCGTCTGTCCTGTCATGTGATCTCTGAGTTGAAAGGAAGCTCCAGTAGTGTGATAACGTTCCTCTCTTCGCAGTTTGGGAAGTCATCAGACAAAGAGAAAGAAACACAGCAATTTGATTCCCAGGTATGGTGTGTTCATTGTGTTAATTACATCATGAGTAAATAACATTGTGTTCATAACATCACAGAATAAATAACATTGTGTTAATAACATAATGAATAAATAACATTATGTTCATTACATCACTGAATAAAAAGAATTGTGTTAATAACATCATGAATAAATAACATTGTGTTCATTACATCATGAATAAATAATATTGTGTTCATTACACTCATGAATAAATAACATTGTGTTAATTACATCATGAATAAATTACATTGTGTTAATTACATCATGAATAAATAACATTGTGTTCATTACATCATTGAATAAATAACATTGTGTTAATTACATCATGAATAAATTACATTGTGTTAATTACATCATGAATAAATAACATTGTGTTCATTACATCATTGAATAAATAACATTGTGTTCATTACACTCATAAGTAAATAATATTGTGTTCATTACACCCATGAATAAGTAATATTGTTCCTTACATCAAAGAATAAATAACATTGTGTTCACTACATAATTTAATAAATAACATTGTGTTCACTACATAATTTAATAAATAACATTGTGTTCATTACATCATAAATAGATAACAGAGGTTGCCAAATGACTACCTTGAAAAATATCTTGTGGCGACTAAATTCAGTTGCTTCACATACGTAGACACAAATATGAATAATTTGATTGACATTTGCGACACCATTTTCTCAATCGCCAGTGTTTTCACGGTCGCAATGGAATGCATATACCTTACTCATCGTCTGTTTCATCAACATTCCCATAGCTCAATGCAGCTTTACAAGGGATTCGGTTACGTAAACTCTTTCAACTGCGTAGACCGGTACACCGGCCAAGAATCCTCGAGTCCCCAGACACTGTAGGCCGGTAGACCTGCCAAGCCATAGTCACGTCAAAATAGGATATAATTTGATGAACCTATTCATTTATTTATTAAATCTAACACATTTCTCAATGTTTGAAATACATATTCCATTTCAATTTATAATTTTTTATCTATAGATTAAAAAATTATTCACTATTTCCCGCAATGTTGATTAGCTGCCTTAGGTCACATGCTCAAACTTGACCAATCACTAATCTTGAAGCAGATTTCAGCTATAAAGCATCATTAGAAACAGTATTGTAACAGATAAGAAAAAAACTCCAGGTGATGTTACGACCGTGTAGATGAAAAAACAAGCTTTCTAGCGGTGTGTCATATGATAGTCTTCATGTTATTCATAAGAAGTTTAGAAAACGGAGGTATTTCTTCATCTTACTGAGCGCCTTTTGCGGGAAATAAATTATTTCATGTTGCTAATTTGAGAAAAGAGTGCACCTGGAACAATATTCATGGCATAATGAAATTGTAACACCATGTACAATACCGGTATTCGCTTTTAATGTCTTATCACTTTGAATATATTTGGTTACGATCACACATTGTCGAAAACCTATAGAAATCTGTTAATGACAACGAAAAGAACAGCAGATCGTGGAAACGTGTGCTAATAATAACTGTACTGGCGAATATTTCCTCCTAAAGTCGACAATGAACAGAAATACATAATTATAATGTTATTACTATTTTATTTTAGTTGACAATGTTCATTGGATAAGCAAGGATATGCCTATGTCATCTACTAAAATAAAGTGCATCATTCGAGGCACAAATAACAAAAACCAAGTAAACTAATATACAATTTCAAGCCTAGTGCTATGACTTGTACATTTTATAATAGTTATTTGATAAAAGATAATTTCAAATGTTTTTGTCTACCTAAAATTTTGGCTTGTCTTGTTGATTATACCACTGGCTACCTGGAAAAACATTGTGTTCATTACATCATTGAATAAATAACATTGTGAACATTACATCATTATCAAATAAGTAACTGTGTTAATGACATGATTATTGAATAAATAACAGGTTTGTAGGATAGAAACACTTTTTCACTCAAACTGATGGAAATCTAAAGTTGAAGTCAAAGAGCTTGAATTTACTTTAGAAATGAATTTGTGATAATACTGTTTAAAGTTCTTATAGACAGATCATGTGTCATGGATAACTCAAGTAAAGTAAATAACTTGTACAGTCATAACTGAACATTAGACTGAAGGTGCTGTTTGCTAGTTTCTGGTGTACATTGTGGAAATGATGAACTGTTGTGTGTGTTCCAGGCTATGAAGTACTTGTCCTACGTCCTGTATCCGCTGTGTATAGCAGGGGCTGGCTACTCTCTGTTCTACGTGCAACATAAAAGGTGGGTGCCGTAGCAAGGTGAATACTTCACACATCGGTCGACAAAATTAGTGGAAAATCTTTTCAAAATTTACGCATTAGCTTCTCTTATTCTTGATCCTGATTGGTCAAGGTCTGTTTTGTTCAAGGCTTGTTGTATGTTCAAGTGACCTTGTGTTCAAGGAACTCTGTTGTATGTTCAAGTGACCTTGTGTTCAAGGGACTCTGTTGTATTTTCAAGGAATGCTGCTGTATGTTCAAGGCTTGTCATATGTTCAAGGGACTCTGTTGTATGTTCAAGAGACTCTGTTGTGTTCAAGGGACCCTGTTGTGTCTTCAAGGGATGCATTGTATGTTCAAGGCTTGTATGTAAAAGGGAGTCTGTTGTATGTTCAAGGGAGTCTGTTGTGTTCAAGGGACTCTGTTGTGTTCAAGGGACCCTGTTGTGTCTTCAAGGGATGCATTGTATGTTCAAGGCTTGTATGTAAAAGGAAGTCTGTTGTTAGTTCAAGGGAGCCTGTTGTTAGTTCAAGGGACCCTGTTGTGTCTTCAAGGGATGCATTGTATGTTCAAGGCTTGTATGTAAAAGGAAGTCTGTTGTTAGTTCAAGGGAGCCTGTTGTTAGTTCAAGGGACCCTGTTGTGTCTTCAAGGGATGCATTGTATGTTCAAGGCTTGTATGTAAAAGGAAGTCTGTTGTATGTTCAAAGGACACTGTTGTTTGTTCAAGGGAATCTGTTGTATGTTTAAGGGACTATATTGTATGTTCAAGCGAGTCTGTTTGTTCAAGCAAGTCTGTTGTATGTTTAAGCAAGTCTGTTGTAAGTTCAAGGGAGCCTGTGGCTTGTTCAAGGGAGTCTGTTGTATGTTCAAGGGACTCTGTTGTATGTTCAAGGGAGTCTGTTGCTTGTTCAAGGGACTCTGTTGTATGTTCAAGGGACTCTGTTGCTTGTTCAAGGGAGTCTGTTGCTTTTTCAAAGGACGCTTTTGTATGTTCAAGGGAGTCTGTTGTTTGTTCAAGGGAGTCTGTTGTATGTTCAAGGGAGTCTGTTGTATGTTCAAGGGAGTCTGTTGTATGTTCAAGGAGTCTGTTGCATGTTCAAGGGAGTCTGTTGCTTGTTTAAGGGAGTCTGTTGCATGTTAAAGGGAGTCTGTTGTATGTTCAAGGGACTCTGTTGCTTGTTCAAGGGAGTCTGTTGCCTTCAAGGATCTCTGTTGTATGTTCAAGGGAGTCTGTTGCTTGTTCAAGGGAGTCTGTTGTATGTTCAAGGTACTCTGTTGCTTGTTCAAGGGAGTCTGTTGTATGTTCATGGGACTCTGTTGTATGTTCAAGGGAATTTGTTGTGTTCAAGGGAGCCTGTTGCCTTCAAGGATCTCTGTTGTATGTTCAAGGGACTAATTTCACACCTTTTGTCCAGCAATTATCACTTCTGTCAGTGGCATGTATAAGTTGGTATGATGAGCAAGGGAGAGAGTTCCATGGATGTACAACTTCTTGTTACTATGAACACAACATTATCACACAGGAACTCGATGAAAGCATGTATAGCATAATATATTCATATAGAAAAAAATTCACACCCCTCTATATACATATAGACAAGTGGTGACACCCGCCATCTTGGTTCTTATTCAAGATTTCGCACTCGGTCGATTGAAATTTGAATGTCACTTATTTCAACCTATTGGAACTTGCTAAACAAACCATAGGCTACACAATTGTGTTCATCTGTGGTCACCTCACCTCGTATTTATTTTAAAACAACCATCAAATCTCAACCATAAGCTTCGCCGCCGAGGTAAACAAGAAAAAGGTGGCCGGAAATTACGGCGCTACTCAGGCTTGAACTCGCCAAACGTTTCTGACTGGCTAAAATATATAATAGTGGATCTCAATATTAGCACACAGTGAAGGGAGGGAAATTCAAAACCGTCAAAGGTAAGCCTGCTTGCACAATGTTGGGGTTGACAAGGAAATCTACAGCATAATTAAACATTTTGAAGCAGATTATCATTGACGGTCTTGAATTTCCCTCCCCTCACTGTGCTGATATTATGATACACATTTTAACCAGTAGGTTATAATAAGTGACATTCATATTTCATGCGATATGGAGCTGTGATTGGAACCAAGTGTGAAATCTTAAATAAGAACCAGGATGGCGGGTGTCACTCCTTGTCTATGTATATAGAGGGGTGTGAATGTTTTCTCTACGAATATATTATGCTTTACACGCTATCATCGAGTTCCCGTGCATTACCACACATGTTGGATGAAGAAAGATTCAGTAGAGACTTGTGAAATATGGAAATGATGGTTCTGACGACAAGCTTTGTCATCAGAAACAGGCCCACTTCATACAAGTCTCTCCTGCAGCTCTGTATCTGACAGACGGATGGATGTTCACAGATTCTGATGTTTATGATGTTGTTATTTTCAGCTGGTATTCCTGGTGTATACACAGTTCTGTTAATGGTAAGTGCCAACCTTTATCGTCACCATTCATGCCTGCTGCACCCAGTCAGCCTGAGTAATGTTAGAGGCAGCCTGTCTAATGGTAGAGGCAGCCTGTCTAATGGTAGAGGCAGCCTGTGTAATGGTAGAGGCAGCCTGTCTAATGGTAGAGGCAGCCTGTGTAATGGTAGAGGCAGCCTGTGTAATGGTAGAGGCAGCCTGAGTAATGGTAGAGGCAGCCTGTGTAATGGTAGAGGCAGCCTGTGTAATGGTAGAGGCAGCCTGTGTAATGGTACTGTGTAATGGTAGAGGCAGCCTGTGTAATGGTAGAGACAGCCTGTGTAATGGTAGAGACAGCCTGTCTAATGGTAGAGGCAGCCTGTGTAATGGTAGAGGCAGCCTGTGTAATGGTAGAGGCAGCCTGTGTATTGGTAGAGGCAGCCTGTGTAATGGTAGAGGCAGCCTTAGTAATGGTAGAGGCAGCCTGTGTAATGGTAGAGGCAGCCTGTGTAATGGTAGAGGCAGCCTGTGTAATGGTAGAGGCAGCCTGTGTAATGGTAGAGGCAGCCTTAGTAATGGTAGAGGCAGCCTGTGTAATGGTAGAGGCAGTCTGTGTAATGGTAGAGGCAGCCTGTGTAGTGGTAGAGGCAGCCTGTGTATTGGTAGAGGCAGCCTGTGTAATGGTAGAGGGAGCCTATGTAATAGTAGAGGCAGCCTTAGTAATGGTAGAGGCAGCCTGTGTAATGGTAGAGGCAGCCTGTGTAATGTGAGTAATGGTAGAGGCAGCCTGTGTAATGGTAGAGGCAGCCTATGTAATGGTAGAGGCAACCTTTCTAATGGTAGAGGCAGCCTTAGTAATGGTAGAGGCAGCCTGTGTAATGGAAGGGGCAACCTGTGTAATGTGAATAATTGTAGAGGCAGCCTTAGTAATGGTAGAGGCAGCCTTAGTAATGGTAGAGGCAGCCTGTGTAATGGTAGAGGCAGCCTTAGTAATGGTAGAGGCAGCCTAAGTAATGGTAGAGGCAGCCTGTGTAATGGTAGAGGCAGCCTGAGTAATGGTAGAGGCAGCCTGTGTAATGGTAGAGGCAGCCTGTCTAATGGTAGAGGCAGCCTGTGTATTGGTAGAGGCAGCCTGTGTAATGGTAGAGGCAGTCTGTGTAATGGTAGAGGCAGCCTTAGTAATGGTAGAGGCAGCCTGTGTAATGGTAGAGGCAGCCTGTGTATTGGTAGAGGCAGCCTGTGTAATGGTAGAAGCAGCCTGTGTAATTGTAGAGGCAGCCTGTGTAATGGTATAGGCAGTCTGAGTAATGGTAGAGGCAGTCTGTGTAATGGTAGAGACAGCCTGTGTAATGGTAGAGGCAACCTGTGTATTGGTAGAGGCAGCCTGTGTAATGGTAGAGGCAGCCTTAGTAATGGTAGAGGCAGCCTTAGTAATGGTAGAGGCAGCCTGTGTAATGGTAGAGGCAGCCTGTGTAATGGTAGAGGCAGCCTGTGTAATAGTAGAGGTAGCCTTAGTAATGGTAGAGGCAGCCTGTGTAATGGTAGAGGCAGTCTGTGTAATGGTAGAGGCAGCCTGTGTAGTGGTAGAGGCAGCCTGTGTAATGGTAGAGGCAGCCTGTCTAATGGTAGAGGCAGCCTGTGTAATGGTAGAGGCAGCCTGTGTAATGGTAGAGGCAGCCTGTGTAGTGGTAGAGGCAGCCTGTGTAATGGTAGAGGCAGCCTGTGTAGTGGTAGAGGCAGCCTGTGTAATGGTAGAGGCAGCCTGTGTAATGGTAGAGGCAGCCTGTGTAGTGGTAGAGGCAGCCTGTGTAATGGTAGAGGCAGCCTGTGTAGTGGTAGAGGCAGCCTGTGTAATGGTATAGGCAGCCTGTGTAATAGTAGAGGCAGCCTGAGGCCTGACAATGTAGACTTTGTTGTCCTCCTTCTTGTCTTTTTGGTAGCAGTACATTACTCTAAACTTAATTTTGCAGAAATATCAATATCATTGATCACTCTGTGTCATTGGTCCCTCCACTGAGCATGTGCTGCAAGTTTCTAAAAAGGAAGACTATATGACAACATCATTTCAACAAATAGTTTGTTCTAATATAGTGTTGTATATTGATCGACAATCTCATTTCAATCGGATCTTTTACTCTGATATGATGCCTCTTTGCATGAAGATCTGAAGACACCTCTGTTGGAGGTCATGTCAGGTGAACTTTCCAACCAGCCAATCAGCATGGAAACTTCTACATTCTCAGTATGTGTGAGCAACCATTCCTACCAGCATGGTTGATTTGTGTATCTTAAGTGAACTAAACCGACCTACTCTAAATGTAGAGGAAGACCACGTTATGATAGTGTTGTAGAAATGTCATACAGCGTCTCTCTCCAAGCACTGTGCCATCTTCACCAAAACAGGAATACCATGGAAGGAATATTACTGTCTTCATTTTTTTCTGTAGTACAAATCAAGATCTCTGTATTGAGGTGGTAGAGAAATAGGACTGAATAGTTTTTGAAAAGCTGACATGTGATTGGTCCGAGAACCCAGTGACAATCCACACATCCGTCAATTAGGCTGAATGGTCAACGTTCACTCAGGGTTCACCTCACACAGCCTTATCTCACACCACCTCACCGATCACACCTCACACAACCTCACCTCACCGATCTCAACTCACACCTCACCTCATATGACCTCACCTCACACAACCTCACCTCACCCACATGACCTCACCTCACATGACCTCACCTCACACAAACTCACCTCACATGACCTCACCTCACCCACATGACCTCACCTCACACCACCTCACCTCACACGACCTCACCTCACATGACCACACCTCATATGACCTCACCACGCACAACCTCACCACACGTGACCACACCTCACATGACCTCACCTCACCCACATGACCTCACCTCACACCACCTCACCTCACATGACCTCACCACACATGACCACACCTCATATGACCTCACCTCACCCACATGACCTCACCTCACACGACCTCACCTCACACGACTTCACCTCATATGACCTCACCACGCACAACCTCACCACATGACCTCACCTCATACGACCTCACCTCATATGACCTCACCACGCACAACCTCACCACACATGACCTCACCTCACACGACTTCACCTCATACGACCTAACCATGCACAACCTCACCACATATGACCTCACCTCATACGACCTCACCTCATATGACCTCACCACGCACAACCTCACCACACATGACCTCACCTCACACGACTTCACCTCATACGACCTAACCATGCACAACCTCACCACATATGACCTCACCTCATACGACCTCACCTCATATGACCTCACCACGCACAACCTCACCACACATGACCTCACCTCACACGACCTCACCTCATACGACCTCACCACGCACAACCTCACCTCACATGACCCAGGGGTAGAAACTAACATTTTTAGCCTACTAGACCCTATAATAATAACGTATAGCAAAATCCTTAAAAATGGCAAATGTCTACTAGTCTTTATGATACCTTAACTATTAGCCAGTTTGGCAAGGACTACAAGACTAGTGCCAATTTCTAAAGCTGAACTGACCTCACCTCACATGACCTCACCACACGTGACCTTACATCACATGATCTCACCAGACATGACCTTACCACACCCAGCCTCCCCACACATGACCTCACCACACATGACCTCACTGCACATGACCTCACTGCACATGACCTCACCACACATGACCTCACCACACATGACCTCACCACACATGACCTCACCGCACATGACCTCACTGCACATGACCTCACCACACATGACCTCACCACACATGACCTCACCACATATGACCTCAACACACATGACCTCACTGCACATGACCTCACCACACATGACCTCACCACACATGACCTCACCACACATGACCTCACCGCACATGATCTCACCACACATGACCTCAGCACGCATGACCTTACCTCAAATGATCTCACCAGACATGACCTTACCACACCCGGCCTTCCCACACATGACCTCACCACACATGACCTCACCACACACCTCACCTCACCTCACACAACCTCACCTATGGAGGTATTGTGTTGGAGTAAAAGTTTTGATTGTAATGAGATTGTATTGAGCGATATCAGTCATGCCAAATGAAATTATTGATTGTGATGTAATGCTCTCTTGTTCATCAAGAACTCAATTGTTTTTTCAGTTGAGATATTTCTGTGTTTCTGTTTTACAGGGGTGTATGCATTTGGCTTCATCTTCATGTTACCACAGTTGTTTGTTAATTATAAGGTGAGTTCAATACTTGTACGTACCGGGGCCCCGGGCAGATTGACAGTAAACCCCCGGGCAGACCAGCAGTAAACCCCCGGGTCACTGGTTTGTTAATTATAAGGTGAGTTCAATACTGGAACATACCGGGGCCCCGGGCAGATCGACAGTAAACCCCCGGGCAGACCAGCAGTAAAGCCCTGGGTCACTTGTTTGCAGGACAGTAACTATTGTGGGTATGTTGTATTGTTAACTATCTTGGTGGCAGTACACCTAGTCTATCATATTGCAGTGTAAAGTGTGGATGTATTCTTATCTGTTACCATTCACTGATGTCAGCACAGTATTTATGTATATTTGTGTCATCATTCACTGATGTCAGCACAGTATTTACGTGTATTTGTGTCATCATTCACTGATGTCAGCACAGTATTTACGTGTATTTGTGTCATCATTCACTGATGTCAGCACAGTATTTACGTGTATTTGTGTCATCATTCACTGATGTCAGCACAGTATTTACGTGTATTTGTGTCATCATTCACTGATGTCAGCACAGTATTTATGTATATTTGTGTCATCATTCACTGATGTCAGCACAGTATTTATGTATATTTGTGTCATCATTCACTGATGTCAGCACAGTATTTATGTATATTTGTGTCATCATTCACTGATGCCAGCACAGTATTTATGTATATTTGTGTCATCATTCACTGATGTCAGCACAGTATTTATGTATATTTGTGTCATCATTCACTGATGTCAGCACAGTATTCACATGTATTTGTGTAATCATTCATCAAGTATTTAAGTAGACATTATAAACTGTTTTTTCTGTTTTCAGCTAAAATCGGTAGCTCATCTTCCCTGGAGGGCTTTCATGTACAAAGTAAGTACCGTTGTCAAGTACCGTTGTCAAGTACCGTTGTCAAGTACCATTGTCAAGTGCTGTTTCAATCTCTTAAAATAGTGAGTGAGTGAGTATGGTTTTACGCCGCTGTTAACAATATTCCATCAATATCACAGCAGGGGACACCAGAAATGGGCTTCCCTTATTGTACCCATGTCGGGAATCAGTGTGACAAGCGAACGCTTTACCACTACATAAACTCTATAATGATGATATGTATTTAATGAAATAAACAATAAATTATATTTTGTATTTGCAATGACACCTCCAACCCCATGACAGAAATGAACGACAACCTGACCTCCTGACCTCACTCCCTGGAGATTTTCAACATGATAATTTGGTCTGTTTTGTAGGCATTCAACACATTTATTGATGATGTATTTGCCTTCATCATCACCATGCCAACTGCTCACAGACTTGCCTGTTTCCGTGATGATGTGGTGTTCTTGATCTACTTATACCAAAGATGGTTTGTATATATTTGTTAGTGCTTGAGTGTTTTGTGTGTAACAAAAATATTTTGCCAGTTCTTGAAAATGACATGTTTTTGGCTATAGACAGTCATACAAGGTCGGTTATTGTCATAATTGCTTGATCTACTTGTGTAAACAACCTGACTTCACTTGACACGGAACATGGCACTAGATCTAGCCTCCATCACATTGTTTATTCAGAGCTTCAGATCATTGTGTCCAGCCATGTGCTGTTGACCTGACATGACAATATTCTCCAGTATGTGTATTTTCTGAGATGGACACACACTTTTCTGCCTCCATTTCCTGACTTCCGTTATTTACAGGCTGTACCCTGTGGACAAGACCCGGGTCAACGAGTTCGGCCAGTCCTTCGAGCAGGAAGACAAAGCCAAGAAGACAAACTGAGGGCATCGTGGAGAAAGCTGGCATGTTTATCCCGACTGATCACACTGGGCCCTATTTACTTCTACTGAAAATCTCATGAGAATATCAAAGTGTCTATTCAGATTTGAAAATATAGAAAAATATTAGGCTTAAAAAAATAAAAGAATTGGCTCTCAGGCAATGTTTTGTGAAAATATAGTCTGGGTGATTGGTGTCATTTTTGTTGTTGTTCAAACTGGTATGTAACCAAATAAACAGTTGTGTAACCAGATAAACCATTGTGTACAATCAGCTTTTGGAAAGGGCCCCCCCTATATCAATGTATTCCTTGATGAGTAAAATACTGCAATACAGTATTTGACTACGTTGGACTTGGAATATTTAAGGATTTTTTTATATTGTTTTAAAAATGGAAATGAAAATGAAACGTGTGGAGAACTTTATGATGATGCGGGCGGTGCCTGAGAACCAAAACTATTTTTTTAGCCTTACTTTCCAAAGCTGTTTAATATATGTAATCAGTGGAGTGGAGAAAACGATAGTTGTTACAGAATATGTGAATGATAGTTGTGTGTCCAGGACAAAAGGGTGTGTCCAGGCATCTGAGGTGGCAGTTTGTTGTGCAGTGTTGCGTCTCAGTCAGGACAGACTCTAGATTCCTGTACCCGTCAAGGTCGGAGACACAGGAGGTCACGATGGCCGCCCTCAGCAAAAAATCACAGCTATGGACTTTCAAGGGGAACATTTATTATTTAGAAATACTTCATTATCAACTGATGGTTTTATATGCGAGGTAGATGTGATGCAAGTCGGTCCTGTCAGCCTTTAGAGGGCTGCGCGTGCCTGGTATGTAGTCAACACAATCAGGTTGTAAATAGTTCATCATCTTTCCAGTTTCCATGTCTTGTTTCCAGCATCAGCTGTCTGTGTTTATGTCTCTCAACTCCTGGAGGTTCTGAATGACTGACCCACTCAAACTACAAAGACTTTATGTCAATCAGCTACCACAGCTGTCTGTGTTTATGTGTCTCTCATCTCCTGGAGGTTCTGAATGACCGACCCACTCAAACTACAAAGATTTTATGTCAATCAGCTACCACCCACCTCAACATTCACCATCTCGAGGTGCGAAACATTTAACATATGTTTTCGTTTTTTATACAATATTTTCCTCAGTAGGACAAAAATAGGATCCCCTGCCTGTGTTTTCAGCACTTTCAACCTCTCCGTAGTCTAAGGCGCCATGATTCAGTGTGCAGAGTTGCGTCACTTGGGCACGCCAGAAATCTATGATTTTGGGTTTGAATCCTAGTTCGCCTCGATTATGTTTCTAGGTTTGTCAGCACCATACCCGTGCTCATGGGTTTCATCAAAGTGGTAAAAGTCTAAGACCTGCATCACTTCGGGCTTTCCTCCCACACTAAGCTGACACACTGCGATATAACTGGAATACTGTTAAAAGCGGCGTTAAACCCAACTCACTCACCCACTCTTCCTGGAACTAAGCTTCAGAGACATGAGCACTGACGAGCACTGCACTGGGGGCACAATCTTGGTGCGCTCAGATCTGGTGCCACAGACAATGTATCACTTGTATTGTCAATTAATTAATCAAAAAATGGGCGTGGAGATGAGAAAACACAAAACATATTTTAAATAAGAATGTCCTTTAAGAATGTTGATTGTTTCTAGTAACTGTATTAATGTGTGAATATCTTCAGGAATTGGCGTATTAGGCTTGAAATCCAGCTTGACATGTTAATGTCGGCCATGGTTTGTGTGGCATTGGAATTTGTTCATGTTTCGGCCTTCTATAAATTAGTCTTAACACCAGCAAAACCGAGTCAGACTATTTCAGGTTTGTTTTTTTATTCTGTATGATGTTGATTGCCCTGACTATCTGGAGTCCTCAGAGGAGACAACACAGGAATCCTCTACACACCGTGAGGGTGTGGGGCAGTAGGGCAGTGGGGTAGCCTAATGGTTGATGGCCCGAGTTCCCGACATGGGTACAATGTGTGAAGCCCATTTCTGGTGTCTCCTGCCGCGATGTTGCTGGAACAATGCTAAAAGCGGCGTAAAACCATACTCACTCACTCACTCTCTGGCGTTCCTCACACACATGCAACTTAGTGTAAACAGAAGCTCCTGACACCACCACATACACTGTAACATTGTAGCATATGGATGAAACTTACCCTGTGTGGAGCTTTCTGTATTAGGTGACGGTTGGTCAGGCTTTCTGACTTGATTGATGCATGTCATTATATCCCAATTGCGTGGATTGATGCTCATAATGTCAATCACTGGATTGTCTGGTCAAGACTCGATTATTAATAGACCACCTTCATACAGCTGGAATATTGCTGACTGCGGCGTTAAACCACGAACAATGACTAGCTGGTTGGTCAAGTGTGCTGTACTCTGTCCATCCCAAGTGTCATGGGTGGCTTAGTCAGGCTCATTGATTGGTCTTCAGTAACAGTGGGTTGAGCACTTCAAAGTATGCAGGTCATGTGGTGTACAACCTTATAAAAGGGAATATGCTCCAATAGTCCTGTTTTTTTGTTATGCTGTACATAGGAACAGTACTCCTCTACGTAGTCATGTCTCTACTGTCTGCACAGTATGAGTGTCAGCTGAAAAAAACCCAATTCCTCACACTAGATTGCAGAGACAAGACATAATAAAGGTGATGCACCACATAGACATCCAGGTACCAGTCTTTGTGAAAAGGTTTCTCTGCAGCATTGGGCATGGTGCTTGGACTTTGATCTCTGGCTAAGATATTTGTCACATATACTAATGTTACTATTGTTTAAACTTAACTTATGTATACTTGGACCTTGTGCGAGTGAACCACACACACTTTGAGCCAAGGCCAGACTTTTTGGGGGGATTGGTATAATTGGCCCCAAACTTCAGGTCACTAGGTCAAAGATTATAAAGAAATAAATATATAATCTCAAATATATTGGTTTAATTTCTTGTTGTGAATTGTCATATTTTGTAGTGTTTTGAACTTTTAAAGATATATGTGAAACAGGCTGTATTATATTATTGTATTGTAAATGATTTAGGTGTGTTGATAGTGGCAGTAAATGAGTGGGGATTTTTAACACTCTACTTGTTTGATGTCGGCAAAATAAGGAAAACACTGCGTGTCATTTATTTAATTTTTTTCACATTTCAATTTTTAGGAGTCAGCAGATTAAACCAAGTTTTACAAAATTTCTAGCCTAAGGTGATCGTGGGTTCAAAATCTTGGTTTGCCCAAATATGTTTCTAGGTTTATCCGTGATCGTGGGTTTCACCCAAGTGGTAACATCTGAAACCTGCATCACTTCGGGCTTTCATTCCACATTAAGACACCCAGTGATATAAGTGGAATACTGTACAATGCGGCGTTTAAACCAAGCAACTCACTGTAAGACCATGACATTGTACACGTACAGCATACATACTGTTGATACAACTGCATATAATTCCATAATTATTTTTGTTTTATTTGTTCATAGACAATCTTTTGTTTAGTGCTTACCGCTTATAATTCCATAATTATGTTTGTGTTTTCATGTTATATGTTGAGAGACAATCTTTTGTTTACAGTAAAACCTTGTTAAGCTCTCTATCTTTATTATTTACTTCAAACAATTTCTCATTTAAAGGTAAAACAACAAATGTGAAAATAATTAGCAATGAGTTTGATGAAGGACCTAAGGTAGTACTTCTTGCTGTGCAGACACTCTTGGATCCAGTTTCCGTCAGATTAGACTCAAATGTATATAAGGTATTTTACCAAATGTTTACATTCTCTGATACAATGCCCATGACACAGGAAGTCATCTGTCGACACATTACATGTATCAAACTAACGCAATCCGTCAATGATCAGACAACAGGCATGTCGTCAATGTGAAGTATGGTAAACAAACATGTTTATGTCAGTTCTTTTAGTAAACAGTCACCCTATCTGTTTGTTTCCTCGACAGAGGAGTCTGTGTTGAAGATTTGGAATATTGTCTCTATTTTGAATCTTAGTGTAAGACATTTACCAGAAAGCAATTTATTTTTATCAATGTCTTGACTTTCATGCCTGAGATGAAATAATGACAAGAGATAACGTTGATCATATACAAGTATGTACATCAATTATTATCACAAGCATGTTGGAGAACATTACATTTTCTACAACTGACATATTGATCATGGTGATGGTCGGAGGGTATTGTAGGAGTGGCGGTGTACATATGTGGTGGTGACTTCAGATCAACAAGGGACATTTATTTTACTTTCAACTTCCATTATAATATTACTGTAGATTGTTTTGTACCTTGATATAAATGGTATTGAACTCAGACCTTGTTGATTTTACCTGATTCTTCCGTGGACGAATACTACGGTGAGTGAGAGACTTGTTTTTTCACTGATTGAAACTCTGTGTCATCTCTTTAATTCAAACTGTGACCAGATCCTGACATTGCACCACATCATACCACTGGATCATCAAGCTAGTGAAAGGGAGGGGGGAGAAGAAGAATTATTTCTTAATGCTTCATCAGCAGTCACTGTCACAGACAAAGAAATGGCTTCACATCAATGTCAGGAATCTGATCACATAAGATTAAGTGCATAGGTATATCGTAATGTTTCAAGCAAGGGTTTACTCATTTCTGTCCAAGTTGATGTAGGTAGTGGAGACTTACTCCTTTGTGAAACCCACAAGCACAGGTGTGGTGTCAACAGACCAAGGATCATAATTAGACCAATTCCACGATTCAAACCATTGCCCGGGAGATCCTGTCATCTAAGGGATGTAACTCAGGTAGTCAACTTTCAGTCATGCTGTCTTTAAAACATCAGGCAGCAGGAAGAGTTGGCATCACATTTATTTTATACAAAAGAAATATTCAAACAATGATCACAATAAATAATAACCCTGTACAGATTCATACATTACATCGTTCATGTACATTCAGTCCACTGATTTCTTTGGCTCTACACAATGGAGGCTGTGGGAAGTAAGAGAGGAAGCACACAAGTTCTTCAATACTGGATATATTCAGCAAACTCAGCATTCTGAGGTTGTCATGAGGTTACATGGGTCTATCCTATCGTCGAGGTTATTGACTGAGGCTGGAATGTGCAGAAACCAGGCACCAGGCACCAGGCACCAGGCGCAGCTAGGAATCCTGGTAGTTGGGCTATAACGGTTTCACAAACATGGAACCCATTAAATTGATTATAAATGGGTGTCCTCAAGTTAGACGGCGTGTTAACAAATGATTTAATTGTAATCAATAAATGAGTAAAACATATTTCATTTTCACTTATTTCAGATAAACTTTTAAGAATGAAGTTTTCTACTGAGATTGGATGATTTCTCAGGAATCTTAGAAATAGGGTACACAAATGTCCATATAGGTCTATGTATACATATATATCAATACCTATCTTGTTGATGGATACGTTATACACACAGGATACAATTACTTTACCCCTGTACCGTGTGTACACTCACATCGGGGTCGGTACAAACAGTGAGGCAGCTGGCGTGAGCTTCTTCACACATCAAACCTGACAGACAACAACCATCTCTCGTAACACCTAATATCATCACTTTCAGGGGTTACGGTCGGTCATCTGCCAAACAGCAACCAAAAGGTTAGTAACGTTCCACTAGCCACCACTCATGTCAGTAAGACGTCACATATGCCCGACTTCAGACATGATGAAAAGGACACTGACCTAAATCATTGGAAATATTTTGTATGATCAATTATTTCATCAAATAAAATTCCCTGATGTTTCTTGTTGGGAATAATGTGGATGTAATCTGTTTAGTTCTCGGCGCTAACATCTGCTGTAGTGCCACAGCTGGAGCCTGCACTGTGTGGTGGTGGTGCGTGGAGTCTCCACACATGCCACTGTGAGGAGTGTTGTCAGTCGTCATCATCAATGGAGATGAGAACAAAAACCTGATGTTAACTAAAGTCAACAGAACAAAGTACACACCATCAGATGCAGCATTGTACAAATAATCCTCCCAGCACACGACAGCCGGCTGATGCAACTTGTATTGTGGCAGAATATGTTGCAAGGAGCGGTGTCAGGTGAATTAGTACAATCCTTGCAGTGCTATTCCGTGCACACCTGTGTGACATCATTGTTAGCATTATGTTTGTGTGTTTGTTTGTTGTTTAATGCTGCACTGCGCAATATTCCAGCTATATGACGGCAGTCTGTAAATAATCGAGGCAGGACCATACAATCCAGTGATTGACATCATGAGCACCGATCTACGTAATTGGGATCGAGACATGCATCAACCATGTCCTTGAGTCTGACCACCCCATCCTGTCAGTCACCTCTTACGGCAAGCATGGATTGCTGAAAACCTGTTCTTACCTAGATCTTCACAGATTTGTAAACAATAAGACTTCTCCTTGAGATTGTCTAGTGAGCAAAACAGTGAATACCCGTCTTCTACAGTTCACAGATACAGTCAACTCTCACTCACACTGTCACTTATAGCAGTTCCACATGGCCAACTCAATGATCCAACCATCCCACGTCTACTATCAATCACACAAGCTTGTGAACATGATCAATGGTGGTACTTCTAAACTCTTCTTCACAATTTCCTCAAAAACCATTAAGCACACGATGAATTGCAACTAGCTTAAAGTGTCGGCAAGGGGTCGTGACACATTGATAAACTGTTTGCTCCAAGTAGAAGCCTTCTTCATTACAGCGAATAACTCCAGCTATCTGATTGGCCCGACACTGTCTTGTAAAAGCCTATACAAGTCGGTCAGCCTTTTCAGACATCATGACGTCATAGAGTTTCATAGGACGTAATCTGCTTGTCTTGTTATAATGGAGCTTGTGCACAATTTGCGTTACCATGCTGAACCCACTGCTGTCTGATCTTCTCGAGGAAAGGGAGTTAACTGACTATAAAAGTCCAGTTTCCACCCTTGCTGAATAAGGCTGGAATTATGGAGTTATTTTGGACTAATGAATTAATGCATAGTCCAATCAAAATCCCTAACGAAATCGATATCCAGTTCATAAACTGCTGTGCAGATTTCGGTCAATTAAAAATACTTGCAACGTCAGTGTTCCGACAACTTAACAGATGTTTTCAAAATTGCCTGCGCGATGCCATTTTATTTGAAACATATGGTATGATATGAGAGGTGGAATCTGATTGGTCAATAGGAGGGGCATAGAAGGGACATAACTCATAATAGCAATTGATGGCGATACAATTGAGCCCAGAAATTCCAGGCTAGTTCAGCAAGGGTGGAAACTAGACTTTCATAGTCAGTTAACTCTCTTGCGGCTGTAAGGCAGATCTGATGTTTTCACACAAACATATTTCACCAAAAGTAAGTCTGTACTATGTACATGTTCATTTTCATCCCACTGCTGCCATCTGCTCTTCATCACCGGATTGTTGACATGTTCTCATCTCGCTACATGATCTAACTGTCTGTTCAGTCAACATGGCACGCAGACAATGTATCTAGCTATCAAGAATTGTACTCAACATGATTCCAGCTGTCAGAAAACAAATGATGATAAACAAAGAATGAAAGACCTGGCCCCAGTGACGGAATGAGAGTTGACTGTATCAATAGGTGGGTAGAGACGCGACCTCGCTTGACACACAGTAAGTACATACATCATGGTTCAGACTTGACTCACCAACATTTAGGCAGTTTCTAGATTGCAGATAGTGTAAGATTTACTGCTAATTGGCGATAGTTACATCTACGTTCAAGCTGACCTTCAGCCCTCTTCCTCCAACTTGAGACAAATCAATCGTCCCTGCTCAACAGCATGAACATCCTCACATTGGGACAGATTGAGTCATTTTATCTAAATGTGTCTGTGTGTTTCAATGTATCACTTTGAAATGGCTGAATTCTTTGTGAAGCCTTTCAGTTGATATTCAAATATAAGCTTTACAAAGTTGACCTTCGCCAGACTTTTCCAGGAAGTAGGAGGTCAGCCAGGTTTGAGGTTCCTCTGTGTCAGAGCACACACGGCCAGTGTCACAGCTCTCACATCTCAGTGTCCGTGTATCGCCCCGCAGACACACTGGAGTTGTTGTGGGAGGGGAGGTAACTCATGGTCTTCTTCAGCTGGTCGTAGCTCCAGTGCAGCTGTTTTACCTCCTCCATGTGTCGATGTCGCGTGTCGCTCATCTCCTTCAGCAGATGGTCGTTGGTCTGCACTAGCGACCTGGCAACATATATTATTGATTGTTAAATAGGAACTATTCCTGTAAGACATGGGCAGGACAGAAGATCCACGGCAGCTGAAAACAATTCCGTATGAACAAACTGGTGAGTATGTCTCCCATATCAACTACTGGTGTAAACCTCAAGTATCGAACATGTGTATCCTTATACGTATCACGTGGTGACTAGGTATCAGGATATGTATCATATCCCAAAAGGTAGCTGAGAACCCCTTGGTAAAGTCACTACAAAAGTCTGGAATTGGCTGCCGAAGGATTTTCTAAATTGTGAAGGACATAGTGATGTATGCAGGCTTCCTGGGAACTAAGCAGGCCTCCTATACAGATGCTATCTTTGTAAATAAGATAATGGATCTCCACTGCGATTTTCTCTTATTTCAATAAATGTGTTTCTTAATTTGTCATGTATTCTTATCAATTCAGTAGTTATTATTTGCCTGATTTCTTCTTAATCTGTTTGTTGGAATAATATCTCTTAAGAGCTAATGTTTGAGTGTTTACTTGAATAGCTGATGTTAAAGATCTTTGCTTGTATCTAGATCTGCATCAGTTCTGGAAATGGTTGTGCCACATGTGGTATTCACAGTGACCTACTACTGACCTGTCACTAACTTATTTCTGTGACCAACTTGTGACCCATGACCTACTTGTGACCCGTGACTTACTTGTGACCGTGACCTAGACCCGTGAAGATACAGGATAGAATAGGTCTTCAACAACCCATGCTCGCCGAAAAAGAAGATTATGCTAGTAAGAGGCGACTAAAGGGATCAAGTGGTCAGGCTCGCTGACTTGGTTGATACATGTCATCGATCCCAATTGCATGGATCGATATTCATGATATCAATCACTGGATTTTCTGGTCCAGACTCGATTATTTACAGACCGTCGTCATATAGCTGGAATATTGCTGAGTGCAGCGTAAAACAATAAATCAAACAACAAATCAACCAACTTACCAACTTGTGACCCGTGACCTATTTGTGACCTACTTGTGACTGTGACCTATTTGTGACCCATGACTTACTTGTGACCCGTGACCTACTTGTGACTGTGACCTACTTGTGACTATCCTGCAGCATGTTCGCCAGCTCCTGCATTTGAGCGAACTGTTTCAGCCGACCCCGCAGGCCTTCAATCTCGCGTTGCAGGGCGTCATTCTGCCGCTGTAGGTCGTCTGAAACATTAGGTGGGCATCACTTTATGGGTGGGCGTCAAGGACAAAGATATATATTATACTTTTAAACTTTTGTCATCATTTTGAATTTGACATAGAAAATAAGAGAAGTTCAAAATGATAATTATTTATTTAAAATTACAGTAAACTATGGTTATAACGAATTCAAAGGGACCACTAGTTTTAGTTTGTTATAACCTTCTGATAACCTTCGTTATAAACATATAAACATCTTTTATACAGCAAATGGCTAGGACCAAAAAAACAGTTCGTTACATCCGCAAGTTTGTTATAAACAAGTTTACTGTATCTGGAACTGGCATAATGTTTGAAGGCTCAAAATCAGTACAGTTTTCCAGAAGAAGACTGTAACAAATATCCACAAACTCCATAGATAAGACATGAGAGTGGCGGCATGTGTGTACCTAGTTGTGTCTGGTTCACAGTTGACATGGAGGAAGCAGCGCCCCCTTGATAGCTCGAGAATGTCTCCTGGCTGTCTAGCTTCTTTGCTAACCGCCGGTTTTCACTGACATACTTGTCAAGCTGGTCCCGCAAAGTCTCCTGGAATATCAACATCAATATCACTATCAGTATCAACATTGGTGTCAACATCAACATCAGTGTCAACATTTACAACAATCTCAACATCAATATCAACATCAGTGTCAACATCATTGTCAACATCAACATCAGTGTCAACATTTACAACAATATAAACAACAATATAAACAACAATATAAACATAAGTGTCAACATCAACATCAACATAAGTGTCAACATCAACATCAACATAAGTGTCAACATCAACATCAACATAAGTGTCAACATCAACATCAACATAAGTGTCAACATCAACATCAACATCAGTGTCAACATAAGTGTCAACATCAACATCAACATAAGTGTCAACATCAACATCAACATCAGTGTCAACATCAGTGTGAACATCAACATCAACATAAGTGTCAACATCAACATCAACATCAGTGTCAACATCAGTGTGAACATCAACATCAGTGTGAACATCATTGTCAACATCAACATCAACATCAACATCAGTGTCAACATTTACAACAAAATCAACAACAATATCAACATCAGTGTCAACATCAATGTGTTGGTGAAGTTTGCACATCAATGCAACCTAGAGAGTGCCAGGCCCTTGTTCCACAAAGGGATTGTAGCACATGGACTATCCTAACTCTACTGCCTCAGAATGTTTTGACTGAAACAAGGACGGGCAACTTGAGGGCATCATGGGGGCAACATGAGGGCAACTTGAGGCCAACTGAGGCTATGTGTCTGCTCCATAGACTGTTGTGCTGCACCACGTACCACATCCTGGTAAGCTTTCTGGAGGGAGTTCTTCAGATGTGTTTCATTGGCTGATGACCCGTCCAAGTTGGCCTTGTTCCGAGCGTCGCGGTCGCGCAGCACGATGTTGTCGTCTTTCAGTCGCTGCAGCTGCTCGTGGAGGTGGTGCACTTCTCTCTGAGTCTGTGCAGGAACAGAGCCACTGCCCATCAGCACCTTCTCCAGCTGGTTCAACGCAAGGCCTGCAAGAGTGAGTGAGTGAGTGGGTGGGTGAGTGAGAGAGAGAGTGAGTGAGTGGGTGGGTGAGTGAGAGAGAGAGTGAGTGAGTGGGTGAGAGAGTGATTGGGTGAGTGAGTGAGTGAGTGAGTGGGTGGGTGAGTGAGAGAGAGAGTGAGTGAGTGAGTGAGTGGGTGGGTGAGAGAGAGAGTGAGTGAGTGAGTGAGTGGGTGAGAGAGTGAGTGGGTGAGAGAGAGTGAGTGAGTGGGTGAGTGAGTGAGTGGGTGAGTGAGTGAGTGAGTGAGAGAGTGAGTGGGTGAGAGAGAGAGTGAGTGAGTGAGTGGGTGGGTGGGTGAGTGAGAGAGAGAGTGAGTGAATGAGCGGGTGGGTGGGTGAGTGAGAGAGAGAGTGAGTGAGTGAGTGGGTGGGTGGGTGAGAGAGAGAGTGAGTGAGTGAGTGAGTGGGTGAGAGAGTGAGTGGGTGAGAGAGAGTGAGTGAGTGGGTGAGTGAGTGAGTGGGTGAGTGAGTGAGTGAGTGAGAGAGTGAGTGGGTGAGAGAGAGAGTGAGTGAGTGAGTGGGTGGGTGGGTGAGTGAGAGAGAGAGTGAGTGAATGAGCGGGTGGGTGGGTGAGTGAGAGAGAGAGTGAGTGAGTGAGTGGGTGGGTGGGTGAGTGAGAGAGAGAGTGAGTGAGTGAGTGGGTGAGAGAGTGAGTGGGTGAGAGAGAGTGAGTGAGTGAATGAGTGGGTGGGTGAGTGAGTGGGTGATTGGGTGGGTGGGTGGGTTTTGAGTGGGTGAGTGGGTTGGAGAGTGGGTGAGTGAGTGGGTTGGTGAGTGACTGGGTTGGTGAGTGAGGGAGTGGGTGGGTGAGTGGATTGGTGAGTGAGTGGTTGGTGAGTGAGTGGGTTGGTGAGTGAGTGAGTGAATGAGAGGGTTGGTGAGTGAGGGAGTGAGTGGGTGAGTGGTTTGGTTAGTGAGGGAGTGAGTGAGAGTGTTGGTGAGTGAGGGAGTGAATGAGTGGGTTGGTGAGTGAGGGAGTGAGTGGGTGAGTGAGTGGGTGAGTGAGTGAGAGGGTTGATGAGTGAGGGAGTGAGTGAGAGGGTTGGTGAGTGAGGGAGTGAGTGAGAGGGTTGGTGAGTGAGGGAGTGAGTGAGTAGGGGAGTGGTTTGGTGAGTGAGTGAGTGAGTGAGTGAGAGGGTTGGTGAGTGAGTGAGTGAGTGAGAGGGTTGGTGAGTGAGGGAGTGAGTGAGTAGGGGAGTGGTTTGGTGAGTGAGTGAGTGAGTGAGTGAGAGGGTTGGTGAGTGAGTGAGTGAATGAGTGAGTGAGTGAGAGGGTTGGTGAGTGAGGGAGTGAGTGAGAGGGTTGGTGAGTGAGTGAGTGAGTGAGTAGGGGAGTGGTTTGGTGAGTGAGAGGGTTGGTGAGTGAGAGGGTTGGTGAGTGAGAGGGTTGGTGAGTGAGGGAGTGAGTGAGAGGGTTGGTGAGTGAGGGAGTGAGTGAGAGGGTTGGTGAGTGAGGGAGTGAGTGAGTAGGGGAGTGGTTTGGTGAGTGAGTGAGGGAGTGAGTGAGAGGGTTGGTGAGTGAGGGAGTGAGTGAGAGGGTTGGTGAGTGAGGGAGTGAGTGAGTAGGGGAGTGGTTTGGTGAGTGAGTGAGGGAGTGAGTGAGAGGGTTGGTGAGTGAGTGAGTGAGTGAGAGGGTTGGTGAGTGAGTAGGGGAGTGGTTTGGTGAGTGAGTGAGTGAGTGAGTGAGAGGGTTGGTGAGTGAGTGAGTGAGTGAGTGAGTGAGTGAGTGAGTGAGTGAGAGGGTTGGTGAGTGAGGGAGTGAGTGAGAGGGTTGGTGAGTGAGGGAGTGAGTGAGTGAGAGGGTTGGTGAGTGAGAGGGTTGGTGAGTGAGTGAGTGAGTGAGAGGGTTGGTGAGTGAGTGAGTGAGTGAGTGAGAGGGTTGGTGAGTGAGTGAGTGAGTGAGAGGGTTGGTGAGTGAGTGAGTGAGTGAGAGGGTTGGTGAGTGAGAGGGTTGGTGAGTGAGGGAGTGAGTGAGAGGGTTGGTGAGTGAGGGAGTGAGTGAGTGGGTGAGTGGTTTGGTGAGTGAGTGAGTGAGTGAGTGAGAGGGTTGGTGAGTGAGTGAGTGAGTGAGTGAGAGGGTTGGTGAGTGAGTGAGTGAGAGGGTTGGTGAGTGAGTGAGTGAGTGAGTAGGGGAGTGGTTTGGTGAGTGAGTGAGTGAGTGAGTGAGTGAGAGGGTTGGTGAGTGAGTGAGTGAGTGAGTGAGTGAGAGGGTTGGTGAGTGAGGAAGTGAGTGAGTGAGTGAGTGAGTGAGTGAGTGAGTGAGAGGGTTGGTGAGTGAGGGAGTGAGTGAGTGAGTGAGTGAGAGGGTTGGTGAGTGAGGGAGTGAGTGAGAGGGTTGGTGAGTGAGTGAGTGAGTGAGGGAGGGATTGAGTGAGAGGGTTGGTTAGTGAGGGAGTGAGTGAGAGGGTTGGTGAGTGAGTGAGTGAGTGAGAGGGTTGGTGAGTGAGGGAGTGAGTGAGTGAGAGGGTTGGTGAGTGAGAGTGTTGGTGAGTGAGTGAGTGAGTGAGAGGGTTGGTGAGTGAGTGAGTGAGTGAGAGGGTTGGTGAGTGAGAGGGTTGGTGAGTGAGTGAGTGAGTGAGAGGGTTGGTGAGTGAGTGAGTGAGTGAGAGGGTTGGTGAGTGAGTGAGTGAGTGAGTAGGGGAGTGGTTTGGTGAGTGAGTGAGTGAGTGAGTGAGAGGGTTGGTGAGTGAGGGAGTGAGTGAGTGAGTGAGTGAGTGAGTGGGTGAGTGAGAGGGTTGGTGAGTGAGGGAGTGAGTGAGTGAGTGAGTGAGTGAGAGGGTTGGTGAGTGAGGGAGTGAGTGAGAGGGTTGGTGAGTGAGTGAGTAAGTGAGGGAGGGATTGAGTGAGAGGGTTGGTTAGTGAGGGAGTGAGTGAGAGGGTTGGTGAGTGAGTGAGTGAGTGAGAGGGTTGGTGAGTGAGTGAGTGAGTGAGAGGGTTGGTGAGTGAGTGAGTGAGTGAGAGGGTTGGTTAGTGAGGGAGTGAGTGAGAGGGTTGGTGAGTGAGTGAGAGGGTTGGTGAGTGAGGGAGTGAGTAGGGGAGTGGTTTGGTGAGTGAGGGAGTGAGTGAGCGGGTTGGTGAGTGAGTGAGTGAGTGAGTGAGTGAGGGTTGGTGAGTGAGGGAGTGAGTGAGAGGGTTGGTGAGTGAGTGAGTGAGTGAGGGAGGGATTGAGTGAGAGGGTTGGTTAGTGAGGGAGTGAGTGAGAGGGTTGGTGAGTGGGCGAGTGAGTGAGTGGGTGAGTGGTTTGGTGAGTGAGGGAGTGAGTGAGAGGGTTGGTGAGTGAGGGAGTGAGTGAGATGGTTGGTGAGTGAGTGAGTGAGTGAGGGAGGGATTGAGTGAGAGGGTTGGTTAGTGAGGGAGTGAGTGAGAGGGTTGGTGAGTGGGCGAGTGAGTGAGTGGGTGAGTGGTTTGGTGAGTGAGGGAGTGAGTGAGAGGGTTGGTGAGTGAGGGAGTGAGTGAGTGGTTTGGTGAGTGAGGGAGTGAGTGAGTGAGAGGGTTGGTGAGTGAGGGAGTGAGTGAGTGGGTTGGTGAGTGAGGGAGTGAGTGAGTAGTTTCGTGAGTGAGTGAGTGAGTGGGTTGGTAAGTGAGTGAGTGAGTGAGTAGTTTCGTGAGTGAGTGAGTGAGTGAGTGAGAGGGTTGGTGAGTGAGTGAGTGAGTGAGTAGTTTCGTGAGTGAGTGAGTGAGAGGGTTGGTGAGTGAGTGAGTGAGTGAGTAGTTTCGTGAGTGAGTGAGTGAGTGAGTGAGTGAGTGAGTGGGTTGGTGAGTGAGTGAGTGAGTGGGTTGGTGAGTGAGGGAGTGAGTGAGTGAGTGGGTGATTGAGAGGGTGAGTGAGTGAGAGGTTGAGTGAGTGAGTGGGTGAGTGAGTGGGTGAGTGAGAGGGTGAGTGAGCCAGTAAGTGAGTGAGTGAGTGGGTGGGTGAGACCTAAACCTAACAATCTGTTATTAACATGCAATTTAAAGTCATTTACCATTCTATAATAGTGAACAGCTGAAAGGTAGCGTTGATAGAGCACACACTCCACCACTCAGACACTCCACCACTCAGACACTCCACCATTCAGACACTCCACCATTCAGACGCTTCACCATTCAGACGCTCCACCTCTCAGACACTCCACCACTCAGACACTCCACCATTCAGACGCTCCACCACTCAGACCCTCCACCACTCAGACGCTCCACCACTCAGACGCTCCACCTCTCAGACGCTCCACCTCTCAGACACTCCACCACTCAGACACTCCACCATTCAGACACTCCACCACTCAGACGCTCCACCTCTCAGACACTCCACCACTCAGACGCTCCACCACTCAGACGCTCCATCACTCAGACACTCCACCACTCAGACACTCTACCTTTGAACTTTGCATTCTTATGTAGAGATTTGGTCCCGTTCCAATATCGGTCTACCAGATCCATCAACCGGAACAAGAGTTCCCTCCCTTGAGGGTTTTGCTCCAGACGAACCTTGATGGCGTTCTCCTCTTGTGTCTGACGAGGGTCTTGTGGCAGGTCTTTAGGAATACCCAGCTCTTGAAGGGTCTCTTCAATCTGCAGACATATGAACACTTGGTTACCATGGTTACCTGGACAGTCAATCATTCTGCACCCATCACAGTAAATATTAATTTAGGGAAGTAAATGCTGACGAAAGATAAGAGGGACCCTTTCCACGTCCATGTTATGAACCCACTGTGAACACAGCATGATGCGGGGACATCAACAGCCACAAATATGTCAAACTCCACCTTGGAGCCGTGTCATGAAGCGCTTACTTCTGCGTTCTGCCTCGGTGCACTGCTGTTCCGATGGTGGTTCTGTCCCGTCTGCTTCAGCCTCTGTTCTGCCTCACTTCCCCTCTCATGTTGCATTCTGGGAGGTTCTGGATATGACTCACGTTCCGTTGGCACTTGACTCACTTCAAGGTCGTCTTCATCTTCAGAAAAAGGTGTCAAAATGTGGCTAATGAAAGATATGTTTCTTGTGTTTCGGAAGATCAGGATGGATGGATGGACAGACAAAGGCAGATAGGTACACAGATAGGCAGATGGATGGACATGGGCAGATACATGGACATAGATAGGCAGATGGACATAGACAGGCAGAAGGATGGACACATACGCAGATAGATGGACACGGATAGGCAGATAGATGGACACAGATAGGCAGATAGATGGACACAGATAGGCAGATAGATGGACACAGATAGGCAGATAGTTTGACACAGATAGGCAGATAGATGGACACAGATAGGCAGATAGATGGACACAGATAGGCAGATAGATGGACACAGATAGGCAGTTAGATGGACACAGATAGGCAGATGGATGGATACAGACTGGCAGATGGACACAGATAGGCAGATGGATGGATACAGACTGGCAGATGGAGACAGACAAGCAGATGGATGAACACGGATACGCAGATAGGTGGCCACAGATAGGCAGATGGATGGACACACAGACAGGCAGATGGATGGACACAGACAGGCAGATGGATGGACACATAGAGGCAGATGGATGGACACAGACAGGCAGATGGATGGACACAGACAGGCAGATGGATGGACACAGAGGCAGATGGACACAGACAGGCAGATGGACACAGATAGGCAGATGGACATACAGGCAGATGGAGACAGACATGCAGATGGATGGACACTAACAGGCAGATGGACACAGATAGGCAGATAGATGGACACAGATACGCAGATAGGTGGCCACAGATAGGCAGATGGATGGAGACAGACAGGCAGATGGATGGACACATAGAGGCAGATGGACACAGATAGGCAGATGGACATACAGGCAGATGGAGACAGACATGCAGATGGACACAGATAGGCAGATGGACACTAACAGGCAGATGGATGGACACTAACAGGCAGATGGACACAGATAGGCAGATGGACATACAGGCAGATGGACACAGATAGGCAGATGGACACAGATAGGCAGATGGACACTAACAGGCAGACAGAGACAGATAGGCAGATGGACACAGACAGGCAGATGGATGGACACTAACAGGCAGATGGACACAGATAGGCAGATGGACATACAGGCAGATGGACACAGACAGGCAGATGGACACAGATAGGCAGATGGACACAGACAGGCAAATGGAGACAGACAGGCAGATGGGCACAGATAGGCAGATGCAGACAGAGAGGCAGATGGATAGACACTAACAGACAGATGGAACCAGACAAGCAGATGGAGACAGACAGGCAGATGGACAGGCAGGTCACAGACATGCAGATGGACACAGACAGGCAGATGGACAAACAGGCAGGTGGATGGACACAGATAGGCAGATGGATGGACAGACAGGCTGATGGACACAGATAGGCAGATGGATGGACACTAACAGGCAGATGGATGGAGACAGACAGGCAGATGGACACAGACAGGCAGATGGATGGACAGACAGATGGAGATATACAGGCAGATGGATGGAGACAGACAGGCAGATGGATGGACACTAACAGGCAGATGGACAGAGACAAGCAGATGGATGGACACTATACTGTTCCACCTACCCAGTCTGTCCATCTAACTGCCTGTCTGTATACATCTGCCTGTCTGTGTCCATCCATCTGCCTGTCTGTGTCCATCCATCTGCCTGTCTGTCTCCATCCATCTGCCTATCACACACACACACACACACACACACACACACACACTGACAAAGCATGTCATACCTGCACCAGGGTGAGGAGTGAAGTAGCCATGACTCCTGAACTTGGTGTAGGCATCCATCTCGTCCGCATACTCCAGATTCGGGTCCACTCTGAAAAAGTTCAACATTCATCATCATCATCATCATCATCATCATCATCCAAACACCATCCCCAGATATAGCGATGCAGGGAACAGTGTCTGTAACCAAGAAAACCAGTTAGACCGACCTCTTCCTCCTGTCTCCTCCTCGGTCTCTGTCTGACGCCGGCACGTTGGGGATGTTGGGATAGCGCTTCCTGTAGGCAGACATCACATCCTCATCCTCATCCTCATCCGGAACAGAGGAGGACCTGGGGCGACGGCCCTCAGCTTTCTGGAATCACAGAGACAGTCTCAGACTTCATGGACTTATTCTCATCATGAGGACCAACTCTTCACCTTGTTTTATAGATGAACCCAATCTCATTAAAATCAGATCTTAGTTGTCGCTACCGATAAACAAAGATCTGAGGACAACCCATTACAGGTCATTTTTGACCATGCAACTTCGAAAAAAACCAAACAGGGTATTCTGAATGACAGTTATGGGCTTCATGTCTGTATTCATACAATCTAGATAATCTATTAGCCATTCCAGAATGTTCTTTTGTTCAGTTCTTAATTTTTTAATCGAGTATATTTCAAAATATGGTTCGAAGCGTAGTCGCCAGTTTGAAACTCATGCCGTGAAGCTCAATTAAGCTGCCTTCTGATTAGCTATTGTCGACTTCTTGTTAGTCATTCCATAAGTATGTCAAAGTTCGCGAAAGGTCAGTCTGACGTGACCCGTAATAGGATGTCCTCAGGCAACAGCGTTAGCCCTAACTCTACCACTCACCTTGTCTGGTCTGGACTCCCTGGGTGGGTCTGTTTGATTCAGCTTATCACTGTCAAGACTCTTCAAGCCTGAAGCAGAAACAGACTGTACACCATACCGGCAGGGTCGACTTTACCCAAAAACAGACTGTACACCATACCGGCAGGGTCGACTTTACCCAGAAACAGACTGTACACAATACCGACAGGGTCGACTTTACCCAGACACTGAACACCATACCAACAGGGTCGACTTTACCCAGACACTGTACACCATACCGGCAGGGTCGACTTTACCCAGAAACAGACTGTACACCATACCGGCAGGGTCGACTTTACCCAGACACTGAACACCATACCGGCAGGGTCGACTTTACCCAGACACTGTACACCATATCGGCAGGGTCGACTTTACCCAGAAACAGACTGTACACCATACCGGCAGGGTCGACTTTACCCAGACACTGAACACCATACCAACAGGGTCGACTTTACCCAGACACTGAACACCATACCGGCAGGGTCGACTTTACCCAGACACTGAACACCATACCAACAGGGTCGACTTTACCCAGACACTGAACACCATACCGGTAGGGTCGCCTTTACCCAGACACTGAACACCATACCGACGGGTCGACTTTACCCAGACACTGTACACCATACCGGCAGGGTCGACTTTACCCAGACACTGAACACCATATCGACAGGGTCGACTTTACCCAGACACTGTACACCATACCGACGGGTCGACATTACCCAGACACTGAACACCATACCGACAGGGTCGACATTACCCAGAAACAGACTGTACACCATAATGGCAGGGTCGACTTTACCCAGACACTGAACACCATATCGACAGGGTCGACTTTACCTAGACACTGTACACCATACCTGCAGGGTCGATTTTACCCAGACACTGAACACCATACCGACAGGGTCGACTTTACCCAGACACTGAACACCATACTGACAGGGTCGACTTTACCCAGACACTGAACACCATACCGACAGGGTCGACTTTACCCAGACACTGAACACCATATCGACAGGGTCGACTTTACCCAGACACTGAACACCATACTGGCAGGGTCGACTTTACCCAGACACAGAACACCATACCAACAGGGTCGACTTTACCCAGACACTGAACACCATACCGGTAGGGTCGACTTTACCCAGACACTGAACACCATACCGACAGGGTCGACATTACCCAGAAACAGACTGTACACCATACCGGCAGGGTCGACTTTACCCAGACACTGTACACCATACCGGCAGGGTCGACTTTACCCAGACACTGAACACCATATCGACAGGGTCAACTTTACCCAGACACTGTACACCATACCGGCAGGGTCGATTTTACCCAGACACTGAACACCATACCGACAGGGTCGACTTTACCCAGACACTGAACACCATACCGACAGGGTCGACTTTACCCAGACACTGAACACCATATCGACAGGGTCGACTTTACCCAGACACTGAACACCATACCGACAGGGTCAACTTTACCCAGACACTGAACACAATACCGACAGGGTCGACTTTACCCAGACACTGAACACCAAGTTGAGATGCTCAGAGATGATGGAGAAGTAATGACGTTCTTACCATGGTTACATTCAGGTATGTGAAGTCTCAATTTTTAGTGGTTAATAGCGTTCGCTTGTCACACGGAAAACCTGAGTTCGATTCCCAACATGGGTACAATGTGGGAAGCCCATTTCTGGTGTCCCCCGCCGTGATATTGCTGGAATATTACTAAAAGCAGCGTAAAACCATACTAACTCCATTTCTCTAATGCCTCTATAGAACCCCAAACCTGTCATTAAACAGACAAAACTAAAATACATTCTTTAAAATAATCGTTAATGTTTCTTTAGTAATACTGCATGATGAAACCTACCATCCAGGGTGTATTCCTCCGCCTTGTCTTGTCGGGCTGCTGAGCCGGTCAGGGGGCGGGGCTGGGCTAGGTCACCTCCCGTGTGGGCGATCAGATCCAACACCGCAACATCGTCATCATCGAGGACTGCAGCCGTGAATAAGAATGATGCCACAACAGTATTTCATCTTGATGTCAAGGCAGATCTGGGATTCAAACCTCATCATGTAAACTAAGGATTTGTCTTTGCCCCCTTGGCTGGGAAGAGAACCTATCTTATACAGACTCTCAGCATAACTCCACATGCATTATTTATCATAGCAGTTCTACAATACATAACAATTTTGGATTAGTTCTAAAATTACACCATTTTGGGTAAATAACATGCCACACATCACTAGGTTACCCTGCTGTATGTGGTCTGATGGACTGTTGGTTTGTTTGTTGTTGTAAGCAGCACTCAGCGGTCTGTAAATAATCAAGTCTGGACCAGACAATCCAGTGACTGACATCATGAACATCATTCCACGCAATTAGGATCGATGACATGGATCAACCAAGTCAGCGAGTCTGGCCACCCAATCCTATTAGTTGCCTTTTATGATAAGCATAGTTGCCTTTTACGGCAAGAATGGGTTGCTGAAGACCTATTCTACCCCGGATCTTCACGGGTCTGATGGACTGAAGATCTCACATGACAGGCAGCATCAACTACTAACCTAACCATGAATGATATGCATAAGAAAACCCATACATTCAGGTGTTTTCCAGTTTTACTGCATGAAATGTCTGTGCAGCATATTTGTGTATATTTTCATTTATTTATTTTAAATCTCAGGTTGTATGTCAATCTTATTATGCAGTTTTTTGTTACTTTCATGCTGCAACTGAACATTCAATACCAAAGGCTTTGCTTGCTCGTACATTATTTGTATGGTATGTCCAGCTACTTGTGTTATCCTTAACGTCTGCTGTACCTGTGGGTCGCTTCTGTAACTTGTTCACAAACTCGGCTCTGGGGTGGGTGGTCTTCTTGGGAGGGTCGTGTTCCGGGGGATGGTGTGTCATCTCTGTTGCCTGACTGGAGCTGAAGTGTACCAAGGCCGCCTGGCGTTCCCGGTCACGGACACCCCGGTCATCTGAACACAGCAACACACTCCACTCACTCAACAAGACCTGTAGTCATTGGTTTGACAACAGTGTTTGAAATAATTTTAAATCCCCCTAAGTCAGTCGGGCAGGTGACTCATAAGTGTTCCCGCCTGCATTCAGACATTAAAAATATTGAAAAGTCGCTAAACTAAGAGACAAATCAGGTCTTGATTCAGTTGAAATAATGCAAGCAATTACTTGAGAATCTACAAGGAGTTGTGATAAAACTGAATCTGTAGCCTTACAATTATCTAACAGTTGGGCAAGTGGAGAAAAATTTCAAGCAGCCAAACAGAAAAGCTACCTGCCACGGGCTAAGTGCTTATTCCCAATACAGGTCATTTACCATTCAAAAATACACAAGCATGATAACCTCATATCATATAATGTTATTCTGAAATTCTGTTGTCGAAAAACCTGATGATTGCAAGTTTCCCTGGAATGTGTGCATCAATACATTACGTCAGCTGGTCAGTCATTAGCCAGGAGGACAGTGACAACAGCAGGGTTAGAAACTAACAGTTTTTGTCCACTAGTCCTTATAATGATAACATATAGCAAAACCCTTAAAATGGGCCAATTTCTACTAGTCCTTAGGATACCTTTACTACTGGGCAGTTTGGTAAGGACTACAGGAATGGTGCCAATTTCTAATGCTGCAACAGTAAATATAGTTCCAACTGAAACTTGTTTTATTAGACAGTGGTGTAAATACATACAGGCACATATTTATTCAACTTGGCTTTCATTGTCTGTTTTCAAAGGGAAGCTACTCTAGTCTATGAAGCATCACGTTTGTTTACAGTCTGCCTAGCCTGTCATAATGTTACAAAATGCAGTCACAAATCCACACAGCAACAAAATGAAACAGTTCAGACATACACATGTATTTTAACTAATTCAACTGTTTGATAAAATACCCTGAATCACAGAGGTCTACACGATATCAATAGGTCTATGAAGATATCACTAGGTCTATGAAGATATCAATAGGTCTATGAAGATATCAATAGGTCTATGAAGATATCTGTAGGACTACAAGATATCACTAGGTCTATGAAGATATCACTAGGTCTATGAAGATATCAATAGGTCTACAAGATATCACTAGGTCTATGAAGATATCACTAGGTCTATGAAGATATCAATAGGTCTACAAGATATCAATAGGTCTATGAAGATATCAATAGATCTATGAAGATATCAATAGGTCTATGAACATATCAATAGGTCTATGAAGATATCAATAGGTCTAAGAAGATATCAATAGGTCTGTGAAGATATCAATAAGTCTACAAGATATCAATAGGTCTGTGAAGATATCAATAAGTCTACAAGATATCAATAGGTCTATGAAGATATCAATAAGTCTACAAGATATCAATAGGTCTATGGAAATATCAATAAGTCTACAAATTATCAACAGGTCTATGAAGATATCAATAAGTCTACAAGATATCAATAGGTCTATGAAGATATCAATAAGTCTACAAGATATCAATAGGTATATGAAGATATCAATAGGTCTATGAACATATCAATAGGTCTATGAAGATATCAATAGGTCTAAGAAGATATCAATAGGTCTACAAGATATCAATAGGTCTGTGAAGATATCAATAAGTCTACAAGATATCAATAGGTCTATGAAGATATCATTTGGTCTATGAAGACATCAGTCGGTTTATTTAGATATCAGTAGGTCTATGAAGATATCAGTTGGTTTATTAACATATCAGTAGGTCTATAAAGATATCAATGAATCTATGAAGATATCATTTGGTCTATGAAGACATCAGTCGGATTATTTAGATAACAGTAGGTCTATGAAGATATCATTTGGTCTATGAAGATATCAGTCGGTTTATTAAGATATCAGTCGGTCTATGAAGATATCAGTAGGGTTATTAAGATATCAGTAGGTCCATAATGTTATCAGTAGGTTTATTCAGATATAATTAGGTCCATGTAGATATCAGTAGGTCTATAAAGACGTTGGTACGTCTATGAAGACGTTTGTATGTCTATGAAGATATCAATAGATCCATGAGGATATCAGTAGATCTATGAAGATATCGGTATGTCTGTGAAGATATCACTAGGTCTATAATGACGTTGGTACCTATTGACGTTGGCGATAGTATGACAATGAAGATATCAGTAGCACAATGAAGATATCAGTATATCCGCAAGGTTATCCAGATACATGAATCGTCACTGGTCTTACCCAGCTTCTGGAGACTGGGCAGCATGTGGATGAGGTAGAGGCGGGAGTCGGGCTCGCTGCGGGTGATGGGGTTGAGGCGGAGGTCCAGCTCCTTCAGGCTGGTGTTCAGCTTCAGCCTCTTCAGCTCCTCCAGGCTGTTGATGTTGTTGTAGTAGCTGGTGCAGTTAAGGCAGCGGGGTGTGATGGGGAAGAGGTTACTTCCTAGTTCAGCAGGCTTCAGTAAACAACAGCTAACTAGGACTTTTTATGAAAATATTCAGTTAAGATTCTTAACACATGTATGAGCATGGTTCAGTTAGGCTGCTTTTAGCAATATTCCAGCAATATCACGGCGGGGGACACCAGAAATGGGCTTCACACATTGTACCCTTGTGGGGATCGAACGTGGGACTTCGGCGTGATTCATCGCTTTAACCACTAGGCTAACCCAACACCCATCTCAACACATGTAACAAGACTTATTAGGCTGCAACAGACAAACATGATAACCTTCTCAACAGTGTGGGGAAACTTCTCCCTACCAAGCTGTCCTTACTGCTAGTGGTCAGCCAGGTCGGGGAGCATTTAATGGATCGGCCTGGTTCATATTCAGCTTTAAATTGCAGGTCTGCATTGGTCATTTTTATCTACACACATAAAGAATAATTAATGTTATTATTAATCGACATAGTGATACATTATGATAATTTGGACTCGATATATTGATACGAAAATTCCAAATCAGTCACAATCTCACTTTATTTTAGTGAGATTGTGACTGATTTGGAATTTTTGTCTAAGTTCTCGTTGCCGCTAAACAAAGATCTGAGGACATCCCATTACGGGTCACATCAGAAACGACCTTTCACGAACTTTGACCGACAACTGAAATGACTAACAAGAAATTGACATCAGCCAGTTAGAAAGAGGCTTTCTTTAGCTTTACGGCACTCGTTTCAACCTGGCGACTTTCATGTAAGACTAGGCTTGAAAAATATGTTGACACAGTTATCGATTAAAATTTTGAAAACTGAACAAACGAACATTCCGGAACGTCTAATATATGGATGAGATTGTATGGCAGTTCTTCCACATACTGCGCAACGCCTCCTCCGTTCAAAGTTTATCCCACGGAAGCGAGAGATAGACGATAACTTTGACGGAATCAGTCTTATGGGCCATTACTGTTGTTCGGAATACCCCATGTTAACATTTTCGAGGTTGCATGATTAGAAACACATTCCGACTGTCACATTCATGATCTGGTAAGCGACGCTTTGATTGGTCGAATGAAAGGTCGTTCTGACATCACCCGTAATGGGATGTCCTCAGAACTTTGTTTAGCGTTAGCGAGAACTAAGATCTGGTCATGCACTCAGAAACTATGTGTTGAACCTTCTCCAGCAAGGATACAGATTCAAATTTTCCAACAGTTTGAGATTCTCTAAACCCTGAAACATATAATCATAATATCTTAAGGACCATGTCGAAATGTTCAATATTGCAGAATATATTCATAAGAATTACATACAACAACACAAAATGTACTGAAGACTTGATTATCTTCCATGATATAATGTTTATTTTCCATGACATAATGCTTATCTTCCATGATATAATGCTTATTTTCCTTGACATAATGCTTATCTTCCATGACATAATGCTTTTCCACCATGGCATAACGCTTATCTTCCATGGCATAATGCTTATCTTCAATGATATAATGCTTATCTTCCATGACATAATGCTTATCTTCCATGACATAATGCTTATCTTCCATGGCATAATGCTTATCTTCCATGACATAATGCTTATCTTCCATGGCATAATCCTTATCTTCCATGACATAATGCTTATCTTCCATGAAATAATGCTTATCTTCCATGGCAAAATGCTTATCTTCCATGACGTAATGCTTATCTTCCATGACATAATGCTTATCTTCCATGGACATAATGCTTATCTTCCATGACATAATGCTTATCTTCAATGATATAATGCTTATCTTCCATGGACATAATGCTTATCTTCCATGACATAATGCTTATCTTCCATGGACATAATGCTTATCTTCCATGACATAATGCTTATCTTCCATGGCATAATGTTTATTTACCATGACATAATGATTATCTACCGTGGCATAATGCTTATCGTCCATGACATAATGCTTATCTTCCATGGACATAATGCTTATCTTCCATGACATAATGCTTATCGTCCATGACATAATGCTTATCTTCCATGACATAATGCTTATCTTCCATGACATAATGCTTATCTTCCATGGACATAATGCTTATCGTCCATGACATAATGCTTATCTTCCATGGACATAATGCTTATCTACCATGACATAATGCTTATCTTCCATGACATAATGCTTATCTATATGGACATAATGCTTATCTTCCATGACATAATGCTTATCTTCCATGACATAATGCTTATCTTCCATGGACATAATGCTTATCTTCCATGGACATAATGCTTATCTACCATGACATAATGCTTATCTTCCATGACATAATGCTTATCTTCCATGATACAATGCTTATCTTCCATGGACATAATGCTTATCTTCCATGACATAATGCTTATCTTCCATGGCATAATGTTTATCTACCATGACATAATGATTATCTACCGTGGCATAATGATTATCTACCATGGCATAATGCTTATCTTCCTTGACATAATGCTTATCTTCCATGGACATAATGCTTATCTTCCATAACATAATGCTTATCTTCCATGGACATAATGCTTATCTTCCATGGACATAATGCTTATCTACCATGACATAATGCTTATCTTCCATGACATAATGCTTATCTTCCATGGACATAATGCTTATCTTCCATGGACATAATGCTTATCTTCCATGGACATAATGCTTATCTTCCATGACATAATGCTTATCTACCATGACATAATCTATCTACCGTGGCATAATGCTTATCTTCCATGACATAATGCTTATCTTCCATGGACATAATGCTTATCTTCCATGGACATAATGCTTATCTTCCATGGACATAATGCTTATCTTCCATGACATAATGCTTATCTTCCATGGACATAATGCTTATCTTCCATGGACATAATGCTTATCTTCCATGACATAATGCTTATCTTCCATGATACAATGCTTATCTTCCATGGACATAATGCTTATCTTCCATGATACAATGCTTATCTTCCATAATACAATGTACAGTGCCAGGGCTTGTACAAAACATGCTCTGTATCATCCAGAACAGTTTCCCTGCTGACTCGTCACTCGGTACCTCTAAGTTATCCAGGGCATTCCGGGACAGATCCAAGGACTTAAGGCGGCTGAATTTCCGTAATGAATTGCCGATGCTGACAATTTTCTCATGGTACGTCCCAGGTAGAGAGATTGACTTGACATCCTCTGAAACACAAACACACTTGTTCAGTGGAACCCTGCCAGTCTAGGAACCTGCCTTTACTCTGGGCCCATTCTGAATCCAGATTATTCATCGTAATCACGATAACGATAATCACTTGGCCTGTAACAATTCACTGATGACTAAGAAATCATTGATACTTAAGTAAACACAATACTTGAATCGTCAGTTTGTGAGATCACAATACGCTATAAATAACAGGAACCAATAGAGTTACCTCCCATTATGGCAGAAGTAGCATAGCACCACCTGTAAGCAGGGCAGAACACAAGGACATGGTAGCTGAGGACGGACGCGCCAACTACACATGTAACTGTTTCATCTAATAACCTTCCTTTCATTTAAAACTGCTTTGTTCTTGTGCTTTACTTTGTTAAAGTTTTCGAGATAATAAATAAATGTACGAAGAAAGAGGTTTTTGAGCTGTATTTCTGTGACTTCATCATTTGTTACTATTTGATGTGGTGTATCGTGACACTAGTGGTATCATCAGTCTGTGTGTGATGCAAATCATATCGCAAGGCACCAGGCGATACTCAGCTCTATTACCATCTACGACATCAGTGACACGTCCAACATGGATGTCTGAATGGAAGACTAATTTCAGTCAACTCCCAGGATTCTGCTGGGACACAGGACAAGCGGACATGTCAATACGTTTACCCACTTTTTATACGACATTATTCTATATCATTATCACATTTGAAAAAATCTTTAGGACATTTTGGATTACAATAGGACATTATGTGCAACAAAATGGACCGATCTGAAACCCTGATAGTTTCATCAAAATGATATATTTTCATTTGATTTGAGTCTACAGCAAAACCCAATGGGGCCAAGTTCCTCCTGCTCATCTTGCTATAACCATTAACATGATTAAACGGCAAGTAGGCACACACATTATTAATTTTTCACAGATTTATTCCAGCTTTTTCACACAAGGTCGGTCGAAATAAAAATAAAAATAAGTAGCTGCATCAATCACTTATTTATTTATATGAAAGTCATTCTGCTGTGGAGTTAAAACTGCAGCTGGCTTCTTGAATCACTGATAGTGATATTGACATGGAATTTATATATAACATTTTATATTGTTTTAGAGGGTCTATATTTCTAGTTTGAGACATAATGAAATCAAAAATTTATGTTTCATTTATATTGTGGAACAGCTGCTCTTCAGTAGGGGCGGCGGCCATGAATCAAAGAAAAAAAGCATGTGTGGCCTAAAGTGAATCAAATGATTGCGATTTTGCCGCGAATATCAATTTTCTTAGATACATTTAGTCAATTTGGAGAGAGGAAAAGATTGATAATATTCATAGAAAGTATTTAAATGTCCAAGAAAGAGTGCCGAAATCACACGCTCCGTAATCGGCTCCCAAAACAAACCTATTTGGGGGCGGGGCCTAAAGCTACCGCTGCAGCAGTGACAACTGTTTTCAATGGCTGACATCTTTGCCGCATTAATCTCTCCTGTGAATTTTCATCCTGTTTCACATACACTGTTTCTGCTATTTCTGATAATCCAACAAAAATAACAACATTGCACATATTGTTAAATGTGTATATTGACCTTTGATTTTGACATACTTAAGTAACAATAAACAATCAGTAATTAGCATTTTATTACTTACATCCTGTTTGGGTAATAAAACACCAGTTGCCCTCCGCGCCATTCTACACAATAAACTCAGGAATTAATCCCCTGACCCTTGACCTTTTCAGACCTTTTTTGACCTTGTGCTCCATATCAGCTTGATCACCACCAACATTTACAGTAAACAACTGTTATAACAAACTCAAAGGGACCACTAATTTTAGTTTGTTATAACTGCAGTTGGACATAAGCATGTATGCAGCATTTATACAGCAAATAGCTGGGTCCAAGAAAAGTGTTTGTTATACTTGCCAGTTCATTATAAGTGAGTTTGTTATAAACATAAATAATTTCATACTTTAAAGTTTACACTGTGTCTTTCATGCTGATTGGCTGAATGGATAGTCGCGTATTTGGAGTTCACACTCCTGTGAACGGACAGAAAAGTTCACATGATGTGAACAATATTTGGTGAAATTGATTGTGTGAACTTTTGCCGGAACTACTTTCGGGGGTTTCCCCGAATTGTCAATTGGTGTTTACAATCAACTCGCTTATCTATTTTCTTTTTTAATACCTGCATTTATCTGGAATATAATTAAGTATAAATTTCATCCTCATGCTCCTGTTTGACTCGAAATGAACCTCTTTACAAACTTATGTGACGTCATATAGAAACTTTCCTGTAACCTATTTTTAACATTTGATTTATCCCAAATATTGCTTGTTAATTTGTTCAGAGAATCAAATTATGTTGACATATTTCTAGATTATGTTGTATATATTAAAAGAACTATTTTTCTTTGCGTAACTGAGTATGAGTGGGGAAACGTATGTGACCGAGAGCCGACAAAATAACATAGTTGCAATGTTCTTCGGCAAAACCAGAGGACTTCAAATTTAAGCAATAATTGTTACGATATTATTCGGTGAGACCAGTAAACTACAAAGTATGAAATCATAACAATTGAACGTGCAAGCTCGGAGGTGAATCCATCCAAACTGACGTTTAAATTCTTAATTAACCATAGCAATGACTGAACGAACTGTACATCATCCAGTGATTGGCGTTTGGTACAAATGTGTTTCCATGGCAACAAGTTGACATTCAAAAAAGGGTAGGGATAATTTCCAGAGCATAATTCATAAAATGTTTTTTGTTTCTGTTTCAGGCAAGTGCTGAACTGGTGGCTTTTGCTATTGAGATGGGTTTTTTTAGATTTGAACTAAGGTTCAAATGAGGGTTTCTTTTTTGCAATTTAGCCATCTGTCATAATGTGAGATTACTCACAAAGCTGGTAAGGGATAATGGGGTATACCCTCTATACATCGTTTGATCTAGCATACTCCAACAGGAGGGGAGATTGCTGACTTTATCTTCTTGTTCAGTTTACATCTTATAGACGATAGTATACAATAACCATATGCAATGACAACATGGTGTTTCATTTTCTGCCCTAAAATAAATCAAATGTTTACTTTTAATATCATAACTCTGTTGAATTGACATTATTATCCCTATCAATCTTAGTCCTCTCATCATCCACACACTTAGAAATCTCCGAAAATGCTTTCACTGCAGAGATATTTCCAAACAACAGAATCTGATGAGCTGTCACCATTCTTTTTGTCTGTTTGTTTAGGCCAAAGAACTTAATTAACATGCGCCCTTTGTGATATCGAAAACTTCACAGATCCTGGGTAACCATTGAGATATGCATATTAGGGCTGGGACAGGTAACTCGGGTACCATGGTCGGGTGGGTACTGAGTAGGACCCGGGTACCCACAGGACTACCCTGACCCGTGGTTAGTCATGTGATCATATATTGCGTAATGACTAAACTTATCTCAAAATCTATGGTTACACTACAAGTCATTCATGTTTGTTTTTCTTTCTCACTATGCATCCATTCCTTTTGATTTTTCATATGGTTGAATAAAGATATAACTTAAGTCAACTTCAGTGTATGCATGACCAGATTGTTTAATACATGTATCTAACTAAGTTTTGACAGGGCTATGCTAAAAAAGTTCCAAATTACCTGGAGAGGTATTTACATAAGCAGGTTTTGCTTGTTTACCGATCCAGATTTCTTTTGAAATAAAAATATGTTTAAACCATAAAAAATTCCCAATCAGACATTTTGAGACAGCTCCTGAAACCTACAGTGGGTACCCGGGTAGGGTCGGGTAATGGGGGGGGGGGGGGGGGGTAATTTGGACTTGTCCCAGCCCTAATGCATATAGATATTGCCTCAAAGTGTATTTCCTCTGTCTTACAGGCGGTGGCCGAGTCTCTCGACATGGTCAACTGCATTAGCCACTAATTGAGTCACGTCAGTCTAATGTTAGACAGATGGGTAGTAGCCAGAGTCTAGTGCCCCTTTAAAATCTATTCAGAAAAAAACTAAAAACCCTTACAGGCTTTCCAGTATAGACCTAATCCACACCTGGATTTACACTTGATTTATAATTGTGGCCATTCTCTTGGAGTTTGAGTGTTGTGTGCTTGTACATCTGACTGCTGTGTGATTTATGCCCTGAGACCAGCATATAATCCGATTACGAATATCGCCTGTGTGGGCCGGGGTCCCACCGCCTCAGTGGACATGTTATGGCATGTATTTTCAACATATTCAGTGAAAATAGAAAACATGAACTGAAACAATTAACAGGAATGCAATCCTTTCAGATTGTGATCACAACATCATTACTTGACTATCCGAATGTGACAGATGAAACTGTTTGTTGTTGAGTAGCCACGTGCAAAACAAAAACAAACGTATTGAAATTGACAAGACATGACCTACATTGGCGAAGTAGCAAATGTACTGCGTGTTTCAGGGCGCTTGTCACACGGATAGAGACAATAGAATGTCACAATTGCAAATCACAGATATACGCATTAAATATAATTACCGAGATTGTCATGTGACAAACTGACACGGCTTCGTATCAGATCCTCTGTCAAAGTAAGCGCCATGGCTAAACACCAATGTTACTTTTCTTCAGTATTTGTTTACAGCCCGAGACCTAACACGAAACGAACAGAATGACTGCACATTTTAGTCAGTCACTAAACTTTAAGGAATATTACAACACGACATCACAGTGGACAGCAGTCGGCGTCGTTAACAAGAAAAGGTGACTCTTTTCATGTGTTGAAAATGGCACCAATTGGTGTAGACGGCACCGTGATGACATTTTACCAAATAGAGACCATTCCCCACATTTTGACAAAGGACAATTCCCTGGTTCATCTTCACTTGTCAAGTTGACTAAAATTTCTACTAATTTATTCTTAAAAGAAAAAAGTGGGTGATAGGAAATGTCCAACTTTGAGTGTGTTTTTTTTTTGTTAAATGAAACGTTATACAAAAACAGAATAATGAGGTTTTAGTTAACTTGACGAGTGAAGAATCAGTTTCATTAGACGCCCGGGAGGTATAAAATATACGTAGTCAAACTGTATCTACAAATGTGATAAAAATCTATATAATATGCTGATTGTTGTTTTATATCAAATGGAAAGTAATATCGTTACCCTATGCAATAAGCAATGATTTACGCCTTATGAAATATTAACTTAGCTTTCGATGTAAACGACATAAACTACAGTAACGTAATGCATAGGGCGATATTTTATATAACAGGAGAGAACATTTAGAAATCTATAATCCAACGATAATATTATCTTATAAACGAATAAATTCGAAATAGGGTTACGAAGTTTCTTCTTTTTAGGATGACGAATTTTCTTGGGTACGAATTCGTTTGGGTTACGAAATTACCGCAAGTCTTGTCCACGTGTGGAAATGTCCTAAACGTAGGGGAGAGAACTTGGCTCAAGTCACAAAGTGAACAAGAAGAAAGAAAGGGTGGGACGCGATTGATTCTTCGGTGCACAAAACATCGCTGGTAGCAGTAACACTTGTGTAGTGTGCAAGATAGTGAATGCCATTCTTATGTATTAACACGTGTTACCTTTGGTCTTCCAACCTTTGGGTGTCGTTTGATGGCTGCCTTTAACAGAGAGATAATAAATGAAATTAATAGAAACTATATTGGTGTTATTGCCTGCGCACGAGATAAAGACAAAATACATTAGATCTATTTTCCCTTTTTATCAAACCTCATTTAATTTTGTTATTTAAAATAGTTGTGAACACCACGGATTTGTATAACTTGGTTATATAAATTTAGGTACGTGTGAATTCCAATCAATGGTGGGCAATTGTTATTCGTTTGACGTTTATAACGCCACAATCATAATATCTATTGAAAAGTACTAAGAGTACTTGTTTAGACAAAATGGCGGAAGTTTCAGAAATTTACCAAGGCGACACCGGCAACTCAGACAGGTCTGATCAGACCGAAGAAGCTGCACTCACTCCAGCAATGGCTTTGCAGAAAATAGAAGTAAATTATACGTCTTTATGTTGTCATGTCTTTGTTAAATAAATCATCAGTGAATGGTAGGCCTAAAACTTTATGTGTTTGTTTACGTTTTGGCGTGAAGTTGGAGACCCAAAATCTGCACAGTGAATTAAGTAAAAGGTGGAAAAATGAAGGGACCAGAATAAAAGGGGATCATTGGAATTGGTGGAAGAGGTGATTGCCAGCGTTTTCTGTTGAAAGAGGAATAGCATGTAATAGCGATAACCTAACGTGCGATTACGAAATAAAATGTTGAATATCTAACATTCCACACAAGAACTCATGAGGCGTGGTGCATAAAGTTAATGGTTTTCATGGTATATAACACTAGGACATTTAACCAATGTTTAGATTACTGAAACCAGTTTGAATCTGATGTTTTCCATCTGTTTACATGGGGTACAAATCATACATTCTATATCATACGTTTTCGGACGGTCATTTTTATCGCGATTACACGCCCTATAGCGGGGTTGTAACATCACACAGACATTGTAAATACTCAGATGATAGCTTGTTTGCAGCTGGATTTTGCAGAGATGTTTAAACAGGTCATAGACAGACTGTCATAGACACTGTGGGCAGTGTGACAATTCTCACGTCTATAGATTTTGATTTACCTGGGTACAAGTATCTATCACACGACAATGTGTGCTGACAATGATCCTAAAAGCTGTGGTGGTGGAACGTGGTCTTGTGCACCGTGCACAGGTCACAAATCATTTGAAGGTAATTAAGGAAGGCCATGGAGAGTAGTTTGATGGGTGAGCACCTTTAGCAGCTTGACTCTTGAGAGTTGTTAAATAGGGCTTTGGTCATGCCCCACGCTGAAACACAAGTAGCACATGTGGTTTCCTCTGAGGGAAGTGAGTTTGATCAAAATATGCTTCTGTTCACCAAGCAGTAAAAATGGGTATAACATAGGATGAGATGGTAATGGGACTTTTACCATTCTGATACCTGACAAGACAGCTTGGGATTTATAGTCCCCTATAGGAGCTGAAAATGAAATCGAGTGCATACTGATCCATTGACTTGGCTGATAATTTGAGCACTTAGAGCCTACACTGAGTGTATGGAGGCTAGTGTAATATAAGTACACACATTATTATTATTATTATTATTATTATTATTATTATTATTATTATTATTATTATCCCCACTAATCTGTTTGTAAATAAACAGGTAAAACTATATGATCTTAGAGTTTGAATATTGATAACTGTTGTTGTTTACAGGGTGCTGTTAATGCCCTGTTTGAGTATCGAGATCGTTACTTTGAAAACTTTGGAGTGGAAAAATCACATAAAAAGGCTGATGATGTAAAAGCAAAGTTAAAAGAAACGTTGCAGTTGATCAGCAGGATGAAAGGTGAGTGAGTGAAAGTCACTAAAATTTATCATAATTTCATTGTATATATTGTTTGTATTGCATTGAAGGAAGGACCTTCAGTTTTTGTGTCTGGCAGGAAGCTAAACACACTCACCACAAACACGTGTGAAGATTCCTGGCCCAAGAGAGTTAGATGCTTGTCGTAAAAGGCGACTAACGGTATCGGGTGGTCAGGCTCGCTGACTTGGTTGAAAAATGTCATCGATCCAATTGCGTGGATCTATGCTCATGATGTCAAACACTGGATTGTCTGGTCCAGACTCGATTATTTTACAGACCGCCATCATATAGCTGGAATATTGCTGAGTGCAGCGTTAAACAACAAACAAACAAACAAACCAAGAGAGTAAGTGTATCGGGAGGTCAAGCTCCATATCAATGTACCCAAACTACATGGGACATTGCTTATGAAATCAATCAAAAGTCTTTGTGAATTAACTGAAATATATAGTCATGTTTTCTCTTTATTTCAGACAAGATTAACAACAAGGCAATGTTAAATATGTTGCAAGGTAAAGCACTGAATGTGACAGCAGACTTTGACCAAGAGGCCCTGGATCTCTTGTCGAAGGCTGTGAAACTCGACCCAAAGCTGGTGGAGGCCTGGAATCATCTTGGTGAATGTTACTGGAAAAGTGGCAACATCCCGTCAGCGAAGAACTGCTTCACTGGAGCCCTCAACTATGTGAGTGATGTCATTCAGGGGAGACAACCATACAGTGTCAGTATATGTCTCATAGGGCTTGATGGATGGAGTCATTGGATTATTGAGCTGGATCACCTGTCAATTACAAAGTTTTATATCATCAGGTGACACTTAAACCATGCTATACTATGGCTAGTTCCCAAGAAGTGATACAGTGAAGAATTATACATTGTTTATAATCTATTTTCGAATGTGTTACTGTAACCATGGAAACCAGTGTGAATTATCTCACTCCCCAGCAAAAGATGATTTGATGGTCACTGATCAGGTGACTTGGTTGAGAGTGTCATAATCCCTGATGGCCGGGATTGTTGCTCATGATATCAATCACTGGATTATCAGTCCAGGCTCGATTATTTATTGGCCGAGTGCAGTGTTAAACAACATACAAACATTATCAACGACTGGTTTGTTTTTCTGCCCATTACTTACATACTGCCATGATGTAGTTTAAACATTGTGGACAATAATATAACTTCATTCAGTTGCTTATGAACAGACTAAAAAATAAGATGCAAATAATCTCTTTTAACATGTTTAGGGATAATTATATTTCATAGCTTTTTGAATTGACGAGGCAGTAGTAAGTAAACAGGAATTCCGTCTTCTATTATTATTTTCATTTCACACGTGTAGATTCACATATGTTTAAAACTAACAGTTTCATAGTGTTTTGTAATCCTCTTGGCATGCTTGATGGAAGCTTCTTTTCTCTTTATTTTATTGTTCTTTTTTAATGCCAGCTTTATTCCAACTAAATTACAGTCTGAACCAGACAATCCAGTGATTGACATCATGAACATCAATCCATGCATTTGAACTACAATGACATGCGTTCACCCAAATAACCGAGACTGGCCTCTCATCCATTCAGTCGACTATTTTGAGTCAAGTTTGAGTTAAGGTTGAGTTTAGGATTAGTACAGGTTGAGCGTAGGTTGAGTACAGGTTAAGTACAGTACAGGTTGAGTACAGATTGAGTGTAGGTTTAGTGTAGGTTGAGTACAGGTTGTTGAGTACAGGGTCAGTGTAGGTTTCGTACAGGTTGAGTCTAGGTTGGGTACAGTTATTGTACAGGTTAAGTGTAGGTTGAGTGTAGATTGAGTGTAGGTATGGTACAGGTTGAGTACAGGTTGAGTGTAGGCTGAGTGTAGGTATGGTACAGTTTGAGTGCAGGTTGAGTACATGTTTAGTGTAGATTGAATACAGGTTGAGTATAGGTTGGGTATAAGTTGAGTACAGGTTTATTGTAGGTTGAATAGAGGTTGGGTATAGGTTGAGTATAAGTTGGGTATAAGTTGAGTACAGGTTGAGTAAAAGTTGAGTACAGGTTTAGTACAGGATGAGCCTAGGTTGAGTGTAGGTCTGGTACAGGTTGAATGTAGGTTGAGTACAGGTATGGTGTAGGTTGAGTGTAGGTTGAGTATAGGTTGGGTGTAGGTTGAGTACAGGTTTAGTACAGGATGAGCCTAGGTTGAGTATAGGTTTCAGAGTGTCTCTTCTTTACTTCTCTTTTCTCTACTTCCACAGCAAAAGAATAAAGTCTCCCTGCGGAATTTGTCGATGGTTTTGCGACAGCTGAGTGGCCCTCCAGCAGAGAAAGTGAGTTTGATCGAGGAGAGTGTGGAGAAAGCCAAGGAAGCTATCCAGCTGGACATCAAAGATGGAACGTCGTGGTGTATGTGACTCTAAATACACCTCATTGTGTGTGTGGAGACAATTAGCAGTTGTTTCCTTTGTTGTTTGTAAATTGAAGATCCTTATTAGATTGAAATACCCTTCGTTTTCTTGTGAAAAGGGTATCCCAAAATATATCGCATTATTATAATATTGACACATTGTCCTTTATAATTGAATCCACTTTTCAGTACTGGTAGTTGATGATGTTGATCAGAATTACATCACTGTTCATCAGTTTAGTTTGTATTCAATACTTGCAGGTTTGTGGATTATGTATTGGATGATGATGATGATGATGATGATGATGATGATGATGGAGCCGCTGGAGATTGTGAGGATGAAATGATGGGACTGACATGCAGTGTTTGAAAGAAGCGCTGGCCTGTAGGCCCATGGCAGATAGGTCTTGTGTGGGGCCTGCAGTTGCACATTTGTATAGGTCTTAAAGGCCTGCAGTAAATCTATGTGCAATATGTTTGTCTCAATAAGCTGCTGCTTTTTAAATGATGGCCTGTAGGGTTTAGTCAGGGCCTGCAGCCTGTAGAGACTGTGGGTCCTGATGGCAGCCTGGCATATTTTTTTTTAATTTCAAACACTGCTGACATGAAGGTCTGAGATTGTGTTAATTGATTTCAGTGATTCTGGGAAATGCCTACCTGTCTCTGTTCTTCACTGCTGGTCAGAACCCGAAGGTTTTAAAGCAGTGCATGAGTGCATATGCCCAGGCGGTAAGTGTTGCCCACTGTGTACAAATAAGTGAGTAGGGTAGTAGTAGGAAATAAAACAGCACGGACGTCAAGTCTGCGCAAACTGTACCCACCTAGGCCTCATAGCACTAAGCCATCATAGCACTAAGATGATCGTATGCCTATGTTAAAGTATGGAAGTTACCTCCACCCTAGCACTGCGATGATTGTAAGCCTATGTTAATGTATGGGAGTTACAATCACCTTAGTGCTATGATGATCGTACGCCTATGTTAAAGAATGGCAGTTACGATCACCTTAGTGCTATGATGAGTGTACGCCTATGTTAAAGAATGGCAGTTACGATCACCTTAGTGCTATGATGAGTGTACGCCTATGTTAAAGAATGGCAGTTACGATCACCTTAGTGCTATGATGAGTGTACGCCTATGTTAAAGAATGGCAGTTACGATCACCTTAGTGCTATGATGAGTGTACGCCTATGTTAAAGAATGGCAGTTACGATCACCTTAGTGCTATGTTGAACGTAAGCCTATGTTAAAGAATGGCAGTTACGATCCCCTTTAGCAGTACGATGATTGTATGCCTATGTTAAAGTATGGGAGAATCGATCACCTTAGCGCTACGATGATCGTAAGACTATGTTAATGTATGGAAGTCCCGGTCACCTTGGCACTACAATGATTGTAAGCCTGTGTTAAAGTATGGGAGTTATGATCACCTTAGTGCTATGATGATCGTAAGCCTATACTAAAGTATGAGAGTTACGATCCCCTTAGCGCTACGATGATCATAAGCCTGTGTTAAAGTATGGGAGTTACGATAACCTTAGTGCTACGATGATCGTCAACCTATGCTAAAGTATGAGAGTTACGATCCCCTTAGCATTACGATGATCATAAGCCTATGTTTAAGTATGTTTAACAGGATGCTGTTGTACAAAGTGATCTTAGTGCTGAGGTGATCGTAACTCCCATACAGTAACATCGACAGTCATAGCTCTACAATCTCTTTGTGTAAAAATTACAATCCAGAGATGCATCGGTGCATCGTCCCACTACTCGTCAAGAGTAGACATTTGTTTAGTGTATTGGAAGCAATAGTTGGCATCCAGTAAAACCCTGATGGGGCCTGTGGTTATTTCCCTGGTTGTTGAACTGAACTCAGGTACTTGGACTTGTGCAGGTATTCTTCGTACGTGTTTGGAATCTCTTGCCATGTTGCTCATTTGTTTATCAGACCCCGTCTTTACACTGTTGACACTGGTTGCAGGAGAGAGACCCAGTTGCTCAGGGGAACCCCGACCTGCACTTCAACCGTGCTACAGTAAGTGTGGTGATGATGATACAGTCATATCAACAGCTCATATCAACCTTGAAAATATATATATCATATAATGGGTAGGTTTCTCGGCAGGATAAAGCCAACGGATAAAAACGATATCCGTTTGGGTCATATGCAGATAGAGATGCAAGTATCAAAGGTCAAGTAGGGACTACTTGCACTGTTTTTTTAAACAAACATTGCGTGGCCCTAGTCATTCGGCGATCGAGTCATAATTAACCATCGGGAATATGGATAAACTACAGAGATAATTGCTTTCAATATCAAAAGAACAGTGATATACTGAAAATCAGTGTCTAACTGTGATGTAGCTAAGGCATTTTATAAGTTTTGGCAACTTTGGAGATATAAATTTCGACACAATTTTGCGAGGGCACGAGGCCTAGCCAAGCGGGTTCAGTAGCCATATCTGTGCTTGTAGACCTCTGCGGCTTGAACCTTTCTCCACAAATTAAAATAGTTGGATTTGGCCGAAATATGTTTGAATTGTTACCTTGTTTCGTTTTGTCGCTGTGTGTACATCTGACTACACTTCTTAAGGTTATGACAGGACAGGCCGACTGTCAACAACGTCTGACCGTGGCCGTAACGTTTCATAGACTAGGATTAGAGTAGCTTCCCTTTGACAAAGGGCAGTTACTCTAGCGGACAGACCGATGGATTGCCGCGAAAGGCAATTGAAAACAATTGTTTTGCGCATATGTTGCTTCGCCACTATAAGAAACAGATTTCAGTTGGAACTATATTGGCTACTGTCACTGTCCGACTGACACATCACTTACCCTGTGACGTAATAAATATTAATGCGCGCATTCCAGGAAAACTCGCAATGTTTCGGTATTGTTTGTGAGAGAGGGTAAGCGATTTTGAAGCACAGAATTAAAGAATGACATTATAATATTATGATAAAGAGGTTATCACGCTTATGTGTTTGGGGATGGTAAATATCCTGTATTAGGAATAAACACTATGTGTTTAGCTCGCCAAGGCTCGCTAAATACAATGTTTATTCCTAATGCAGGATATTTACCATCCCCAAACACACTCGCGTGATAACCTCTATTTATATGTTTTATTTTTAATTTTTTTTAGTTATTATATAGGACTGAAAAAGTTGATCACTGTTCATGATCTCATGGCTTGCTTGGCCAAGAATTTACTTCTGCCATGATAATGTTTGACTATTGGTGAACTACACACACATTCCCTGTTGTCTGTAGTCTTACCAGTACCAGGAGGAATACCAACAAGCCCTCGCGGGGTTCAACCAGGCAATGCTCCTGGACCCGGGCTGGGACGAGCCTGGCGAGAAGGAGACGCAGCTCTTACAGTTTCTGGGCACGCTCACCGACATGATCAACACCAAGGTGAGGCAGCCACACTCCATGGACTACTTGCACAGAGCGATCTTAGCGCTAGGATGATGGTAACTCCCATACTTTAACATAGGCTTACAATAGCGCTAAGATCGCTTTGTGCAAGTGGGCCCAGGTCTCTGACATTGTGTACCGTTGTAATGTGGTTGTAATTACTGATAGGGAGGTCAGGCACGGTGGCCATCTTGTATTTTAAATGTAAATAATCTAATTTCATCACATTTCAGTTTCATTAACAGAAATAACAAGAAGATACATGCCTATGGGGAATGTCTTAATTATACATTATGCCTATTCTTGTTTTGTTATTTTTGTTATTTCACCATGAATAGAATGTTCATTCAAGTATGCAAATATTATTGTTGAATCACATTAGGAATCTTAAAATGCTAGTGAAATGTCGGTGCACTTCTGAGACCATTCAGTGTGTGGTATTTTTGGCAATTATCCCCAAATAAATTGTTAACTTAATGGTGGCCATCTTGGAATCCAAAATGGCCGCTTTTTATACTCCTTAAAACAGCGATATCTCAAAAAGTTTTTGACATGAATTAAAAAGGAAAACAGTTTTTTATTCATTTTTACATGAACTAAAAGAAAATGAATAAACCTGAATAAAATAATGTATGTAGAAGGTTAGCCTGACCTCCCTGTAACTAACATCGTGCCTTAACATTGGTACATGTATGGCAAGGCAAAGGATGTTCAATCCTAACGATACATGTACCAGTATTTCAGGGCAAGATCAAAGATATTCAATCATAACAATGCACTGGGGCAGTCGGGTAGCCTAGTGGTTTCGATTCCCGACATGGGTACAATGTGTCCCCCGCCATGATATTGCTGGAATATTGCTTAAAGCGGCGTAAAACCATATTCACTCACTCACTTAACATTGGTACATGTATGGCAAGGCAAATGATGTTCAATCATAACGATACATGTACCAATATTCCAGGGCAAGATCAAGGATATTCAATCATACTTCACTGGGGCGGTGGGGTAGCCTTGTGGTAAAGCGTTCGCTCGTCACGCGAAGGCACGGGTTTGATTCCCCACAGGAGTGCATTATGTGAAGTCCATTTCTGGTGTCCCCTGCTGTGATATTGCTGAAAGCGGCGTACAACCATGCTCACTCACTCATAACAATACATGCACCAATATTTCAGGGCAAGATGAAGGGGAAGAAGTTAGAGTCTCTGGTCCTGTCGATGAACGAGGAGAAGGACCTGGGTCCATATCGTGGGGGGTCCTACACGGGATCCAAGGGAAAGTCTGTCACATTGAAGAAAGTCAAACTGTCAGATCTACAGCCCGAGATTAACCATGAGCGAGTTGTGACGGGGAAAGTTGTGTGTACCATCAGTTCCCAGGAAGCCCTTACATTGTAAGTCTCAGTGAAGAACCGTCAGTTCCCAGGAAGCCCTCACATTGTAAGTCTCAGACAAGTACCGCCAGTTCCCAGGAAGCCCTTACATTGTAAGTCTCAGACAAGTACCGCCAGTTCCCAGGAAGCCCTCACATTGTAAGTCTCAGACAAGTACCGCCAGTTCCCAGGAAGCCCTCACATTGTAAGTCTCAGACAAGTACCGCCAGTTCCCAGGAAGCTTTCACATTGTAAGTCTCAGACAAGTACCATCAGTTCCCTGGAAGCCCTTACATAGTAAGTCTCAGAGAAGAACCGCCAGTTCCCAGGAAGCCCTCACATTGTAAGTCTCAGACAAGTACTGCCAGTTCCCAGGAAGCCCTTACATTGTAAGTCTCAGAGAAGTACTGCCAGTTCCCAGGAAGCCCTTACATTGTAAGTCTCAGACAAGTACCATCAGTTCCCAGTAAGCCCTCACATTGTAAGTCTCAGAGAAGAACCGTCAGTTCCCAGGAAGCCCTAACATTGTAAGTCTCAGAGAAGAACCGTTAGTTCCCAGGAAGCCCTTACATTGTAAGTCTCAGAGAAGAACCGCCGGTTCCCAGGAAGCCCTCACATTGTAAGTCTCAGACAAGTACCGCCAGTTCCCAGGAAGCCCTTACATTGTAAGTCTCAGACAAGTACCGCCAGTTCCAAGGAAGCCCTTACATTGTAAGTCTCAGACAAGTACCATCAGTTCCCAGGAAGCCCTTACATTGTAAGTCTCAGAGAAGAACTGTCAGTTCCCAGGAAGCCCTAACATTGTAAGTCTCAGAGAAGAACCGTCAGTTCCCAGGAAGCCCTTACATTGTAAGTCTCAGACAACTACCATCAGTTCCCAGTAAGCCCTCACATTGTAAGTCTCAGAGAAGAACCGTCAGTTCCCAGGAAGCCCTAACATTGTAAGTCTCAGAGAAGTACCATCAGTTCCCAGGAAGCCCTTACATTGTAAGTCTCAGAGAAGAACCGTCAGTTCCCAGGAAGCCCTTACATTGTAAGTCTCAGAGAAGAACCGTCAGTTCCCAGGAAGCCCTCACATTGTAAGTCTCAGACAAGTACCGCCAGTTCCCAGGAAGCCCTAACATTGTAAGTCTCAGAGAAGTACCATCAGTTCCCAGGAAGCCCTCACATTGTAAGTCTCAGAGAAGTACCATCAGTTCCCAGGAAGCCCTTACATTGTAAGTCTCAGACAAGTACTTTTGAGAGCTTGCTGAACCATGTGGTATTCGGGGTTTGGGGGCTGGTATTTTCTTTTCTCGTAGAAAAGAATTGTCCAGAAAAACTAATTGTTGTCATTTACATGCTGGATGTCCTGAAAAACATGTCTGGGTGCAGTGAGTGAAAACAATATTCAGTCTCTTCCCTCCAATAGAGACTGCCGCCGTGGTCTAGTGGTAGAGCGTCCACCCGGAGAATGGAAGACCCGGGGTTCGATCCCCGTCCCTGTTCACGTCATACTGAAAGTCGTTAAAAGATGGTACTTGTTGTTACCCTGCCTGGCGCTCGGCCTTAAGGGGGCTTAAAGAAGGACTGGTCTGCTCAGAGTCAGTATACAGTGTTGGAGTGGGGTATTCATGTTGAACTTCAGCATGGTATCTCAGTGGGCTAGCACTATAAATCGTCATCAGTCCGGACTAGTACAAGCAGACACACACAGACACAGAGACACAGACACACACTCTCACAGACACAGACTCTCACACAGACACAGACTCTCACACAGACACAGACACACTCTCAAAGACACAGACACAGACTCTCACACAGACACAGACACAAACTCTCACAGACACACACTCTCACACAGACACAGACACACTCTCACAGACACAGACACACTCTCACAGACACACACTCTCACAGACACACACTCTCACACACACACACACTCTCACAGACACACACTCTCACACAGACACAGACTCTCACAGACACAGACTCTCACACAGACACAGACACACTCTCACAGACACACTCTCACAGACACACACTCTCACACACACACACTCTCACAGACACACACTCTCACACAGACACAGACTCTCACACAGACACAGACACTCACAGACACAGACTCTCACACAGACAGACTCTCACAGACACAGACTCTCACACAGACACAGACACACACTCTCACACACACACACTCTCACAGACACAGACACACTCTCACAGACACACTCTCACAGACACACACTCTCACACAAACACACTCTCACAGACACACACTCTCACACAGACACAGACTCTCACAGACACAGACACAGACTCTCACAGACACAGACACACACTCTCACTCTCACAGACACAGACTCTCACACAGACACACACTCTCTCACAGACACAGACACACACTCTCACAGACACAGACACAGACTCTCACACAGACACACACTCTCACAGACACAGACTCTCACAGACACACACTCTCACACAGACACACTCTCACAGACACAGACACACACTCTCACAGACACAGACTCTCACAGACAGACACAGACTCTCACACAGACACACACTCTCACACAGACACACACACACACTCACAGACACACACTCACAGACACATACACAGACTCTCACACAGACACACACTCTCACAGACACACACTCTCACAGACACAGACTCTCACAGACACACACTCTCACAGACACACTCTCACAGACACAGACTCTCACACAGACACAGACTCTCACACAGACAGACTCTCACACAGACACACACTCTCACACAGACACAGACTCTCACAGACACACACTCTCACAGACACAGACTCTCACAGACACACACTCTCACAGACACACATTCTCACAGACACAGACTCTCATACAGACACAGACACACGCTCTCACAGACAGACACAGACTCTCACACAGACACAGACACACACTCACACTATTTCAGAGCAATTACCTTGGACCCATTTCACCCCACCTTCCTTAATTGAATACACAATGGTTAGTCCAAAATGATGGTCATGTTGTTTCAGTACTTTCTGCATGGTTGATGAAGACCAGACCTGCTTCCCCGTGAATGTCTACAACATTGCCAAAGGATCTGGGGTGAAGATTGGGGACTCGGTGGCCATACCAGACCCATATGTTCAGTTGGTCAAAGTCCACCACAAAGGAAAGGTCAGTCCTGGGTGCGAGGAAGTAAAGGAGTGCTTGATAGCATGAGCAACGTGGTAGGATGATATAACTACCAGCTAGGTCACACATTGTTGTCGTAATAATCTGACCATAAACAAGTGTGGATGGCTTGGATTTCTTCAATCCTGGAAGTGGAATCCTAACACTTGACTGTTTTTTGTGAACCCTTAAGATTAATATCACCAAATTCATGAGCTTATTTCTTCTCTCTATTTTAGCATGATTTGTTTGTTGTTTAATGCCGCACTCGGCAATATTCCAGTTCTATGATGGCGGTCTGTAATTAACCGAGTCTGGACCAGACAGTCCAGTGATTGATATCATGAGCATTGATGTGTGCAATTAGGATACAATGACATGCATCAATCCTGTAAGTCACATCTTAAGCCAGCATGGGTTGCTGAAGATCAATTCTAACCCAGATCTTCGTCTTCATGTCTTCGTGCGTGCGTGCGTGCTTAACAACTTCATGGTCTTGTATACACTAAAACAATTAACAAAACCCCTCGTTAATGAGGGAAGGGTATTTTCAGCTTAACAAGTTTCAATTTGCATTGAAAGAGATTTTATGATCTGAAAGAATGAACTCTTGTTTGTGGTCTGCAGGTGTTTGAGTTTTCGAGTATCCGGGTCGACCTGCCGGTCATGCTGGTTGTGAACGGGAGGAAGCTGGGCCTGGACAAACAAGCAATGTCAGTGCTGTCGGTCAGCGCCATGTCAGAGTAGTGCTCACCCTACCTGGATCTTTACTTTACATATATTTATACAATAAATATTTATTTTTACAGCATATAGCATTTTATTATTTTATCAAGAAGAGTGATTTATTATACCCCCCAACATGTTTTGTTTCTGTAGCAGAACTAAAAAAACGAGATATCTTAACCAAACTTGGCATGTAGAAAGGTCTAGTGGTGAATTGGTGCCTTTTGATAGTTTGGGATTTAAAAAAAAGAATTGAGTTTCCATGGCAACGACTTTGACTGAAAATGGCAGTAGTTTTGGCGGGGGATATAAGTATTTCATGCTTCTTTTTTTTTGGAATCTGTCAGCAATACTACATGAATGTTGTCAGCTAGTGAGTCCATGCAGTCTGTGCTCCATGTCTGCAGGGCTAAATGAGTCAACCACCACAGTTCATCTCTATAAATCATGAGTGAATATTGTGTTCAAATTGATTGTGTTGCCGCTATATGCCGCCATTGTACACATCAGGGATGAGAATGGATATTTTCCCTTTCAGCTGAAACTTCATGGCAATGGAGTGTGGACCATTATTTGTTGGTACTTATGGGGGCAAGCCATCAGATTTCAACAAATTTGTGGTCACTAAATTTCGCAGATCTGCGGAAGATTCTCCCCTGACACACATCAACAGGTTGTTCACACGAGTGTCTTGACAGTACACAGTATGTCAGCAACACCTATCAAGAGTGTACACAGTAAACACTGGCTGAATTTGTGTTCCGTCTTTTCAGCAGCCATCTCTCTTTTTTAGGTGATTTTGATGCAAGATTTTTAATTACCACTGAAGATGGATGTAAATGATGGATAATAATGATATTTATTTCATATTTTGTCTCCTTCACCTCTGCAAAGAAATGAATGTTGGCCTATTGGGAGACATGGATGTAGAGAGATGCATGTGTGAAAAGCTGGTACCACACTTGCTGGAGATGAGCCAGAATACTTGGCCGTTGTAGTTTGGCTTTGCACGCACGTGTGCAGTATATATATCCTTTTGGCAGCTTTGGTGCCATTACCATGGTTACTTGTGACAGGTATATTATCAGCAAATATTTAAGAATTTGAATTGTGATTAGTTTGATGCTAAATCTGAGGAAGGTCTCTGAACAGGAGGAGCTCAGTTGACAATTAACCACCAAAACTGGACAGTTTCACACTTTATTCACTCAGTTACAGAACTATCCCTTTCGTATCCTGAAACAATAAATGCATGTGCCTTCCTCCATATGTACTCTGCACAGGGGCAGAATCCCACTGATCAACATTGCTGGAGTACTACTGGTAGGTGGACCCAGCTCAGATTGTAACTGCCGAGAGTGAAGTCCAAAGATCTTGTGTGCTCAAAGAATTGTTCTTTGCTGACAGACAACTGCAATAATGATCCCACAAAAATTTACAATATAACCACCATGGACAATGTTGCATCACAAATATGCAGCTAACGACCCAATCATCCATGTCGCTCTCGATCACGCCCACACACACTTACATGGTCATGCATACATTCATTGCCATAACAAGGATTAAAACACTCTCATCAAGGACCAGTACCAGGTTCTCACCATTCACAATCCAAGTAATAATTATTTTCAGGCATAAATATCTTTTCTTGACTTGAGTCAAAAAAACCTATACAATCTTCAAAGTGGTACATGCAACAACTAGGTCATGTTCCACACAGTTGGAGGCCACCAAATTAACTAAGTCACCGAACATTTCTTCCAAATTGGCTGACTATTAAATGGAGTTCTGGTGACCTATATTAACCTGGGTGGATAAGTAAGGGTGGTGAAGTGACAAACTGCAGACAAAGTACAGACTATAACATCAGCAGCTGTGCTGCCCATGCACTCTGCCCTCATCGTGTTCTGGTGCCATATCAATGTAAACTTTGTTCGGGAACCAAGAATTTAGAATTTGTTTAATAAGGTTCCGTATCTCGTCAGTGAGAAGAGGGTGCTACTTCAAGATAGGCCCACTTTGTAGAGAGACATGATACTGTATCCATCAGTCGTTGGTACACTCTGTCGGGCATCACAAGCACTTGCACACTCCAGGGATCCACAAACAGACAGTGATGAACAGACTCGTGATATCATCTTCACTACATGATCGTCATTTACAACAGGTTTATAAGTTATCACAAATTAATCTAAAAAAACATTCATCACTTAGGCTTTGCTTGGACTGTCTTGTTTACATTGGATATTTTGGATGGTTTAATGGTCTGTATCTTGGTGGGGTTGTAGCTGTAGGTCTTCACCATGGGGCCTTCTCCCGCTTTCTTGAATCTTACTGCATCCAGTCTCTGTCGTTCCTCAAACTGCGAGGCGCGGCCAGCGTTGTCCATGGCTGAAGAGAGGGGAACCATTGAGAACAGAGTAATACTACATCAGCAGCATATTGGCCAGAAAGAACAGGGACTAAAGTTGCCCTACATTACAACAGAGCCTAAAGTTGTCACACAAGTGACGCACCCTCTACACAAGTGACGCACCCTCTACACAAGTGACACACCCTCTACACAAGTGACACAACCACTACACAAGTGACGCACCCTCTACACAAGTGACATACCCGCTACACAAGTGACGCACCCTCTACACAAGTGACACACCCTCTACACATGTGACACACCCTCTACACAAGTGACACACCCTCTACACAAGTGACATACCCTCTAAACAAGTGACTCACCCTCTACACAAGTGACACACCCGCTACACAAGTGACACACCCTCTACACAAGTGACACACCCTCTACACAAGTGACGCACCCTCTACACAAGTGACGCACCCACTACACAAGTGACGCACCCTCTACACAAGTGACACACCCTCTACACAAGTGACGCACCCTCTACACAAGTGACGCACTCTCTACACAAGTGACATACCCTCTTTGAATCCTTGAACAAATCCTTTCTTCTTTGGCATTGCTGAAACTTCATGCTTCACCATCTGTTCAATACCAAACTTAGTTCGCACAGCTGGGATCCTAAGAAACAGAACTTGTAGAAGCGAGAAGGCGTTAGTTGTGCACCAGTACGTGAGGAGGGCCTGAAACAGTCAACAGTCAAACACTCACCCACACTGTCATTGCCTCCTGGTCATCACTGAAGTGAGCCAGACTTTACCTCTCACTGTACATTAAGTCAGCATGGAAGCTTCAGCACCAGAGGCCTTGTACTTCACTGCCAACATTGAGCAACAGTTTATTTGAGAATTAAGAACTATATGCGCAATACGTCCAGCAATGTATGGAACATAAAGATAGGTAATTATTATCAATATTATATTGCAGGTATCCAAGTACTATTAATATTATATGGCAGGTATCCAAGTACTATTAATATTATATGGCAGGTATCCAAGTACTATTAATATTATATGGCAGGTATCAAAGTACTATTAATATTATATGGCAGGTATCCAAGTACTATTAATATTATATGGCAGGTATCCAAGTACTATTAATATTACAGTCGTGCCTCGTTTATACGGACACTAGCGTCATTTCACAATTCGTCCGTATAAACGAATTTCCGTATAACTGAAACCAGCTTCTTACTGGAAGAGTTACTTCCCTTCAATTATGCAACTCATGACAAAATTCCTTATACATATTGTTTTTATTAATTTCGGCGAAATCGTGTGTGAAGCGATCGGAAGATCGCACAACTCACCGTTATTAACAGCAACCACGGTCAGAATACCGCTATTGACAACTTGAAACAAACTTTAGTTGACAGAGAATGGATACATATATCATAGATGACATACTTTGACTCGTTAAAAGTCATATTTGTTTTTGTTTGACGATTCTATGTCAACATGAAATTCTCGCGATCACGCGATCACATGCGCGTGAGCCTTGACGGTGACTGGTCAGACTGGTTCCATGTAAAAAAAATACCCGAGAATAGCGATCAGCTGCTTCGCTTAGGGTTATTATTATTTTAAATATGTTTAGTAAAGGCTGCATTTAATTAAGAAAATAATGGAATATATTATTCCTGATAAAAAAAAATAGTTTCAGATGCAATTGTTGTCGATCCTTGCATTAAAAATCCTATAAAGTTATATCATTGGGTGTGTCTTTACCGAATCACCGGTCGATTCTAAGAAAACGTGTGTACAGCTGACTGCTGTTTCCGGCTTAGTTTACGAGAAAATACACAAGGTAATCTTAATCCCTAGATATAAAACAATGCCTCGTAATGTTCTCGTAATACGTAATGAAGTTCAACATGTACATGTACAATAAACAAGCTCGTCTCAAACGTAACTCAGTGTCACTGGTTAATTGACTTCTCACGAATCAAAGATATTACCACCAGCGGAAGTGTACTGTCCGGATAAGTGAGACAATTTTGAGTGCATTTCAGTGTTTTGTGTATGAAAATGACCGTCCGGTTCCGGAAACTGAATTTCCGGATATACGGGTAAATTTATATAGTAATTATTTCGTTATGAATGAAAATCGTCCGGGAACCGAGGTTTCCGGATATCTGAAGTCCGTATAAGCGGGGCACGACTGTATATGGCAGGTATCCAAGTACTATTAATATTATATGGCAGGTATCCAAGTACTATTAATATTATATGGCAAGTATCCAAGTACTAGTATCTGCTCAAATGTGGTTTTATTTGTTCCCCGACCAGTGGACCTGTTTGCATTCCAGTTGTCATTCTCCACTTTCCTAAGACTGATCCTGTAAACAGCCCAGTGTCCTGGCCTCCGGCGTGACTTACAGCGGGGAAGTTGGAGATGAAGGGCAGCATGATGAAGGGCATGGCTCTCATCCCGTATCGCATGAACGGACTCATCATATCTGCACGCACGCCATCCACACCAACCTTGCATTTAAGAAAAAGATGTGAATTTCATGTCTACTGGTAAATGTTTGTTGTTTAACACCACACTCAATAACTTTCAAGCTATATGAGGGCGACCTGTAGATAATAATAACTGAGTTGAGCTTCAAGCAGTATGACTGGGAATATGACAGGGTGTCTGACGGGGAATATGACTGAATATGACTGTGAATATGACGGGGAATATGACTGTGAATATGTCGGGGAATACATGACGGGGAATATGACTGTGAATATGACTGTGAATATGACTGAATATGATTGTGAATATGACGGGGAATATGACGGGGAATATGACGGGGAATATGACAGGGAATACATGCCGGGGAATATAACTGTGAATATGACAGGGAATACATGCCGGGGAATATAATTGGGAATATGACTGAATATGACTGTAAATATGACTGTGAATATGACTGTGAATATGATGGGGAATATGCCGGGGAATATATCTGGGAATATGTCGGGGATTATATGACTGGGAATATGATTAGGAATATGTCGGGGATAATATGACTGGGAATATGACTGGGAATATGTCGGGGATTATATGACGGGGAATATGACGGGGATTATATGAAGGGGAATATGAATGGGAATATGATGGGAAATAAGACAGGAAATATGACAGGGAAATAAGACAGGTATTATGATGGAATATATTACAGGGAAAATGACAGGAAATATGAAATTGTGTACTACTCATGCTACAACAGATCATAATATACGATTGCTCAGGATAGAAAATTTATAATTAGAAGTTAGAAAAAGTACCTCTTGACTTTCATGCTTAATTTCAAACACTGCTATGTGGTTACCAGCTGCAGAATGACATTCTGATTATTGTGTGCTATTTGCCAACAACTATTCTAGTGCAGTGATAGAACCACCGTCTACATGGGAGGAAACAGCAACAACATACCTGGACGATCAACAAAAATGTTGCAGCTGTAAAAATTGGCAGAGCATAGAAAGGGTCCGGCACAGTGAGATCCGTGAACCAGTACAGCCCTCCCAGCTTCATACTTTCTACTGGCAGGTTGGCCATACCTCGTAACCCAAAAAACACAGACACAAACACAGGGAGCTGGAAGACAGAAAAATTCCTTCAATTAGTCGATGACCATACACAATGTCACCATATGCCAACAGTCAGCAATTTGTTTGTTTGCTGTTTAACGCCGCACTCAGCAATATTCAAGCTATATGGTGCTGGTCTGTAAATAATCGAGTCTTGACCAGACAATCCAGTGATTGACATCATGAGCATTGATATACTCAACCGAGTCAGCAAGCCTGACCACCCGTCCCCCTTAGTTGCCTCTTGCGATAAGCATAGATGCCTGGGTTGCTGATGACCTATTCTGACCCGGATCTTCACTGGTCCAGTAGTCAGTAAAATTCCAGTCATGGCTGCCTGTAATAACCTGGACCAGTGCAACCAGGGGTCATCTACCTGAGGCAAGGGAGGTAACTATATTTCATGGCTTGATCCTAGCGCCACCAGTGGCTATTGTGACTTATGTCCGACCAATGGTACTCCACCTTTCATATCACTCGAATTCCAGTGATCCAGATCTATATTGTAATGAAACGGATCTTAACTCACGATGTGCATTAAATGACTTGAGCATGTTGATTAAAAGCATGATTGATTTGGAAAAATTTTGTTGATGCCCAGTTAACGATACACATTTTTTGCAAATCCTAAATCAACGGACATCTGCACTGCAGTCGCCATGTGGTTTACAAACCAAATGTCAATTGACCCATAAGGTCAGCCAAAATATAACTCTGAAATTCCAACCTAGTTCAGCAAGGATGGAAACTGGACTTCTGTAGTCAGTTACCTCAATTGCCTTGGGGAGATGCCAGTTATTGAAGGATGAGCAATGATTCGGCCATAACACACAATCAACCAACTGACACAATGTCATCACATGACATTTGTAAAGCAAGTACTTGGAACCAGTTCTCTGCCAGAATCTATACAGGTGATAACTGATAACTAGAACTAAGAGACTGTCAGTAAGGACTAATCAAGCAAACTCTAAACACTAACACACGTAAACCGTTGGTGGGAACTTATCTGAACAAGCTGTCATTAAGAACTGACCTGAGCAAATGGGACGAGCATGCTTTTGAACATCTTGATTCCATTCTTTTGCATATAGGCCAAATATTCCACAGTTGCCCTTTGCACTGAAAAACATGAAGTTGTACATCAATATGTAATATTTACAGTTTTTACCATTGTTAACCGTATCAGATATTTTGTGGAAAGGCATGTCCAAGTAACTCTTGATTCGTTAAAAATAATGGAGCTGAGGCCCTTTTACTTTTAAGGAATGGAGAGTTACAAGGATATTCCTGTACTTAAAACACATCCCTACTTTTACACTTTGACAAAACTTTCTCTTGTGGAAAATATTGGAAAAATAAACCAGAACTCTTTGTATCCTGTATTTATACTGTGTGAGGCGCCCTTGCTTGATGCATGAGGAATACGTTCTCTGCTGCTGCTGATCATGCACCAAGCTGTGCCACGAGCTGATATTCACAATGCATGCAATATGTTCTCTGCTGCTTATCAACATGAAAAAAAGTTCCATCAATTCCTAGTGTAAATTAATTTAAATGTTAGTTCTAAATGATGTATGCTTGACAAACAACCTTCCATTCCTGAAAAATAATGCAGCATTTAAACAATAGAGTGACATCACAGATGTGTTTTCATCTGAAGGAAACCCCTCAGGGTTAAACCAGTAAAATTTCTTAACTTTTGAGCATTTGTAGAGCCATGGTGCAATGATACAAATAAATTGTTGAACAATATCTACTTGACACCCTGCGGGCCTGAAGTGATACAGGTCTTACTTGTTTACCACTGGTAAAACACACAAGCATTAGCCAATTTGGGATTTTAACCCACAATCAATGATTTCTGCCATTTTCTGGCATGCCTTAGGGAAGCAATTCTGCCTCAGGGATGAACCAATGCAGCATCTTCCCTCTATCTGCCAATATGACAAGACGTGGTGCTCACGTGCTATAGCATCTCCACTGGCACGGGCGTCTGTCATCCGCTCCTGCAGCCGAGTCATGACGGGTGCATGGTTGTGCATCAGTGCTGCATTCTGCTGCGACTTGATCACCAGTGGGAACACCAGCATCCTCAAGCACACGGTTCCTGTAAGCAGAGTGAGAATCAATCATTGCTCTAAATATCAACTAGCAATAGTTAGAAGAGGCATACATGTGTTCTGTACATGAGACGATTTTACTAACACAGCCTAGCCTCTTTGTCAAGCAAGTAATTTGCATGATTATAACAAAAACGTAGGCTTACCATTGTTAACCAATATTCCTACTAGATAATCATAATTATACATTTTCTATTTAGCCACTAGGATGGTTTATTTAAAGAGCAATCCTATCAATATTATTTCAAGACACAACTACCAATTCTTTCCTGCACACAATCTATGTAAACTGTAGCCTCACCGATCATGATGGCTCCCCACCAGGGCAAGTCGAGGCCCACATGGAGGAAGTCCAACCCCTGCTGGACCATGCCACTGGGGGTCCATCCTCCCAGCCCCAGGCTCTGTATGGTCGGCTCTCCAAGTGCATTCAAGGTGTCGACCAATTCTGGGGCTTGTGGAAGTGGTGGTGGTTCTGGGATGTAGTCTGTGGTAGATGGAGGAGCAGCCTACAGGAAGTACAGGTGTGTTGTTAACACCCAGCAATTATCCAACTGTACGATTATGAAGGCTACTTATAAATAATCAAGTCAAATCAACATCCAATCCTGCTGGGGTATGCAATCAACCAAGTCACTAAGCCTGACCACCCATTTCATTAATCACCTGTACAACCAGCATAGGTTGCTGGGGTCCAGTGCAAACCTGAGGTCCAGTCCAAACCCGGGTCCTGTCCAAACCCAGGGTCCAGTCCAAACCCGGACTCCCCATTGAATCTTTCATCAGTGTATTGTATTAATTTGCGAGTGTTTGTTGTCTTATGCCACACTCCAGCTATATCAGAATATGACAGCAGCCTGTAAATAATTGAATCTGCACCTGTGATCCATATTGTGAGCAACAATTGATCTGCTTAAGTTGCTGGGGAGCTTAATTCTAACCCAGAATCGACATGGGGCTAATTGTGAGTGAGTGAATGCGGTTTATGCTGCAGTCAGCAATATTCATCTTCCCGAGGCAAGAGAGTTAACTGACTTTAAAAGTCCAGTTTCCACCCTTGCCGAACTAGGCTGGAATTCCTTCGCTCAATCGTAGCGCCACCAGTGGCTACTACGAGTTATGTCCTTTCTATGCCTCTCTTACTGACCAATCAGATTCAACCTCTCGTATCACTTGCATTTGCTTCAAACAAAACGGTGGCGCCCAGTCAAGACGATCTGATTGATAATCAAGATCTATATTGTGATAAAACGAGTCTTACATAGCGAAGTGCATCAAATCACGTAAGCACCTTGATTAAAAACATGAAAAGATTTACAAAATATCTGTTGACAACGAGTTAGCGGTGCACATGTTTTGCAAATCCTGCAGTCGATCAAAATCTGCATGACGGATTTTGATGCGTGATTTTGATTGGACTATGCATAGTCTCGTTAGTCCAACCAAAATGTAACTCCATAATACCAGCCTAGTTCGGCAAGGGTGGAAACTGGACTTTTATAGTCCGTTAACTCACTTGCCTCGGGAAGATGGCAATATTTGATTCTTGGGGAAGAGGAAGACAAGCCATTGTTTATACTGATAGCATGATGTCAGGCTATGATGAAACAATCAGACAGGTTATACAGTATTACTATCAGTCATGCAGTGTTACCATTTTTTATCTTCATTTTCATCCACAACTGGGACTTTTTCTACAGAGTAGAAATTGGAAAATGTGTACCCAATAAAGTGCAGTACTCCCATATCATATTCAAGCAACTTTGTTAAAAATCTATGGCGGCAGTGTTAGCATGAAATATAAAAATGAATGATGAATCTCCAGATTTACAGTTGGCCTTACAACCAGCATTGGGTACTGCATGTACCGTGGAGCTATTCCCTGTGGTTAGCTGTCTTCATGATATTATGATTGGTGACTCACATTTTCTGCTGCTGTTGTACTCTTGCCTCGGGTTATCGGAAGAACACAAACAACAGCAGGCCTGTTCAAATGATGTCTGGAATTGCTTCGAAACTGACACAGAAAACTGTGTGATCTGATGCTTGTGTGCAGTCTTTTAGTCTGAAAAGTGTGAACACATTAATAACAGTAAACTCGACATATCCTGTTAAGGATGAGAAATGTAACCATGCACAAATGATTGTTGTGCCTTAGACACACACACAAAGAAAGAATGGTTTGGTAACTAGCCACCAAAATGGATTCAAGTGACCTTCAAACTCTGATTTTCTGAGTTTAATGCACATTTGTTATAGCAAAGAATTGGAGTTTACTCTCAAGTAAAAGCGTTCACACAACTCATGAGTTGAATATGCCTGATGGAAGAGTTTGTTTTTTACTTTTAACATGTACACAGTAGATTCGAGGTAAACATATGAATGTGAACTGTCACTATTTTCGCTTCCAACATTTGGGGGCTTAGTTCAAACTGCAGACTTTGGTGACACGCTGTTAAAGAAAACACTGATTAACAGTGAAGCGCTAAGTTGTATATTAGTTTCACAAACTACATAACCTACATCAATCCATGTGTTCGTTTTCAGAGGTGCAAAAGTCTTCAGTTTGTGAAGGTCTCTCGCACAAAGTCGCACATGCTTCCAACAGGCAGCCATTTTTGAACTCTTGGACCAAATATGCTACCAATTAATATCGGTATGAGATGGGTATCGATATAAAACAAATACCGTGTACTGTTTTTAACGCATTTATATTACTATATAGAAATACTGTCTATCAAATAATGGTAAATAAGGACACAATATGTCTTTTTGTGACTATATTTGTGGTTTAAGAGTATTTAGTGCAGATAGCATATTTTAACAACTTATGTTATATTATATATTATAAGTAATATAAAATGTTGCATATTTTTCACTCTACAAACTTCTAAACAACATATTACTGTTATAAAGACAAAAAAAATATTAATATGTTACTTATTGTTGTATTGGCTATTAATATTTAAACAATAATAATTAAGCGTTGATTGTTGTTAAACAGCAAGCAGGGCAATAGTATGTCTAAGAAACATGGCGGCGATTGTCAGAGTTAAGCGACGTAGAAGCGTAGAACCTGTCGAATCCCTGGTATTTTCCAGTAAAAAACTGAAAGAAAATGACATCCAAGAAGGGACGAGCAACAAAGAAATTACTGGTTTACTTAAGTTTGCCGGGACAGTACCTTTACAGGTCAGTTGAAATAGCTTCGAAACCATCCAATGGTTGATTTGGGAAATGTTGCTTTGTGCCGCAACATGTGACATGGCCATGACTGATACAAATGGTTTTGATGAATTGATGAACACAGTGATGAATTTCTAAGTTATCATGGGAACTTATGTGTCAATTTTGCAATGAATGTCCAGGTCATTTGTCCATGTTAACCTTTGTTAATGTTTTCAAAGGTAAGACTTCCGCCCGTACCTCTTCAATGTGTTTTCTTGTGAACCCGTGAGTTTCATTTATTGCTTGTATTTACAAACCTACAAACTAAAGTAAAAACAAAATAGTAACGTGCTGTTTTCGCCTCGCAATAGTAGCCGTTTTCTCTTTGGACGGATACCGTTTAGTTTTTGCTGGTCGGTGCTGTTTTGCATAGGTGCCATTTTAGCGATAAAATGCATTTGGGAGGCAACTGAATTTTAGGCACTATTCACACTCATGGCCATGAAAATGTGTAAATTTTCCATTATTTTAAACAGCATATATACACAAACTGTCACCAAAGTTGACACAGAATTGCAGCATAGGGATTCAATAGAATCAACTCGTAAACCTAACAAATGAAAAATGAAAAAAAAACATTTTATGCCAAGTAAAACTGATTATCTACTGTTCAACAAAGGTCAACAGCATTTGAAATTGGCGCTAGTCCTGTAGACCTGCTAAACTGCTTAATACATGTAATAGTTAAGGTATTGGAAGGACTAGTAGAAATTTTGCAAATTTTAAGGGTTTTGCAATATGTTATTATAAGGACTAGTGGACTAAAAATGTTAAGATTCTACAGCTGATTATCATATCAGTTTCGAGATGTTCATGAATTCCACGAAAATATTGCTGATTGGTGTGAGTTTCTGTTGGATTGTCGCTCAATGAAATAGGGAGAATACTTGAATATATTTGGTTGTTAACATAACAAGATGCCCATAGATCCAATTACAGATTTGGGGAGATATTTGTCTCTGATGTGACAATGTATAGATCTCTTTTCGAGTGAGTTAACATTAACATCACATCGGCAATATTTCAGCCTTATCTTGATTAGAGAAGGTACTACATTAAAATAGATATGCTTAGATTGTATGAAAACCTGTCGTCGAAGGACAGTAAAATCACTGGACTTATCACAGATTTTATTTAAAACTAGTATGGAACCATAAATATGTATCACCATACATAACAATACATGATCAAAAACATGATGATAAAAAACAAGCTATAGATCGCCAGCCACCGAAGTAGATCACTATACTAGGGACCATGGGTACTTAGGGAGCGACCATTTGATTTCTATGGGGGGGGGGGGGGGGGGGGGGAGGGGGGGGGCGGAAGTATTTACAAATGAATAGTTTGTTGGAGATAATCAGTAAAATAAATAGAATGTTTACTACTGTGAGAAAAATGAATAGTTTGTTTCAAGATATAATTTTGCATGTCATTGCAACATTTATCTATTAAATTAAAGAATTATTCCAGCATTATAAACGTAAAAGATTTCCGCCGCCTTCGGCGCAACATCACTATTACTTTAATCTTATTTGTTGCTATTTCTGTATATGAAGTTAATGGCTTCAGTTCAGCACATTTTGCTATTTAAATGCATGTACAAATATTCAGGCGTCCAATTTAACAATTTCCAAAAAGAATTAACCAAGCTACAATGTTGTAAAAGAACACATTTATTCACTGATAAATGTTGAACATATTTATATTGTGGTTTGTTTGAGGAATGGTTTGAAATACAAATAAACCATATGTATTAAATGAAAAGGTATCGGTATGAACAATTTTCACCAAAATCCTTCAAATAAAACTATATTATATGATCTTTGGATATGACCTGGTCATAAGTGTTTCTGTTGTGATGAAACATCTATTTGAACACGTCAGTGCACACCATCATCCTTTGCTGGAGAGACACGTCTTGCTCTGTTTTTGCTGTATACATTGTCTGATTACAGTGTTCGTATGTTTCAGTTCTACTGTTCCGACATTTGTGTCTAGTGACAAAGCCTGTCCGAACATTCTCTTCAAGACTGTTCACCATTGATTCCCCACCAGTAGTGTATATAGAGATAGACAATTGTCCTCTCACCAGATACCCCAATGTTATTCAGATGAATGAACGAGTATATACACTATTTGCTTTAGTGTATGGCAATGGGGGTCATTTCGTGGGATGTGTGTGTGTGCCAGGCAAAGGTTGGTACAGTTACGATGGCTTGGAAGTATACCACCGATACGGGCCGGGACTAAAGAAACAGCTATTACCGCGTCCTCCACCAGGCTACAAACAGGACTACTGTATTTATGTCAGGGAATGAAAAAGACTATTATAACGGGTGTTCTATAGCTGTTCATGTTATAATACACCACAGGCTGCATTTGCTGAAATATGATTGCATATTTTACTCTATAATAAAATTGAAAAATTACCATCTGAAATGAATAGTTTGTTCAGCTGTATGTTACAAAAAAATAGTTTGTTAGAAATGGCTTCAGAAAAAAATAGTTTGCTGAGAAAACAACTTCCGGCCCCCCCCATAGAAATCAAATGGTCGCTCCCTTAAAGTAATACAGTATCTTTGCTACCTGCATGGACCCCAGAAGAATTTACACCTTCCCTTCAGTCGCTGGCGATTGTACGTAATTTTAGCCAGAAATATTTCTGAAGTCGGCATCCTCTATATCTCTAGGGCTCGCATTTCGGTACACCTACATAAATGCCTGGATCCAAATGAGAGGTTTTCACAGTCTTAAATTACCTGCCCGACTGCCCTTGGATTTCAATAACATTTTACCGACAAGTCAAACATCGAGACGAGGATAAATAAAATGGGTAAGGGGGGTAATTGGTGTTGCCTAGAAAGCAAAGCCACTGCTATCATAAGATTTTTTAGGGAATTCGTTTGCGTGTCAGTCAGTTTTTCAATGTTGAATTTCTTGCAAACTCTATTATAATCAATGGGACTGGCTGCGGTATCGTTGATATCGTCAACCTCACATTGAGGCTTGTTTGTAACTCACTTTCTGATTGGTGCATTAGACTAAGTAGTGTAGCCATTCAACTTTGCTGAAGGAAATCATGGGCGGGTAATCATGGTAATTTTAGATTGCGAGAACCACAAGAATGGAACCAGGGGTTAGTGTAGGTTTACCAAAATGAGGGCCCTGGAGATGCAAAGTAGGGGGCAAGAATATAGTTAATCATTTGTCAAATTGGACGTTTCTGATATATTTGTCATAAAAATGTCATATGATGTGAGACATACTAGTTTGGGGATTTATATCTACTATCTTGAGACATTTGGATGGACTGTGTTCCTATCTATTTAAACACTACAAATATACAAATATATATAATCTGGGCCCTAATACGTATTGCGATATCGCAATACAGCTCTCCATACTGGGATATATTGCAATAGGATTTATGTGCCAATACGCCAACCCTAATACTGGTATATATCGCTGACACTGATGACAGGTTTATTCAGAAAAATAGAACGAGAGAATAGTGGTCCATGAACATGTTCAAGTCACAGGAAGCCGCTACACGTGCTAAAATGTTTTACACTGGGACCTCTCGGTTTTATCCCGGTCTGTACATACTGTTAGCTCAGAATCAGGAAGATGATAATTGATATTCAGTTGTGTGATGCCTTCTTCATTGTTTTCAGGAAACTAATGTTTCAACATTTATCCGAGAAGCCATAAAAAAAGACAAATTGCGGAAAGAGTACAAAAGCCACACCCAAAGCCATGACAGCTGGACAGTGCGGCAGCGAAACCACCGGAGACAGCAGTCCACGTCCAACAGGTACAAGGTGGTGTCCAGTTTGAGATCCCCTCAGCTGGACAGGCTTGACTTGGTGGAGACTGGGGAAACAGGGGGGAGCAACCAACAGAGGGAACAGCCAAGTGAGAGTACTGAGAACAGGGTTACCTCCCCTAGTACAAGTCAAGCCAGTAATGGTGTTTTGACAGACAATGGTGTGAATGTTCCAGAGAAGATGTTCTGTTTATTTGATGTGGAAGAGGAAGCAGTGAACCACATCAGGGTAAGTAGCCTGTCATGACATTTATTATTACCCACCATGAAGTGGAAGGGGGATATAGCAATGGGTGCTGTCAGTCCATCCTTCCGTTCGTCCGTCAAGTTTCGTTTCTGGAGCAGAACTGAAAAAACATGAGAGAGCCAAACATGGTACATACAGGTCTAGTGGTGAACTGGTGCCTCTTGATAATTTGTGATTTTTAAATTATTTTTCGAGTTTCCAGAGTAACGACTTAGACTTGACTGAAAATGGCAATAGTGCTCCCTTCTAGAGCAGATCTTGAAAACCATCCAATATTTCTTGCCTTCCACACAACCGGACATAGTCATATTGGCTGGGATATGAGTATTTCATGCTTGTTTACCTGTGTTGTCAACTCCGTGACATGTTACCGCTGCCTGGAGATTCCTTGTCATGGACATGGTTACATTATGTTCGTGGTGCCTCAACAGTCCATTTGTAGTCAACTTGTTGTATCCTATGATCACATGTAAACCTGTACAGGAAATGTATGGAGAAGCAGAGCGCCAGATAAGCTATTGGTGTTGTGGGTATTTTACCCATGCATTTTAAAATCATTGGGCATCAGTAATTCTATCTGGGTATTCAAATTTCTGTTACCCACTAGTTTTTACAGATGTGGGTATTTAAGTTAAATATCTAAAAACACTATTCATCTAGTCCCTACAAACTGGTGTTGTGTGGGTTTAAGAGCTTTATAGGACTCACAAATACCACGGTACTTCCACAAGAAAGTGTGATGGCAAATGATCATGATGTAACTGTCATCGTGGAGTTTGGCAAGGTTGACGGAATGCCCGTTTATAATTTCAAAATAAGTGTCTGATTTCCTAATCGAATACGCAGGGTTACTTCACAATATTTTGATGATACACACAATATTTATTTTTGTAGCATATCTGTAATATTCGTTGTGTATTTGATTCGCTTGGATTTTATTTTACTGCATATCTATACATTTCTGATGCGTATTTTACGCAGATACGCAGCTTATCTGGAGCTCTGAGAAGTTATCACAGTCCCTTGGACCAATGTTGATCACAAGCCTGAATCTTCTGTTGGGCTGGTGTTTGAGCACACACTGTATTTGGCATGATTTATATTTAAAAGATATTTAAAAGAAAACACATTTGTTTATTTGAACCCCCCAAACTAGAGCAAGCCCAAGTTAATGTTCATCAGGGCTGGTCTATGTTGTGATAACTGTTGGTCAATAATAACTTGAGTGATAGTTTGGGATGTTTCCTAGTTAATATTTGCAATGGAGACCACACTTGATCATTAGAGTTTGGAACAGTACCAGCACATACATTGAAGACTGTTGCCATCACATTGCTCGGATATTGTTACACTCAATGCACTCGAGCTAGTCCCAAGCTGAGCTGATTAAATCCGATCTTAAACTTCTGTACAACACCTCTCTTCATGAAGATCTGACAATGATAGAGGTCGCATCCCATGAACCCCGGGTGAACCTGACTAAATGAAGGATCTGTGAGTTCTAAAACAATCTGGCTTCATTTCTTTCCCACCTCAATTCAGTAATTTTGATCTTTAACAAATCATATAGTACCCCATTCTAGGTGTAGATGCTATGGTGCCCAAAATAGAAAAATCAGATATACCGCTCTGAATGCTTCGTTCACTAATACTGAGAATTGCCAAGCCTCTTCGTTGATTGGTATAAGAGTAATTGCGTCAACCACCTGTTAAGAGTTCGTGAGGTCTTTGGCATAGATGTATCAGAGTGAAAGATGCGACCATAGCAGTGACCAAAATAATTTTAAAACCCAACAAGACAGTTGGGCAGGTGACCCATAAATGTTGCCTCCCCATCTTCAAAGTTACATGCCTGCATTCGGACAATATTAATAATGAAAAATCACAGAAACTAAGAGACAAATCATGTCTTGATTCAGTTGAAATAATGCAAACAATTACTTGAGAATCTACAAGGAGTTATGATAAAACTGAATATATATGTAGTCTTAAAATTATCTGACAGTCGTACATGTGGACGAATATATCATGCAACCCGACAGAAAATTTACCAGCCACAGGCAGGCAGGCTGACAGTTATTTCGGACACTGGTCTTTAGTGAGAATGAAATGAAGTGAGATGTTATGAATGTCAGTGACTGTTTTCAGAATGCATCTGTCAGCACAGCACCTGCCCCCTTGTCTACGTACAGCAACATCACCTGCAACTCTGTGCCCATGATCCGCGAGGCTGTCGCCAGGCCCAGTGAGAGTGAGTATGTGTACGACCTGTACTACACAAACAGCCAACAGCTCGACTTCCGACAGTTGCAGGACTTCCTCACCATCCAGGCATTTGGGGATGAACTCGTGTTTGCGGACTGTCGTGCAGATGAAGAAGAGTTTGTTGAGGTGTACGATGATGAGGACGACAGTAATGATGAGGGGAACTGGAGAAATGATTACCCCGAGGAAGACCCTCACTTCATCGAGAACCATGAGCAGGAGTACAGCTATGGAGATGGTAGGAATCTTGTCATTTTTCCACCCCCCCCCCCCCCTTGCAGACCCCCGAGTTGTCCCCCCCTGCAGACCTCTGAGTTGTTCCCCCCCTGCAGACCCCCCTGAGTTGTTCTCCCTGCAGACCCCCGAGTTGTCCCCCCCTGCAGACCCCCGAGTTGTTCTCCCTGCAGACCCCCGAGTTGTTCTCCCTGCAGACCCCCGAGTTGTTCTCCCTGCAGACCCCCGAGTTGTTCTCCCTGCAGACCCCCGAGTTGTTCTCCCCCTGCAGACCCCCGAGTTGTCAGCATGGCCGTAAACACTCATACCAACACTGACAGCATGGCCGTAAACACTCATACCAACACTGACAGCATGGCCGTAAACACTCATACCAACACTGACAGCATGGCCGTAAACACTCATACCAACACTGACAGCATGGCCGTAAACACTCATACCAACACTGACAGCATGGCCGTAAACACTCATACCAACACTGACAGCATGGCCGTAAACACTCATACCAACACTGACAGCATGGCCGTAAACACTCATACCAACACTGACAGCATGGCCGTAAACACTCATACCAACACTGACAGCATGGCCGTAAACACTCATACCAACACTGACAGCATGGCCGTAAACACTCATACCAACACTGACAGCATGGCCGTGAACACTCATACCAACACTGACAGCATGGCCGTAAACACTCATACCAACACTGACAGCATGGCCGTAAACACTCATACCAACACTGACAGCATGGCCGTAAACACTCATACCAACACTGACAGCATGGCCGTGAACACTCATAACAACACTGACAGCATGGCCTACTGATGCTGGTGGGTCCATCAGTAGATTACCTCTGATTATGATGCTATGTGTGTCCTACTGATGCTGGAGGGTCTGTCAGTAGATGACCTCTGATTATGATGCTAGGTGTGTCCTACTGATGCTGTAGGGTTCGTCAGTAGATGACCTCTGATTGTGATGCTATGTGTGTCCTACTGAAGCTGTAGGGTCCATCAGTAGATGACCTCTGATTGTGATGCTAGGTGTGTCCTACTGATGCTAGGTGTGTCCTACTGATGCTAGGTGTGTCCTACTGATGCTGTAGGGTCCGTCAGTAGATGACCTCTGATTGTGATGCTATGTGTGTCCTACTGATGCTGTAGGGTCCATCAGTAGATGACCTCTGATTGTGATGCTAGGTGTGTCCTACTGATGCTAGGTGTGTCCTACTGATGCTAGGTGTGTCCTACTGATGCTGTAGGGTCCGTCAGTAGATGACCTCTGATTGTGATGCTATGTGTGTCCTACTGATGCTGTAGGGTCCATCAGTAGATGACCTCTGATTGTGATGCTAGGTGTGTCCTACTGATGCTAGGTGTGTCCTACTGATGCTGTAGGGTCCGTCAGTAGATGACCTCTGATTGTGATGCTAGGTGTGGCCTACTGATGCTGTAGGGTCCATCTGTAGATGACCTCTGATTGTGATGCTAGGTGTGTCCTACTGATGCTAGGTGTCCACCAGTAGATGACCTGTGTCGGGCTCCAACATTAAGTTACCTGAATTCCTTTTCCAGATGATGTCGGTCACCATAGATACGACACCGGCGACCCACTGGCATCGTTCATGGCAGCTAGCTGTAACATTCGTAAGTGTTCAGTAGCAGAATGCTGGATGCCATGCTCATTATTATAGTTGAGCAGCATCACTTTAAGTTTAATCATATTATCATCTATTAAGCCAAATTGTGTAAACATCTGTACATTATTTTGGGGGCAAAGTTTTATGAATAGGACTTGTGGAATAACAAATTTACAGTCATGTCAATGTTTACCAACATCATTTTTATTCAAATAACAAGCAAAACAGAAGAATGTCAGCTAGTCAACCATACATGTTTCCAGTCAACAGTTAGGGGATTCAACTACAGTTATAATGAACCCAAGTTTAGTTTGTTATAACCGTAGTTCGTTATAAGCATATATACAACATATGGCCAGGATCAAAGACTGTTATGAGCGTGTTCGTTATAAACATAGTGTACTGTAATAATGGACGTTTGGTTTCAGCCCTGTATTCCTGTACATTGCTATGAGCGGCACATCTGTCACTGAGACATGTCTGTTTTTCTGCAGGTACCGGTGAGGCACCAAGGGACGATGTCTTGGAGTATGACGTCCTGTCAGGTCCACAGAGATCCTACAAGTCCTACTACCGGTCCATGCTGCAGGACCTTGGGGATGATATGGTGGAGGACGGTGATGACGAAGATGAAGATGACAACTATGATGTCAGATGAATCCACAGCATAAAACCCCAAGGGTGTCATTGGTGTACAAGTGCAATGAATTGTCTTCAGTCCTCAGTGAGAAGACATGCAGTAGTCTTTATTTCAACAGGGAAATCACAGTTATTGTGTTCAAACACCAACTTGCTGAAAGAACATTCATTTGAACAGTAAAATGAATAAGCCTCATGTATTATTTTGGATGCAACATGGTAGTCCGCGAGACTAGTTTTATGACAAACCACCTGTAAGTTGCCTGTAGTCTGATCCTGCCTGACCACACTTACTTGTGCTGTAGATGAGGAAGACTGAAAAGTTCCAAGTTGTCTGAACACGTGTTTCAAGCCACTCATGGATCCTCTGAAATTTGATTTCTGTTTGAAATAACGTAACCAAATGACTGTACATGGATGTGGCAGGAAGCATTTGAATCAAGACGATCCAGGAACGGTGAAGCGTGTCTCATGGAGGCCGTGTATGGTATGTGACATTGCGTTGATGATTGTAAGGGAGGTCGTGTGTTACGGGAATATGGCCTGAATCTCGGGAATACAGAGGACGGGAATCGTGCCACACTGTCCTGCCCAGAGCCTGGTAATCATGACACTGTGTCGCTTTCTATGAGGTTAGAATCTCTTTGCCTGGGTCACAGAGGTCCTGTCATCCAAGGTGCTGCAGTTCACTGCACAGAGTTGCTTCCCTTAACAGTGCCAGGATCCGCTGGTTGTGGGTCTAATAATTGATTTGTCATGATAATGATCATTGATCTGTCAATATGATGCCCTGCTCCTTGCTTTCACAGAAGTTGTAAGTGTGGATAATTTGTGTCACTCTGACTTCTCACACATTAAGCTGAGAAGCTGAAACATCATTGAAATACAGCTTAGAGTGGACTAAAATCAAATTCATTCATTCTTTCAGTGTATAAAAAACAGGGGCCTTGGACAGTAATATTATTGCCATGTTCAAACAGAGACGAGGCTTTGGAAATATTGTATTGTGAGCAAGTTTTAATGAGATTGTTCAATGAACACAACACTTGTCAAGTATTAGGATGCGGGTGACAACAATCTGATACACTAACTTCTGTGTGACGTCTCCACAGCTCCTAAACGTGGAGTGTCGTTTAGAATTGTTCTTGTGGATGTATGTAGTTGTTGAATCACCTTAAGCCAGATGAGGAACCGTGTGTAGGACATGTCACCTTGACCTTGGATTCAAATAGTCGTCCTTTATGAACTCAGTCTGTGATTGTCGTTGTCTTATTCATGCTAACATGCCAAGTCTTGAAAGTTGTTTTTTACAAGAATAGGAATAAATATGCTGTAACAACTGATGAAGGTGGGCCTCTGATGAGAGGTCATTCGGAGGTCAGCATGGGCGTCGTTAGCATGAGATTTGGTTCCTTGTGTCCGATGTGGAGTATATGTACAGTTAACACCCTGAAGAGACTCGGTTCCTGGTGTCCGATGTGGAGTATATGTTTTTGGGCTTCAGTGTGTGATATATGAACAGTTAACACCTTGGCAATGAACAGATACACAGAGTACAAAAACTAACACATCATTTTGAAATACAGTCATTGAAAGTTGTCTGAAGGTACAGCCAGTTCTGACATTTCTATGGTCATGATTGCTTCAGATCTATAGAAGCTGCCAGATGTTATTTTTAGGGGAACTTTCTTGAATGTTGTGACATTCATCAAGAAAGCTGATCTTATGCATTAAGTTAACTGTCATAACAGATGTGTGGTAGGAAGATCGTGTTCATTCTTTTGTTTAACTATTTCTTGCTGCGAATCATAGCTGAAAGATTGCTGCAGTGGTATTAACTGACTGTTCAGGAGCAATAACCAATGTATACATGCTGAGAGAACATTTTGATATCTTTTTATTATATATTTCAGTATGCAAATAAAAGCTTCATATAGTATGAACATGTTGTATTGTTGCACACATTGCTAGACACCAGGACACCCCCTCACAAAGTAGGTACAGGGATGTAGTACAATTGTTATGTTTTGAACCAAGGGGAATTCCAGGTAGGAAGATATGTTAAACTACTTGGATGGTCATTACCTTATCTGGAGTAGTATAGGTCCCGAGCACCCTGTGCTTGTCGTAAAGTGCAACTCAATTCATCAGGTGGCCAGTCTTAGTGACTTGGTTCATGCATGTCATCCTATCCAAAAAGTGGTTATGATTTCAATCACTGGATTGTCTGGTCCAGGCTTGAGTATTTACAGACCGCTGTCATAAGGCAGCCTTTGTTACACTTCAAAGGAAAACTAGACAGATATAGATGACAGGAGAGACAAACCAGTCACTCAGCTGCACCTTGTATCAGTGTCCTCCGACCCAGATACTGGACAACCACTATAAACACAAGATCAACCCAACTAAACTCACCGCCAACAGATACGCAAACTATAGAAACACAGGGAGAAGTATGTCAATATAGAAGAGATATTCCAATGTGTACCATTTAAGGACAAAACTAACAATCAGTCAAGTGTTCCCACAGAGTGTGTTTATTCTTTTCACGACATGCTGCACCTGATTTCCAAACTTTACACGCTAATCCTGCTCGAGGCAAATGACGCAATTCAGGTCATGGATCTATGACATCATATGTGATCGAGCATCGGTTCACACAAAAAAACAGTATGTTCGTTAGTGCATCAAACCAACCTAATATCCCTTGAATAGGAGTAATTCTTCATGCTTGGTATTTGCGTTACTTTTGTTGGTGAGTATAGTTTGGATGATGGATCAAGCCTCTTCGCTGGCCTGCCTCGAAGTCAGGTGAGCTTGTTCCGTGGCATGTGTCCGCCATCTGCTGTAAACATCTCAGAAACCCGGAACAAGGAGGCTGAAAACTGTACATACTTGTCCCCACCATTGATGACACCCCAATTTGTAGGAGAGGTTTAAATGGTCGTCATAGTGACATTTTTTTAGAAACCTTTTCGGCTATTGCTTGGACATCTTTGTGAAGAATGTAATGAAATTTGGTCTAGGTGTAGTTAGTAGAGGGACTTAACATATATGTTCCATTTTTCACAATATTTCAAGTTTGATCTTTATTTGACCTTTGCACTCTTTCCACCCTCCTAAATTCTCTGAAACTGCATTTCCTCCCTCTGTAGAAATCTCAGAAACAACTGGACCTATGTAGATGAAACTTAATGTATTTGTTCTCCAGCAATGGGGATAAGCCAGTCTGCTCAAACTTATGGCCATTAGACAGCCAGTTTGTGAAATTAGGTCTGTTTCCTGTTTTATGAAATTTAGTAAGTGTTTAAATAGTTGCCATCTTCCCGAGGCAAGTGAGTTAACTGACTATAAAAGTGCAGTTTCCACTCTTGCCGGACGAGGCTGGTATTATGGAGTTACAATTTGGCATAGTCTATGCATAGTCAAATCAAAATCGCACAATGAAATCAAAATCCTGTTCGTAAACTGTCATGCAGATTTTGGTTGATTGCAGGATTTTCAAAGCATGTGCACCATCAACTCATTTTCAAAATCTTTTCATGTTTTTAATCAAGGTGCTCTCGATGTAAAACCCGTTTTATCACAATATAGATCTTGATTATCGAGCAGATCGTCCTGACTTTGCGCCACCATTTTGTTTGAAGCAAATACAAGTGATACAAGAGGTGGATACTGATTGGTCCATAGGAGAGGCTTAGAACATAACTGGTAATAGCCACTGGTCAGTCAACTTCCAGTGGATGCAAGTTGGGTGTTCTGATTAATGTCCCCATTTCAATACGACCACGAATATCTCAAATCAACCTGAAAAGAATTTTTTTTATGTTAGTAGATAGATCTCAATCATTTCTTGTAGTTCTTAAATGAATCTTTGATTCCCAAACATTCGTACCGTACATGGGAGTTTGTTGAATCGGCGAGAAAGTTTTTGTTTGTCAAAAACTTTTTGGAAGGGTCCCTGAATTGCAATTTATGTGTGCATATTGACACACAAGGTAAGCATATTGTATTCAAGTATCATGGTATATATTTAAAACAACAAGGTAAGCATATCATACTCAAGTTTCACAGTGTATATTGACAGACGAGGTAAGCATATCCTAATCAAGTATCGAGGCGTATATTGACCCACAAGGTTAGCATATTGTAATCAAGTATCATGTTATATATTTAAAAAACGAGGTAAGCATATCATACTCAAGTATCACAGTGTATATTGACACGCAAGGTAAGCATATCGTAATCAAGTATCATGGTGTATATTGACACACAAGGTTAGCATATCGTAATCAAGTATCGAGGTGTATATTGACACATGAGGTAAGCATATCGTAATCAAGTATCGAGGTGTATATTGACACATGAGGTAAGCATATCATAATCAAGTATGGTGTATATTGACACACAAGTCAGCATATCGTAATCAAGTATCGAGGTGTATATTGACACACGAGGTAAGCATATCGTAATCAAGTATCACGGTGTGTATTGACACACGAGGTAAGCATGTTGTAATCAAGCATCACGGTGTATATTGACATAAGGTTAGCATATCGTAATCAAGAATCGAGGTGTATATTGACACACAAGTCAGCATATCGTAATCAAGCATCACGGTGTATATTGACACACAAGGTTAGCATATTATAATCAAGTATCACAGTGTTTATTGACACACAAGTCAGCATATCGTAATCAAGTATCGAGGTGTATATTGACACACGAGGTAAGCATATCATACTCAAGTATCGAGGTGTATATTGACACAAGGTAAGCATATTATAATCAAGTATCACGGTGTATATTGACACACAAGGTAAGCATATCATAATCAAGTATCGAGGTGTATATTGACACATGAGGTAAGCATATCGTACTCAAGTATCACGGTGTATATTGACACACAAGGTAAGCATATCATACTCAAGTATCACGGTGTATATTGACACACAAGTCAGCATATCGTACTCAAGTATCACGGTGTATATTGACACACAAGTCAGCATATCGTACTCAAGTATCACGGTGTATATTGACACACAAGGTAAGCATATCGTAATCAAGTATCACGGTGTGGCTGTATCGTAATCCATAATTAATTCTTATGTTCCGTAACAGCTTCATAATCAATTCTTTTGCATTCTTGGCTATTCTTAGCAATTTGTGGGTTGGCCAGTCTTTCAGGACCCTAGAAATGTCGAAGTGTCAGGAAAGTACCGATTTTCGCAAACTATTCAAAAATATGTTGTATTAGTTGTATCTTATTCGTTGCGATCGTCCTGCATTTGAACATGCATTTGGCATATTCGTAACTTAGTCGTAGGTGATTCTCACAATTCGTGCATGATCCGTACATGAATCTTGTAATTCGTACATGTTTCTTAACCTATTCCTGCCATTCTTCATATTTTTCAACCCGATTAGCCACAAGTTTTCGTAACTCCATCATACGTTTGTCGAAACTGCTTCGTACCTCCTACCCATTCTACTCAAAAGTTTGCATTATTGGCCGAATCATCACAAATTCGAAAGTTTCCGATTCAGGGTGATTTGGGATATTCGTGGTTGTAGTGAAAGGCGGTAATAATAGTGTGTAATTCAATGCAAATCGGAGTGAGTAAATTTTTATTCATGTTTTTCCATTTACGGCATTGAATTGTATTTGATAATATCAGCTAGTGAGTCGTCCTGGTGTTTCTTTGCATTCAGTCATATTATAATTGAATCTTAATTTAGGGATGGAGTGGAATCAAATTTGGCAATGTAATTATACCATACTATACTTTTTTAGGAGCTGAATGAACACCTTGCTTTGAGAGTTCCATCATGCCACCCTTCTCCTATATCCCAAATACCATGTAATTTTTCACTCCAAGTCTCCTTGCTCACCCCAGTGTTTCTTACCACAAATCCCAAAAGCATTGAGAAAAGGGTGCAATTTAAAGTTAAATTACTAAAAGAATAGTGAAAAAATATAAAGAAAATCTTCACGTACACCATTAAACATGATACATGTTCTTAATGTTGAATCATACCAAATATGATTTTATTTGCGTCCTGCCTACAAAATGCTGAGTCCCGAATACCCTCTAAATAGACCCCAAATCCCGCATACAACAAGGGCATTAGCAGCCTCATGACTGCCCACACATAGCTCCACGTGGTAGGTTGATAGTTGTGATGGGGCGGGCCGTGGTCCGGGGGTTGCTCTTGAACAAAAGGAGGACGCACGAGTCAAGGACAAAAATACCTGAAAGCAGAAAAAGGCAGTATCACACCATTGCCACGCCATGTACAGTACCATGCTTTCATGTTGGGCACACACAGTGTAGGCCCTTAGTCATGCCTCAGACAGGGTCCCATCCCAGTCTAGGTTGGTGAGGATGATGTTGGGCACACACAATGTAGGGCCTTAGTCTTGCCTCAGACAGGGTCCCATCCCAGTCTAGGTTGGTGAGGATGATGTTGGGCACACACAGTGTAGGGCCTTAGTCTTGCCTCAGACAGGGTCCCATCCCAGTCTAGGTTGGTGAGGATGATGTTGGGCACACACAGTGTAGGGCCTTAGTCTTGCCTCAGACAGGGTCCCATCCCAGTCTAGGTTGGTGAGGATGATGTTGGGCACACACAGTGTAGGGCCTTAGTCTTGCCTCAGACAGGGTCCCATCCCAGAGTCTAGGTTGGTGAGGATGATGTTGGGCACACACAGTGTAGGGCCTTAGTCTTGGTTGGTGAGGATGATGTTGGGCACACACAGTGTAGGGCCTTAGTCTTGGTTGGTGAGGATGATGTTGGGCACACACAGTGTAGGCCCTTAGTCTAGGTTGGTGAGGATGATGTTGGGCACACACAGTGTAGGGCCTTAGTCTTGGTTGGTGAGGATGATGTTGGGCACACACAGTGTAGGGCCTTAATCTTGGTTGGTGAGGATGATGTTGGGCACACACAGTGTAGGGCCTTAGTCTTGGTTGGTGAGGATGATGTTGGGCACACACAGTGTAGGCCCTTAGTCTAGGTTGGTGAGGATGATGTTGGGCACACACAGTGTAGGGCCTTAGTCTAGGTTGGTGAGGATGATGTTGGGCACACACAGTGTAGGCCCTTAGTCTTGGTTGGTGAGGATGATGTTGGGCACACACAGTGTAGGGCCTTAGTCTAGGTTGGTGAGGATGATGTTGGGCACACACAGTGTAGGGCCTTAGTCTAGGTTGGTGAGGATGATGTTGGGCACACACAGTGTAGGGCCTTAGTCTAGGTTGGTGAGGATGATGTTGGGCACACACAGTGTAGGCCCTTAGTCTAGGTTGGTGAGGATGATGTTGGGCACACACAGTGTAGGGCCTTCGTCTAGGTTGGTGAGGATGAGGCATATCATCATGGGTTTCACCTACGTACCGAATGTCTAGGACCAGTATCTGTGGGGGATTTCCTATCACAGTATAAGCACACAGGCTGCAATACTACTGAAATATAGTTCAAACCGGTGTAAAACCCAGCTTACTCACTGCGACATCACCTACATCTACTTAACTATTGCTGATTGAAGTAGGGTTGTCATAATTCATCGATGCATCACAATGTTATTCTGACGATACAATATAATTCATGATGCATCTTCCCATGTATTGATGGATTCTGCATCAATTTTCAAAAAGTAATACATTCAGCAATAAATACTACTACTAATGTCTACTTGAACTCACATTACCCCGTATAAGGCGGACGACTGCAATAAGACTATGAGACCTAGCCAATTCAAGTATCAGCTATGTGTGGACACGCGAGGTAAGCAAATCCTAATCAAGTATCATAAGGTGTATCAATACATGTCTGGGCTTTCTCTGGACCTGATTAGAGGCTGATATTCGGCCCTAAGTCTGTAGCAAATGACAGAAAATTCCTAATTTGAATTAATAACTTAACCAATTTCTAAGAATTTACAAAAATAAAGTAAAGAAAATAATCAAACTTGAAACAATAAAACGATTTTGTCCTAATTCACTTGCCAATAGCAAATAATTTGGAATCCTTTTATAAATCCCTGCAAGCAGTCAGCATATTGTAATCAAGTATCACGGTGTATATTGATACACAAGGTAAGCATATCGTAATCAAGTATCACGGTGTATATTGATACACAAGGTAAGCATATCGTAATCAAGTATCACGGTGTATATTGCCACACGAGGTAAGCATAGCGTAATCAAGTATCACGGTGTATATTGATACACAAGGTAAGCATATCGTAATCAAGTATCATGGTTTAATTGATACACAAGGTAAGCATAGCGTAATCAAGTATCACGGTGTATGTTGATACACAAGGTAAGCATATCATAATCAAGTATCACGGTGTATATTGCCACACGAGGTAAGCATAGAGTAATCAAGTATCACGGTGTATATTGATACACAAGGTAAGCATAGCGTAATCAAGTATCATGGTTTAATTGATACACAAGGTAAGCATAGCGTAATCAAGTATCACAGTGTATATTGATCCACAAGGTAAGCATAGCGTAATCAAGTATCACGGTGTATATTGATACACAAGGTAAGCATAGCGTAATCAAGTATCACGGTGTATATTGATACACAAGGTAAGCATAGTGTAATCAAGTATCACGGTGTATATTGATACACAAGGTAAGCATATCGTAATCAAGTATCACGGTGTATATTGGTACACAAGGTAAGCATAGCGTAATCGAGCATGACAGTAATCGATTCACGAGTTGGACGTGGCGTGACTGTCACGCAGTATGTAACACACGTGTGTGCCTTGTATCAGACTTGCGTTGGTGTGGGAAGTAAGACACACACAAGTACCTGTGGCAATGGTGGCTTCTTCGTCTGAGGGCCGGGGAGTGCGGTAGATGGGATACTGACTGTCACCTTGATCTCCCAGAATCACTGTCACACCGACAACATCAGCTGGTGGTGGGAGCTGATTGGCTCGTGCCTTCCTGTGCTGTGAGCTGACAATATCCTTCGGGATCTGCGTGACGTTCGTGTGTTCATACCTGAATTTAGGAAAGTGAAGTCAACTCAGAAAGTGTTCGCATTACCTGCACATACATAGCCACAAGGCTCTGTACAAGATCTTCCGGGAACATTTGCATTAGATTAAATATTGCAGAGTAATGACCAACTAACATTTTCAATATAGCCGCCATGGCGACCATGTTTGATATTGAATCAGAATTCTCTGAGCAATGCTAGCAACATGTAATATACACTAAATTTCATTTTCAATGTCTCTTAGATATGTAAAAAATGCAGTAAAACTAGATAATTTGTATGTTATTAAGACACATTATATAGTAGTCAGGATACCATATTAATGCACATCATATTTCAAAATAATACATGCAGAAAGGGCTGACGATTGATTGAAAATTATATTTAAGAAAATATTGATCAGGATTCTAGGAGCAGAAGTATCTATTCATCCTTGCAGTTTCAGCTTCTTTAAACATGGTTGCAGAAGTTGGTAAATTCATGTAATGACACAATATGCCCTAAGCTTGGATACTTCAGAACATAAACTTGGAAACAAGAACCAAACCCATTTATATGCATCACGCCATGCTATCCTCTCAAGTCACTCATACAGACATACGACCGCCTCCGTGGTCTAGTGGTAGAGCGTCTGCCCGGAGCGCGGAAGATCCGGAGTTTGATCCCCGGTCGCGTCATACCAAAAGACGTTAAAAGATGGACTTGTTGTTACCCTTTCTGGCGCTCGGCATTAAGGGGCTAAAACAAGGACTGGTCAGCTCGGAGCCACTATACTGTGTCTGAGTGGGGTATTCATGTTAAACTGCGGCATGGTATCTCACTATAAATCCGCATCAGTCCGGACTAGTAAAGCAGCCACACATACACACACACACACACGACGCTATAGAAGTACAATAATTTTGGAAGCAAAGTTAAACCCCATTTCACCTCACCTCATCTCACCTCATACAGACATACAGTACTGATAAACCCTCCACCTCTATGTAGGACACCCTGCACCCCCTAAATGGATGGAGCCCCCATATAATCCATGCCAGGATCCCCGACAATCGCTGCAAGGTCACACTCACATGTTGAAGTGATAATAGTGTCCTGTTGTATCCACTCCCTGGCCTGACTGCCTGGCAACTGTTGCCTTGGTTACAAGATTCTGAGAAACTCCCTTCATCGGTGAGACCTCATAGTTTGTGAGAATACCGGAGCTGTTTCTGATGTCTGCATAGTTCACACTGAAAACAAATATATATGATGATTCCATGTTAGCCTCCCTCACAGAACACCATACACCACACAAACATTGACAGCGTGCTTTGCATGACAGATGCCGGAGTTATCTCCACCTACTTGAAGCCATACGCCACCCCGACACCGAGTCCATGCAGTAGGTGTTCCAGGTCTCCTTGTGACTTCACACCCAACAGAGCTCTGTTCATGAAGTATCGAGCTGAAACAAAGTATATAATACAACTTGCGTCATGTGCTTCAAAGCATTACAAACTTTATTCTAAAATACAAGAAATGTACGTAATTTGTCTTAAGAATAAAACACGGAAAACAACTCGTACAAAGTGCTTCATTTCCACAAAACAATCCTTACTTCACTACCCAATATTCATGTACGACTGGCACCAGGCACCAGGTATCAGGTGATGGGTGTATTAACAATCATGTTAACAAAACTCTTATTGTATTTCATACTCAAACAATAAAAACAGAAAATAACCAATCGAATCACATGACAAGATGTCTGCCATGGTTGTGTTCAAGGATATTTGTGCATCTCGTGCTACCGCATTCCCACGGTGTTCTAGTTGGTGATTGTCTGTGCTCTCACAGAGTGCTCACAGCGTGCTACGTGTTGTCACTGCGTGTCCACAGCGCGTACACTGCATTGACAGTGTGCCCAAAAGGTTTGTATTGCGAGCGCGAGGTGTATACAAACACCATCATCAGTTGCTATCAGGCATGAGCCGATGATAGTGACCATACTGCAACCTCCTGCCGACGTCCAGCCACTGCCGTACCCAGGGCCTACTACGCCTCGGGGCCCTCCTCGTCTCCATCCCTGAATGAGGTGTACAGCGTTTTCCATCATCCTGGAGTGAGTGAGTAAGTAAGTATGGCTTTACGCCACTTTTAGCAATTTTCCAGCAATATCACGGTGGAGGACACTGGAAATGGGCTTCACACATTGTACCCATGTCGGGAATCAAACTGGGTCTTCAGCGTGACAAGCGAACACTTTTACCACGAGCAGAATCCTGGACCTGCTGTACATGCATATAGGCAAGGAGTAGCCCGGCTTGCTGGCGTACAACAGTCATGGTGAAATGAAGGTGACAAAGATGAGAATGCATTTATACCATTTTTATGGGGTTGGCTCTTAAGGCACTGGCAGTGCCCTACAAACGTCATGCTAACGCTAATGGACACGGTAGAAGCGCTGTGGGAGCGCAATGATCACCTTGGCAGCTCTGTGTTGTCGCTGCAAGAGCGCACTAAAATAAATAACACTCCGCGTAAGCGCTGTAGACGCGCCACAAGGACGCCGTAGAGACGCAGTGACAACACTAAGAACTCTGTGAGGTCTCCGTGCAAGCGCCACTGACAACCACTGCGTCCATACTACATTCATGTGGATCCTTGATGCGCGCCCACAGAGCTCCTGTGGTGCTGTAGGAGACCTTACTGTGCTGCTACGGCGCGCATGTCAGAACGCAGGGCAACAGCATTCTCAAAGTGCGTTCTAGGCGACCGCACCGAGATGACACCGCGTTGCTGCGGCACTGTAGGAATACCTACTGGGCGCTCCTCGGCGTTCTGCATCTTTCATGGTCGCCGCGGGATCGCAGTGAGGACAGCCCAGGTGTGACAGCTGTTTCACCCTGGATCCAGTCCACTGCAAGAGATGGCATTACACAGAGGGCACTACAACGGGGGTCGCCTAGAGGACAGCCCAGGTGTGACAGCTGTTTCACCCTGGATCCAGTCCACTGCAAGAGATGGCATTACACAGAGGGCACTACAACGGGGGTCGCCTAGAGGACAGCCCAGGTGTGACAGCTGTTTCACCCTGGATCCAGTCCACTGCAAGAGATGGCATTACACAGAGGGCACTACAACGGGGGTCGCCGTGAGGACAGCCCAGGTGTGACAGCTGTTTCACCCTGGATCCAGTCCACTGCAAGTGATGGCATTACACAGAGGGCACTACAATGGGGGTCGCCGTGAGGACGCAGCCCAGGTGGGACAGCTGTTTCACCCTCGATCCAGTCCACTGCAAGAGATGGCATTACACAGAGGGCACTACAACGGGGGTCTTCCACATGGTGCACTACGGCAGTGACACTACACAGTCAGTGAGGATTACAACTGCCAGGCTGCTTACGTATTTTGTTTGCTTCCACTATATTAGGATAAAGGGCGTTGACGGTGAACACTTTCCCATCTCCGTTGAAGCTGAATGCATTTCCAGACAGTGCTCCTGAAACACCACCAATATACTGTCAGGTTTACAGCCGTACCTCCTAGTGTGTCATTCTGATTCAACACATACTGTCAGGTTTACAGCCGTACCTCCTAGTGTCATTCTGATTCAACACATACTGTCATACACTAGACACAACTTGATACATAGTGAAATATATTGAACATGACTTGAGTTACCAAGCAATGGTAGTGTTTCTTATAATGATCTACCAGGGCCAGTCAGCGATAGCTGCTAATCGCCACTGGTAATGGTAACATTTCGTATACCCAATAGTACCTGCACACCCTTGGCCATTTAGTCCCCTCACATCTCGTGTCTGTATTACAGGCACAGGCATCCCACGGGCTTCCACAGTTTAGTGGCACGTGCCTCTTGCCCTGGATGTGTTGTCAATAGCTTCAATGTCAACAAAGACTAACATCTACTGATGCCGTAGTTGGCTGCCTCAGTGTGGCAGGTTCATAGGAGAAGACCTTGACACAAACAAATACATCTTTGGGATAAATCAAGAGCACGGTCAAAGCTAGTTCCATATAGGAAATATGGCCAACCAATGGAGCATTTGGAGTTCACAGGGTAATGGCCATAATAAGATTTTTCAAAATGGCTACTGTGGCATTGAAATTAAAACAAGAGGTCCATAGGCATGATAGGGCCTGTAGTGCTCACCTGGATATTTACGCAATTATGACAAAATATACATTTGCATTGTACATGTACCCCATATAATACTGCAAATATTTCGTAATTTTGAATCTGACAGCATTTAAAGGGATGGATGGCACATCTGACAGCATGAATGTGTACTTCTCTCAATACAAATGTAGCATCAAGATCTGAACCGTTTCCATGTTATGATCCAGGATCTAAGTTTCCAGAGGCAAGGCTGGACCCCACGGCGAATCCTATTGGCATAAATGTATTATTCTCTTCATAACAAACAAATGTATACAACATATCTGTTTATTATAGGGTGGGGATAACATCAGTTTGCATGTTATGGTCAAAGTTCTAACTCCTTTGGGAGTGCCGGACAGATGAACAGAAGGGCCAGACCTGGTAGCGTATGTGTATTTGTCTTGTTATACTAAGCAATTACATGTATACATGTATATGGTAATAGTGTGGGGATCTCAACTGTTTCCTGGTTTTCACCCAAGAACTTAATCCCTAGGGGTGTGGCAAGACCCCAGGCTCAATTCTAATATCATGATTGTGTTTGTCTCTTTATGCCAGGCAATTGTATATATGGTCATGGGGTGGGGATCTCAACTGTTTCAACTGTTTCCAAGTTATGACCCAGAGGTTAAGTCTCTCCCCCCCACCCCTGGCCATCCTGGTAGCGTATGTGCATTCCTCTCATTATACTCAGTAATTGTACATATGGTTATACGGTGGGGACCTTAACTGTGTCCAAGTTATAAACTCTTTTTGGCCCTGCCCCTCAGCCCTTCCATTTGCACAATTTAGAATCCGCACCACTGGAGAATGCTTCCAACCAAATATGAAATATGGTTGATATCTATCTCTTAGTTTCACAGAAGAACTCACTTAAAGCAATAACGCCAAAATAGCCCCTTGGGGGGTGGGGTGGGGGATCAACCCCACCATTTGTACAATTTTGAATCCTCACCACTGGAGAATGTTTTCAATTATATATGGCTGATATCTATCCTTAGCTCCAGAGAAGTAGTCGTTTAAAGCAATAAAGCCAAATTACCACTATTTCGCCACGCCCCGCCCCGGGGGGGGGGGGCAGCACTAGCAATTGTACAATTTTTAATCCCCACCGCCTAGGGATGCTTCCAGTCAAATTTAATTAATTTCCAGTGGTTCAGAAGAAGACGTTGTGTGAAAACATTGTTGACGTACGACAGACGGACGAATGACGCCACGGTGTGGCATAAGCTCACATTGGTCCTTCGGACCCGGTGAGCTAAAAACAAAAAGGATTCTTATAAGATTGGTAGGTATAAGAATGCGAATTTTCTGCTGCATTGGTCAAGTGGTTCCAAGGAGATGATGTTTACAGTGAGAAGAAATGCATTTTGAGTGAATCAGGTCAAAAGCTGAAATAAAGGGCAAAAGAGGCCGCAAAAGGCGACTATGCTTGTTGTAAGAGGCGACTAATGAGATCGGGTGGTCAGACTCTCTGACTTGGTTGATGCATGTCATCGTATCCCAATTGCGTGGATTGATGCTCATGATGTCAATGACTGGATTGTCTGGTCCAGACTTGATTATTTACAGATTGCCGTCATATAGCTGGAATGTTGCTGAGTGCGGCATTAAACAACAAATAAACAAACAAACAAACACTGGTCTGGATGACAGTGTATACAGAGCCTATCTAGAAACATTTTGAGAGAATAAAAAGCATGGTTGTCGTTAAGTCAAAATATAAAATATTGACATTTGCTGTGCCCCAATACATACCACATGTGTACAAATTTCAGTCCTTTTTGATAAAAAGTGGCTGAGGAAAGTCCATAAATATGGCTGCTATATTGTACTAACTCATTACCCTGAAGGGAGATATGGAGTATTACGGTATGGTAGTCACAGGGTTTTATCACCTGCGTAGGTGTAGGCTGTGAAGTTCTCCACGTCACCAGCTCCACCAACAACAGTTGCATGGACGAGGAAGGACCTTTCCTTCAGCAGTGGATCTGCATCCTCATTGTGACCGATGGCCATCTGAAGACGACCACTTCATACTGAAGAACATATCGAAACATTTTACACGATTTCAGCTTATGTTTGGAGTTCACTGTTACAGGTATATTACAAGGGCACATTTTAATGCAAAAAATGGAATTATGAAAACACTTATGTGAACGAAATTGTTCGTGGGTATTTTTGAAGTTACATTTGTACATCTATTTCCAAGTTCGTATGTTGACCAAAATTCCAAAGACTTCAGCAAATCCTCCATGATTACAGGATACTGAAGGTACTGTTGGACTAGCGTCCACCGTCCACCCCCCTACATGGTCCACAGTCCACTTCCTACATGGTCCACCACCCTACATGGTCCACAGTCCACCCCTCTACATGGTCCACCCCCTACATGGTCCACAGTCCACCCCTACATGGTCCACAGTCGACTCCTACATGGTCCACAGTCGACTCCTACATGGTCCACCCCCTACATGGTCTACAGTCCACCCCTACATGGTCCACAGTCGACTCCCTACACTGTTCACCCCCTACATGGTCTACAGTCCACCCCTACATGGTCCACAGTCCACCCCTACATGGTCCACAGTCGACTCCCTACACAGTCCACCCCTACACAGTCCACCCCTCTACATGGTCCACAGTCCTACATGATCCACAGTCCACCCCTCTACATGGTCTACCCCCTACATTGTCCACAGTCCACCCCTCTACATGGTCCACCCCCTACATGATCCACAGTCCACCCCTCTACATGGTCCACCCCCTACATGATCCACAGTCCACCCCTCTACATGGTCTACCCCCTACATGGTCCACAGTCCACCCCTCTACATGGTCCACCCCCTACATGGTCCACAGTCCACCCCTCTACATGGTCCACCCCCTACATGGTCCACAGTCCACCCCTACATGGTCCACAGTCCACTCCCTACACTGTTCACCCCCTACATGGTCCACAGTCCACTCCCTACACAGCCCATCCCCTACATGGTCCACAGTCCACTCCCTACACAGCCCATCCCCTACATGGTCCACAGTCCTCTCCCTACACAGCCCATCCCCTACATGGTCCACAGTCCACTCCCTACACGGCCCATCCCCTACATGGTCCACATTCCACTCCCTACACTGTCCATCCCCTACATGGTCCACAGTCCACTCCCTACACAGCCCATCCCCTACATGGTCCACAGTCCACTCCCTACACTGTCCATCCCCTACATGGTCCACAGTCCACTCCCTACACAGCCCATCCCCTACATGGTCCACATTCCACTCCCTACACTGTCCATCCCCTACATGGTCCAGAGTCCACTCCCTACACAGCCCATCCCCTACATGGTCCACATTCCACTCCCTACACTGTCCATCCCCTACATGGTCCACAGTCCACTCCCTACACAGCCCATCCTGTACATGGTCCACAGTCCACTCCCTACACTGTCCATCCCCTACATGGTCCACAGTCCACTCCCTACACTGCCCATCCCCTACATGGTCCACAGTCCTCTCCCTACACAGCCCATCCCCTACATGGTCCACAGTCCACTCCCTACATTGTCCATCCCCTACATGGTCCACAGTCCACTCCCTACACAGCCCATCCCCTACATGGTCCACAGTCCACTCCCTACACTGTCCATCCCCTACATGGTCCACAGTCCACTCCCTACACAGCCCATCCCCTACATGGTCCACAGTCCTCTCCCTACACTGTCCATCCCCTACATGGTCCACAGTCCACTCCCTACACAGCCCATCCCCTACATGGTCCACAGTCCTCTCCCTACACTGTCCATCCCCTACATGGTCCACAGTCCACTCCCTACACAGCCCATCCCCTACATGGTCCACAGTCCTCTCCCTACACTGTCCATCCCCTACATGGTCCACAGTCCTCTCCCTTCACAGCCCATCCCGAACATGGTCTACCCCCTACATGGTCCACAGTCCACTCCCTACACTGTCCATCCCCTACATGGTCCACAGTTCTCTACCTACACTGTCCACCCCTACATGGTCCACAGTCCACTCCCTACACGGCCCATCCCCTACATGGTCCACAGTCAACTCCCTACACTGTCCATCCCCTACATGGTCCACAGTCCACTCCCTACACAGCCCATCCCCTACATGGTCCACAGTCCACTCCCTACACTGTCCATCCCCTACATGGTCCACAGTCCACTCCCTACACAGCCCATCCCCCTACATGGTCCACAGTCCACTCCCTACACAGCCCATCCCCTACATGGTCCACATTCCACTCCCTACACTGTCCATCCCCTACATGGTCCACAGTCCACTCCCTACACAGCCCATCCCCTACATGGTCCACATTCCACTCCCTACACTGTCCATCCCCTACATGGTCCACAGTCCACTCCCTACACAGCCCATCCCCTACATGGTCCACAGTCCACTCCCTACACAGCCCATCCCCTACATGGTCCACAGTCCTCTCCCTACACTGTCCATCCCCTACATGGTCCACAGTCCACTCCCTACACAGCCCATCCCCTACATGGTCCACAGTCCACTCCTTACACAGCCCATCCCCTACATGGTCCACATTCCACTCTCTACACTGTCCATCCCCTACATGGTCCACAGTCCACTCCCTACACAGCCCATCCCCTACATGGTCCACAGTCCACTCCCTACACAGCCCATCCCCTACATGGTCCACAGTCCTCTCCCTACACTGTCCATCCCCTACATGGTCCACAGTCCACTCCCTACACAGCCCATCCCCTACATGGTCCACAGTCCTCTCCCTTCACAGCCCATCCCGAACATGGTCTACCCCCTACATGGTCCACAGTCCACTCCCTACACTGTCCACCCCTACATGGTCTACCCCCTACATGGTCCACAGTCCACTCCCTACACGGCCCATCCCCTACATGGTCCACAGTCCACTCCCTACACAGCCCATCCCCTACATGGTCTACCCCCTACATGGTCCACAGTCCACCCCTCTACATGGTCTACCCCCTACATTGTCCACAGTCCACCCCTCTACATGGTCTACCCCCTACATGGTCCACAGTCCACCCCTCTACATGGTCCACCCCCTACATGGTCCACAGTCCACCCCTCTACATGGTCTACCCCCTACATTGTCCACAGTCGACTCCCTACACTGTTCACCCCCTACATGGTCTACCCCTACATGGTCCACACTCCTACATGATCCACAGTCCACCCCTCTACATGGTCCACAGTCCACTCCCTACACAGCCCATCCCCTACATGGTCTACCCCCTACATGGTCCACCCTAACCCAACATGGGTCAAAATCCACCTCTTACATGGTCCACAGTCCACCCCTACAAGGTCCTGCCCTACACTGTCCACCCCTACATGGTCCACAGTCCACCCCTACATGGTCCACAGTCCACCCCTATAAGGTCCACCCCTACACTGTCCCCCCTTACATGGTCCACAGTCCACCCCTACAAGATCCATCCCTACACTGTCCACCCCCTACATGGCCCACCCCTACATGGTCCACCCCTACAAGGTCCACCCCTACACTGTCCACCCCTACACTGTCCACCCCTACACTGTCTACCCCCTACATGGTCTGTGGTCCACCCCCAACATGGTCCACCCCCTACATGGTCCACCCTTTTCATGGTCCACAGTCCACCCCTACATGGGCTATGGTCCACCCCCAACATGGTCCACCCCCTACATGGTCCACCCTTTTCATGGTCCACAGTCCACCCCCTACATGGGCTATGGTCCACCCCCTACATGGTCCACCCCTACACTGTCTACCTCCTATATGGTCCACCTCCTACATGGTCCATTGACCATCCCCATCATGGTCCATGGTCCATCTCCAACATAGTCCACCTCCTACATGGTCCATGGACCACCCCTACATGGTCCACCCCCAACATGGTCCACTCCCTACATGGTCCATCCTTTTCATGGACCACAGTCACAGACCACACTGTCTACCTCCTTCATGGTCCACCTCCTACATTGTCAATGGTCCACCCCCTTCATGGTCCACCTCCTACATGGTCCATGGTCCACCCCCTACACTGTCCACCTCCTACATGGTCCATGGTCCACCCCCTACATGGTCCATGGTTCACCCCCTACATGGTCCACCTCCTACATGGTTCACCCCCAACATGGTCCACAGTCCACCCCCCACCTGGTCCACAGTCCACAACCTACATGGTCCAGCCCCTACACTGTCCACCTCCTACATGGTCCATGGTCCACCCCTACATGGTCCATGGTCCAACTCCTACATGGTCCACCCCCTATATGGTCCACCTGTTGGTCCGCCAGGTACACGTCGCTACAGGACTCTGCTCCCTTCAGCTTCATGACTGCTTTGATCTCACTGCTGATCATCATGGAAAAAGCCTGTAAAACAAAGTCTGTCTTCAGTCACAACCATCAACTTTGTCATTTCAAAATCCCAACTAATGTTACAATGATTAAGAAAGATGTTATTTGCTATTGTGTTAGCTTCCATGTTAATGCTGCCTTCAAAGGGTGTTTCAATCAGAGGCGGTTATTGAGATTTGATACCTCTGAATCGAGTGGTAGAATTGGGAGATAAACATATAATGTTTTTTCAATGCAAAGCTAGGTTACCGGTAGATTTAACTGTGCAACTGATTTGAAACCAAACATGAAGTTATAAATCAAACAAAATTAAAGTATCATAAATAAATACATGTGTAAGTAACAGACAAACAAACAAATAAATAAATAAATAAATAAATAAATAAATAAATAAATAAATAAATAAATAAATAAATAAATAAATAAATAAATAAATAAATAAATAAATAAATAAAAGGAAGAGAATTAATGGATGTCAACTTCTTTATAATACTACACCTGATGCAGGAGTAAGTATATACCCCAAACGCTGTGTTCCTTGCAATAAAAAAAGTTGACATCTGTTAATTCTCTTCCTTATGTATATCACTTCTAAATGTCATTCAAAGACTTACTAAACAAGCATGAAATATGCATATCCTCTACCAATACCACCATTTTCAGTCTAAGTCAAAGTCATTACCATGGATGCAATATTTTTTTAAAACTCCAGAACTATCAGTTCACCACTTGACCTATCTATGTGCCAAATTTGGTTAAAACATCTCTCAAGGTTTTTGAGTTCTGATGCTGAAACGAAACGTTACGAACTCACACATGGTGTACCCCTACATACACACCTGCATGAAGCTGACCCCTGCTCCATCTGCGAACCCACTCAGCTCCTTGACATACTCAGGGAACACTCACTCACTCACTCACTCACTCACTCTCTCACACATGGTGTACCCCTACATACACACCTGCGTGAAGCTGACCCCTGCTCCATCTGCGAGCCCACTCAGCTCCTTGACATACTCGGGGAACACTAACTCACTCACTTACACATGGTGTGCCCCTACATACACACCTGCGTGAAGCTGACCCCTGCTCCATCTGCGAGCCAACTCAGCTCCTTGACATACTCGGGGAACACTCACTCACTCACTCACTCACTCACACATGGTGTACCCCTACATACACACCTGCGTGAAGCTGACCCCTGCTCCATCTGCGAGCCCACTCAGCTCCTTGACGTACTCAGGGAACACTCTCGTCACAGCCTCAAAGTAGCCACTGTAATACTGAAACACACCTGCATACAGTGTAAAGTGCAAGTGTCAGGAAACACAGTAATAGATTTGTCTGAGATCATTATGTAGCCAGTATGACGTACAACAGAAACACTACCCACAAAGTATTCCAGTGCATATGTTTTCTTTAATCATCAAGTAATGATAATCACGTAGCTTATCTGCACATATGAAAACAATCTACAAATATAATATCATTCATTAGGGGGAGTAGCTATAGAATTCTATAGTACTAGCTTCACTGCAGTGGCATGGACTTCCATCCTTAAACACCCAAGCTTTAATCAGAGCTTTTACTCCGACATGAAACTTCTCTGCATGAAGATCTTAGGACACATATTAAGTTGTGTCAGGAGAACTAGAATCAAACTTGGATCACCTAATCCAAACGAAGGATGTGTGTTCTTGAACCAATCATATGTCAGCTTTCTAATACAATTCGGCTTTATTTCTTTAGCTCCTCGATGAATGAAACCCAACTACTCAAACACAAAGCTACTCTCTTTGAGTACAGACTAAGTTAATAAACAACATGAATATGGCCTTATTCATTTACATTCAGAACTTGCCTGTTTTCGAGATAGAGAAATCAGATATTAGTACTGAGAATTTTGAAGCCTTGATGCTGATTTACTCCAAGAATATTCACCTGACACGATGACAATGGAGGTGTCCGCAGACCACAGGGAGGTAGCATATCAGAGTAAAACATCAGATTTTAATGAGCTTTCTTTACACCATGAAACTTTGTCATAGATTGTAACTTGAAAGGGGCCCACAGAGATGCAACTCTCAATATTAGTGTGATATAAAGCTGCCTCTTCTCCATGGGTACCGACGTAGTTGAAGCGTGGAGGACCCATTGGTAATCAAGGGCTAAGATGCTGCCTGGTACTTGTACTTTCAGTCAGTGGGCTAACAAGGTAACTTCAGTGCATTGGACTTGCATGAAAAAACAACAAGAAATAACATCCATTTTTTCACTCACTGTTTTTCCTGCATCTGTTTGTAAGAATTGTGTCACCTTAGCCAGGGATGAACTCTGATTATAGAACTCCTGAATCATGCCTCTGAATGTCCTGCCCTGGAATACAACAATAGCATTCCTAAATCATGCCTTGGAATGTCCTGCCCTGGAATACAACAGTAGCATTCCTAAATCATGCCTTGGAATGTCCTGCCCTGGAATACAACAGTAGCATTCCTGAATCATGCCTTGGAATGTCCTGCCCTGGAATACAACAATAGCATTCCTGAATCGTATCTCTGAATGTCCTGCCCTGGAATACAACAATAGCATTCCTGAATCATGCCTTGGAATGTCCTGCCCTGGAATACAACAGTAGCATTCCTGAATCGTGTCTCTGAATGTCCTGCCCTGGAATACAACAATAGCATTCCTGAATCATGCCTTGGAATGTCCTGCCCTGGAATACAACAGTAGCATTCCTGAATCGTGTCTCTGAATGTCCTGCCCTGGAATACAACAATAGCATTCCTAAATCATGCCTTGGAATGTCCTGCCCTGGAATACAACAATAGCATTCCTAAATCGTGCCTCTGAATGTCCTGCCTTGGAATACAACAATAGCATTCCTAAATCGTGTCTCGGAATGTCCTGCCCTGGAATACAACAGTATTCCTATAAATTGTGTCTCGGACTGTCCTGCCCTGGAATACAACAGCATTCCTATGAATTGTGTCTCGGAATGTCCTGCCCTGGAATACAACAGCATTCCTATAAATTGTGTCTCGGAATGTCCTGCCCTGGAATACAACAGCATTCCTGAATCGTGCCTCGACAGAAATATTCTGTTTATGTATCACTTGTGTACTACTGGTGATGTATTATAAAGTTGCTTAACATCTCAGCCTATTACGGTACCAGGACAATAAACCCAGAGATTTCTTTTGTCATATGAAGCCAGACCACATATTTTCACGTTTTGTTTATTTTTAGGAATTATTGTGACATCAACTTGACAACACTGTCCTGTGTACATTCTGCCCCCTCCCCTCCCCCATTCTGCCGATAGACGAAGACTGTTAAAACAAAATGAAAGTCGTCGTGTCAGAAGTATACAAACTTACCATGTCCAGGCCTATCTGGTAGTTGGTGCCGATTGTGTGGAGTTCTGGGAAACTGACACCAACTTACCATGTCCAGGCCTATCTGGTAGTTGGTGCCGATTGTGTGGAGTTCTGGGAAACTGACACCAACTTACCATGTCCAGGCCTATCTGGTAGTTAGCGCCGATTGTGTGGAGTTCTGGGAAACTGACACCATCTTACCATGTCCAGGCCTATCTGGTAGTTAGCGCCGATTGTGTGGAGTTCTGGGAAACTGACACCAACTTATCATGTCCAGGCCTATCTGGTAGTTGGTGCCGATTGTGTGGAGTTCTGGGAAACTGACACCAACTTACCATGTCCAGGCCTATCTGGTAGTTGGTGCCGATTGTGTGGAGTTCTGGGAAACTGACACCAACTTACCATGTCCAGGCCTATCTGGTAGTTAGCGCCGATTGTGTGGAGTTCTGGGAAACTGACACCAACTTACCATGTCCAGGCCTATCTGGTAGTTAGCGCCGATTGTGTGGAGTTCTGGGAAACTGACACCAACTTATCATGTCCAGGCCTATCTGGTAGTTGGTGCCGATTGTGTGGAGTTCTGGGAAACTGACACCAACTTACCATGTCCAGGCCTATCTGGTAGTTGGTGCCGATTGTGTGGAGTTCTGGGAAACTGACACCGGAGATGAGTGGACCCCATGCCGTGGCAACGAGGAACATGAATGTCTTCATGGCTGAAAGTACAGGGGACAGATAGACGACACACAACATAAGGCAACAGTTCCCCACTTGCCTCACTTGAAAAGACCTCACTGAAATGACTTACCTACGAACACTCGTCACCATTTGCTTGTATGCTGCTGTGCCTGTCCAGGTGACACAGAATACCACAGTTAATGATGGCTCGTTGTTGGGACTTCTTACACCCTGTGTACTTTGTTTATTCATGGCCTGATACTGACAACAGCTGAAACGTCATCTGTACCCTTGAAACTTGAAATACTGAGAAGAAACAGGTGTATTGACCTTCAAATATACCTCAGGTGTATGGACCTTCAAATAAAACTAAGATGTAAGGACCTTCAAAAAAACCTCAGATGTAAGGCCCTTCAAATAAACCTCAGGTGTATGGACCTTCAAATATACCTCAGGTATAAGGACCTTTAAATAAACCTCAAGTGTATGACCTTCAAATATACCTCAGGTGTATGGACCTTCAAATATACCTCAGGTGTATGGACCTTCAAATAAACCTCAGGTGTATGGACCTTCAAATAAACCTCAAGTGTATTGACCTTCAAATATACCTCAAGTGTATGGACCTTCAAATATACCTCAGGTGTATGGACCTTCAAATATACCTCAAGTGTATGGCCCTTCAAATAAACCTCAGGTGTACTGACCTTCAAATATACCTTAGGTGTATGGACCTTCAAATATACCTTAGGTGTACTGACCTTCAAATATACCTTAGGTGTATGGACCTTCAAATATACCTCAGGTGTACTGACCTTTAAATATACCTCAGGTGTACTGACCTTCAAATAAACCTCAGGTGTATGACCTTCAAATAAACCTCAGATGTATGGACCTTCAAAAATACCTCAGGTGTATGGACCTTCAAATATACAGGTGTAAGGACCTTACCTAAAGCTTAGAGGCCAATATTCAGACTCCCAAGTCTGCAGCAAGAGTCAGTAATAATTTCCAAATTGTAACTAAATATTTCCCAATTCAGGTTGTACTAGATGTAACTGATGTTAAGGTGTTGTTGAGAGTGACTCATATTATACTGTTTGTATTCACAACCTTGGGAATCATGTTTTTCCCTTGCATACATTCATCTCTCTATGCAATTTGATCCCCCACAGCTGGTGATGACATGTATTAATTAGTAGCATTAATGGTCTGTGGGCTGTCTATCAGTGTGTGTGTATGTGAGTGAGTGTGTGTGTGTGTGTGTGTGTGTGAGAGAGAGAGTGTGTGTGAGTGTGTGTGTGTGAGTGTTTCTGTGTCTGTGTGTGAGAGTGTGTGTGTGTGTTTCTGTGTGTGTGTCTGTTTCTGTGTGTGTGTGAGAGTGTGTGTGTCTGTTTCTGAGTGTGTGTGTGTGTGTCTGTTTCTGTGTGTGTGTGTGTGTGTGAGTGCGTGCGAGTGTGCGTGCGTGCGTGTGTGTGCCTGTGTGCGTGCGTGTGTGCGTGTGTGCGTGCGTGTGTGTTCGCATGTACATGACCATACATTGACTCCCCAGTTAAATTTACTGAACAAGGTTCCAGCCCCAGCAAACACAATGACATTCCATTAACGTTGGCCCAGTGTCACACTTAACTCTAGTTAACACTTAACACAAACTGACAGTAACATTTGACCCACATGTACTCTGCCTGCAATTATCTGCCCAGATGTTGATTATTCAAAATCTGAGTCTTTGTCTCGCGTGATATTACATTCTTAGCTGCTATTCAGTCAGCACTTGATGTTGTACACCTAGATACATTGTTTTACATAAGGTTAACGGTGTAAAGGGGACAGGTTGACAGAGACTGGTGTCTTGCACTTGTATCAAAGTAGAGGCATTATTAAAGTTATAAATAACATCAGTTTGTTATATGTTCGTTCATTAGAAATGTTGGTCCTCTGTTAACTGCACAAACAGATTCAATAAAGTGAGCATTATATTTAAACAAACTATGAGCTTCACTGGACTTCTCTCACTACTGTGGCAATGTCCCCCAGCTCTGTACAGACAAACTATGTGCTTCACTGGACTTCTCTCACTAGTGTGGCAATGTCCCCCAGCTCTCTACAGACAAACTATGTGCTTCACTGGACTTCTCTCACTAGTGTGGCAATGTCCCCCAGCTCTGTACAGACAAACTATGTGCTTCACTGGACTTCTCTCACTACTGTGGCAATGTCCCCCAGCTCTGTACAGACAAACTATGTGCTTCACTGGACTTCTCTCACTACTGTGGCAATGTCCCCCAGCTCTGTACAGACAAACTCTGTGCTTCACTGGACTTCTCTCACTACTGTGGCAATGTCCCCCGGCTCTGTACAGACAAACTATGTGCTTCACTGGACTTCTCTCACTACTGTGGCAATGTCCCCCAGCTCTGTACAGACAAACTATGTGCTTCACTGGACTTCTCTCACTACTGTGGCAATGTCCCCCGGCTCTGTACAGACAAACTATGTGCTTCACTGGACTTCTCTCACTACTGTGGCAATGTCCCCCAGCTCTGTACAGACAAACTATGTGCTTCACTGGACTTCTCTCACTAGTGTGGCAATGTCCCCCAGCTCTGTACAGACAAACTATGTGCTTCACTGGACTTCTCTCACTACTATGGCAATGTCCCCCAGCTCTGTACAGACAAACTATGTGCTTCACTGGACTTCTCTCACTACTGTGGCAATGTCCCCCGGCTCTGTACAGACAAACTATGTGCTTCACTGGACTTCTCTCACTACTGTGGCAATGTCCCCCAGCTCTGTACAGACAAACTATGTGCTTCACTGGACTTCTCTCACTACTGTGGCAATGTCCCCCGGCTCTGTACAGACAAACTATGTGCTTCACTGGACTTCTCTCACTACTATGGCAATGTCCCCCAGCTCTGTACAGACAAACTATGTGCTTCACTGGACTTCTCTCACTACTGTGGCAATGTCCCCCGGCTCTGTACAGACAAACTATGTGCTTCACTGGACTTCTCTCACTACTGTGGCAATGTCCCCCGGCTCTGTACAGACAAACTATGTGCTTCACTGGACTTCTCTCACTACTGTGGCAATGTCCCCCGGCTCTGTACAGACAAACTATGTGCTTCACTGGACTTCTCTCACTAGTGTGGCAATGTCCCCCAGCTCTGTACAGACAAACTATGTGCTTCACTGGACTTCTCTCACTACTATGGCAATGTCCCCCAGCTCTGTACAGACAAACTATGTGCTTCACTGGACTTCTCTCACTACTGTGGCAATGTCCCCCGGCTCTGTACAGACAAACTATGTGCTTCACTGGACTTCTCTCACTACTGTGGCAATGTCCCCCGGCTCTGTACAGACAAACTATGTGCTTCACTGGACTTCTCTCACTAGTGTGGCAATGTCCCCCAGCTCTGTACAGACAAACTATGTGCTTCACTGGACTTCTCTCACTAGTGTGGCAATGTCCCCCAGCTCTGTACAGACAAACTATGTGCTTCACTGGACTTCTCTCACTACTGTGGCAATGTCCCCCAGCTCTGTACAGACAAACTCTGTGCTTCACTGGACTTCTCTCACTACTGTGGCAATGTCCCCCAGCTCTCTACAGACAAACTATGTGCTTCACTGGACTTCTCTCACTACTGTGGCAATGTCCCCCAGCTCTGTACAGACAAACTATGTGCTTCACTGGACTTCTCTCACTACTGTGGCAATGTCCCCCCGCTCTGTACAGACAAACTATGTGCTTCACTGGACTTCTCTCACTACTGTGGCAATGTCCCCCAGCTCTGTACAGACAAACTATGTGCTTCACTGGACTTCTCTCACTAGTGTGGCAATGTCCCCCAGCTCTGTACAGACAAACTATGTGCTTCACTGGACTTCTCTCACTACTGTGGCAATGTCCCCCTGCTCTGTACAGACAAACTATGTGCTTCACTGAACTTCTCTCACTAGTGTGGCAATGTCCCCCAGCTCTGTACAGACAAACTATGTGCTTCACTGGACTTCTCTCACTACTGTGGCAATGTCCCCCCGCTCTGTACAGACAAACTATGTGCTTCACTGGACTTCTCTCACTACTGTGGCAATGTCCCCCAGCTCTGTACAGACAAACTATGTGCTTCACTGGACTTCTCTCACTACTGTGGCAATGTCCCCCAGCTCTGTACAGACAAACTATGTGCTTCACTGAACTTCTCTCACTACTGTGGCAATGTCCCCCCCGCTCTGTACAGACAAACTATGTGCTTCACTGGACTTCTCTCACTAGTGTGGCAATGTCCCCCAGCTCTGTACAGACAAACTTCCCTGACTGTAACTAAATTAAGTCAAGTTTTTATTCTCCATCTATATGTTGACTTACATGTTTCGTTATATTTGCAAGTTAATATATTATGTAAATTAGAACACAAATGTGTACATGATATTTATGTGCAGATCACATATCTGTTTTCACACTTCGTCCTTGGGAGTCTAGCTTCTGCATGTTCCCAGTCTGTCCTGGCAGTGTGATGGTTGCCTAAGTTTAACTAAACTACAACATATCTGTGTACTATAGCTACAAGTCACTTGATAATTGTACTGTATGGTACATCAGCCAACAAGTAAAGGAATTTGATAACAGTTGTGTATGGTTCCGCTAACTTGCGCCATTCTGGTTATTGCAGGATGTTATCTAGATACTAGGGCTGGGAGGGGTACTGGTAACACTGGTACTCGGGTCGGATGGATACTGAGTAGGACCCCGGTACTAGGGCTAGGACGGGTACCGGTAACTCAGGTACTTGGGTCAGGTGGGTAATGAGTAGGACCCGGTTACTAGGGCTGGGACGGGTACTGGTAACTTGGGTACTCGGGTTGGAAGGGTACTGAGTAGGACTCGGGTACTAGGGTCAGGTGGGTACTGAGTAAGACTCAGGTACTAGGGTCAGGTGGGTACTGAGTAGGACTCGGGTACTAGGGTCAGGTGGGTACTGAGTAGGACTCGGGTACTAGGGTCAGGTGGGTACTGAGTAAGACCCGGGTACTAGGGTCAGGTGGGTACTGAGTAAGACCCGGGTACTAGGGTTGGGTGGGTACTGAGTAGGACTCGGGTACTAGGGTCAGGTGGGTACTGAGTAGGACTCGGGTACTAGGGTCAGGTGGGTACTGAGTAAGACCCGGGTACTAGGGTCAGGTGGGTACTGAGTAGGACTCGGGTACTCGGGTTGGAAGGGTACTGAGTAAGACCCGGGTACTAGGGTCAGGTGGGTACTGAGTAGGACTCGGGTACTAGGGTCAGCTGGGTACTGAGTAGGACTCGGGTACTAGGGTCAGCTGGGTACTGAGTAGGACTCGGGTACTAGGGTCAGGTGGGTACTGAGTAAGACCCGGGTACTAGGGTCAGGTGGGTACTGAGTAAGACCCGGGTACTAGGGTCAGGTGGGTACTGAGTAGGACTCGGGTACTAGGGTCAGCTGGGTACTGAGTAGGACTCGGGTACTCGGGTCAGGTGGGTACTGAGTAGGACTCGGGTACTAGGGTCAGGTGGGTACTGAGTAAGACCCGGGTACTAGGGTCAGGTGGGTACTGAGTAGGACTCGGGTACTAGGGTCAGGTGGGTACTGAGTAAGACCCGGGTACTAGGGTCAGGTGGGTACTGAGTAAGACCCGGGTACTAGGGTCAGGTGGGTACTGAGTAGGACTCGGGTACTAGGGTCAGCTGGGTACTGAGTAGGACTCGGGTACTAGGGTCAGGTGGGTACTGAGTAGGACCCGGATACTAGGGTCAGGTGGGTACTGAGTAGGACTCGGGTACTCGGGTTGGAAGGGTACTGAGTAGGACTCGGGTACTAGGGTCAGGTGGGTACTGAGTAAGACCCGGGTACTAGGGTCAGGTGGGTACTGAGTAGGACTCGGGTACTAGGGTCAGGTGGGTACTGAGTAAGACCCGGGTACTAGGGTCAGGTGGGTACTGAGTAGGACTCGGGTACTCGGGTTGGAAGGGTACTGAGTAAGACCCGGGTACTAGGGTCAGGTGGGTACTGAGTAGGACTCGGGTACTAGGGTCAGCTGGGTACTGAGTAGGACTCGGGTACTAGGGTCAGCTGGGTACTGAGTAAGACCCGGGTACTAGGGTCAGGTGGGTACTGAGTAAGACCCGGGTACTAGGGTCAGCTGGGTACTGAGTAGGACTCGGGTACTAGGGTCAGCTGGGTACTGAGTAGGACTCGGGTACTAGGGTCAGGTGGGTACTGAGTAGGACTCGTGTACTAGGGTCAGGTGGGTACTGAGTAAGACCCGGGTACTAGGGTCAGGTGGGTACTGAGTAGGACTCAGGTACTAGGGTCAGGTGGGTACTGAGTAGGACTCGGGTACTAGGGTCAGGTGGGTACTGAGTAAGACCCGGGTACTAGGGTCAGGTGGGTACTGAGCAGGACTCAGGTACTAGGGCTGGGATGGGTACTGGTAAATCGGGTACTAGGGTCAGGTGGGTACTGAGTAGGACTCGGGTACTAGGGTCAGGTGGGTACTGAGTAGGACTCAGGTACTAGGGTGGGATGGGTACTGAGTAAGACCCATGTACTAGGGCTGGGATGGGTACCGGTAACTCAGGTACTCGGGTTGGAAGGGTACTGAGTAGGACTCGGGTACTAGGGTCAGGTGGGTACTGAGTAGGACTCAGGTACTAGGGTCGGATGGGTTCTGAGTAGGACCCTGGTAATAGGGCTGGGATGGGTACCGGTAACTCGGGTACTCGGGTTGGAAGGGTACTGAGTAGGACTCGGGTACTAGGGTCAGGTGGGTACTGAGTAGGACTTGGGTACTAGGGTTGGGTGGGTACTGAGTAGGACCCATGTACTAGGGCTGGGATGGGTACCGGTAACTCGGGTACTCGGGTTGGAAGGGTACTGAGTAGGACTCGGGTACTAGGGTCGGATGGGTACTGAGTAGGACCCATGTACTAGGGCTGGGATGGGTACCGGTAACTCGGGTACTCGGGTTGGAAGGGTACTGAGTAGGACTCGGGTACTAGGGTCAGGTGGGTACTGAGTAGGACTCGGGTACTAGGGTCAGGTGGGTACTGAGTAGGACTCAGGTACTAGGGTCGGATGGGTTCTGAGTAGGACCCTGGTAATAGGGCTGGGATGGGTACCGGTAACTCGGGTACTCGGGTTGGAAGGGTACTGAGTAGGACTCGGGTACTCGGGTTGGAAGGGTACTGAGTAGGACTCGGGTACTAGGGTCAGGTGGGTACTGAGTAGGACCCGGGTACTAGGGTCGGGTGGGTACTGAGTAGGACTCAGGTACTAGGGTCAGGTGGGTACTGAGTAGGACTCGGGTACTCGGGTCGGGTGGGTACTGAGTAGGACTCGGGTACTAGGGTCAGGTGGGTACTGAGTAGGACTCGGGTACTAGGGTCAGGTGGGTACTGAGTAGGACTCGGGTACTAGGGTCAGGTGGGTACTGAGTAGGACTCGGGTACTAGGGTCAGCTGGGTACTGAGTAGGACTCGGGTACTAGGGTCAGGTGGGTACTGAGTAGGACTCAGGTACTAGGGTCAGGTGGGTACTGAGTAGGACCCGGGTACTCGGGTCGGGTGGGTACTGAGTAGGACCCGGGTATCCACAGGAGTACCCGGACCCGTGGCTAGCCACATGATATATTGTTTCATGACAAAAAATCACTATAACTACATGGTTACACAAGTCACTGATGTTCGCATTTCTTTATGACTATGAACACATTCCTTCTGACTTATATATGTTTAAATAAAGATATAACTTCAGACAACTTCAGTGTACATGCATGACCAGATCGTTTTATATATGTATCTGACTACATTTTGCTCAAACTATTCCCAATCAGACATTTTGTACCTATCTCGTGAGACTTACAGCATGTACCTGAGTAGGGTCGGGTAATAGGGGTGTGGGTACCTGGGTAGTAAATTTGGACTCGTCCCAGCCCTACTAGATACACTCACGAGTTCGGCCCCAAGTCTGCAGCAAATGACAGGACAACTTCCAACTTTGGAATTAAAGACTGACCCGGTTCATGAGGTTATAGTTAGAACTAGTGCTATAGTTAGAACTAGTGCTATAGTTAGAACTAGTGCTATAGGTAGAACTAGTGTTATAGTTAGAACTAGTGCTATAGGTAGAACTAGTGCTATAGGTAGAACTAGTGCTATAGTTAGAACTGGTGCTATAGTTAGAACTAGTGCTATAGTAAGAACTAGTGCTATAGTTAGAACTAGTGCTATAGGTTGAACTAGTGCTATAGTTAAACCTTGTGCAGGGGACATGTATTTCAGTGAATTTATTTTGCGGACGAGTTTCCACGTGAATGACTTGACTTTAACAATTAAATCTTACAGGGATGAATAAGGAAAAACAGACTTGTTTTTTACCTCAATAGGAAGCGCTTCTTATGTGATGTGTGAGCTGGGCTTGTGTTTGGTCCTGTTCTAAATACAGGCCACTAAGACAGTGGGCTATCTTATCATGAGATAGGACAAAAACATCTGTCTTGATGAATAGACTCTCCTACTCTCTCTCTCTCATACAACTCTCTCTCTCTTTTTCACTCTTCCTCTCTCATACAACCAACTTCTCTCTTTCTTTTCCTCTTTTTCACTCTCATACAACCAACTTCTCTTTCATACAACTTCTCTCTTTCTCTTCCTCTCTCTTTCACTCTCTTATACAACTAACTTCTCTCTCTCATACAACTTCTCTCTTCTTCTCTCTCATACAACCAACTTCTCTCTCATACAACCAACTTCTCTCTCTCATACAACCAACTTCTCTCTTATACAACCAACTTCTCTCTCTTTTTCACTCTTCCTCTCTCATACAACCAACTTCTCTCTTTCTTTTCCTCTCTTTTTCACTCTCTCATACAACCAACTTCTCTTTCATACAACTTCTCTCTTTCCCTTCCTCTCTCTCTTTCACTCTCTCTCTCATACAACCAACTTCTCTTTCTCTCATACAACTTCTCTCTTTCTCTTCCTCTTTCACTCTCTCTCTCATACAACCAACTTCTCTCTCATACAACCAACTTCTCTCTCATACAACCAACTTCTCTCTCTTCCTCTCTCTCTCCCCATACAACCTACTTCATACAACTAATGACAGCCTACTCCTCCCACTCACGGTCACATGTGGAAGTTGTATTAATTGTTGATTACACGACAAGAGGGCAGAAGCTTAACCTGTGTGTCCATAAGAAATAACCAGCGTAACTATAATCTATATATATCGGTACAGCAATGCTACATCTATATTTGGATTGGTGTACCGTGATGACCTGACGATTCGCTGAAACGACAGTTGCAAATTGCTACTTCTTCTGTCAATTGATGGTAACATTAATACTTACCATCTGCTAAAGTACGACTATTTCAGCGACGTAGCATCATACTACATAACCTATAGCAAAAGATCACTTATCGCCCTCGTCGCCTTTCCTCAGGTGACTGAAGGACTCCGCACATCACTTTCAACCTAGTTCATACGAAAAGCGACGCCTATGCACGATGCATTGAGTCGTTGTTGTAATCAACTGCATGGGCGATGGTATTAATTCCTCGTATAACGATCGAGCCATGTTCAGACACAACCGTGTGTGTACATCCATATGACCTTGACGCCAGTTTGAAACTCGAGAGCGTATATATTTGAAACAACTTGTATGTAGGCAGTTGAAGTGAGCGAGTGGCCCACCCGGCCATGCTGTCGTCAGACACTAATGACATTCAGCAGGATTGTTTAGCGAAATCAGAGACGATAAAGTGGATTGTACGGTATCGAGCGAAATTAAAATTAGCATGTTTGAGACACATTGTTGTAGGGGGGCACTGTACAGTACTGACTCGATTGTTTACAGACCGCCGTCATATAGCTGAGTGCGGCGTAAAACAAGAAACCAACCAACTTATTTGAATTAACACTGCACACATAGGGGACAGATCAAGAAGGCGGGAATGGGTGAGTTAGGTTCAAGCCGCTTTGACATTTAGATACTAACTGGCAACAGCTCCAGGGAAATGGAGTCCCCATGCAGTGAATGGATGGCGAGGGACTTCCAACATTCACCAATCTCATTAAAATCAGATCTCAGTTCTCGCTACCGGTAAACAAAGCGGTAGCGAGAACTGAGATCTGATTTTAATGAGATTGAACATTTACTCACGAGGGACAGTTGAACCGTAATTCCGAGTTTCAAGTAGGTTATTCTACATATTACTCATTGAGTTAGTGAGTATGGTTTTACGCCGCTTTTAGCAATATTCCAGCACTATCAAGGCGGGGGACACCAGAAATAGGCTCCACACATTGTACCAATGTCGGGAATCGAACCCGGGTTTTCGGCGTGACGAGCTAACGCTTTAACCACTAGGCTACCCGACCGTCCCTATTACTCATTGACATGTGAGGAGAGAAAATGAAGATATACCTTATACAAACCCGGAAACAAGGCACCATCTCTTATGTCAACCCCTCAGAGAAACTTCACTAAAGCCAGAATCTTGTTCTGGTGACGTAATATAATAAATTTGTTTCGTCAAAAAGAATGGAAGACGCCACATTGTATTTTCTCAACAGTGATGCACTGAGACGTCATATTGCTTCAACTGACCAATCACAATTGAGAATGCATATAAATGCCAATATCGGAAAGTTCTTACACACGGTCGTTTTAGCCTTATGGATAAAGACGCAGTATTTATTTGCCGCGTCATGAAGACAATAGAGGAACAATGGAATCATAGCGTGAACGCCTCCATTGATAATGGAATCATAGCGTGAACGCCTCCATTGACAATGGAATCATAGCGTGAACGCCTCCATTAACAATGGAATCATAGCGTGAACGCCTCCATTGACAATGAGGTTTTCAATTTGGAACAATGGAACAATGAACGTGTCACCTATGGAATGCAATTAGTGAACAATGGATAATAGACACGTCGCCTGAGGTATTCAATACCATAACCATGGAACAATAGACGTTCATAAGCGTGACGGACACTTGACCTTAACCTTGTACTTAATAACCTGACATTGACCTTGACTGCTCGAACAAACATCCTTACAATTCTAACTATGTATGACAGACTAGAAGTTTCATGACTTAGAAAATCCGTATGACAAAAAAAATATTATTCAGCTTCAAAATATTAGAAGGTTGTATTATTTCACGTGAAAAACTACTCGTTTAACCAATACCAAGAATAATTTTCAAGAGAAAAAATAGAGTGAAATAACGCAGTTTCAAGAAATTTTATACCAAATCATTTCACATGTAAAAATATTTGGATGAAAAAATCGTGTTTCATGTTTATTTCATTGGCAAAATATAGTCGTATATATATATATATATGTGTGTGTGTGTGTGTGTGTGTGTGTGTGTGTGTGTGTGTGTGCCGATTTGTCGCGATAAACCAAGCAGAACGATGGTATACGTTATCTCCTCGTTTGTATTGACATATTATCAAGATATGTTTGGGTTGTTGTGGAAGGATACTGTTTTGGAAGGTTTTAAAAACATTTTGGTGTTTCTTTGTAGTCGGTAGATTTCATTGTCTCTCGCCAACACGTGCCTCAGAGAGAGTCTGTCGACCCAATTGCACTTGTCATAAGTCACGTATCCAGAGTCATTAGCAGACAATGAAATCATGAATAATGTACAATAAAAGCTTTCATCCTATGACATTATTTATGTTAGAACTTAGTCATATCATTAAACACATTTAATGTTTATTCATTTAAGATAATTATATGAGTTTTAATATATAACACGATAAAATATATAGAATATAGTAAAAAATACAATAATCAGTAAAGATTTTTAGACAACAAGTTGTATTATCAAATCATTTAAAAAATGATTCTCAATTGAAACCTTAAATTATTCTTCTATCATATTTTTTCATTCTTCAAGTTTTGTTATCCCCGCCAAAAAATATTCAAAAACGAATTTACAAATATTACTATGCAAATGAATGTTTAACATTTGAACTCGCAATTATTTATTTGTTATATCTAATCATGACAAATATACTAAAATATTTGCTCTCTTAACAACATATGAAATCGGTTGTATATGTAAAATCACATACCCTTTTAAACTGTTAGTGAATCAATCATCGAACCAGCTTCTCGAAACGTTCATCTCTTACTCTATGTAACCTTTCATAAAGTAAAGCGATCAACAAAATGTTCTTCACAATTGGAAAAATTCTATCAGATGAAAAAAAAATGGAAGTACTGCAACTAGTAGAACAGGTCAGTTTATTCACACATCTCGGTGTTCTGTATGCTGAGTGAGTGTGTGTGTGTGTGTGTGTGGTGTATGTGTGTCTGTTTGTGTGGTGTGCGTGTGTGTGCGTGTGTGTATGTATCTCTCTCTCTCTCTGTGTCTCTCTGTGTGTGTGTGTAGGTGATGTGTCTTGTGTAAAAAGGTGCCCTTATACAGTATGGCACGTACCAATCTTTGTTGTAAACGAAGCCTTTAGTGAAACCAAGAGCAACACTACACCCCCCCCCCCCCCCCCCCTCTTGTCTCTGTCATCAACAGAATAAACAGAAGGGTTGCTTCTTGCAAGTTTCATTTCCGTTCAAGTATTGCTGCTGGTCGGACATCACTGCAAGAAAACATGAAAACGAATGGGAAAAAATCAGAGACGTTCAGTGGATATCTTTGAGTTCGTCCACTGGTAAAAAAAAGAAAAGGCACCAAATCCAAATCAATCCAAAAGATGAATGTAAAGACAAAAGCCTCTAGTAGTATAGTGTCAGTAGGCAGGAGCTGGTTTTGGTTGATCCGGTTGATCCAGCCGGATGCGAAGGTGATTGGCTGATCCAAGTCACGTGATCGGATAGGATGACTCATGGATCAACAGCGCGTCACAGGTGAGGGGGAATGAAAGGTGTGTGTTTATAAGACAGAAAAGAATTCGTAAGTAAACAAAAGTAAAGGGTATTCAATAGAGCTATGCGTATGGCGTGCTGCCCTGAATAGAAAAGCAGCCCAGTTTGAATTGAGCGCGCTTGACAACTCACGTTATATATTCAAATAACCCGCGCTCGCTAGAGCGTGCGACCTGGTTTGATGAATACAGGGTGTGTGTTGAAAGTACATCATACCACAATAGAGATGGGTTATGTCAACACGATATACGCCGGGTAATGTAGGGAAAAAAATGTACGTCTAGCTGGAACAAATTCATCTTGTACGGTCTACACGTTGTACACCACGAACGTTAGACAACCTGTAAAGAAAAAAATATAGACAAAATAGATAAGACTTCACAATCAGCAAGCTAGCGGTGTCGTTTAATTACATTTAGCGCGCAAGAACGAGGTCGTGACATCACCCTGCATTGACTATAACGCTGAAGGCAGCCGTATTTCGAATCACCCGCGCTGCGTACTATTGTGAACCATTTGTAAAGAATTATTCAGGTCTGTCCCTGACTTGCATAGTTGATGTTTCAACGCTAGCGTTTCCATTTAACGCGATGACAAATAAGCCCTACGGTTTGAGTTTTAACCGTGTAACATGATGTGCACAGTTTTACTTCAGAACGTGCTATTTTGAAAATAAATAGAAAACTGATAAGTACATGTACCAGTGTGACGGCACGAAGCTAGGTTTGTTGGGAAAGTGATGGAAGCAATCTATAGGACATTTTCATGTTTACAATACTCACCCTTTATTCGAAGAGAGAACAGAGTTTATCATGGAAAATTGTTTGACGAGGAAAATGTTTTATTGGAAATATATGTCGAAGTAGGTTTATTCATAGCTAACGTATAGCAGAGAGACTAAGCGACCGACCGCCCATAACAATGTCAACATACCCCGGCCTTACAATTAATGTCAACATACCAGCCTCGCCTGAAGCTTCCCATTCATAAATTGTGTGACCAGTGTCCCGTATTTATGATATGTTAGGGAAGATGTGTTGTACATTTGTTATTTTAAAAGGGAGTTATTTCAGAGAGGATATATATGGGTATTCCCCTCATTAAACCTTTCTTTCGTTGGTGTCTATTAAACGTATCCGGTATTTAATACATTTGAATGATGTAGGAAAGTATGTGCGTGTAGATGTTGTACCTATATCCGAACACGAATGTATGACACCTTTCAATAAATCAATAACGGTTCTAACCACTTCACGCAACATGACTATGAGCGTGGTTAGCAGTTCATATTTATAAACACATCGTAAATGACAGATTTCTGATGAATGAACTCGCCCGCACACATGTCTATAGGGTTATGTTCGCCCGAACTGTAAACAGTGACACATTGATAACAGGAAGGGTGTGTGGAATGCACACGTCCTTGTAATGGTAAAATACGCGTTTAAACTCACCATTTAAATGTTGACATTACTGTTTTTTAGATGTATTGGTATCAGTGAGTGAGTGAATTTAGTTTTACGCCACACTCGGCATTATTCCAGCTCTAGGGTGGTGGTCTGTCAATAAACGAGCTTGGGCCAGACAATCCAGTGATCAACAGCATGAGCATCGATCTGTGCAAATAGGAACCGATGGCACGTGTCATCCGAGTCGGCGAGACTGACCAATGGATCCCCGTCAGTCGCCGATAAGCATGGGTTACTGAAGGTCGATTCTATAACCCGGGACCTGCACGGGTGTAGTATGACGAAGACTATATACTAATATGCAAAAACTGAGAAAAAACAAACAATTCATTCGTATCATTTATTGATTCGAGTCAATCGGTTCCATACAAAACCGTTATATACAAATGGACAATAGTATTCACTCTGGAACATTATTTAGTCACTCATATACACATGCTGTTGCTGCTCGAAGGCCCTATTGTTTAAAAAGCCAGTCCATGTTTTGAAACACATTTCGCACTGTTGAATGTTTTAAGGTTGAATGGTTGTCTATAGTCTATGCTTAATCCATTGCTTGTAACGATTTCCGTCCAGGAGGTCCCAGTTTCACAATTCCTCTCACGTAGAGGGAAATTCGGCGTTTCGTATCGTTCAAACGCCTCAGTTTACGAGGTGTTTTCAAAATATGAATCAAACTAGACGCGTGGCGTTGACTCGGCATTCTCTTCTGACTGTTAGACTGATACATTAGTTGATGGGTATTTATGCCTAATCGTTCTGCTCACGATCATCATCCTCCTCCTGGTCATCACCGTCGTTATCCTCTGCAACGCTATCAGATTCAGTCTCACTTTCTATTTCCGGCATATCCATCAAAGGCAGGATCTCTTTCATCTTGGGTTTTAGGAGGAGTTTGATTTTATTTTTGAGAACGGATTGTTCCGTGGAAGGATTCATGTCTCCCAGGTTGTTTAGCATGTTTTGAAACAGAGGTGCCTCTTTAAAGTACGTGGTATATTCCAACGCATAGTTGAGAGTACTACGCACTAGATCCTCCCACCTCAGTTTCAATCTTCTCTCAATCCATTCTTGCGTTCGTCCCTGTCGCTTGTACTGTTTTTTCTGCAGTTTCATCATGAAACGTATCGTACACCTGCTTCCAGATGCGTTGTAAGCCTACATTTTGCCACTCCTCGGCTTCCACATTAGTGAATGTTGACTTCCCAGGTGAAGGTTTGACGGCAAGACCACTGCCTTTCTGGGAAGAGGCTAGGTCGTCAAAGTCACTGTCATCGTCATCACTCTCGAGTCTGGCACGCTTTCTCTTAGGTTGAAGGCTATTGGCCGGACACCAGTGTTTGATATGTCGCTGTAGATCGTGCATGTTATCTATCAGCATCCGAGCACGCCGTGGCCATAGTCAATGATGTCTCACTACTCGTGTCTGAATCGGTTTCAATTGGAGTGAGCTGATGTTGGGGCAATCTCTCTTCTTGTGTCAGAGGACTATCCAGAGATTCTGTTGTAGTCAACTTCTCCCTACGCAGATCAGGTTCAGACTGTGCTGTTGTTCTCCTGTTTTCCTCATTTATGAGGTTAACATGCAGTCGATCCTTATCTTTGGTGGTAGGTTTTAGATCGATGGTGAGTTGTCCATAGGGTGTTTCAGCAACCTTTTCATACATAGCCATAAAGTGATCCATATGTTCGGGGAAAATTCTACGAGCGAAGAGTTTGATTTGCTGTTTATATATGGGGGAATGAAACAGGGTGACATAATGCGCGTTCAAAGCAATGTCTCTCGATTCCTTACCTCTCGGAAACAGATTTTGTATCAAAAGAAAGATCAATACATTCTTGTGATGTGAGGTTTGAGTAAACAGCCGCGAAATACGCTTGTCGTGCTTTGCTTCGGCCAGGAAATCATCCAGGACCAACACGTTCTGTTGACGAGCATCAAAGTAATCCTCGTCCAAGATATCGTAGGGAATTCCTTTTACAAAGGTCAGCTGAGGCAGCTGCTCACCGAGGTCCTGATATAATGGCTGCCATTGAGTATAACACCAAACGATGCGGGTAGGTTGGGGTTGGATCAGGCCATGCCGGAGTACATGAGAGGTAAACACAGACTTTCCACAACCACTGGGTCCCACAACGAGCGCATTTGAGGGAATCAGGAACTTGAATTGTTCTCGAAGATCAGATATACATGGTAAATGAGGCAGCCACGAGTGGACTTGCGATGGCGGCGGCGGCGGCGGCGGTGGATGTGCTTGTAACGGCGGGTTGGCTTGACGCAGCGGCGGCGGTGGGTGGACTTGCGGCGGCGTTAGCGGGTGGGCTTGTAACGGCGGGTTGGCTTGACGCAGCGGCGGCGGCGGCGTTAGCGGGTGGGCTTGTAACGGCGGGTTGGCTTGACGCAGCGGCGGTGGCGGGTGGACTTGCGGCGGCGGCGGCGTTAGCGGGTGAATTTGCGGCGGCGGCGACGGCGGCGTTATTGACAGACCACCGTCCTAGAGCTGGAATAATGCCGAGTGTGGCGTAAAACTAAATTCACTCACTCACTGATACCAATACATCTAAAAAGTAATGTCATCGTTTAAATGGTGAGTTTAAACGCATATTTTACCCTTACAAGGACGAGTGCATTCCACGCACCCTTCCTGTTATCAATGTGTCACTGTTTACAGTTCTGGCGAACATAACCCTATAGACATGTGTGCGGGCGAGTTCATTCATCAGAAATCTGTCATTTACGATGTGTTTATAAATATGAACTGCTAACCACGCTCATAGTCATGTTGCGTGTCGTGGTTAGAACCGTAATTGATCTATTGAAAGGTGTCATACATTCGTGCTCGGATATAGGTACAACATCTACACGCACATACTTTCCTACATCATTCAAATGTATTAAATACCGGATACGTTTAATAGACACCAACGAAAGAAAGGTTTAATGAGGGGAATACCCATATATATATCCTCTCTGAACTAACTCCCTTTTAAAATAACAAATGTACAACACATCTTCCCTAACATATCATAAATACGGGACACTGGTCACACAATTTATGAATGGGAAGCTTCAGGCGAGGCTGGTATGTTAACATTAATTGTACGGCCGGGGTATGTTGACATTGTTATGGGCGATCGGTCGCTTAGTCTCTCTGCTATACATTAGCTCGTGCTTTTGCGCTAAATGTAATTAAACGACACTGCTAGCTTGCTGATTGCGTAGTCTTATCTATTTTGTCTATATTTTTTTCTATACAGGTTGTCTAACGTTCGTGATGTACAACGTGTAGACCGTACAAGATGAATTTGATCCAGCTAGACGTACATTTTTTATTCCTACATTACCCGGCGTATATCGTGTTGACATAACCCGTCTCTATTGTGGTATGATGTACTTTCAACACACACCCTGTATTCATCAAACCAGGTCGCACGCTCTAGCGAGCGCGGGTTATTTGAATATATAACGTGAGTTGTACACTAATTGTAATTTCTACTAACGCCTGAAATAAACGAAACCATTATGACCAATAAACAATTTGAATCGACGAGGCCACGTGAGTTGTCAAGCGCGCTCAATTCAAACTGGGCTGCTTGTCTATTCAGGGCAGCACGCCATACGCATAGCTCTATTGAATACCCTTTACTTTTGTTTACTTACGAATTCTTTTCTGTCTTATAAACACACACCTTTCATTCCCCGCCCTTTCCCGACGCGCTGTTGATCCATGAGTCATCCTATCCGATCACGTGACTTGGATCAGCCAATCACCTTCGCATCCGCCTGGATCAACCGGATCAACCAAAACCAGCTCCTCCCTACTGACACTATACTACTGCCTCTCAATGTCCGCCTGACAATTGCCTATTGAAAAGACTTGATCCGGTATGTAGGTCAGGCGTGAGATTCCAACCATGGTCACGTGACGCCCAGTCAAGAAACTTCTAGTCTGACATAAATTGATTACATGCCTCTGAAAAGCAGCAGTCTGTGACGATATATTTCTATCCCGTAAATGAATTATATATACATAATGAAAAGAGACATTATATTGAAACCTAAAACATACATATGTAGTTTGTTCGGATAATATTTTAAACAAATAATATTTCGCTCTCACAAGGCTGTTACCTACATATCTCTGACGATGGTTCAATAAGTGTACACCGAGTGTGAAAGAAGACATTGATGATTGAAATGTGTTGAGGGAACAAAGTGTTTTCACGGTACAATATACATGAAATACCGTTTACGTACGTGAAACGAACAGGTCGCGTAAGGTCAGGTCAAGGACAGGTTATTAAGTACAAGGTCATGTGTACGTCATGGTAGATATAACTCAGATCGGCTGAGGTCAATGAGGTCAAGGTCAGGTTATTAAGTACAAGGTTAAGGTCAAGTGTCCGTCACGCTTATGAACGTCTATTGTTCCATTGTTATGGTATTGAATACCTCAGGCGACGTGTCTATTATCCATTGTTCACTAATTGCATTCCATAGGTGACACGTTCATTGTTCCATTGTTCCAAATTGAATACCTCATTGTCAATGGAGGCGTTCACGCTATGATTCCATTGTCAATGTAGGCGTTCACGCTATGATTCCATTGTCAATGGAGGTGTTCACGCTATGATTCCATTGTCAATGGAGGCGTTCACGCTACGATTCCATTGTTCCTCTATTGTTCCTCTATTGTTCATCTATTGTCTTCACGACGCGGCAAATAAACATCTACTGACCCCCGCCGCGGTCTAGTGCTGGAGCGCCCTCCCGGAGAGTGGAATGTCCGGGGCTCGATTACCTCATGGTAATACATGAACATTTACCATACTAGGACCATGGGCATCACACGCACTGACAACTGGAACATTTCAATACTGATAACATTGGTTTGCTCATTCGCAGCTACTGTTTCGATCATTTGGAAAAGGTTGCTTAGCAACTGGAACGTGACGTCAAGTGTCAGGGTTTGAAGATGAGGTTAGTCATTGTTGATGACGCCAAAAAACAACAGAAAAAAATAAATTCCATATCTAATAAATAACTAATCTGCAGTTCTCGAAGGTCGTATGACAAATTGGCGTAATCATGTCACAATGATTGCTTTAAAGCCCGAACCAACCACTTCCTCTGTGAGTTATAAAGTACGCATAAATTGAAGCTTGTGGTTTTTCCCTACAGGTTATCCATGCTATAGATTGTTGTGTGATAGTTCTGCTGACAACTCGCAGACCGATAACTGATAGATACATCACGTGACGTGAAATCCGTGCATATATTACACCGCCGGAGACGATAAGAGTACAACGCATTAGGGAACAAGTATTTCAAACATTTAGATACTATTTCTCATATGTCGATTTTCTAACGGAGGTAACTTAGAAATTTCGGAGGCCTCCCAGAGACGGACCGTCCTCGGGTACCAGGTAGACAAACTTCGTCGTCTCCATTCTTGGAGTACTGGTATATACTGTTTTCCCCGCGACGTGTTTCTTCTTGGCTGAAGTTACTATTTATACAGTTTAGTAAAAGTATAATAATAATTTAACACATGCCTCATTTATACAGTTCTTGTAGAAATCAAGTGTCCCCATTGATCTGACAGTTCTGTATACTATATGACTTGCCGGTGATGGCTATGGAGAGATCATAGGTTTCAGCCGCACCAAACGTCCTCATGTGCATTCAGCAGTGACGAAACTCAGGCAGGCATTTCTATTATTTTTTTTATACGCAATTGATATTTTTTACAGAACGCGTGAATTAATCATGTATATTTATGCGATGATATTATTGTTTGTTCGCAATAACGATCAGAGGGACATTGCATGATATCAATATAAACGTGTTAACTGACTACAGGTGCTATTTCCACCGCATTTGGATTTAATGCAATGTGCCAGAAAGCAACCAGGGCAATCAGAGATTATTCATTATTTCCTGAACAAAGAACAATTGTGATTAACCCCAATACGTCAAAGTTATTCTGTAGACATAAGTTCATGATAAACAAAATACAAAAAAGACAAAATTCACATCAGTTAACACTCCCATCCCCAGCCCCCACTACACCACACCCACAAGAACGTCAACACCTCCAACAAGAGTTACAACACCTCTAACAAACACCCCCACCCCCATTCTTGACTTGAGTTGGACTCCTTATTTAATTCATTATCCACGCTCATGGAGACAGACTTATCTGTTGTATAAACACAGGCGGGCGGTTCAATGATAATTCTATCCATTTTAGTTTTAATATAAGGGAAACGCTATTTTTCAGGGCATTATCATTGGCAGAAGCCCGATGTCTTCCATTAACTGCCCGACGGAGGATGGCAGTTGAAGAGACCGAGAGCTTTTGCAAATGATAATGCCCTGAAAAATAGCGTTACCGTTATTATAGCTAAAATTGATACAATTTGTTATCAAATAAAAATAAACAATAATATCGGTTTTGAAACATTTAGTGCAATCAACATGAATGTCACTGACCCACTTTTACAAATATTTCTCCCATAACAGGGCTTGATCTTCAATCGCCAGCAGTGGTTTATTCGCAGTGGTTTATTTTTTTCACCTAATCTGATTGGCTGCCTGAGAGTGGAGAGATGTGTCATCGTGTTTTGATTGGCTGGCTAAAAATAATTGACGGCACTATTTTCGGATCGGGGATACCCGAGGTCGTCTAGTACAGGAAATCCCCAGCAGGCAAAACATTACCGTAGTGACAATGTTTCCATTGCCGAAAGTTGATGACCGAAGGAAAGTTTGTGGGGGAAGAAGGGGTATGATATATGGAGATATATCAGAGAATTTCGGCTTCCCAATGTACCAGATTCAGTTGCAGAATGAGAAGACGGTAATCGAAGCGAGATACCGCATCGATATTACGGGACCAGGGGAGCAACTCCAGTACATTCTTTACTGGGCGTTTTCAAGGCTAATAACAAAGCTCATGAAACAGTTAATTAATTCATGTAAAAATACGGATGAAATAGTGAAACAAACCATATTGTTTGGTATTTTTAAAAAACAACAACTGTCAACCACATAAGAAATGTCACGTTCCAACAAAGTTTTGATCTAGAGCCGACCGATCAAAAACATATTTCATAGATCTATTAAATTAATCGAGACTTAAATTTCATATTTTAAGAAAATAAACACTCAGATAATTTGGATCTAGAGCAATACTCAGTTTTAATGCAGGAAACGATCAATCTTTGCTGGACGGACCGTACATCTCACGACCAAGATGTTTTGCAACCACAGCAGTTGTTTCCCCTTTCAACAGGTGGAGTTTACCAAGATCAATATAATTAATGTATTTTGGCCTATAATTATTTGGTTTTTTTTAAACATTAAGACTTCAATTATTTAAACATACCATCTCAGGACAATTAAGAAACTCATTATGAAAAAACAACATTACCCCGTTAAAACTTGAATATATTAAGTCATACCTAAATCTAAATAAACTCCAGAAAGTAATATATGTATTTATATTTTTTCTTAACTATTTTGATTTATTATAGGGAGCAGACAAAATGATGAAGATAAAGATGGTGGGCACCAATCAACCTTTTATAGTTTTTTTTTTCAAAAGCAATATTCTTTTTTTTCAACAATGATGTACATTTATGCATCTTAAAATATATTGTGTATTTTAGATAGGATGATATAATCTCAAAATTAATTTCTTATTATAAGTTTTAGGTAGAAACTCAATATCACAGTCAATTATTTTCAGAATTTACAGACAATACAGAGTATTGAGGTTTGTCTCAAGTATATTCTTTAAACCAAAGATTTATTATTTACCATGATTACTGAAAAAACCCACTTCTTTAGAAATGCATTAGGAATGTCTAATTTTAATTTAAATACTTTTTGCCCCCAAAAAATCACATATGAACAGGTCACTCAAATACATATTTATTATTAAGTCTTGTTTTCATGAAGATAAAAAGAATGTTTAAGAACATGTTAATTCTAAACTACCTTATCAGTAAGTCTTAATTCTAATCTGATAAAATAACAAAAGAATAAAGTTTGGAGGTAACTGTTGCAGTAAAATTACAATGTAAAATTACAAGGGTATTAAAATGCAAATATTTGTGGAACTACTGAAATGATAATTTATTGTTTACATACTATCCTATGTATTTATGTTTCACACACAAAAAATTATTGTGCTTGTCAAATTCACATTGTGTCTTGTCATTCACAAATATGGGGAAATTAGATGACTTATTTAGTAACATTTGGTGTCATGATGTTAAATATTATGTTCAAAAGAAAAACTGTCAACTGAAAAGGGTTTTTCTTTATATCATAAAAACACATGGGCTCACAATGTTCAGGAACAAAAAAAATTGTTAAAAAGATGACATGAAATATTCATCATTTTACACATTAAATTATTCACTGTAAAACTAGTTTTAAATAGGTAAATTCGTCCAAACAATTTACAATCCATTGAAGGATTTGAGAAGACGTAATCAGCTGATCAGTTGCATGAGTTGGTAATATTATAAAATCTTGCCTGATCAATCCTGCTGACAGTTCCTTTGGGCACTTGTTTTTCGTTAACAATAGTTCACAATATATAAGACAATCTTTAATTTCCTCTTAATTGGGTTTATAACATTTGTTTCTAGCGAACAAATAAACGAATAACGTATTTACATACACTAAAAAGGTGGGCCTATTTAGTGTTGCGCATTGAAAATGATAGTCACGGCGAGACGAATGCAAATAAAGTTATGGGCCGAGAAATCCAAAACCATTAACAAATATCAAATCACATTACTAATTCTCAAAACGTTACCCCCATCAGCTTTTAATAGTTAACAAAAAACATAACACGAATGCTAACAAGTGGCTTGCCTGTCACGGAAACTTCGTGTGAGTTGTCTTCGCTAGAACCTTTTTACCTGTTACAGTTGTCTTACTGAGCATATTCGAAAACGAGGCTGGGGGGAATCCCGAGTGGTTACTAAACACGGGAAATCTTCAACTACGAGCTCGACTTTTTATGGCATATTGTTATGGGAGAAAAAGGATTAACCACTGTGTTCGGTTGTTACCGAAAAATCTACACACTCGTGATTAATCTGTCACAATTAGAACTCGGCAAAGCCTCGTTCTAATCGTGACAGATTAATCACTCGTGTGTAGATTTTTCGGTAACAACCGAACACAGTGGTTAATCCTCTATGGAAACGTCATAGAACAAAGCTGATGACGTCACTATTGAACGTGACGTCACCTATTGACGTCATCTATCAAGCAATGGCAGGGCATTATCAAGTTACAGTGGCCTGCTCATTTCTGATAACAGGCGGGTGGTTTAATGATACTTCTATCCATTTTAGCTATAATACTATCCATTTTAGCTATAATATCTTATAACAACTGTCAAGTTCAACTCCCTCATAATGGTACAACGCTGACCTGGTCACACGGGCTTCATTTGTACATGTCATGCCACCCCCGCCCTGTCATTCACCCGATGAAGGGGCAAAAGTAGTCAGGAAACGTTGTGTACGTATAATTAAGAAGTTGTTACCTATAACACCCCTTGATCTAATAATAGCCATTTTCTCAATGCCTATAAACACTCCAACCCACACTGATGTTTCACCGTTACACACGTGTGAGTGATCTATCGTTTATAGGGTTAAGGTGTCTCGGAGAGAGCCAAGGTGTGTTAGCTCTCACCTCCTGTGTACACCATGGGAGTGATCAGCCTCCACGTGTTGTTGGTCGTCGTCGTCGTCGTTACCTCTGCTGGGTGTGTTGAGCTGTACACGTCCCGGGGAACGCACTACCAAGTCGGTCTGGATGTGGTGAGTCCAAACTCTAACTGGGGTAACCCATGTACCGCATTTCCCTGTTCGATTGACTATACGCCACTAATACATACAATCCCACACGCGATGAGTTGCTATGTACCAGTCATTTAGTCTTATACAAATCCACAAACGATGAGTTGCTATGTAACAGGCATTTAGCCTTATACAGCCCCACACACGATGAGTTGCTATGTACCAGTCATTTAGTCTTATATAGCCCCATACGCGATGAGTTGCTATGTACCAGTCATTCAGTCTTATACAACACCACACACGATGAGTTGCTATGTACCAGTCATTTAGTCTTATACAGCCCCACACGCGATGAGTTGCTATGTACGAGTCATTTAGTCTTATACAGCCCCACACGCGATGAGTTGCTATGTACGAGTCATTTAGTCTTATAAAACCCCACACACGATGAGTTGCTATGGGTACCAGTCATTGAGTCTTATACAGCCCCACACACGATGAGTTGCTATGTACCAGTCATTTAGTCTTATAAAACCCCACACACGATGAGTTGCTATGGGTACCAGTCATTGAGTCTTATACAGCCCCACACACGATGAGTTGCTATGTACCAGTCATTTAGTCTTATACAACCCCACACAGGATGAGTTGCTATGGGTACCAGTCATTTAGTCTTATACAACCCCACACACGATGAGTTGCTATGTACCAGTCATTTAGTCTTATATAGTCCCATACGCGATGAGTTGCTATGGGTACCAGTCATTCAGTCTTATACAACCCCACACACGATGAGTTGCTAAGTCTTATGCGCTTGTCTCCCATAAACCTCTTTAGTCATACGATGAGCTGATAGAAACATTTAGTCTTATATACTCCCACATATATACTCATGTACGCTCGCACGATGACTTGCTGTGTATGAATCATTTAGTCTCATGCAATATGCACGAGCGATGCCTCGCAACCTTCACACACACCTCTAGGATGTTGACACTAGAAGTCTTCTTTGAGGAAACACGGTAGCTCGGATGTTGGGGGTTAATGTCCGTGAGTATTCTTGTGTTACCGTGTATTTAGGTCTCTGTACGCCGATCAGCTGTCATCTTATCAAGACTGAAAATAGATTCTATATACCGCAGTCACTAGTCACTTACAAACACACGACTGAACCAGATACACATATACACACAGCCAAAGGAAACGCGAATAACAAACTTGTTGGTAAATATTTGAGAATTAATCATATTCAAGCGATGTTATATTGCGAGAACCGACGCTCATGCACGCATCACATGTGACGTCATAGATCCAAGACTCGAGATGCACCATTTGTCTCGTGCAGGATTAGCGTGTACAGTTTTGAAATCACGTGCAGCATATCATGATAAGAATAAAGACACTCTGGTAACACTTGACTGATTGTTAGTTTTAAGTTTCTTTGGTTCGCGTTTCTTTTGGCGATGAGTATATAACTCACCTGTTGGTAGGAATAGTGAGGTCGTCCGTAATGTATTTATATTTTTTGTAGATTTGTTTGTGTGTTGCTTCACTCAGCAATATTCCAGCTATTTGACGGCGGTCTGTAAAAACATCGAGTTTGGACCAGACAATCCAGTGATTGACATCATGATCATCAATCTACGCAATTGGGATACGATGACATGCATCAACCAAGTCAGCGAGCCTGACCACCCGATCCCGTTAGTCGCCTCTTACATAGATTGCTGAAGGCCAATTCTAACCCAGATGTTAACGTGTCCCCGGATGTTCACGTGTCACCGCATGCAGATGTCCCCGGATGTTCTCGTATCACCGCATGCAGATGTCCCCGGATGTTCACGTGTCACCGCATGCAGATGTCCCCGGATGTTCACGTGTCACCGCATGCAGATGTCCCCGGATGTTCACGTGTCACCGCATGCAGATGTCCCCGGATGTTCACGTGTCACCGCATGCAGATGTCCCCGGATGTTCACGTGTCACCGCATGCAGATGACGTAGGACGGTGCACGTAGTATCAGTCACTGGTTTCTCTGGTCGAGACCCGATTGTTTACAGGTCGCCGCCATAGGGGTGGAATAGTGTTGGTGCTGGTTGTAGGTTCAGGTGTTAATAAAGACCGATAATGAAGTCTTTGCCATTATTGTCTACGACCGGCATCACCAGAGCACCTGCACTAACTAAAACGCGGTTAAGCCCGGCTTACTCACTCATCCATCTATTTACTCACACACCCATCTATATACTCACTCACCTAACCTCCCATTTATTTACTCATTCACCCACTCACCAATTTACAGACTCACTCCCCCATCCATTTACTCACTAACCCATCCATTTACTCACTCACTCATCCATTAACTTACTCACTCATCCATCCATTTACTCACTCACTCATCCATTTACTCACTCACCCATCCATTTACTCACTCACTCACCCACCCATTTACTCACTAACTCATCCATTAACTTACTCACTCATCCACCCATTTACTCATTCACCCACCCATTTACTCACTCACTCACCCACCCATTTACTCACTCACCCATCCATTTACTCACTCACTCATCCATTTACTCACTCACCCACCCATTTACTCACTAACCCATCCATTTACTCACTCACTCATCCATTAACTTACTCACTCATCCACCCATTTACTCACTCACTCATCCATTTACTCACTCACCCATCCATTTACTCACTAACCCATCCATTTACTCACTCACCCATCCATTGACTCACTCACCCATCCATTTACTTACTCACTCACCCACAATCTACTCACTCACCCACCACTTAACTTACTCACTCACCCACCCATTTACTCACTAACTCAACCATTTACTCACTCACCCATCCATTTACTCACTCACCCACCCATTTACTCACTAACCCATCCATTTACTCACTCATCCACCCATTTACTCACTCATCCACCCATTTACTCACTCACTCATCCATTTACTCACTCACCCATCCATTTACTCACTAACCCATCCATTTACTCACTCACCCATCCATTTACTCACTCACCCATCCATTTACTTACTCACCCACCCATTTACTCACCCATCCATTTACTCACTAACCCATCCATTTACTCACTCACTCACTCATCCATTAACTTACTCACTCATCCACCCATTTACTCACTCACCCATCCATTTACTCACTCACCCATCCATTTACTCACTCACCCATCCATTTACTCACTCACCCACAATCTACTCACTCACCCATCCATTTACTCACTCACTCATCCATTTACTCACTCACCCACCTACTTATTTACTCACTCACTTACCTATTTACTCACTCACTCACCCGTTTACTCACTCGCTCATCCATCTATTTACTCACTCACTGAGTCACCCATCCATTTACTCACTCACCTACCTACTTATTTACTCGCGCACTCACTCACCTATTTACTCACTCGCTCATCCATCTATTTACTCACTCACCCACCCATGTACTCACTCACAAACTCATTTACTCACTCACCCATCCATTTACTCATTCACCCACCCATTTACTCATTCACTCACCCACCCATTTACTCACCCACCCACCCACCCATTTAATCACTTACCAATCCACTTACTCACTCACTCACTCATTTACTCACTCACTCACTCATTTTCTCACTCATCTATTTACTCACTCACCCATCCACTTACTCACTCACTCATATACTCAATCACCCACCGATTTACTCACTTATCCATTTACTCTCTCATTCAGTCATTCACCCACCCAGCTATTTACTCACCCTCCTATCCATTTACTCACTCACTGAATCACCAACCCATATACTCACTCACTCACCCATCCACTCACTCACTCACTCATTTACTCACTCTCTCACCCATCCACTTACTCACTCACATAATCACTCACTCACCCATCCACTTACTCACTCACCCATTTACTCACTCACTCATATACTCACTCACTCACTCACTCATCCATTTACCCACTCACTCACCCATTTACTCACTCACTCATATACTCACTCACTCACCCATCCATTTTCTCACTCACCCATTTACTCACTCACCCATCCACTTACTCACTCATTTACTCACTCACTCACTATAAAGCCCCGTTTACACGACCACGTTTACTTATATAAGTAAATATACTTAAGTAAGTATATATACTCACATAAGTAAAAGTGGTCGTGTAAACGCATTTGCTTACGTAAGCAAATATACTCCAGGACTAATTTACTTCACCTCAAGAGGTCGTGCAAAAGTATATTTACCTGGAGTATATGTGGTCGTGTAAACGCATAGTTCATTTGCTCACGTAAGTAAACCAACATCTAGAAAAGGGATATCAGCAACCTCTTTCAGCACTGCTATTAATAGCAGTGAAAATTGCTTGCATATTGTCTAGACTACTGTCTGGATTTCTTTTCCATACGCCAAATGCCAAAATGCCTCCAAGCAGGAAGGGCGAAATCTCGCGGCCAATCTTGGACTGATGAAGAGACGGAGTGTCTCTTGTCTGTCTGGAATGCGAAAAATGTTGAGGAACAGTTAGAGGACCCGAAGAAGAACAAAAGTGCAATATATGTTATGTTATCATAGCCCAGGAAATGAAAATGCACGGATTTGAAAAGAATGCTGCACAGTGCAAAATACGAATGCATACTTTGAAGAGGACGTACTGGGATTGTAAAGAGAATCAGAGGATTAGTGGTAAAGGTAGAAAAGTTTGCCGACACTATCATTTGTTGAATGAAATACTTGGACAGAGACCGTCCACATCTCCCGTCAAGGTGGTAGAAAGTATGGAGAGAGCACAAAGTTTGGCAAGTGATGACACTCCAGACAACAGTGAGAGTGATGAAATGGAGGCTGCAGATACCCGTGATGACATGGCTGGTGGTACTACAGGAGGCGGGACTGAGTTTGATGTAAGTGACGAAAATGAAGAAAACATGGATGCAGGAACGAAGAATGAGACAAATGACGAAGGAAGTAAGGAAGAAGGAAAAAAGATGAACAGAAGAGCGAATAAAAGAAGAAATTTAAGAAATTTGAGAAAATACAACGGAAGTCAAAGCTGGAGGTCACTCTTGGTTCGATATATGAAATCTTACTCTGAAAACAACAATAAATTTGAAGCATCTTTGATGTCACTTGAAGAAAAAAAAGTGGATGCCGAACTTAAGAAAATAGAACTAGAAAAGAATAAAATAGAGATTGAAGAAAGGCAGAAACGCGAGGAAAGAGACCACCAGTTTCGAATGATGCAAATGATTCTTGGCCGGGTAAATCCTCCCTCATCTCAAACATCGTCTTCTATGTTTGGTCCATCAACGTGTTGGAATAACCCTACAATCCAGTATGCTGCCTGCTCTACCCCTAACCGGCGACAGTCAACAGACCCTTCTGATGCTTCTTGTGATGAATTGCCTCACTCCTTTTATCAGCTTTGAAGAGTTGTGTTTGTGTTCCCGGATTTGAACAAAGAGCTTGATTTTTTTCATTCGTTAACTTCCTTAGCATAAGAGTGCAGATAAGTTAGGACTTTGTTTGTGTAGGCCCAGTCCGGCCAGAGAAGTCAACCATTGAAAGTTCTTTTACATTTTAAGTTTTGTTCTGAACCTTGCTATGAATGTCATGGTCATGACGAGACTGGCTGATTTTTTACAGAAATAAAAATAAAGAAATTTTGACCTGAATATATTTTATTAATATCTTCACAGAAAGGTACATGTTTACTAAACCCAGTTTTGATACATCAGTCAATGAAAACCTTCCGTAATTAATCGTTTGCTTTCAGTATGCCTAAAAATGTTCAAATTCAAAATCCTGTAAAGTACACTGAAATGTCATCTCTCAGTTGCTTTGCGCATGTCAGATCATCCTCTTGTGCATCATCATCATTTTCTTCATCCTCGGTGTCGTCAACATCCTCTACTTCATGTCCTATGTAGGTCTCACGGAGCATTTCACACAGGTTATGTACAATCACACAAGTCGTCAACACATTGCTAGCAAACTCAACGCCAACATCCATGCACTTCAAGAGACGACGCCATCTTCACTTTAGGCGTCCGAATGTATTTTCAATTGTCATTCTGCCAAGACTCAATCTGTATTTAAAGGTTTTCTGTGAAATTGACAAGTTGGCAATGTGCGTGTACGGCTGCATAAGACAGGGTTTGAGAGGATATGCTGCATCTGCAACGATAACGACAGACATGAACACCTGTTTATGTGGTAATATCAGTGGTTTTGAGCAGCTCGGAAACAAGTCATTTGTCTCCCCTTTATAGTAGACTATAGAACTACCAAAGACTCTCGCGTCGTGAACCCTACCCGGCCACCCGACATTAATGTCTCTGATGATGTATTGGTGATCACACAAAGCCTGTAATATTATAGAGTAATATCCTTTTCTATTTAGGTAATCACCATGAGCTGTGGTAGGGGCTATGATTGGGATGTGTGTGCCGTCCAGAGCCCCAGCACAGTTTGGAAATCCCCAGGTTTGCTCAAAAAACACTGATCACAAATTTCAGGTCTTCACCATTCGGAAACTTGACATACTTCTCTAGCAGGTTCTCGGGGATAACGTTCAGATCTCATGTACACATTTGTGTACGGTGGACTTTGATACACCAAACAGGTTCCCAATCGTTCGAAACTCTGCAGAACTAGCTAGCCAGTAGATAGCAATGGCCAGCTTGTGGTCCAACTCAATAGGGTCTGTGACATAAAACTCTTTAGTTGGCAGATAGTGTTTTATTTCCTCACAGAGAAAATAGAACGTTTCTTTTCTCATACGGAAATTCTTTACCCACAGTGTATCGTCAGGAGACCCTTTCACAATCGTATTCCACCAGTACTGAGAGCGTGGATTCCTCCACACACTCCTCTCCCGACATAATCCCAGGACTAACCCCACACCCAGAAAGTAGGAAACATCTCTCCTGCGTTTTTGTAGGACAAGCCTCATCGATGACATTTTCTCAATGACCAAAACTTCATGAGTGTAACAGGAAACTTTATTTACTCAGGCCTGACATAAAACACGTGCGAACACAATGTAAATATACTTTTACTTACGTGAGCAAATATACACCAGGAGTAAATATGCTTATGTGAGTAACATTTGGCCGTATAAACAGGGCTTTACTCATATACTCACTCACTTACTCATATACTCACTCACTCATTTACTCACTCACTCACTCATTTACTCATTCACTAACCCACGCATTTACTCACAGTGTAAAGCCAGTGCGGGCAGTGGGCTACTTTGACAGATCTGTTTCCTTGTCTGTTTTCACAGGGCCAGCATTTCCAAGGCGCCATACAGGAGTATTACGCCATGATGACAGATCTTCACACCAAGTTACTTCCCTTTGTTGAAACAGCAGGCGGGTCACATGTGAGATTCAACCTCGAATATTGCATACACTACCGTCATTAATATCGATATGGAATTTAAATCGTCATATCTATAGATTACGATCACTATTTTATCAAGTTGACATAGCCTTCTGTATATTGCTTATGGGATGGTCAGTAATATTAAGACAGTCAAGTTAACGGAGTCAGGCTATATATACACTGAACCGCAAAGGAAACGTCACCATTGATAGATATTTGAGAAACCTTATTTGTCCAAACACTGTAAACATACTTTGAGACATACTAAAAAGATGAAACTTAGCAAAACTGATCATCAAGGTTGAAATTAAAGTGTCAAATGTTCCTAATGTGAACACAACACCAGTCTCTGAGAAAATGGCATCACAAGTCAGTATTTCGTGTGTCCGCCATGTGCATTGATGCAACGTCAATACGTGGAATGGATGAGGCGGTTGATGAAGGCCATTGGCACTGGAGCCCACACTCTGGGGTGGGGGGTGGTGGACGTGTGGGTATTTCAATTTGACGGATCTCACGTGCATCAGGTTACCATGGCCGTTGCCGTGATGTGTTTGGGCGATCGGTTTTATTGTCATCTGCTTTGTTTTTTTATCATTAAATATTTTTTTCCGGACAAGGTAATGTTAATTTTTAGAAACTTTGCAAAAAATTACCCAGATATTGAAATGACAACTTTTCATGCAATGTTACTTGGGGTGACGTTTCTTTTGCGGATCAGTATAGTCTCTCCTCACACACGGTCTCCAGTAACAACACAGTCTGTACAGTCCGGTTCACCGCCACAGAGTCCTGCAGAGTTGCGTCCCTCTCACAAAGCGATCTTAATAGACTGACGAATCTCCTATACTATAAACATGGACACTTCATACTATATTTATGGTCCCTGCTTTAACATAGACTTGCGACAGTGATGGCACTAAGGGTATTTTATTGAATACATACATCTCTAGTACTGTACAGATTTTTATGCTCAGCTGATAATCCGCTTGCCTTATTTTCAATCTCCAGATCTATGACACATACTTGAGGATGGCAGAAACCCACTTCCCTCAGTATGTGGATGAGCTTCGTGGAATCGCAGTCGGGGCAAAACTTTCGTTTAAACAGGTTTGAACAATCACTGGTGACTTTACCAAATATATATTATTCGCATTTTATCATGTAGGTTTCATGTTTTAATGATTCTTACATATACTCAACAACAAAAGTTCCTGTGACACCAATATATTAGTGTATTTTTTAAACAAGTAAAGTTTGGTTTTCAATATTGTAGTACATGTATGGAATCAAGTCACAAAAACGCAACTGCTACAGAAAAGCCTGCATTCCATGCGAAAGTTGACTTTTATGCAAGCATTTCACTACCCAAGAATGGGTATAAAAACATGTGCGTTAACGGGATTCCATACGCATTGTTTAGCATCGTGCTGACAACAACCACTCAGAAAAACAACAAAATTACGCAGTTATTCAACATTACGTAATGCCACGCCTGTCCGAAAATGAGCGTCTGCGAGCCATTAGTATGCTTGAAGCAGGATTGAGTCAACGTGATGTTCCAAGACAATTTAACGTCCACAGGAACACCATTTGGTGTTAATGGCAACGTTGGCAACAGACGAATGCAGTCAGACACCATCCTCGGATTGGCAGGCCACGCATAACCAATAATCGACAAGACAACTGGATTCGAACAACACACCTACGAAATCGGTTCTAGCCAGCAACAGTGACTGCAAGAAGCATCCCTGGCCTTCGGCGACTATCTTCACAAACCGTACGTCGTCGCCTCAGACGTGCAGGGATTGTCGCCAGAAGGCCCGTCAGACGTCCCATTTTGACAGGAAACCACCGTGAAGCACGTCAACAGTGGTGCAGACAGCTACTACGCTGGACGGCCATGCAATGGGGACATGTTCAAACCCTGACGAGACCCGTTTTCACCTCAGCCACACCGATGGACGGATTCGAGTGTACCGACGTCGAGGAGAACGTTACGTCAATCATTGTGTCATGGAAGAAGATCAGTTCGGGGACGGCAAAGTTATGGTATGGGTTGGGATTACAACAAGACAGAGGACCCGTTTGATAGTGGTAGGGGGAAATCTCAATGGACAGCGCTACCGCGACGAGATCATCGGCCCTGTTGTTCTACCGTTTTTGTGTCGTCATGGCCCAGGCATTACCTTTCAACATGACAACGCCCGGTATCATATTGCTCGACTTGTTCAGGATTCTCTATAACAAAACAACGTGAATGTCATTCCCTGGCCAACTCGCTCCTCTGAACTTTCACCAATCGAGCACATGAGGGATGAAATGGATCTTCGACGTCAACCACGTGTTCCACAGACACTCCAGGAACTTCGAAACATGCTCCAGCAGATATGAACAGATATCCCACAGGACTTTGTGCGACGCCTGGTCCATTCCATGAGACGAAGATGTGTTGCTTGCATCGCAGCCAAAGGTGGACACACCCGCTATAGATTTGTAAATTGACATTTTGGCATGTTCATGGTTTTTATGAAATCACGCATTTTCTGAAGTCAGTATGGCAAATTAAACCATTTGAACACTTACATGAGTCTGTTATCTGTTGCGAACTGAAATTGTTTCAGATTTGGTAAAAAACATAACTTTGCATTAAATCTTATTCAATGTCGCAGGGACTTTTGTTGTTTAGTATATATATATACATCATATAGTGTCAGCGCCATGTAATCTTCTCAGGTTTTCACAAACCACATCTGGGACGAGTTATCTACCCTGATTGGCGTCAAACAGAAGAAGTCGTGTACAGATGTGTACGTGAATGACGTCGGGGACGAAGGGCCCACCGTGGTGACGCCACAGGTACGTACCCTAGCCCAGCATGCTTCTTACTCTGGTCACGGTGACCTGGTGTACCAGCGATCGAGATATCGAGTGTTTTCAGAGTTACCTCCCTTACATCGTTAACTTTCCTGCTTGTGAACCTTGGATATTAAAGGCAATGGCTGCGCTTTAAGCTTGTGTCGAATTATTTCAAGGGCATATACAATCTAGAAAGTAGAAGGGTTGATAGAATGGTTTGGTTTCAACACCGCTCTGAACAGTATTTAGGTTATATCAGTCAGCGAGAGGAACGGCTAACACCATGCTTGTCAGAGACACATGCCATTGAATAAAGTAAATAACGTTTATCAATAGCTGTGAGACATGTATTGCTCTCCCACGTTTGCATCAATATAAACTGAGGTTTGTAACGTATGTACTTCACTCATTTAGTTTAGTTTGGGCCACAACGAGGATGGGAGCCCCAACGCCAAGACTCGAGCCTACATCCTACACGCCATCATCGTCAACAACGTCACGGGGACGGTGGAAGAGGACTTTACGTCGTTCACCTATCCTGGTACACTGGTCTTCCATACGACCACCCTGCGGGAGATATCAATACCGTTTTTCCTAGAATAAATACACGGATCATTTCTATTAGCTTCCGCCAAATGTTTTTTAGAATTTTTAAGGCCCATTTTTAAGCATATTTATTTTACGGAGTGATCGTGCACACATGTATAAAACAGTAGCTTTTGTGCGCAGATGTACGGATTACGGTTGAAAAGCGGGAGTTAACTTGCAATAAGAAACATGATATGTGTACTGGAATTTATTATATGTATGTATTCGTAACCCAATTGCGTGTATCGATGCATATGATGTGAATCACTAGATTGTCTGGTCCAGACTTCATGATTGACAGACCGACGCATATAGCTGGGATATTGCTGAGTGCGGCGTTAAACAACCAACAACAAGCAAATCAAGCTTTCTGAAGTTGGGAAAAGTGGTATTTTCATTTCAGTGAACATAATACTTGATATTTCATTGCAGTGAACATAACACTTTAACAGAACTATTATCTTACAAGTGTTACCTCCTCGCTAATCCGGGGGCACGGGTGGCCCAGTAGTCTAAGGCACGCCAGAAACCTATGATTTTGGGTTCGAATCCCGGTTTGCCCCAATTATGTTTCTAGGTTTGTCAGCACCATACCCGTGCTCGTGGGTTTCACCGAAGTGGTAAACGTCTGAGACCTGCATCACTTCGGGCTTTCCTCCCACATTAAGCTGACACGCCGCGATATAACTGGAATACTGTGAAAAGCAGCGTTAAACCCAACTCACTCACTCACTCACTTCTCGCTAATCCCCCCCCCCCCCCCCCAAGCCCCTCTCCTTATCGTATATTTGTAATCATATCCACATATATGTAAAGTATTTTATTGACCTCAGATATTTTTGTGTATGTTTTTTTTAAGATTTTTAACACGCTACCCCACTCGTGAAATAACTTTGTTTCCCCTTCACTCGATAACACTTGACATTTCACTGCACTGAACACAACATTTTGACAGAACTATTTTCTTACAAGAGTTACCTCCAAGCAAATTATCTCCCCTATATCGTTAGTGTCTAGCCCGTACACAAACAGTAAACTTTTTTAATAATTTACGTTAGTTTCACTTTGACGAGTCAAAATAATGACCGGTGGTCATTTATGGAGTTTATATCGCTTCTTGCCGTTTGTTATTGTCTGTAAAATGTTTCCTTATAAACTGTAAATTTCGCTTTCGTGGATGAGTTATTTGAGTGAGTGAGTAATATTCCAGCAATATCACGGCGGGGGACACCAGAAATGGGCTCCACACATTGTACCCATGTTGGGAATCGAACCCGGGTCTTCGGCGTGACGAGCGAACGCTTTAACCACAAGGCTACCCGTCCGCCCCTTGAGTTATGTGGTTTGGGGTCCGAGACGCTTTATTCCGTTTTTTGTTAAATAGTGTATGAACTATAAACCTTTATATGCAACTGTGGCCATCGTGTACATATGTTTAGGTGAGCTAATTGGTCGTTGTTGTTGCCAGGTGAGCTAATTGGTCGCTGTTGTTGCCAGGTGAGCTAATTGGTCGCTGTTGGTGCAAGGTGAACTAATTAATCGCTGTTGTTGCCAGGTGAGCTACCCGGAGACGCTTACGGGTTCAACATCCACGGAGTCGTGCTCACCATGAACGCCGTATTGCCGGTGATCGCCGGTATTGGCGCCGTTCGTAAGTTTACATGACTTATAGTCTGAATAATATTGACATTAAAAAGTTTTATTCCTTTTATTCCTAAAATATGTATCATGCTAATCTACGTTTACATGATAGAGTTTTGACCCTAATACTTGTATGTGATATTTCCGACACTAAAACTTACTCGTCTGACAATCTTCTAATCACGTAACGTCACTCTCAAAATTATCGAAGTTTAAGATATTTTCATTAAATTGAATTTAGAAACTGCGAAGGGCACAATGCCCGAGTGAGCGGCCCGTCTACAGATGGTGCCACGGTAAAGGCTGCGATGTGTGTTCGCCCCCGGACACATCCAGTGAACATTTTGACAATGTTATGCAATAGTGTTTTTGAGCAAGTAATGACACACATAATGACCTTACTACAAAGAGTTCCTGCTGAAAGGCCATTGATTACAGTCAAGAATAACTTACCTCGGGCTCGGAATTTAAGGCTCGCCAAAGCCGGCATTTATGTGGCTAACGTGATGTGTGCTCATCTCATCTCCTGGCCAGACAATTAATTAACTCTCTAAATAATATAAATGCATGTTTCAGCTCGCGATTTCGTCCTCCGGGCCACATTTGCCGTGAAGAGTCAAGCAGAGCTGGAGTCACTGATCCTGAGTGAGGGCACGGGTGTGGGGTATGGATACAAGTAAGTGCAGGCTTCTGCCATCTGTATGTCGTATATCTTGTGAGGGCACGGGTGTGGGGTATGGGGTATGGGGTATGGATACAAGTAAGTGCAGTCTTCTGTCATCTGTATGTCGTATATCTTGTGAGGGCACGGGTGTGGGGTATGGATACAAGTAAGTGCAGTCTTCTGCCATCTGTATGTCGTATATCTTGTGAGGGCACGGGTGTGGGGTATGGATACAAGTAAGTGCAGTCTTCTGTCATCTGTATGTCGTATATCTTGTGAGGGCACGGGTGTGGGGTATGGATACAAGTAAGTGCAGGCTTCTGCCATCTGTATGTCGTATATCTTGTGAGGGCACGGGTGTGGGGTATGGATACAAGTAAGTGCAGGCTTCTGCCATCTGTATGTCGTATATCTTGTGAGGGCACGGGTGTGGGGTATGGGGTATGGGGTATGGATACAAGTAGGTGCAGGCTTCTGCCATCTGTATGTCGTATATCTTGTGAGGGCACGGGTGTGGGGTATGGATACAAGTAAGTGCAGGCTTCTGCCATCTGTATGTCGTATATCTTGTGAGGGCACGGGTGTGGGGTATGGGGTATGGGGTATGGATACAAGTAAGTGCAGGCTTCTGCCATCTGTATGTCGTATATCTTGTGAGGGCACGGGTGTGGGGTATGGGGTATGGGGTATGGGGTATGGATACAAGTAAGTGCAGGCTTCTGCCATCTGTATGTCGTATATCTTGTGAGGGCACGGGTGTGGGGTATGGGGTATGGGTACAAGTAGGTGCAGTCTTCTGCCATCTGTCTGTCGTATATCTTGTGAGGGCACGGGTGTGGGGTATGGATACAAGTAAGTGCAGGCTTCTGCCATCTGTATGTCGTATATCTTGTGAGGGCACGGGTATGGGGTATGGATACAAGTAAGTGCAGTCTTCTGCCATCTGTATGTCGTATATCTTGTGAGGGCACGGGTGTGGGGTATGGGGTATGGGGTATGGATACAAGTAGGTGCAGGCTTCTGCCATCTGTATGTCGTATATCTTGTGAGGGCACGGGTATGGGGTATGGATACAAGTAAGTGCAGGCTTCTGACATCTGTATGTCGTATATCTTGTGAGGGCACGGGTGTGGGGTATGGATACAAGTAGGTGCAGGCTTCTGCCATCTGTATGTCGTATATCTTGTGAGGGCACGGGTGTGGGGTATGGATACAAGTAAGTGCAGTCTTCTGCCATCTGTATGTCGTATATCTTGTGAGGGCACGGGTGTGGGGTATGGGTACAAGTAAGTGCAGGCTTCTGCCATCTGTATGTCGTATATCTTGTGAGGGCACGGGTATGGGGTATGGGTACAAGTAGGAGCAGTCTTCTGCCATCTGTATGTCGTATATCTTATGAGGGCACGGATGTGGGGTATGGATACAAGTAAGTGCAGTCTTCTGCCATCTGTATGTCGTATATCTTGTGAGGGCACGGGTGTGGGGTATGGGTACAAGTAAGTGCAGGCTTCTGCCATCTGTATGTCGTATATCTTGTGAGGGCACGGGTATGGGGTATGGATACAAGTAGGAGCAGTCTTCTGCCATCTGTATGTCGTATATCTTGTGAGGGCACAGGTGTGGGGTATGGGTACAAGTAAGTGCAGGCTTCTGCCATCTGTATGTCGTATATCTTGTGAGGGCACGGGTGTTGGGTATGGATACAAGTAGGTGCAGGCTTCTGCCATCTGTATGTCGTATATCTTGTGAGGGCACGGGTGTGGGGTATGGATACAAGTAAGTGCAGGCTTCTGCCATCTGTATGTCGTATATCTTGTGAGGGCACGGGTGTTGGGTATGGATACAAGTAGGTGCAGGCTTCTGCCATCTGTATGTCGTATATCTTGTGAGGGCACGGGTGTGGGGTATGGGGTGTGGGGTATGGATACAAGTAAGTGCAGGCTTCTGCCATCTGTATGTCGTATATCTTGTGAGGGCACGGGTGTGGGGTATGGGTACAAGTAAGTGCAGTATTCTGCCATCTGTATGTCGTATATCTTGTGAGGGCACGGGTGTGGGGTATGGGGTGTGGGGTATGGATACAAGTAAGTGCAGGCTTCTGCCATCTGTATGTCGTATATCTTGTGAGGGCACGGGTGTGGGGTATGGGGTGTGGGGTATGGATACAAGTAAGTGCAGGCTTCTGCCATCTGTATGTCGTATATCTTGTGAGGGCACAGGTGTGGGGTATGGATACAAGTAAGTGCAGTATTCTGCCATCTGTATGTCGTATATCTTGTGAGGGCACGGGTGTGGGGTATGGATACAAGTAAGTGCAGGCTTCTGCCATCTGTATGTCGTATATCTTGTGAGGGCACAGGTGTGGGGTATGGATACAAGTAAGTGCAGGCTTCTGCCATCTGTATGTCGTATATCTTGTGAGGGCACGGGTGTGGGGTATGGATACAAGTAAGTGCAGTCTTCTGCCATCTGTATGTCGTATATCTTGTGAGGGCACGGGTGTGGGGTATGGATACAAGTAAGTGCAGGCTTCTGCCATCTGTATGTCGTATATCTTGTGAGGGCACGGGTGTGGGGTATGGATACAAGTAAGTGCAGGCTTCTGCCATCTGTATGTCGTATATCTTGTGAGGGCACAGGTGTGGGGTATGGATACAAGTAAGTGCAGGCTTCTGCCATCTGTATGTCGTATATCTTGTGAGGGCACGGGTGTGGGGTATGGATACAAGTAAGTGCAGTCTTCTGCCATCTGTATGTCGTATATCTTGTGAGGGCACGGGTGTGGGGTATGGATACAAGTAAGTGCAGGCTTCTGCCATCTGTATGTCGTATATCTTGTGAGGGCACGGGTGTGGGGTGGGGGGTATGGATACAAGTAAGTGCAGTCTTCTGCCATCTGTATGTCGTATATCTTGTGAGGGCACGGGTGTGGGGTATGGATACAAGTAAGTGCAGGCTTCTGCCATCTGTATGTCGTATATCTTGTGAGGGCACGGGTGTGGGGTGGGGGGTATGGATACAAGTAAGTGCAGGCTTCTGCCATCTGTATGTCGTATATCTTGTGAGGGCACGGGTGTGGGGTATGGGTACAAGTAGGTGCAGGCTTCTGCCATCTGTATGTCGTATATCTTGTGAGGGCACGGGTGTGGGGTGTGGGGTATGGATACAAGTAAGTGCAGGCTTCTGCCATCTGTATGTCGTATATCTTGTGAGGGCACGGGTGTGGGGTATGGGTACAAGTAGGTGCAGGCTTCTGCCATCTGTATGTCGTATATCTTGTGAGGGCACGGGTGTGGGGTATGGATACAAGTAAGTGCAGGCTTCTGCCATCTGTATGTCGTATATCTTGTGAGGGCACGGGTGTGGGGTATGGGTACAAGTAAGTGCAGGCTTCTGCCATCTGTATGTCGTATATCTTGTGTAATAATTACGTATTTCCATTATTTGAAACCTTTTCCCACCAGAATCTGCCCAACACTGAGATCTAAATTGTATTTTCCAAAATGTTATCAAGTTGGGGACAAGTGATACTTGTTCAAATATATGCCCCCCTGTCAAAAAAAAGTTAACTACGGCCTTGGTGCTACAGGCGCCATCTCTCTACTGTGTCAAGCAATCACTATAGTTACATCATAATCATAGTCCCCCGGTCGCACCCTTCACCGTGCAATCCACGAGGGTACACTGCGTGTTGTTTACGACAGCCTCAACTACGGCAACACTCAAGACGACGTCCGATCACTGGTCAGCTACGAAGTGGCTCCCTTGGAGAACCAGCCTCGGGCTCTGGTCAGCAAATACACCGTGGGTTGCCATGGCGTCAACGACAACACCAACACCACCGGTCCATACTTCCACTTCAACTTGTATGTATCTTTACTTCTAAAGTCGGCCATCTCATGAGAAACAAGGCACCTCAAGGGTGCAACGTCTTTTGGGAACACTACAAAACATATATAGTCGACGATTAATGTATTTGGCTGTCATATCAGCTTGACGTAATTAAGTGGTATACATCTTGAACATTCTTCTGTTCCTGATGGCCCGGGGCGTCAGTCGTCTATGACTCCGTAATTCGCGTGGCAGAATTGCGTCCCTTGGGTACGCCAGAAACCTATGATCGTGGGTTCGAATCCCGGTTCGCCCCGATTATGTTTCAAGTTTTCTCAGCACAATGCCCGTGCTCGTCAGTTTCAGCCACACAACTCACTCTTCTGTTCGTGCACCTGCAAGTCGAGTTTGTGATTCAGGTACAACCACACGGATGTTGTACAGATGACGTCACAGTTGACCAGCTCCTACCACCGCCAAGCTCGTGTAGCCCAGATACCGGAAGTGCGGAACACACAGGGCGCCCTCTACGTCCTGGGCGACACGCACGACCCCGACTACCCCATCTACAGGACAGCCAGGCCCACTGACGAGTTCTCCACGCTAACCACGGGTACTCGTGACCAACTCGTGTTATTCTGGGACAAGCGACTGGGTTCCGTCTAAGTGCAAACGGGCATAGCTAAAAGAATTGTCCAAACGTTGCGTAATGATTCACGCATAGTTTCCCCCGACATGCCATATATACTGAACCAAATTAAAAACTTCACAATCCTAAAAATTTAACATTTTGACAAGTTATCATTGTGGGCCTTTATTGTGTATTAAAACAGTAATGGCCACGTATTGTCCTCAGATAACACCCGTTTTTGTGCAGGTGAATCGATCAAAATCATGTGCACAGCACTATAGTGGCAAAAGTGTTTTTTCACGTGCAACTGGTCACGTGGCCATAATACCGCACGTGTTTTCAGCCATACTTGTTAGCAGTCATTAACAAAAAAAAGTTGGTTGGTTGGTTGGTTTGTTGTTTAACGCCGCACTCAGCAATATTCCAGCTATATGACGGCGGTCTGTAAATAATCGAGTCTGGACCAGACAATCTAGTAATTAATATCATGAGCATCGATCCACGCAATTGGGATCGATGACATGCATCAACCAAGCCAGCGAGCCTGACCACTCGATCCCGTAACAAAAAAAGAAAAACACAAGAAAACAAAAGTCTTTACGGCAATTTGTCATGCCACGCCTTTCAAATGTGCAACGTGAACGTGCCATCGGCATGTTGCAGACGGGAACGTCCGTAGCTGAAGTCGCAAGGACGATGGGTTGTAGTCGACGGACTGTTTATGATTTACAGACGCGTCTACAGCAAACGGGTACCACCGCTGATCGCCCTCGGCCAGGTCGACCACGCGTGACATCACATGCAGAGGGTCGTCAGATTGTCTTACGTCACCTCCGTAACCGATTTTTGACGGCTACATTAACCAGAAATGAACTGTTTAGGGGTAGACTGAGTGCGCAAACTGTTCGAAACCGTCTAAGAACTGCTCACCTTCAAACACAACGGCCATACTGCGGGCCGATTCTGACTCAATTACACAGACGTCAGCGTCAATTGCGGGCACAGCGACACTTACGATGGACTCAGAGGAATTGGAATCAAGTCCTCTTCAGTGATGAATCCCGATTTAATTTTCGATTTGCTGATGGTAGGGAGAGGGTGTGGAGGCGCCGTCATGAACGTTACGCCCAGTGTTGTGTACAGGAAGTTGACTGATTTCGAGGCGGAAGTGTCATGGTGTGGGGTGCTTTCTGTGGCAATGCACGTTCCAGGCTTCTTGTCATCCGTGGCAACCTTGACGCTGCTGCTTACCGCGACCAGGTACTGGCACCAGAACTTCTGCCTTTAATGGCAGCACATGGATCCGGTTTGATCTTCCAACACGACAATGCCAGACCCCACACAGAAATTTTGACAGGGAATTTCCTTCAGAATGTGGGAGTCAACGTCATGGACTGGCCGTCAAGGTCTCCCGACCTCAATCCCATCGAACACGTCTGGGATGCTCTTGGCAGAAGTCTGCGCACTCTCCAGAACCAACCACAGAATTTGCAAGATCTTGGCACCATTTTGCAGCAACAATGGCGTCGTGCTCCCAATCATGTGTTCACAAGCATCGCAAGGTCCATGCGGAGGCGTTGTGTGGCAGTTGTCAACGCACATGGTGGCCATACACGCTACTGAACTTGTGTGCCATCAGATTCTCGTACTTGGGACTTATGATTTAAACTGTTGATGTTATTACCGAATACCGTAGGTGATGGAACAAATTATGGTTACCACCGTTAATTAAAATCCTTCTTTGGACATTAATGATTAAAAATTACCTTCTCTGATACATTTGTCCGTTGTATATCATATATGGGATTACTTTTAAAAATGTGAAGTTTTTAATTTGACTTAGTATATATTCCAGCTGCTACCGAACACACATCGGGACTTGCGGTGTTATAAAGTATGACTGAACACATTGTACTGTATCTTGGGTATATTTTCACATGCAAAACATTTGTAAAATATAAAATAAAATATTCCTTAGGATTCTTTGACCGAAGTATGTGAAGTCGTACACGCATTCTGATTGGTTTGTCGTATTTTCGCCAGAGACCATAAAATAGACCTATTTTATGGTCTATGTTTTCGCACATAACATTCAATGATAGGGGGGGCCAGTCTTATTGCAGGTTACTGGGTCATAGGTCATGACCTGTAGGTCATAGCTTCGGGACATTGTCGCAATCGCTTAAAATGTCGGATCGTACTGTTGATTTACTTTTCTTCTAAAGTGGAGAATGCGACATTTGGACATCGTAGAAATCTGGAAATCTAAAAAACTAAACCTGTCAAATACTGATACATTGGATTATTACTTCGCTTGAGCAGCTAACACGTCTGTAAGCTGAAATATAAAACACGTGCTGAATGTCAGTTCTTGAGCCGACCCACATCCGGTGAACCAGTGTCACGTGACGAGGGTAATACTGGCAGGTAATTGATGCAGAACTACTTGGACCACCTTTCTACAACGCGCGAGCAGATTTGGGTTTCGGTTGAGCATTACAGTCGATAGTGTGATGCTGTTATAACCAGGTTCCAGTCCATAGTCACGGTATTAGACTAGACGTGAAATTATTATGTATCTACATGTTCCACATTATGGATTTAATATAGTAATTTGTGGCGTACTTTTTATTCCAGCTTTCTTAAACCTAGTGCACTGTCGCCTGTACATCTACGTGGACAACCCCTTTACCGGAAGTCGGCCTTTCATGAACTTGACCCTTCCAGCAGGGCGCCAGTGTCACTGACCTTTGTATCTGTCATATATTGGAGACAATGACATGAGTATATATTAAAGTGTCTAAGGCAACATATTTCCTTTCTAATTGATCTCTGGTGAGTCTCCCTGTCCATGCAGGGCCAGACAACCTGGTGATTGACATCATGAGCCTCGGTTCACGCAGTTGGGATACGATGACATGCATCAACCAAGTCGGCGAGTCTGACCACCCGATCCTGTTAGTCGCCTCTTACGACAAGCATAGTCGCCACAAACAACAAGCATTGTCGCCTTTCACGGCAAGCATGGGTTGATGAAGACCTATTCTACTCTGGATCTTCACGGGTCAGTAATGGTAATGTGATAGTGCTTGACGAAGTATGACATCTCACATTCGGCTATTTCCGTCATGCCCGGGAAAAAAGATGCCAGCGCCGTCTGTTGGCCGATTGGTCAAAGGGACAAGCAGCATGGGATCAAAGCACTGTTGTTGACCCTGTAGGATCCAACTGACATCTCAAATGTTCACAGCCAGTTGAAAGTTAAAGGGGCACTGATCTAACGCCATTCCCCGGACTGGTTGTTGCCTTTGTTATTGTTTTTTCCCCCGTGAGTACCCGGATGATACGCAACGCAACTGAGCGTGACCAGAGACTGGGCTACCGTCTGCAAGGACAGCTAAATAAACTTGGAGGCTGGAGGCAATATTTGTTTTACGCATTTTTGAATAAACACTGATTGGTTAAATGTGATCTATAAAGATTCGACAATGGGCGCATGTTAATTAATTTCTTCAGCCTAAACAAACAGACAAAAAGAACGGCGGAGCTCATCGGAAGTCGTCATTTGGAAATACCCCAGATGGTTATAGTTTAATACTAAAAAAAAGTATCCATGCAGTGAAAGCATTTTCGGATTTCGGATTGCGTCGATAATACGATTACTACTCCCTTGTTGTCATCCACGTTTTCTCGTATAACCCTACACTTGTGTATTTGTCGTCATTCACTTGATGCTCAGTTAATGAATTTATTACAGGTACAATTAGTGGTAGCACCACTTAGATTACCTGACAAAGGTTCTCATTTGGCATTTATTGTGTCTGGGGTAATTATTCAATCTAAATCCAGGTTTGCAGTGAGGTGAAATGTGCGTTATGTAATATGCACGTGGCAGCCCAGCAAGAGATCAATGATCAGTTGATTTACTTTTTTTGGTAAATCAACGGATCGTTCCTAGTCATCAAAGGAAAATACGTTGATTGATTAATCACTGTTATCTTGCACAGTGGATATGTCAAAAGTGAGTGTTTACATGTCTAGGTTTACTAAAACAAAGGGAATACACTCATATCATGGCGTGAAGTGCCGATGTAAAAACAACATACTTTGTTCAAAGGGTTAACTGATAATACGTTGATTGGTTGCTCATTGTTATCAAACTCAGTGGATTTTTTAGGAACCCTGGACGTAATGAAAATAGTTGTCACGTGGCCTTTCTCAGCCAACCCTTGAGACTTGACACCTATGTGAAACACCTGAAACAATCCAAGTGATCAGTTGAGAAACGAACACTGGTTATAATATCCCGAAACGATATATATCTTTTAGAATATTTGATAGTTACAGAGACACGTGACATCGAATAAGTTATTTTGTATAACTGCAGATGAGTGGGATATTATTCCTTTGTGTGGATATTCACGGATACATTCCTCGAACAAGGAAGCTGCCTATTTATACACATAAATTTGGTAAGTTGTAATTATGGTATTTGCATTTTGTTTTCCTTCATTTGAACCGATTCGTTCTTGTTTCTCTACGTCTTGGTTGGGAAATTCTTCAATGCGCGATAGACGTTGTTTTCACAGGTCATTTCCTTTGTAAGCGTGTATAGATTACCGTCAATTTGTAAAATGTGATTCTCTCAGTCATTTTGACTAAAAAATCTGTCCAGATTGATTAAGACGATCAAAAGGGCCTACAAACATCACAACAGATTATTATGTAGGATTAGAAGCCAAACAACATAGAAATGTACTTTCAACGTAACATTTTCAGTCTCTTGGTGATGACATTAAACATCAAAATGTTTGGAATTCGTTATCATAATAATACAGATGGAAATGTTCTTCAGTCACTTGGTAAAATAACTGAATATTTAGACGTTTAATAAATATGTTACACATTTTGACAGTAAAAAAATATACACACTATAAAAAAAGCAATGCTCAGATGAAATATTTACTTTGTGTTGCAAGTCAAAATAGTGTAAACGAAAATCGCAAAATTACCAAGCAAGTGACATCAAAACTTCGTCACCATTACCGATGCTACCCACAAAGATACCTACATTTCCTTATTATCTCGAAAACTGTATTTCATTTTGTTGATCAATGTGACCATACGCTCTTATTACTACCGGTATCCATAAAAGTGACTTATGCGCTTACGAATGGCGCAACAGAGGTCGCGAGCTAGTCTAGATTTCTGCTATACATCCGGGTACTCACTGGGGAAAAACAATAACAAAGGCAACAACCAGTCCCGGGGAATTGCGTTAGATCAGTGCCCCTTTAAGTGCACTGATTCTATGGTGTGTTACATTCAAATGTTGGTGATAATTACTGACAACGAGTTACGACGTCGCTGACGTAACAAGCTGAACTGTTACTGCCATGTGTCACGCGTTAACTACCATGTGTCATGCGTTAACTATCATGTGTCATGCGTTAACTACCACGTGTCATGCGTTAACTGCCATGTGTCATGCGTTAACTACCATGTGTCACGCGTCAACTACCATGTGTCACGCGTTAACTACCATGTGTCACGCGTCAACTACCATGTGTCATGCGTTAACTACCATGTGTCATGCGTCAACTACCATATGTCATGCGTTAACTGCCACGTGTCATGCGTTACCATGTGTCACGCGTTAACTGCCATGTGCCATGCGTTAACTGTCATGTGTCATGCGTTAACTGCCATGTGTCACGCGTCAACTACCATGTGCCATGCGTTAACTGTCATGTGTCACGCGTTAACTACCATGTGTCATGCGTCAACTACCATGTGTCATGCGTCAACTACCATGTGTCATGCGTTAACTGCCATGTGTCATGCGTTAACTGCCATGTGTCACGCGTTAACTACCATGTGTCATGCGTTAACTGTCATGTGTCATGCGTTAACTGCCATGTGTCACGCGTTAACTGCCATATGTCATGCGTTAACTGTCATGTGTCCTGCGTTAACTGACATGTGTCATGCGTTTACTACCATGTGTCATTCGTTAATTATCATGAGTCATGCGTTAACTGACATGTGTCATGCGTTTCTTTACATGAGCCATGCGTTAACTGACATGTGTCATGCGTTAACTGTCATGTGTCATGCGTTAACAGTCATGCGTTAACTGACATGTGTCATGCGTGAACAGTCATGTGTCATGCGTTAACTGACATGTGTCATGCGTTAACTCTCATGTGTCATGCGTTTACTGTCATGTGTCACGCGTGAACTGTCATGTGTCACGCGTGAACTGTCATGTGTCATGCGATTACTGACATGTGTCATGCGTGTAAGAAGTTTAAGGTGTTTTGCGAAGAAATCAAAATGTTAACAGGTGTGAAAGGTGTGCACTTTATTTCAATATGCATTTGCGACTATATACAACGAGTATACAAATATATTCCCCGTGTTAGAAATGAAATATAAAACAAAATGATTCAGTAAATACGATGACAACGAACACAACATTTTTATGGACAATGAGAACGAAATAGTGTCAATGATGGACAAACGTGTTCCCAATCTCCAAACTTAGTTTTTCTATCGCTAATCAAAGATCTGAGGACATCCCATTACGGGTCACGTCAGAACGACCTTTCATTCGACCAATCAAAGCGTCGCTTACCAGATCGTGAAAGTGACAGTCGGAATGTATTTTCTATTCATGCAACCTCGAAAACGTTAACATGGGGTATTCCAAATGATAGTTATGACCCAGGCGTACGACCGATTCCGTCGATCACAACTGCCATGTGTCACGCGTTAACTGTCATGTGTCACGCGTTAACTGTCATGTGTCATGCGTTAACTGCCATGTGTCACGCGTTAACTGCCATATTTCACGCGTTAACTGTCATGTGTCATACGTTAACTGAAATGTGTCATGCGTTAACTGTTATGTGTCATGCGTTAACTGACTTGTGTCATGCGTTATCTGTCATGTGCCATGCGTTAACTGACATGTGTCATGTGTTAACTATCATGTGCCATACGTTAACTGACATGTGTCATGCGTTAACTGTCATGTGTCACGCGTTAACTGTCATGTGTCATGCGTTAACTGACATGTGTCATGTGTTAACTATCATGTGCCATACGTTAACTGACATGTGTCATGCGTTAACTGCCATATGTCATGCGTTAACTGTCATGTGTCATGCGTTAACTGACATGTGTCATGCGTTAACTATCATGTGTCACGCGTTAACTGTCAAGTGTCATGCGTTAACTATCATGTGTCACGCGTTAACTACCATGTTTCACGCGTTAACTGTCATGTGTCATGCGTTAACTGCCACGTGTCACGCGTTAACTGGCATGTGTCATGCGTTAACTGTCATGTGTCATACGTTAACTGTCATGCGTTAACTGACATGTGTCATGCGTTAATTGACATTTGTCATCCGTTAAAGAAGTTTAAGGTGTTTTGCGAAGCAATCGAAATGTTAACAGGTGTGAAAGGTGTGCACTTTATTTCAATGTGCATTTGCGACTATCTACAACCATTTTAACCATGTTCTTAAAAATATGTTCCCCATGTTAGAAACGAAATATAAAAAATGGTTCAGTAAATACGATGAACAACGAAGCATATTTATTGGACAATGATTTAGTGTCAATGATAGACAAATGTGTTCCCAATCTCATTAAAACCAGATCTTAGTTTTTCTATCGCTAATAAAAAATCTGAGGACATCCCATTACGGGTCACGTCAGAACGACCTTTCATTCGACCAATCAAAGCGTCGCTTACCAGATCGTGAAAGTGACAGTCGGAATGTATTTTCTATTCATGCAACCTCGAAAATGTTAACACGGGGTTGCCGAACGACAGTCGTATGGTAAACGTCCGAGACCTGCGTCACTTCAGGCTGCCATGCAGTGATATAACTGAAATAGTGTCTCACTCACTCACTCACTCACTCACTCACTCACTCACTCACTCACACATTAACATGCCTTGTTTAGTTTGATGTAAAGGATGAAGACTGGCTCCGGGGTCTTGACTGAGAATGTTGGCCCAGGGAGGAGGGATACTAGGGAAGGCCGACGGTCGACCTAACATCCCAGTGCCCCGGGCTGACAGTCCTAGTCTAGACGGAGTTTTCATCCAACAAAACAAACGTCTCAATGCAAGAAATGCCAGAAAGAATAAGGTTGGTTGGTTAGTTTGTTGTTTGTGCAGGTTTGATTCACGCCATGAATTTTTTCTGTAAAACATATTGTGACTTTTAACCGATAAAAAATCAACATTTCAATCACATCAAAGGCCAGTAAATATTATGCAACTGTAAAACCTTGGTCTATCAATTAAAGTTGGGACTCCTTCCAGAGCTTCCTGGTCAATGAATACATTTGCAGTTTATCAACGCGTTAAGGAACCTCCCCACACAGTTATGTTACGTCACAAAGGGTTCATAACAACATGTATACACGTGTGTGTGTGTGCGTGTGTGTGTGTGTGTGTGTGTGTGTGTGTGTGTGTGTGTGTGTGTGTGTAGGAATATGGAATCGTTTGGACATGGCAAGAAAGCAGTAGCAATGTAGTAGTGTTATTAACTTAAAGTAGGACTTTAGTTCGACGTCCTAACCACAACATGCACGACTCCTATGTAATAATGTAGTAGTGTTATTAACTTAAAGTAGCACTTTAGTTCGACGTCCTAACCACAACGCACGACACCTATGTAATAATGTAGCGTTGTTATTTACTTAAAGTAGGACTTTAGTTCGACGTCCTAACTACAACATGCACGACACCTATGTAATAATGTAGTAGTGTTATTGACCTAAAGTAGGACTTTAGTTCGACGTCCTAACTACAACAAGCACGACACCTATGTAATAATGTAGCGTTGTTATTTACTTAAAGTAGGACTTTAGTTCGACGTCCTAACCACAACATGCACGACTCCTATGTAATAATGTAGTAGTGTTATTGACCTAAAGTAGGACTTTAGTTCGACGTCCTAACTACAACATGCACGACACCTATGTAATAATGTAGCGTTGTTATTTACTTAAAGTAGGACTTTAGTTCGACGTCCTAACCACAACGCACGACACCTATGTAATAATGTAGCGTTGTTATTTACTTAAAGTAGGACTTTAGTTCGACGTCCTAACTACAACATGCACGACACCTATGTAATAATGTAGTAGTGTTATTAACTTAAAGTAGCACTTTAGTTCGACGTCCTAACCACAACGCACGACACCTATGTAATAATGTAGCGTTGTTATTTACTTAAAGTAGGACTTTAGTTCGACGTCCTAACCACAACGCACGACACCTATGTAATAATGTAGCGTTGTTATTTACTTAAAGTAGGACTTTAGTTCGACGTCCTAACTACAACAAGCACGACACCTATGTAATAATGTAGCGTTGTTATTTACTTAAAGTAGGACTTTAGTTCGACGTCCTAACTACAACATGCACGACTCCTATGTAATAATGTAGCGTTGTTATTGACTTAAAGTAGGACTTTAGTTCGACGTCCTAACTACAACATGCACGACACCTATGTAATAATGTAGTAGTGTTATTTACTTAAAGTAGGACTTTAGTTCGACGTCCTAACCACAACATGCACGACTCCTATGTAATAATGTAGTAGTGTTATTAACTTAAAGTAGGACTTTAGTTCGACGTCCTAACTACAACATGCACGACACCTACGTAATAATGTAGTAGTGTTATTAACTTAAAGTAGCACTTTAGTTCGACGTCCTAACCACAACGCACGACACCTATGTAATAATGTAGCGTTGTTATTTACTTAAAGTAGGACTTTAGTTCGACGTCCTAACCACAACGCACGACACCTATGTAATAATGTAGCGTTGTTATTTACTTAAAGTAGGACTTTAGTTCGACGTCCTAACTACAACATGCACGACTCCTATGTAATAATGTAGTAGTGTTATTTACTTAAAGTAGGACTTTAGTTCGACGTCCTAACTACAACATGCACGACTCCTATGTAATAATGTAGCGTTGTTATTTACTTAAAGTAGGACTTTAGTTCGACGTCCTAACCACAACATGCACGACTCCTATGTAATAATGTAGTAGTGTTATTAACTTAAAGTAGGACTTTAGTTCGACGTCCTAACTACAACATGCACGACACCTATATAATAATGTAGCGTTGTTATTTACTTAAAGTAGGACTTTAGTTCGACGTCCTAACCACAACGCACGACACCTATGTAATAATGTTGCGTTGTTATTTACTTAAAGTAGGACTTTAGTTCGACGTCCTAACTACAACATGCACGACACCTATGTAATAATGTAGTAGTGTTATTGACCTAAAGTAGGACTTTGGTTCGACGTCCTAACTACAACATGCACGACACCTATGTAATAATGTAGCGTTGTTATTTACTTAAAGTAGGACTTTAGTTCGACGTCCTAACTACAACATGCACGACACCTATGTAATAATGTAGTAGTGTTATTGACTTAAAGTAGGACTTTAGTTCGACGTCCTAACTACAACATGCACGACACCTATGTAATAATGTAGTAGTGTTATTGACTTAAAGTAGGACTTTAGTTCGACGTCCTAACTACAACATGCACGACACCTATGTAATAATGTAGTAGTGTTATTGACTTAAAGTAGGACTTTAGTTCGACGTCCTTACTACAACATGCACGACACCTATGTAATAATGTAGTAGTGTTATTAACTTAAAGTAGGACTTTAGTTCGACGTTCTAACTACAACATGCACGACACCTATGTAATAATGTAGTAGTGTTATTGACTTAAAGTAGGACTTTAGTTCGACGTCCTTACTACAACATGCACGACACCTATGTAATAATGTAGTAGTGTTATTAACTTAAAGTAGGACTTTAGTTCGACGTCTTAACCACAACGCACGACACCTATGTAATAATGTAGTAGTGTTATTAACTTAAAGTAGGACTTTAGTTCGACGTCCTTACTACAACATGCACGACACCTATGTAATAATGTAGTAGTGTTATTGACTTAAAGTAGGACTTTAGTTCGACGTCCTAACTACAACATGCACGACACCTATGTAATAATGTAGTAGTGTTATTGACTTAAAGTAGGACTTTAGTTCGACGTCCTTACTACAACATGCACGACACCTATGTAATAATGTAGTAGTGTTATTAACTTAAAGTAGGACTTTAGTTCGACGTCCTAACTACAACATGCACGACACCTATGTAATAATGTAGTAGTGTTATTGACTTAAAGTAGGACTTTAGTTCGACGTCCTTACTACAACATGCACGACACCTATGTAATAATGTAGTAGTGTTATTAACTTAAAGTAGGACTTTAGTTCGACGTCCTAACTACAACATGCACGACACCTATGTAATAATGTAGTAGTGTTATTAACTTAAAGTAGGACTTTAGTTCGACGTCCTTACTACAACATGCACGACACCTATGTAATAATGTAGTAGTGTTATTAACTTAAAGTAGGACTTTAGTTAGACGTCCTAACTACAACATGCACGACTCCTATGTAATAATGTAGTAGTGTTATTGACTTAAAGTAGGACTTTAGTTCGACGTCCTAACTACAACATGCACGACACCTATGTAATAATGTAGTAGTGTTATTAACTTAAAGTAGGACTTTAGTTCGACGTCCTAACTACAACATGCACGACACCTATGTAATAATGTAGTAGTGTTATTGACTTAAAGTAGGACTTTAGTTCGACGTCCTAACTACAACATGCACGACTCCTATGTAATAATGTAGTAGTGTTATTGACTTAAAGTAGCACTTTAGTTCGACGTCCTAACTACAACATGCACGACACCTATGTAATAATGTAGTAGTGTTATTAACTTAAAGTAGGACTTTAGTTCGACGTCCTAACTACAACATGCACGACACCTATGTAATAATGTAGTAGTGTTATTAACTTAAAGTAGGACTTTAGTTCGACGTCCTAACTACAACATGCACGACTCCTATGTAATAATGTAGTAGTGTTATTGACTTAAAGTAGGACTTTAGTTCGACGTCCTAACTACAACATGCACGACACCTACGTAATAATGTAGTAGTGTTATTAACTTAAAGTAGCACTTTAGTTCGACGTCCTAACCACAACGCACGACACCTATGTAATAATGTAGCGTTGTTATTTACTTAAAGTAGGACTTTAGTTCGACGTCCTAACCACAACGCACGACACCTATGTAATAATGTAGCGTTGTTATTTACTTAAAGTAGGACTTTAGTTCGACGTCCTAACTACAACATGCACGACTCCTATGTAATAATGTAGTAGTGTTATTAACTTAAAGTAGGACTTTAGTTCGACGTCCTAACTACAACATGCACGACACCTATATAATAATGTAGCGTTGTTATTTACTTAAAGTAGGACTTTAGTTCGACGTCCTAACTACAACATGCACGACTCCTATGTAATAATGTAGCGTTGTTATTTACTTAAAGTAGGACTTTAGTTCGACGTCCTAACCACAACATGCACGACTCCTATGTAATAATGTAGTAGTGTTATTAACTTAAAGTAGGACTTTAGTTCGACGTCCTAACTACAACATGCACGACACCTATATAATAATGTAGCGTTGTTATTTACTTAAAGTAGGACTTTAGTTCGACGTCCTAACCACAACGCACGACACCTATGTAATAATGTAGCGTTGTTATTTACTTAAAGTAGGACTTTAGTTCGACGTCCTAACTACAACATGTACGACACCTATGTAATAATGTAGTAGTGTTATTGACCTAAAGTAGGACTTTAGTTCGACGTCCTAACTACAACATGCACGACACCTATGTAATAATGTAGCGTTGTTATTTACTTAAAGTAGGACTTTAGTTCGACGTCCTAACTACAACATGCACGACACCTATGTAATAATGTAGTAGTGTTATTGACTTAAAGTAGGACTTTAGTTCGACGTCCTAACTACAACATGCACGACACCTATGTAATAATGTAGTAGTGTTATTGACTTAAAGTAGGACTTTAGTTCGACGTCCTAACTACAACATGCACGACACCTATGTAATAATGTAGTAGTGTTATTGACTTAAAGTAGGACTTTAGTTCGACGTCCTTACTACAACATGCACGACACCTATGTAATAATGTAGTAGTGTTATTAACTTAAAGTAGGACTTTAGTTCGACGTCCTAACTACAACATGCACGACACCTATGTAATAATGTAGTAGTGTTATTGACTTAAAGTAGGACTTTAGTTCGACGTCCTTACTACAACATGCACGACACCTATGTAATAATGTAGTAGTGTTATTAACTTAAAGTAGGACTTTAGTTCGACGTCTTAACCACAACGCACGACACCTATGTAATAATGTAGTAGTGTTATTAACTTAAAGTAGGACTTTAGTTCGACGTCCTTACTACAACATGCACGACACCTATGTAATAATGTAGTAGTGTTATTGACTTAAAGTAGTACTTTAGTTCGACGTCCTAACTACAACATGCACGACACCTATGTAATAATGTAGTAGTGTTATTGACTTAAAGTAGGACTTTAGTTCGACGTCCTTACTACAACATGCACGACACCTATGTAATAATGTAGTAGTGTTATTAACTTAAAGTAGGACTTTAGTTCGACGTCCTAACTACAACATGCACGACACCTATGTAATAATGTAGTAGTGTTATTGACTTAAAGTAGGACTTTAGTTCGACGTCCTTACTACAACATGCACGACACCTATGTAATAATGTAGTAGTGTTATTAACTTAAAGTAGGACTTTAGTTCGACGTCCTAACTACAACATGCACGACACCTATGTAATAATGTAGTAGTGTTATTGACTTAAAGTAGGACTTTAGTTCGACGTCCTTACTACAACATGCACGACACCTATGTAATAATGTAGTAGTGTTATTAACTTAAAGTAGGACTTTAGTTAGACGTCCTAACTACAACATGCACGACTCCTATGTAATAATGTAGTAGTGTTATTGACTTAAAGTAGGACTTTAGTTCGACGTCCTAACTACAACATGCACGACACCTATGTAATAATGTAGTAGTGTTATTAACTTAAAGTAGGACTTTAGTTCGACGTCCTAACTACAACATGCACGACACCTATGTAATAATGTAGTAGTGTTATTGACTTAAAGTAGGACTTTAGTTCGACGTCCTTACTACAACATGCACGACACCTATGTAATAATGTAGTAGTGTTATTAACTTAAAGTAGGACTTTAGTTAGACGTCCTAACTACAACATGCACGACTCCTATGTAATAATGTAGTAGTGTTATTGACTTAAAGTAGGACTTTAGTTCGACGTCCTAACTACAACATGCACGACACCTATGTAATAATGTAGTAGTGTTATTAACTTAAAGTAGGACTTTAGTTCGACGTCCTAACTACAACATGCACGACACCTATGTAATAATGTAGTAGTGTTATTGACTTAAAGTAGGACTTTAGTTCGACGTCCTAACTACAACATGCATGACTCCTATGTAATAATGTAGTAGTGTTATTGACTTAAAGTAGGACTTTAGTTCGACGTCCTAACTACAACATGCACGACACCTATGTAATAATGTAGTAGTGTTATTAACTTAAAGTAGGACTTTAGTTCGACGTCCTAACTACAACATGCACGACACCTATGTAATAATGTAGTAGTGTTATTAACTTAAAGTAGGACTTTAGTTCGACGTCCTAACTACAACATGCACGACTCCTATGTAATAATGTAGTAGTGTTATTGACTTAAAGTAGGACTTTAGTTCAACGTCCTAACTACAACATGCACGACTCCTATGTAATAATGTAGTAGTGTTATTGACTTAAAGTAGGACTTTAGTTCGACGTCCTAACTACAACATGCACGACACCTATGTAATAATGTAGTAGTGTTATTAACTTAAAGTAGGACTTTAGTTCGACGTCCTAACTACAACATGCACGACACCTATGTAATAATGTAGTAGTGTTATTAACTTAAAGTAGGACTTTAGTTCAACGTCCTAACTACAACAAGCACGACACCTATGTAATAATGTAGTAGTGTTATTGACTTAAAGTAGGACTTTAGTTCGACGTCCTAACTACAACATGCACGACACCTATGTAATAATGTAGTAGTGTTATTGACTTAAAGTAGGACTTTAGTTCGACGTCCTAACTACAACATGCACGACACCTATGTAATAATGTAGTAGTGTTATTGACTTAAAGTAGGACTTTAGTTCGACGTCCTTACTACAACATGCACGACACCTATGTAATAATGTAGTAGTGTTATTGTCCTAAAGTAGGACTTTAGTTCGACGTCCTTACTACAACATGCACGACACCTATGTAATAATGTAGTAGTGTTATTAACTTAAAGTAGGACTTTAGTTCGACGTCCTTACTACAACATGCACGACTCCTATGTAATAATGTAGTAGTGTTATTAACTTAAAGTAGGACTTTAGTTCGACGTCCTAACTACAACATGCACGACTCCTATGTAATAATGTAGTAGTGTTATTAACTTAAAGTAGGACTTTAGTTCGACGTCCTAACTACAACATGCACGACACCTATGTAATAATGTAGTAGTGTTATTAACTTAAAGTAGGACTTTAGTTCGACGTCCTAACTACAACATGCACGACACCTATGTAATAATGTAGTAGTGTTATTAACTTAAAGTAGGACTTTAGTTCGACGTCCTTACTACAACATGCACGACTCCTATGTAATAATGTAGTAGTGTTATTAACTTAAAGTAGGACTTTAGTTCGACGTCCTAACTACAACATGCACGACTCCTATGTAATAATGTAGTAGTGTTATTAACTTAAAGTAGGACTTTAGTTCGACGTCCTAACTACAACATGCACGACTCCTATGTAATAATGTAGTAGTGTTATTAACTTAAAGTAGGACTTTAGTTCGACGTCCTTACTACAACATGCACGACTCCTATGTAATAATGTAGTAGTGTTATTAACTTAAAGTAGGACTTTAGTTCGACGTCCTAACTACAACATGCACGACTCCTATGTAATAATGTAGTAGTGTAATTAACTTAAAGTAGGACTTTAGTTCGACGTCCTAACTACAACATGCACGACACCTATGTAATAATGTAGTAGTGTTATTAACTTAAAGTAGGACTTTAGTTCGACGTCCTAACTACAACATGCACGACTCCTATGTAATAATGTAGTAGTGTTATTAACTTAAAGTAGGACTTTAGTTCGACGTCCTAACTACAACATGCACGACTCCTATGTAATAATGTAGTAGTGTTATTAACTTAAAGTAGGACTTTAGTTCGACGTCCTAACTACAACATGCACGACTCCTATGTAATAATGTAGTAGTGTTATTAACTTAAAGTAGAACTTTAGTTCGACGTCCTAACTACAACATGCACGACTCCTATGTAATAATGTAGTAGTGTTATTAACTTAAAGTAGGACTTTAGTTCGACGTCCTAACTACAACAAGCACGACACCTATGTAATAATGTAGTAGTGTTATTAACTTAAAGTAGGACTTTAGTTCGACGTCCTAACTACAACATGCACGACACCTATGTAATAATGTAGTAGTGTTATTAACTTAAAGTAGGACTTTAGTTCGACGTCCTTACCACAACAAGCACGACTCCTATGTAATAATGTAGTAGTGTTATTAACTTAAAGTAGGACTTTAGTTCGACGTCCTAACTACAACATGCACGACTCCTATGTAATAATGTAGTAGTGTTATTAACTTAAAATAGGACTTTAGTTCGACGTCCTAACTACAACATGCACGACTCCTATGTAATAATGTAGTAGTGTTATTAACTTAAAGTAGGACTTTAGTTCGACGTCCTAACTACAACATGCACGACTCCTATGTAATAATGTAGTAGTGTTATTAACTTAAAGTAGGACTTTAGTTCGACGTCCTAACTACAACATGCACGACTCCTATGTAATAATGTAGTAGTGTTATTAACTTAAAGTAGGACTTTAGTTCGACGTCCTAACTACAACATGCACGACTCCTATGTAATAATGTAGTAGTGTTATTAACTTAAAGTAGGACTTTAGTTCGACGTCCTAACTACAACATGCACGACTCCTATGTAATAATGTAGTAGTGTTATTAACTTAAAATAGGACTTTAGTTCGACGTCCTAACTACAACATGCACGACTCCTATGTAATAATGTAGTAGTGTTATTAACTTAAAGTAGGACTTTAGTTCGACGTCCTAACTACAACATGCACGACTCCTATGTAATAATGTAGTAGTGTTATTAACTTAAAGTAGGACTTTAGTTCGACGTCCTAACTACAACATGCACGACTCCTATGTAATAATGTAGTAGTGTTATTAACTTAAAGTAGAACTTTAGTTCGACGTCCTAACTACAACATGCACGACTCCTATGTAATAATGTAGTAGTGTTATTAACTTAAAGTAGGACTTTAGTTCGACGTCCTAACTACAACAAGCACGACACCTATGTAATAATGTAGTAGTGTTATTAACTTAAAGTAGGACTTTAGTTCGACGTCCTAACTACAACATGCACGACACCTATGTAATAATGTAGTAGTGTTATTAACTTAAAGTAGGACTTTAGTTCGACGTCCTTACCACAACAAGCACGACTCCTATGTAATAATGTAGTAGTGTTATTAACTTAAAGTAGGACTTTAGTTCGACGTCCTAACTACAACATGCACGACTCCTATGTAATAATGTAGTAGTGTTATTAACTTAAAATAGGACTTTAGTTCGACGTCCTAACTACAACATGCACGACTCCTATGTAATAATGTAGTAGTGTTATTAACTTAAAGTAGGACTTTAGTTCGACGTCCTAACTACAACATGCACGACTCCTATGTAATAATGTAGTAGTGTTATTAACTTAAAGTAGGACTTTAGTTCGACGTCCTAACTACAACATGCACGACTCCTATGTAATAATGTAGTGGTGTTATTAACTTAAAGTAGGACTTTAGTTCGACGTCCTAACTACAACATGCACGACTCCTATGTAATAATGTAGTAGTGTTATTAACTTAAAGTAGGACTTTAGTTCGACGTCCTAACTACAACATGCACGACTCCTATGTAATAATGTAGTAGTGTTATTAACTTAAAGTAGGACTTTAGTTCGACGTCCTAACTACAACATGCAGTGTTGAAGCAAGGGTGAGGTTGGGTTATGTACCTTTATATAATACATTGACGTAGCTCACATCTGACTGGAGGCGCCATTTGTCGTCGTAATGTTTGGTATGAAACTGGGATCTAAATGTGCGCATTCCCAATTCCTGCATCCTCTTGACACTGGTATAAAACTCGACGTATTTGTTTTTGCTAGGGTAGGTTGTAAACAAGTGCCATTCCACAAATAACTGCCGGACCTTCGGGAAAATGCCCGATTCCACAAAGTCCTTCACAGCCGACCATTCTGTTGTTTCCACGTCAATCTTCAGAATATCGAGGTGTCTCTGGAAACAGAAGAACGTTCAATTTCATATCAGGATGTTGCCATACGCTAGCATACATACGAGCATTTATCTTAGCCGTGTCCATACCCATAAGCAATCACTGATTTATACAGACCATTGCAAGGAGTCCATATATGGTTAGGTTTAGTGTTTTTTTCCTTTTCTACAATATGGTTCTGTGACTTGTCACCATGACAACAGATCCATTTGTGCCACTCTGACGACAAGAATTATCACACGAGACCTAGTCCACCTCGGGACCTAATACTGTACATTCATACCCCTACTCCGGGCGAGGAGAAGCAATACACGAAGCAAAGAGGCATGTTCCCAACACTTGGTACCTTGGTACCTACATGCGTGTGTCCAAGCATCCCCATCACTGTCTTCAGGCGTCGTATCTTCCACGTGGTCGCTTTCTTGACATATATGTCCTTGGTCGGAACAAACGTGTCATTGTCACGCGCCCCGAGGCCGATATCATGGAAGTGTATGTTCTTGCTTCTGTCGAAGGACTTCTTTCCAATGCTGAAACATTGGTCATGGAATATATAGCACTGTGGTACTCAGTCAGTGAGTGAGTATGGTTTTACGCCGCTTTAGCAATATTCCAGCAATAGTCACGGCGGGGGACACCAGAAATGGGTTTCACACAGTTTACCCATGTCGGGAATCAACCATGTCTAAAGAACAAAGCGAGATGTTTTATGTGTTTGTTGTCATCAGTCCAGCTTACCTTGGGTCAAAAGAGTGAACTTCACAGCCAACATTCCCCATTGCCTCATCAAAAGTCCAGTCATTCGAGATACTACAACAGAATGTTACATACTGGTTATTTAGTGTCTAATGGAAGGTGTTATAGATACGATTTTATGACCAAAGCATAATCCTGGTATCACGATCCCACAAATATGCAAATTAGGTCACGTGACATGAGCTACCTCTCATCTCCATAAATCGATGTAATGTATGCTTGCTCATTAAACTGTTAACACTTGTCCATGTGTGGGAGTTTCTGTAGACTTCCCTATGTGAAACTTTGAGAGGCATTATGGATGAACAACTTCTTAATTACAAGTAGGAGCGACGTTTCAGAGTAGGTTCTAACACCGTTATCAAGCAAGTGATGTACAGGGTATGGTTGAAAAGTATATATACATTTATGAGGCAATGTTTATACAGTTGAGTACTAGTAGATTGGGATGTCGTAACAATGGAGTGGAGAAGCCTCTATGTACACGCAAGGGGTGACATAAGGTAAACGTCTTAAAAGGTGAAGCCAGTAGGATAAACAAAAGGATTATGGCTGATTGGGGTCTTTGATGAGTTGTTGGTACGCAGGGGGTATGTAATATCCTTGGTCAAGGTTGATTGATGGTTGGAGTTTTTGTAGTTTTCTGATTTTGAAGTCTTTGAAGGCTTCAATTTTGTCCTACTAGAGGCTGTGGCAGGGCGTGTCACGGACCTGGTCCGATAGAGCCGCCTAGAGTCAGCTTTGGAGACTGAGCTTTTTCAGGGGTCTTGATGTCGCCAATGTATCCTTGTCCACAAGTGATGTCGCTAATGTATCCTTGTCCACAAGTGATGTCGCCAATGTATCCTTGTCCACAAGTGATGTCGCCAGTGTATCCTTGTCCACAAGTGATGTCGCCAGTGTATCCTTGTCCACAAGTGATGTCGCCAATGTATCCTTGTCCACAAGTGATGTCGCCAATGTATCCTTGTCCACAAGTGATGTCGCCAATGTATCCTTGTCCACAAGTGATGTCGCCAATGTATCCTTGTCCACAAGTGATGTCGCCAGTGTATCCTTGTCCACAAGTGATGTCGCCAGTGTATCCTTGTCCACAAGTGATGTCGCCAGTGTATCCTTGTCCACAAGTGATGTCGCCAGTGTATCCTTGTCCACAAGTGATGTCGCCAGTGTATCCTTGTCCACAAGTGATGTCGCCAGTGTATCCTTGTCCACAAGTGATGTCGCCAATGTATCCTTGTCCACAAGTGATGTCGCCAGTGTATCCTTGTCCACAAGTGATGTCGCCAGTGTATCCTTGTCCACAAGTGATGTTGCCAGTGTATCCTTGTCCACAAGTGATGTCGCCAGTGTATCCTTGTCCACAAGTGATGTCGCCAGTGTATCCTTGTCCACAAGTGATGTCGCCAGTGTATCCTTGTCCACAAGTGATGTCGCCAGTGTATCCTTGTCCACAAGTGATGTTGCCAATGTATCCTTGTCCACAAGTGATGTCGCCAATGTATCCTTGTCCACAAGTGATGTCGCTAATGTATCCTTGTCCACAAGTGATGTCGCCAGTGTATCCTTGTCCACAAGTGATGTCGCCAATGTATTCTTGTCCACAAGTGATGTCGCTAATGTATTCTTGTCCACAAGTGATGTCGCCAATGTATCCTTGTCCACAAGTGATGTTGCCAGTGTATCCTTGTCCACAAGTGATGTCGCCAATGTATCCTTGTCCACAAGTGATGTCGCCAATGTATTCTTGTCCACAAGTGATGTCGCCAGTGTATCCTTGTCCACAAGTGATGTCGCCAGTGTATCCTTGTCCACAAGTGATGTCGCCAATGTATCCTTGTCCACAAGTGATGTCGCCAGTGTATCCTTGTCCACAAGTGATGTCGCCAATGTATCCTTGTCCACAAGTGATGTCGCCAATGTATCCTTGTCCACAAGTGATGTCGCCAATGTATCCTTGTCCACAAGTGACGTCGCCAGTGTATCCTTGTCCACAAGTGACGTCGCCAGTGTATCCTTGTCCACAAGTGATGTCGCCAATGTATCCTTGTCCACAAGTGATGTCGCCAATGTATCCTTGTCCACAAGTGATGTCGCCAATGTATTCTTGTCCACAAGTGATGTCGCCAGTGTATCCTTGTCCACAAGTGATGTCGCCAGTGTATCCTTGTCCACAAGTGATGTCGCCAGTGTATCCTTGTCCACAAGTGATGTCGCCAATGTATCCTTGTCCACAAGTGATGTCGCCAGTGTATCCTTGTCCACAAGTGATGTCGCCAGTGTATACTTGTCCACAAGTGATGTCGCCAATGTATCCTTGTCCACAAGTGATGTCGCCAATGTATCCTTGTCCACAAGTGATGTCGCCAATGTATCCTTGTCCACAAGTGACGTCGCCAATGTATCCTTGTCTACAAGTGATGTCGCCAGTGTATCCTTGTCCACAAGTGATGTCGCCAATGTATCCTTGTCCACAAGTGATGTCGCTAATGTATCCTTGTCCACAAGTGATGTCGCCAATGTATCCTTGTCCACAAGTGATGTCGCTAATGTATCCTTGTCCACAAGTGATGTCGCCAATGTATCCTTGTCCACAAGTGATGTCGCTAATGTATCCTTGTCCACAAGTGATGTCGCCAATGTATCCTTGTCCACAAGTGATGTCGCCAATGTATCCTTGTCCACAAGTGATGTCGCCAATGTATCCCTGTCCACAAGTGATGTCGCCAATGTATCCTTGTCCACAAGTGATGTCGCCAGTGTATCCTTGTCCACAAGTGATGTCGCCAATGTATCCTTGTCCACAAGTGATGTCGCCAATGTATCCCTGTCCACAAGTGATGTTGCCAGTGTATCCTTGTCCACAAGTGATGTCGCCAATGTATCCTTGTCCACAAGTACATTGATGGTGGAAGTCTGCTCCTGGTAGTTTTCCTGTGGTTTTAAGCTGTTCTGACTTCTGTCCCTCTCTGTGTTACTACATCTATGTTGGCATTACCAGGTTCTCACACTCACACTTCCAGGGAGCACACACTAACACAGTGGCGCTGTATCTGGACGGGGTCGGGGTCCCTGGACGCTCCGTGGAGACGACATCAAGGCCTATGTCAACTTGTTTGAGGGACATTACACGAGGAGAGGGGATAAAGGCTGTTGCAAGGAAGAACCGAGTTTCAGACAGGCATTGACCTGTTCGTCTTCAATCTCTATTGACGAAATATCTAAACTCAGGCAGCCTCCAACTCGAAGTACAATTAAAGTCAGCTGTCACCACAACACTACACGCCATGTTACTCTGTCAGTTGCCTGCTCTTCTAGAAGTCGAGCAACTACGTAACGTGTTTCTGAAGTAGGAGCATGAACGGAGAACAGCTACAGTGTGTCATAACACAATGATACCATACTCTGGCGGGGCTGAATGCACGCGACACTGTTTCACTATACAGCTATCAAACTTACAGCGTGAATTGGGATGTGTGCACGAGACCCTGTGTCACTATACAGCTACCAAACTTACAGCGTGAATTGGGATGTGTGCACGAGACATTGTGTCACTATACAGCTACCAAACTTACAGCGTGAATTGGGATGTGTGCACGAGACCCTGTGTCACTATACAGCTACCAAACTTACAGCGTGAATTGGGGTGTGTGCACGAGACCCTGTGTCACTATACAGCTACCAAACTTACAGCGTGAATTGGGATGTGTGCACGAGACCCTGTGTCTCTATACATGTACCATACGGACAGCGGGGATGCGGGCGTATGCTTTGTTTGTTTGTTTGTTTGTTGTTTAACGCCGCACTCAGCAATATTCCAGCTATATGACGGCGGTCTGTAAATAATCTAGTCTGGATCAGACAACCCAGTCATTGATATCATGAACATCGATACACGCAATAGGGATCGATGACATGCAGCAATCAAGTCAGCGAGCCTGACCACCCGATCCCGTTGATGGCGGCGTTCAACAACAAAACAACCAATCAACATATGGTTATACGGCGAGGATCTTAACTGTGTCTAAATCATAAACTCTTTTTAGCCCCGCCCCTTAGTCCCCAGGGGTGGGGAAAGGGTTCAGCCGCTCCATTTCTGCAGTTGGAATCCAGTGAGAATGCTTCCAACCAAATAAGGTTGATAACTATCTCTAAGTTCCAGAGAGGAAGTCGCTTAAAGCAATAACGCCAAATTACCCCTATTTCGCCCAGCCCCTCAGCCCCTTGGGGGGTCAGCCCCTCTATTTGTACAATTTTGAATTTTCACCACCGGAGAATGCTTCCAACCAAATATGGTTGATATCTATCTCTTAGTTCCAGAGAAGAAGTCGTTTAAAGCAATATAGCCAAATTACACCTATATGGCCCCGCCCCTCAGCCCCTGGGGGGTCAGCCCCACCATTTGTACAATTTTGAATCCCCACCACCTGGGGATGCTTCCAGTCAAATTTCGTAAATTTCCAATTAGTGGTTCCGAAGAAAAAGTCGTTTAAGTAAATTGTTGACGTACGGACGATGGACGCTACGGTATCCCATAAGCAAGCCCTGGTCCTTCAGACCCGGTGAGCTGATAATACTGAGATGAGAGAAGGGGAAAACTTTCACGATCAACTGATCTAGAAAGTAGAGAATTGACACTAGATAATACCTAGGGGTCGTGATGTCATCGTCCAAAAGATACCGTTTATCATCTCGAGGCGTCCATGACAGATTTGTGAGTTTTGTGGTGAGTGAGTCAGTATGGTTTTACGCGCTCTCTAGAACCAGAACAACGTTCAATATCATATCAGGATGTTGCCATACGCTAGCATACATACGAGCATTTATCATTATCAATTCAACCACCATCCAGTGGTTAGACTCATTCGACTATGGCGAACCTGAAACAATGCTCTTTAACTCGAATGTACCAGGTTGAGTGAGTATGGTTTTACGCCGCTTTTAGGAAAATACATGCACTATCACGACGGGGGAACTTAACATGGGCTTCACATCATTGTACCAATGTCGGGAATAGAACCCGGGTCTTCGGCGTGACGGGCGAACGCTTTCACCACTAGGCTACCCGACCGCCCCGAGCTTTGTGGTGAATAATTCATTATAAACATATCGAATTTTATGAATTATGTCTTCGTACGTCATGCCTGAGATTGATGTGGACATACACTTTCTGCATACCTTTGGCTGTGCGTTCTTCGCGGATATCCCCTGGATCTTTGTGATAAATAAGACTATAATTTGTAGCTCAAAGCCTTTTAAACTCCCTAATGATTTTGTCACCCGCTTCATTTTTCATCGTCCCCACCCCGACTTTTAAACCTCAACGCAAATGAAGCCACAAATTGGAAAACTGACATAATATTTTCTCGTTACTTCAAGTTTTAAAACCCCCCACAAAATTTAGATTTTTTCTCTCGTTATTTCAAATATTTTCTTGAAATTTCGATATTTTCATGTTGCTCCGATTATAGTTTCGTAATTTGAATAATGTTCTCGAAGTTTCGAGTTCTTTCTTGTTACTTTGATTTTTCCCCAGTAATTGCGATTATGTTTTGTTATTTCTAGTTTATTCGAAAAATCGAAATTTCGAATGGTTAAGATGTATTAAAATTACGAGAAAACAGTAGAAATAACGAGAAAATAACCAAATCAACAAGAAAAACATCGAAATGTCTTGAAATAACAAGAAAATATTCGAAACAACAAGAAAATATATAAGGAGAATAAACTTGAGGTAACGAGAAAATAATTGAAATCACGAAGATATATGTTATAGCGAGAAAAAAATAAACAAATAATTAAAAAAGAGATTTTGATTTAAAAAAATTAAACTATGCTACCTAAGTGGCCCCATAAGCGTCTCGTAGTTTACAAAAGTGTACTTGCCACAAATGACTGGTATGAATGTTTTGCTCACCCAAAAGAATAGACCAGGCACGGTGGCTTGACCTCGAACTGCCTGTCCATACAGACGTATCGGTTTCCCTTCTTCACAATCTCACCGCACTTGTACTCCACCGGCTTCTCCCAGTCCCTGTAACCATATAGATAGCGAGTGAGTGAGTGAGTTGGGTTTGACGCCGCTTTTAACAGAATGACAGTTATATCACGGCGTATCAGCTTAATGTGGGAGAATAGCCCGAAGCGTTACAGGTCTCAGACGTTTACCACTTCGGTGAAACCCACGAGAACGGGTATGGTGCTGACAAACCTAGAAATATAATCGTTGCGAACCGGGATTCGAAACCACAATCATAAGTTTCTGGCGTGCCCAAGGGACGCAACTCTGCACAGCGAATTGCGGCGCCTAAGACGACTGGGACACCCGTGCCCCATACAAATAACCAACGCACAGTCACTGGCTTCTCCCACTCCCTGTACACATACAGATCAACAACACACAGTCACTGGCTTCTCCCACTCCCTGTATACATACAGATCAACAACACATAGTCACTGGCTTCTCCCACTCCCTGTACACATACAGATATACAACACACAGTCACAGTCACTGGCTTCTCCCACTCCCTGTACACATACAGATAAACAACACACAGTCACAGTCACTGGCTTCTCCCACTCCCTGTACACATACAGATATACAACACACAGTCACAGTCACTGGCTTCTCCCACTCCCTGTATACATACAGATAAACAACACACAGTCACTGGCTTCTCCCACTCCCTGTACACATACAGATATACAACACACAGTCACTGGCTTCTCCCACTCCCTGTACACATACAGATATACAACACACAGTCACTGGCTTCTCCCACTCCCTGTACACATACAGATATACAACACACAGTCACTAGCTTCTCCCACTCCCTGTACACATACAGATATACAACACACAGTCACTGGCTTCTCCCACTCCCTGTACACATACAGATATACAACACAGTCACTGGCTTGCCACCATTACGTGATATTACTGTCACACTCTCCACCTACCACTTAATGAGGGAGGCGGCTTGCCACCATTCCGTTATCTTCAAAGGATCCTTCGCACCATTTGGGTCACTGTTTTGCATGTTAGTTCCCACTGTAAAAATGATTTGAATTCAATAATCAGGGGATATTCATCGGTATACATGAACTGAAATTACTTTGATTAATGATTGAGTTTCTTTAACTGGAACAATCAATAAGTCTGTACTCAGTTTACATCTAAATGGTATAAACTTAAAATGTTTCCATTCTTCTTTTTTACAAATAACAAAGCGACAAAACCCTTTCCATAATTATGAGAAATCTCTGCCAAAAGCAGTAAATTTCTATCATTCCGACTATATCAAAAGCATGAGTTTATGCATCACTGTCAATAGTGATGATACCAGGTGTTCACGAAAAGGTGAGCGTATCCTGCCCCACTGGGGGCACCCGTCACAAACACATGCAAAGGCAAGTCATCTGTTCACCTGAGAAAAACACGGGAACATATGGTACAAGTCAAAATAGGGATTTGCATCATATTTGTCATTGATGAGGCAAATTTGGAAATGTCCTCCACAGATCTGCCATAAAACGTTTTGAAAGCTCTTTCACATAATGTTTTGTCAGTATACTTCAGATGACATGAGATTTATTTTTGGCAAATTGACCTGAAAATTTGCAGACAGAAATGTAACTATACTATATTACTACCTTAAATGGTCATTCAGAATCTAGTTTTTCTAGCTTACAAGTTTCTAATATTTCATCAAAATACAACTACAATATGTGTACCCACTTCTTGTCATTGGCTCAGTAGCCCTCGTGTAATGAGTGAGTGAGTAGGGTTGTACGCCGCTTTTAGGTATATTGCAGCAATATCACAGAAATTGGCTTCACACATAGAACCCATGTGAGGAATCGAACCCGCGTCTTCGACATGACGAGTGAACGCTTAATTACTAGGTTATCCCCACCTCCCCTCGTGCAATGAACATCTTGTAAACAGTAGGTTGAAGCTTTGCTTCGTCGCAGGTCATTGAAAACACCCTTTCTTTTGAAAGCCCTACAATTTCCAGATATACCTTTTACTGATTCTACTTGGTGATCGCAGCTGTGTTAAATGATATCCATGTGGCATGAAGACCTACAATTTCCAGATATACAGTTTACTGTTTCTACTGTTAATTGGCAGTGTATTTTATTGTTGAACAATACTTGTGACTGTGTTACATTGTTTCTGTTGAGATTCTGTATACGTTCATTGCATTGTGTTTGGGCAATGATTAGTCGTCAGGAATGTAGTACTATTCAAATTAAGCAGTCGTCAGGAAGTAACTATGTTTAGATAACTGTGAGGAATATTCTGTGGTATTCTGGTGGCGCTGGACTGACAGTGTAGTACTTTCCAGTGACTAGTTGGACCGTATATATAGTGGGACAAGAGCGTGTTTACGCATCTCTCTCGCACATTTCATCACAGCAAGACCAGCTTTCATGCGAGGATCAATCATCATCTCTGATTCCCTGCCTAGCCTGTCTCAGCTTGACCACAGTCGCTGCTGGGTGAATATATATTATTATCACTGACTTTTTTTATCACCACATATTATATATTACCATTGAATATTGTACTACCACTCTATTGTGTACTGCCATTGTAATTGATCTGCAGTAATTTGTATTGTTTTGTAAACCTAGTGCATGTTTGTAATAGATTTGTTGATTGTATATCACTTGTTGGTTGTTTGTAGGTTTCACACTAAGTCCTTTTACGTACAGTTATTGGGGTTAACCCATTGTTTCAATTTGGGAATCAACAAGCAACACTACTTGTTGATCGCAGCTGCGTTAAATGACATTCATCTCCCATGCTGGCATTTGAGACAGCGAGTTTGTAGTTTGTAACTACTACAGAAAGATACGCCTCTGATTTAGACTTTTCATTTGACAGGATTTTATTACAGAAAAGACAGTTGTAGTTTGGCCTAACACGGGCGAATTTCATGTGCGAATGTAGGACTGTTCAGTCTATAATGCAGACCCGCTTGTAACAACAGTCATTAAAACGCCAACAATTATATGAGAAGATGTTAAACAACTTTTTTCTAAACTGAACTTATGGTGACGAGTTGGTATGGACAAACAAATAACCTCCATGCCACTTAAAACGAATTGTTGATTAATAATTTATCTAATTTCCATTTCATCGGTACGATTTTGCAGCAAACAGACTTTTTAGGGGTTTGCATAATATATTGCATAAGATCATTATATCTTGTTATACCCCAAGGTATCGCCCAGGATGAAACCCTCTGACCTTCGTTAATACGTATGTCCCAAATATACTTTAGTCTCTATGGTATGGCGATAGGAAACCGATAATAATGATATTGGACGCTAATTTGTGTTGTTATGGTTTATTATCTTCAGGAATGCATTTAATTAGTCCTTGTTTTTTGTGAGATGGAAAGTTCTGTAGGCAAAATTGAGAGATGATATAAGATAATTACCAATACCATTCCAGGAGGACTTTAACAATTCCACTTGCCCCATTGTTCAGACATTCAACTACTTCGAAGACCTCATCATCAATCCGTTCGCTTTCAATGTTCTGACGTCATGTTTTGAATATAGTTTACCATGAAACTTCCTTACTTCATTTAAAGCAGATCGATGGCCATGATGTCAATCACTGGATTGTCTGGTCCAGACTCGATTATGAACAGACCGCTGTCATATAGCTGGGATATTGCGGCGTTAAACAACAAACCAACCAACAAACAAACATTTAAAGTGTCCTCATTATGTTCTATAATATAACCTTGCATATCCTCTATACGAGTTATGGAGGTAGTTTCTACATATTAGATTTAATTGAAATTATATAAAAATGGTTTTTTTTCGCCAAGTTCCATCCTTGTTGCCTTTGAACGAACCCTAATTCCCTGAGTTCTAATTTGTAGTATTTCTACTAACTCCCAATTGAGAGCATAGGTTGACAGTTTGGTATCATTGACATCAGTTTCACCCAATTCCTCGCGTTTTTGTGTAATTTGTGCTGTATGTCCCTTTCTAGCTTTTCACATTTTTTTCTGATACGATGAATCGAATACAGTTTTACCTCTGATCCTTTATATCATCACTTCTCGATGTTTTATTGAGACAATGCCTTCTGTACATCTATACTTATCTATCGTTTCCTTAGTAACTGATTTTACTAATTCAACATAAGTTTTGTCTCAGAAGTGAATTAGTAAATTTCCAGAAGCCTTTCCCACGCGGCAGTCTAAATGATAGTCTAAATGTTACAGACATTGGTGGATGATTCAGAGTGACTAAGAACTCTCCACAAGACAATTGGTGATCTGATGTCGTTCAACAACTATCACATTAGCCTTCCGATGATTTACCCACCTGAACTAGAAATAAAGGAGACCAGTGAGACCGCCTCATCTGTTTCATGTTTAGATCTATTCATAAGATTCAGAGTGACAAAACACACTCCACAAGACTATGTAACAAGAGAGATTTAGTTCAACCCTCGTATCTGTCTGATACAACACATCGCCACACCCTCCTGCCCTAACCCGTCAGCCCTCCATTCGCCAGGAACGATCACAGTGGCTTAATCGTAGCCCCGTCGGAATGCATTGTACCTCCACACCTGGCGAGGTGCCGGTGGTGAATATAGTTTGTGTTTACTCCCTCTAATATCGACGCCCTGATCTTGCATGGGGTAATGCATCCGTAAGTTTGTTCATGTTGAAGACTGAACAAATGCTTCTTGTGATAAAGCATGTTCTGAATAACCAGCGAACCTAAACGGATCAAGCATTGCATCACAGTCGAGTTTCGCTGTTCATCCAGTCTCCAGCTGCAGTCACGTTCTGACCCACGTAAGCACAACGTGGATCCACAGTCACGTTCTGACCCACCTAAGCACAACGTGGATCCACAGTCACGTTCTGACCCACCTAAGCACAACGTGGATCCACAGTCATGTTCTGAATCACGTAAGCAAAACGTGGATCCACAGTCACGTTCTGACCCACGTAAGCAAAACGTGGATCCACGGCCACGTTCTGACCCACGTAAGCACAACGTGGATCCACAGTCAAGAGCTCGTGTCTCTGTTTTCAACTTGTGTCGTTACCTTATGAGGCAAACAAAACTTGGGTAATCCCATTGGAAGGTGATTGACCAGTAAGAATGCGATATCCCCCAAACACTAATACAGACTCCAGCAAACTCCATGGTACAGCACACAATTAATCCTCTTTCTCAAAACACTCTGAACACTAATGTAGAAATTAGACTATAGGATAAATGTAGCAGACGAATCAGATGATATAACAGACACCTCATTCAAAGTCCACTCATTCTGTTACAAAGTTCACAAAGAAGTCACAAACGAAATGCATTTGCAAGTATGACACACTGATGAGTTGCTTATCCCGTGACGGGGAATTACTTTATAACTTTGCTATTTCCTGCCATCGCCATATATTGTTGTAAACAATATTTATGTCCACTTGGTACAGTGAAAGGGGATTGATAAACAGGCAGAGCCTACATAAATATCTCTCCCAATCAAAGTTCGAACAAGCAGCAGTAGTATATATGTAATACAGTAGTATAGACTTGATATTAAGTCACATATGGTACATCAAAGGTAAACAGTTGTTTGTGAGATACATATAACAGTGCATGTTTAGACAAATCATTTGCTCATAGAGAAAAAATGATGTACAAAGTCAACTATATTCAGCAGTATGCCTTTGTCTAGGCTGACGTTACCAAACAGGACGGTTCGTAGGTCATGTCCATTAACATAATAATAGCTTTCAGATCTAATCTCAGTATGATTTGGGCAAGTAAATAGGTAGTGTAAAGCACTTTCATTGAAAAAAAACGCACATAAACATTCAGCATTATCACTTATAGATCATCCAAATGTGTGACCGTTCATATCTCTGCATCCTAGTCTTAACTTGCTGTGGATTATCTGATTTACGCGTGAACCAATATTTTTAAATATGTCAGGCACTTCTGATTTACTACAGTTATACAGTTTTTTTTAACTGAGATACTGAAGCGGCTTCTCTCAAAGTAGAATCTAGTACATTCCAGGCGGAGACTGTGGAAAGTAGTCGGTAGTTAGACTCATAGTATTCGTTGGCGTTACGTGTTTCATAACGTGGACGATCCAGAGTTTTTACAAGTACCATATCACATAAATAATTTGGCGTCGTCCCACTTTTCATTTGATAAAACATGCATAATTTGTGAAAGCAATTTATCAATGGGCTAACCTTTGCAGTTAGATTGTCAATATGGCTATGCCCATGCCCATCACTGTGTAAAGTTAGCTCGAGGTGTTTGTGACTATTAACATTGCTGTTTCCTGCCATCGCCATATCTCTGAGAAGAATGTGACAGGTATGTTCTCTGAATAAGTGGGAAACACACGTGGTGTTCGCATATTATAAGTATTTAGATTTCAGGGAACAGAATTAAAACATGGGCAGCCCCAATTACTTACACTAATATATGTGTATGAACGGTCGTGCGCTGGGACATCGAATATCTGAATCTCTAATTCGATGTCAAACAAGGCTAAACCTAAAAAGTGAGGCCACCGTTTATTGCAGGCAGTATAAAGCATTTCTCCTCGGTGGTGAACATCAGTAATCTCTCGCCGCCGAGGAAGTCATGCTTGATTTCCTTTAAACTTTCTGAAAACACATTTTGTGAACTTGTGCCTCCACACCTTGTGATGTATAGCAAACATTTACGAGAACAAAATATTGGTGTTACCTTCTGTTGAAATCATTTGGATGATACTGTCCTTTAAGGATCCAACGTTGGTATAGGGTGTATATCTATCATGAATAACGACCGCTGCCACCACAAAGGCCACGACGAGCACTATGCACAGCTTGGTCCTTGACGCCATGTTTTACCTGGTGCACCCGGCACAGTAACTGACTTGACTGGGCGTGTTACTTATGACGTAGCGCGTCTTTTGGGTGACGTAGCTTGTCTTTTGGGTGTACTACTTAATTGGGGGAATTAGTCGGTAGCAGCGGTCACGACTGGCTATCACCTTGAAGGACAGAGAAGGCTGTTGAGTTGGTGACGTTTATTGGTGGAAGCAGAGTGAGATTACACAGAAGTACATTTAATTGTAATGGCACGATAATATGCTACGTGTACAACACGTGTTAAGAGGTTGAGTCATATTCATCTAATTGTATACATATAATTATAACAATTCAATACGTGTACAACACGTACGATCATAATAATACAATCGGCATACAACCGATAATAACATGACTGTAAAGATGTAGAATATATTTGTTTAACGGGTGGTTATTAAAAGGCATTAATTACGCGAACATATGTCTGGTAGAAAACAGTCACGCGTGGATATTCTGTTATAAGAGACAATATAAATACATGTCGGCCGACTCAGTTTTCAATGTTACTAAGTTGCAGGCAAATCATTGCTATGAGTATGTGTCACTGAATGTAGGAACGTACAAGTTATTGACATTGGTACACATACTCATATTGGGATGTTGCCGTGCAACTAGTATACTTATATCCTAATATATGTTCGCGAGAGGAAGTATTGTCTGGATATTAAGTCAATGATAATTTTCACAACGCTACGATATAATCGAAATAGATCTAACCTACACCTAACGTAAGATCGTAGCTGACAAAATAAGTTAACAGTGTCTTACCTTGAAGGACAGAGAAGGCTGTTGAGTTGGTGACGTTTATTGGTGGAAGCGGAGTGAAGTTTGCTATGCTGTTGTTGTTGTTGCATTAGGTGTTTAAGAGGTCGCCTTCTGCCTAGGCAATTTCGGCTGACCTGTCCCTCTTTGGGACTCCTGTGTGTGAGAAGGGTTCACATATCTATTGTGAGTTCGGTGTTCACATAATTTCTGTTTTTGCATTGATATGATTTCTATTTTCTTATATTGATATGATTGCATTTTTATCCTTGGCTGCTCTGTTTATATACGTTCGAGCAGCTGTCCATCTCTCAGAAATAGAGTTAGTTTGGCCTTCGCTATTGCATCTCTTGGCTTTAGAAGATCTATGACAGATAGCGGATCTAACTGCAATTCTTCTTTTAACCTAGCCCGGGCTGGGGCATGGTCTTGACATTCCAGTAACAGGTGGTCAGAAGTTTGCTACTTTCTTACTTACTTATATTGGAGATTTAACGTGCGCTTTCCGACTGCAAGCGTATGTCGCACACGTGCCCGGTCAGGCCATTTAATGTGTTTCCAAAAAGGGGAAAAGTGAGTTTGTGCAACCCAGGAGTATGGAAGTTTGTTATTTTGATTATGTGGTTTGGTTTTGGTAGTTTATTGGGGTTTTAAATGCGGCTAATTAGTCCTGTTTTTATTAGGTATATGCCTAAGGCTTGAATTTTTCTAATTTATTTTGTGGATTTAGGATTGATTCTAGTGTAAGTCCGGTTTTAAGATTTAGGGTGGTCTGTAGTGTTGTTCGGTGTGTTTGGTAGTGTGTGCAGTGAATGAGTACGTGTTCTGGTGTTTGCTACCACCGACTGACTGACTGATATAGAAGATTTAACGTGCGCTTTCCGACTGCAGCGTATTTCGCACACGGGCCTGGTCGGACCATTTAGTGTATTCCGAAATGGGTGAAAGTGGTGTGTGCAACCCAAGAGGGGGCTTTTAGGGGTTGCTTATATTGATTTTTTGAAATTTTTAAATTTGGAATAAATGCCGAGGTGGGTGGAGGAGGGAACTAAGGGAGCCGGGTGAGGTGGGTGTTTGTATGTTTATTGGATTTTGGATTGGTAGATTAATTAGTTTTTAGATGCGCTTAATTAGGTCTGTTTTGATTAGGAATACGCCTAGGGCCTTGAAGTTTTCTAGTTTATTTTGAGGGTTTAGTATTTCATCTAGAGTAGGAACCTTATTTAGATTGAGGGCGGTTTGTAGTGTGGTTCTGTGTGTTTGGTAGTGGGTGCAGTGGATGAGTGCGTGTTCTGTGGTTTCGGGTTGTTTGCAGTGGGGGCAGTTGCCTGTGGTGTGTCTTTTAAGTTGTTTTAGGTGGTTATTTAGGTTCGTGTGTCCTATTTGGAGTTTTGTAATTAATCTGTCAATTTCGTTTAGAGGGGTGTAGGATTTCAGGTTTGGCTAGTGGTTTGCTGAGCACTTTTTTGATTTGGCTATATGAGTTTAGATATAGGTTATGCCATTTTTTGGTGATTTTTTGCTTGTTTACTCTTTTAATTTCTGATTTTGAGATGGGTAAGTTTAAACTTATTTCTGGGATTTTGAGTGATAGTTTAGCTGCTTTATCGGCGTTTTCATTACCGTATATTCCTACATGGGCGGGTATCCACAAGAAGGTTATTTGTTTGCCTGCTTTAGTTAGGTCGTTGGAGCTTTTAAGTATTTGATTTATTAATTTAGGTCGGTTTTTGGTATTTTTGTTTTGGAGGGCTTGCAGTCCACTTTGGGAGTCGGTAAGTATTAGGATTTTTTGGTGGTTTTTGGATTCTTGATTATGGAGGCCTGAGGCCATGCCCATTAGTTCTGCCGTGAATATTGATTGGTTGTTTGGGAGTCGGAAGGATTGTGTGGTTTAAGTTGGTTGTGTGGTATGGACTCCGAAACCTGTGTGTTTGGAGGTCGGATCTGAGGATCCGTCCGTGTAAATGTGACACCAATTTGGCCAATTTTCGTGTATGTATGCTAGTGTGGTAGATTTAGCTATGTTTGGGTCGGTTTGTTTATTTATTTGGCTAGCTAGTGTTGTGTCTATTTTGGGTATTTTAAGTTTAGGGGTGAAGATATTTGATTGTTTGCAGTTTTGTTTAAGATTTTTAATTTGGTTTTCATTTAGGTAGTTTGTTATTCTTTGGGATATTGGGGTAAATAAGAGATGTTTACGAGCTAGAGCTTGGTTTTTGGGGCTGATGTTTTGGTTTATTAAGTTTTGGATGAGAGGGTTTGATTGGGATGCGGCCCATAAATTTAAGCTTAGCTGTTCCCTACGTAGACTTAGTGGCATTTCTCCTGTTAAGGCCTGAAGTGAGGTGTAGGAGGTGCCATGTTGGATGCGTGTAATTAGTTTGAGAGCCTGATATTGTATTGAGTCAAGTTTTTTAGATAGAGAGTTGTTTAGGGTGTTGTATATGGCGCAGCCGTAGTCTAGTTTTGATCTAATTAGTGATATGTAGAGAGAGAGGAGGGTATCTTTGGAGGCTCCCCAGTTAGAACCAGTTAGGCATCTTAGGGTGTTTAGGTCTTTACTGCATTTAGTTGTTAGGTTTTGGATGTGAGCATCCCAGGTGAGATGTTCATCGAAAACAAGTCCTAAGAATTTGGTTTGTTTTTGAAATTTGATTGTTTAGCTGGAGGATTGGGGAGGCGGGTTTCATGTTTCTATGTTTGAATATTATTCCTGTTGTTTTTTTCTGAGTTAAGGGAGAAGCCCCATTTGTCAGCCCATCGTTGTATTTTATTAAGAGATTTTTGGAGTAAATTTTGGACCATTTTCATGCTTTTAGTGCGGATCCAGATGGCTCTATCATCCGCGAATTTTGATGTGTTTACTTTAGGGGGTAGGCCCTCGAATAGATCGTTTATCATTATATTGAAGAGGGTGGGGCTGAGGATACTGCCCTGGGGAGTGCCATTTTCTAGGGGACATTGGTCCGATAGTGTTTGGTCTATACCCACGGTTATTTTACGATTGTTTAGGAAGTCCTGGATGTAGTTTATTATCTGACCTTTGAGTCCTATTTTTTTAAGTTTTTGTATTAGCCCATCGTGCCATACCATGTCGAAAGCTTTAGAGAAGTCTAAGAAGATGCCTGTGGTATATAGTTTATTTAGTTGTCCTGTCTTAATATCTTGTTCTAGTCGAGCGAGGTTATCTAGAGTTGAGCGGCCAGGAATGAAACCGCTTTGATCTTGGTTTATGATTTTATTTTGGGTTAGGTAATGTTGTAATCTATTTTTAGCCATTGATTCCATTACTTTAAATAAGTTTGAAGTTAGGGATATTGGTCTATATGAGTTAGCTTGATTAGCTGGTTTATTAGGTTTAGGGATTGGTATGACTAGGGCCTGTTTCCAGGGAGTAGGAACCTGTCCCTTTAGGTAGATGAGATTGTATAGTTTGAGTAGTGCCTGGAGTAGTAGTGCCTGGAGTAGTAGTGCCTGGAGTAGTAGTGCCTGGAGTAGTAGTGCCTGGAGTAGTAGTGCCTGGAGTAGTAGTGCCTGGAGTAGTAGTGCCTGGAGTAGTGGTGCCTGGAGTAGTAGTGCCTGGAGTAGTGGTGCCTGGAGTAGTAGTGCCTGGAGTAGTAGTGCCTGGAGTAGTAGTGCCTGGAGTAGTAGTGCCTGGAGTAGTAGTGCCTGGGCGCGTGTATCTGTCTGGGACCATGTACCCCCGTGTTTGCCTGACTATTCAGCTCAGTGTTGACCGAGTGCAGGCTTGGTTGTGATTAATTCAAACAGCCCTGACAGTTGTATGTAACCAGCGAATTTCCGAGATAATCCGGGGACGTAATATTACTCAATATTACGTTGTATGTATACAAGTAGGAGGCACCGATGATTGTCATCACTACCCTTGTGTATACATAACAGGCTTCTCTATTGCAGTATAACAACATGTACTCTCCTGTATAAACATTGCCTCCTACTTGTATTTATACTTGTGAACCACACTCTGTACATCTTGACAGAGTAATAACTTGCCTAAAACAGGCCACACTAAGTTAAACTCCTACTTACACCAAATTAAAAAACACCAAACCGGTAAATGCCCCCACTGCAACTTAAAGAAACGCCTGAACACGTAATACTATATTGCACACATTACCAGCAACACAGAACAACACTCCAATTCACACTAAACTGCAACAATCAAATGACACTAGCAACGGTACTTAACCCCCTAAATGACTTACAAACATTGAAAGCACTAGGCATATATATATCTAATCAAAACAGGCCTACTTGGCCGCGTTTAAAAATAAAAGTACTACAAACAAGCTGCCAACAGACGGATGGACGGACAGACAGACAGACATTTACGTCTGACTCATGGATACAGCAGATATACATATATAAACATATACAATAAGATATACATTTTTGAAAATATTGTAAAATATCTCATGACCAATCGCTCAGCGACTTATGAGAGACGGTCAGAATTTTCATTTCACAGTGTTTAAACACATAACACCATAAGATGTAATACATAGCACATTGCACATTGCACATTGCACATTACTTGTATAACATGATTGTGTCGTTTATCTAATATGTCATGGCAGGTCCTGGTAATATGAAAGGTTAATATGGGCTTGTAAAGAAGTTACACAATTTTTCTTGGTTTGTCATATTATTAAAACCCGGTATCTTAATGGAGCTTACATTGAAAGCTGTTCTTTAGCATCATCACTCACGGGACATTCTGTTAAAACATACATTTCATCCTCGATTATAAATTACATCTATACAACTAAAACAGGCTCTAAGTTGGGATATCGGCCATATCGTTCTCATATCGGCCAGTTTCAATGCGTATGGGTGCGACGACACACTGAACTTAGCAGGGGCCTCCTTCTATGACGTCTTGGTACAGGAAATGTAATATAGTGTTTTCTGACATAACTCTGAAATATTTCCGTGACATTTTTTCTCCCTGTACCACTCGTTGACATATCTTTAACAGGTCATTTTGCCAGGTCTCCTTGTAGCTGTCATACATTCTCATCGGTTTTAACTCAATGTTTTTTCTCAATATTGCTATTTATAACGCACAGCTGTGAAAAATAGTGCTTTTTAGAAGGATTACGGATTCTAAAATTCCATTTCTTTTTGCACTGGTTGGCAACATTGTCAGCCAAAAATTATATTTACACAGGAGTATTGTTTAGCTCCCCAAATAGCGGTGCAGTATCCCAATAGCCATCGGGCGGATTCTAAAGCAGCTTTTGCCATATTTCATAGTTAAAATGTTCAGTGAACAGCACTCCCAGCTACTAGCTGTAGCTTGAAGCTTGTAGCTGTGTGTGACTTCAAACACATATTGTCCACATACAAAATTCACATTTGTTCTTAAGGGCTCTCTCAAAAGAATAATTGTTTTATTTTTTTAGGTGATAACCATCTTGTTTCCGAACCACCGGGTATTTACTATAGTCAAGAGAAGATTAACGTCCTCCTCAGGACCGGCTAAAATCATCTGCATATACAAACGTATTGATGGTTTCTCCAGCTACCTCGACCAATCTTCCCACTGCATTTGTCATGTTGATCAAGTCATTTATGAACATGTTAAATATTAATGGTGAGAGGAAACAACTGTAACATTTTCCCATCCACTCAGAACTGTCCTGCTCTGCTTCCAATAGATCTGTCAACGTGATCACAGACCTTCTGAAATATAACATGTCACTGTAGTCTTTATCAGTTGCCGGGACTGTAAGATGCTGGTCATAAAACTAATTTGATGCAGCTTCCTCGTCTAAATCCGTTTCGGTTGTCATTAAGAATATCATTCTTCTCCACCTAGGTTGTCAAACGCTCAATTAGTTCACTGATATAAAGTTTATATGCAGCCAGTGCTAAAGCTAAACCCCTTTAGCGTAGTGGATCCCGTGTGTCGGCAGGTGACGACTTGGGTACAGGGTTCATGATAGTTTGAGACCACACACACTGCAAACACAAAACATCGTTTTTCCCTACATGGTCATTCGACGGAAAAAAACTACTAAAATTTAATTAAAATTGATTCATTGGTGAGCGTCCAGAAAAGCGTCGAGTTTTTCAAGAGGAAAATAGACCAAAGAAAACCCCGATGCTTTTTGCTCCACTTTGTACAAATGTTAACGACCAATAACATCTGACGCACGTGATGTCCTGGCCTTCCTGTAGGAAGTAGAGGTGTTGTCTCTCAGTCTGCGGTGGCATGGCATGGTTTTCTCCAGTATATCTGTTCCCCGCCTTGCAGCGAGATTTGCCGTTAAGTCAGTTTATGGATATTGAAACAGTGATTGGAAGTCAGCCACGCGTCAAGGAGCCAATCAAAACCATGTTACCAAGAGATGCACGGCTAGTTCTATCGGTCACACGGCTGTGTATTATTTGTTTACAACAGCAAATGAAAGTAAATCTTAAGAAATATGAGATGTTGCTTATAGCGATTAGAAAGGACTATTATCAATTGAGTCTTTAAGTAACTTCCACTCAACATTGTCTTTGTTATTGTTTGTAATTGTAGTAATCTGTCTTCAAGATGAAATATACCATACATAGGGCGTCGTCAGTGCAGTTTGCCAGCAGTGTTATAATAACAACTGTACGCGCCAGTGATGTATGTCATTTCAAGTTTACCCTTTCAGTTACATGGTAGACTCACCCATGCCTGTAGAAATAGTGGAGTGGATCCATAAGAAAGGGAGATCACACAACAATTTAAGAACATTTTTTGCTGGCAGTAAATAAAAGTAAAAAAGTCTTATATCTTGCTAAGATAGTGTGCCATATTCCATCAAGCTTCAGTTAATTTCACATAAATATATAAATCCATAGAAATCCAGTTGATACATTGTGGTACTACCTGGTTTACACATTGACTTAACACTTGTTTCCCTCTAATTGTTATCTCGAATTAATTGTGTGTTAAGAAATAATCTGTTTGTTGCTTTTGGTAATCCTAGTGTTTGGTATGATCAGTGGCCTTCTACCCAGGAGAGCAGTGTCTTATATAAATCTCCTATAACTAGTTGTTGTTTTAGATCAGTTACATTCATTATTATCATAATATCAATAACTGTCTTACTTAATCTTCGCTAAACGTAAAGTGACAAAATATACTTTTCAAAAAAAGAAACTTGACATAGATGTAAACCCACTTTTTACCAAATATCTAAAATAGTTACATTAAATGAGAACCAAATAAGTCAAACAGAAAGATGATGTGTCTATAATTCGCGAAAACACATGCAAAGCACATTAACGTAGCGTTTGGGGATCAATTTTACAGCTTCATCCAAACGCAACCGCCTGTAAAAAACGTGCAGCACAGGATCCTGCATTTAGGCATGCAGGCCCCCCTGCTGAAAGGGTATAAAAATCCACATCAACGGCTGTTCATACAGTCCTTATAACGGCAGTAGAGGCGGTGACAGGATGCCAAGACTGAATGCAGCTCAATGGAACAAGGAGCAAGAAGTGGCCAGGCACTATCCAGACAGACAATCTCCGCACTGTGGACCCGATACAACAACACCAACAGAGTTGACGACAGACCAAGGTCAGGAAGACCAAGGGTGACAACCCAAGCACAAGATCGATACATCCGGCTGCGACACCTCCGAGACCGCACTACCACAGCCACGTCCACAACCACACAGATCCCTGGGGTACGCAGAATATCAGATCAAACGGTACGCAACAGACTGAGGGAGGCTGGACCTTTTGCACGAAGACCTGTTCGACGTCATGTATTGACCCCACGTCATCTTGCAGACCGTCTGCTTTGGTGCCATCAGAGGGTTAGATGGGCACGTGCAAGGTGGAGAAATGTACTGTTTACTGACGAGTCCCGTTTCCTTATCACACGTGCTGATGGGCGCGCACGTGTCTACAGACGTCGGGGTGAAGGTTACGCCCCCAACTGTGTGCAGCAGGTTGTCCCATTTGGCGGCGGGAGTGTCATGGTATGAGCCGGAATTCATCACGGTGGTAGGACACCTCTCGTTCATGTGACAGGTGCATTGACAGGTGTGCGTTACAGAGACTTGATCGTACAGCCTTACGTTCTTCCTCACGTCAACGTTCATGGCGGACAGTTCCAGCAGGACAACTCTCGACCGCATATTGCACGTGTTTGTCAGGACTTCTTACAGCCTCAACAACATCCATACATTACCTTGGCCAGCCCGGTCACCAGATTTGTCCCCGATTGAGCATCTGTGGGACGAGTTGGATCGACGCGTTCACAGAAGGAATCCACCGCCCCAAACACTTCCGGTGCTTCTTGGTGCACTTCAGCGTGAATGGCAGCACATCCAACAGCGTGCTAATGACAGCTTGATTGCATCTATGGGTCGTCGGTGTCAAGCGGTGATTGATACACGTGGTGGGCACAACCGATACTGACATTTCTGTACCCCTGTGACAGTAACTGTATCGTGTACGTGTGTCTGTCTAGGTGACACATTAAAGTTTTGAACATTGTGTACATTGATCTTCAAACAGTGTTTCAATTATGGTTTCTGTCTCCTATTTTGAAACAATCGCATTATATTACATTGTGAAAGTCAGTGTCAGGTTTCTTTTTTTGAAGAGTATATGTCATTCTCTACAGTTTCTATCACATTACACATTACTTGTACTGTAAACACCGCGACCAATACACCCGGCTGATTTTGGGACTGATCCATTACTAACAAAGGGGTGTATCTATATGACTGCGAACTTCCCTGAAGGCGAGAGTAGTCCTAACAGGTTCCCTCCCATAACGTAGACCTCCAAAATGCAGACCTCCCAAAAAGCAGTTAAAATTAGCTCACTAATTAATTGGGCCATGCTGGTCACACCTAATTAATGAATGGACTGGTCCACTTCCCCTGCTATGAGGGATTAGCAATATGTTGAGACAATGAGCAGTAGTGGACAACAACAACATTGTCTTAAAAAACTCCTCCTTTCTTTAATCTGCTCCCGGTACATCACAAATCTTATTCAAACATTACCTTTAAACAAGTTGTGGGATTTGTGTAAGAATATACCAAATGTTCTCAATCACTAATACTTCCTTCTCTTGTGTATGGTATAACATATAAATATATTTGAACATGAGCAGTTTGTACTCCAAGCTAGAAACACCTCTCCGCCATCCAAGCGCTCCAGCAACCAAGCCACCCGCACCCAGCCAAGCCAGCACAGTACCCACTGTTAGCCAGCCCAAGAGCAAACCCTCGGTAACTATCACAACACACCCACACACACTAGTTCAAAACTACTCACACCCAAGCCAAGCTCAAACAATTAAAAACTTTAAAAACCCTTAGCCAAACAAACAAACCTAATTAAAAAAACAAACACACTCCTAAACCCATCCGTTAATACATCTCAACACAGCTCACCAAACCTCCTCTCACCTGCCAAAGCACCCTCCTCCAAACACCCACACTCAACACCTCTAAACTCACCAAATCTCACTCACTTCCACCCAACCTCATCTACAACAACATGTCCGACGCACGTGTTATCATCCAGGCAGACATCCACCAACCCGACACCCCTACACCGGCCGAAGCACACAACACTTCCAACCGGACACCCAACACCCTCATACCTCACGATTACGGCACAGAAACTCCAGCAGCTTCACCTCCCAAACCTGCCGAATCGCCTGCACCCATTACGAACCCTAAGAAACGGAAGCTGGACACTTCACCCGCATCACCCACCTTCCCAGCATCCATAGTCACCTTCGCTCTGTACTTTTGCGCCGCCGGCCCCATAAACACCCTAAATAAAGCTCTCACAGTTAATAAAGTAGGCATTTGGTTCAAAAAACAAAAAATCAATTTCGATAAAATCAAAGAAGTAAATAAAGGATTCCAGATAATCTTCCCCGACCTACAATCCCTAAACGCAGCCAAAAAGATAACGCAAATCTTCCAATTTACAGTCACACATCAAACTCCAAACTGGCAGCTCTACACCAGAGGTGTAATTAGGGTTAACCCTAGAGAAACAGAAGGTGACTTAATAATGTACGCTAACGAAGCAAACGATAACACAGACACCTCCCCTCAACCCAAAATCACTAGCACTAGGAGGATAACTTCAAATAGGAATGGAAAGACCTCAAACACCCCTATCGTTATCGTCAACTTTCAAAAAACTGCTAAATATCCTGAAGCCCCAAAATTCATCTCTTTCGGCGCATCAACAAAACTAGAAGTAAAACCTTATATTAAACAGGTAAAACAATGCTCTAACTGCCTTCAATACAACCATACAGCAAACGGATGTAATTTTAAAAAAACCAAATGCAGGAAATGCGCCCAAACAGAATGCCCAGGGATTTGCGCACCATGGTGCATACACTGTAAAACAACAAACCACTCCTCACTCTCTAACAAATGCCCACACAGGCACACTCTCACACAACAGGCCAACAGACACATTAATATAGATACGGCCAAACACCAAACAAGAAAACTAACACAGCACACGAAACAACCACTCATACCCACACCGCAACCAAACATTCCCCGACATCTAAACTCCGCATGGGATGGTATCCTCCAGGAAGTACACCCAGCAATCACCACCCACACCCACTACCCACACCACCCCCAAACCTTCACCACCCCCAACCCTCTCACAACATCCACACCTGCACGCAAAACAAACCGCATTATACCTGCCATCACCCAACCTTCCACCACTCAGCCTACAGCCACCAGGGCAACAACAACCACACCCGAGCAGGCAAAACCCGAAAATCCAACCAGCAGCCAAGACACAGACACGCCCAGCACGCACACGCAAACACAACCAGAGACGCTACCAACCCCCATGGAGAGTGAGGAACTAAACAACGATAACTCAGACTATTACGAAGTAGAAACCGATGATGACGTAAACGAAATAACACGCTCAGCACCTAAAAGAACCAAAAAACTACAACGTAAACCCCAAACTCTCCCCAAAAACACGCTAAATAGTGTTACTCTCCTTCTAGCTTACATGCTAAAACAAATAAATCCAGATGCTAGCACTAAAGCCCTGCATAAAGTAGCATTCAAACTCAAACTCACCACCCAAAACTATAAAGACTTCAATACAGGTTACCAACTAATTATCTCAGATATATAAAATAATCCCATAAAACAACCAATCTCCAAACACTAAAAACCCAAATAATGGCAGGACTAAATATTTTTCAGTGGAATGCTGGCGGGCTTAACTCGCACAGCCACGAACTAAAAGCAAAATTTAAACTAAACAAAGGACCGCATGTAGCATGCATCCAAGAAACTAAATTCTCAAATAAATCAAAATTTAACTTAGCCAACTATAACATAGTCAGAACAGATCGTCCTAAAACCAAAACAACTAGAGCATCAGGAGGCTTAGCCATACTAATTAGAGAAGACTTAAACTATGAAGAGATCAAAATAAACACACCAAACCTAGAAACCAACGGTATTCAAATCACCCTAAACACAAAAAAAATAAACATCATAAATATCTACCACTGGCATCAACAAAAAATCCAAGCAGAGGATCTAAACATACTTCAACAAATAGGCAAAAAGTCAACAATTTTCCTAGGAGACTTTAATGCCCACCACCCCTCCTGGGGCACGGGGGAAAAAATAGACAATCACGGTATAATAATCTCTGAATGGATAGAGGCCAACGATTTCGTATTACTTAACAATAACCAACCAACCAGATATGATAAAAGCAATAGAGACATGTCGGCTATCGACCTAAGTATATGCACCTCAGACTTAGCCCAAAGCACTCAATGGGAAGTTCACGACGCCCCACTAGGAAGTGACCACTTCCCAATAAACATAACCATAGGAAATACCAACGTCCCCGACAAACCCGAAAACTCAGAACCCAAATTTAACTATAACCAGGCTAACTGGGATAAATTCCAAAATATCTGCAAACAAGCCAATCTAAACGAGATAGAACATAATGACCCAGAAACCTTCTGCAAAAACCTAACAGAATACATAATCACCTCAGCTAAAAATTCAATACCCTTTAGAAAAGCAAACAAATCAGGCAAACCCTCAGTACCCTGGTGGAACGAGGAAATAGAACAAACCAGACAAAAACGTAAAAAAGCCTTCAATAAAGCCAAACGCGACCATAACTACATACCTATAGCCCACAAACTAAACCATGAGGTCCAAAACCTAGTCAAAATAGCCAAAACCAGGGACTGGAAAAATTTTTGCGAGGGATTAAATAACCGCACAGATGCCAGGACGGTCTGGCGCAAAATTCATGCCATTAGAGGCCTAAAAAGACACAAAAAAACTCCTAATATAAATAACTCAACCAACCCCAGCGAAAAAGCAAATAACCTAGCTAAACACTTTTCGACCATCAGCAGTAACAAAAACTTCAGTGATAAATTCCAAACAAAACTCAAAACAGAATCCAAACCTACCAAAGAATTAAACGATAACCTAGAAATAAACCAACCCTTCACAATAGAAGAACTAAACTATGTACTCCAAAACAGGAAAAAGGGAACAGCCCCAGGACTAGACCTAACATCCTACCAAATAATCAAAAAACTCCCTCCCAAGCTACTACAGTCACTACTCAAACTCTATAATCTAATCTACCTAAACGGCCAGGTACCAACCTCTTGGAAACAGGCTCTAGTTATCCCTATCCCTAAACCCGACAAACCTACAAACCAAGCTAACTCTTACAGGCCAATATCTCTGACCTCAAACTTATGTAAAGTAATGGAATCTATGACCAAAAATAGATTACAACACTACCTAACTCTAAACAACACCATAAATACAGACCAAAGCGGGTTCACTCCTGGCCGCTCAACTCTAGACAATCTCGCCCGGTTAGAACAGGAGATCAAAACAGGACAACTCAACAAACAATATACTACAGGCATCTTCTTGGACTTCTCAAAAGCATTCGACATGGTTTGGCACAACGGGCTAATTCAAAAACTTAAAAAAATAGGACTAAAAGGACAAATCGTTAACTACATCCAGGACTTCCTAAATAACCGAAAAATCACAGTGGGTATAGACCAGGTTCTATCGGACCAGTGTCCCCTAGAAAACGGCACTCCCCAGGGCAGCATTCTTAGCCCAACACTCTTTAACATAATGATCAATGACCTCTTCGAGGGCCTATCCCCTAAAATTAAAACATCCAAATTCGCAGATGACGGAGCCCTCTGGATCCGCACAAAAAGTATGTCAACTTCCCAAAATCTACTCCAAAAATCCCTAAATAAAATACAGCAATGGGCAGACAAGTGGGGCTTCTCCCTAAACTCCGAAAAAACTACAGGAATAGTCTTCAAACACCGAAAAATGAAACACACCACCCCAAATCTTAAATTAAACAATAAACCAATTAAGTTCCAAAAACAAACCAAATTCCTAGGGCTAATCTTCGATCAACACCTAACATGGGAGGCCCACGTTAAAAACTTAACAACTAAATGCAGCAAAGATCTAAACGCACCAAAGAAGCCTCACCGGCTCCAACTGGGGGGCCTCCAAAGATACTCTACTCTCTCTCTACACATCACTAATTAGGTCTAAATTAGATTACGGATGTGCGATCTATGATACGCTTAGCAATAACCTAACCAAAAAACTAGACTCAATCCAATACCAAGCTCTTAAAATAGTCACACGTTCCCAACATGGCACCTCTCTCACTTCACTTCAGGCCTTAACAGGAGAAATGCCACTAAACCTACGTAGGCAACACTTAACCCTTAATTTCTGGGCCTCGTCCCAATCAAACCCTCTCATCCAAAACCTCATAAACGAAAATATCCGCCCTCGTAACCAGGCTCTAACTAGGAAGCACCCTTTACTTACTCCAATATCTCAACGAATTTTCAACTACCTAAACGAAAACCAAATAGATAACCTCCAACAAAACTGCAAACCATCAAATATATTTACCCCAAAACTAAAAATCCCCCAAATAGACACATCTCTGGCAAACTCAATAAACAAACAAACCGATCCAAACATAGCTAAATCCACCACACTAGCTTACATACACGAAAACTGGCCAAATTGGTGCCACATCTACACAGACGGATCTTCCGATCCGATCACAAATCGCACTGGTTTTGGAGTCCACATAGCACAACCAAATAGGAACACTCAATCTTATCGACTCCCAAACAACCAATCCATCTTCACTGCAGAGTTAATGGGCATAGCATCCGCCCTCCATAACCAACATGCTAAAAAACATAAAAAAATCCTAATACTCACAGACTCACTAAGTGGACTACAGGCCCTCCAAAATAAAAACACCAAAAACCGCCCTAAACTCATTAACCAAATACTCAAAAGCGCAAATAACTTAACAGAGGCAGGCAAACAAATAGCATTTATCTGGATCCCAGCCCACGTAGGAATATATGGAAACGAAAACGCCGATCAAGCCGCCAAAAAATCCCTCAAAATTCCTGAAATAAGCCTTAATCTACCAATGTCTAAAGCAGAGATCAAAAGCATTAACAAACGTAAAATCACCCAAAGATGGCATAAGACATACCTAAAAACAAACACACAGATAATCAAAATCCTCAAAAAACCTCTAACCAAACCTAAAATCCTCCATCCATCCAAGAAAATTGATAGAATAATCACCAAACTCCAAACAGGTCACACTAAACTAAACAGTCAACTCCTAAAAATGAAAAAGCACGCAACCGGAAAATGCCCACACTGCCCACACCTGGAAACAATAGAACATGCACTCTTACACTGCACGCACTACCAAACCCACCGAGCAACACTCCAAACAAATCTAAAAGTAGATAAAGCCATAACCCTAGAATCAATCCTAAATCCACATAACAATATAGAAAAATTTAAAGCACTAGGCATATACTTAACTAAAACCAATCTAATGATCCGCATCTAAAAACACTCAACCACGCCACATAAACAAACAAACACACACCAACACACTCCCTTGGTACACTACCACACCCCTAGGCATGCATTCCAAATTTCAAAATCTCCAAAACTTATATAAGCAACCACTAAAACCCCCCTCTGGTTGCAACACCTTTATTTTCCCTTCAAAACCACGCTAAATGGCCCGACCGGGCCCGTGTGCGAAATACGCTCCAGTCGGAAAGCGCACGTTAAATCTCCAAACGTAAGTAAGTAAGTAAGTAAGCTTCAACCTCAAACACCATAAACCCAGATCAAAGCGGTTTCACTCCTGGCCGCTCAACCCTAGATAACCTCGCCCGACTAGAACAAGATATTAAGACAGGACAACTAAATAAACAATATACCACAGGCATCTTCTTAGACTTCTCTAAAGCTTTCGACATGGTATGGCACGATGGGCTAATACAAAAACTTAAAAAAATAGGACTCAAAGGTCAGATAATAAACTACATCCAGGACTTCCTAAACAATCGTAAAATAACCGTGGGTATAGACCAAACTCTATCGGACCAATGTCCCCTAGAAAATGGCACTCCACAGGGCAGTATCCTCAGCCCCACCCTCTTCAATATAATGATAAACGATCTATTCGAGGGTCTATCCCCTAAAGTAAACACATCAAAATTCGCGGATGATGGAGCCATCTGGATCCGCACTAAAAGCATGAAAATGGCCAAAAATCTACTCCAAAAATCTCTTAATAAAATACAACAATGGGCTGACAAATGGGGCTTCTCCCTTAACTCAGAAAAAACAACAGGAATAGTATTCAAACATAAAAACATGAAACCCGCCTCCCCAATCCTCCAGCTAAACAATCAAACAATCAAATTTCAAAAACAAACCAAATTCTTAGGACTTATTTTCGATGAACATCTCACCTGGGATGCTCACATCCAAAACCTAACAACTAAATGCAGTAAAGACCTAAACACCCTAAGATGCCTAACTGGCTCTAACTGGGGAGCCTCCAAAGATACTCTCCTCTCTCTCTACATATCCCTAATTAGATCAAAACTAGACTACGGCTGCGCCATATACAACACCCTAAACAACTCTCTATCTAAAAAACTTGACTCAATACAATATCAGGCTCTCAAACTCATTACACGCACCCAACATGGCACCTCCTACACCTCACTTCAGGCCTTAACAGGAGAAATGCCACTAAGTCTACGCAGGGAACAGCTAAGCTTAAATTTATGGGCCGCGTCCCAATCAAACCCTCTCATCCAAAACTTAATAAACCAAAACATCAGCCCTAAAAACCAAGCTCTAGCTCGTAAACACCCCTTACTTACCCCAGTATCCCAAAGAATAACAAACTACCTAAATGAACACCAAATTAAAAATCTTAAACAAAACTGCAAACAATCAAATATCTTCACCCCTAAACTTAAAATACCCAAAATAGACACAACACTAGCTAGCCAAATAAATAAACAAACCGACCCAAACATAGCTAAAACTACCACACTAGCATACATACACAAAAATTGGCCAAATTGGTGTCACATTTACACGGACGGATCCTCAGATCCGACCTCCAAACACACCGGTTTCGGAGTCCATACCACACAACCAACTAAAACCACACAATCCTTCCGACTCCCAAATAACCAATCAATATTCACGGCAGAACTAATGGGCATGGCCTCAGCCCTCCACAATCAAGAATCCAAAAACAACCAAAAAATCCTAATACTTACTGACTCCCTAAGTGGACTACAAGCCCTCCAAAACAAAAATACCAAAAACCGACCTAAATTAATAAATCAAATACTTAAAAGCTCCAACGACCTAACAAAAGCAGGCAAACAAATAACCTTCTTGTGGATACCCGCCCACGTAGGAATATACGGTAATGAAAACGCCGATAAAGCAGCTAAACTATCCCTCAAAATCCCAGAAATAAGCTTAAACTTACCCATCTCAAAATCAGAAATTAAAAGAGTAAACAAACAAAAAATCACCAAAAAATGGCATAACCTATATCTAAACTCATATAGCCAAATCAAAAGAGTGCTCAGCAAACCACTAACCAAACCAAAAATTCTCCATCCATCCAAAAAAATCGACAGAGTAATCACTAAACTCCAAACAGGACACACCAACCTAAATAACCACCTAAAAAAATTTAAAAAACACACTACAGGTAACTGCCCACACTGCAAACAACCAGAAACCCCAGAACACGCACTCATCCACTGCACACACTATCTAACACATCGAACCGCATTATAAACCACCCTCAATCTAAACAAGGCTCTCACTCTAGAAGCAATACTAAACCCACAAAATAAACTAGAAAACTTCAAGGAACTTAGGCGTATTCTTAATCAAAACGGAACTAATAAAACGCATCTAAAACCATAATAACCTACCAAATCAAAATCACAAAAACAAACAATCATCCACAATACCCAGCTCCCTTAGTTCTCCTCCCCAACCCCATCGGCATCTATTCCAAATCTCAAAATTCCCAAATTCTATATAAGCAGCCCCTAAAGCCCCCTCTTGGGTTGCACAGACCACCCTCGCCCCTTTCGGAAACACATTAAATGGCCTGGCCGGGCCCGTGTGCGAAATACGCATCAGTCGGAAAGCGCACGTTAAATCTCCAAAGTAAGTAAGTAAGTAAGCTTCAACCTCGTCCAATTAAGCTATGGCCGAAAGTTGAGTATGTCTTGTCCCAGAAAGGTGCCCCACAAGTTCTCCTAGACGCTACACGTATGCTAAGTACGGGACGAAGAATGTAAATGTGTACTGAAGGTTACGACATGGGTGGATGACGATGCCCGGTTCCCACCTCGACTGTGGATATACCATGCGACACAAGGGCCCCGTACAAACAACAACCCAGAAGGCTTCCACTCCAGAATCAGCAAGTCCCTCCAGCGCAAGCATCCAAACATCTTCAGATTTATCGAACTGATCCAGAAGGTAGAAATTTCGGAGAGAGCGAAACTAGCGCAGATTCAATTTGGAGCAGCACCGCCACCCAGGAAGGTTGTCTACAGAGAGAAGGAACAGCTTCATCGCCGTGAAAAGACACCCCTTCAGTACCTGGATGCAGTTGGTCCACTGATGATAAACAAGTGAAAATGACTGATAATCATAAATGACAATGAAATATTATTTGAATAAAAAATTGTGAACTGTACCCAGCTTTCTTTCTTGTTAATGGGTGATACCATTTTACTTAAGGGTACAGGGTACTAAATACTGATGCAACCAGCCATAACGAGTGTTGTTTTAACGGGTCTGCGTTTTGGCAGGTCTACGTTTTGGGAGGATACCACCTAACCATACAGAACTGCAAAGCTTGCTAGAATAATTCGTATGATTACTTATAAAAACATTGCGGATATGATGGAAAATAAACACCCAAACTGTAGCTCGAAACAAGGACGATACAATCTCAGCAAAGTAATACGCGCAGTTTGTTGTCTTTAAATGCTTATAGTTAAAAGATGAGTAGATTTATTTGTGTTTGTATGTATGTTTGTATTTTTCTCTTCTTTTGTGGAATTATTAATGCGTTGTCTGCTTGTCACGCTTGCTTGCTTGCGGAATGCTGTCGGTGATACAGTGTCCGTCCATCATTTTTCCGGTACTTTCCCTATACACCATTCAATATTTCTTCATTAAACTTTACATACACATTCGACATGCACTGGACTGGACAGGGGTTTTTCATATTGCGTTTCCAGGTCGACGAGAGTAGGGACGATCGTTTCTGGAGCATACCTAATAATCTGTTTACCAAAGGCAAATCACCATCATGTCACGTTAAGTAATGTCTAGAATTTAAGTCTGTGGTTGGTATTCAGAAGTTGGAAAACCATGAATGATGAAGTCAAAGGAAGTAGTCCTGAAATGTCGTTACAAAGAATAAAGAAGTTGTTATCCATAAAAAGAGGGGTTTTTTCATAGAAACATTTTATTGCCTTTATTTCTAAGATGTTAATCCCCATTAGGGGAGAGGATTTATGGATGTCTAGTCTCCAAAACCATCCGCAAGACCAACAGTGGGCAAACGGGAAGCCGGGGGTAATTAGCACTGATAGGTAAAAGATGGAAATAGCAATAAGGGCAAAAGGAAGCCAGCTAGATAATTAACACCGACAAAGATCAAAGCAATAAGTGCAAGCACCTGGCAGATAGGTGTCCTGGTTACGGTTCACGGCTGGCTGATGTCTCCTGGTGTCAATGGCTTCTTGTCGTTTTCTTTGTCGCCAGTCGTTGTTGGTAGACGGGACTTTGGTCGCTTCCCACATGATGTTATGTTCTTGGTTCTTCAGGATGCGTTCGGATAGCGGAAGAAATTAATTAACATGTGTCCTTTGTCGAAATCTTTATAGATCACAGTTAACCAATCAGTGTTTATGCAAAAATGCGTAAAACAAATATTGCCTCCAGCCTCCAAGTTTATTTAGCTGTCCTTGCAGACGGTAGCCCAGTCTCTGGTCACGCTCAGTTGCGTTGCGTATCATCCGGGTACTCACGGGGGAAAAAACAATAACAAAGGCAACAACCAGTCCGGGGAATGGCGTTAGATTAGTGCCCCTTTAAGGGCTGGCTTCCAGTTGTCCATAACCATCAGCGTTAGTTACAGTAAAGTGTTGGCTTTCATTGTCTTTTGCTAATCACCATTCGGCGGTAATTATCCCTTGTTAGTTTCCACATTTTGTTATCTTATTACTATTGTTGTCCTTACCTGTACATATATACGTTCTCTGCCTCATATCATTCATTCATCTGATGAAGGAGTAATTATATACTCATGAACGTTGTGTTTCCTCATAATAAAGAAGTTGACATCCATAAATTCTCTTCCTTATGTGTATCACTTCTAAATGCCATTCAAAGGCCTGATGTTAATCCCCATTGTTAATCCTCGTCGCCATTGTAGTGTACTTTACTGTCAGTCGGCCTAGTTTCGACCCGGGAGCGGCAAATTTGATATTTAGGAGGAAAACTCGTGGCGTTCCCGGGACCCAGCAACGGTTCATTGACACGGGACTTGGAAGGGTTCAAACACGTTTCATTAACACGAGATTTGGCGCTCCCGGGTTTATGCACACGAAGTCGAGTTTCCAATGACTGGTCACGGGTAAGTTAATTCTGATCGACTGCGTGAGATTTTGGCAAATAAAGGCTTAGCGGTACAGTATTGTAAGCCGTTAGTCCATACATCACTAAACACAAAATCCTTGTTACAACCAGAACATGTTTCAGCAGGGGTGTTCTCACTTTGCCAGCAGCTATTGTTCTAGTTTAAAACTCAGAAGCCCGTGATAATCCCTACAACAATCAGGATTAACACTGTTTCACTTTCACTGACTGACTATAACCAGACTACAGCCTGTGGTTTAAACATATTTTTATTCATTGAAATGAGTTAGGATAGGTGAACAAGCTTTACAGCTTATGTTGACACCGCTCCCATACAACATATATTACATATTGAAATGAAGGATGTGACGTCATCGATATAGACATTATTTAAATAATATGTTTGTACACATTACATCAAATACAAATACAAAGTGAACATAAATAGAAAGTTACAGCTTGTGTGTGTCTAACAAGTCGTTTGTAACAAAAGAAATAGTCAATAATGAGGTTATTGTCCGGTTAATTTAATTATTAATTTGTGAAGAGCTGAAACGTTTTGTCTTGATGAGGAAATCGTAGACGGATTCAACTAGTTTCTGGTTTTCAGAGTGAGCAAGTTCATTGTTTCCGTTCATAATAGTATCCAGGTTATAACCGGTAGTGTAAAAGTGTATATTAAGTCTTATCTGAGTAAAGTTACAGCAAGTAAAAAAATAATGTAGGTCGTTTTCACTCTGTTATCCACAGGAGCAACACGGACTGTCAATTAAATGTCTGTTATAATACTTATCGGCGTTTAGGTCGCTACAACCGAGTCTGAGGCGGCAGTGAACGATTTGACAGAATCGAGTGCCATAGCTAAGGTAAAAATAAGTCGGTTTTCGGTTTTCGTAATTAGGTTTTTAAATTCTGACTACTTGACTCTTTGGACTTTGGTAGAACATTCCATAAGTGTATTGTGTCAGGATTTGTTGATCATGTTGATGAACTTGTATACGTTCGGGTGGCAGGCAGCGAGCTTCGACTTCTTGGAATGCCATCCTTGTATGTTAGTTGTTCTAGGGCCGATGGTATCATGGTGGTTCCACATGAGTCTTTCACCGCCCTCTGCCCACTGCTAAGTGACAAAATCAGCAAAGTTTCTAACTCCAGACAGATACAAGGCACCGGCCTAGGGTCAACTTGAACTGTATCTATCATGGAGGCAAGGAAGACGTCGACTTTCAACTTGGCTTCATCGGGAAGATCTATGGTTATGGATGTTGCTGTAGGTGGTGATGAGATTGTTGGCAGTGTTGATGGTTGCAGGACATCCAACCTTACAACACCTCCAGTGCACTGTGTCTCGTCTTCTTGTCTTGACTCTGAACTTATGTCCACCATACACTAAACTCTGTCCATCTCGCGAATTAAGGATGAACTTAACGTTTTGCCATTTTGCAATAAATTCTCAAATGGCACCTCCATATATATACAGTGTATATACCCGTTATTTTAAACTCACTCAATTTGTCTGTTTGGAAAAGTATAGTAATCAGGGATTTATTTTCACATCAAATAATTTAGCCATATCTGTTAAGCTGAACACAGTTCACATCATAAGTTAAGTTTGGCTCACCGTGGGTCACAGCTAAGTCATCAAGGAGCCCAGATAATCAGAACAGGCTATAGCTGGCAAGTCACTGGACCGTACAAGTTAATCTCCCCAGCCTGCTGGCAAAGTGAGAGTAAACCGTTTAAGCACATTACAAGCTAAAACTCAATTGAGAGCTCTTTGTTAATTTAGAACATCTCTCCATAACTTCCTTGTCAATAAATATTGCAGAACCAAGGATAGTGATATTGGAAACTGTATATGTTCTAACTGTACCAACAAGGAGACTGAAGACGAGTTGCATGTTCTTTTTATATGTGAAAATTATAAAACGTTGAGATTAAAGTTTCTTCTAAATTTAGATATTTACACACAAAAGCAATCAACTGATAATCAATTTGTTGAATTCGACCAATGAAGATGTTATTAAATCTTTAGCAATGTATTTGAAACATGTATTTAGACTCAGGTGAATATATTATGCTATGTTCAAGATCACGTTGATTTTTATGTGTCTATTAAAACTGAACTGTACCATGGGCCATATGGCCTTGCATACTGAATAAACTGTCTGTCTGTCTGTCTGTCTATAAACACAAAATTGTGGCATTTCTGATTTTTATTTACCATTTTATATATCATTATCTTACCACAGTCATGCACATAAATACATAGATATATATGCGTTTGACAATGAGATAAATATATACAATCACTAAAAACGGAAACCATGTTATTTTCTACTAAAATTAATCCTAGTCCTAAATTACCTCTGCGAATGAATGATATTCTTATACCTGAAGTAAGTGATCATAAACATCTAGGACTTGTATTCCAGGAAGATGTAAAATGGCACAAACACATTGATTATATTGTACGTAAAGTGAGCCCATTAATTAATTTGTTTGCGTAGCCTGAAATACCGTCTAAATCGAAGAACGTTCGAAACCATGTACAAATCTTTTATTTTACCTATTTTTGATTATTGTGATAATATTTGGGATAATTGTAAAAATGAACAAGTAAAATTATTAGAAAATTTACACTTGGATGCTCTACGAACAATATGTGGAGCAGTACGAGGAACCAGTCACAAAAAAACTTTATAGGGAAACGGGTTTATGCTCACAGACGACATTACCATAAATTATGTATATTTTACAAAATGGTCAATGGGATAACTCCTAAATATCTATCTTTATGGGTCCCCACCTAATATATCCAGCATAACTGGATATAACCTTCGTACTTCTAATGACTTCCAGTGCAGGACGCTTATCCAAGTATAATCGATCTTTTTTGCCATCTGTTACCGATATAAGCCTTTTTGTAAAAAGGGTAACTCGGTTTACAAACCTTACTGGTGTGACGCCTTACAAGCTCAGTTGGATACAGTCTCTACTGCCGAGCGTGATTGGTTAAAATGTAAATCGCCATTTCGTAGAAAATCACTCAAAAGTGACTATTTATCTAAACGTAAAACTTTTGGCAAAATGCTCCGGGCTCGGAAGCGGTCTTACCAGAGACAACAACAAACACTTCTTAATAAATATAAGGATAAGGATTCCAGGGAATTTTGGAAGGCTATCGGGAAAATCGGAATAGTTAATGATAGGAGTACTTCTATCCCCTGGGAAGTTGTGGAAAATGGGACGGTTGTCTCTGATAAGGGCAAAGTTTTGGATAAGTGGAAATCTGATTATTGTAAATTATACAATGGCGACATATATGATCAGTTCGATGATAACCACTTCCATCACGTAGTGGAGTGTGTATCTTCTGATTCCGTTACTTGTACCAGCACTGTGGACACAGGCTCTTTAGATGCATCTATAACACGCGAGGAGGTCCTCCATGCAATTAATCGTGCTAAATGTGGTAAGGCTGCTGGGTTAGATTTTATACCTGCCGAGGCATTAAAAAATAACTACTGTATTGACGTATTATTGCGCATATTTTCATATTGTTTTAATAACAATGTTTGCCCTAATATTTGGCGTCATAGTTTAATTTATCCTATCAAAAAAGCTGATACCGACCCACGTGACCCATTAGGGTACCGCGGAATTTCTTTAATATCAATACCATGTAAGTTATACGCGGATATTTTAAATACTCGTTTTTCTAGATGGTTGGAATTTAATGATATTTTGGCAGAAGAGCAAAACGGCTTCCGCAGTAAAAGAAGTACAACAGAACACATTTATACTTTATTCTCCATTATCAAAAACCGTAAATCTGTTAAACTCCCAACTTACGTCTGTTATATCGACGCCATGAAAGCCTTTGATCGTGTGAACCGCGACTGTCTGTGGTATAAATTACATAGATTGGGAATAAACGGAAAGTTCTTCCGATCAGTTAAATCGCTATATGAAAATAATAGCTCTCGGGTTTTTATAAATGTTAAAATGACTGACAGCTTCGCTGTATTTAGCGGTGTAAAACAAGGTTGTGTTCTGTCGCCTATGCTCTTTTCTGTTTTTATTAATGATTTAGTTAAAGAAATGAATGATCTGAAATGCGGAATAAAGGTTGATAATTCTATAATCAGTATTTTATTTTATGCCGACGATATCGCTCTTTTAGCACCCGATGAAAAGTCATTACAATCAATGTTAACCTGTGTCGACAGTTGGTGCAAGAAATGGCGCCTTCAAATAAATAGCAAAAAAACAAAAATTGTTCATTATCGTTACACATCCTCTGTTAAGTCATCCTATCACTTTACTTGTGGTGCGGAAAATATAGAAATTGTTCATTCATATAAGTATCTTGGGCTTTGGTTACATGAAAACTTAGATATGAATTATACAGCAAAAGAAATATCTAAATCAGCCAGTAGGGCACTTGGGGTAATTATCAGTAAGTTTAAAGCGGTGGGCGGCATGGATTATGATGTATTCACTACCTTATACAATAACCTAGTTCAACCAATTTTATCATATGGTTCAGCTATTTGGGGCACCAAAGAATTTAGTTGTATTAACGCTATCCAAAATAGAGCTTGCCGCTTTTTCTTGGGAGTAGGCAACAAAACACCTAATTTGGCAGTAAGAGGGGAAATGGGCTGGTCATCTAACTATACAAAGCAAAAAATTGAGATAGTACGTTTCTGGAAAAGGCTGAGTTTGGCAGATGAAAACAGACTAATGCATATAGTGCAAAGATGGTCATCTAAATTTCGTAAGTCATGGGATAATTCAGTTAAGAAATTATTCGATGTGAAATCAATTACTTCTGTTATAACTAATCTATTATCTTGTGACTTCGACCATGCTAGAAATATACTCATCAATAAGGATAAGGAATTATGGTGAAAATCTGGGATGACAGAGGATTAACAAATGGTATTAAGTTAAGAACATATCGACTGTTTAAAACGTCTTTAAGTACCTCCAAATATGTCATTAATTTAGCCAACAGAGAACATCGTAGTATATTTGCTAAATTTAGATGTGGCACCCTCCCCCTGGAAATTGAACTCGGTCGTTTCTTGAAACCAAACATTCCCTTACATTATCGTATTTGTAAACACTGTAATACAAACAGTATCGAAGACGAGGTTCATTTCTTAACAACGTGTAATCTTTATGCAGATCAACGAGAATATGTTTGGGGTTACGCCTCGTCTCTTTGCCCAAATTTTTGTCTCATGACCCCTACAGATCAAACCACATTCCTTATGAAGTGCGATAATTTATCCTATTCTGTGGCTGCACTAATTAAATCAATGTACAAACGTAGGTTATATAACAACGTGTCATAAACCCATTCTAGTATTGTATGCCCCTGTGTATTTTATAAAACATGTCATTGTATAGCAATGCTTGTTTTAAATGTACGAGTATTATACTTTTATCACTTATTTTGTGCACCATTAATAAATTCATCACTGTCCACTATAACTATTTTAGCACTTGCAGTGCTTTTAAGAACATTAGTGTCTAATAGGCCTACGTTGGCCGGGCGATGTATATCTTTTAATATATTCTATTTCCTGTATAAATTGATGTAATTTTATGTATACACCGCTGGACACTTAAATAAACCATTTTTCTTCTTCTTCTTCTTCGTCTGTTACACAAGCTTGGAATGCACTTGATATTAATATTAGAAATGTAGATTCCTTATCTCGGTTTAAGCAATTAATTTCTAGAGAAACTAAGCTTACTTCAAATTTTACATCTTTTACTAGTTATGGCCAGCGGCAATGCCAAGTGATTTTATTTAGACTTAGGCTAGGTTGTAGTGATTTAAAATCACATTTATTTGACAGATTTCTGATTGATAATCCCATCTGTCCATGTGGCCTAAATAGAGAAAATGCTTTCCACTTTTTTCTATCTTGTCCACGCTATGCCAAGTTCAGAATTGATAAATACTTTTTTGTTATAAATACATTATAAAATCAGTTTACAATTACATCATTGAAACAAACCGCTTTACGTAAGTTATGTGTCAACTTAAGAATATAAAATGCATTTGGTATCTTGCTTTCCATTTTATTTCATTTTGTGTTACTCATTAATGTCTGCTTTATAGACTTCATTACAATCTACATGTATGATGTACAATATTAGGAGAAGCATTAATATAGGCCTTTTTGGCCTGTTTACTCATCCTTTTTCCATTTTGTAACGTTATGTAATGAAAAATCTGAACATTAATGGAAATAAAATACTGTTTAAATCACAATCACTAAATACACCACACTTAAGTTTCTTAATCTAGATGTATGGCATGTGAAGCTGATCTTGTGAAAAATGCAATGTCTATGTTTCCGAAACAAAACGATATCCGCTGTTCGACTTCCTGCGAACAGTGTCACATCGAAAGTTCGACTTCCTGTGCAGACACCAAAACCAGACCAAAGGAGTACCGCTCATCAATTGTGTGTCAATCCTAAACGGATCCTACACATTTGGTGTGTTCTGTCTGAACACGTTTCTGGTCTAAACACATGAAATGAACCTTACCACACGAACTAAAGTGCATATCATCAGCCAATAAGTGAAATGTGGCGTTCCCGTCCCATAACGTTGCAACTATGTCACTTATGAATTATAACTGTTCATATTTATAACCCGTGGTGCAGTGGTGAGGCCTTCATAGCCCAGCACTGGCAAACCCAATGGGACGCCACTAAACTCGGCAGATGGCTACACAAAGTTTAAGTCAATTCTAAACTCCCAACAGATAGTTCCAAAGAAGGACAGCTCAAGCTGAGGCGACCTCCCATAAACGTCATTACTATGTTGGCGTCGTGGGAGTGACCCTCTATGGCTGGACGCATTGTATATCTTATAAACATAATTTGTAATAGACTGCAAGTGTAATATATTTCGGTTGAAGTGTAATATTTCGTTGCGTATTTTTCTAGTATATATGGAAGATAATGATTTTTCATTCACCAGATTGTACGAAATTCCAAATATATATTTTCGTGGATGTATTTCTTATTCTGTGACCTTTTCTACGTCAGTACGTGTTCTAAAGATTTTAACTACAGTTATCGCCGTTGTCATTGCGTTCTTTAATTTTAAAAGCGGTTGACAGATGCAGGTGGTACGTGTTACTCTGATGTAAACGGTCCGCGAAAAGGAACGGCAGATTTTAGCACTGAAGTACACACTCCCCAAGGCCATGTATGTCCAGTATCTTCTATGTAAGGCAAATATTCAATAACTGAATTGGACATAAGGCCTTGTAACTACTATTTCCTGACTTGAAATTATACGTTAAAACATAACTGTGCGGGATACTTTATAGTATTCTGTTACACTGCCATATGACTATATATCATACAATTAGCATTAGCCTCCCTGCTTTTATAATTGCAAGGAATATCAGAGGCGAAGTATCGGTATATTGACTCAGGCAATATATACCAAACTGTCACCACCTACAACGATAAGTTTGACAGTCGGCAAGTTATTAAGTTGCATTCTACAGAGTTTCGTTTACGTATTTGTTGGTTATATTTGAGCACGAAATTGAAATCTACGTGAGGCAGTCTCTTCAACATGCATTTTTATAATAAGTTTCACAGTATACGACAGTCGGGTTGTCTTAGATCAATTACGTGCTGTAAACAATCCGCCAAATGGCGCGAGCGTAGAATTGGCATGTAGTAAACATGTTGCGTAGAATTCCTATAAGTGTATATTATTATCATTATTATTATTTACATATTAAAAGTTTTAAAAAATGCAGCAAAGAGGGTTTGGGTAATCCTGGCACAGTCAGGCTGGTTAAGCTCATCATCACCTCAAAGCCCTTGCCCCCTCTACACTCAGCCCAGACAGCGAATGGGACTTCTCCCAGGAAGCGCTGCATAGTCAAACCCACCCAGAACTTTTCGGAGAACGTGAAGACTCCCCAACACTGCAGCCTTCTGCATTAATGTGCAATATAGACTTGGTGAACATTTTATTTTATCACAATATAACATTTGTTTTACTAAACTATGTTAAAGGTATTTGGTTGCATAAGAAGTGGAACGAAAATACTTTTTGAAGCGACTTTTACTATTTCAGCCCACAACCTTATTAGAATTGTTCTTGCGGGTGTCAACATAAGAAGTTCAAGTGTGTGTCACCATAAGAATTTCAAGTGTAATATAAGTTGCTATGCAACTCGCCCAAGAAGCTTACCCATACACATTATCACAGATATTTGAAGGTAATTCGACTTGACCACTTACTCGCCTATTTAAGTCGCAACCTATCCTGTCCAGTATTTGGTGACTTGTAGTGCTTGAATGAATAAATGGCACAATAAAACTATATACTAGAACAGAATATGATAATACCTTCTTTTGAAATCTTTGTGTGGTGGAGTCCATCTGTTGCCCAGGTATAACGGCTACCGTGCAAGACGACGGCTGCTACCACAAAGGCCACTACAAGCACTATCAGCGATCTAACTTTCAAGGACGCCATGTTGCCACTGAGAGCCTGACGGACCCCTGCCTTATATAGTCAATTCCCGTTAATCCTACATGTTTGGTTGCATAGGATTATGCCGGATTAACGAGTATAACGGATAAACGAAATAAGTAGTATTAACTTTCGTGATCGAAAACTGGACAACTTCACGATAGATGACGATACAAACACGTAATAAAAAATGAAAAATGGAATATTCATATTGTTGTGTTACATTGTTAACGGAATTCTTATGTTGACACACACTTGAAATTCTTATGTTGACACACACTTGAAATTCTTATGTTGACACACACTTGAACTTCTTATGTTGACACACATTTGAAATTCTTATGTTGACACACACTTGAAATGCTTATGTTTACACACACTTGAAATTCTTATGTTGACACACACTTGAAATTCTTATGTTGACACACACTTGAAATTCTTATGTTGACACCCGCAAGAACAATTCTAATAAGGTTGTGGGCTGAAATAGTAAAAGTCGCTTCAAAAAGTATTTTCGTTCCACTTCTTATGCAACCAAATACCTTTAACATAGTTTAGTAAAACAAATGTTATATTGTGATAAAATAAAATGTTCACCAAGTCTATATTGCACATTAAGTTATTACGGGGAACTAACTGATGTTTGATAACCTTATACTATACAAAATTGCATTTTATTTTGTTTGTTTTCTGATTTCTAAATATAAGCCGCAAAAACCTGTACCATATTCATAAGGATTGACTGCCCAAAGCGACTGTACGATTCCGACTATATTGTGAGCAAGTGCCATATCAGATCGGCCCAGACTCAAGGAGAGGTTATCTGAACGACCACTGCATCGAGTTTATGTGCAGTGTGTTGATAAGTTGAGCAACCCTGGAGAGTACTTCACTTGGATGAAGTCGGCTGGCCTGAAAAGTGAAACAGAAGGCTTTCTGTTTGCTGCTCAGGAGCAGTCACCTCCCACTCGAAACCGTCAATGTGTGATTTTGCATCAAAATGTAAAAATGAAATTTAGATTATGCAACGAATTTAATGAGACAGTCCGACACATTGTCAGTGGATGCCCACCTTTGGCACAAACACAGTATCTGAAGCGACATGATGGTGGAGCTCGATCGTTTTATTACCGTCTTCGCTATGCTTGTGGGTTTGACACAGAGGTCCATTGTCTTGCTGTACAAGTAACCTTCAAAAAGAACCAGTTGTGTGCCTCGCTGCGATGTTACAATACTCTACCAACCTTAAACCCGACATGGTTATGAACCAAGCCTCTGTATACACAGGTAACTGTAGAGTAGAGACCCGACTCTAGTAAAATAATTTAAATTCATTAACAATTAATTTTCCAAAGAATATCTCATTGTTTCATATGTAATGTTCTAAGACATTAACCATACAAATCAATTAGTTGCCTTTTAGTCATGTCACAACATTTCACTTGGTATCTGTGGTAATTCTATGTACTCCAGTTAGGACTGGTCAATTATTCATCCGGTGTTGTCTTAATTAATCCCCCCCCCCCCCCCCCCCCCCCCACACACACACACACACACACACTGGCCTCCTCCCAGGTTGTGTATCAACTGGGAATATGGAGGTTTGTGACAAATGGGACGTGTAACTAATGGGAGATGACCACTTCACGATATAATAGTGAGTTATGATCTACGTAATCTCATTAAAACAGCCCACACGTATTACACAATCTCGGCTACTCTGATTGACTCTATTGTTTAAGCCAGGACGGCGAAACTATAGAAGCCGGCGGTTTAGTCTTTAGCGTGCCCACATGGGACTATGCAAAGGCTGACTGGCCTAAATTCAGGAAGGAATGTATATCATTCAAGTCCTCAGAAATTGCCTCGTATGATCCTGATCTTTTTTGCCAAAATCTCACCTCAGCAATTATTGCCGCAGCTGAAAAATCAATTCCAAAAAAAGACCACAAAACTGGCAAAACGCCGGTACCATGGTGGAACAGGGAAATAGCAAAAGCTAGGAGAGTGAGAAAGAAAGCCCTGAATAGGTCAAAAAGGGATAAATCAGCCTTTGCCCAAGTCCGAGCAGCCAGGACGAAAGTAAGACAACTCATAGACGATTCTAAAAAAGAGTCATGGCAGACCATCTGCAAATCCCTTAATGAGAAAACAAATGCTAAAACAGTCTGGAGCAAAATACACGCAATCAAGGGTAAGCGGAAACCCACAAAAATTCCCAAGTTAGCCAACGCCCATACAGTCAAAGAAAAGGCCAACATTCTAGCTGAGCACTTCTCATCTGTCAGCAGCAACACAAATTGCAGCGAAGAATTCAAACAGGAAAAAATGCTTATGCCTAAGATCTCAAAACGGCCGCAAAGCAAGCATCTGGTATACAATATACCATTTACTGTGACAGAGTTTGATGATGCGATACAGCATAGAAAAGGCACAGCACCTGGTCTTGACACAACCAGCTACGAGATATTGAAAAACCTACCTGATCAAACCAAAGGCTTACTCACTGAGTTGTATAACACGATATTGTCCAAAGGAGAAGTCCCAAAAGCATGGAAACATGCTGCGGTTATCCCGCTGCTAAAGCAAGGGAAAGACTAAGCCCTACCAAACTCTTATCGACCTATCTCACTCACCTCAAACATGTGCAAAGCCATGGAAGCCATGGTTACAAAAAAGCTCATGCATCATCTTGAAACTGGCAATCACATAAAACCTGACCAAAGTGGCTTCAGGAAGGCACACTCGTGTCTAGATCATATTCTAAGACTTGAAAATGAAATAAAAAAAGCCCAATTAAACAGACAATACCTAGCCGCAGTATTTCTGGACTTCAGCAAAGCCTTCGATATGGTATGGCATGACGGACTCCTCTCAAAACTATCACAAAATGGAGTTGAAAGGAACGTGGCACACTTCATAGACAGCTTCCTGCAAGACAGGTCGTTTTAGTTGAAATAGGGAACAATCGATCGGATCCTATGGCACTGGACAATGGCACGCCACAAGGCAGCATCATAAGCCCAACCCTGTTTAATATCATGATCAATGATCTTTTTGACCATGTCAACTCTCCTACCCAAACTTCTAAGTTCGCTGATGACGGAGCAATATGGGTAAAACACAGAGATATCTCACAAATCAGAAAAAAACTCCAGTCAGCCCTGGACGGAGTAGATCAATGGTGCAATAAATGGGGATTCACCCTTTCAAGTGAAAAAACGGTTGGAGTTCTATTCAAACGCCGGGGGAAAGATGCTATGATACCCCGTGTCTCCATAAAAGGCAAACCTATCAAATTCGAAAAATCTGCAATATTTCTTGGAGTTATCCTTGATCAACACCTCACTTGGCGCAAGCACATAGAATATGTGGAAAACAGATGTCAAAAAGACCTGAACGTATTACGGGCAATTCCAGGCACATCTTGGGGCACATCGATGGACACTCAGCTGGACCTCTACAAAGCTCTTATCAGATCAAAAATTGACTATGGTTGTGAGGCCTTTCACTCAGCATCAAATACTGTCTTGAGGCGCCTAGACAGAATACAATACAAAGCCCTAATGCTGGCCACAGGCGCAGCGACAGGCACCTCACTAGAAGCACTACAAGTAGAAACGGGAGAACTCCCATTGAAACTAAGAAGAGAGCAGGCAATATTATCGTTCTGGGGACGAACATCAAACCCTTTGGTTAAAAAGATATGGCAAGACAAAAACGCTCGAGATGAAGCCCTAGCTCGAAAAAATCCCTCACTAAAGCCATCTGGGATATTAGTACGTGAACTCATTCGAAGTCACAATTGCGATGACATTCAGCCTCCAGAAAGTCACTACAAAGGGTTACACCCTCCCTGGACTTTACAAACTCCCAAAGTTGACACTGCTTTAACATCAGAAGTCACTAAAAGAGAAAACCAACCCTACTACGATCAGTAGCTATCGCTAAAATTCAAACTACCTGGGACAGCTGGGCCCATATATACACTGATGGATCCAAGAATCCTATCAACAACAGTGCTGGTTACGGGATCCATATCCACAGCTCCAAACCCCAAGCACATTCAGTTCGCTTGCCTGATGGTCAGTCAGTATTCACGGCTGAATTGGAGGCAATTCATCATGCACTCAAACTCATACCGGAACTCCCGGAAGCAAAGGCAGTCGTCCTATCAGACTCGCTAAGTGCACTTCAGGCCATCAGTGGGAGAAACTCAAACTCCAGGCCAAACACAGTCAACAATATTCTATACGAATATACAAAACTATCGGACCAAGGGCAACAGGCGGAGCTGTGTTGGATCCCCTCTCACATAGATATTCATGGAAATGAAAAAGCAGACTCACTGGCGAAGCTAGCTCTAGACAAAGCGGATATACAGCCTATTCCCTTTAGTAAACTAGAGATAAAAAGCAAAATCAAAGCCTCCATAGCAAAAAGATGGCAAGCCCAATGGGACGCAAGTAAGATCGGCAGATGGCTATACAAAATTCAACCCAATGTCCAACAAAAGCCAAACTCATACTCAAATGAAAAGAAAATTGAAACTGCTATCTCACGCCTCAGACTTGGTCACAAAAAGCACTATGACAAGGTTTGTTCATCTTGCAATCAGGCTGAAACCATTGACCACCTGCTACTAGAATGTCAAGACCATGTCCCAGCCCGGGCTAGGTTAAAACAAGAATTGCAGTTAGATCCGCTATCTGTCATAGATCTCCTAAAGCCAAGAGATGCAATAGCGAAGGCCAAACTAACTCTATTTCTGAGAGATGGACAGCTGCTCGAACGTATATAAACAGAGCAGCCAAGGATAAAAATGAAATCATATCAATATAAGAAAATAGAAATCATATCAATGGAAAAAAAATAAATTATGTGAACACCGAAATCACAATAGATATGTGAACCCTTCTCACACACAGGAGTCCCAAAGAGGGACAGGTCATCCAAAATTGCCTAGGCAGAAGGCGACCTCTTAAACACCTAATGCAACAACAACAACTTTAGCGTGGATAACAGTGACCACTGGGTTTTTTGTCACTCTTTCCAATTGTATCAACTTAACAGAGTCTTATGTAAGATATGTTTTACTTTACAAGCAAGGAGATAATTATCCACGCCTAAATCAGCTTATTGTTTCCACAGATTGTGAAAAAAACGTTTGACTCCTGCAATTCGGTCAGCGAAGCCTGTGACGACTTAACATTAGCACTGAGTCAATATGTAAAAAAGAGTGCGTACCTTCCAAACGAGTAATAATAAGGCCAGGGGATAAACCCTGGTTTAACAGCGAAATTCGACGAGCAATCCGTATTAGAGAAACACTCAGAAATAAGGCAAAATTATCCTGTAAACCAAATGACTTTCTAGGGTACAAAAAAAACAAAAGAAATACTGTTAATAATCTTCGAAAACAAGCAAGAGAGCTCTTCCATTGTAAATTAGATGGGTTTTTTATCAACTATTGGAAATTACTTAGATTTATTCTGAAGGATTCTGGTACTACAACAACTGTACCCCATTGGTCACTGATGTTTCAAAAGTCTGAAGCATTAAATATATATTTCAATTCAGTCTCAAAACTCAAATAGCCAAATCAAAAAGGTTCTCAAGAAAACCCTAACCAAACCAAAAATTCTACATCCCTCCAAAAAAATCGACAGAGTAATCACTAAACTCCAAACAGGACATACCAACCTAAATAACCACCTCAAAATATAAAAAAAACGCAACAGGAACCTGCCCACATTGTGAACAACAAGAAACCCCAGAACACGCACTCATACACTGCACCCACTACCTAACACATCGAACTTCACTACAAACCACCCTAAATCTAAATAAGGCTCTTACTCTAGAAGCAATCCTAAACCCACAAAATAAAATAGAAAAATTCAAAGCCTTAGGCGTATACTTAGTCAAAACAGGACTAATAAATCGCATTTAAAACCCCAATAAACTACCAAAACCAAACCACATAATCAAAATAACAAACTTCCATACTCAGCTCCCTTAGTCCCCTCTTGGCCTTTTACCAAATCTCAAAATTTCCAAAATTCTACATAAGCCACCACTAAAACACCCCTACTGGATTGCCAAACAACTTTTTCCCCTTTTCGGAAACACATTAAAGGGTCTGGCCTGGCCGTGTGCGAAATACGCTGCAGTCGCAAAGCGCACGTAAAATCTCCAATATAAGTAAGTATGTAAGCAAATATCGATAACTGCAACCCTGTGTTACCTGATATTTATAACAAATAGGATTCTGAACTACAAGATTTTCATGTTGAACATAACGAAATAATCGATTTGATAATGTCACTTCCAGTAAACAAGGCACGTGGTCCAGATAACATTAATCATCGCTTATTGAATCACATTGACAATTCAATAGCCCCTCCATTGTATTTATTGTTCAATTTGTCTTTGCTTGAGAACGAATTTCCACACAGTGGAAATTGGTACATGTAATTCCTATATATAAGAAAGGGGATCAATCTTCACCTTCCAACTATAGACCTGTATCACTACTATCATGTATAAGTAAGATTTTTGAGCGAATCGTACACAAGAGATGGTTTAAACATATTTTTATTTCAAAGGAAATCTGGATCGGTTTGTAGAACTGCTAACTACACTACTGCCATGTAATATCGTTTTTAAATCATACCCATGTGTGTAGAAATACATAGTATTTCTGATATTATGGTATTTTTAACAGGTATAGAAAAAGTGAATTGCGTCTTCAAAGTGATACCCACAAGTGCAGGCTGATATGTCTGATACATGTCGTCTAAACTTATCAGCATTTAGGTCACTGCAGCCGAGCCTAAGGCGACAGTGGACAATTTGACATGATCTATGACCGTATTTTAAGTCAAAATTATTAATAATTGTATCAGAACGATTAATTAAGGATTTGAATTCTTTTAATGAGCATGAATTAGTAACTTCATTGGGTAGAGTGTTCCACAGGTTAATCATATCCGGAAGAAATGATTTAGGTCTGGGTTCTACATTTGATTGTTTATATGTTAGATCTATTTCTAAGGTTATAATTGCTATTATCAGAGACTGGACTTGGAATGAGATCGTTGAGATAAACAGGTGAAATACTGTTTTTCATTTTGTAAAATGTAATCAATTTGAAGCGGTGTCGTCGTTCTTTTAAGGACTGAAAGTTTGTTTCGTTATAAACATGACTGGTACCCCGAACCGCCCCACAAATAGTTCTCAATGCGTCCAAATGTAAATTCTCGAGTTTCTTACTCTTGCTTGATCAGTGAAAAATTCATTTAGGACATTGGAAATATCTTCAATATCATCATATATAGAGGTTATCACGCTTGTGTGTTTGGGGATGGTAAATATCCTGCAGTAGGAATAAACATTGTATTTAGCGAGCCTTGGCGAGCTAAATACATAGTGTTTATTCCTAATACAGGATATTTACCATCCACAAACACACAAGCGTGATAACCTCTTTATCATATAATGTCATTCTTTAATTCTGTGTTTCAAAATCGCTTTCCCTCTCTCACAAACATTACCGAAACATTGCGAGTTTTCCTGGAATGCGCGCATTAATATTTATTACGTCACAGGGTAAGTGATGTGTCAGTCGGACAGTGACAGTAGCCAGTATAGTTCCAACTAAAATCTGTTTCTTATACAGTGGCGAAGCAACATATACGCAAAACAACAGTTGTTTTAAATTGCCTTTCGCGGCAATCCATCGGTCTATTCGCTAGAGTAACTGCCCTTTGTCAAAGGGAAACTACTCTAAACCTAGTCTATGAGACGTCACGGCCACAGTCAGATGTTGTTGACAGTCGGTCTGTTCTGTCATAACGTTAAGAAGTGTAGTCAGATGTACACACGGCGACAAAACGAAACAAGGTAACCATTCAAACATATTTCGGCCAAATCCAACTATTTTAATTTGGGGAGAAGGTTTCAAGCCGCAGAGGTCTACAAGCACAGATATGGCTACTGATCCCGCTTGGCTCGTCCTCGTGCCCTCGCAAAATTGTTTCGAAATTTATATCTCCAAAGTTGCCAAAACTTATAAAATGCCTTAGCCACGTCACAGTTAGACACTGATTTTCAGTATGTTAGACTGTTTTTTTTATAATGATAGCAATTATCCCTGTAGTTTATCCAGATTCCCGATGGTTAATTCTGACTCGATCGCCGAATGACGAGGGCGACCCCATGTTTGTTTATAAACAGTGAAAGTAGTCCTACTTGACCTTTGATATTTGCATCTCTATCCGCATATGACCCCAACGGATATCGTTTTTATCCGTTGGCCTTATCCTGTCGAGAAACCTACCCATTATATGATAAAAAACATTATTTGATACTATTGACGGAAACGACGAATTTTCGGTGTGCGTTTTGACATATTTTTTAACTAGTCGCCACCAGATCTTACTCCCATATGAAGTATTTATGATGTTATCTATTTTTTATTCATGAGCTCTTTTGGCTATTCTGACTGATGATATTACTTTATTCCTGCAAAGCCTAAATTTTACCGAATCTGACGGCCGATTTCTGTTTTTAGCAATTTTGTGAATACGATTACGTTTCCTAATAAGAGAGCGTATCTCGTTATTTATCCATAGAGGATCCTTTGTTCGTATTGTGACAGTTTTAGTTGGAATGTATTTATAAAATATGTCTTTAAGTCTAGAAGTAAGATTTTCAGTGATAATGTTAATATTATCAGATGAGAATAGGCTATCCAGGTCAATCTCATTAATACCTTGATTTATACCATCTGCATCTGCCAAGGGATAGTTATATATTTTTCTCTTAAACGCATAGTTTCTGGGTATGGTTTCTTTTATATGAACAAAGATAGGGCAGTGATCGCTACAGATTGAATCAAGTACACCAGAAGACCTCACATTGTTTACACAGGATACGAATATTAAATCGATCAAAGTTTTAGAATTAGAGGTTATTCTTGTAGGATCTGTAATTATAGTTTGTAAATCTTCAATCTTTTTAGTGGTTTCGCATAGAATATCTAGATTGAAGTCGCCAGTGACTATAGTAAACATATCAGGATCAACAGCATTGCCTATTGATTCATCAATTAAATTCCAATAATGGACACATTTAGGGCGAGAGACACGGTTTAGTTACATAACATAAGTTGGCTGCACGCTTTACACAAGTGGTTTTATTGCCGTTGGATACCTGTTACAATAAAGAGAGAAAACACAAAACGTAAGTATTTGTTGTATACAATTTTAAGAGAGTTGTGGAATAGATGTTTTAAATAATGTTAGGGTGAGGGAAATATATGGTGCTGTATGAGAATGAGTGATCAGCCGGGGTTACAAATATGTCAACAATCATATCATATGCAGAAAAGTGGACAGCATCAGTGTTTTAACATTGAATTCTAAAACTTTGGATGGTAATTCTAAGCAATGATAATAGAGTATTTACTATTTGAGTGATTTAGTATGTGATTAGCTGCGACTTGATCAGTTTGTGTAAGTTAATACTTAAAGTATAATCCTTGATGTTTTGATCATAGGTGGATCAGCACATAGACAGTGTATTCCTATTCCTATTTTGTAAACATAATTTTCAAGTTAATCAGTGAATATCCACTTTGAATCTAATACCTGAGAGATCGTTATATATGTCAAAAGTAGAATGGAATATATGGTATAGACATGTTTGTTGTGATCACATGCTTGTGTACTAAGACTGTACATATACGACATCAAAATTTTAAATAAGATACACCTTTTCAGTCAGAAGTACATATTGTGCATGTGAAAAACAATCTATACCCACATTGCAAACTCCACATAATATACATACATATATATACACACACATACACATACATATACATATACATATACATATACATTTACATACACACACACGCACACGCAGATATATATATATGCACTCTTCATAAAAAGAAACTTGACATAGATGTAAAACCACTTTTAGCCAAATATCTAAAATAATTACATTAAATGAGAACCAAATAAGTCAAACAGAAAGATGATGTGTCTATAATTCGCGAAAACACATGCAAATCACATAAACGTAGCGTTTGGGGATCAATTTTACAGCTTCATCCAAACGCAACCGCCTGTAAAAAACGTGCAGCACAGGATCCTGCATTTAGTCATGCAGGCCCCCTGCTGAATGGGTATAAAAATCCACATCAACGGCTGTTCATACAGTCCTTATAACGGCAGTAGAGGCGGTGACAGAATGCCAAGACTGAATGCAGCTCAATGGAACAAGGAGCAAGAAGTGGCCAGGCACTTTGGCGTATCCAGACAGACAATCTCCGCACTGTGGACCCGATACAACAACACCAACAGAGTTGACGACAGACCAAGGTCAGGAAGACCAAGGGTGACAACCCAAGCACAAGATCGATACATCCGGCTGCGACACCTCCGAGACCGCACTACCACAGCCACGTCTACAACCACACAGATCCCTGGGGTACGCAGAATATCAGATCAAACGGTACGCAACAGACTGAGGGAGGCTGGACTTTTTGCACGAAGACCTGTTCGACGTCATGTATTGACCTCACGTCATCTGGCGGACCGTCTGCTTTGGTGCCATCAGAGGGTTAGATGGGCACGTGCAAGGTGGAGAAATGTACTGTTTACTGACGAGTCCCGTTCCTACTCACACGTGCTGATGGGCGCGCACGTGTCTACAGACGCCGGGGTGAACGTTACGCTCCCAACTGTGTGCAGCAGGTTGTCCCATTTGGCGGCGGGAGTGTCATGGTATGGGCCGGAATTCATCACGGTGGTAGGACGCCTCTCGTGCATGTGGCAGGTGCATTGACAGGTGTGCGTTACAGAGACTTGATCGTACAGCCTTACGTTCTCCATCACGTCAACGTTCATGGCGGACAGTTCCAGCAGGACAACTCTCGACCGATTATTGCACGTGTTTGTCAGGACTTCTTACAGCACAACAACATCCAGACATTACCTTGGCCAGCCCGGTCACCAGATTTGTCCCCGATTGAGCATCTGTGGGACGAGTTGGATCGACGCGTTCACAGAAGGAATCCACCGCCCCAAACACTTCCGGTGCTTCTTGGTGCACTTCAGCATGAATGGCAACACATCCAACAGCGTGTTATTCACAACTTGATTGCATCTATGGGTCGTCGGTGTCAAGCGATGATTGATGCACGTGGTGGGCACAACCGATACTGACATTTTCTGTCCCCCTGTGACATTAACTGTATCGTGTACGTGTGTCTGTCTAGGTGACACGATTAATGTTTTGAACATTGTGTACATTGATCTTCAAACAGTGTTTCAAGTATGGTTTCTGTGTCCTATTACAATCGCATTATATTACATTTCGAAAGTCAGTGTCAAGTATATATATATATATATATATATATATATATATATATATAGTTGGTATTTTGGTGGGTTTTTTTAAGTTACCAGATACAGTCGTGCCTCGTTTATACGGACACTTGCGTCATTTCACAATTCGTCCATATAAACGAATTTCCGTATAACTGAAACCATTTGATTTGATTTGAATCGACTGAGCCACCCACGAGAATATGCAAAGTCATAAATGTCCATTTTGCCATCAAAATCGCTAGCTTTCTCTATCAGCATTTCATCATTAACGGGCACATTACGAGTTAATTGAGTGATTATCTCCCTTACCCGAATAGCTATTTTGTGCACCACCTTTGCAATGTATCGTATGTGATACAGGCGGCCAGCGGGGAGGGTTCCAGGATCAGTTCAGGTCAAGCATGGGACGGTTCAAGACGATTACATACCTGGCCTCGAAATGACTTTGTTCAATAAACAACACATGTAAAACAACACATGTTAAACAACGGGTTTAATATGGGAAGTTTGTAATTAGTTGTCTCAATAATCACATGTATGGTGCTTTGTTGAACACAGTTTCAAGTAGTTTCCTGTATGTAGATAAGATAAGATAAGATGATATTTTATTTGCGTGTCACGCAGTATAAAAAACATACATTCAAAGTACATAACAAAATATAAAATATACCACCCGGCCAGTTGGCCTGTGAGACACGAGAGTAAAAAATAACTCAGTTTTATGTAAAGAGATTATACTAGTATCGTTTAGTGAGATACAAATGCAAAATATATACGAACGTGTGGTAACAGAACTATTTTATAAGTACTTATTTGAAAATGTCCCATTGTTAATATATTTTGTAACTGTTGAGGAATCCTTTAAGGAAGAATACCATTAAAACTGAATATATTTAGATTTTTATAAACATGTGGTTAAATCCTATAAGGAAGAATAACAATTACTTATGGATCAGAAGTGCACTATTTACAATGCAAGTTGAACCTTTCTTCTTTTATACATAGCAGTAACAACTGCGGCTAGGGGAATAGCTAGACTATCATTCTGCATAACATATATAAATTGGTCTTCTAGGGTTAAACTTCTTAGACAAGTATGTATTGGAGGAAACAAATGAGAATAGTCATATCGTAGATCAGAGTAGTATTAACATTCTGTGAGGAAATGTACTTCGTGTTCGACACACTGGCGGTCACTTAACCTACATAAACGGAGGTGTAGTGGTGTCTTTGGACGGGAGTACCGACCAACTTCAACCTCCAAAGGGAGAGAACTGCAGCGTAGTTTTGCGAAGGTACGTTGCTGTCTGTCTAAAACAGAGCGGACATAGGTCGACGTATTTAGAGTATTCTTAAAGAGTCTAAAAGTCCTCAACTTCTTCCCTTGTTCATGACCAGTGTCATTCCATAAATCACGTGACCAACAATCGGCGTCATTACATCTCAAAGTGCGTGTGATTAGATGGAATTCACTAATAGAGAAATTAAACAAATCCATAGATGGCAGTTGTAGTGATATAAACATTGCATTAACTGTCTTATCCCATGATTTGCGGAAGGTAAGAGACCAATTTCGAATCTGTGAAACAAGTCTAGATGGAAGAACAGAATTTATCTTTCTCCAAAATCGGAAAACTTTTATTTTCTGTTTAGTGAGCTGAGCAAGCCAACCCATCTCGCCCCGGACAGCTAAAGTTGGAGTATATTTACCCACCCCTAGAACGAAACGGCAAGCTTTATTTTGAACTGCGTTTATACAACTGAATTCTCGACTGCCAAAAATAACTGAGCCATATGATAAAATTGGTTGAACAAGATTATTAAATAGCGTATTATATACGTCATATGACATTCCTCCAAATACTTATAATTACACCAACAGCTCTACTCGCGGATTTGGCGATTTCTGTGGCTGTAGAATTCAAATTTAAGTGTTCTTCTAGCCATAAACCAAGATATTTGTATGATGTTGTCAATGTTGTCATTGCCACACTGAAACTCAAATGATGTTCGTTTCACAGATGTTGGCCGATAATGTACTACTTTAGTTTTGCTGGTATTAACTTGAATTCGCCAACTCTTACACCATTCAGCAACACAGTGAAGCATTGATTGTAATGAATGTTCATTTGGCGCAATAAATGCTATGTCATCAGCATACAACAAAAGGCTGAGGAGACTACCACCAATGTCTACACCGCATTTTAGATTGTTTATCTCATGTGCCAGGTCATTAATGAATACTGAGAATAGTGTTTGAGACAAGACACTTCCCTGCCTGACACCGCTCTGTATATCAAACCCTTCTGTAAGCCATCATTTACCGATACACGGGATACACTGTTGTCATATAAAGACTTTACAGCAGAATAAAATTTACCATTTATTCCTAACTTCATCAGTTTGTACCATAAGCAGTCTCGATTAACACGGTCAAAGGCCTTCACGGCATCGATATAACAGACACACGTAGAGGACTTTGGAGATTTCCTGTTATTAATTACTGAAAACAAAGTGTATATGTGCTCACTAGTATTACGCTTACTTCGAAATCCATTTGGCTCCTCAGCCAATATGTCATTAGCTTCTAGCCAACTTGTGAAACGAGAGCTTAGTATATCTGAATATATCTTACAGGGACTGGAAAGTAGTGACATACCACGATAGCCAAGGGGATCTCTATGTATGTATGTATTGTATGGGACATACCGTTTCATGCGGCTGGTTTACGGTTCTGCATGGTACATTGTTTTGGCAGTTTTGAGAATGAGTAAAAATATGGTAATGATGTACATACAAGGAATGCTTTTATAATTGTAGATATTATAACAGATCTTGGAAATTCTTTCTGAATAACTGTTGGTAAAAATGATGAAGAATTGTTCATTTTAATAGAGTGTACCAAATTCTTTATCATGATTGAGGAATATTTGTGATTATCTTTCTTGTTTGTATTTTATACAAGACAGTGCACAAGGCTGCTCATCTTCTAAGACATCACATGTTTCACAGAGACGGTGATCCAATAGGGTTGGTGTTTTTAAATATCTTCCAGTTTCAATTTTTAGTTTGTAAATTACCTAAACAAAGTTTTGAGAAATGTGACCTATGAGTTATTTTTACAACATGTATGATAATTGTTTTGTTTACCATTTCAAAACTTTGTTTTATTTAACACAGCCAACATTTGGACCAGAAAATAGATATTTGCTGCATGTTTAAGTATGACATTTGTTGTGTTATCTACATAGGACTTGTAATCAATTATGTTTGATATTATTGGTACTAATAGTGGGTATATAGCAAGTTCTGACTGACAGGCCCAGTTATGTGTTTTCTTGCCTTGGTCTCCTTGTGCTGACCATTTAAAGACACTATTTCTTTTATTGTGCTTTCCAAAGATAACTACATTTATCAGAAACAATTTGGACTTTACACCAATCCTCTCCTCCCATAGCTTACACTGCCTTCCTCTGCATATGACATCATATGACGGGGAACAATTGATGCACTGCAGCAATCTCTACTTGTTTACATTAAAAGAACGGAGCTTTCCCATGAGATTGAATTCCAGTGGAGCTATTGATCCAATAAAAGTTCCCAAGTACTTGTACTCTGTCACTCTTTCAACTTTCTGGTCATTAAAGGGGCACTAATCTCTGCCTTTTTCTCGGCTGTCTAACACCGCCTGCTAGGGCGCACTAGCTGACAAGAGACTGAGCTACCGTCTGCAAGGACAGCGAAATAAACTTGGAGGCAATATTTGTTTTATGCATTTTTGAACACTGACTGGTTACCCGTGATCTATGAAGATTTCGACAAAGGGCGCATGTTAATTAATTTCCTCAGCCTAAAGAAACAGACAAAAAGAACGATGCAAGCTCATCGGATAACCCTACACTTGTGTATTTGTTGTCATTCACTTGAAGCTCAGTTAATGAATTTATTACAGGTATGATTAGTGGTAGCACCACTCCGATTACCTGACAAAGGTTCCCATTTAGCATTTCTTGTATCTGGGGTAATTATTCAATCTAAATCCATGTTTGAGTGAGATGAAATGTGTATTATGTGATATGCACGTGGCAGCCCAGTGATCAGTTGATTTACTTTTTTACTTAATTCCTCTCCATCAAAGGATCACTGTTATCTTGCACAGTGGCAATGTCAAAAGTAAGTATTTATATGTGTAGGTTTACTAAAGCAAACGGAATACACTTACATGGGCGTGAAGTGCCAATGTAATAACATCATATTTTGTTGAAAGGATTAACCGATAATACGTTGATTGATTGCTCAATGTTATCTAACTCAGGGAATTTATTTCAAGAATCGTGGACATCATAAAAATAGTTGTCACGTGGGCTATCTCAGGTGACCAATGAGACTTGAATCCTATGTTAAACCCCCGAAACAAACTTAGTGATCAGTTGAGAAACGAACACGAGTTAATATCCCGAAACTATTTACAAAGATACGTGACATCGAACAAGTTTCCTTGTGCAGCTTCCTTTGTGTGGATATCTACAGATACATTTCTCAAAAAAGGTAATTGCCTAAAATTATACATATAACTTTGGTCGGTTGTAATTACGATATTTGCATTTTGTTCTCATTCATTTGCTGTAGCATTGAACAGAATCAGTCTTATCACTCTACGTCTTGGTTGGGAAGTTCTTCGATGCGTGATAGACGTTGTTTTCACAAGTCTTTTCCTTTGTAAGTGTGTACATGCTACAGTCAATGTATAAAATGTGATTCACTCAGGCAATTTATGTAATGTGTAAATAGTTCAGTCATTTTACAAATGTCCATTTGTTTAACAGATTGACTAAAAATGATAAAGACGTTCAAAGGGGCTTAAAACATCACAATGGACTAATTATGCTTGGACAAGAAGCCAAAACTAGAGAAATGTACTTCGTTTTCTTTTAGTCCTATCATTTTCAGTTACTGGGTGATGAAATTAAAACATAAAAATGTTTGGAATTCCTTATCATAATAACATAAATGGGCAGATTTTTCAGTCAATTTGTAAAATAACTGAATATTTAGGCGTTTAATAAAGTACCCAAGTGAACATTTTACACATTTTGACTATAAGATATACACATGATAAATTAAGCAATGCTCAGGAGAAATATTTACTTTGTGTTTCAAGTCAAAATAGTGTGAACGAAAATCGCACAATTACCAAGCAAGTGACTTATCAAAACTTCGTCACCATTACCGATGCTACCCACAAAGATACTTACATTTCCTTATTATTATTCCTAAGACAAAATCGTATTTCATTTTGTTGATTAATTTGACCAAGCGCCCTTATACTATCAACATAAGCCACAAATGCGCTTACGAATGGCGCAGTACAGGTTGCGAACTAATCTAAATTTTTGCTATCCGGGTACTCACGGGGTGTGTGTGTGTGTGTGTGTGTGTGTGTGGGTGGGGTGGGGGTGGGGGGGTGTGTGTGTGTGTGTGTGTGTGGTGGGGGGGGTGAGGTTGGGGGGGGGGGGGGGGGGGGTTATAACAAAGGCAACAACCAGTCCCGGGGAATTGCTGTAGATCAGTTGACAAGGGTTAGGGTTAGGGTTGCGTCACAAGTCCATTATACCCATTATGTCTTCACATTCAACAGCAAATACCTGTCTCTACACCATGTTGTAAACTGATCCATGTCTTCTTTGTAGTTTTGTTATGATGGTTCGTTCTCAGCAAGCTCAAAATCGGTCCGGTGCATCTTAATGTCAACAGTGTGTCACCAAGCTGTTAACTGACATGTCTTTAGTCTGGCTGGCTATAGTCTGTTTCAGGTAATGTCTATGAAGTGACCATACGCATTAGAATGAAGATATAATTGACAGATCATGTTTTGAAATAATATTTTATTTCATCGTAATTTTCTTCTGTCGTTCTCGGTATAATGTCGACTGGGCAGAATACGAAGATGAGCAAAACATTTGTCGAAACATGCACTCCTATATAAATGTTATATCGTGGAGCAGAGTAGGAAAGTGCGGAGTGGATGGGAAAATGTTACTGGCACTCAAGTCGGGGTGTTCTGACTTTGCCAGTAGCTATTGTTCTAGTTTAAAAGTCAGTAGCCCGTGATAATCCCTACAACAATGGGGAGTAACACTATAGACGGTTTCATTTTCACTGACTGACTATAGCCAGACTACAGCCTGTCTAGATAGATATAACACAAACAATGTATGTAGTAGTATAGGTTTTTATTAATTATTAATGAAAAGTTACATTTATGTACAGATGTACAAATTTTCAAGACAATATAATACAGTAGTTTGTATTGATACAAAAAATGTACGTAGTAGTATAGGTTTTTATTAATTATTAATTACAAATTCCATTTATGTTCAGATGTACAAATTTTCAAGAAAATTTAATACAATATAGCTTGCAAAATTTATGTCTGGCTACAGCAAAATCACTTAGAGTCCGACAAGGTGAGATACAGCATCACCATACTCGATGGGAGATTTAACACCAGCTGCGAGCAGTCTATTCTCTCTGTCTAGTTTGTCTTCCAGGTGGCGGTACTTCTTCTTCCTTGGTCTCAGTGTGCCACCGTTATGTAACTGCACTTCTGTAAAGTTTTGTTCATTCTTGATCCAAAGCACTTCACTTTCAAACCAATGCCCACACAGACACACACTCACCTAGAAGGCCAACAAACACATAAACATAGACACGACCAAAATCCAAACACGAAAATTTGCTACACCCGCATCCAAACCACTCCTCCCTACACCACACCCAAACACCATCCCACAAACAAACACCACACCCTTAAACGACAGCTCTGTCTGGGGCCCCTACCGAGAAACCGCACCCACCTCACACACACAAGCAGCCACTCAACAAACCACGAACCCTCCCACATCTCACATAGCCAAAACATCAACCCCCGCATGAAAACCAAACCACAAAACGACCGCCACAACACGACCCTCATCCAAGCACCCTACAGCCCACATGGCAACAACACTCCCCCACAAACAAGCACAACAACAAAACACAAACACTGAGAAATCCACAGCTACACCCATCCCGCAAACACCTCTACAACCCTCCACATCACATGCCTCCCCTATGGAAACTCAAAGAGCTAAACCTAATCTAACCGATGACGAAGATTTCTCCACTACTGAGGAAACAATAGACACTACTCCAACTAAAACAAACCAAACTTCCCTCTCAGTCCCAAAAAGGAAAAAAAACTAAACCACAAAACTCCCCAACCAGCCAACACCCAAAACCTAAATAACCTCACCTTACTCCTAGCATTCATGCATAGTCAAAACTCACCAAAAGCTAGCATGAAATCCTAATACTTACCGAATCCCTTAGTGGACTGCAAGCCCTCCAAAACAAAAATAACAAAAAACCGACCTAAATTAATAAATCAAATACTTAAAAGCTCCAACGACCTAACTAAGGCAGTCAAACGAATAACATTCTTATGGATCCCCGCCAACGTAGGAATATACCGTAATGAAAACGCCGATAAAGCAGCTAAACTATCACTCAAAATCCCAGAAATAAGCTTAAACTTACCCATCTCAAAATCAGAAATTAAAAGTGTAAACAAGCAAAAAATCACCAAAAAATGGCATAACCTATATCTAAACTCAAATAGCCAAATCAAAAAAGTACTCAGCAAACCACTAACCAAACCAAAAATTCTCCATCCATAAAAAAAATCGACAGAGTAATCACTAAACTCCAAACAGGACACACCAACCTAAATAACCAGCTAAAAAAAATTATAAAAAACACACTACAGGTAACTGCCCACACTGCAAACAACTAGAAACCCCAGAACACGCACTCATCCACTGCACACACTACCTCACACATCGAACCGGATTACAACCCACCCTCGATCTAAACAAGGCTCTCACTCTAGAAGCAATACTAAACCCACAAAATAAACTAGAAAACGTCAAGGCCTTAGGCGTATTCTTAATCAAAACGGAACTAATAAAACGCATCTAAAAACAAAATAATCTACCAAATCAAAATCAAATAAACAAACAAACATATACCATACGCAGCTCCCTTAGTTCTCCTCCCAAACCCCATCGGCATCTATTCCAAATCTCAAAATTCCCAAATTCTATATAAGCAACCCCTAAAGCCCCCTCTTAGGGTTGCTCACACCACTTTCGCCCCTTTCGGAAACACATTAAATGGCCTGGCCGGGCCCGTGTGCGAAATACGCATCAGTCGGAAAGCGCACGTTAAATCTCCAAAGTAAGTAAGTAAGTAAGTACCCTCATTCATGGCATATTTCAAAATTCCGAATTTGTTCTCCAAATTAAGTAAGCAACCCTAAAAAGCCCCACCTAGGCTGTTATCCATAAAATTGTGTCTACCTTGTGATGATATCGTGATTTTAGCCGGTCCTGAAGAGGACGTTAATCTTCTCTTGGTTATAGTAAATTCCTGGTGGTGTGGAAACAAGATGGTTATCAACCAGAATATTTTTATTATTCTTTTGGGAGTGCCCTCTACCCCAAGAACAAATGGGAATGTTGTATGTGGACAACATGTTCTAGAGGTCACATACAGCTGCAAGCTGCATCACCAGCTGTTCACAGAACTGTGAAACTATGACAAAAGCTGCTTCAGAATCCGGCCACAGAGCACTGGGTCACCAGACAGCTCAGTTCAATGTACTGGAAGAAATGCCTTTTAACATTAACGGCAAGTCATGCGACACTGTGTCCTGGTGGGTATTGCGATACAGCACCGGGAAGATTGCCCACTAATTCATGTTAAACCAACACAGGATCCATGTTTTCTGCAAGTGGATATTTGCGAATGTCATAGTGCTGACACGACACGTGTTAATAACTGTCAAAGCGCTTCTAAAATTACAACACATACTTTACATCTATAGACTAGTATTATATCTACCTGTATAACACTTTAGTGTCTCATATTGCGGTAGCAAACACGGTGCTCAAAGTGAAGCCCTTTCCCCTCTACATTCTCTCTATCAGAAGTGTTTGGCTTGTGTTGGGTCCGACTTGGCCCGGGCGGTCAAAATCTACTTTAAACACACAGATCTATCTTCAAATGTGTTTACATCTATAGATTAGTGTTATATCTACCTATATACCACTTTATAATGTCACAGTGTATAATTTAAAGAAACCTGGTCCATTAAAGTCAAGCATTTTTACAGGATTTTCTAAAGGAAATCTATGTCAGAAGTGTTCGGCCCGACTTGGCCCGGCTGTCAAAATCTACTTAAACCTCACAGATGTTTCATCAAATGGATTCACATCTATAGATGAGTATTATATCTACCTATATACCACTTTATAGTGTCTCAGATAGCTGTACTTAAAGAATAAAGGGGCTCAAAGCGAAGCCCTTTTCCCTCTACATTCTCATCATAGTCTCTATCAGAAGTGTTTGGCTTGTGTTGGGTCCGACATAGAAGTCAGAATTGAACAAAGTATGTATTTCATCTTCAACAGTTACAGTTTTTATGATTGGGGACAGGGCTGTTTGAACTGGGTTGGTGACACACCCACATCTGAACTGGGTCAAACACTTAGCTGAATAGTCAGGCCAACACGGAGGTACATCGGTCCATATAGATGAACACGCCCAGTGGAGTCAGTTACTGTGCAGGGTGCACTAGGTAAAACATGGCGTCAAGGACCAAGCAGTGGATAGTGCTCGTCGTGGCCTTTGTGGTTGCAGCGGTCGTTATTCATGATAGATATACACCCTATACCAACGTTGGATACCAAAAGGACAGTATCATCCAAATGATTTCAACAGAAGGTAACACCATGTTTGCTTAACATAAGACCAATATCATACCAGGTTTTACACGGCAGTTACATCAATAGTTATCCCACTGAGTCATTTATTTATTCAATCGCTACACATTGTAACTTGGCAAGAAATATTCCTATGATAAGGATGATAACAAAGGTTATTGGTGTGATCAGGCCCGAGGGGTTTGTTCTCCCTGCAGTGTTTTGCAATAACCTTGAAATACAGCCAGGTAGCTGTGGCGGGTGAACAGGATAACAGGGGATGAACGTGGCCTTTAGGGGAACTGGGGTCGTTTTTCATGAGAGAAATGTATTTATTTATTTTACTTGTTTATAACTTTAAAAAAATCACTGTTGTATGTTTATAGGCAGACGATCCACAGCATAATCCAATTGAATTTAATAGTTTAACAATACTTCAAACACATTCCACAAGTTGACACGTATTAATTTAATACCATACCATTAACAGCCTACATTTAGAATTCAGGGGTCCGTTCCACAAAGCTGCCGTAGCGCTGTGGTGATCGTAACTCTCATACGATAACATAGACTTACAACTGTCGTTGCGCTACGAATGCTTTGTAGGACGGGCCTTGCACCACGAAGTTTGCAAACACGTCACAATACCGTATGAAGTAATTTGTGGAATTTTGTTGCAAGATCCACCGCGGCGAAACAATGCCCTATGACATCAGCCAAGCGATGGGGGGGGGGGGGGGGGGGGGGGGGGGTGGTAATCGCGCGTCCCTACGCTCCTGTCTGTGATCTGTCATATACACATTGCAATGTCATTGAATAAGCAATGGGATGTTGGGAGTTTTCTACATGTATTAGTGAAATTTGTTCCCGCAGTACACAAGCACGCGCTTTGGTATTACACAATGTGTAATACAGCTGTGTGTTTATTAAGCGGATGATCTCTTCACGGGCAAGTAATAAATACCCAATACCAATGGTGGATACCAACAGGCCAGTATTATCTAGTATCGACTCGATCCGTGTCTGGGCTGACAGTGACAGTCCACAGCAATCTATGAATTTACCTTATTGTCTATTTGTCCTATCTTTATGATCAACTTTAAATTATCAGCCAATTGATCAATGGTGACGAAAACTAAAACAGGTTCATTAACAACTTAGGAAATTTCTCCCGTCGCGTTGATCGTGTCGGCCATTTTGACGTCATGTACTTGATGTAAATGTATTACGACGCGCTCTCATTGGGACTGACATACTGAGGTTGCTCTTAACAAAACTTTCTCAACTAATGGTGCTATTTGAATACATGTGTTGTATCAGATGTTGTGTATACATACGCTCACCTCTCTTTTTGAGGAACTATTGTATTCCGTGATACAGCTGGTTGTTGTTTGGCTGTCAGTGTAAACTTTAAGTCACACGTACTAAATACAACTGAGTTTAGATCTCGGCCTACATCCTTTGAGGCAAAAAACTGTCATAAAAAATTACAAGAATTGACTTTCACTTTGTACGAGTGAGGGCCAAACTGGAAGAACTCGGAGCTTGCGTAAGTAAACCACCACGTGATATTCATACCCGTTACATTGGAGTGCAGTGACCCACTAGCGGATATATTCATCACACTTACGCAAAACAAATCTCCTATTCCATAAATAAAATGAAAAATTGTATTGTACGTGGTGTCTTTCGTTGATTCATTACAAGCATAAATGTGCAACTGAAGTAGTCAGAAACGTTCTGAAATCAACTTGTTTGTTTGTTTTTATGGGGTTTTTTCATTGTAACCAAGAGAAGTAGTCGGAAAAGCCGATATGAAAACGTTGTTGTCGCTGTACGTGATGTTGTGTCACACAGGACGGAAACTTTGACAATTACAGTTGAATTTACCAAATCATTGAAATGTATCTGTTTTCTAATTCCATAACCCTTCTCACGATCCCCTTCTCAGGCATATTCTAAAAATATGCAGCCATTGTATGTCTCAAAATAGAAGACAATGCTACACAGTGTAATATCCGAATTTGGTTTTGTTTACATTTCAAACATGTGTAGTTTTCCCAGCACAGCGTTCGTTTTCACATTAATTTAGTTCGCCTGAGTTCATCTGGACAGTCTGTCTGTACTGGTGACAAAGACCATTTAGCATTTGATTCTAAAACGTATGAGGAATTAATGGATTTATGTATCGCAGATGAGTTTGAAAAATTCGTGACGTAATTAGCATCTCATAATCGGAATACGTGGACGTGATTATGTCAACACTGTCCAATATGGCGGATAGTTACTTCGGCATTCGTGTTTGCACATTTTCCAAAACATTGTAACGTTATCGGCGACGTTTGATAATGATCATTAGTGACTCGATAAAAAAACATACTTCAGAGAGATCACCGAAATGCTATTTTTTGAAATTTAATTCAAATTTTAAATATTCAATATTTCGACTGCAGAATACACACTAAATAACGTGTGAATGGTGATTTAGTAATGTGTCAAAAATGGAGAGATTTACGATGCTCCTAATTTTCAGAGGTCATTTTCAGTCATTTTCCTTTGCCTAAAATGAGGTTAAATAACATCACAGGACAGGGAATATTATTTGTGTGTAACAGGAGTGGTTTAGGTGAATGAATCACTAAACGCAGGTTTATTTGTTGATGACAGTTGTTTAATACAGTAGTATAAATAACAGGGGCCCTGTGAAAAGAGTTAAAATATGCACAATACCTACACATCAGACATTTGCTTTACTGGGACACACCTGAACATATATATATATATATATATCATAATTACATCAATATGTTTACATCCTTAGGTACATACAAGAACCCTAAAGTATATATTCTAATCACTCACCTCATCATATAGACATACATGTGCAGTTAAGTGCAGAACTTTAATTTAAAGGTAAATAGTTCCAGTCTATCAATAATATCCTCAATATCCTTAGTTACGCAATAAGTTAAGTAATATCAACATGAAAATGCTAGTTAAGATTATCTATTATAAACATACTTACATACTTAAAGTATTTAAGCAAATTTAGCCTAACTTCATTTACTTGAATATGATGACTGATATGATATATATTTATCACACCTAACAATATAAGTACTATTAAAAGAAGTTAAGAAACCATACATATGCACCTTAACAAACCCTTCAAGGCGCTAAATACGAACACATACATGTACAATTCAAACAAACTAACCTGTGACAGTTGATTGAATTATTTCAGCGATGAACTGAGAGCTTGTCTCCATACATAGTCAAATACAAGTGTAAACTGAATGAAACCTTGAGTGAAAAAGGAACGTTGATTTATTGTCCGACATTTCCGAGCCTCACGGTCGTGGTAAGCAGGGCAGAGAATAGATTTTTTCCCCTCGGGGATTCCCCATGAAAAGTAGTTCCGGTCAAAAATCGTGCAAAAGGTGAAGTTTATACTTTGTGGACGTCGCTTTTCGAATATTGTTGAAACATGAACGGGTCATGTGATTAGCAAATAAACCCTCAAAGCATCGGAAATACTTACACTTCAAAATAAGAACATATTTATGCAATCACTTCACAATCTAACGTTATGGTGCTACACTGGTTGTCAAAGCAAACGAGTTAAAAGACCGCCATCACCGAAACACCACGGCAAGAAATAATCCCATGGTAAGGATGAGAACAAAGGTTATGTAGGTAAACAATTTCCCGAATGCTGCCATTGGTAAGTGGCCAAATATAAGACAATGCCAAGGACATGTTCCAACAAAATTCAATTGATTTATTCATAACAGAACTTGTGAAAATTTTCAGGAATTCTCTATGAAGGCTCGTACAGAGTATGTATTCATTTTGTAGGGAAGTTGAAAGTACTTGGCAGTTATTGTTGCACGAGTGAAGGTTGTGGTGTGTGTAGAAACTCAGTGTGCCTTGACCGATTAAAATATCTGGTTTTGAATCTGTAGGTGAAACATATTTAATCTCGATACAAAATCACACAATCACATCAGGTGCCTGGACATCGAACGAATGTTTCACTACCGTGGTACAGACAGTCGATGTCCCAGCAGCGCCCCACCGTTCATACACATATATCAGTGTAAGTAATTGAGACTATCCATGTTTTCATTCTGTTCCCCGAAATCTAAATACTTATAATATGATCATAACGTGTGTTTCCCATGTCACTTTTTCAGAGGCCATACTTGTCACATTATTCTCAGATATATGACGGAAAGTCCTAAAGTAATTCCCCGTCACGGGATAAGCAACTCACCAGTGTGTCATACTTGCAAATGCATTTCGTGTGTGACTTTTTTGTGAACTTTGCAACAGAATGTGTGGACTTTGAATGAGGTGTCTGTTATATCATCTGATTCGTCTGCTACATTTATCCTATAGTCTAATTTCTACAATAGTGTTCAGAGTGTTTTGAGAAAGAGGATTAATTGTGTGCTGTACCATGGAGTTTGCTGGAGTCTGTATTAGTGTTTGGAGGATATCGCATTCATACTGGTCAAGCACCTTCCAATGGGATTACCCCAGTTTTGTTAGCCCCAAAAGGTAACGACACAAGCTGAAAACAGAGACACGAGCTCTTGACTATGGATCCACGTTTTGCTTACGTGGGTCAGAGCGTGACTGGAGACTGGATGGACAACGAAACTCGACTGTGATGAAATGCTTGATGGTTCGCTGGTTATTTAGAACATGCTTTATCACAAGGAGCATTCGTTCATTCTTCAACATGAACAAACTTACGGATGCATTACCCCATGCAAGATCAGGGCGTCGATGTCAGAGGGAGTGAACACAAACTGTATTCATCACTGTGACAGAAGAGGCACCGGCACCTCGCCACGTGTGGAGGTACAATGCATTCCGGCGGGGCTACGATTAAACCATTCGTGATCGTTCCTGGCGAATGGAGGGCTGACGGGTTATGGAAGGAGGGGGTGGTGTAGACTGACATCTAGTCTCTGAAATGAACATATTTAACAGAAAAAAACAGTTAAATTATAGTGATAATAAAAAGAAGCCCAGAGACTTTCTTCTTTTTCAGATACTTCCTGATACTGCAGTAAACTAGACTTGGCAAACATTATCGACTTGCATGTGCTGTATTTTTATATAATTGTTTCAGGGTCTGTATAACAGACTAGGAGTGTTGGTGTCTCGTATCAGAGAGATACGAAGTGTTGATAGATAGGTTTTAAGACTCACATAATCCACTGATACACTTTTGCCCACGATGTTATCCACAAACTTCTCCGCAGCAGCTATGACGTCATCGTTCGAGTCGAAATGGGTTCCGGCTTGAATTGTCTTCGTGTTTGTTTGTTTGTTGTTTAACGCCACATTCAGTAAAATTCTAGCTACATGACCGCCGTCTGTTAATAATCGAGTCTGGACAAGACAGTCTAGTGATTGACATCATGAGCATCTATCTACATGGGATACGAAAACATGCATCAACCAAGCCAGCGAGCCTGACCACCCGATCCCGTTAGTCACAAGCATAGTCACCTTTTCCGGCAAGCGTGGGTTGCTGAAGACCTATTCAACCCCGGATGTTCACGTGACCGGACACACCATCTGCGGTCTGTGTGGGAACAGGTGGACAGATGGAGCCAAACCAGAAGATATGTGCCGACTCACCCTCATGGTATCAGTAGCAATGCCGTGCCATCCTTTTTCCTAACTAAGATCCACATTACCCACAAAGCCTTCCCTCCCACACGTTTCTGTCACAAAACCACCCAGCGATTTATTTAATACCCTGTCAGTCCTGAGTCGTATTCCTTTCGGCCATATCAGCTCATTCCTTTCCACTCAGGATCCTGTTGATAACGGTCGGCTGTGCCAAAAGGGCGTCCTGACCAGTGCCCGTAAACTGAAGTCACGAGACGCCATGGTTACCCGTAACTTCCGTAAGTGTCCGTTCATTTCCGTAGCCGTTAAGACATGGGTAAATGAAAGTAATTTTGAAGCCAATTTAACAGTGTGGATGTAGCTCAGTCGGTTAGCTTGTCGGCCTAACAATCCGGTGGCGTGTTCAAGACTCACTATAATTGGTCACTTGTCCCCAGGAGAAGTTACGGTGCTAAATCCTGAGGGTCATCCTTTTAACACGGATATTTAAAACACCAACGACAGAGAATAATACTTTTCTGTCGAAACATTCCACAGGGCCTGAAAGAAAAGTATATGAATGGGCCATTGAAATCAGTGATGACACCAGGTGTTCGCGGGTAAGCATGTCCCGCTCTACCGGTGGAACCCACCACGCATTAATTTTCATTACAATATATCAGTGAGTCATCAGTGATTATTGAACCGATGACTTGTTTTCCAGTGGAAAATCAGCTGCAAAACCGACAACAGAACAGAAAAACTGGGAAGGATCCCTTAAGGATAACGGAGTGGTGGCAAGCCTCGTCCCTCTTGAAGTGGTAGGTATAGAGGTCAGGTGAAATGGGGTTTAACGTTGCGCTTATTGCCCTTATTTAGCGATTTGTATGCACGTGTGTGTGTGTGTGTTTGTGTGTGGCTGCTTGTACTAGTCCAGACTAATGCCGAGTTTGTAGTGCTAGCCCACTGAGATACCATGCTGCAGTTTAACATACCCCACACAGTATGCTGACTCGAACCGACCAGTCTTTGTTTTAGCCCCTTAATTCGGGGCGCCAGGCAGGGTAATACTAAGTACCATCTTTTAGTTTGTTTGTTTGTTGTTTAACGCCGCACTCAGCAATATTCCAGCTGTATGGCGGCGGTCTGTAAATAATTGAGTCTAGACTAGACAATCAAGTAATTGAAAACATGAGCATCGTTCCACGCAATTGGCATGCCATGCATTTACCAAGTCAGCGAGCCTGACCACCCGGTCCCGTTAGTCGCCTTTTACGACAAGCATGTGTTGCTGAAGACCTTTTCTACCACGGATCTTCACTGGTAAGTACCATCTTTTAACGTCTATATGTATGACGCGGACGGGTATCGAACCCCGGACCTTCGGCTTTCTGGGCGAACGCTCCACCACAAGGCCACGGAGGCTGTCGGTATGCATAGAATGAGACATTAGTGCTGCGTAATAGTGGCAAGCCTCGTCCCTCATAGGTGCAGAGTGAGACATTAGTGCTGCGTAATAGTGGCAAGCCTCGTCCCTCATAGGTGCAGAGTGAGACATTAGTGCTGCGTAATAGTGGCAAGCCTCGTCCCTCCTAGGTGCAGAGTGAGACATTAGTGCTGCGTAATAGTGGCAAGCCTCGTCCCTCCTAGGTGCAGAGTGAGACATTAGTGCTGCGTAATAGTGGCAAGCCTCGTCCCTCCTAGGTGCAGAGTGAGACATTAGTGCTGCGTAATAGTGGCAAGCCTCGTCCCTCCTAGGTGCAGAGTGAGACATTAGTGCTGCGTAATAGTGGCAAGCCTCGTCCCTCCTAGGTGCAGAGTGAGACATTAGTGCTGCGTAATAGCGGCAAGCCTCGTCCCTCCTAGGTGCAGAGTGAGACATTAGTGCTGCGTAATAGTGGCAAGCCTCGTCCCTCATAGGTGCAGAGTGAGACATTAGGTGGCAAACAAACAAACAAACAAACACTACTGACTGTTGACTACTAAATCAGATTCTTTTTATCTTCACTTATATGTTATAAGCGTATGACGTAATGTGTGTCAAACTTTAAATATAGCGTCAGAATGTAATATATTGGATGTCGGATGATGCTTTCAATTTTAATTAGATCATAATTAACACGTGAACTCTTGTGGGGCCAAACAATATCAAATCTCCTCAAAAATAACCACAGGCCATCTATGTGAGAAAAGCCATCGAGTGAACGTTGTTTGTCGTACAATAAAACACTGCAAGGAGAATAAACTCGTTTATTTCGTATATGAGATATCACCATGATGCAGAACCTCCCTAAGCATGTTATTAAAATATGCTCATTAAAAATATTTACCCATATTCAAATAATGACTGACTACAATCCGACCTCAGCCATTTTGGACAAGTCCATGTTGTGAACAGGGGTGGGGTAGGGTCGGGGTGGGGGATGTTTTTATATATTTAAATTTGGTATTTACCGCATATTCTCACAATTCTCACGTTGACTATCTGTATCTTATCCACCAATGCCGATTGTCATATCTCAGATTGGAATCTGTAGTTTATACTAGTCTGTATGTCACAGATTGGATTGTGCAGTTTGTATTGAAATTGTTTGGCTTTATTGCATAAAGTAGACAGGCGCTCCCTTGTATGTAAGTGACAGGCGCTCCCTTGTATGTGAGTGACAGGCGCTCCCTTGTAAGTGAGTGACAGGCGCTCCCTTGTATGTGAGTGACAGGCGCTCCCTTGTATGTGAGTGACAGGCGCTCCCTTGTATGCGAGTGACAGGCGCTCCCTTGTATGTAAGTGACAGGCGCTCCCTTGTATGTGAGTGACAGGCGCTCCCTTGTATGTCAGTGACAGGCGCTCCCTTGTATGCGAGTGACAGGCGCTCCCTTGTATGTGAGTGACAGGCGCTCCCTTGTATGTGAGTGACAGGCGCTCCCTTGTATGTGAGTGACAGGCGCTCCCTTGTATGTGAGTGACAGGCGCTCCCTTGTATGCGACTGACAGGCGCTCCCTTGTATGCGAGTGACAGGCGCTCCCTTGTATGTGAGTGACAGGCGCTCCCTTGTATGTGAGTGACAGGCGCTCCCTTGTATGTAAGTGACAGGCGCTCCCTTGTATGTGAGTGACAGTCGCTCCCTTGTAAGTGAGTGACAGGCGCTCCCTTGTATGTGAGTGACAGGCGCTCCCTTGTATGCGAGTGACAGGCGCTCCCTTGTATGTAAGTGACAGGCGCTCCCTTGTATGTGAGTGACAGGCGCTCCCTTGTATGTGAGTGACAGGCGCTCCCTTGTATGTGAGTGACAGGCGCTCCCTTGTATGCGAGTGACAGGCGCTCCCTTGTATGCGAGTGACAGGCGCTCCCTTGTATGCGAGTGACAGGCGCTCCCTTGTATGCGAGTGACAGGCGCTCCCTTGTATGCGAGTGACAGGCGCTCCCTTGTATGCGAGTGACAGGCGCTCCCTTGTATGTGAGTGACAGGCGCTCCCTTGTAAGTGAGTGACAGGCGCTCCCTTGTATGTAAGTGACAGGCTACCTGTGTGTTGCTCACCCGTGTTGTTGATGTTGTTGCTGTTGCAGGGACTGGGAGAAGCCACCGGAGTATCTGTGTGGGGAGATGGTGAAAAAAGGCAACTGGCACGTCTGCATGGACAAACTATTTAATATCAAGCCACCTTGTCTCGTGTATTCATTTGGGTGAGAAACAGCATATCCTTACAAATATTCCGTGGACGCAATGTGTGCGTGTGTGTGTGTGTGTGTGTGTGTGTGTGTATGTGTGCGTGTGTATGTGTATGCGTGTATATGTGTGTTATTGAGTGTATGTGTGTTTGTTTGTGTGTGCGTGTATATGTGTTTTGTGTATATGTGTTCGTGTGCGCGCGACTATGTGTGTGTGCGTTTGCGTGTATAATTGTGTGTGTATGTATGTGTTTTTGTGTGTACATGTGTGTATGTGTATGTGTATGTATGCGTTTGCCCGTGTATGGGCGCGTGTGTGCGTGTATGCGCGCGTGTGTGTGCGTGTATGCGCGCGTGTGTGTGTGGGTGTGGGTATGCGTGTGTGTGTGTGTGTGTGTGTGTGTGTGTGTGTGTGTGTGTGTGTGTGTGTGTGTGTGCGTGCGTGCGTGCGTGTATGCGTGTGTGTGTGTGTGCGTGTGCGTGTGTGTATGCGTGTGTGTGTGTCTGTGTGTATCGGTGTAGTCGTACCACTAATGAATGCAAGTATGATAGTTGTGAAACACCATTAATATAGTCTTGGTTCTCAGGCACCGCCCGCATCATCAAAAAGTCCTTTCGTTTTTATTTCCATTAATATAAAAATAAAAATCTTCACATATTCCGCGTCCCGAATACATGACCACGGCAGTGAAATGCTACAATACTTAAGAACAACGTGATTTCGCCGAAATTATTGTAAACAAAATTCTAGCTTGAACATCAATAAAACATATCCACCGCCCGCCCACACTATATTTTCAAAACCCATTGCCTGAGAACCAATTCTTTAATGTTTTAAGCCTAAATATAAGCTCTATACATTCATTTTGCACTGACTATACTTCTATACTGTTACGGGCGACACAATGTCTCAAATAACAAAAGGAAGGACCCCACTCATTCACCATTAGGAATATTTATTTATTACCAAAACCGATATTCAATACAGAAACTCCACCAATCGGACACAGTTAGGATCCCGGTCACAAACATTCCGATCACAGTTCCATTAGCCAACGACACATTGTTTCAGTCTAACTCAAATAACAGTTCCATTAGCCAACGACACATTGTTTCAGTCTAACTCAAATCACAGTTCCATTAGCCAACGACACATTGTTTCAGTCTAAATCAAATCACAGTTCCATTAGCCAACGACACATTGTTTCAGTCTAACTCAAATCACAGTTCCATTAGCCAACGACACATTCTGCTGCTTATAAGTAAAGAAATTCGTTTTGCAACACAGTGGAGGGCAGTGTTAATGTATCGACCCAAGCATTTCTTTCGTGATAGACTCAACATAGATAAATGCTTATGATGAAACACAGGGACTTCAGTCCACCAGTAGAAATATCGACCCAGTTCAAGTAAATTGTCAATGCAAGGCAACCCTTAACATCCAGATGGGATACATATATTCAATGTAAACATCTTTGTTAAGGAACAACTTCCCTCTGACCATATAAATAAAATGTTTCATGTTGTGTTTTGAAACCTTTACAGTATCTGGAACGACTTTTCGTTTGATGACGCGATGGGGAGACTTGGCTGTGAAGTTCACTCTTTTGATCCAAGGTAGGACTGATTACCTGAGACATATAACGAGGATATTTAATGCTTGGGAACTAGCATGGGTTGCTGGGTACCAACTCGAACCCGGTATCTTCACGGGGAGACAGAAATGGGTTGCTGGGTACCAATTCTAACCCGGTATCTCCACGGAGAGACTGGCATGGGTTGCTGGGTACCAATTCTAACCCGGTATCTGTACGGGGTTTCGGTTTGCAAGGTTTGATCGTTGTCATAATATTTAATAAACAACAATAAACAACATGTTGTTTCAGTATTGGAAAGAAGTCCCACAACAGGAGTGACAACGTCCACTTCCACGATATTGGCCTCTCCGGGACGGATGACGACATGTTTGTCCCTACTAAAAACATCTACGTTAACAAGACAACGACATGGAAGGTCCGACGTCTCGGTACTATCAAGGCGATGCTGGGACACGCCGATGTGAGTTCACTTGGGATCACCTCCAGTTTATGCAGGTTGTACCCGTCTCACTTTTTTAAGGTGCAGGTGTGTTCTGTCCGTCTGTGATCTGTTCGTGTGTGTTCCGCACGGGTGTGTTCTGGCCGGGTGTGCTCTGCTCCGGTGTGTTCTGACCGGATGTGTTCTGGCCGGGTATGTTCTGGCCGGGTTGTTCTGACCGGATGTGTTCTGGCCGGGTATGTTCTGGCCGGGGGTGTTCTGACCAAGCATGCTCTGGACGGGTATGTTCTGGCCAGGTATGTTCTGACCGGGTATGTTCTGGCCAGGTATGTTCTAACCGGGTGTGTTCTGGCCGGATGTGTTCTAAGTAGGTGTGTTCTGACCGGATGTGTTCTGGCCCTGTGTTCTGTTGGGGTATGTCCTTGTCGGGTGTGTTCTGACGGGTTATGTTCTGGCAGGGTATATTCTGTCCAGGTATGCTCTGTTTGTCGTGTTCTGGCAGAGTGTGTTCTGTTGGGGTATGTTCTGATTGGTGTGTTCTGGCCGGGTACGTTTTGGCCGTGTGTGTTCTGTTCGGGTGTGTCCTGGCCCGGTATATTCTGTTGGGGTATGTTCAGTCCGGTTGTGTTCTGGTCTGGTGTGTTCTGTTGGGGTGTGTTCTGATCGGGTGTGTTCTGTTGGGGGTGTGTTCTTTTCGGGTGTGTTTTGTCCGGGTGTGTCCTGGCCCGGTATGTTCTGTTGGGGTATGTTCAGTCCGGTTGTGTTCTGGTCTGGTATGTTCTGTTGGGGTGTGTTCTGATCGGGTGTGTTCTTTTGGGGTGTGTTCTTTTGGTGTGTGTTCTTTTCGGGTGTGTTTTGTCCGGGTGTGTCCTGGGTAGATGTGTTCTGGTCGAGTGTGTTCTGTTCGGGTGGGCTTTGGTCAGGTGTGTTCTGGCAGGGTGTGTTCTGGCCGATTTTGATCTTGCGGAGTGTATTCTAGCTTGGTATGTTCTGGCCAGATGTGTTCTGGCCGGGTTTGTTCTGACCGGTTGTGTTCTCACCGGTTGACTTCTGGCCAGATGTGTTCTGACCTGGTGTATTCTGGTAGAATGTGTTCTGGCCGGTTGTTTTCTGGCCAGGTGTGTTCTGGGTAGGTGTGTTCTGGCCGGATATGTTCTGGCTGAGTGTGTTCTGACGGGGTGTGTTCTGACCGGGTCTGTTCTGAGTAGGTGTGTTCTGAATAGGTGTGTTCTGGACGTGTGTGTTCTGTTTGGGTGTGTTCTTTTTGGGTGTGTTTTGTCCGGGTGTGTCCTGGGTAGATGTGTTCTGGTGGGGTGTGTTCTGTTCGGGTGTGTTCTGGTCAGGTGTGTTCTGGCCGAGTGTGTTCTGGCCGGGTATGATTGATGTGTTCTGGCTGGGTGTGTTCTGGGTAGGTAAATTCTGATCGTGTATGTTCTGACCGTGTGTGTTCTGACTGTTCACGTGTGTGCTCTGACCTAGTATGTTCTGGTCGGGTGTGTTCTGGCCAGGTGTGTTCTGGGTAGGTGTGTTCTGGCCGGATATGTTCTGGCTGAGTGTTTTCTGGTCAGGTGTGTCCTGGCCGGATGTGTTCTGGCTGGGTGTGTTCTGGCCGGGTGTGTTCTGAATAGGTGTGTCCTGGCCGGATGTGTTCTGGCTGGGTGTGTTCTGACGGGGTGTGTTCTGAATAGGTGTGTTCTGGCTGTGTGTGTTCTTTTTGGGGTGTGTTCTTTTCGGGTGTGTTTTGTCCGGGTGTGTCCTTGGTAGAGGTGTTCTGGTGGGGTGTGTTCTGTTCGGGTGTGTTCTGGTCAGGTGTGTTCTGACCGAGTGTGTTCTGGCCGGGTGTGTTCTGGCCGATTTTGATCTTGCGGAGTGTGTTCTAGCTTGGTATGTTCTGACCGGTTGTGTTCTGACCGGTTGTGTTCTCACCGGGTGACTTCTGGCCAGATGTGTTCTGACCTGGTGTGTTCTGGCAGAGTGTGTTCTGGCCGGATGTGTTCTGCCAGATGTGTTCTGGCCGGGTGTGTTCTGACCGGGTGTGTTCTGAGTAGGTGTGTTCTGTTCGGCTTATGTCCTGGTTGGGTGTGTTCTAAAGGGGTATGTTCGGGCCAGGTATGCTCTGATTGATGTGTTCTGGCTGCGTGTGTTCTGGGTAGGTGTGTTCTGACCGTGAATGTTCTGACCGTGTGTGTTCTGACTGTTCACGTATGTGCTCTGACCGGGTATGTTCTGGCCGGGTGTGTTCTGGGTAGGTGTGTCCTGGCCGGATATGTTCTGGCTGGGTGTGTTCTGGCCGGGTGTGTTCTGGCCGGGTGTGTTCTGGCCGGATGTGTTCTGGCCGGATGTGTTCTGGCCGGATGTGTTCTGGCCGGGTGTGTTCTGGCCGGGTGTGTTCTGGCCGGGTGTGTTCTGGGTAGGTGTGTTCTGACCGTGTGTGTTCTGACTGTGCACCTGTGTGCTCTGACCGAGTGTGTTCTGGCCGGTTGTGTTCTGGCCAGGTGTGTTCTGGCTGGGTGTGTCCTGGCCGGATATGTTCTGGCTGAGTGTGTTCTGGTCAGGTGTGTCCTGGCCGGATGTGTTCTGACTGAGTGTGTTCTGGTCGGGTGTATTCTGGGTGGGTGTGTTCTGCTCGCGTGTGTTGTGGCCGGGTGTGTGCTAGCTGGGTGGGTATTTTCAGGTTATGTAAACAAATCACGGAACGAAAAGAAAGGTATAGCTCTGTATGAAAGAAGATTCCAGGGGCGAGGCATATAATGGGCGATGTCGCATATCAATGAGGTCAGCACATTCACATTGAACCATGTTTTGTCTCTGCATCGCGCGCAGTTTACATAAACCGAGTATGCAAACATGGTTATTTCAACATTAAAGGAGACTTTAAGAATATAGGCTGTTTCAAAATACAGTGAAAATGATATTAACAAGATAGAGAGTTTAAATACTGATCTTACCGCGAGTCATACACTATTTCCTGAAACACTTTTCATGAAAATTAAGAGAAAAAAAATTTCCTTGGCAACTTATATCATAATTGAAAAAGTTTGACTCTTTGAAAAGTATCATTATTGACCTCGAGGATACGATTAGAGATAATTTTCAAAACATTGATTGTTGAGAAAACTCTCGAAACAAAATTGAATTCTCATTTCTAAAGGAAGAAGAAATTAAAGGAATATTTGTTGGAAATCGAATAAAATGGTGCGATGAAGGAGAAAGGGCAAGACAATATTTTTGACATTTGGAAAATCGGAACTTTACGAATAAACATGGACAATATCATTATTTTAATAGAAGGTCTCACTGCCCACATATTAGACGAACCAATTATAATGGATGAAATTGAAATGCTAAATTTACCATGAAGTACAATAAGAGCACGCTATAGATGGCTTCCCTGTAGAAGTTTTCAAGTATGTTTAGAAAGAAAGATTTTCAGATGTATTAAAGACACTTACATATGTGAAGAATTCGCTTACTACTTCGATCAATAAAGGCGTCATTACTTGTGTTCCAAAGATCTAGAATACAGAACAGGAGACAGATCTAAATATTAAACGTCATTGTATACTGTAACTGTACAGTGGAACTCCGCGTATCCGGACCGAGGGAAACTGGAAACCTCGCCTATCGGACACTAGTTGAAATGTGAAATGAAATAAACACTGCATACAATGGTTCTTTTATCCAGAAATTCTGTTTCCGGGTCAAGACAGTGGATTTCAAATACCATCCGTGGACAACAACCACGCTTGGTTAGCAACTAAAGCCCGACAGCCACCGCCCAAAGGGGCGGGTGTTAGTTTATTTAATTGTCACGTGTGGTACACGTGCTATGTCGGAATTAATATGCATTATCATGTCGTTAACCAATTATGGAGAGGTCTACAGTAAGCATGAAATATCTGATGTGTTTGATTTGGATAAAATAATTATGGAACCTCTGTGGCTTTAAAGATTCCGAGTTTGTCATACAAAGTTGGGTAAATAAGAAGATAAATCAATTTAAACACATGCAACGAAAATGGTTTTATGAATTTCCTGCAGTTTAATGACAACTATGCCATTGAAGGTACGTTTTTAGAGTTTAACAAATTGTTGATGAACATTCTTCCATCATGGAGGACATGGTTGAAACACGCCCACAATTTGACCCTCAACAAAGTAGGTGTTCTACGCTGATGTCTGACTCTACTATTAACATCGAATCAAAATAAAGGAGGAAGATAATTTAATGATATCTTAATTATAACTGGAAATGTACCCCATGTATGCTTTAAATGGCAGTTAACAGACAGTTTGGTCTGGATATATTTAATCACTATAGAAAACGCACAAGAGACACTAAATTTATAGAATTTCAGTATAAATTTATACATAAGATTATCTATACAAAGAAACAATTGTGTAAAATGAAACTTATTGATGATGATATTTGCTCTTTTTTTAAACACTCAAGTGAAAGTTTATTCCATGTTTATTTTGAATGTGATGTTATAAATGGTTTCTGGGGAGATCTGGAACAATTAAATCAGTCCCTTCAAGATGTTTCAGATTAAAGTATTTTTCATTCTGTTTGTTTTTAAAAAAAATATGAAATTACTTACTAACATATTACAGCTTGCTAAAAAACTTATTCACATATCAAGTATTAAAAGTATAAAAAAACATATGTTGAACCTTTCATTGGCTATCTATCATCTGTATACAAAGTCGAAAAATATATTGCAACAGAAACAGATATGGTACTTACTTACAGAAATTGAAGCAACTTACAGACTATATATACTATTACAACTGCTACAATGCGTGTCTATTGCCATGTAGCCAAATCTAATATCCACCTTACATGTACATCAGTGTGAGTGAGTGGATTGTGTTTAATGCCGCTTTTTACATTATACCAGTTTATCGCGGCGTGTCAGCTTAATGTGGGAGGAAAGCCCGAAGTGATGCAGGTCTCAGATGTTTATCACCTCGGTGAAACCCACGAGCACGGGTATGGTGCTGACAAACCTAGAAACATAATCCGGGCAAACCGGGACAATCATAGGTTTCTGGCGTGCCCAAGGGACGCAACCTTGCACAGCGAATTGCGGTGCCTTAGACGACTGGGCCACCCGTGCCTCCATATGTATATCAGATGTAAGATGTAAGTCTTGCGAAAGATGAGGTGAGGTGAAATGGGGTTTAACGTCGCGTCCAAGATTATTGCACTTATATAGCGACTTGCGTGTACGTGTGTGTGCCTGCTTGTACTAGTCCGGACTGATGCCGATTTATAGTGCTAGCTCACCGAGATACCATGCCGCAGTTTAACATGAATATCCCACTCAGACACAGTATACTGACTCCGAGCCGACCAGTCCTTGTTTTAGCCACTTAATGCCGAGCGCCAGACAGGGTAACAACAGGTACCATCTTTTAACGTCTTTTGGTATGACGCGGCCGGGGATCGAACCACTGACCTTACGCTCTCCGGGCGGACGCTCTACCACTAGACCACGGAGGCGGTCATTGGGAAATATAAATATATTCAAATGTAGCTTAAATTGAAAACTGTCGAACAGTAGCTTCAACCTTCTAATCCATAAAAAATAAGATGATGAGTGGTGCTAGATGCTGCTGCATAGGGATGTGCATCAGACGTCATTTTTGTCACTGGTGCGTCAAATTTCGAAATGTCCTCCAAATGTCGACTTTAAATATTTTGGAAAGGTTTACTGATGCCATGGATGCTATAACCTTGACCAAACAACTCCTGAGCTGAGTGAGTGAGTGAGTGAGAGTGTGAGTGTTTGTGTGTGTGTGTGCCCTGTGTCCTTGTCGCGTGTTTGTGTCCAGTGTTTATGCGTTGTTTGTTTGTGTACCGTCTGTGTGCGTTTGTGTCATGCGCGATGTATGTTTATGCCCTGAATGGTTATTCCCTGGGTGTCTATGCCCTGTATGTTTATTCCCTAGGTGTCTATGCCCTGTATGTTTATTCCCTAGGTGTCTATGCCCTGCAAGTTTATGCCCACTGAGTTAATGCCCTGAAGGTTTATGACCTGAATGTTTATACCATGCATGTTTTTAAGCTGTATGTTTATGCCCTGAATGTTTGTTCCGTATAAGTTTGTGCCCTGAATGTTAATTTACTGTATGTGTGAAGCACATTTCTTGAGTCCCCCGCCGTGATATTGCTGGAATATTGCTAAAAGCGGCGTAAAACCATACTCACTCACTCACTCACTCACTTATTTACTGTATGTTTATGCCTTGTATGTTTACACCCTGAACGTTTAAGCCCTGGGTGTTTAATTCTCTGCATGCATATTCCCTGTATGCATGTTCCCTGGGTGTTTGTGCCCTGGGCGTGGGAGACAACGTGTGATCCACTAGGCTACCACGCCGCCCCCTGTAATGTTACAAGAGTGTAACGGTCCATAGCCCCATGGCAAAGTACCACTATAAAACACTATACTGCACCGAGGTGCGTTTTCTTAGTGCGTGTCCATTCAGAATGTATGCCGAACTCTATATCTCAGATAATAAGGAGAGAGCACAACAACGATGTCTCTGTTAGGACACGTCAGGACAGCTGCGTCATGGGATGAGGAAGCTGCGTCATGGTATGGGAAGGTTGCGTCATGGGATGGGAAAACTGTTGTGTCATGGGATGAGAAAGCTGCGTCGTGTGATGGTGAAGACAGGGGAATAATAAGTCTCTAATACAGATTCCATTGGGTGTAAAAAGCCACAAAAGTGATGGAACCAATAATGTGTTGTTGCTCTGGGGTGCATACTTCTAATTGATGTGGATGTTTTTCTTCCAGAAGCACATCGATTACCTGAAGATGGACGTAGAGTCCAGTGAATGGCCGGCTCTGAAGGACGTTGTGAAATCGGACCTTCTCGCCACGGTCCGGCAGTTTGGTATTGAGTGGCACTTGTTCTCGGCCTATCCCAGCAAACACCAGTACGTCGGCTTCTATAAAACTGTCATGGCAATAAAGGAGACAGGGTTTCGCACTATCAGATCTGATTTCCACAAAAAGAACTTCCGAGAAAGAGGTTGGCGTCTCCAGGCAGATGTAAATTACGTAAATACGTTGTTTACAGATTTATGAATGTTGCACACTTGCTTCAATTCCTTGTATACAGATTTGTCACTGCCATTTCTTGCTTCTGTATACACTATTTAAACTCAGTCACGCCATTGCTTCAAAGGCACTTAAAAACTCCATTAATACTTTTTGGCCCGTAGGCTTTCAGTGTGGAAATGTATCATTTAGACACCGCCGTGTTGTCGGTGCGACTGAAACACTGACCACATGGGCTGGTCGGTGTTGATTGACTCCCGCAACAGACGCGCGATATTGCACATAATGTTCCCAACACTGACGCTAGCAATGTATTTGGGCGGGGAGAATGCACATCTCTGGTTGAACACACACCAGTTACATCTACCTATCTTTCTGTCTATCCATCCATCCATCTAACACATAGCATAGTGTCTCAATCTAACAATCGATCGCTCACATAGAACAGCACACACCAGATGTAATGCAGCATAATGCAACTCTCGTCCAAGCTGGTAACTGATTAATCTGAAACATAGCTGTGATTATGTGAGTGAGTGAGTATGGTTTTACGCCGCTTTTAGCAATATTCCAGCAATATCACGGCGAGGGACACCAGAAATGGGCTTAGCACATTGTAACCATGTCGGGAATTGAACCCGGGTGTTCGGCGTGACGAGCAAACACTTTAACCACAAGACTACCCCACTGCCCCGCTGTAATTATGTGTAACATATTGTTACATTACGATGAATATAAATATGATTGCATTCAACACCTTCGTAATTGACTGAATATCCTTGGTCGTTTGAAATCAACGATGTCTTCCAAGTTTATCTTGGATGAATTCAGTTGTACACAAACACATTCAGATCCACTTACAGGGGTGTTCCCTGCAGAGGGCACGTCTAAGGGTATCTTTTACAGGCGCTTCAGGGACTATGTTGTGTACTGAGAACATCCCCTGACTCGGCCACGCCAGCTATTTATGACAATTGTAAGAGATTGCATCCATAGATTCCAGCAGACGTTGGTAGACGGGCATAGCACGTAGTGAAATAATGTGCTCATTTTGTAATACCAATGACCTCGATGACGGGTATTGCTTGATGCCAATAATGGCATTTTGCAAATTGTAGAGGAATCCTGTATGACCACACTGACTGCCGATAACTATGTGGGATTAATCCTGTGAGTAACATTCACTCAGGATGTTTTCAAACCCACGGAATAAGATGTATTCGATGACCATCCGATGCCATCATCTGTTATTTTGGACAAATATTCTTCCAGGTCATTTAAATAACAAAAAAACAATTTTGGACAGAAAACTTCCTATAAACAAAACTTTTTTCTTTTTTGTAACTCTTAAAGATTATGGCAGAAAGAAATACGCCTAAAACCTGAACGTGGTTCTGAAAACAAACTGTTTGTTTCGAAATATTCGCCAATTATATTGCTAACAACTGACGCAACCAATTTTCCAATACAACTAGCTTGTAGCCAAACGAGTTCACATTTTTGCCCTCGTTCACTCGCGTAATAGACAGATTATTGTATCTCAGATATTTACAAATAGTTAATGACTGGATATATTCACTGGAGTGAGGAACATTTCTTGGACTGTGTCTGTTCTATTATTTGCTTCCAGTCAGTAAACTGTGCCTCACCAACGCATTTTGGGTAGCGGATTGAAATGAATGTGCGCGTGTTTTAACTGAATATTGTTTTACGTCAGAAGCATGTTGGTTGATGTTGGGTTAGTCTCTCCCAAGTCATCGTCGAGCAGGCGATGTTCATCTCTTCAGCATAACTCTTCAGTCCTATACGGACTGATTTCATGTGGGTGATGCACAATGTTCGGGTGTGGTATTCCATTGTGGTAAGGGACCGGCCACTTGATATTGGGGTGGTGGTAGGGGATGTGTGTGTGTGTGTGTGTGTGTGTGTGTGTGTGTGTGTGTGTGTGTGAGTGTGTGTGTGTGTGTGAGTGTGTGTGTGTGAGTGTGTGTGAGTGTGAGTGAGAGAGAGGGGGTGGGGAGGGGTACCTGGGAGTTTGTGTGGACAACAGATATGTTTCAGCTACATCAAGCAGATATCTTTTAATTAAAGCTGATGATCCTGAATATTCTTTTTTTCAAAACTCTGAAGCACAACAGTATTTTTTCAAGGATTTTCTAGGACAATGTCCCACCTCTACCCCCGAATATTAAGGGTCGGTCCCTATATCTGAATATTTTTGTTTTGTATGTAAACAGGTATTTGTGTGATATTAAAGGTGAAGTGAAATCTTTGCATCCTTTATCATTATAATTTCAAGAGCATTCATATTGCAGTACTTATTTTTCTGAAACACTCACAACGCTTATCAAACACAAACAAAAGCAGAGGTATCACGAAATATCCTTACCACGCTCTGTATATAACACATTTCAAGTATCAAACAGTTTGATTATTGTGATCAAACCAGTTATCCTCATAAAATATAAATTGTCAATACAAGAGAATAACCACTCTAGATTGTCAACCGAAACAGATTCCATTTGACGTAAAGGGCAAATAGCCGTGAACATTAAAAGAATGGACCACTGAAGGACAGTGATGACACCAGGTGTTCGCGAAATGTAACAATCAAACAACAACATCGAACCACTTCACCAACGACAATGTTGACACTTGTAGGCGGGTCAACCTGTAAATTAACAAAAGATCAGGTAAATATAACAAACGACTGAAAAAAGAACACTCTAACACACTTTTTTAAGTTTGTTTTTTTTCTAGCGATTTCATAGTGTAAGCACTTGTTGTTTTTTTTGTGCTACATGGTAGCTACGCCACTTGGCACGGTCGGCAGGTCGTCAGAGGTCACGCAATGCGCTGTGCAGAGTTGCGTCCCTTGGGCACGCAAAAAACACATGACTGTGGAATTGCAAGTTATTTCGCCACTGTATAAACTCAACAGCAAAGTCAGGCCCATTCAGAGGCGGATTAAGTATTTTCTAAAGTGTGCGTGCATGCATACGTGCGTGCGTGCGTGCGTGCGTGCGTGCGTGCGTGCGTGAAGTGACTTGACCGAGTACGCCTATGTACGGTGTCTGAAGGAGGTTCTGAGCATATCCATGATTTGTGACATCTGTGTCAGGGGTTGCGTCCCAAAGAGCCCGAGTCAAATCATATGCGTGATATATAACGCTGACTATGATGTTCGTGTAACTGAAATTGTTGATCAACTTAAAGGTCAGAAGAAGTCATACAAGCTAAGCACTTAATAGAAGGGACAGAACAAAAAACCATGAATAGTTTACATGCTGAAAAGGAATAATCGGTAAAACACTTGTTTTTCTTTCTATTTTGCCCATAAATGCTCAACGTGTGGTAGCTCATTGTGATATTCTCTAAGAATTCATATCAAATAATTCCCAGCTTCACGGCGTAATCTGTGTTCAGGAGACAATCCTGTGGACACCGGTGGCACGATTACATGACATTAATAAAGGATGGTGATGACCCGTATTTCATCTGTGGCGAGTCTAACGGTCACCTGTGGCGAGTCAAATAATCATCTGTGGCGAGTCAAATAATCACCTGTGGCGAGTTTAATGGTCATCTGTGGCGAGTCAAATAATCATCTGTGGCGAGTCAAATAATCACCTGTGGCGAGTTTAATGGTCATCTGTGGCGAGTCAAATAATCATGTGTGGCGAGTCAAATGGTCACCTGTGGCGAGTCTAATGGTCACCTGTGGCGAGTCAAATGGTCACCTGTGGCGAGTCTAATGGTCACCTGTGGCGAGTCAAATAATCATCTGTGGCGAGTCAAATGGTCACCTTTGGCGTGTCTAATTGCCATCTGTGGCGAGTCTAATGGTCACCTGTGGCGAGTCAAATAATCATCTGTGGCGAGTCAAATGGTCACCTGTGGCGAGTCTAATGGTCACCTGTGGCGAGTCAAATGGCCATCTGTGGCGAGTCAAATAATCATCTGTGGCGAGTCAAATGGCCATCTGTGGCGAGTCTACTGGTCACCTGTGGCGAGTCTAACGGTCACCTGTGGCGAGTCTAACGGTCACCTGTGGCGAGTCTAACGGTCACCTGTGGCGAGTCAAATGGTCACTTGTGGCGAGTCTAATGGTCACCTGTGGCGAGTCTAATGGCCATCTGTGGCGAGTCTAATGGTCATCTGTGGCGAGTCTAATGGCCATCTGTGGTGAGTCAAATGGTCACCTGTGGTGAGTCAAATGGTCACCTGTGGCGAGTCTAACGGTCACCTTTGGCGAGTCTAACAGTCACCTGTGGCGAGTCAAATGGTCACCTGTGGCGAGTCTAATGGTCACCTGTGGCGAGTCTAATGGCCATCTGTGGCGAGTCTAATGGTCATCTGTGGCGAGTATAATGGCCATCTGTGGCGAGTCTAATGGTCATCTGTGGCGCGTCTAATGGTCACCTGTGGCGAGTCTAACGGTCACCAGTGGTGAGTCTAATGGTCACAGACTGACATAGCCCATCGCTCTAGTCACATCAAACTGAAATAGTACCTCACTCTAATCATATCCACAATCGCAGACTGACATAGAGCCTCACTCTAAACACATCAACAATCACAGACTGACATAGCGCCTCGCTCTAGTCGCATCAACAATCACAGACTGACATAGCGCCTCACTCAGTCACATCAACAATCACAGACTGACATAGCGCCTCACTCTAATCACATCAACAATCACAGACTGACATAGCGCATCACTCTAATCACATCAACAATCACAGACTGAAATAGCGCCTCACTCTAATCACATCAACAATCACAGACTGACATAGCGCCTCACTCTAGTCACATCAACAATCACAGACTGACATAGCGCCTCACTCTAATCACATCAACAATCACAGACTGAAATAGCCCCTCACTCTAATCAAATCAACAATCACAGACTGACATAGCACCTCACTCTAATCACATCAACAATCACAGACTGAAATAGCGCCTCACTCTAATCACATCAACAATCGCAGACTGAAATAGCGCCTCACTCTAATCACATCAACAATCACAGACTGAAATAGCGCCTCACTCTAATCACATCAACAATCACAGACTGACATAGCGCCTCACTCTAATCACATCAACAATCACAGACTGAAATAGCGCCTCACTCTAATCACATCAACAATCACAGACTGACATAGCGCCTCACTCTAATCACATCAACAATCGCAGACTGAAATAGCGCCTCACTCTAATCACATCAACAATCACAGACTGACATAGTGCCTCACTCTAATCACATCAACAATCACAGACTGAAATAGCGCCTCACTCAAATCAAATCAACAATCACAGACTGACATAGCGCATCACTCTAATCACATCAACAATCACAGACTGACATAGCGCCTCACTCTAATCACATCAACAATCACAGACTGAAATAGCGCCTCACTCTAATCACATCAACAATCACAGACTGAAATAGCGCCTCACTCTAATCACATCAACAATCACAGACTGAAATAGCACCTCACTCTAATCACATCAACAATCACAGACTGAAATAGCGCCTCACTCTAATCACATCAACAATCACAGACTGACATAGCGCCTCACTCTAATCACATCAACAATCACAGACTGAAATAGCGCCTCACTCAAATCAAATCAACAATCACAGACTGACATAGCGCCTCACTCTAGTCACATCAACAATCACAGACTGAAATAGCGCCTCACTCTAATCACATCAACAATCATAGACTGAAATAGCGCCTCACTCTAATCACATCAACAATCACAGACTGAAATAGCGCCTCACTCTAATCACATCAACAATCACAGACTGACATAGCGCCTCACTCTAATCACATCAACAATCACAGACTGAAATAGCCCCTCACTCTAATCAAATCAACAATCACAGACTGACATAGCGCCTCACTCTAATCACATCAACAATCACAGACTGAAATAGCCCCTCACTCTAATCACATCAACAATCGCAGACTGAAATAGCGCCTCACTCTAATCACATCAACAATCACAGACTGAAATAGCGCATCACTCTAATCACATCAACAATCACAGACTGAAATAGCGCCTCACTCTAATCACATCAACAATCGCAGACTGAAATAGCGCATCACTCTAGTCACATCAACAATCACAGACTGACATAGCGCCTCACTCTAATCACATCAACAAGGCATCATCCATAGCACTGTTCCCCTCAATAAAAAATCTTCAAGCAGTTGCTCTCCCTTACCTTGCACATTGCACTTACATTGTGCTCCTTGTATGTTCCTCCTTCGAATACTCTTCGGCAGTCTGATCTTCAGACTCTCTAGGATCAGCTACCAAAGCCCTGTATCATCATGGGCGAAGTCCAACGGGGGGAAGTCCAAGTACAAACAGTAGGGGAAAATCCTTGAAGACTTTATTTCTGACAACAATCTCTGCACTTTTAAAGACGACTCAAACACTTATTTACATCCTGTCAATCACAGATTCAAACCTTTAAAACGGATTTGTATGGTCCACGCTGACCTCTGTGGAAGTGACCACTTGCCTACTATTCTTAAAACTGTTAACTCCACTGACCATCAACCAACAACCAGGTGGACTTTTACAAAGGCTGATTGAGCATTATATAAATTATTATGTACTGGAAAATTAAAACCTGACATTTTCAGACATGTTCAAGATCTGATACAGTTGTTTTCGGACATCCTGAATGAAATTACTGATGAAACAATTCCTCTGCAGATCCACATATTCACAAACCATGGTGTAACAGTTAGGGCAAACAGGCATGAAAATGTAGGGGAAAAGCGGGAAAATATTTCTCCCGACATCCTGCAGTTCATTATTTTGATAAGGTTAGAATTACAAATGCCAAGGCACGACGTCCTTTTAAACAAAATAAGAGTCAATCTTGGAGGAACTATGTCTCCAAAATAAATTCCTGCACACCCATATCATCTTAAGGAAGGTGACACGTTATCAACTGATGAAACTGATATTGCCAATAAGCTTGGAGAAACGTCAGCAAAACTATCTTCAACGTCTTATTATGTCCCGGAGATAACAAAAACATCAGAAACAACAGAAAAGAAAAAAAGTAAATTTCACTTCTGATAATGGTAAAGTATTTTCATTACATGGGCTACATACTGCCCTTGGGCAAGCTCATGACACAGCAACGGGAGCTGATATCATACACTACCAGCTTTTGAAACATTTACCCGAATCATGGGATACTTTTGGATAAATTTGATCAAATATAGACACCAGCCTGACCGGGATCATACAGATCCATCTAATTATCCACCTATATCTTTAAGGAGTTTCGTTTGTAAAACCATGTAAAGAATGGTAAATAATTAATTAGTGTGGTGTTTGGAAACCAATAATCTAATTACAAATATTCAACGTGGTTTCCATTTAGTACTACTAGAATGCTTTGTCAAAATGCTATTGTAAACAAACAGTTTTGTCCGATCTTGAGAAAGCATACAGTATTACCTGGAAATACGTCATTCTAAAGATTTACAGTATTTTGGCGTTTACCTCACTTTATATCATAGTTTTTATCAGATAAATAATTTCAAGTCCCAGTGGGTCCCATCCTGTCCTATCATTATAATCAGGATCGGGGTGTCCCGCAAGGCAGTATTTTGTCTGTCACTTTATTTAGTATTAAAATAGATACTATTAGCCTTTCAAAGGCTTGTAGTGATTCAGTAGATGGATCACTTTTCGTGGATGATTATTTATATTTCTTGTCATGGTAAAAATATGCATGCAATGTGTCTCATTAAAATTCTTAAAAGGTCCCTTGAAAACGGATAAACGGGTTTACGTTTTGTAAATAAAAAACTAACTGTATACATTTCTGCAGACCTTTTAAGCCATATAATGACCCTGACCCATTTTTGAATGGCAACCCTATCAAAGTAGTAAAGGAGGCCAAGTTCTTGGGACTAATTTTCGAAAGCCAATTAGTCTTTTTATCACGTATAAAATACCTTAAAGCTAAATAGCTGAAGGCACTTGATTTGTTGAAAATCGTTTCTAATTCCAAGTGTGTGTGTGGGGTGGGGGGGTGGGGGGAAAGGATCAGAATTTACTCTTGCACATGTAGAGCTTCCTGATCCGTTCCAAACTTGATCACGGTTCCGCCGTCTATGGTTGAGCCTGTAAAAGTAATCTACAGAAACTAGATATTATTCATCACAAAGGCCTGAGGCTTTGCCTTGGAGCTTTCAGAACATCTCCTGTTCATAGTCTGTAAGTGGGGTCGGATGAGCCATCCCTTAAGCATCGCCATCCAAATTTTTCAAACAAATCCAGCTTTTGACTGTGTTTTTCATCCTCTTTATGAAGATTTCTACAATAAAAAAATCGTCTCTTAGTCCTCCTCTTGGAATAAGTTTACAATCTCATATTTCTGCAGCTAAAATAAATCTTGAAAATATAGCCCCCACTCAGCTTTTGTCTCCTCCGCCATGGCAGGCAGTAAAGCCAGAGGTTGGCCTAACCTTAAACTAATTGTTTGTTTGTTTGTTTGTTGTTTAATACCGCACTCAGCAATATTCCAGCTATATGACGGCGGTCTGTAAATAATCGAGTCTGGCCCAGACAATCCAGTGATTGGCATGATGAGCATCGATCCACGCAATTGGGATACAATGACATGCATCAACCAAGTCAGCGAGCCTGACCACCCGATCCGGTTAGTCGCCTCTAACGAGCGTAGTCGCTTGTTACGGCATGCATGGGTTGCTGAAGACCAATTCTAACCCGGATCTTAGCTAAATTGGAGAAGTATTCACGAAATTGATGAAATCGGAAACAAATCGGTTAATTCATCAACAAGAATATACTCATTCAAGATCCTTATACAAAACCTACAAATCTATATTTACAGATGGTTCCAAGGATGGTGACGCTGTTGCCAGCGCCACTGTCATTGGATCCAGGACTATGTCACCACGACTACCAGATAACTCTTCCATATTTACGGCCGAAGCAAAGGCCATATTAACAGCACGAGAATATATAAGTAAACAATCAAAACATAAGCAATTTATTATATTTTTAGACTCACTTTCTTGACTTCCAGCTTTTAAAAAATCTATCTTGTACACATCCACTTTAAATAAAAATTGTTGAATTATTTCATTATCTTGCTACTGGCCAATACGACATCGCATTTTGCTTGTTACCGAGCCATGTTGGAATCATTGGTAACACAATGACTGATGCTGCAGCTAAAGCAGCACTCATCAAACCCGTGACACCGGTTCAAATTCCATGCAGCGAATATAAACTTGTGATCAGATGCTACATCAGAGACCTCATGCAGAAGAAGTGAGACATCCAAGTAGGTATAAATACGTTACACGAACTCAAACCACATATCGGTTACTTGGGTTGTAAGTTCAGATTTGAAGAGATCATTTTACGACGATGTCGTCTTGGTCATAGTAGATACACTCATGAATATTTATTGAAAGGTAAGGATCCTTCATTTCATATCTCTGATGACAGAATGTTAATTTTTACAATACAAGGGACAAATATTTCAAAGTTTATACCATCAGGGATCTTTTTAATCAGATAAGTATTCCTCTAATTCTTTTTTTATAAAGAAATTGAATTAATTTTTATTAACTGAGATTGCTATTTGCTATGCCCTTGATGGGGGTTGAAGTAGCGTAAAATTGTTGTCCCCCTGAGAGGGTATGTAAGCCCACCTCATTCGAAGTATTGTATGTCTACCAGTGTTTAACCGAAGACTATTTGTTTGTTTAATCACCTGGTCCATTATCACCAGTGACGAAGGGATGGTGTAAATCCTGCTGGGATCCATGCAGGTAGCAGAGATATAATAAGTCCCCATGGTCCCAAGAAAGGTGGCCTTACTTTGGCTGCTAGTGATCTACAGCCCGTTTTTATATTGTATTGTTATGTCTAGTGATATGTTTGTATGGTTATATGCTAGTTGTAATTTATAACTCTGTGATACTCTAGGTGTTTGTCTGCCCTTTGTTGATAGGTTTTATATAGTCTGAATGTATGTTTTATTCGTGTGTAAATTGTTCTCGTCACGATTTGGCCGACATATTGCCGATGTGACATTAACTTTTAACTCACTCACTCAATTCTAACCCACATATTCATAAATCACTTCAGAGCGCCTTTACAGACCTCAAGGGAAGAATGGTCGTTCACAATGAAGTGAAAATTGACAATTCTACGACGAGTGTTTATCTTACCTGACCTGACACTGGCAAAAACACACGAGTAGCACGATAGGGTGTTCACATATAATATTATGTTATCTCGTCAAGCCTCAGCATTTGGGACATTAGATATGTGGATATAGATATGTGAAAAGGACAGCTGAATATGATCACGAAAAGTGTAAACAAATGTTAACTTAAGATCATCCTTTTCATGTTTCCTCTTGTTTTAAGAAAAAAGACCAAGATACATAAATATAATCATCGTCAAACTCTTTAATGTAGGTTCTGGTCAGGGTCAGGGTCAGGGTCGGGGTCGGGGTCAGGGTCGGGGTCGGGGTCAGGGTCGGGGTCGGGGTCGTGGTCGGGGTCAGAGACAGAGACAGAGTCTGACCTTACCTTGAGCATTTTGTATAAATAATATGTACATCACAGCAAACTGCTTGGAGGTTATAGTCATATTTACTCAATTGAATACAAGTATGGATGGTGTTGAAATCCTTTACTTGTTCAGTCCAGAATGTTCAGTAGGTCCTTTTCGTAGACAGCTATGGTCAACATGATACCTGAACCAACACACACGCCCACACATTGCAGGAACAGGTCACGGAGAGGATTCTCGGTATCCACTGACGTCAGTTCCGGTACCATGGTTACCAAGGAGATGTAGATAAACATTCCACCAACACATGCAAAAATCCACATGGAAGCTTCCTCAATATTTCCCAGCGCGACACCAATCAGCATCCCAACAAAACACAGCACGGAGGACAGACAGTTGTAGACAACAGCCTGCTTGATCGACATTCCAGCTTTCAGAAGCACGGCGAAGTCCCCGATCTCATGAGGAAGTTCGTGACAGAAGACAGCGATGGCGGTGCTGATTCCTCCAGTGATGCTGTTAGCAAATGCAGCCCCGATAGCCAGGCCGTCGCTGAAGTTGTGGACGCCGTCCCCGAGGATGACCATCCACGCCACAGCGGAGACAGAAGCGGAAAGAGGGCCGTCATGGTGGGAGTGGCCGTGTCCGTGACCAGTGGTTGACTGACCACTGACCTTCTGAGTTGTTTCCTGTTTCAGTGGCACTGCTTGTTCAGTTTGGGCCTCACTGTTGACAGTTGTCACCATGTCACCGTCCTCTTCCGAAACAGACTCGTTGTACGAGGAAAGATTCACAACAACTGCAGACAGATCTGGTTCATCACTGAATGTATGTTTTGCCTTCGCCTTCTTCCTTGCCATCCTCCTGTTCCTCGCCCCTGTCAGGATGACCAACAGTCGCTGAACGATGAAGAAGAAGTAGATTCCCAGCAGCCCACAAAGTCCCTTCCAGACGCTGTCCAAATGGTCGTGGTCGTGATCCTCGTCAGCACCTGTTGCCGTCTCCCCGCCGGCAATGGCGTGGGGCAGCAGATGTAGCATGGCGTCCCCAGTGAGGGCACCGACCGCCATGGCCACGAGGAACTGCAACAGTTGGTTGAAGAAGAATTTCTGCATAATTGGAATGACAGCCACACCCAACAAGCCGACGAGACTGATGACGACGACGGCAGCTGTGCTGTATCCCCAAACCCGAGCAGCTACAGGGACAGTGGACGTCGGCGCAACGTGGCGGTGGAGGGTCTCATCGTGTCGTCGGCGACAGTGGGGATTGTCAAGCTGGTACACAATGGCAGGGGACATGAATAGAAAATCCTTTTTGCCAATCTTACCTCTTTCGTCGGCATGGTAGATTTGGATGAGTTCTTGTACAGACAGGCATTCAGTGTGCAGGTCGTGGGTGTGGATGACAACAGACTGGGCGTCACCACTGCCAAGCCTTGATGGGTCACGCGATGGTGTCCTATGTCCAGTTTGAAAGTTCACATCCCTGCGAACACGTGGACTCCGGCCTTTATTAGTACTGTAACCAGTGCGTCTTGTGTGGTCACGGTCACTCTCTGGCTCATGGCGTCCTTTCTCTCCATGGTCGCCATGACCTCTGTTGTCCTTCGCCCCATGGCCACTGTTTTCCCCATGGTCGCGGGTAGTGTTCACCTTACTATTATAGTCAGTGTTCGCAGATTCATTTTGACTCATGTTCATGTCACGTGCTGCGTGTGTGTTCACATCCTCCTCGTGATCCTTGTGTTCTCCCTGTACGGCGCTCGCACTAGGACCAAGGTCACGGTCTTCCATCTCGCGGGCATCATCAATCCTATCAGGTTCGAAGCCTATTCGCTCTAACAACACTTCAAAGTCAGCCAAGAGAATCTCTTTCTCCCCACGGCCATACTTCTCAAATATCTGCGTTAGGAAATATTTCCCTTCTTCTTCGATGTAAGTGGAGTTATTCCTGCGTCCGATTCCGCCGTTATGCTTGTGTATGTGTACAGCTGGGCGTCCCCGACTCTCTTTATCTGTCCCGGAACGTCTGGCCCCTCCAACATCACAGAGACCTCCCAACAGAAGTACTGACATTAACGCTGTGACAGCCGCCATGCTGACGGACATTGCCATGTCCTCAAAGGTGTGCAGCAGGTAGGCCAGCCCCTAGGAGAAGCACTTACAGAAGCGCCATGTGACGAACATCTGGGGCAACTCACACACACTTCTCGCCATACAGTGTGATACGATCATCGTCACAAGGTGACTGTCACGGCTTCTGCTGAACAGCCACGTTTTGGATCTAAGTGAGCAGGGAGAGGTAGAAGTGTGATACAATGTTAATAAGTTCTACTCAAGTTATCACCGAGGACACAGGTACGCCCTTTGCCCTGTTGACAGGAGAGGCGCAATACAATAGGTGTAAGCTTCACTGGGCAATAGGGCAGAAAGTAGTCTACAGCCACAGGCTTTGCTAAAGTGTATCTGTAATCGCTATCGGAAAAGGCAGGTGGGTGGCATGGCCTTCACGCCGATTTTGAACATTACTCCAGATACATCACGGCCTGCTATCGGTAAAGAGAAATAGTTCGTGTGTTGTAACAAATAGATAAAGGGTTTGTTCAAATATTATCTGCTCGTTAAATCTCCAATGGTAGGTACGTAAGTAATATTATTTGCTGGAACAACAAACCCTGACGTGGGTGAGTGAGTGAGTGAATCTGTCTTGGATCGTACAATTCTTGCGTAGTAGGACTCTCCAGCTAGTCAGTGGGACTTCAGATTCAGATATCGTCTTTTAAGAGGGTTGACACTTGACCTTTATCTCGTTATCTGTGTTGATGTAAGCCCACAATGTCGACCTGACTGATGATCTGTTAGTATTACTTCTCGGTATTCTCATTGATATCTGACCGCCTTCGTGGTGTAGTGGTAAATCGTCCGCCCGGAGAGCGGAAGGTCCGGGTTTCGATCCCCGGCCCCGTCATATACGAAAAGACGTTACCCTGTCTGGCGCTCGGCGTTAAGGTGCTAAAACAAGGACTGTCGGCTCGGAGTCAGTATATTGTGTGTGAGTGGGGTATTTATGTTAAACTGTGGCATGGTATCTCAGTGGACTAGCACTATAAATCGGCATCAGGTGAGATCAGTACAAACACACACACAAACAAACACACAAATACACACAAATACACACACACACACACACACACACACACACACACACACACACACACACACACACACACACACACACACACACACACACACACACACACATTGGCCTCATCAACTGTCTACCACTGAGTAGTATGATAATAATTGTCCCATTGTTTCCATTGTTTGTGAAGAGTTACATGTCACAAATAAATGAAGATGACGCCATGCATTGGTCATGACGATTTATATGACGTCGTTCCATCAATAGAGATCAGGAAACGCATTTTTCTCCATTTTCTCAGAAATAAACTCTGGGTAATGTGAAGAATGAGCTACGAGCAGCGTGGAATCAGGGACTGGCCGAGCCTGAGAACGTACCAAATATTTTCACGTTGGACAGGTAATCTAACTAGTTCACTATACATGAAACGGTGGCAAGGCTATCAGTGCAAGTATTGCCAGTCATTCTCGCTGATCATTATTACTAGCGTTTCATGCAGAGTGGCTAGTCCGCCCCAATAGTTCTGTTGGTCTCATTGTTTGCCATGAGACCTTTCTCTCACTGACGTCATAGGAACACCTTGTCGCAAATAATGAAGATAATGCCGTCCTTTGTTCATGACGTCACAAACGAGTTTAAATGACGTCGTTCTGACAATGAGCCAACTGACGTGATGATGTACTCGACATCCGGGATTCCAAAGTACTCTAAATTTTCTCGGAAAGAAAGAACTATGGGTAATATAAAAGAACAATCTACTCGCAAAATACGGGTTATCTGTCCGTCTTGAAATCAACCCTTGTCCGACTCACAGATAATTCGTACTTCACCGTATCTCGTTAGGTAACTCATCAGTCGACATGACACACCACATGACACACCACATGACACACCACATGACACACTACTTGACACACCACATGACACACCACTTGACACACCACATGACACACCACATGACATACCACATGACACACCACATGACACACCACATGACACACCACTTGACACACCACATGACACACCACTTGACACACCACATGACACTGATGGACTATGACCTGATCATTGGTCAGAAACAAATAGTCTACACAATCTCTCTGTGTGATGGTAGCAGTGCAGTCCATGTACACACCACTCAATCAATGTGCGTGTCACTCTCCCACCCCTCCGACATTTACAGTTGATATCTACACTTGAGCCTCCCACCCACCCGACATTTACACATCACACTCTCGCCCACCCGACATTTACAGTTGATATCTACACTTGAGCCTCCCACCCACCCGACATTTACACATCACACTCTCGCCCACCCGACATTTACAGTGGATATCTACACTTGAGCCTCCCACCCACCCGACATTTACACATCACACTCTCGCCCACCCGACATTTACAGTGGATATCTACACTTGAACCTCCCAGCCAGCCGACATTTACACATCACACTCTCGCCCACCCGACATTTACAGTTGATATCTACACTTGAGCCTCCCACCCACCCGACATTTACACATCACACTCTCGCCCACCCGACATTTACAGTTGATATCTACACTTGAGCCTCCCACCCACCCGACATTTGCACATCACACTCTCGCCCACCCGACATTTACAGTGGATATCTACACTTGAACCTCCCAGCCAGCCGACATTTACACATCACACTCTCGCCCACCCGATATTTACAGTGGATATCTACACTTGAGCCTCCCAGCCAGCCGACATTTACACATCACTTCCTCGCCCACCCGACATTTACACATCACTCCACCACTCACCAAACATTTAAACATCACTCTGCCACCCACCCAACACTTACACATCACTCTCCAACTAATCAAAATCTACACACCCCTCCCTCACTCACCCGACATTTACACATCACTCCACCACTCACCAAACATTCAAACATCACTCTGCCACCCACCCGACATTTACAGTGGATATCTACACTTGAGCCTCCCACCCACCCGACATTTACACATCACACTCTCGCCCACCCGACATTTACAGTGGATATCTACACTTGAGCCTCCCAGCCACCCGACATTTACACATCACATTCTCGCCCACCCGATATTTACAGTGGATATCTACACTTGAGCCTCCCAGCCAGTCGACATTTACACATCCCTCTCTCGCCCACCCGACATTTACACATCACACTCTCGCCCACCCGACATTTACAGTGGGTATCTACACTTGAGCCTCCCAGCCAGCCGACATTTACACATCACTTCCTCGCCCACCCGACATTTACAGTGGATATCTACACATCACTCTCCAACTAATCAAAATTTACACACCACTCCCTCACTCATCCGACATTTACACATCACTCAACCACTCACCAAACATTTAAACATCACTCTGCCACCCACCCAACATGTACACATCACTCTCTCGCCCACCCGACATTTACAGTGGATATCTACACTTGAGCCTCCCAGCCAGCCGACATTTACACATCACTCCCCGACTCAACCAACATTAACACATCACTCCCCGACTCACCCAACATTTACATATTACTCTCCAACTCACCCAACATTTACACATCACTCTTGCACCCATCCGACATTTACACATCACTCTCGCACCAGTCGACATTTACACATCACTCTCTCACCCACCCGACATTTACACATCACTCCACCACCCACCCGACATTTACACATCACTCCACCACCCACCCGACATTTACACATCACTCTCCCACCCATCCGACATTTACACATCACTCCACCACCCACCCGACATTTACACATCACTCCACCACCCACCCGACATTTACACATCACTCTCCCACCCATCCGACATTTACACTTCACTCTCCCACCCACCCGACATTTACACATCACTCTCGCACCCATCCGACATTTACACATCACTCTCGCACCCATCCGACATTTACACATCACTCTCCCACCCATCCGACATTTACACATCACTCTCCCACCCATCCGACATTTACACATCACTCTCCCACCCCTCCGACATTTACACATCACTCCACCACCCACCCGACATTTACACATCACTCCACCACCCACCCGACATTTACACTTCACTCTCCCACCCATCCGACATTTACACATCACTCCACCACCCACCCGACATTTACACATCACTCCACCACCCACCCGACATTTACACATCACTCTCCCACCCCTCCGACATTTACACTTCACTCTCCCACCCACCCGACATTTACACATCACTCTCGCACCCATCCGACATTTACACATCACTCTCCCACCCCTCCGACATTTACACATCACTCCACCACCCATCCGACATTTACACATCACTCTCGCACCCATCCGACATTTACACATCACTCTCCCACCCATCCGACATTTACACATCACTCTCGCACCCATCCGACATTTACACATCACTCTCCCACCCATCCGACATTTACACATCACTCTCCCACCCATCCGACATTTACACATCACTCTCGCACCAATCCGACATTTACACATCACTCTCTCACCCATCCGTCATTTACACATCACTCTCCCACCCACCCGACATTTACACATCACTCCCCCACCCATCCGACATTTACACATCACTCTCCCACCCATCCGACATTTACACATCACTCTCCCACCCATCCGACATTTACACTTCACTCTCCCACCCATCCGACATTTACACATCACTCTCCCACCCATCCGACATTTACACATCACTCTCCCACCCCTCCGACATTTACACATCACTCTCGCACCCATCCAACATTTACACATCACTCTCCCACCTATCCGACATTTACACATCACTCCACCACCCATCCGACATTTACACATCACTCTCCCACCCATCCGACATTTACACTTCACTCTCCCACCCATCCGACATTTACACATCACTCTTGCACCCATCCGACATTTACACATCACTCTCCCACCCATCCGACATTTACAAATCACTCTCCCACCCTTCCGACATTTACACATCACTCTCGCACCCATCCGACATTTACACATCACTCTCCCACCCATCCGACATTTACACATCACTCTCCCACCCATCCGACATTTACACATCACTCTCGCACCAATCCGACATTTACACATCACTCTCTCACCCATCCGTCATTTACACATCACTCTCCCACCCACCCGACATTTACACATCACTCCCCCACCCATCCGACATTTACACATCACTCTCCCACCCATCCGACATTTACACATCACTCTCCCACCCATCCGACATTTACACTTCACTCTCCCACCCATCCGACATTTACACATCACTCTCCCACCCATCCGACATTTACACATCACTCTCCCACCCCTCCGACATTTACACATCACTCTCGCACCCATCCAACATTTACACATCACTCTCCCACCTATCCGACATTTACACATCACTCCACCACCCATCCGACATTTACACATCACTCTCCCACCCATCCGACATTTACACTTCACTCTCCCACCCATCCGACATTTACACATCACTCTTGCACCCATCCGACATTTACACATCACTCTCCCACCCATCCGACATTTACAAATCACTCTCCCACCCTTCCGACATTTACACATCACTCTCCCACCCATCCGACATTTACACATCACTCTCCCACCCCTCCGACATTTACACATCACTCTCGCACCCATCCGACATTTACACATCACTCTGCCACCCCTCCGACATTTACACATCACTCTCCCACCCCTCCGACATTTACACATCACTCTCGCACCCATCCGACATTTACACATCACTCTGCCACCCCTCCGACATTTACACATCACTCTCCCACCCCTCCGACATTAACACATCACTCTCGCACCCATCCGACATTTACACATCACTCTCGCACCAGTCCGGCATTTACACATCACTCTCGCACCAATCCGACATTTACACATCACTCTCGCACCCATCCGACATTTACACATCACTCTGCCTCTCATCCGACATTTACACATCACTCCACCACCCACCCGACTTTTACACATCACTCCACCACCCACCCGACATTTACACATCACTCCACCACCCACCCGACATTTACACATCACTCCACCACCCACCCGACATTTACACATCACTCCACCACCCACCCGACATTTACACATCACTCTCGCACCCATCCGACATTTACACATCACTCTTCCACCCCTCCGACATTTACACATCACTCTCGCACCCATCCGACATTTACACATCACTCTTGCACCCATCCGACATTTACACATCACTCTTGCACCCATCCGACATTTACACATCACTCTTCCACCCCTCCGACATTTACACATCACTCTTGCACCCATCCGACATTTACACATCACTCCACCACCAACTCGACATTTACACATCACTCCACCACCCACCCGACATTTACACATCACTCTCCCACCCATCCGACATTTACACACCACTCTCCCACCCATCTGACATTTACACATCACTCCCTCACTCACCCGACATTTACACATCACTCTCGCACCCATCCGACATTTACACATCACTCTCGCACCAGTCCGACATTTACACATCATTCTCTCACCCATCCGTCATTTACACATCACTCCACCACCCATCCGACATTTACACATCACTCCACCACCCACCCGACATTTACACATCACTCTCCCACCCATCCGACATTTACACTTCACTCTCCCACCCACCCGACATTTACACTTCACTCTCGCCCACCCGACATTTACACTTCACTCTCCCACCCATCCGACATTTACACATCACTCTCCCACCCATCCGACATTTACCCTTCACTCTTGCACCCATCCGACATTTACACTTCACTCTCGCCCACCCGACATTTACACATCACTCTCCCACCCATCCGACATTTACACATCACTCTCCCACCCATCCGACATTTACACATCACTCTCCCACCCATCCGACATTTACCCTTCACTCTTGCACCCATCCGACATTTACACTTCACTCTCTCACCCATCCGACATTTACAAATCACTCTCCCACCCATCCGACATTTACACATCACCCTCCCACCGATCCGACATTTACACATCACTCTCCCACCCATCCGACATTTACAAATCACTCTCCCACCCATCCGACATTTACACATCACCCTCCCACCGATCCGACATTTACACATCACTCTCCCACCCATCCGACATTTACACATCACTCTCCAACTCACCCAACATTTACACATCACTGACAATGATAGTAAAGCAATCGCGACCCCATTTGTTGGAACTGCTTTGACATATCGGGACCGTGAGTAACAGGCACTTCTCATTACTTCAACTATGACGTCCGGATGTCTCTGGCTGTTAAATGTGATGAATGTGATGAATATGTTGAATGTGTTTAATATTTTGAATGTGTTGAATGTGGTGAAATATGTTGAATGTGTTGAATGGTGTTAATGGTGTTAAATGTGATGAATGTGTTGACCATATTGAATGCATTGTTTGATTGTTTGTTGTTTAACGCTGCACTCAGCATTATTCCAGCTATATGACGGCAGTCTGTAAATAATCGAGTCTGGACCAGACAATCCTGTGATTGACATCATGAGCATCGGTCAATGCAATTGGGATACAATGACATGCATCCACCAAGTCAGCGAGCCTGACCACCCGATCCTGTCTGTCGCCTCTTACGACAAGCATAGTCGCGTTGAATGTGATGAATGTGTTGAATGTGTTGAATGCGATGTATATTGTCCATGTTTGTTATCTAAGTTATTTATGCAAGTTTAAGCTTAATCTTCCTGACAATCTAAGGCAAGCATGGCGTGAATCCATTGACAGTTTATCTGCCCCTTTTAGTTACAAAAGGTACAAGTCACTTCTATATATAAAGAACTAAAATATTTCTTGAAAATCTTTATTAGCTAGACTTAGATGTAACTTTGGTTTACTTATAGAGAGTGGGAGATACTCTTAAACCACCCTTGGGGAATTGTTATATACTTATTGTCAAATAAATGAAGATTTTTTTTATTGAAGATGACATCCATATTTTGTTTGTTTGTGAATTATATAATGATATAAGAAATACATTTTTTACCCCTTATGTAGGTAATTTAAAAAACACACACAATCTAATACGCATCATTAGTAACAAAAATAAAAATGCTCAAAAAAATTGCTATTTTCTGAAATATATAATAATCTTAGAAACACTGTCTTGTACATTGTAAACATTGTATGTGTGCTTCAATCTTTCTTTGTATTAGGGGCCAGTGGCCTTTAGGCTGAACAAAAACTGTCTGTCTGTCTGTCTGTCGGTTAATGGACCACCAAGCTGGAATCGGCTCACGGACCACTCAGTCTTAATCAAAATATAACCAGACCGAAAACTGTGCCACTTTCTCAATACAATTTCACCATGGGCGAGGTGAATATTGATGACTCAAATAACTATAAATATCTTGGACTATGGCTAAATGATCATTGAGATTTTACAGTTGCCATACATGAGCGAGGCACTCGGCCTGTGCACTAGGGGCACTGTGCACTAAGTATTTTGACGCAGGTGGTTTCGCCAATGATGTATTTACAGAACTATATGAATCACTGGTCCAACCTATCACCCTGTATTGCAGAGCTATGTGGGGTATGTATGAACAAAGGCGTTTAAATATAATACAAACTAGAGCATGTAAGTTCATTCTGGCTTTGAACCGATACTGCAAATACTGCAGCTCGAGAGGATATGAGATGGACTGCCAGTATGACCGAACAAAGACTTGAGGTCTTCAGATTTCTCGAACGTTTAAGACCCATGCCACGACACAGACTCCCGGGCTATATTTATTCTTGTTCTACCCCTAAAGGCCACTCGTGGGGGGAAATGTGTATAAATTAGCGAAAAGGTTAAATACAGATAATTTAGTGTGTGGATTTACAAAATATTGACGCCAGTTATGTCAGCTAGATGATAGCAATTGGTCTTGTGAACTGGTGAATGACCCAAGGTAACCCTAACGACAACAAACTCCGGACAGACCCCTCACAAAGAAAGACTTGAACCTGTAGCTTAGGTACTAAGTAAATCTATTTCTCTAGAAAACACATCACTCTAAGAAAGATATTCTGTCCTCTTCGTTGCGGCAGCCTGCAACTGAATATAGAAAATACTTCGGTACAGTCGACCCCGGTACACCTCAACGACAGGCTGCGTCCTTCCTGCCCAGATGAAGTAGAAAATGAAATACATTTCCTCATAGAATGTGACATGTACACTGACACCGACTGTATCATATGCATTTTAATTACATTTATTCAAAACTGTTTCCATGGATGTGGAGGGTCCGGGGTTCGATCCCCGATCGCGTCATACCAGAAGACGTTAAAAGATGGTACTTGTTGTTAGCCTGTCTGGCGCTCGGCATTAAGGGGCTAAAACAAGGACTGATCAGCTCGGAGTCAGTATACTGTGCCTGAGTGGGGTATTCATGTTAAACTCTGGCATGGCATCTCAGTGGGCTAGAACTATAAGTCGGCTAAGTCCGGGCTAGTACAAGCAGCCATACACACGTGCATGCACGTCGCTATATAAGTGCAATAATCTTGGACGCGACGTTAAACCCCATTTTACCTCATTTCACCTCTTCCCACCTCATCAACTCCGGGTGGTTTCTGTACGTTTAGCTATTCACTGTATTATTTACCTGTTTTAATCCCAAGAAGAATGTTATCTGCATGATATGACTGTACAGAAAGTGAGACTTAAATAAATAACCTCTCTCTCTCTCGTGACTAGGCTACTCCGCCGCCCCTCATGGTCAAGTAAAGGAGCATGCACACATCACAGCTGGTCATCTTGTAGTATTCCCATTGCTGATTATGTGTTAGTGTTAGTGTTTTAACATTATCCACAATTTTGTTGCTGCAGGTATTTCATGTTCATCGCTTATTCTGTGTCAACATGGTCGATTTATTAATACAAGTTAAGATTAGGAACATAGTATTATCATGACAATCACACCATGAACTGTTTAACACATCATTAACAAACGGTATCAATCTGTGTTTTGTTTAAGACAGTTTCTTCAAAAATTCCAATCTTCTGCTTAAAACTGAGCATACTTGACTACAAGGACTGATGTTACTGTGTACTGCAAGGCATGTTATTCATGTTAACGAGTAACTTGGTCATGTGCTTAAACTGTAATTGATAATAACAGCACTTTTGTTTATTTTTTATTACATTTTGATTCAACCTCATGATCAATGTTTTGCTTGTATTTCTTATATTAATATATTGCTATTGTAGCTGTTGTTATTGTTATGGCTGTTAGTATTAGTATTAGTATTTGTATTATCACTATCGTTATTAAGGGAATGGAATCTGTTCCCGCCGCCATGTGGTGGCAGGTCACACCCCCAGCAACATCAGGTTTACGTTCAGACAATTACATGGATCATTGAATGGTGTTTGTTCTGCAAAATGCATGAATTATGCTGATGAGGCCATTGTGTGTGTGATGATGCAGCTGATGAGGCCAATGTGTGTGTGATGATGCAGCTGATGAGGCCAATGTGTGTGTGATGCTTCAGCTGATGAGGCCAATGTGTGTGTGATGCTGCAGCTGATGAGGCCAATGTGTGTGTGGTGATGCAGCTGATGAGGCCAATGTGTGTGTGGTGATGCAGCTGATGAGGCCAATGTGTGTGTGAGTGATGAAGCTGATGAGGCCAACGTGTGTGTGTGTGATACAGCTGATGAGGCCAATGTGTGTGTGATGATGCAGCTGATGAGGCCAATGTTTGTGTAGGTGTGGGTGTAGGTGTGTGGGTGGGTGTGATGATGCAGCTGATGAGGCCAATGTGTGTAGGTGTGTGGGTGTGTGTGTGATGATGCAGCTGATGAGGCCATTGTGTGTGTGTGTGATGATGATGCAGCTGATGAGGCCAATGTTTGTGTAGGTGTGGGTGTAGGTGTGTGGGTGTGTGTGTGTGATGCAGCTGATGAGGCCAATGTGTGTTTGTGTGTGATGATGCAGCTGATGAGGCCAACGTATGTGTGATGATGCAGCTGATGAGGCCAATGTATGTGTGATGATGCAGCTGATGAGGCCAATGTATGTGTGATGATGCAGCTGATGAGGCCAATGTGTGTGTGATGATGCAGCTGATGAGGCCAATGTATGTGTGATGATGAAGCTGATGAGGCCAATGTGTGTGATGATGAAGCTGATGAGGCCAATGTGTGTGATGATGCAGCTGATGAGGCCAATGTATGTGTGATGATGAAGCTGATGAGGCCAATGTGTGTGTGATGATGCAGCTGATGAGGCCAATGTATGTGTGATGATGAAGCTGATGAGGCCAATGTGTGTGTGAGTGATGAAGCTGATGAGGCCAATGTGTGTGATGATGCAGCTGATGAGGCCAATGTATGTGTGATGATGAAGCTGATGAGGCTAATGTGTGTGTGAGTGATGAAGCTGATGAGGCCAATGTATGTGTGATGATGAAGCTGATGAGGCCAATGTGTGTGATGATGATGCAGCTGATGAGGCCAATATATATATGTGTGTGTGTGTGTGTGTGTGATGATGCAGCTGATAAAGCCAATGTGTGTGTAGGTGTGTGTGTGATTCAGCTGATTAGGCCCTTGTTTGTGTGTGTGTGTGCGTGCGTGCGTGTGTGTGTGTGTGAGAGAGAGAGAGATCATGCAGCTGATGAGGCTCATGTGTGTGATGTGTGTAGGTGTGTGTGATGATGCAGCTGTTGAGACCAATGTCAATGTATGTGTGTGTAAAAGTGTGTGATATGATGCAGCTAATGAGATCAATGTGTGTGTGTGTGTGTGTGTTTGGGATTGTGTGTGTGTGTGTGTGGGTGCGTGTGTGTGTGTGTGTGGGGGGGGGTGTGATGATGATGCAGTTGATCAGGCTAATGTGTGTTTGTGTTTGTCTGTGTGTGTGTGTGTGTGTTTCTGTGTGTGTGTGTGTCTGTGTGAATGTTTCTGGATAAATCGAAGCTTAATAATGTCATTTTCAGAAGGGAAACCTAGTGAATTTACTCACGTTAAAGGTATTTCTTACCTCAGCTTTGATAAAATATTATCATATTTACCATTTCAATTATTCATCCATTTAAATGAAGAGATTTCACTGCATAAAAATATTAAAAGTGATTTCTTAAATTATGTTATGCGCACATGTGTTCATACAATTCTTGGTGAAATGAAATTCGTGTTTCTGTAAAGATGGCCTTTCTGTATTATTATAAACTTGCACGTTCACAAACGTCAACTATTCAACTGTTGAAGGAGGCCAGGTGTTCCTCGTCCAGTGAATATCCTATCATAAATCTCAAACTGGATATTTAATATCCTATCATAAATCTCCAACTGGATATTTAACTGATGATCAACTAACTATTTGACAAGTGCCATGCATGACAACTTCATTCTAGAAGATTAAACTAAAACCTTACTTCAATGTAGAGAAGGTTCTTCTGAACATCAATATCTACATTCAGAGGTTTATGAGAAGAGTGAGTAAGTGATTATTGCTTAACGCCGGTTTATAAAAAGAGATTGTGTGAAGCTTACTCCATTGTACCACGGGCACTCGAACATGTTACATGTTTTTGAAAAATGATACGGATATGTTGAGTAGATTTGGAGAAGAAGACAGTTTAAGTTTCAGTGCAGACTGACGGTGAAAACTCACAACATGAGCTCACACTCACGATGTCAAGTCCCGCAAGGTGAGCTAACACTTTTTCTTGATTCATGACATCAGACAACTTCGTCAGCTGAGCACGGCACGTGTAAACATCTAGGCGAGAAATTCGCTGTCATCATGATAAATATAGATAGTTTGTAAGCTTCGAGAGCGCTTGGTAATAATGTTTTAAATGGGATTATGGTTGAAAGGCTGATCGGGGATGTCACAGACGCTGCGCAATGTTTCCAGGCAATCGGATTCCCATATTGTAGTTGGAGTCATGTTCTAATTAAAGCAGACATGTGAGCCAACTGCATTATGGGTATGCCATGTATCGTGAAGTGCGTGCGGCGTCACAAACATCTATTTAAGCCGCCGTATTGGGCTTCACATTTAGAGTCTTGCAGACGACCGACAGAAACGAATATTTGTGAACTTTCAACAGGGGCATTTAAACGTGAATTGTTCTTATATGAGTGAAGTTGGGTGTTAATACACTTTCCCGTAGTTGGCAACTCCGCTAGAAGTGAAGTGTACACCGTATTTGCCTGTTTGAGCCCGCAGTCTGTCTACAGAACAAAGAGAGGCCACTTTATGCATTTCAAGTTCGTGTACCATCGTCGTTCAACTTGGAAAGTGAAAATGTGTGTCATGCACAGATTTTGTGTCGTCTGCTACTGTCTGTGTCTGCTATGTCCACAATACAGATCGGACGAGGATGCCAGCAGGAATCACTTGTCTAATTCCACGCAGACGGGGGCTTCGAAACCACGTGACCAACACGTGAAAAACGTGAGTCTCCATCATATACACAAACATGACAACATTGAAACCTATGGAAATAACTCCTTACGAGAGGGTATGTATTTTGCGAGAAAATTATTCCAAAAGTTTGGAAAAGAGGATGAACTCACAATTCTAAGTTTCAAAAGACTTCTCGATGATTTGAAAATATTTTCATCAGAACAAAACAATTCCCATGTTCACCATGATCATATCAATAACAATGAGAATCATGATCATATTGACGTCCAACACAGTAGTGAACCAAAGACAGAACACAATCATGATATAGTAAATCACAAACACGATGAAGATGCGGATAAAACTGCAGTGGATGCTCACGAGCATGAAGATCATTCCGGTATTTTTCCAAATGGATCAACCACCATTAAAACAGTGCCACATGAAAGTGAGAGACATGATGATATTCAAGGGGAAATGGTGAAAAGAGATGTGACGACCCATCATGAGGGGGATCACATGGACTGTCTAGATTCAAGAAAGCTGCTAGATATTTATCATTTAGAAAATAAGAAAAGTTTGACTTTGGAGCAGTTCCTCCATATCTCCCCGGCCGTGATCTATCAGCTTGACAACCCTGGTTGCCAGGCAACTGGCCACCGGGCCACAGGCCACCCTGCACACTCCATGGATATGATCGGCTTCAGCGAGATTCCTGCTGCAGTGTGGGGGTACAGCACCCTGGCCGTGGTCATCATCAGTCTGGTTGGCCTCCTTTGTGTGGCCGTCATCCCAATCATGCAGAAAGTCTTTTATAACCATATGTTGCAGTTCCTCATAGCCCTGGCCGTTGGTACCTTGACTGGGGATGCGTTGTTGCATCTTCTTCCTCATGCAATTATTGGACACCGTCTGCCTAACCATGACAACCACGGCGCTGAAGAAAATGGTTTGAACAGTGAAGATATACATAAAACCGCAGCATTTAAGGGATTGTGTGGTCTTGCAGGGATGTTTTTCTTTTTTGTGATGGAAAAGATCTTAGTAATAGTCACTGACATTAAAAGGAAACGAAAGCTAAACACCAGAAGGACTTTGTCTTCCAAACAAAAAACAGTCTGTAAGGATGATAGGAGCCACATTGCCAAAAAACTTTCTGCCTATGATGAACCAGATTATCAGTCATGTGAAGAAATGGTCATGGTTGTTCATCCAAACAAGTCCCTGAAGGGCTTTGCTGATGAAACCCATCATAAAGTAGTTCATACCAACCATGACAGTTGTCTACCCAAAGAAGACGAACACTCCCATTCCAATCCCAAGAGTGATGAAGAAGAGGGCATGCTGTCATCTCTCCCACATTCCCACAGCGGCCATTCACACCACGGACATTGTGAAATGTTGAGCAACTCTGTGGCGTCCATTGCCTGGATGGTCATCCTTGGGGACGGCATCCACAACTTCAGTGACGGCCTGGCTATCGGAGCTGCCTTCGCTAACAGCATCACTGGTGGCTTCAGCACTGCAGTCGCTGTCTTTTGTCATGAACTTCCACACGAGATCGGGGACTTCGCCGTGTTGTTGAGGGCGGGCATGTCAGTCAAGCAGGCTGTGGTCTATAACTGTGTCTCCTCCCTGCTCTGTTTTGTTGGTATGCTCATCGGTGTTGCTATTGGCAACATTAATGAAGCTTCAGAATGGATTTTCGCATGTGTTGCAGGTATGTTCATATATATTGCTACCGTGGACATGTTGCCGGAAATGACATCCGTGGACACGAAGCAAGGGGAGCACCCGTTCTGTCATCTCTTCCTGCAGTGCTTCGGGATGCTTCTCGGGGCAGGAATAATGCTCCTCATCGCCTTCTACGAAGATGACCTGCTCACTGTTCTGGGTGGCTAGGCCAGATTGAACTTTGTGATGGGTTCCAAATGCAATGATTTGATCATGTTGGCCAGTGCAACGATAGGCAAAGAATTTGTTATACCTGTTCTATGAAAAAAACTGCAGCTTAGTTTCGGCGAAAAATGATAATTTTCATTTATTTGATTAGAATGATAGCAATGTTCTCATTAGCTGAAGTAAGAGGTGTTTTGTCTCTTTGTAGTATGAATCACGGTTCCCTGTGACTGCAACTCACATCGGTTCCTCTATTCTGTCTGTTCTTGCTGTGTACTGTGGAATCCTGACTTTGGGTTCCTGAAACTGCCATGGTAATGACCATGTCACGGTCTACACAAGCTACTCAAACCTTGGCCCATCTGGTCCACAGCATCATAAAATTATTTTTGTTTAACAGAAATGTATAAAAAAAAATATTGCTGCAAATGCAGAAATTCACTTATGACTTGTACCAAATGCCTGTGTGGTACAGTGGAATCTCCTTCAATTTGAACTTCGGAACTCGGCACACTATGTTCCACAGGACTTCAAGTTGTTGATGTTGCAGTTTGTTCCATGGTTTAAACCAGCTGAGCTACTGAATAGAGCTTCAGACAGCAAGGACGTATTGATGGTTGAAACCGATGTTATAATTAAAACTGATTCTGAATGACGTCTGATACCTGCATGTCAAAATTAAAATTTACAGGAATGTGATCAAATTGATAATGTAGGACTTATGAATACACAATGCCATTTAGAAAGTGGTCAAATGTAACAAATGATATATTTGGGATAACACTTTCAGATTCTCGTACTTTGTGGGGTTGCCAGAGTGAGACACCTAATCCCAGTTATTAGTTACATTTGACCACTTTCTACATGGCATTGTGTATTCATAGCTTTAGGCGACGGGAGCCGTGCCAATTTACACTTGTCAGAGGGGTTCTCAAAGTACGTGATCTAGACTACCAGTTGTCGGACTTTCATTTTTGTGGAAGCCACGGTGGATGAGTGGGTTAGATCACTGACTTTGTGTGCTGGCGATTAGGTGCCTCACTCTGGCAAAAATACGAGAATCTGTATTTAACTATTTACTAAGAAAGTGTTATCCCAAATATAACATTTGTTACACATGTAGGACTTAGATAAGTTGAAGTATTCTTTCAGGTTCAGTTGTTGGTAATAGACAGTAGGATTATATTCCTAAACTGTTTATTCTGTGGAGTCAAATATCGTAATTGTCTTCAGCTCCGGCAATAATTGTACATCTGTTACAAGAAAAATTGCCATCCTCATTGGCCGCTGTGTATGTCATCTGATTATTACCCGCATTTCAGGTTTTTAAGCCTCATATTAACCATGGTTGACCAGATCCTCTCCAATAATACTGTGGGCTGCGCCTGATGTAAACTATTTAAAACAAATTGTTTAATGGAATCGGCTGAACCTATGTTATTGAAAAGTGAAAGATTAGATCTGAAAAAAAAATCATCTAATAATCTGCAAACTAAAAAATACAGTGTTCATAGTGGTTCATTTTTGGCCCAGGTCCAAATTGGAACAACTGGAATAAAATACTTCCCATTCAGATTTGTAACTGTTGTTTTAGATGCACATTAGACTTGTATTTCCCTGAAAACAGAGCCAGTGCAGATGAGAAGGCTTACTGCTTTGTTTCACATTTCTCTATTGAGTGCATCATTGTGGTGATTGGTCAGGTGATGGTGTTAGTGATGACAGCCATGTTTCAGCTGTTTGGGCATGGTCAGGAGATGGTGTTAGTGATGACAGCGGTGTGGTAGCCATGTTTCAGCTGTGTGGGCGTGGCCAGGAGATGGTGTTAGTGATGACAGCCATGTTTCAGCTGTTTGGGCGTGGTCAGGAGATGGTGTTAGTGATGACAGCGGTGTGGTAGCCATGTTTCAGCTGTGTGAGCGTGGCCAGGAGATGGTGTTAGTGATGACAGCCATGTTTCAGCTGTTTGGGCATGGTCAGGAGATGGTGTTAGTGATGACAGCGGTGTGGTAGCCATGTTTCAGCAGTGTGGGCGTGGCCAGGAGATGGTGTTAGTGATGACAGCCATGTTTCAGCTGTTTGGGCGTGGTCATGAGATGGTGTTAGTGATGACAACCATGTTTCAGCTGTTTGGGCGTGGTTAGGAGATGGTGTTTGTGATGACAGCGTTGTGGTTGCCATGTTTCAGCTGTGTGTGCGTGGTCAGGAGATGGTGTTAGTGATGACAGACATGTTTCAGCTGTTTGGGCGTGGTCAGGAGATGGTGTTAGTGGTTACAGACATGTTTCAGCTGTTTGGGCGTGGTCAGGAGATGGTGTTAGTGATGACAGCCATGTTTCAGCTGTTTGGGCGTGGTCAGGAGATGGTGTTAGTGATGACAGCAATGTTTCAGCTGTTTGGGCGTGGTCAGGAGATGGTGTTAGTGGTTACAGACATGTTTCAGTTGCTTGGTCGTGGTCAGGAGATGGTGTTAGTGGTTACATACATGTTTCAGCTGTTTGGGCATGGTCAGGAGATGGTGTTAGTGATGACAGACATGTTTCAGCTGTTTGGGCGTGGTCAGGAGATGGTGTTAGTGATGACAGCCATGTTTCAGCTGTTTGGGCGTGGTCATGAGATGGTGTTAGTGATGACAACCATGTTTCAGCTGTTTGGGCGTGGTTAGGAGATGGTGTTAGTGATGACAGCGTTGTGGTTGCCATGTTTCAGCTGTGTGTGCGTGGTCAGGAGATGGTGTTAGTGATGACAGCCATGTTTCAGCTGTTTGGGCATGGTCAGGAGATGGTGTTAGTGGTTACAGACATGTTTCAGCTGTTTGGGCGTGGTCAGGAGATGGTGTTAGTGATGACAGACATGTTTCAGCTGTTTGGGCGTGGTCATGAGATGGTGTTAGTGATGACAGCCATGTTTCAGCTATTTGAGCGTGGTCAGGAGACGGTGTTTGTGATGACAGCCATGTTTCAGCTGTGTGGGCGTGGTCAGGAGATGGTGTTAGTGGTTACAGACATGTTTCAGCTGTGTGGGCGTGGTCAGGAGATGGTGTGAGTGATGACAGCAGTGTGGTAGCCTTGTTTCAGCTGTGTTGGCGTGGTCAGGAGATGGTGTTGGTGATGACAGCGGTGCGGTAGCCATGTTTCAGTTGTGTGGGCGTGGTCAGGAGATGGTGTTAGTGATGACAGCGGTGCGGTAGCCATGTTTCAGTTGTGTGGGCATGGTCAGGGGATGATGTTAATGGTTACAGACATGTTTCAGCTGTTTGGCCGTGGTCAGGAGATGGTGTTAGTGATGACAGCGGTGCGGTAGCAATGTTTCAGTTGAGTGGGCATGGTCAGGGGATGATGTTAGTGGTTACAGACATGTTTCAGCTGTGTGGGCGTGGTCAGGAGATGGTGTTAGTGATGACAACCATGTTTCAGCTGTTTGGGCGTGGTTAGGAGATGGTGTTAGTGATGACAGCGTTGTGGTTGCCATGTTTCAGCTGTGTGTGCGTGGTCAGGAGATGGTATTAGTGATGACAGCCATGTTTCAGCTGTTTGGGCATGGTCAGGAGATGGTGTTAGTGGTTACAGACATGTTTCAGCTGTTTGGGCGTGGTAAGGAGATGGTGTTTGTGATGACAGACATGTTTCAGCTGTTTGGGCTTGGTCAGGAGATGGTGTTAGTGATGACAGCCATGTTTCAGCTATTTGGGCGTGGTCAGGAGACGGTGTTAGTGATGACAGCCATGTTTCAGCTGTGTGGGCGTGGTCAGGAGATGGTGTTAGTGATGACAGACATGTTTCAGCTGTTTGGGCGTGGTCAGGAGATGGTGTTAGTGATGACAACCATGTTTCTGCTGTTTGGGCGTGGTTAGGAGATGGTGTGAGTGATGACAGCAGTGTGGTAGCCATGTTTCAGCTGTTTGGGCGTGGTCAGGAGATGGTGTTAGTGATGACAGCGGTGTGGTAGCCATGTTTCAGCTGTGTGAGCGTGGCCAGGAGATGGTGTTAGTGATGACAGCCATGTTTCAGCTGTTTGGGCATGGTCAGGAGATGGTGTTAGTGATGACAGCGGTGTGGTAGCCATGTTTCAGCAGTGTGGGCGTGGCCAGGAGATGGTGTTAGTGATGACAGCCATGTTTCAGCTGTTTGGGCGTGGTCATGAGATGGTGTTAGTGATGACAACCATGTTTCAGCTGTTTGGGCGTGGTTAGGAGATGGTGTTTGTGATGACAGCGTTGTGGTTGCCATGTTTCAGCTGTGTGTGCGTGGTCAGGAGATGGTGTTAGTGATGACAGCCATGTTTCAGCTGTGTGGGCGTGGTCAGGAGATGGTCTTAGTGGTTACAGACATGTTTCAGCTGTTTGGGCGTGGTCAGGAGATGGTGTTAGTGATGACAGCCATGTTTCAGCTGTTTGGGCGTGGTCAGGAGATGGTGTTAGTGATGACAGCCATGTTTCAGCTGTTTGGGCGTGGTCAGGAGATGGTGTTAGTGGTTACAGACATGTTTCAGTTGCTTGGTCGTGGTCAGGAGATGGTGTTAGTGGTTACAGACATGTTTCAGCTGTTTGGGCATGGTCAGGAGATGGTGTTAGTGATGACAGACATGTTTCAGCTGTTTGGGCGTGGTCAGGAGATGGTGTTAGTGATGACAGCCATGTTTCAGCTGTTTGGGCGTGGTCATGAGATGGTGTTAGTGATGACAACCATGTTTCAGCTGTTTGGGCGTGGTTAGGAGATGGTGTTAGTGATGACAGCGTTGTGGTTGCCATGTTTCAGCTGTGTGTGCGTGGTCAGGAGATGGTGTTAGTGATGACAGCCATGTTTCAGCTGTTTGGGCATGGTCAGGAGATGGTGTTAGTGGTTACAGACATGTTTCAGCTGTTTGGGCGTGGTCAGGAGATGGTGTTAGTGATGACAGACATGTTTCAGCTGTTTGGGCGTGGTCATGAGATGGTGTTAGTGATGACAGCCATGTTTCAGCTATTTGAGCGTGGTCAGGAGACGGTGTTTGTGATGACAGCCATGTTTCAGCTGTGTGGGCGTGGTCAGGAGATGGTGTTAGTGGTTACAGACATGTTTCAGCTGTGTGGGCGTGGTCAGGAGATGGTGTTTGTGATGACAGCAGTGTGGTAGCCATGTTTCAGCTGTGTTGGCGTGGTCAGGAGATGGTGTTGGTGATGACAGCGGTGCGGTAGCCATGTTTCAGTTGTGTGGGCGTGGTCAGGAGATGGTGTTAGTGATGACAGCGGTGCGGTAGCCATGTTTCAGTTGTGTGGGCATGGTCAGGGGATGATGTTAATGGTTACAGACATGTTTCAGCTGTTTGGCCGTGGTCAGGAGATGGTGTTAGTGATGACAGCGGTGCGGTAGCAATGTTTCAGTTGTGTGGGCATGGTCAGGGGATGATGTTAGTGGTTACAGACATGTTTCAGCTGTGTGGGCGTGGTCAGGAGATGGTGTTAGTGATGACAACCATGTTTCAGCTGTTTGGGCGTGGTTAGGAGATGGTGTTAGTGATGACAGCGTTGTGGTTGCCATGTTTCAGCTGTGTGTGCGTGGTCAGGAGATGGTATTAGTGATGACAGCCATGTTTCAGCTGTTTGGGAGTGGTCAGGAGATGGTGTTAGTGGTTACAGACATGTTTCAGCTGTTTGGGCGTGGTAAGGAGATGGTGTTAGTGATGACAGACACGTTTTTCAGCTGTTTGGGCTTGGTCAGGAGATGGTGTTAGTGATGACAGCCATGTTTCAGCTATTTGGGCGTGGTCAGGAGACGGTGTTAGTGATGACAGCCATGTTTCAGCTGTGTGGGCGTGGTCAGGAGATGGTGTTAGTGATGACAGACATGTTTCAGCTGTTTGGGCGTGGTCATGAGATGGTGTTAGTGATGACAACCATGTTTCTGCTGTTTGGGCGTGGTTAGGAGATGGTGTTAGTGATGACAGCCATGTTTCAGCTGTTTGGTCGTGGTTAGGAGATAGTGTTAGCGATGACAGCGTTGTGGTTGCCATGTTTCAGCTGTGTTGGCGTGGTCAGGAGATGGTGTTAGTGATGACAGCCATGTTTCAGCTGTTTGGGCGTGGTCAGGAGATGGTGTTAGTGGTTACAGACATGTTTCAGCTGTGTGGGCGTGGTCAGGAGATGGTGTGAGTGATGACAGACATGTTTCAGCTGTGTGGGCGTGGTAAGGAGATGGTGTTAGTGATGACAGACATGTTTCAGCTGTTTGGGCGTGGTCATGAGATGGTGTTAGTGATGACAACCATGTTTCTGCTGTTTGGGCGTGGTTAGGAGATGGTGTTAGTGATGACAGCCATGTTTCAGCTGTTTGGTCGTGGTTAGGAGATAGTGTTAGTGATGACAGCGTTGTGGTTGCCATGTTTCAGCTGTGTTGGCGTGGCCAGGAGATGGTGTTAGTGATGACAGCCATGTTTCAGCTGTTTGGGAGTGGTCAGGAGATGGTGTTAGTGGTTACAGACATGTTTCAGCTGTTTGGGCGTGGTCAGGAGATGGTGTTAGTGATGACAGCCATGTTTCAGCTGTTTGGGCTTGGTCAGGAGATGGTGTTAGTGATGACAGCCATGTTTCAGCTATTTGGGCGTGGTCAGGAGACGGTGTTAGTGATGACAGCCATGTTTCAGCTGTTTGGGCGTGGTCAGGAGATGGTGTTAGTGATGACAGACATGTTTCAGCTGTTTGGGCGTGGTCAGGAGATGGTGTTAGTGATGACAACCATGTTTCTGCTGTTTGGGCGTGGTTAGGAGATGGTGTTAGTGATGACAGCCATGTCTCAGCTGTTTGGTCGTGGTTAGGAGATAGTGTTAGCGATGACAGCGTTGTGGTTGCCATGTTTCAGCTGTGTTGGCGTGGTCAGGAGATGGTGTTAGTGATGACAGCCATGTTTCAGCTGTTTGGGCGTGGTCAGGAGATGGTGTTAGTGGTTACAGACATGTTTCAGCTGTGTGGGCGTGGTCAGGAGATGGTGTGAGTGATGACAGACATGTTTCAGCTGTGTGGGCGTGGTAAGGAGATGGTGTTAGTGATGACAGACATGTTTCAGCTGTTTGGGCGTGGTAATGAGATGGTGTTAGTGATGACAACCATGTTTCTGCTGTTTGGGCGTGGTTAGGAGATGGTGTTAGTGATGACAGCCATGTTTCAGCTGTTTGGTCGTGGTTAGGAGATAGTGTTAGTGATGACAGCGTTGTGGTTGCCATGTTTCAGCTGTGTTGGCGTGGCCAGGAGATGGTGTTAGTGATGACAGCCATGTTTCAGCTGTTTGGGAGTGGTCAGGAGATGGTGTTAGTGGTTACAGACATGTTTCAGCTGTTTGGGCGTGGTCAGGAGATGGTGTTAGTGATGACAGCCATGTTTCAGCTGTTTGGGCTTGGTCAGGAGATGGTGTTAGTGATGACAGCCATGTTTCAGCTATTTGGGCATGGTCAGGAGATGGTGTTAGTGATGACAGACATGTTTCAGCTGTTTGGGCGTGGTCATGAGATGGTGTTAGTGATGACAACCATGTTTCTGCTGTTTGGGCGTGGTTAGGAGATGGTGTTAGTGATGACAGCCATGTTTCAGCTGTTTGGTCGTGGTTAGGAGATAGTGTTAGTGATGACAGCGTTGTGGTTGCCATGTTTCAGCTGTGTTGGCGTGGTCAGGAGATGGTGTTAGTGATGACAACCATGTTTCTGCTGTTTGGGCGTGGTCAGGAGATGGTGTTAGTGGTTACAGACATGTTTCAGCTGTGTGGGCGTGGTCAGGAGATGGTGTGAGTGATGACAGACATGTTTCAGCTGTGTTGGCGTGGTCAGGAGATGGTGTTGGTGATGACAGCGGTGCGGTAGCCATGTTTCAGTTGTGTGGGCATGGTCAGGGGATGATGTTAATGGTTACAGACATGTTTCAGCTGTTTGGCCGTGGTCAGGAGATGGTGTTAGTGATGACAGCGGTGCGGTAGCAATGTTTCAGTTGTGTTGGCATGGTCAGGGGATGATGTTAGTGGTTACAGACATGTTTCAGCTGTGTGGGCGTGGTCAGGAGATGGTGTTAGTGGTTACAGCCATGTTTGTGGGTGTGGTCCGGAGATGGTGTTAGTGATTACAGCCATGTTTCAGCTATTTGGGCATGGTCAGGAGATGGTGTTTGTGATGACAGCCATGTTTCAGCTGTGTGGGCGTGGTCAGGAGATGGTGTTAGTGATGACAGACATGTTTCAGCTGTTTGGGCGTGGTCATGAGATGGTGTTTGTGATGACAGCCATGTTTCAGCTGTGTGGGCGTGGTTAGGAGATGGTGTTAGTGATGACAGCCATGTTTCAGCTGTTTGGTCGTGGTTAGGAGATAGTGTTAGTGCTAGCCATGTCTCAGCTGTTTGGATGTGGTCAGATGGTGTCAGTGATGACAGCCATGTTACAGCTGTGTGGGCGTGGTCAAAACTGCAAATTTTCAAGGATGGGATTGTCTGGGTTACATTTCAAGCATATATGTTGTTGTTTTTCTGCACTTGGTATATTTTGTGTTCGTCACTTCATGTCTGTATCCTAAGGTCAAGGTATTATATCATTATCTGAAGTTTAGAAATGTCTTCTTATTACACAATATGTATGTTTTTCATTAACAATTTGACATATTCATTATTCATATAAGCATACATTAGCCAGAGACATGGTTTGTATTACATGGTGTATTACTTGGGCTTTGTTAATAAAACATTTAAAATGAAAGTCATTTTGTTGAATTCATGTTTCACTTTACCACAGACTAATTTCAGTTGTTTCAGAAATTGTAGATATGGTATTATACTTTGCAGTGTCTGAAGATCTGTGAACATAAATGGCAGTGTCTGCAAATATGTGAACATTGTTGGCAGTGTCTGCAGATCTATGAAAATAGTTGGTAGTGTCTGCAGATCTATCAAAATAGATTGCAGTGTCTGTGTATCTCTCAAAATAGTTGGCAATGTCTGCAGATCTGTGAATATAGTTGGTAGTGTCTGCAGATCTGTGAATAAAGTTCGTAGTGTCTGCAGATATGTAAACATAGTTGGCGGTGTCTGCAAATATGTGAACATTGTTGGCAGTGTCTGCAGATCTATGAAAATAGTTGGCAGTGTCTGCGGGTCTGTGAATTTAGCTGGCAGTGTCTGCAGATATGTGAAGAAAGTTGGGAGTGTCTGCAGATCTGTGAATAAAGTTGGCAGTGTCTGCAGATCTGGGATTATAGTTGGCAGTATCTGCAGATCGGTGAACATAGTTGGCAGTGAATATAGTTGGAAGTATCTGCAGCTACGTGAACATAGTTGGCAGTGTCTGCAGATTTGTGACTGAAGTTGCCAGTGTCTGCAGATCTGTGAATATAAATGGCAGTGTCTGCAGATCTGTGAACATAGTTGGCAGTGTCTGCAAATATGTGAACATTGTTGGCAGTGTCTGCAGATCCATGAAAATAGTTGGCAGTGTCTGCAGATCTGTGAATTTAGTTGGCAGAGTTTGCAGATATGTGAAGAAAGTTGGCAGTGTCTGCAAATATGTGATCATAGTTGGCAGAGTCTGCACATATGTGAATATAGTTGGGAGTGTCTGCAGATCTATGAAATTAGTTGGCAGTGTCTGCAGATCTGTGAACATAGTTGGCAGTGTTTGCAAAGATGTGAACATTGTTGGCCGTGTCTGCAGATTTGTGAATATAGTTGGCAGTGTCTGCAGATTTGTGAATAACGTTGATAGTGTCTGCAAATATGTGATCATAGATGGCAGTGTCTGCAGATCTGTGAATATAGTTGGCAGTGTCTGCAGATCTGTGAACATAGTTGGCTGTGTCTGCAAATATGTGAATGTAGTTGCCAGTGTCTGCAGATATGTGAATAAAGTTGGGAGTGTCTGCAGATCTGTGAATAAAGTTGGCAGTGTCTGCAGATCTGTGAATACAGTTGGCAGTGTCTGCAAATATGTGAACATTGTTGGCAGTGTCTGCAGATATGTGAATAAAGTTGGCAGTGTCTGCAGATGTGTGAATGTAATTGGAAGTGTCTGCAGATATGTGAAGAAAGCTGGCAGTGTTTGCAGATATGGTATTACACTTTGCACGGTCTGCAGATAGGTGAATATAGTTGGAGTGAGTGAGTGAGTTGGGTTTAACGCCGCTTTTAACAGTATTCCAGTTATATCGCGGCGTGTCAACTTAATGTGGGAGGAAAGCCCGAAGTGATGCAGGTCTCAGATGTTTACCACTTCGGTGAAACCCACAAGCACGGGTATGGTGCTGACAAACCTAGAAACATAATCGGGGCAAAACAGGATTCGAACCCACAATAATAGGTTTCTGGCTTTGCCAAGGGACGCAACTATGCACAGCAAATCGCGGCGACTTAGACGACTAGGCCACCCGTGCCCCCGAATATAGTTGGAAGTATCTGCATATATGTGAATATAGCTGGCAGTATCTGCAGATATGTGAATATAGTTGGAAGTATCTGCAGATCTGTGAATATAGTTGGAAGTATATGCAGATATGTGACTGAAGTTGCCAGTGTCTGCAGATCTGTGAATATAAATGGCAGTGTCTGCAGATCTGTGAACATAGTTGGCAGTGTCTGCAAATATGTGAACATTGTTGGCAGTGTCTGCAAATCTATGAAAATAGTTGGCACCGTCTGCAAATATGTTAATGTAGTTGCCAGTGTCTGCAGATATGTGACTGAAGTTGGCAGTGTCTGCAGATCTGTGAATACAGTTGGCAGTGTCTGCAAATATGTGGACATTGTTGGCAGTGTCTGCAGATATGTGAATAAAGTTGGCAGTGTCTGCAGATATGTGAATATAGTTGGCAGTGTCTGCAGATCTGTGAAAATAATTGGCAGTGTCTGCAAATATGTGAACATTGTTGGCAGTGTCTGCAGATCCATGAAAATAGTTGGCAGTGTCTGCAGATCTGTGAATTTAGTTGGCAGAGTTTGCAGATATGTGAAGAAAGTTGGCAGTGTCTGCAAATATGTGATCATAGTTGGCAGAGTCTGCACATATGTGCCACCCGTGCCCCCGAATATAGTTGGAAGTATCTGCATATATGTGAATATAGTTGGAAGTATATGCAGATATGTGAATATAGTTGGCAGAGTCTGCAGATGTGTGAATGTAGTTGGCAGTGTCTGCAGATCTGTGAATATAGTTGGAAGTATCTGCAGATATGTGAATATAAGTTGGAAGTATCTGCAAATATGTGAATATAGTTAGCAGTGTCTGCAGATCTGTGAACATAGTTGGCAGTGTCTGCAAATATGTGAACATTGTTGGCAGTGTCTGCAGATCTATGAAAATAGTTGGCAGTGTCTGCAGATCTGTGAATAAAGTTGGCACTGTCTGCAGATCTGTGAATATAGTTTGCAAACAGCTGCCAAATTAATACTTTGGTAGAAGTGCTTGGAGAATCCACCATGTGCTGGTCAGGGGACTCCAACCAATGTACTGCTAAACCAGGAACATAGAAAGACTGTTGGGTTTCCCATGCCATTTCCATGTGTTTGTCTGAACCTTCCTGATGAAATCATTCAAAATGTGAAGCCACCCACTTATGAAATCCTAGATCCACCCGAGTGAGAATAAGTGAACATGAACGTGGTTATTAGTCATTTGTTGTGTCAGACACAACTGCAACAGCCTTACATTGCTTTTGTTTTATCCCAGGGAATATTGTGTTTGGCCTTCTTGGAGCAGATGTCTCACTTGGTCTCCTCGGTGGAGGAACTACGGGAAGAATAAACCATCAAAGCTCTTAGTTGTTGTCAGCATATTTATTCAATCATCACTTCGCTGTGAGATCTGTTATCCAGGATGATATCCTTGTGAGATCTCTTGTCCAGGTGATATCCTTGTGAGATCTGTGTTCAGGATGATATCCTTGTGAGATATGTGTCCAGGATGATATCCTTGTAAGATCTGTTTCCAGGAAACCATCCAACGAAAACATCCTAGACAACAGATCTCACAATGACATTATCCTGAACAACAGATATCATGCTTGACACAGATTGCATGAGGATACCATCCTGAACAACTGTTCTCATATTCATATCATCCTGGACAACATATTTTACAAGGATATCATACTGAACACAGATAGCACAAGGATATCATCCCCGACACAGATATCACAACGTTATCATCCTGGACGATTTCATATCCTGAACACAGATATCACAAGGATATCATCCAGAACATAGATCTCACAAGGATATCAAGCTGAACACAGATATCACAAGGATATCATCCTGGATAGAGTTGACACATGTTCGCATGCATATCATCCTGTACAAAGATTTCACAAGGATATCACCCTGGACACAGACCACACAAGGATATCACATCCTGGACATAGATTGCACAAGGATATCATCCTGGACACAGATCTCACAAGGATATCACATCCTGTACACAGATTGCACAAGGACATCATCCTGGACAACAGATCTCAGAATGATATTATCCTGAGCAACAGATCTTACAGGGATATCTTCCTGGACCACATATTTACCGGGATATCAGCCGGAACACAGACCCCATAAGGATATTATCCCGGACATAGATTGCACAAGGATATCATCCTAGACACTGATTTTACCAGCATATCAACATATATCACAAGGATATCATCCTGGACAGCCGATTTCACAAGGCTATCATCCTGGACACAGATCTCACAATAATATCACCATGGACAACACATTTTACAAGTATATCACCCTGAATACAGATCTCATAGGATATCATCCTGGACACAGATTGAACAAGGATCCATTCCTGGACAAAGCTTGCACAAGTATATCATCCTGGACACATACCTCACAAGGATATCATCCTGGAACAGATCCTACAACGATATCATCTTGGACAACAGATCTCACAATGATATAATCCTTAACTACAGATATCACAAGGATATCATCCTAGACAAAGATGTCACAAGGATACCATCCTGAACAACTGGTCTCACATTGATATCATCCAGACCATAGATCTCACAAGGGTATCATCCGGGACAACAGATAAGACAAGGATATTATCCTGGACAGAGCTTTCACAAAGATATCACCCTCCACACATTTTACAAGTATATCACCCTCAACACAGATCTCACAAGGATATCAACCTGGACTCAGATTGCACAAGGATATCACTCTAAACAACATATCTTGGAGGGATATCACCCTGGACAACACATTTTACAAGTACATCATCCTGAACACAGATCTCACAAGGATATCATCCTGAACACAGATCTCACAAGGATATCAGTCTGGACACATGTTCGCATGGACAGAGATCTCACAAGAATGTCATCCTGGACAAAATATCTCACAAGGATACCATCTGGCACACAGCTTGCAAAAGAATATCATCATGGATACAGATCTCATAAGGATATCATCCTGGAAACAGATCTTACAAGGTCATCGTCCTGGACACCGGTCCTACAAGGATATCAGCCTGGACAAAGGTTTCACAAGGATATCATACTGGACAAGAGATCACATAAGGATATCATGCTGGACACAGATTGCACAAGGATATCATGCTCGACACAGATTGCACGAGGATACCATCCTTTAACAACTGATCTCACATTGATATCATCCTGAACAACAGATCTTACAAGGATATCATCCTGGACATCGGTCCTACAATGATATCATCCTGGACAAAGGTTTCACAAGGATATCATACTGGACAAGAGATCACACAAGGATATCCTGGACACAGATTGCACAAGGATATCATACTGGACACAGATTGCACGAGGATACCATCCTGAACAACTGGTCTCACATTGATATCATCCAGGACAAAAGATCTTACAAAGATATCATCCTGAACATCGGTCCTACAAGGATATCACCCTGGACAAAGGTTTCACAAGGATATCATACTGGACAAGAGATCACACAAGGATATCCTGGACACAGATTGCACAAGGATATCATACTGGACACAGATTGCACGAGGATACCATCCTGAAGAACTGGTCTCTCAAGGTTATAAATCTGGACACATATCTAAGAAGGATATCATTCTGGACAAGAGATCTCACAAAGATATCCTGGACACATTGCACAAGGATATCATGCTGGACACAGAATGCACAAGGATACCATCCTAGACAACAGATCCTGAAAAAAGGTCTACAATGATATCATCCTGAAGAAAAGATATCACAAGGATATCATCTGGAACAACAGATCTTAGAGGGATATCATCCTGGACACCAGATGATTTTTACAAGGATATCATTCAAAACACAGATATCACAAGGATATCGCCGTGGACATGGATTGCAGAAAGATATCACCCTGCACATAAGATATCATATGGATATCCTGGACACACATTGCACGAAGATATCATCCTGGACAGCAGATTTCAAAGGGATATCATCCTCATGAACAGGTCTCCCAGGGATATCATCCTGGACACATATCTAGAGATCAAGAGATCTCACAAAGATATCCTGGACACAGATTTCACAGGGATATCATCATGGACAACATATATCCTGGACACCGATTGCACAAAGATAGCATCTTGGACAACAGATCTCACAATGATATTATCCTGAACAACTGGTCTCACACTGGTATCATCCTGAACAACAGATCTAAGAGGGATATCATTCTTGACACAGATAGCACTACGATCCCATTCTGGACACACACACACACACACACACACACACACACACACACACACACACACACACTGAACAACAGATTTCACAAGGATATCATTCAAATCATATGTCTCACAAGGACATCATCCTGGACAACAGATCTCACAAGGATATCACCCTGGACACAGCTTGCACAAGGATATCACCAACAGATCTCACAATGATATAATACCGAACAACAGATCTCACAGCGATATCACCTTGGACAACATATTTTACAAGTATTTCATTCTGAACACAGATCTCACAAGGATATCATCCAGGACACAGATCTCACAAGGATATCACATCCTGTACACAGATTGCACAAGGATGTCTTCCTGGACAACAGATCTCTGAATGATGTTATCCTGAGCAACATATATTTACCAGGATATCAGCCAGAACACAGACCCCACAAGGATATCATCCTGGACACAGATCTCACAAGGATATCACATCCTGTACACAGATTGCACAAGGATGTCTTCCTGGACAACAGATCTTACAGGGATATCTTCCTGAACAACATATTGCACAAGGATGTCTTCCTGGACAACAGATCTCAGAATGGTATCATCCTGAGCAACATATATTTACCAGGATATCAGCCAGAACACAGATCCCACAAGGATATCATCCTGGACACATATTGCACAGGGATATCACCCTAGACACTGATTGTACCAGCATTTCAACATATATCACAAGGATATCATCCTGAACGACCGATATCACAGGGATATGTTCATGAATAACAGATTTCACAGGGCTATTATCCTGGACAACAGATCTCACAAGGATAGTATCCCGAACACAGATCTCACAAGGATATCATCCTCTATGCAGTTCTCACAGGGATATCATCCGGGACACAGATTGCACAAGGATATCATCGTGGATACAGATTTCACAGGCATATCATCCTCAACAATATATCTCACAAAGACATCATCCTGGACACAGATTGCACAAGGATATCATCCTGGTCAACAGATCTCACAAGGATATCATGGTGATCTACAGATCTGACAACGATATCCACCTGAACACAGATCTCATAAGGACATCATCCTGAACAACGGGCCTCACAGGGACATCATTCTGGACAACAGATCTCACAAAGACCTCACATCCTGGACACAGACCTCACAATGATATCATTATGAACAACTGATCTCAGAGGGATATCATCCTGGACAACAGATCTCGGAGTTATATCATCATGGACAACATATCTTTTACAAGGATTTCATCCTGGACAACAACTTATTTACAAGGATATCACCCAGAACACTGATCTCACCAGGATATCATCATGGAAACAGATTGCACAAGGATATCATCCTGGACAACAGAATCCACAGGGATATCATCCTGGACAACAGATCTCACAGGGACATCATTCTGAACAGATCTCGGAGGGATATCATCCTGGACAACAAATCTCACCAGGATATCATCCTTGACACAGATTGCACAAGGATATCATCCTGGACAACAGAACTCACAGGTACATCATCCTGAACAACAGATCTCACAGGGACATCATTCTGGACAACTGATCTCACAAAGATCTCACATCCTGGACACAGACCTCACAATGATATCATTATGAACAACAGATCTCGGAGGGATATCATCCTGGACAACATATCTTTTACAAGGATATCATCCTGGACAACAACTCATTTACAAGGATATCACCCAGAACACTGATCTCACCAGGATATCATTGTGGACACAGATTGCACAAGGATATCATCCTGGACAACAGATCTCTCAGGGACATGATCCTGAACAGATCTCGGAGGGATATCATCCTGGACAACAAATCTCACCAGGATATCATCCTTGACACAGATTGCACAAGGATATCATCCTGGACAACAGAACTCACAGGGACATCATCCTGAACAACAGATCTCACAGGGATATCATCCGGGACAACAGATATCACAAGGATAACTTCCTGAACACAGATCTCACAATGATATCATCCTGGACACAGATCTTACAAGGATATCATCCTGGACAACATGTCTCAGAAGGATATCATCCTGGACACAGATTGCACAAGGACATCATCCTGGACACAGATTTCACAAGGATGTCATCATCGACAGTAGATCTCAGAAGGATATAATCCTGAACAACAGATCTCACAAGGATATTATCTTGGACAACATATTTCACAAGGATAGCAACCTGGACACTGATTTCACAGAGATATCATCCAGGACAACCGATCTCACAAGGATATCATGGTGATCTACAGATCTCACAAGGATATCCTCCTGAACACAGGTCTCATTAGGATATCATCCTGAACGACAAACCTCACAGGAACATCATCCTGGACAACAGATCTCGCTAGGATCTCACATCCTGGACACAGATGTCACAATGATATCATCCTGAACAACAGACCTCTGAGGGGTATCATCCTGGACAACAAATCTCACCAGGATATCATCCTGGACAACCATTCACTTACAAGGATATCATCCTGGACAACAGAACTCACAGGGATATCATCCTGAACAACATATCTCACAGGGCTATCATCCTGGACAACAGATATCACAAGGATAACTTCCTGAACACAGATCTCACAATGATATCACCCTCTACACAGTTCTCACAAGGATATCATCCTGGACACAGATTTCACAGGAATGTCATAACAACAGATCTCGCAATGATACCATACGGGACAAAAGATTTCACAAGGATATCATCTTGGACAACAGACCTCACAAAGATATCATCCTGAAAACAGATCTCACAATGATATCATCCTGGACAACAGATCTCACAAGGATATCATCCTTGACACAGATCCTACAAGGAGAGCATTCTGGAAACATATTTGCATAGAGATCACCCTGTACAGAGATCTTACACGGATATCATCCTAGACAACAGATCTCACAGGGATATCATCCTAGACAACAGATCTCACATGGATATCATCCTGGACACAGATCTCACAAGGATATCATCCTGGTCACAGATTTACCAAGGATATCATCCAGAACATAGATCTCACAAGGATGTCATCCTGGACAACATATCTCACACGGATCATCCTGGACACAGATCTCACAAGGATATCATCCTGGACACAGATCTCACAGGGATATCATCCAGAACATAGATCTCACAAGGATATCATCCTGGACAACAGATCTCACACGGATATCATCCTGGACACAGATCTCACAAGGATATCATCCTGGACACAGTTCTCACAGGGATATCATCCTGGACAACATATCTCACAGGGATATCATCCTGGATACAGATCTCACACGGATATCATCCTGGACAACAGATCCCACAAGGATATCATGCTGAACCACAGGTATCACAGGGCAGTGATGATTAAATAAAGATGTTGACAACAAAGAGCTTTGATAGTTTATTCTTACCCTTTGTGTCAGTTTTACCCTCACTAAAACTCAATAAAACATTAAAATAACAAACATAATTCTTGCTTCATAAGATGACAATAACATTCTAACATAGCAAAATAAAGTGCATAACAATAAAAGTGTTCTGGCATAGTTCCTCCACTGAGGAGACCAAGTGAGACATCTGCTCCAAGAAGGACAAACACAATATTCCCTGTGATAAAACTAAGCAATATAAGGCTGTTGCAGTTGTGTCTGACACAACAAATGACTAATAACCATGTTCATATTAATTTGACCAGAATTATTCTCACATAAGTGGGGAGCTTCACATTTTGAATGATTTACATTCACAGATCTGCAGACACTGCCAACTACATTCACAGGTCTGCAGACACTGTCAACTATAATCACAGGTCTGCAGACACTGCCAACTATATTCACTGGTCTGCAGACACTGTCAACTATATTCACAGGTCTGCAGACACTCCCAACTATATCCACAGATCTGCAGACACTGCCAACTATATTCAGAGATCTGCAGACACTGTCCAACTATATTCAGAGGTCTGCAGACACTGCTAACTATATTCACAGATCTACAGACACTGCCAACTATATTCATGGATCTGCAGACACTGCTTTCACTACCTAATATTTCCGAAACAACTGAAATTTGGAGTCTGTGGTTAAGTAAAACATGAATTCAACAAAATGAAATTCCTTTTAAATGTATTAGTAACAAGACCCAAGTAATACTCCCCCTTTCCCATGGACAAGTATCCATGTATTAATATTAAAAACTTTTGCTCAACTTTTGGATGACACAGACTGGCTGAGATTCTCAAGGTGTCAGGGACGTAATACAAACCCTGTCCCAAGTGCAGCATCTTTGCTTTGAAGTGTCAATTATTCATGAACTCGGATTTCTTTGATTTCTTACATAAAACTGTCATCACTAACACATCCTGACCACACTAACACACACATGGCTGTCATCACTAACACATCCTGACCACACTAACACACACATGGCTGTCATCACTAACACATCCTGACCACACACACACATGGCTGTCAAGACTAACACATCCTGATCACACACACACACATGGCGGTCATCACTAACACATCCTGACCACACACACACACACACACATGGCTGTCATCACTAACACATCCTGACCACACACACACACACACACATGGCTGTCATCACTAACACCGTTTACTGACCACACACACACACATGGCTGTCATCACTAACACATCCTGACCACACACACACACACACGGCTGTCATCACTAACACATGCTGACCACACACACACATGGCTGTCAAGACTAACACATCCTGACCACACACACACACACATGGCGGTCATCACTATCACATCCTGACCACACACACACACACACACATGGCTGTCATCACTAACACATCCTGACCACACACGCACACACACGGCTGTCATCACTAACACATGCTGACCACACACACACATGGCTGTCAAGACTAACACATCCTGACCACACACACACACACATGGCGGTCATCACTATCACATCCTGACCACACACACACACACACACATGGCTGTCATCACTAACACATCCTGACCACACACACACACACATGGCTGTCATCACTAACACATCCTGAACACACACACATGGCTGTCATCACTAACACCGTCTACTGACCACACACACACACATGGCTGTCATCACTAACACATCCTGACCACACACACACACATGGCTGTCATCACAAACACATCCTGACACATCGTTTGTAGCGCCACCAGTGGTTATGACAAGTTTTGTCCCAGCTCCAGTTATCAGATTCCATCTCCCATATCACTTGTATTTGCTTCAAACAAAATGGTAGTCAGACAATCTGATCGATAATTGTAATAAAACGGGTCTTACCCCCTGAAGTGCATAAAATCACTGAAAACATGTTTTGTTTGTTTGTTGTTTAACGCCACACTTAGCAACATTCTAGCTATATGACGGCGGTCTGTAAATAATTGAGTCTGGACCAGACAATCGAGTGATCGACATCATGAGCATCGATCCACGCAATTATGATACAATGACATGTATCAACCAAGTCAGCAAGCCTGACCACCCGATCCCGTTAGCTGCCTCTTACGACAAGCATAGTTGCCTTTTACAACAAGCATGGGTTTTTGAAGGCCTATTCTATCCCGGATCTTCACGGGTTTATTAAAAACATGAAAAGAGTTGCAAAATATATGTCTGTGCCCAGCTGGCTGTACACATGCTTTGCAAATCCTGCAGTCGATCGAAATCAGGACGTTGAAATCCATGTTGTTTATGTACAGGATGTCTAGTTTGTTACGTGATTTCAACTGGACTCAGCATAGACTCGTTACTCCAGTAAAAATTAACTCCAGAATTCCAGGCTAGTTTGGCAAGGGTGGAAACTGGACTTATAGTTGGTTAACTCCCTTGCCTCAGGAAGATGATGACTGTCATCACGAACAATACCTCCTGACCATGCCCATGCCTGACCACAAAGGACTTCATCACATGTTCAGCTCCACCTGGCAGTCAGGAACAAAGGCTTGCCTGGGGACAGTGAGGATGAAACGATGGTCACAATAACATGGACAAACTCTCCTCCCCTACCATCCCTCCAGTGTCCGGTACATGGTCAGTCCCAGGGGAATTCTGTGATCGTAGAAGGATCCACAGAAAATGTAGCATCCAGTTTTCAGGAAAATTGCAGAATCAATGCACTAATTTTCATTCTTTTCAAGCCTATAAATCAACTGACATCCAAATAAATAAAGAAGCAATACAAACATACATGGACGTGTCCAGTACATGGAGGTGTCCAGTACATGGAGGTGTCCAGTACATGGAGGTGTCCAGTACATGGAGGTGTCCTGCACATGGAGGTATCCTGTACATGGAGATGTCCTGTACAGGGTGGTGTCCTGAATATGGAGGTGTCCTGTACATGGTAGTTTCCTGTACAGGTGTCCTGTATATGGAGGTGTCCAGTACATGGAGGTGTCCTGTACATGGTAGTGTCCTGTACATGGAGGTGTCCTGTATATGGAGGTGTCCTGCACATGGCAGTGTCCTGTACAGGAGGTGTCCTGTATATGGAGGTGTCCAGTACATGGAGGTGTCCTGTACATGGTGGTGTCCTGTACATGGTGGTGTCCTGTACATGGTGGTGTCCAGTACATGGAGGTGTCCTGTACATGGAGGTGTCCTGTACAGGGTGGTGTCCTGTACATGGTGGTGTCCTGTACAGGGTGGTGTCCTGTACAGGTTGGTGTCCTGTACATGGAGGTGTCCTGTACAGGGTGGTGTCCTGTACATGGTGGTGTCCTGTACATTGAGGTGTCCAGTACATGGAGGTGTCCTGTACAGGGTAGTATCCTGTACATGGAGGTGTCCTCTACATGGAGGTGTCCTGTACATGGGAGGTGTCCTGTACAGGGTGGTGTCCTGTACAGGGTGGTGTCCTGTACATTGAGGTGTCCTGTACATGGGAAGTGTCCTGTACATGGGAAGTGTCCAGTACATGGAGGTGTCCTGTACATGGAAGTGTCCTGTACAGGGTGGTGTCCTGTACATGGAGGTGTCCTGTACATTGAGGTGTCCTGTACATGGGAAGTGTCCTGTACATGGGAAGTGTCCAGTACATGGAGGTGTCCTGTACATGGAGGTGTCCTGTACATGGTGGTGTCCTGTACATGGAGGTGTCCTGTACATGGTGGTGTCCTGTACATGGAGGTGTCCTGTACATGGAGGTGTTCTGTACAGGGTGGTGTCCTGTACATGGAGGTGTCCTGTACATGGTGGTGTCCTGTACATGGAGGTGTTCTGTACATGGAGGTGTTCTGTACAGGGTAGTGTCCTGTACAGGGTGGTGTCCTGTACAGGGAGGTGTCCTGTACAGGGTGGTGTCCTGTACAGGGTGGTGTCCAGGATATGGTTGTTTACAACTGATGTTTTCACTGGATACAAGGTCATCAATATATATCGATTTATGAAAACTGAGAAGAGTGCCCAAGTCAGGTTGAACCGAGCACAATACACAAGAAACATTGCATAATCATGGGCAAAAATAACAATATGGCTGAAGTAGCAGCCATGTTTAATGTTTTTACCACAATTAGATCCATTCTTAAACACACCATTGCTTGGAAGACATAAAATACGTCCAGACGTTTCAAAGAAGAGAAACATGCAGTCAGCCAAGGTAAACAGCTGTGTGAGAGTCCAGGGCAAGAGCAGGCAGAATAATCAATATGCCAAAAAACATATTCTAGTTCTGAACATATCACAAATTGACTGCACATCAAATTTCACAATGATGCACACCAAAATGGCAGCATGAATAAGTAGAAAATACATAAGTTTCAATATGGCTGCTGAGCAGATGTTAAAGCTTGCAAAGTTTGACATTCCTCAACATTGTGATTTCCGATAAATTGTAAATGTTAATGGCTAGGACAGATGAACATCAGTCAGCATGACACATCTTGAGATGGACGATATGGCTGTAGATGGACTGAGCTGGACTGAAACTGACCTGAAAGATCATGTGTGAATAAAGAATCATTATTCTGTCCATATTTTGGAAAATCATTTAATTCACATACAAATTCTCAATGATGCACTCAATAGAGAAATGTGAAACAAAGCAGTAAACCTTCTCATCCGCATGAATTCTGTTTTCAGGCAAATACAAGTCTAATGTGCATCTAAAACATCAGTTACAAATTTGATACCTGAAATGGGAAGTATTTTATTCCAATTTGAGATTATTGCTAACGTTTCCTGTGGACCTGGGCCAAATATGAACCACTGTGAACACTGAGGCAAATCTCAGTAACCCAACCTCAAGGCTAGAGACGCCCACTAGCCCATTAGTCCGAGACTAAAGTACTCACGGAAATGAAAAAAACACTGTTTTTCTCAATTTAAAAATCGACACAAAGTGTTACATAGCTGTAAATACAAAATACCAAAACAACTCGAAAAGTACTAGTCTGGATTTGCTAGTTTGATCTCAGTGAACAATACAAAATGTACTCTACAGGAGGTAATTTGTCGGCACTTTCAACATTCAAAAATAAAACTAAGTCCAAATTGACATAGCAGAAACAGACTATAGGCATTATGCGCCTGTTCTCACCTGTCGTCAAGGTGTCATAGGTCACCTTGATCTACTTACACCTGGTTATGCCCTGTTTCACAATAGTCTTTTTTATTCACATTTATACAGACTTTTACGTGTAAAAAGGCATAAAAACATTTGATACGCTGTATTTGTGCCACGGCCCAATTAGTACTAATTTAGTTGTTTGAATATTTACATATTTTGTATATTAACTGCATTTATTTAAGATCTGAGGTCGAAAAAACATTTTTGTTTCATTTCCGTGAGTACTTTAGTACTAATCTAGACTGACTGGATGTTTTATCCCCAATTCTGATTATTTTCAAAAACCACAAGACTGAAATGAGCTGACAGACAGACAGACAGACAAGGGTGTGGAGACATTGCACATATACACATATACAATCTACAAACATTCCAATATGAAACAATAAAACTAGAAGACAAGAATTGCTGTCCAATAACATGTACCTGATATTCAGGTTCATGAAAATACTGCTGATTCATAGGCTCCTGCGCCACTTGTAATTTAGCAGCGAACAGCTCAACACCTTTCCTCTTATATATCTAATACATAACCAGTCACACACACACTGAACATTTCCCTTCTTTCATTCTCTTATATATCTAATATAAAACACACACTGCACAATTCTCTTCTTTCATTCTCTTGCCCTATCTAATGTACCACGGGTCACAGAGAGATAAGTCCTTATACTCAGCCCTCAAACACTCGGAACACCATATCAACTTTCATGTGTAGCTACCACCACCATTTCGAGAAGCCGGAGACAGAGGGCGTACATACTGAATGTCATGTACAAGGTACCCTGCTCCGGCGTAAACCTGAGCCTGACACTAAAGTGCTACTTTTCTGCTAAGGCCATCTTTTAGTTTGCAGATTTTTACATTAGTTTTTCTTTGATTTTTTTTTCAGATCTTATCTTTCACTTTTCAATATCAGGTTCAGCCGATTCCATTAAACAATTTGTTTTAAATAGTTTACATCAGGCGCAGCCCACAGTATTATTGGAGAGGATCTGGTCAACCATGGTTAATATGAGGCTTAAAAACCTGAAATGCGGGTAATAATCAGATGACATACACAGCGGCCAGTGAGGATGGCAATTTCTCTTGTAACAGATGTACCATTATTGCCGGAGCTGAAAACAATTACAATATTTGACTCCACAGAATAAACAGTTTGGGAATATAATCCTACTGTCTATTACCAACAACTGAACCTGAAAGAATACTTCAACTTATCTAAGTCCTACATTACCAATTTGATCACATTCCTGTAAATTTTAATTTTGACATGCAAGTATCAGACGTCATTCAGAATCAGTTTTAATTATAACATCGGTTTCAACCATCATCAATACGTCCTTGCTGTCTGAAGCTCTATTCAGTAGCTCATTTGGTTTAAACCATGGAATAAACTGCAACATCAACAACTTGAAGTCCTGTGGAACATAGTGTGCCGAGTTCCCAAGTTCAAATTGAAGGAGATTCCACTGTACCACACAGGCATTTGGTACAAGTCATAAGTGAATTTCTGCATTTGCAGTAATATTTTTTTTTATACATTTCTGTTAAACAAAAATAATTTTATGATGCTGTGGACCAGATGGGCCAAGGTTTGAGTAGCTTGTGTTGACCTTGACATGGTCATTACCATGGCAGTTTCAGGAACCCAAAGTCAGGATTCCACAGTACACAGCAAGAACAGACAGAATAGAGGAACCGATGTGAGTTGCAGTCACAGGGAACCGTGATTCATACTACAAAGAGACAAAACACCTCTTACTTCAGCTAATGAGAACATTGCTATTATTCTAATCAAATAAATGAAAATTATCATTTTTCGCCGAAACTAAGCTGCAGTTTCTTTTTATAGAACAGGTATAACAAATCATTGCATTTGGAACCCCTCACAAAGTTCAATCTTGCCTAGCCACCCAGAACAGTGAGCAGGTCATCTTCGTAGAAGGCGATGAGGAGCATTATTCCTGCCCCGAGAAGCATCCCGAAGCACTGGAGGAAGAGATGACAGAACGGGTGCTCCCCTTGCTTCGTGTCCACGGATGTCATTTCCGGCAACATGTCCACGGTAGCAATATATATGAACATTCCTGCAACACATGCGAAAATCCATTCTGAAGCTTCATGAATGTTGCCAATAGCAACACCGATGAGCATACCAACAAAACAGAGCAGGGAGGAGACACAGTTATAGACCACAGCCTGCTTGACTGACATGCCCGCCCTCAACAACACGGCGAAGTCCCCGATCTCGTGTGGAAGTTCATGACAAAAGACAGCGACTGCAGTGCTGAAGCCACCAGTGATGCTGTTAGCGAAGGCAGCTCCGATAGCCAGGCCGTCACTGAAGTTGTGGATGCCGTCCCCAAGGATGACCATCCAGGCAATGGACGCCACAGAGTTGCTCAACATTTCACAATGTCCGTGGTGTGAATGGCCGCTGTGGGAATGTGGGAGAGATGACAGCATGCCCTCTTCTTCAGCACTCTTGGGATTGGAAGGGGATTGTTCGTCTTCTTTGGGTCGACAACTGTCATGGTTGGTATGAAATACTTTATGATGGGTTTCATCAGCAAAGCCCTTCAGGGACTTGTTTGGATGAACAACCATGACCATTTCTTCACATGACTGATAATCTGGTTCATCATAGGCAGAAAGTTTTTTGGCAATGTGGCTCCTATCATCCTTACAGACTGTTTTTTGTTTGGAAGACAAAGTCCTTCTGGTGTTTAGCTTTCGTTTCCTTTTAATGTCAGTGACTATTGTCAAGATCCTTTCCATCACAAAAAAGAAAAACATCCCTGCAAGACCACACAATCCCTTAAATGCTGCGGTTTTATGTATATCCTCACTGTTCAAACCATTTTCTTCAGCGCCGTGGTTGTCATGGTTATGCAGACGGTGTCCAATAATTGCATGAGGAAGAAGATGCAACAACGCATCCCCAGTCAAGGTACCAACGGCCAGGGCTATGAGGAACTGCAACATATGGTTATAAAAGACTTTCTGCATGATTGGGATGACGGCCACACCAAGGAGGCCAACCAGACTGATGATGACCACGGCCAGGGTGCTGTACCCCCACACTGCAGCAGGAATCTCGCTGAAGCCGATCACATCCATGGAGTGTGCAGGGTGGCCTGTGGCCCGGTGGCCAGTTGCCTGGCAACCAGGGTTGTCCAGCTGATAGATCACGGCCGGGGAGATATGGAGGAACTGCTCCAAAGTCAAACTTTTCTTATTTTCTAAATGATAAATATCTAGCAGCTTTCTTGAATCTAGACAGTCCATGTGATCCCCCTCATGATGGGTCGTCACATCTCTTTTCACCATTTCCCCTTGAATATCATCATGTCTCTCACTTTCATGTGGCACTGTTTTAATGGTGGTTGATCCATTTGGAAAAATACCGGAATGATCTTCATGCTCGTGAGCATCCACTGCAGTTTTATCCGCATCTTCATCGTGTTTGTGATTTACTATATCATGATTGTGTTCTGTCTTTGGTTCACTACTGTGTTGGACGTCATTATGATCATGATTCTCATTGTTATTGATATGATCATGGTGAACATGGGAATTGTTTTGTTCTGATGAAAATATTTTCAAATCATCGAGAAGTTTTTTAAAACTTAGAATTGTGAGTTCATCCTCATTTCCAAACTTTTGGAATACTTTTCTCGCAAAATACAAACCCTCTCGTAAGGAGTTATTTCCATAGGTTTCAATGTTGTCATGTTTGTGTATATGATGGAGACTCACGTTTTTCACGTGTTGGTCACGTGGTTTCGAAGCCCCCGTCTGCGTGGAATTAGACAAGTGATTCCTGCTGGCATCCTCGTCCGATCTGTATTGTGGACATAGCAGACACAGACAGTAGCAGACGACACAAAATCTGTGCATGACACACATTTTCACTTTCCAAGTTGAACGACGATGGTACACGAACTTGAAATGCATAAAGTGGCCTCTCTTTGTTCTGTAGACAGACTGCGGGCTCAAACAGGCAAATTACGATGTACACTTCACTTCTAGCGGAGTTGCCAACTACGGGAAAGTATATTAACACCCAACTTCACTCACGTAAGAACAATTCACGCTTAAATGTCCCGGTTGAAAGTCCACAAATCTTCGTTTTTGTGGGTCGTGTGCAAGACTCTAAATGTGAAGCCCAATATGGCGGCTAAATAGATGTTGGTGACGTCACAGGCACTTCACGTTTCGTCGCCAAATTGTTCATACCCATAATGCAGTTGGCTCACATGTCGGCTATAATTAGAACATGACTCCCGCCACAGTATGGGAATCCGAGTGCGTGTAGCCTAGAAACTTCGCGCAGCGTCTGTGACATTCCCGATCAGCCTTTCAGCCGTAATCCCTGTTTCCCATTTCAAACATTATTACCTAGTGCTCTCGAAGCATACACACTGTAGCTCAAGATGACAGCGAATTTCTCGCCTAGATGTTTACACGTGCGCCGTGCTTACGACGTTGTCTCATGTCGTGAATCAAGAACAAGTGTTAGCTCACCTTGCGGGACTTGACATCGTGAGTGTGAGCTCATGTTGTGAGTTTACACAGTCAGTCAGCAATGAAACTTAAAATGTCTTCTCCGTATGTCGTATGTCATCTCCGTATCATTTTTCAAGAAAAAAATGTAACATGTTCGAGTGTCCGTGGTACAAGGGCGTAAACGTCACACAATCTCTTCATAAATCATTGATTGTAAATAAATATATATAATAAAAATATAATTAATATCCTTTACAGAGAAGTAAGGTTTTGACTTCAATTTTAAAGTATATTGCCATGCCACTTGTCAATTCGTGCCTTTTGTGAAAAAAATGAATATCAAGTTTATGAGATTTATGATAGGATTGTAACGTGACCCGTCACTACCTAACCGGCGCTGCTTGAGTATTAAATGAGCAACGGTCATCTCCTAACTAGACTTGCATAAGTCTATAAGGTAATAATTAATAGTTGAAATAATAATCTGTAGATAATAAATATAAAGAACAAATTGTCCCCATAAGAGACTGGCGTCCTTAGTGTCCACATATCTAGACTTGCCTATTAGGGGGGGGGGGGGGGGGGGGGGGGTAGAATTACTACACATCCATGGACTTTTCTTTTAGTACAGCCTCTGAGCAAGGTTACCACCTAACCGGCGATAGGGATTCGCATATAAGACATAAGTATTAAGTCTATAACTGTACATTGTGTCTGTTTATTACACGGAGCAGCAGTGGAAGGGGGTTGGTGGGTTGTGTGTATATATACGCTCGGGTCACGTGTATCGATAATGTACACACAACTTACTGATCTGGAAACCCGAAACTTGTACAATGTACACACAACAGTTACTTACTGATCTGGAGACGGAAACTCGGGTCTCAGGCGTTTATCACTTACAGAAGGTCTAACATGATAGAAACACACGGAAGGTCTTACATGATGGAAACACACAGAAGGTCTAACATGATGGGAACACACAGAAGGTCTAACATGATGGAAACACACGGAAGGTCTAACATGATGGAAACACACCTTAGGTCTAACATGAAGGAAACACATAGTGTATGTTGTTTTTATGTACAGTTTTTAATGATCTATGAAAATTTAAAGAGCATTTATTCAATTTTGATTTATGCATTTGTTGTGTATGGATGACTATGTTTTATGGAGGCGTGTTGTGTTTACACTATTATAATTAAATTTTCGTTGTGTTCATACGCGGATAAATACAGTAATCCTACCATACAGCGGATTCATACAGTTTGCACATCGGTTTTTCGATTCATACCTCAATGAACCGAAAAAAATACACAGTCAATCCTTAAATTGATGTGTGGATTGATGTGTTTATTTTTGAGGTGGCTATTACTTATGGGAGGTTACGCATTTATAATATTTCTGTTTAATTTACTTCAGCATGTGCTTAGTGCATTGAAACATGGGTATACTAGTGTGGTAACAGATCGTTTATCAATAAATGACTTTAACACCGTGGATGCAGTGAGATGTACACATAATATGACATGTTTCCATACATCTTTTTATTTCATAACACACTTCATATTGCAATAACGCGTACATCAGGTTGTTCATGAGTCTGTCTTTACACCGCGTTTAGCAACTATTCCAGCTATTTCACGGCTGATCAATAATGAAAATTAAACATGGCAGGGCAAATATGCAAATGTGTTTCACTGCGATAGTTGATGATTATAGACAGAACATGGTTAGTCCATTGCGCATATAAATTTTATGGTTCAGTCTATAATGTTAAACAAAACAAGGTAGGGCAGATAGGCATGTATGTTTCTTGGCCATAGCCTGTCGTATAAACAAGAAAACTTGGTAGGCCAAGTGGGCATATATGTTTCATGGTTCAGGCATATAATGTAAACAAGACTTGGTAGGATTATTATGAATAACATGGTAGGGCAAATAAGCATATATGTTTCTTGGCCATAGTTTGCAGTATAAACAATACTTGGTTGTCCTGTATGGTCATGATATGTAATGTCAACAGAGCATAGTTAGGTCTATGATGCTGATATGTTTATGGTCATGGTCTATCAAGCAAAACTTGGTCGGCCTATTTTGCATATATGTTTCTTGGTTTTAATCCAAAGCGTACATATAGAATACTAAACGAGCTCCCGTTTTATTTTATGAAACGATGAGCGAAAGCGAGTCAGATACCACATCTATTCACGAATTTCATAAAATTGGTTTTACAGGGGAGCGAGTTTAGTATTGTAGTTATTACTTGCCATTTATAACGTTTTCAGAATTTTACTGTTGAGTGTGAATAAGCTGACACCTACACGATCCATGGCATAATCCAAAATGACCTCTTCACGAGCAAGTAATATATGCATAATAGGCCTGCCACTTTTTTGTTTATTGCTTGTTCTAGTTGTTATAGTGTTGCTGAAACACACAGTTCTAACGTGATGGAAACACGAGGAAGGTCTAGCATGATGGAAACACGAGGAAGGTCTAACGTGATGGAAACACGAGGAAGGTCTAACGTGATGGAAACACACATAAGGTCTAACATGATGGAAACACACAGTTCTAACATGATGGAAACACACAGAAGGTCTAAGATAATGGAAACACACAGAAGGTCTAATATGATAGAAACACACAGAAGGTCTAACATGATGGAAACACACGTTAGGTCTAACATGATGGAAACACACAGAAGGTCTAACATGATGGAAACACACAGAAGGTCTAACATGATGGAAACACACAGAAGGTCTAACATGATGGAAACACACGGAAGGTCTAACATGATGGAAACACGTTAGGTCTAACATGATGGAAACACACAGAAGGTCTTATATGATAGAAACACACAGAAGGTCTAACATGATGGAAACACACAGAAGGTCTAACATGATGGAAACACACGGAAGGTCTAACGTGATGGAAACACACAGGAGGTCTAACATGATGGAAACACACAGAAGGTCTAATATGATAGAAACACACGTTAGGTCTAACATGATGGAAACACACGTTAGGTCTAACATGATGAAACACACAGAAGGTCTAATATGATGGAAACACACAGAAGGTCTAACATGATGGAAACACACAGAAGGTCTAACATGATGGAAACACACGTTAGGTCTAACATGATGGGAAGAAATGGAAGGTCTAACATGATGGAAACACACGGAAGGTCTAACATGATGGAAACACACGGAAGGTCTAACATGATGGAAACACACGTTAGGTCTAACATGATGGGAAGAAATGGAAGGTCTAACGTTATGGAAACACACAGAAGGTCTAACATGATAGAAACAAACAGAAGGTCTAACATGATGGAAACACATGGAAGGTCTAACATGATGGAAACACACAGAAGGTCTTAAATGATGGGAAGAAACGGTAGGTCTAACATGATGGAAACACACGTTAGGTCTAACATGAAGGTAACACACAGAAGGTCTAACATGATGGAAACACACGTTAGGTCTAACATGATGGAAACATACAGAATGTCTTAAATGATGGGAAGAAACGGTAGGTCTAACATGATGGAAACACACGTTAGGTCTAACATGATGGAAACACACAGAAGGTCTAATATGATAGAAACACACAGAAGGTCTAACATGATGGAAACACACAGAAGGTCTAACATGATGGAAACACACGGAAGGTCTAACATGATGGAAACACGTGGAAGGTCTAACGGGATGGAAACACAATACTGGCCCACGTGCAAAAGTGGGAGCTCGCACCAGTACTGGTATAGTGGGAGCTCGCACAGTACTGGTATAGTGGAAGCTCGCACAATACTGGTATAGTGGGAGCTCGCACCAGTACTGGTATAGTGGGAGCTCGCACAGTACTGGTATAGTGGGAGCTCGCACCAGTACTGGTATAGTGGGAGCTCGCACCAGTACTGGTATAGTGGGAGCTCGCACCAGTACTGGTATAGTGGGAGCTCGCACCAGTACTGGTATAGTGGGAGCTCGCACCAGTACTGGTCTAGTGGGAGCTCGCACCAGTACTGGTATAGTGGGAGCTCGCACCGGTACTGGTATAGTGGGAGCTCGCACCAGTACTGGTATAGTGGGAGCTCGCACCAGTACTGGTATAGTGGGAGCTCGCACCGGTACTGGTATAGTGGGAGCTCGCACCAGTACTGGTATAGTGGGAGCTCGCACCGGTACTGGTATAGTGGGAGCTCGCACCAGTACTGGTATAGTGGGAGCTCGCACCGGTACTGGTATAGTGGGAGCTCGCACCAGTACTGGTACTCTTGATCTAGGCCAGTGCCCACCTTGTATATCATTCAGCTCAGATATTTTTGTTGTGTACCGATGTCGTTTGGCATACACTGGTCCCATGACTGGCTGGTACAGTTCTTTTGTTCAGTTTCAATACTAGCCTATTCATGGGCGATATCGTTTAGCATACATTAGCCCCATTCGAAATGTCATTCCAAAACTCTGAAATAATATTGTGTATAAACCAATAACAGATTTCTATGTTTACAAATACTCTGCTTTTCTCGCATTGGGCCGGTAAAAGTAGACAAGTATTGGGACGGTTTTAGTAAAACCTGTATGCCCCAGTACCAGTAAATCGGCATTGAGATGGTAGCAACAAACAAGTATCAGTCAACCACTACTGGACGGTATCAGTCAACCACTACTGGGCGGTATCAGTCAACCACTACTGGACGGTATCAGTCAACCACTACTGGGCGGTATCAGTCAACCACTACTGGGCGGTATCAGTCAACCACTACTGGGCGGTATCAGTCAACCACTACTGGGCGGTATCAGTCAACCACTACTGGACGGTATCAGTCAACCACTACTGGGCGGTATCAGTCAACCACTACTGGGCGGTATCAGTCAACCACCACTGGGCGGTATCAGTCAACCACCACTGGGCGGTATCAGTCAACCACCACTGGGCGGTATCAGTCAATCACTACTGGGCGGTATCAGTCAACCACTACTGGGCGGTATCAGTCAACCACTACTGGGCGGTATCAGTCAACCACTACTGGGCGGTATCAGTCAACCACTACTGGGCGGTATCAGTCAACCACTACTGGGCGGTATCAGTCAACCACTACTGGGCGGTATCAATCAACTACTACTGGACGGTATCAGTCAACCACTACTGGGCGGTATCAGTCAACCACTACTGGGCGGTATCAGTCAACCACTACTGGGCGGTATCAGTCAACCACTACTGGGCGGTATCAGTCAACCACTACTGGACGGTATCAGTCAACCACTACTGGGCGGTATCAGTCAACCACTACTGGGCGGTATCAGTCAACCACCACTGGGCGGTATCAGTCAACCACCACTGGGCGGTATCAGTCAACCACCACTGGGCGGTATCAGTCAATCACTACTGGGCGGTATCAGTCAACCACTACTGGGCGGTATCAGTCAACCACTACTGGGCGGTATCAGTCAACCACTACTGGGCGGTATCAGTCAACCACTACTGGGCGGTATCAGTCAACCACTACTGGGCGGTATCAGTCAACCACCACTGGGCGGTATCAGTCAACCACCACTGGGCGGTATCAGTCAACCACCACTGGGCGGTATCAGTCAATCACTACTGGGCGGTATCAGTCAACCACTACTGGGCGGTATCAGTCAACCACTACTGGGCGGTATCAGTCAACCACTACTGGGCGGACGGTATCAGTCAACTACTACTGGGCGGTATCAGTCAACCACTACTGGGCGGTATCAGTCAACCACTACTGGGCGGTATCAGTCAACCACTACTGGGCGGTATCAGTCAACCACTACTGGGCGGTATCAGTCAACCACTACTGGGCGGTATCAGTCAACCACTACTGGACGGTATCAGTCAACCACTACTGGGCGGTATCAGTCAACCACTACTGGGCGGTATCAGTCAACCACCACTGGGCGGTATCAGTCAACCACCACTGGGCGGTATCAGTCAACCACCACTGGGCGGTATCAGTCAATCACTACTGGGCGGTATCAGTCAACCACTACTGGGCGGTATCAGTCAACCACTACTGGGCGGTATCAGTCAACCACTACTGGGCGGACGGTATCAGTCAACTACTACTGGGCGGTATCAGTCAACCACTACTGGGCGGTATCAGTCAACCACTACTGGGCGGTATCAGTCAACCACTACTGGGCGGTATCAGTCATCTACTACTGGACGGTATCAGTCAACCACTACTGGGCGGTATCAGTCAACCACTACTGGGCGGTATCAGTCAACCAATACTGGACGGTATCAGTCAACCACTACTGGGCGGTATCAGTCAACCACTACTGGGCGGTATCAGTCATCTACTACTGGACGGTATCAGTCAACCACTACTGGGCGGTATCAGTCAACCACTACTGGGCGGTATCAGTCAACCAATACTGGACGGTATCAGTCAACCACTACTGGGCGGTATCAGTCAACCACTACTGGACGGTATCAGTCAACCACTACTGGGCGGTATCAGTCAACCACTACTGGACGGTATCAGTCAACTACTACTGGACGGTATCAGTCAACCACTACTGGGCGGTATCAGTCAACCACTACTGGGCGGTATCAGTCAACCACTACTGGGCGGTATCAGTCATCTACTACTGGACGGTATCAGTCAACCACTACTGGGCGGTATCAGTCAACCACTACTGGGCGGTATCAGTCAACCAATACTGGACGGTATCAGTCAACCACTACTGGGCGGTATCAGTCAACCACTACTGGACGGTATCAGTCAACCACTACTGGGCGGTATCAGTCAACCACCACTGGGCGGTATCAGTCAACTACTACTGGGCGGTATCAGTCAACCAATACTGGACGGTATCAGTCAACCACTACTGGGCGGTATCAGTCAATCACTACTGGACGGTATCAGTCAACTACTACTGGACGGTATCAGTCAACCACTACTGGACGGTATCAGTCAACCACTACTGGACGGTATCAGTCAACCACTACTGGGCGGTATCAGTCAACCACTACTGGGCGGTATCAGTCAACCACTACTGGGCGGTATCAGTCAACCAATACTGGACGGTATCAGTCAACCACTACTGGACGGTATCAGTCAACCACTACTGGGCGGTATCAGTCAACCACTACTGGGCGGTATCAATCAACTACTACTGGGCGGTATCAGTCAACTACTACTGGGCGGTATCAGTCAACCAATACTGGACGGTATCAGTCAACCACTACTGGGCGGTATCAGTCAATCACTACTGGACGGTATCAGTCAACTACTACTGGACGGTATCAGTCAACCACTACTGGACGGTATCAGTCAACCACTACTGGACGGTATCAGTCAACCACTACTGGGCGGTATCAGTCAACCACTACTGGGCGGTATCAATCAACTACTACTGGGCGGTATCAATCAACTACTACTGGGCGGTATCAATCAACCACTACTGGGCGGTATCAGTCAACCACTACTGGGCGGTATCAGTCAACTACTACTGGGCGGTATCAGTCAACTACTACTGGGCGGTATCAGTCAACCACTACTGGGCGGTATCAGTCAACCACTACTGGGCGGTATCAATCAACCACTACTGGGCGGTATCAGTCAACCACTTCTGGACGGTATCAGTCAACTACTACTGGGCGGTATCAGTCAACTACTACTGGGCGGTATCAGTCAACTACTACTGGGCGGTATCAGTCAACCACTACTGGGCGGTATCAGTCAACCACTACTGGGCGGTATCAGTCAACCACTATACTGGGCGGTATCAGTCAACCACTACTGGGCGGTATCAGTCAACCACTACTGGGCTGTCAACCAGGAGGGTATTACACGGAGTATAAGATGGGTTATTGAACCCACGTCTGACATCAACTACCGCTCCCACAGCGGTATACCAATGAGTGTGATATACATGCGGCTGTTTCCGGAAGCAGGCACGTCCTTGTCAGATCACCATTACAAGTGGTTCAAGTGGTTTGTATGTCGAGCTGTGGTGTTGTGTCATCTCCACGTGGTTATCAACAGGCCAGAATACCCAGCGAATCACCATGCAGGAGAACGGAACCCGCCATGACATCGTGTTTTCACTTACTCATGATCAAATCATGTTATCCCATGTGACCAACGGCTGATTAAAAGCATGACTATTTTACCCCTCGAGTCGGAACCAGAAAGTGGCTTGCAGATCACGGCCATATCACTGTCAAGTCAGGCAGACGCGTATTATCAAAATGTCCATCATATGATATTTTCCTCCGGCACGATCCCTGTGTGCCTGAAGGTCGGATACGAGACGAACCCTACCCACGGAGGCTCGTAATGTTAATACTAGTTGCATTTGTAACGAGTTGATATTAAAGCAAGACGTCCAACACTGGATTACGTTAAAATCAGTATAGATCGTAAAAACGACAAAAAATATACATATTCATTTAAGGATTGACTGTGTATTTGTTTCGGTTCATTGAGGTATGAATCGAAAAACCGATGTGCAAACTGTGTGAATCCGCGTAGCGGATTCTTACAAAAGTTTGCACATCGGTTTTTCGATTCATACCTCAATGAACCGAAAAAAATACACAGTCAATGCTTATAATTAAATTTGACAACGTAAAACATGTTTTATCTACAATAGTTTAACCCAAAACAGTTGCATATATCAAAACAGACAAAAATGACGGCATTGATGAACATTCCAGGTGTAGGAATAAATACAGTGGCGTGACATGAATCAGGTGATCGTTTAATTTATGCACATAACTTGACACGCCTACACAGTCAGTAGCCAATCAACGGAGAGTGGGATTAAAACAATGTTCATTTGACCTGTCAATTAAGGCAAGAGGCGAAAAGACTTGCAACAGTCAGACTGTAACGAACCGGAAGAAATATGTCCGAGAGAAGGTGGCTGTTTCAAATAACATGGTCATTTACTGCGTGATTCAAACATTACTTCTCTGATTACGGTAAAACAGTTGGAGAAATGCTAGTTAGAAATGAAACGCGAAGACATGAAAGTTGAACCGAGGCGAGCGGAAAATAACTGGCGAGCGAGCCTGCACGTTTGCTGTTTCATTCATTCTCGGCCTTCGGTTTCAAAGGGTAGTTTGGACAATGAATATGCATGAAAGTCGCTAAATGTCCTGTGCATGACGATACACGTGAGCAGAAAGGGAATTCCCTCGACTGTAATATTGGGATTCCCCGATATTCCGCAGTAATAAAAGTAGTGCGCAGCGGTGGGCGTGGCTTAATTTTTTACATTCATTGGGAAATGAATGCAATAACACGTGACCAATTCAGCTAATCAGAATGCAGGAATTTCCATGAACACAACGAAAATTTAATTATAATCATTTATTCACAACACTAAATTCACATATTCGAACATACATATTAGTCACATTTAATTTGATACACTTTCACAAACATTTCCATAGCAATCATTAGCAATTTATGTACATCCCCATTGGGGGTCGCGTTAGTTGAACTTTTTAATCAGTCAACTAACGTGGAGAACACAGATCTGGACTCCAGGCTGTACATGAGATAAGACTCCGACTACAGACTGTGTCGTGGAAATCAGCGGAGTGTGTCGAGTAGCCAGCCATGCAGCCTATGTTTTGTCTAATGTGAATATTCAGCACACGATTCACAAAACAGATGAAGTTAAGGAATGTCGTTGGAGGAGAAAAGTTGGATGTGTGACCGGCAGCTTGACTCCCGAGAGTTTCAAAGGCTGCCCCTCTGTGAAGCACATTTAAAAGATGTGGTGTTCGAATTTTGACTCTGTTCACCCAGCAGTGAATGGGTACCCGGTAGGATGAGATGGTCATATGTGACTTTTAACCTAACACCTCAGAGAATGATTGGTCAATACATTCCAGTGACTTCAAAATCCATTCGTGAGGTACAGAATCACAAGCTTTTCTGCATTCTATCCAACACATTGAGATGTTACGGTGGAAAGTTTTGTCCTCTTCAGGGACCATTTTCTGAACCAGCAATTGATCCTTACAACCCCAACATTCCTTTCTGGCTGCTTTCAGCTCCATGTTAATAATGTCATTGGAAGCGCAGTATGATGACACAAGATCTGTAAGACACTCTTTAAATATTTTGTACTGCGTATTCAGACAAGTAAATCAGATCACCTTTCTATGAGAAAAGTATTGTTGGCCCCTTGCACAACCATGGCGGAACATCTCCGTGTATCCTCACGAGAATTTAAACAGTGAAGTAATGGTGTTTGGACACATGGGAACAGTTTCCTATACCGGGTTCGAATATCATAAGGTCCTTACGCCGTATTAGATTTAGAATTTTTAATTACTTTTTTTAGGCATTCGGGTGTAAGGAAACACAATGATAACCTTATTTTGTGATGTACATCATTATTGTCCTCCTCTACCCATGGTTCCCCGAGGTTACAGTTGCCGGGTACAGACCACAACTGTTTCAAAAACCTTTCACAAGAATCCATGGGTTGGAATCTGCAGAAAACTCAAAATCTTCGAGGGCACCATCTCGAATTGCATTTTGTGAGCCCATGTTATGGGTCACCAGTGACAACTGCATCAGGTAATTTAGGGAGAATAATGCGAACTTTCATTTGCAATTTCGGGTTTGCTACTGTTGCAACTGAGGGTTCATGAAAGGCGCCTGACGAATGTTAGCTCACCAGGTTCACGGTTCATATATACTTTCAGTCGCCGGAGCTGGCCCTGGATGTGTTGTTCTGACAGGTGAGCATACACTGGCACAGCTTTGTCCCAGAGCTGCGTCAAACATTTGCCATTTACTCATGTTTTGTTCTGCCCAGGCAGTTGCGTTCGCAAACTCTAGAAGTGTAGACTTGAGTTGGTACGTCCACGGTAATCTTGGATGGGTTCTGTGCCTCCCCTGGGGCAAGTCCCGTCTCAGGTTTGGTTGGTTTGTATACCGGAGGGGGGCTCACTAGGCTGCGGACTTGAACGATGATTTTCTCCAAGTTGATATGTAACCCAGTTTTGAACCAGCTAACTGGGTGATGTATATTTAGTTCAGGGAAATAACTCCTTCCTATCTAGGCCCACCATGGAAAGGCGCACATTGTTATTGATATTGTGATTGTCTTGGGTGTTGTCATGCTATGTCATGCAATGTATACATAAAATCCTCGTCTGTGGGTTATACGGGTGTACAGTACCTGCAGAGTTACTTCCCTTAGACTATATCTAACTTCGCGAGCCCAACTTTCCTCACGGACACAAGCTGTCTGATGTCTAACATGACATCGGACCCCGACTCCAGACTGTCCGTGACTCCAGACTGTACATGACTCCAGACTGTCCGTGACTCCAGACTGTCCGTGACTCCAGACTGTCCATGACTCCAGACTGTACATGACTCCAGACTGTCCATGACTCCAGACTGTACGTGACTCCAGACTGTACATGACTCCAGACTGTACATGACTCCAGACTGTCCATGACTCCAGACTGTACATGACTCCAGACTGTACATTACGCCAGACTGTACATTACGCCAGACTGTACATGACTCCAGACTGTCCATGACTCCAGACTGTACATTACGCCAGACTGTACATGACTCCAGACTGTCCATGACTCCAGACTGTACATTACGCCAGACTGTACATGACTCCAGACTGTACATGACTCCAGACTGTCCATGACTCCAGACTGTACATGACTCCAGACTGTACATTACGCCAGACTGTACATTACGCCAGACTGTACATGACTCCAGACTGTACATTACGCCAGACTGTACATGACTCCAGACTGTACATTACGCCAGACTGTCCATGACTCCAGACTGTACATGACTCCAGACTGTACATTACGCCAGACTGTACATGACTCCAGACTGTACATGACTCCAGACTGTCCATGACTCCAGACTGTACATGACTCCAGACTGTACATTACGCCAGACTGTACATGACTCCAGACTGTACATTACGCCAGACTGTCCATGACTCCAGACTGTCCATGACTCCAGACTGTACATTACGCCAGACTGTACATGACTCCAGACTGTACATTACGCCAGACTGTACATTACGCCAGACTGTACATGACTCCAGACTGTACATTACGCCAGACTGTACATGACTCCAAACTGTACATGACTCCAGACTGTCCATGACTCCAGACTGTACATGACTCCAGACTGTACATTACGCCAGACTGTACATGATTCCAGACTGTACATTACGCCAGACTGTCCATGACTCCAGACTGTCCATGACTCCAGACTGTACATTACGCCAGACTGTACATGACTCCAGACTGTACATGACTCCAGACTGTACATTACGCCAGACTGTACATGACTCCAGACTGTACATGACTCCAGACTGTCCATGACTCCAGACTGTACATGACTCCAGACTGTACATTACGCCAGACTGTCCATGACAGACTGTCCATGACTCCAGACTGTCCATGACTCCAGACTGTACATGACTCCAGACTGTACATTACGCCAGACTGTACATGACTCCAGACTGTACATGACTCCAGACTGTACATTACGCCAGACTGTCCATGACAGACTGTCCATGACTCCAGACTGTCCATGACTCCAGACTGTCCATGACTCCAGACTGTACATTACGCCAGACTGTACATGACTCCAGACTGTACATGACTCCAGACTGTACATTACGCCAGACTGTCCATGACAGACTGTCCATGACTCCAGACTGTCCATGACTCCAGACTGTACATGGCATGAGGCCCCAACTCCAGACGTCAGATTGTGAAGAGAGAGGATAACAGGATACAGGATAATATGTACTTTTTATTCAAACCATGTTTGGATGTTTTCCAAATATATGAATCTACAGATATATTCAAATTGCACCAAAAGCGAAAGAAGTGAGTGAATTGTTATACAATGCTTTAGACTTTCCTTATAAACCTTTCATTGAATCAGGGTCAGCAACACCTGTCCACGTCGCCGTCCTCCAGGCGGGTTCAGCTTTACCTGTCCACGTCGTCATAGTTACAGATGCGTTCAGTCATACTTGATCATGTCGCCATCCTAAAGACGGGTTCAGCTATACCTGTCCATGTCGTCATCCTACAGGCGAGTTCAGATATACCTGTCCATATCGCCATGGTCACAGATGGGTTCATCTATACCTGTCCATGTCACCATGGTTACAGGCGGGTTCAGCGATACCTATCCATGTCGCAATCCTACAGGCGGTATCAGCTATACCTGTCCATGTCGACATCCTACAGACGGGTTCAGCTATACCTGTCCATGCCGCCATTGTTACAGGCGGGTTCAGCTATACGTGTCCACGTCGTCATGTTTACAGATGGGTTAAGCTGTACCTGTCCACATCGTCATGTTTACAGATGGGTTCAGCTGTACCTGTCCACATCGTCATGTTTACAGATGGGTTCAGCTGTACCTGTCCACATCGTCATGTTTACAGATGGGTTCAGCTGTACCTGTCCACGTCGTCATGTTTACAAATGGGTTCAGCTGTACCTGTCCACATCGTCATGTTTACAGATGGGTTCAGCTGTACCTGTCCACGTCGTCATGTTTACAGATGGGTTCAGCTGTACCTGTCCATATCGCATCCTAAGGGCGGGTTCAGCTGTACCTGACCATGAATACATGACACTTTTTAATATGGATAACAACTTCTTTTATTCTTTGTGACGACGTTTCAGAGATACTTCTGAGATGCCATCATGAGGCTGATGTTCATAGGTCAGACAAGACAAACCCACGGTAGTGGCGGCAGGCTCGATTGCCACCTACACGGAGATGTCGTAACATCATGCATCCGCTGTTGCTGCTGTCCTTACGCCATTGCTGCAATCCAAGTTTATGTATGTCCAGATTACCGAGTGTCCTAGTTCAGATATGTCCAGATTACCGAGTGTCCTCGTTGATGTACGTCTGGATTACCCAGTGTCTAGCGGAGGTGCGTCCAGACTTTTAGTTTCCTAGTTGAGATATGTCCAGATTACCGAGTGTCCTCGTTGATGTAGGTCTGGATTACCCAGTGTCTAGCGGAGGGGCGTCCAGATTACCGAGTGTCCTAGTTGAGATATGTCCATATTACCGAGTGTCCTCGTTGATGTACGTCTGGATTACCCAGTGTCTAGCGGAGGGGCGTCCAGACGTTTAGTGTCCTAGTTGAGATATGTCCAGATTACCGAGTGTCCTCGTTGATGTACGTCTGGATTACCCAGTGTCTAGCGGAGGGGCGTCCAGACTTTTAGTGTCCTAGTTGAGATATGTCCAGATTACCGAATGTCCTCGTTGATGTACGTCTGGATTACCCAGTGTCTATTGGAGGGGCCCCTAGACGTTTAGTGTCCTGGTTGAGATATGTCCAGATTACCGAGTGTCCTCGTTGATGTACGTCTGGATTACCAAGTGTCTAGCGGAGGTGCGTCCAGACTTTTAGTGTCCTAGTTGAGATATGTCCAGATTACCGAATGTCCTCGTTGATGTACGTCTGGATTACCCAGTGTCTAGCGGAGGTGCGTCCAGACTTTTAGTGTCCTAGTTGAGATATGTCCAGATTACCGAGTGTCCTCGTTGATGTACGTCTGGATTACCCAGTGTCTAGCGGAGGTGCGTCCAGACTTTTAGTGTCCTAGTTGAGATATGTCCAGATTACCGAGTGTCCTCGTTGATGTACGTCTGGATTACCAAGTGTCTAGCGGAGGTGCGTCCAGACTTTTAGTGTCCTAGTTGAGATATGTCCAGATTACCGAGTGTCCTCGTTGATGTACGTCTGGATTACCCAGTGTCTAGCGGAGGTGCGTCCAGACTTTTAGTGTCCTAGTTGAGATATGTCCAGATTACCGAGTGTCCTCGTTGATGTACGTCTGGATTATCCAGTGTCTAGCGGAGGTGCGTCCAGACTTTTAGTGTCCTAGTTGAGATATGTCCATATTACCGAGTGTCCTCGTTGATGTACGTCTGGATTACCCAGTGTCAAGCGGAGGTGCGTCCAGATTACCCGTGAAGTTTCCGGGGTAGAATAGGTCTTCAGCAATCCATGCTTGCCGTAAAAGGTGACTATGCTTGTCGTAAAAAGCGACTAACGGGATCGGGTGGTCAGGCTCGCTGACTTGGTTGAAACATGTCATCGATCCCAATTGCGTGGATCGATGCTCATGATTTTAATCACTGGATTGTCTGGTCCAGACTCGATTATTTACAGACCGCCGTCATATAGCTGGAATATTTCTGAGTGCGTCGTTAAACGACAAACCAACCAACCAAACCTGATTACCGAGTGTCCAAGTTCGGATTGTCAAAAGACATAATTCATGTATGTCCAGATTATCAAGTGTCCTAGCTGAGGTACGTCCGGATTACCGAGTGTCCTTGTTAAGGTCCTCCAGATTATCAATTTCCTAGTTGATGTTCGTCCAGATTACCGAGTGTCCTAGTTTATATGTGTCCAGATTACCGAGAGTCCTACTTGAGAAGTGTCCAGAATACCGAAGTTGCTAATAGAGAAGTGTCCAGATTACCGAGTGTCCTAGTTGAAATGTGTGCAGATTACAAAGTGTCCTAGTTTAAATGTGCCCACACTACTGAGTGTCTATGGAGTTAGGCAATAATAATTACTCAAGTAAGTATTTTCGTCATTTGCTCGACAATGTGTACTATGTTACGATGTCTGAGTATTTGAGACATTCTTTGAAAACATGCTCAGATGAAGAAGCTGCGAGGCGTGTTATTGCTTGGTTCCGTCTTGTGTAAAAAAAAAGTCAAGGACGTTATGATGGCGCTCAAGTTGACACGAAATTGTTGTTTTATCACAGGGAAGATGTTTTTGTATGTAAACGGTAGCAGACGACACACGGTAGCAGACGACACACGGCGTCAAATCACGAAGTGTTAAAACAGCCAAAAGCAGCCGTCACTGAAATTGAAAGGATGGCAAGCAAACCTGCTCGCTCTGCCAAGAACCGGCCTTTGTTGCGACGCGCTATCGAATTTCCAAAATTGTTGAAGAGATGCATTTCAGTGCGATTGAAATTGGTCATAAGACGCGGTCTGCCGACGGCGCGCTTATCTAGCTAAAGGTTACAGGTATTAATACCGCACCTGTCCGGCAGATGGTCGGGGAAATACAGGTGGCGCGTGCTTGTGGACACGAGTGTCACGGGTATGGTCTGTTTCGGAATGCCGAGCGACTGCTCAAACCCGGTTACATGCCAGGAATTGGGGTACATTTTCCCCATACATTATTGCTGTGTGAGTGAGTCGCACGTTACAGTCATGCAGGTCAGTGAGTGAGTGAGTCACTATTATCACAGGGACCCCACGTCTGTCAATGAGTGAGTGAGTGAGTTTGTGAGTCTCTAGAATCACAGCCATACCACGACGGTCAACGAGTGAGTAACTCACTTGTATCACAGCTATACAACGACGGTCAACGAGTGAGTAACTCACTTGTATCACAGCCATACCACGACGGTCAACGAGTGAGTAACTCACTTGTATCACAGCCATACCACGACGGTAAGTGAGTGAGTAACTCACTTGTATCACAGCTATACAACGACGGTCAACGAGTGAGTAACTCACTTGTATCACAGCCATACCACGACGGTCAACGAGTGAGTAACTCACTTGTATCACAGCCATACCACGACGGTCAACGAGTGAGTAACTCACTTGTATCACAGCTATACCACGACGGTCAACGAGTGAGTAACTCACTTGTATCACAGCCATACCACGACGGTCAACGAGTGAGTAACTCACTTGTATCACAGCTATACCACGACGGTCAACGAGTGAGTAACTCACTTGTATCACAGCTATACCACGACGGTCAACGAGTGAGTAACTCACTTGTATCACAGCCATACCACGACGGTCAACGAGTGAGTAACTCACTTGTATCACAGCCATACCACGACGGTAAGTGAGTGAGTAACTCACTTGTATCACAGCCATACAACGACGGTAAGTGAGTGAGTAACTCACTTGTATCACAGCTATACAACGACGGTCAACGAGTGAGTAACTCACTTGTATCACAGCTATACCACGACGGTCAACGAGTGAGTAACTCACTTGTATCACAGCCATACCACGACGGTAAGTGAGTGAGTGAATCGACGTCTTATACTGCAAGAGTATGGTATATCACTCCACTCCACTAGACCCTCAAAAAGAGTGGAGCGACTGAATATTGATTAACGCCGCACCCAGCAATATTCTAGCCATTTCACGGCGGCCGGCAGCTCACAGCGTCTGGACCAGACAACCCAACGTTTGATATTATTATGCTACGATAACACGCCTGTCAAGTCCCCGTGTCTGACCTCCTGATCCACTAACTCTTCTCAACTCTTAACGTAACCCCCACTGAATTTGTCAGCATGAAAACCACCACCACGTGACTCCATTACATCACGTGACTCCACCACACCGCTTGGTGTTCCAAGCTAACAGGACATATTATTATACTTCTATCGGAAAAAATAACCGAATAAAGGTCAGGCTGCATCCTGTTTGTTGGTCCGGGTTGACAAATGCTCGACTCTTCAGGTATCTCTTCTATTTCAAATAAAACTCGTCAAAACACGTGTCGTCATTTTTGCCTGGAGCCTTTGTGTGGCCTTGACTGGAGCCAGGTGCGTGTCACGTAAACAATGTCATGATCACAACATATAACCCGAAAGTAGATTTTTATGAGTTTGTACGTTTAGTTACGGAACTCACGGAGTCACAAGTATCACATCTGTACCACGTCAGTCAGTGAGTGAGTGAGTCACTAGTATCAAAGCGACGTCGGTCAGTGAGTGAGTGAGTCACAAGTATGCCAGCTACGTCGGTCAGTGAGTGAGTCACTAGTATCACAGTTGTACCACGTCGGTCAGTGAGTGAGTGAGTCACAAGTATCACAGCTACGTCGGTCAGTGAGTGAGTGAGTCACTAGTATCACAGCTACGTCGGTCAGTGAGTGAGTCACTAGTATCACAGTTGTACCACGTCGGTCAGTGAGTGAGTGAGTCACTAGTATCACAGCTATACGACGACGGTCAGTGAGTGAGTCACTAGTATCACAGCTACGTCGGTCAGTGAGTGAGTGAGTCACTAGTATCACAGCTATACGACGACGGTCAGTGAGTGAGTCACTAGTATCACAGCTACGTCGGTCAGTGAGTGAGTGAGTCACTAGTATCACAGCTATACGACGACGGTCAGTGAGTGAGTGAGTCACTAGTATCACAGCTAGTCGGTCAGTGAGTGAGTGAGTCACTAGTATCACAGCTATACGACGACGGTCAGTGAGTGAGTGAGTCACTAGTATCACAGTAACGTCGGTCAGTGAGTGAGTGAGTCACAAGTATCACAGCTACGTCGGTCAGTGAGTGAGTGAGTCACTAGTATCACAGCTACATCGGTCAGTCAGTGAGTGAGTGAGTCACAAGTATCACAGCTACGACGGTCAGTGAGTGAGTGAGTCACTAGTATCACAGCTACGTCGGTCAGTGAGTGAGTGAGTCACAAGTATCACAGCTATACCACGTCGGTCAGTGAGTGAGTGAGTCACTAGTATCACAGCTATACCACGTCGGTCAGTGAGTGAGTGAGTCACTAGTATCACAGCTATACCACGTCGGTCAGTGAGTGAGTGAGTCACAAGTATCACAGCTATACCACGTCGGTCAGTGAGTGAGTGAGTCACTAGTATCACAGCTATACCACGTCGGTCAGTGAGTGAGTGAGTCACAAGTATCACAGCTATACCACGTCGGTCAGTGAGTGAGTGAGTCACAAGTATCACAGCTATACCACGTCGGTCAGTGAGTGAGTGAGTCATTAGTATCACAGCTATACCACGTCGGTCAGTGAGTGAGTGAGTCACTAGTATCACAGCTATACGACGACGGTCAGTGAGTGAGTCACTAGTATCACAGCTACGTCGGTCAGTGAGTGAGTGAGTCACTAGTATCACCGCTATACGACGACGGTCAGTGAGTGAGTGAGTGAGTCACTAGTACCACAGCTACGTCGGTCAGTGAGTGAGTGAGTCACAAGTATCACCGCTATACGACGACGGTCAGTGAGTGAGTGAGTCACTAGTATCACAGCTACGTCGGTCAGTGAGTGAGTGAGTCACAAGTATGGCAGCTATACGATGACGGTCAGTGAGTGAGTGAGTCCCTAGTATCACAGCTACGTCGGTCAGTGAGTGAGTGAGTCACTAGTATCACAGTATACGACGACGGTCAGTGAGTGAGTGAGTCACAAGTATCACAGCTACGTCGGTCAGTGAGTGAGTGAGTCACAAGTATCACAGCTACGTCGGTCAGTGAGTGAGTGAGTCATAAGTATCACAGCTACGTCGGTCAGTGAGTGAGTGAGTCACTAGTATCACAGCTACGTCGGTCAGTGAGTGAGTGAGTCACATGTATGACAGCTACGTCGGTCAATGAGTGAGTGAGTCACAAGTATCACAGCTACGTCGGTCAGTGAGTGAGTCACTAGTATCACAGTTGTACCACGTCGGTCAGTGAGTGAGTGAGTCACTAGTATCACAGCTATACGACGACGGTCAGTGAGTGAGTCACTAGTATCACAGCTACGTCGGTCAGTGAGTGAGTGAGTCACTAGTATCACAGCTATACGACGACGGTCAGTGAGTGAGTGAGTCACTAGTATCACAGCTACGTCGGTCAGTGAGTGAGTGAGTCACTAGTATCACAGCTATACGACGACGGTCAGTGAGTGAGTGAGTCATTAGTATCACAGCTACGTCGGTCAGTGAGTGAGTGAGTCACAAGTATCACAGCTACGTCGGTCAATGAGTGAGTGAGTCACAAGTATCACAGCTACGTCGGTCAGTGAGTGAGTCACTAGTATCACAGTTGTACCACGTCGGTCAGTGAGTGAGTGAGTCACTAGTATCACAGCTATACGACGACGGTCAGTGAGTGAGTCACTAGTATCACAGCTACGTCGGTCAGTGAGTGAGTGAGTCACTAGTGTCACAGCTATACCACGACGGTCAGTGAGTGAGTGAGTCACTAGTATCACAGTATACGACGACGGTCAGTGAGTGAGTGAGTCACTAGTATCACAGCTACGTCGGTCAGTGAGTGAGTGAGTCACTAGTGTCACAGCTATACCACGACGGTCAGTGAGTGAGTGAGTCACTAGTGTCACAGCTACGTCGGTCAGTGAGTGAGTGAGTCACTAGTGTCACAGCTATACCACGTCGGTCAGTGAGTGAGTGAGTCACTAGTGTCACAGCTACGTCGGTCAGTGAGTGAGTGAGTCACTAGTGTCACAGCTATACCACGACGGTCAGTGAGTGAGTGAGTCACTAGTGTCACAGCTACGTCGGTCAGTGAGTGAGTGAGTCACTAGTATCACAGTATACGACGACGGTCAGTGAGTGAGTCACTAGTATCACAGCTACGTCGGTCAGTGAGTGAGTGAGTCACTAGTGTCACAGCTATACCACGTCGGTCAGTGAGTGAGTGAGTCACAAGTATCACAGCTATACCACGACGGTCAGTGAGTGAGTGAGTCACTAGTGTCACAGCTACGTCGGTCAGTGAGGGGAGGGGTAGGAGTAACTTCAAGACATTCATCAAGGTAGGGGTAGAAGTAACTTCAAGAAATTCATGTGGGGGAGAGGTAGAAGTAACTTCAAGACATTCATATGGGGGAGGGGTAGAAGTAACTTCAAGACATTCATGTGGGGGAGGGGTAGAAGTAACTTCAAGACATTCATATGGGGAGGGGTAGGAGTAACTTCAAGACATTCCTCTGGAGAGGGGTAGGAGTAACTTCAAGACATTCATGTGGGGGAGGGGTAGAAGTAACTTCAAGACATACATCTGGGGAGGGGTAGGAGTAACTTCAAGACATTCATCTGGGGAGGGGTAGGAGTTACTTCAAGACATTCATCTGGGGAGGGGTAGAAGTTACTTCAAGACATTCATCTGGGGAGGGGTAGAAGTAACTTCAAGACATTCATCTGGGGAGGGGTAGAAGTAACTTCGAGACATTCATCTGGGAGAGGGGTAGAAGTAACTTTGAGACATTCATCTGGGGAGGGGTAGGAGTAACTTCAAGACATTTATGTGGGGAGGGGTAGAAGTAACTTCAAGACATTCATCTGGGGAGGGGTAGAAGTAACTTCAAGACATTCATCTGGGGAGGGGTAGGAGTAACTTCAAGACATTCATCTAGGGAGGGGTAGAAGTAACTTCAAGACATTCATCTGGGGATTGGTAGAAGTAACTTCAAGACATACATCTGGGGAGGGGTAGGAGTAACTTCAAGACATACATCTGGGGAGGGGTAGGAGTAACTTCAACTCATTCATCTGGGGAGGGGTAGAAGTAACTTCAAGACATTCATCTGGGGAGGGGTAGAAGTAACTTCAAGACATTCATATGGGGAGGGGTAGAAGTAACTTCAACTCATTCATCTGGGGGAGGGGTAGAAGTAACTTCAAGACATTCATCTGGGGAGGGCTAGAAGTAACTTCAAGACATACATCTGGGGAGGGGTAGAAGTAACTTCAAGACATTCATCTGGGGAGGGCTAGAAGTAACTTCGAGACATTCATCTGGGGAGGGGTAGAAGTAACTTCAAGACATTCATCTGGGGAGGGCTAGAAGTAATTTCAAGACATTCATCTGGGGGAGGGCTAGAAGTAACTTCAAGACATTCATCTGGGGAGGGGTAGAAGTAACTTCAAGACATTCATCTGGGGAGGGGTATGGGGAGGGGTAGGAGTAACTTCAACACATTCATCTGGGGGAGGGATAGAAGTAACTTCAAGACATTCATCCGTCAAAACATAGACTTACGACTGCCGTAGCGCTGAGAAGATCGTAACTCGTATACTTTAACTTACACTTACGACTGTCGTAGCGCTTGAACCAGACAATCGAATGACTAACATCATGAGCATCGATCTAAGCAATTATGATACGATGACATATCTATCAACAAAGTCAGCGAGTCTGCCCCCCGATTCCGTTAGTTGTCTCTTGTGACAAGCATGGGGTGCTGAACAAAATTCAGATCCGGATGTTCACGGGTGCATGCACTCACGTACAGCCCTACTTAAACTAACATTAAATAATTGTAATTTTCTTCTTCAAAAGAACCTTTCCTGTTCTACTAGAATAGGCTTGATCAAGACTTGCCTAGGCTCTTAGTATACTCTCTCTCTCTCTCTCTCTCTCTCTCTCTCTCTCTCTCTCTCTCTCTCTCTCTCTCTCATGTACTGAAAAGATATCTCTGTCCACCAGCAAGGCCGGGCGACGGCGCGAGCGTACCTATACATGTACGTTAAGTCAGGCAGTGGAAAGTTTGAAGCAGGTTCGGAGACAGGGTTTCAGATTTCAGTCGTGTTGGATATAATTTTTGGGTAAAATCTGAACAAGCCAAAACACTTCATTCATAGCCATGCACCACTGTTCATGGGTAAGCGTAGTTTGTCAACACCAAGCTAGCAGGCTAAGGGGAATTTCCGTCATGAGAGAGGAACCTGCCATTCCATCTCCGTATGTTTATCAACATAAGTTACATTGACAAGATTTCAGGGTCACGGGAGGTAGTCACGTGACTTACGTGACCCCTCATGTCAGGTAACCTTATTACGTGCTATATACAAGAACAGCCATGTGGGCATCTCTATGGTGTGTTTCTGATTTCTGACGCTTATCGCGGACTGAACGAGAATGTCTGGCAACATGATGTCAAAATTACAATATTCAGTGTGACCTTGACTGAACATGGAGTTGTGGAATATGGAATAAGTATGTTAATATACACTGGAGGGGGGGGGGGGGGGGGGGGGGGGGGGGCGGTGTTCAGCAACATTGCCCTCAATGATTTGTCATCATTTGTCAAAGATTCTTCTATCTGATAGGCCAGTTGCTGTCTTGAAAAAACACACATTCATTCCAACTGGCCGTCCTGTAGGTTGTCATGACGCCACATTGTGTTTTCTTTATAACTGACACTGACATCACACAAGAAAAGAAATGGGGTTAGAAGTAATGCCGATGCCACGTTAAGTTTTAGCTCTCTCACTTACCAAGGGTCCGTTGGCGGTCACAAGACAGATTTCAATGTTACACACAAACCTTACCACGAATATCATACTTTGTGAGGTTCCACATTCGTTACTTGCGTCATCTCAGCGGCGTGCACGGGATATTAAGCGACTGACACCTGGGACCCACCATACATGTCAGTGTTCTCTGTTTAAGGGTGGCCCACTGGGTAAGAGATAGGGACCGACCATGTGATATACTCTGGTGCCCGACAATTCTTAAAAATAATAATTATGCTTCAGTCTGTTAAAAACAAAACCTGCCATAAAAGTTACATTGCTCCAAGGTGTTTTCCTTTTAATTTTTTTCAGTCTCATAGATTTAAATAAAAATCATATCTGGTTTTGTAGCTGTAGCTGAAAAATATCTTATCTCGATAAAAAAACAACAACCTTGGAATGCACATGTGTGCCACAAGCTAGTCTCCAGCTACTTCTAATAGTCTCCAGCTACTTCTAATAGTCTAATAGTCTCCAGCTACTTCTAATAGTCTCCAGCTACTTCTAATAGTCTCCAGCTACTTCTAATAGTCGACAATGCAACTAAAGTCAGGTGAACCTCGGCGGAACCATGCATGGATGGGAGGGAGGCGATGAATAAATTCCATTGTTAATTTGTCAAATAAGGAAATACATATTTGAACATTATTTAGGGATTGGTTATTTGGTATGTGTGTGTGGAAGGGGTGTGGGAGGGGTGTGGGTGGGGTGTGTGTGTGTGAGGGGTGTGGGTGGGGTGTGTGTGTGTGAGGGGTGTGTGAGGGGTGTGGGTGGGGTGTGGGTGTGGGAGGGGTGTGGATGGGGTGTGGGTGTCGGGGGGGGGGGGGGGAGTGGTGTGGATGGGGTGTGGGTGGGGAGCATGAAATAGTAATAAATGTATTGATGGGCGTGTGAACAAAGGTTACTTTAAATTGGTGTCATAAAATTTGATTCGGGTCTGAGACCAATCGTACCCTCCCCGGCACACACACACACACACACACACACACACACACACACACACACACACACACACACACACACACACACCACCCCCACCACCATAGTAAATTACCTTACCTCATAGCGGTTACCATTCTAGGAGTTGTATGGATTAACATAGCGATGCTTCAGTCAAGTAACTGTCAGATTGTAAATTAATTATTTTGATTAATTTTTAGACGTTTATAGTGACCTTGTATTACACGCATTTTGCGGAGAAAGTATATAAAAGTGTTGGTTTAAATTATTGCTTTTGGTAATAACAATCGCCATGCATTTTTTGTTTTGTCATGGTATTGGTACGCAAGTAGTTCTAAAAAACTAAATCAGTTGCTATGACAGTGGACTTCACGCATCTTACAAAACAATGATAAACTAATATATTTTTTTTATAATGACTGACTAGCAAACCTTTCGAAAATTATCATGCTAATTGCTTGATAAGAGGAAAATTGATATTTTGGATATTCATAATTTCCGACACCCTCTCACGCAGAATGTTGAAACAAGCTATAGTCTGATAGGGGAGCCCCATTCCGGATAACGCTAAGCATTATGGGACGACTAAGACAGATGTTCTAACATGGCGACCTAGAGAGGTGCAGGGAATTCCCTCGATATAAGTTTGGAGTTTGGACATTTGACAAGCCGCATTCTACAAACAGACAGGAGAGTAGCCAGTAGGATTTAATTAGCTGAATTTTCGATCATGGTGGATTCTTATCATTATGTAAGGTGGGTGATCGCAGCATTTACTGATTGAATCGAGACCCACTTTTGAAAACGTCTTTTCTCAAACAATGCCGTGAGAACTCGGAGTGACTCATGGGCATCCCTCTTTATTTGTGAGACATGACAGACATTTCAACAAATGTATTTGTGTTATTCGGCCTCTGGATGACGAGACGCTCAATAGTTTATGTTTTGTTTGTGTTTTGATCAGGAGGTTTCCGTGTGCTAAAGTTTGGACAATGCCATCTCGCACTGTGTGTTTTGTGTGCGGCAGTGTGGGCGCCGAACTCTCTATTCATATCAAGGCGAGAGACAAAGGACCCTACTTCCCTTTTCTGGAGCACCACGATCCGCCCAAAGGTTCCCGTCTGCCAGGCCCAGATGGTCTCGTAGACAGCTGTAGAGTGTGTTATGCTTTTCTTACTCAGCAATGGGAAGCGTATGAGAGAAGCAAAACTCCCGCCATCAAAAGACTGTATTGGCTGAAGAGAGCTGACAACGGTCATTTTACAGGTGCGGAAATGAAACTGCAAGGGGAGTATATGGCACAAGTAATGGGATTACAATATCAGACAACCAACGACTCTTATAACCCTTCTTCATCCCCAGAGAGACCGTCTTACTCTCGAGATGGTTATTTAATTCCAAGCAACCATCACACCAGGGACCCCCCTCGAAGTCACCACCCTGTTCATCAAGCACCTGATGGAGCTCTGGACCTGTCCGTTGGCCCAACTAAAGTAGCGACTGACCTGGCGCGTGCTGGCCACAGCCAACGTCATGTTGTTCGAGATTCTTACACCTGCTTTACCTGTGGCAAAGAAAAGCAGATATCTCATTGTAAACTTGCATCAGCTGTCAGACAGGCAGGCAATGAGCCGTATTTTCCATTTCTAGAAAAGATCGTCCCACCAAGGGGCGCATCATCGATAAGTAGCCAGGGATTGGTGCAGTTGTGTGAACATTGTTTTACATCCTTATTTCAACAATGGCTAACATATGAGAGGGCCGGGGTGCCCCCTAGTGCGAGGATGTATAGTGTGGGAGATGATCACATCACTACTAAGTCCCAGGGCGTCCGAGAAATACGGGAATCTTACGAGAAGGAAAAAACATCTGATGCAGAGACATGCTACCTGTGCGGCCAGTCATATCCTATCAAGTCCATTAGGCCTCTGTACACGATTCCATCCCAAGAAAATAAACTTGTTATGTATTTTCCCTTTATTAGGGAACTTAGGCGGCCCCATGGATCACGTCCTTTGAACCCTGATGGAACCGTCCTAGTTTGCCAAAATTGTCATCATAATCTCCAAAGCCAGTGGTGTCATTATGAAGCCAAAAAGATTCCTTTAATTCAGAGGAGATACTCATTATTGCCAGTCAGTGGGTCTTACACAGTACCGCTACCTGATAAACCACATCATAGCAAGGACTCGGAGAAGCCTCACCCCAAGCCCCCCTCTGATGGGTCTGATGTCACCCAGCCACTCAACATCCAGATCAGCAAAAGCCCCCTCCCTTCCTCCCTTCCTGGTAGTGCCCAAGGACTTTTGGCCATTGCTCAGCCAATGGTGAAGACCGAGGCCGTGGAGGGACAGGGTTCATCAGTGCCGCCTACAATCCCCAACAGTGTCAACAATGCATTGGCTGCCAAGGTTCTCGAGCATCATCGTCAGCTCGCCGAAACCAAGCCATCATCGTCATCAGGAGCATCGATTCCCCATCCACTACAACAAGCAACCTCCATACCAAAGAAGGTATGTTTTATCTGTGGCGAAAAATGTCTGATTACCAAAGCACGCACTTTATGCTCATACCCAATGCGGCACGAAGCCAAGACACCCAACAGCCAGTCAGCACCATACTTTCCATTCTTGGCCAGTCGAGATCCGGCACCGGGGGCCGAGCTCAACACAGAAGACGGAACCGTGACCGCATGCTCCTACTGCTTCTGCTCACTCATTACTCAGTGGAAAGAGTTTGAAGAATCCAAGGATCCAGAAGACCACAAGCGCTGGGTGAGGAAATATTCAGTGCAGGACTTTGTCTGTTATGTTTGTGGAACATCAGTTGCGAGGAAAGCAATGAGAACACTGGAAGTTCACAAGTTCCCTTTCCTGAAGGAACACAAGGCCCCATCTCACGCCCTGGTGTTCAGCAGCGGGGAGGAGATTGCTGCGTGTAGCTCGTGTGCCTTCAGTCTACGTCATCAGTTCGCAGAGAACGAGAGGATGGGTGTCCCTGACGATCACCGGAAGTACAACTGGATTCAGCAGCCTCATCAGACGCAGGTCGTGGAGGAGAATAGCAGCGACTCGCGGGAACAGGTAGGACCAGTCTACCTTTCAGCCCTTGTTACAGCCCCAGTGAAACCGATGTTGTTGATCTTTGTGGTTAATAAATCGGAATAATTTGCACTGAAAATGGTTGGGCTAGTACTCATAGATTATAGAGTTGGGGCTAGTACTACTACTAGTGGCAGAGCCTATATTTTTTCCCCACTCCATGGGTATGCTGGGAGGGCCTTAAAAATGTCAGCTTTGCACACAAATGTGATGTCATGGAAAAGGACCTCAGACCCCAAACCATCAGAGCAGTAATTCCCAACTCCGTAGGGCAGCAATCCCCAACCCACAGAGCAGCAACCTCATAGCACCAATCCCCAACCCACAGATCAGCAACCTCATAGCACCAATCCCCAACCCACAGATCAGCAACCTCATAGCACTAATTCCCAACCCTCAGGGCAGCAACCTCAGACCCCCAACCCTCAGGGCAGCAATCCCCAACCCACAGATCAGCAACCTCATAGCACCAATCCCTAACCCACAGAGCAGCAACCTCATAGCACCAATCCCCAACCCACAGAGCAGCAACCTCATAGCACCAATTCCCAACCCTCAGGGCAGCAACCTCATAGCACCAATTCCCAACCCTCAGGGCAGCAACCTCAGACCCCCAACCCTCAGGGCACCAATCCCCAACCCTCAGGGCAGCAACCTCAGACCCCCAACCCTCAGGGCGGCAATCCCCAACTCTCAGGGCACCAATCACCAACCCTCAGGGCACCAATCACCCATCCTCAGGGCACCAATCCCCAACCTTCAGCAGCAACCTCAGACCCCCAACCCTCAGACCTCCTACCAGCTTGCTCTTCACATGCACACATTGTAATATGATGTTCAATGTCAACAACGGATGTTTGTTTGGTATTTGGCATTAATTTCCTTCAATTTGTTCAATGCCTTTTGAAATGGTGTTTTGTGTTGCCTTCATGATGACCACCAGGTGTGGTGAGTGTCACCATAGATTTCATTTATTTACCCAGGTAGAAACCATGGTAACCTTGGTAGAAGAACTAAACACAACCTACACCACCCCTCCCCTCACCCCATGTCTCAGTTGCTGGGTAACTGTGTTTGAAATATTTTTATGACTCAAAGAGACAGTTGTGCAGTGACCCATAAGTGTTTCCTGCCCGCATTGACATTATAAATATTGAAAAATCACAACAAAATAAGAGACAAATTGCATCTGTTGTGTCTTGATTCAGTTAAATAATACAAAAAATTATTGGAGAATCTACAAAGAGTTATAATGAAACTGAATACATAAGTCATCTTAAAATTATCTGCCAGACAGTTGGGTGAATGCAAGAATATTTCATGCAGCCACGCTAGCCAAACAGAAATGTTACCAGCCACGGACAGGCAGTTATTTCGGATACTTTCATAACCCAACGAAGTAGTCTTTAGAAAATAGCATTTTCTCTATTTATAAAAATTAATCTGGGATAAGAGATGATAAGTCTTAAGATAAGTTACAGAATTAGTAAAAATGAGAATTAGAAGCAATTAACCAAACCGCAGGCAAAAAATACTGACTTAGAGAGATTTGAAGTTATGATTCCATGCTGATCATTCTTAAACATTGAGACCGCCTCTGTGGTCTAATGGTAGAGCGTCTGCCCGGAGAGCGGAAGGTCCGGGGTTTGATCCCCAGCTGCGTCATACCAAAAGACGTTTAAAGATGGTACTTGTTGTTACCTTGTCTGGCGCTCGGCATTCAGGGACTAAAACAAGGTCTGGTCGGCTCGGAGTCAGTATACTGTGTCTGAGTGGGGTATTCATGTTAAACTGCGGCATGGTATCTCAGTGTGCTAGCACTATAAATGGGCATCAGTCCGGACTAGTACCAAGCAACCACACACACATACACGTGCATGCACGTCGCTATATAAGTGCAATACTCTTGGACGCCATTTCACCTCATCTATTAAACACTGAAAATAGTCAACCAGAGTAATTCCCCTTACATTTAGAGCAGCCACCTCCAGCAGATATTGTAGATATAGGGACACACATTGATAAAGTTTTAAAGCCTCAGAGTGAAACTTGGACTTGTGTTGATATAAAAAAAATTAAAAATCCACTTGCATAAGATTGTCTATTTATCATGTTTATGATGGTTTTACTGTTGAAATACTGTATTTTTCAGAAAGAAACAGAACTGGTCTTACAATAGAAAAGACTCTTTATGCCGGAGCTACTTTAAGTCAATAAGAATGGTCTTGAAAGTAAAATCATGCTGATCAGTAAGAAAATACATAGGACATTTGTCCCTCCCTGTCAGAAACCATGTTTATTCTCATCATGTCCTGAAAATGTTGACATGTCCATTGTCCATTCATGGTTGCACCGCTGACGAAAATATCCTTTGTGTCAGGTCACTCCCGGAGATACACATGGTATATGACAAGAAAACACACATCCTCTATGAACATGATAAATAATGAATAAAGTATTGTATCTTGCTTATGATATCAGTTGCGAATATATCACAGCCTGAAAACTAACAAATACGAAGTCATGTACCTTCGGTGCTATTAACAATATTTTTATTGGTAATTTGTTGTAAATTGCAATCAGTTATTCCTTATTATTATTTTGGATTACTAAGTAAACTGTACCTTCATATTATGATGTTACATGATGGCCCTTCAGTTGTCAAGATTCAAATCAGGATAAAATAGTTAAATCCTCAGTCTGAAAACACATTGCCATCATTTGCTGTTAAGAAACGCAACGTGATTCATCGATCATGTTTGATGAAAAAGGAATCTATGTACAGACCGTTCATGAATGAAAGATCATCCAATAAATGTAATCTTGGCCATCACTTGTGATAAATATCCTATCAGGTTCCTACTTGTGTGGCAATCACGTGATGGAATATGACATCTTCTGAGATTGCAGGTCAAATGTAACCAGATGTGGTGACATCAGCCCTATAGGCATGATGGGGTTGTTTATACAGTGCACGCCTCTGTGTTACATTTTTGGTAGTTATGAAGTCAAAATCTGTTCGTGTCAAGGTAAACACTTGTGTGGTGACTACTTAAGAATCCAATGACTTTCTAGATTATCTAATTAACCAACAGTCAACTATTAGAAAACATGTAATCAAATGTCTTTTCAGATCGAGACACCTTACAGTGATAAACCTAGGATTTTCTAAAGGTGGGCCCTAGGGTCCATAGACCAACCCTCTAAGTAGCGACCATTTTGGTGTCCAAATGCAACTTAGATCTATGATTGGCGACCTAAATTGATCTCTTGGTCGCCACTTGGCTACCTAAAAGTCTACATAATTGGTCACAATATCTGTTGTCTCCTAAAAAACTTAGGTTTGGCTCCTAAAATATTCATGTTAGGAGCCTCTTGGTTCCCTAGCAAGAAAACAAACTTAGAGGGCTGTAGACCTTGACAATTGTGGACCTTTCCATGAATATTGTGGGCCATGTTTATTGAATGTGATGCTGATGAACATTAAAAAAACCACATGAAGCATGCAAGACTACATACAAATGCTGCATGTTCAAAGGCATAAGGCAGCTTCTGTTCCTCCGTCATTGTGGGTTACTGCAGAAACAATTCAAAGTTAAATCAGTACTTCTAAAAAATCAGTCATAGCTTCCGCTATACCTGCCGGGTCTGGAGCAGACTGGTCATATTCTCCGGATGGGGGTGGGAGTCCCAAAGCTCATCCTATGTTGTGCTTAAAGAAGGGTGACCCTGGCAATGATGTGAACTGTATGGGATGTCACAGGTGTTATGTCTGTCAATCTTACAACAGACACTGCACATGCCCAGGTATTCATTTGCACCTGCATAGGTGTTTAGATACAGATGGAATGTGAAAGTTTATTTTCCCTGCTGGTGTGTAAAAAATGTTATTACCCTTTGAGTCTCAAGTCTGTACTTGAGAACATGCATTCTATACACATTGGTCACTGCACAGCGTTGGCATACAATTTTGCACAGAGTTGTGTGTTCATCTATCTTGAACCTCTTGACCTCACCATTTCTTTCAACCAAGTTGACAATAAAAAGTCTGGCATGCCAAAGTGACATGTAGGTCAAATATATTGATTGTTTTCTGAAAGAAAGAAAACAGCAGGAGACTGTACTATACATTAGAACAAGAAACGTTGTCTTGAATTTAAGAAGTTTCTAGTGTCACTGTCTTGAAATATTTAATATTTCTAAAATCTAAAAAAATTCTTTAAAAAAAAGAATTAATCTCTAGCATTTAGACATTTCAAGACATAAAATTATGCAAATAAATATGCATGGTGTTTGACATTTATATATAGTAACTTAGATGTAAACAGTTTATGTAGTCATAGTTCTGAAAGAACATTCAAAAGTGAGAATGATATATTTCATATTTTGTTTTATTGTAGGATTCATATTTTGTATGTTTGAATCGCATATAAAGTTTTGAGCTTCATTAGAGTGCAAAATTTGATAGAAAAGCTTGAAACAAATGAAAATTTACATATTGATTGATTAAAAAAGGTAAATTCCATGATTTTTATGCAATTCTGTGGTAAGTTACATTTTCACAGAACTATACTGGGACTTGTAAAAAATGTTATATTTGGGATAACACTTTGGGAGTAAAGTACTGATTCTCATACTTTTTTGGACATGTTTGATTGAGGCCCGTCCGGGACTGGTGATAAGCCATAAACATGCACACACTGATCTAGTGCCTATTGCTAATCAGGTCTTTTTTCAAAATTCTTGAAATTTAACAAACAAAATTTCTTTTGCATTTCCAAGGCATCAACTAAGATCTAAAAATCAACATACAGTCAAGTCCCGTTAATCCGACATCGATGGTTGCATATAATTGTGTCGGATTAACGAGTAAGTCGGTTAAACGAAATTTAGTAGTATCAACGTTCGTGATCGAAAATCGGGCAACTACACGATAGATAAGGATTCAAACACGTTATAAAAAATATAAAATATATATTCATATTGTTATGTTAAATTGTTGGCGGAATATGTTTTCTAATCATTCAACCTCTAAAGTTTAACACAAAAAAACTGTTACGGACTGTTGACAGATTCAAAATACTTTAAAAAGCATAGTCTGTAATGGGAGTCGCAACTTTGAAACTGGTACCCAAAGCTTAAGAAAGCTGCTTTCTAAGTGGCTAACGTCACCTTCCTGTTGGTCATTTCATTGGTAGGTCATAGTTCGCGAAAGGTTGTTCTGACGTGACTTGTAATGGGATGTCCTCATCGATAGAGAGAACTTGTATCTGATTTTAATAAGATTGAGGTAATCTAAGCATGTGAATTATCCTGTTTTCTTTATTTAAAGCATTAATTGTTTATTGTTAAGCAAGTTTATTGCTTCAGCTTTGTAATATGCAGCTACCAGCCAACTCGCCTCGCATCAAAACACTGGCTGTGTACTCGCGGGCAGATGACCACGGAGAACGCTGATCACTGTGTCGGATTAACGAGACTGATTAATGAGTGATTTCGGTATTTCGTTGCAAATTAGGTGTGTCGGAGTCGGAGTGCGAGACTGTCGGATTAACGGGTCTAAATAGCACTGATTTAATCGGTTCCCATCATTAGTGTCGGATAAAGCCGATTGTCGGATTAACGAGTGTCGGATTAACGAGACTTGACTGTACGAGGAACATTGCTATGTGTGTTGCGGTGTTGCTTCACTTGATGAAGTAACACAGTTAATTTGTAGTCAAATGAAACATTCATACTTCCTCTTACTTTTTGTACTTGTGGTCAGATGTATCAATCAGCTCCATGATTAGTGACAATGTTGTAATGAATTCCATTGCCAGTCATTTAAACAATATATCTATGGATATTTTCTGTTGTCTAGATACAACAAGCATTTCCTGTGTACAATATTACGGCATGGCTGTATAAAACAGAATATCTGGACACATGTATTCACTACTGGTTGCAACACTAAAACATGACATGTGACCAGTTGAAGTTCCAGCAAAATTTATTCTGTACTACAACTGGAGTCTGGTTTGGGAAGTCTGCCTCACAAACTGTATTGACATCATCAAAGTGCTTTTGTTGGTGTTGTGTGTAAGTGTGTTAGTGGCACTTGAAACTGTTGTAAATCTATTTGTAGTGATTGTCTGTTGCAACAAAATAATGGCATTGACTTACCTGGGATTCTAAGTGCCCTTGGCAGACAAACTGGGAAAATGGTTATTTTGTTCAAAAATTGGGAATTTTTAATAAATTCATATTTTCTTAAATTCAGAGGTATTTATAGATTTCACTTAATGCCATAATATGAAATGAAGCATTAAAACATGTTCCTATATTTGGTCTTCTACAAAGCCATAACATTAGCAACTAGTGATATATAGGATATATAGTAACACAAACAGGGACATGTTTAGTTTTAAATTGATAAAAAAATTTTACATTTGCTGCAGACTTAGGGCCAAATATCGGCCTCTGAGAAGGTTTAGAGAAAGCCCTGGATTGAAGTGCTGGTAAAATGTTGAGTGTTATGGCCATGTTTTAAGGGCAACAAATAATAGAGTTACCCACCCTTGTGTAAAGTTGAATGTGGGAGGCTTGATCTTTGGAGACATTTCGGGATGGGATTGCTGCCAGTGTAGTCTGATCGCGATCACTCACGGAATCACTCACAGTTTTACGTTATTCACAAATAATGTCGAACCAAAAAAAACAATTTCCAGACAGTTACAGAACTTGACTCCTGCTAATAGTGGTGGACTACCTCATTTGGTACACAGTGTTCCCAGTACCGGTAATTACCAGGTTTTATTATCAGTAAAATTCCCTGGGACCAGCAAATAAAGTATCTTATAAATGTTTGTAGTTGAACAAACGATATTTGTATAAGTATATGTTTAAATGAAGTCAGCTTGTCTGTTACCTTCGGGGTTCTTCTTGGCTGTGTTAAGTGCAGGGAAATAACCTTCACTATGCTTTGTAGTTAACTTTGTGTGAATGTTGTTTAAATCTAACTAGGTTACTTTACAGATTACGTCATTGCAATCGAACATGATGTTGAAAGATTATATTATAAAGAGGTAATTTTCATACATCTTTTTATTTGTTAAAAGTTGGGACCGACAAGAATTAGTGGGGACTGGTAATGTTTAGAGTTGGCAGTCCACCAGGACTGGCAGTTTCAAAAGCCAGCGGGGACACTGGTATAGCAGGCTGATGACTGCTGCCATTCGGTTGTCAGGCACTGTATGTGTCAACAAGATTTGAAATGTCAGTTGTCCATTTTTCTCACACTCCTAAAGAAAACTGGTAGCTGCTGCAACACTGTACATCAATGTTAATGTGAAGTGTACTCACTATGTCAATTGAGGTGTACTCGCAAACTTCAGTATTACTAGGGCTGGGACAAGTCCAAATTTATTACCCGGGTACATACCCCCCTCCTACCCGACCCTCCCGGGTACCCGCTGTAGGTCGCAAGAGATAGGTACATAATGTTGGATTGGGAATTATTTTACCTTAGCCCTGGCACAACATATTTAGATACATGTATTAAACGGTCTGGTCATGCATACACTGAAGTTGGACTTCTGGAAGTTTTGGAAGTTATATCTTTATTCAATCATATGAAAAATCAAAAGGAATGGGTGCATAGTCAGAAAGAAATGCAAACATTAGTGACTTGTAATGTGACGAAAGAGTTCTAGATAATTTTTGTCATTAAACAACATATCACATGACTTTAAATCACTGGTCTGGCTAGTCCTCTGGATACCAAGTTCCTACCCACCCTGGGTACCCTGGTCCTACCCACCTTGGGCAGGGTTAGAAACTAACAGTTTTTGTCCACTAGTCCTTATGATGATAACATATAGCCAAACTCTTAAAATGGGCCAGTTTCTAGTAGTCCTTAGGCTACCTTTACTATTGGACAGTTTGGTAAGGACTACTGGACTAGTGCCAATTTCTAACACTCCTGGGTACCCGGGTCCTACCCACCCTGGGTACCCAAGTTACCAGTCCCAGCCTTTGTATCAACCTCTTTGGGTATTATCACTGATGATGAGACATGACATGCTTTGTGTGATTTTGTGCACATATTCAGAAGGGCAGGGAATCACTTTTGTAGCACTGATGGCAAGACAGCAGAGTTTGTGTAGACAGTTAGGAGAAGAATCCTCAGCGAGTGAAGAATGCGAGATGGGATGTGATGCAAGACGTTTTATGGAAAGCAGAGTCTATCATGATGATGATACTCTAATTATCAGATTTTGTTTTCCAAAGGATCAGTTTGGCAACTAACATGAAAACGTTCTGCATGATTCATATTAAGAAGTGGAGCTCAACCACATTTCCCTTGTACAAGTTTATTTACTTTATAATTTATTTTGACAAATTCCAGACATGAATGATAACAGGGATGTTATCCAAGGGTGCCTCCAGATTTGCCAGCTATTTATTTGAACATGTTGAATTTGGTCAAACTATATGAGTATAGTGTGCATACCCCAATCTTGAGTAAAAGTTTCATGAAAAATTGCTTTCTCGTATTTAATGCACAGTAAAAAACTATGCTGTATCACTTTTCAAATGGGTGCTTAAAAAATGGTTGTTGAAAATGTGAATTTTTGAAAACATTACCATTAGAGCTGAGTATCGCAATACATATCACGATACAGACGGACGATACCACTGCTATCACGATACACCAACAAATGTGACCAACCATAAGATAAGGGACGTTATGAGTGGAAAATCACATTTTGACTTTTTCATTATATTTTAAAACTACAGCATCTTCGGAACAAAAATACAATTCACAAGCTTCAATTCCTATTTATTACAGAGATACATGATGTCATACATGGCAATCTTCACTAAAGTAAGTTGCCGTCAAATGTGTTTGATGTCACAGCACAACTGTATCCTCGCACCCAGAAGGTTCCTGTTCTTCTGGCAGGTCACAAGTAGTAGTAAATGATGAAATCACGGAAGGTTAACTCCTAAACCTCTACATTCATTCATTTACTTATTATCTCAAAAACAAAAACTTGTTAACGAAAAAAACACAAGAACAAAACAGTTTTAAATGAAGGGATGGTTATTAAATGTCATAGTTCAAAAGCAGGCACATCTTCTGTCACTGTGCTGGTGTTCCGCCATGCTTACATTGAGTTAGAACTAATGCAAGTTCTGCTATGCTCCCTATGGCTTTACGGGAGGTAACTCTATCCAGTGTTCTATTCATAGCGTATCATGAACTGATGATTCAAGTATTGTCTGTATCTTAGTATCGATGATATCGTAGGTATAGGTGAACCGTCACAGCCCTTATTCCTGTGATTACTATGCATGATGACTTACAATGTATTTGCAGAGATGATTAAAACTTACTTGTCTTGGAAAATGGAGCACTTTTACAGTACCACATCAAGGTCTCTGCCACAGGTCACATGTCTCAAAGACACGAGGGGCGGTCGGGTAGCCTAGTGGTTAAAGCGTTCTCTCGTCACGCCGAAGACCCGGGTTCAATTCCCCACATGGGTACAATGTGTGAAGCCCATTTCTGGTGTTCCCCGCTGTGATATTGCTGGAATATTGCTAAAAGCCGCGTAAAATCATACTCACTCACTCAAAGACACCCACAACATTCGGATTGTTAGCCTGACAGCTAACTGACTGAACTATGTCCACACTGTTAAATTTGGTGCAAATTGACCTAGCCATGCATTAGACATTATGGAACTGAAGGGACAGGGTTCAATAGGCGACAGACACACACAGGTGATTCTGATGCCATTTGGCAAACTTGTCCCATTCCCTAATCTACAAGATATCGAGTTTTGAGGGGTGAGCCGATATGGCACGAATGGCTACAGGCATCAGATATTGAATTCTCCGAGTACGCATGAATGACAGGTTTTTAATGATTCTTTGGGTGATTTTGTCACAGAAAAGTGTGGGAGGGAACACTGTAAGGATAACGTGGATCATAGTAAGGAACTGGGAAGGCACAGGTGTGGCTGCTGACACCACGAGGGTGAGTCAGCTTTTCAATCATTACTGGTCAAGTGCAGTGAGGGAAAATGTCTTGTGTGGTGAGTTTCCTGCAGCCAAAATACTTAAACATGAAACTACTTCGTCCTGCTAACTCTGTGTTTTTTGTGAGAAGTATAAATGCAACTAAAAATGTGAAGACAATCAAATAAACAAGAATACCCTGACAAGTGCATTTATTTGCACATTTTGTGTCTTCGGCTCCAATTTTTTGAAAATTCTTTAGGAGGAGGTCCAACCCCCTTCACAACTAGTGAAGCCTTGTATGCATCCTTGTCAGTCCAAATCTAATTGATTAATTGCAGAAGTATTATGGTAAATAATTAGTGTTTAGACAGGTGACTTTTAGAAATCAGATGTGTGCAACATAATTAAATAATACCTAATAAACTGCATGCATAATAATAAAAACTACTGAAGCGGAAATATAATACAATGCATATTAGTTACAATTTACATTTCATTTATCCACATGAGTTAAGCTGAAACTGAATAAAGTATATATTGAAAATTAAAATGCTTTTTTCAAACTGGTGCCTGCTATAAAATGCGTTGCCGAAGACTATATCTTGTAAACAAATATCACTGGGCTTATTTAATGACATCTCGTGTAGAGATGATAGATCACTCTGAGAAGCTAATGCAGACTCAATGACCCCTGATGTCGGAGGGCATTTATTTGGCCGGTGTATCTGGCAACAAAATATCACAAATTACGTCATAGTGTCATGTTGGAAAAGTTGGGGTACTGTCTTCTGAAGGTAGGCCAATAATTTATATGCTATGATTGGAAGAAATTACCGTAAATCTGAAACTATTATTATACCAGGAGTAATATATTCTAATAACTTGATATGATGGTGCTGCCTTTACCATTGTGTTTACTCTTTATATCTTTAGGAGGAGAACAATGATAGTGATAGCACTTTGGTCTATTACTGCTTATATTTGACAAGTTATCGCTTGAGATCAACCAATCAGAGATCGCGACACAAAGGCTTCCCATGGCCCTGCAGTTTGGATTGTGAAAAAAGGATACTGACATACAATAGTGAGATAAAACAAATACGACTTTTCATCATGTTTCATCTGTCAAATTTGTATGGCATTGCATCCACTCCCTGACAACGGATGTTTGCTTCAAGGTGTCCTTAGTGATAGTCTGATTGTGCTTGCTGTAAATAATGGTGAGTTGTGTCATCAGTTCTTGTTTTGTAACTTGAGCAGGGGTGCAACAACTGCTTGTGTGTGGTGGAACCCTGTCTTTCTTGCTGATGTTGTAGACTGTTTCAAAGGCTTGGAGTTGATAGTTCATGTTTGGAAAGTAAGAATAATAACAACCAAGTTAAGCTATTGTCTTCCTGTTACATCTTGATATTTGTCTGATATTGTTAGGGTACACAGTTTCACCATTGTGTTATGATACATGAGTTCACCATTGTGTTATTGTACACAGTTTCACCATTGTGTTATTGTACACAGTTTCACCATAGTGTAATGATACATGAGTTTACCATTGTGTAATGGTACATGGGTTCACCATTATGTTATGGTACACAGTTTCAACATTGTGTCATGATACATGAGTTCACAATTGTTTTATGGTATTGGTTCATCATTGTGTTATGGTACATCTGTTAACCATTGTGTTATGGTATGCATGTTCACCATTGTGTTATGGTACATATGTTAACCATTGTGTTATGGCACATGTGTTCACCATTGTGTTATGGTATGCATGTTCACCATTGTGTTATGGTACATGTGTTCATTGTGTTACGGTACACATATTCACCATTGTGTTATGGTACATATGTTAACCATTGTGTTATGGCACATGTGTTCACCATTGTGTTACGATACACATGTTCACCATTGTGTTCTGGTACATGTGTTCACCATTATGTTCACCATTGTGTTCTGGTATATGTGTTCATTGTGTTCTGGTAGACATGTTCACCATTGTGTTATGGTACACATGTTCACCATTGTGTTCTGGTACACGTTCACCATTATGTTCTGATTCACATGTTCACCATTGTGTTCTGATACACATGTTCACCATTGTGTTATGGTACATGTGTTCACTATTGTGGTATGGTACATGTGTTCACCATTGTGTTCTGATACACATGTTCACCATTGTGTTATAGTAAATAGGTTCACCATTGTGTTATAGTAAATAGGTTCACCATTGTGTTATGGTACATGTGTTCATTGTGTTCTGGTGCACATGTTCACCATTGTGTTCTGGTACATGTGTTCACCATTGTGTTCTGGTACATGTGTTCACCATTGTGTCAGGGTACACATGTTCACCATTGTGTTCTGGTACACATGTTCACCATTGTGATATAGTAAATAGGTTCACCATTGTGTTATGGTACATAGGTTCACCATTGTGTTATGGTATATGTGTTCATTGTGTTCTGGTGCACATGTTCACCATTGTGTTCTGGTACTTGTGTTCACCATTGTGTTATGGTACGTATCTTCACCATTGTGTTATGGTACACATGTTCACCATTGTATTCTGGTACACGTGTTCACCATTGTGTTCTGGTACACATGTTCACCATTGTGTTATGGTACACGTGTTCACCATTGTGTTCTGGTACACATGTTCACCATTGTGTTCTGGTGCACATGTTCACCATTGTGTTCTGGTATGCATGTTAACCATTGTGTTCTGGTAACCATGTTCACCATTGTGTTATGGTACACATGTTCACCATTGTGTTCTGGTACACATGTTCACCATTATGATATGGTAGGTATGTTCACCATTGTGTTCTGGTACACATGTTCACCATTGTGTTCTGGTATGCATGTTCACCATTGTTATGGTACATGGGTTCACCATTGTGTTGTGGTACGTATGTTCACCATTGTGTTCTGGTACGTATGTTGGGCTTCAGTTAAGTTTCTGTTTTGATTCCAGGCGCCAGATAAGCATGTCTGGGGAAGCAGTGATTTGGAGAAGCTTAACAATGGTTATTGAAAGCCTGCTGTATTTCAAGTATATCAGCCCAGTCACTTAGACCAGATGTTGGACTGAAAAAAGAAAAATATATGCTTTAATCTAACTGAACATTTAATCATGCTGAATAAATAATGTTTTGTTCAAAGATTGTTTGCTTTGACTGCACTGATTTTGACACAAAAAGCTGTATATAGGTCAATGACTTGGACCCAAGAAATTAAATGTCAATGGCAAAAGTCATTAAGTCAAATACACAAACACAATAATTGCTTATGCCATGTGCTCACAAATCAACAATAATAGTGGATGAACCATAACAACAAATTGATATGCAATACCCTTTCTGATTGGATTAATACATATGATCTAGCCAATTAACACCGAGCGCTACAAGAAAAGCCCTTGACTTAGTCACTAAGGCTCCTGACAGTTTCTCTCGGATTCAGAAAGTATGATGCGACATGATGCAAAGACATGCGTTGCCCAGAATGTCAGTTATGATTTTTGATAGCTGTGCATTGTTTTATTGAATCAATAATGTAAGTAGGACTAATGCTTAATATTTACTTTTCAATTATTAAATTTTGAAACAAGTGACACCTTGCTTTGCGTTTCTATTAAACAAACCATCTGTGATATTGAAATTTTATGGGTGTATGACTGGTGATTGATGGCCATCTGAAACTCTGGATGTCTGTACAGCACTACTACAGCATTACAGTACTACAGCACTACTACAGCATTACAGTACTACAGCACTACTACAGCATTACAGTACTACAGCACTACTACAGCATCACAGTACAACAGCATTACAGTACTACAGCACTAATACAGCATCACACTACTACAGCATCACACTACTACAGCACTACAACACTACTACAGCATTACAGTACTACAGCACTACTACAGCATCACAGTACAACAGCATTACAGTACTACAGCACTACTACAGCATTACAGTACTACAGCACTACTACAGCATTACAGTACTACAGCACTACTACAACATTACAGTACTACAGCACTACTACAGCATTACAGTACTACAGCACTACTACAGCATTACAGCACTACAGCATTACAGTACTACAGCATTACTACAGCACAATACTACTACAGCACTACTACAGCATTACAGTACTACATCACTACTACAACACTACAGCACTACTACAGCATTACAGTACTACAGCATTACTACAGCACCTCAATACTACTACAGCATTACAGTACTACAGCACTACTACAGCATCACAGTACAACAGCATTACAACACTACAGCACAACTACAGCATAACAGTACTACAGCATTACTACAGCACCTCAATACTACTACAGAACTACTACAGCACTACTACCGCATCACAGTACAACAGCATTACAGCACTACAGCACTACTACAGCATTACAGTACTACAGCATTACTACAGCACCTCAATACTACTACAGAACTACTACAGCACTACTACCGCATCACAGTACAACAGCATTACAGCACTACAGCACAACTACAGCATTACAGTACTACAGCACTATTACAGTACTACAGCACTACTACAGCATTACACTACTACTACAGCATTACAGTTCTACAGCACTACAGCATTACACTACTACTACAGCATTACAGTTCTACAGCACTACTACAGCATTACAGTACTACAGCATTACACTACTACTACAGCATTACAGTTCTACAGCACTACTACAGCATTACAGTACTACAGCATTACAGCACTACAGCATTACACTACTACTACAGCATTACAGTTCTACAGCACTACTACAGCATTACAGTACTACAGCATTACTACAGCACAATACTACTACAGCACTACTACAGCATTACAGTACTACATCACTACTACAACACTACAGCACTACTACAGCATTACAGTACTACAGCATTACTACAGCACAATACTACTACAGCACTACTACAGCATTACAGTACTACATCACTACTACAACACTACAGCACTACTACAGCATTACAGTACTACAGCATTACTACAGCACCTCAATACTACTACAGCATTACAGTACTACAGCACTACTACAGCATCACAGTACAACAGCATTACAACACTACAGCACAACTACAGCATAACAGTACTACAGCATTACTACAGCACCTCAATACTACTACAGAACTACTACAGCACTACTACCGCATCACAGTACAACAGCATTACAGCACTACAGCACTACTACAGCATTACAGTACTACAGCATTACTACAGCACCTCAATACTACTACAGAACTACTACAGCACTACTACCGCATCACAGTACAACAGCATTACAGCACTACAGCACTACTACAGCATTACAGTACTACAGCATTACTACAGCACCTCAATACTACTACAGAACTACTACAGCACTACTACCGCATCACAGTACAACAGCATTACAGCACTACAGCACAACTACAGCATTACAGTACTACAGCACTATTACAGTACTACAGCACTACTACAGCATTACACTACTACTACAGCATTACAGTTCTACAGCACTACAGCATTACACTACTACTACAGCATTACAGTTCTACAGCACTACTACAGCATTACAGTACTACAGCATTACACTACTACTACAGCATTACAGTTCTACAGCACTACTACAGCATTACAGTACTACAGCATTACAGCACTACAGCATTACACTACTACTACAGCATTACAGTTCTACAGCACTACTACAGCATTACAGTACTACAGCATTACAGTACTACTACAGCATTACAGTACTACAGCATTACAGTACTACAGCACTTCAGTACTACTACAGCACTACAGTACTACAGCATTACAGTACTACAGCATTACAGTACTACTACAGCATTACAGTACTACAGCTCTACAGTACTACTATAGCATTACAGTACTACAGCATTGCAGTACTACAGCATTACAGTACTATTACAGTACTACAGCATTACTACAGCACTACTACAGCACTACATACTGATGAGCTGGGAGAGGTTCAAGCTGGTGCTGTTTTCTGAAGATCATATTTGTCTCTGAAACTGTTTTTGAATACTTTATATGCCAGTAAATCTGAAAACACAAACAGCTGATGGCAGACAGGTCCGTAGTTGACACGCTGTTGAATTGCCTTTTGACAGAAACAAATCTCTGTCTATTGTCTTGGTCTTGATGCTTGGCTCCACCATGTTGTTGGGTGTAGGATCTCTTCCTTACTGTACTGATGTGACATGTATATCTTTGTTTGTTTTTAACGCCACACTCAACAATATTCCAGACATATGATGGAGGTCTTTAAATAATTGAGTCTAGGCCAAACAATCCAGTAATTGACATCGTGAGCATCGATTCATACAAATGGGATACAATGACATGCATCAACCAAGTCAGTGAGTCTGACCACCCGATCACGTTAGTCACCTCTTATGACAAGCACAGTCGCCTGTTATGGCAAGCATGGGTTGCTAAAGACCTATTCTGACCCGGATCTTCACGCGTCGACATGTATAGGTACAATGGTGCTGCTGCTCACTAAAACACATCTGGCTCAACTTAAAATAGATATTTGAAAGAGAAGATAATAATCACGGCTGTAGAAATTATTGGCAAGTTACTCCCAAGATTGTATGTCAATGCACTGTACTGGAACAAATATATTGGAAATTTAAAAAGAATATGTATTTTTTCACCTCCTAAAATTGACAGTGATAAGGGCTATTCAATCAGTTTCACTTTCAGTGACTGTCATAAAATCTAAATAATTTGAATTTAATCTCAAGACCTGCTCCCAATATTTAATTTGAATTTGTCATGTCATGTAGCTCTGAAAGAATGAATCACTCTGCCGGCGCTGTGAGGGTGGATGTCCCCCTCAGTGCTGGGGACGGAAGGAGACAGGCATCCAGTCTGTGAAATGTGCTGGCTGCCTTCCCTGGCCTCCCCGCATGAGTAGCTCGGCCTGCCTGGCAGATGTGCACAAAGAGAATTGCTGATAAGAAAAGAATGGGGTTGGCAGGAAAACCAGTTTATGCTGGGCCCAGCTAGCTATTTCTAGTTGGTTTGGAAAGCATGTCAAAGAGGGGTATTATTCATGTCAAACCATAATGGGGTTGTGACCTGCTTCAAGGGAGATAACTCATGCAGGGCTTAGGTGCAGATGCTCCGAACAATGGAGGATTTAAATAGGGGAGATATGTTTTGAAAAGGAATACATCATGGGAGTTTGGGGTGAATATGTGAAAAAATAAAAGTGTGTGGTCATTTGGGGTGACATCTTGTGTGTTTAATTATCTGCCTTTTGTTGAGACAGTGCTTATTTATCAGATCAACATTGACCTAGTTTTGATGGGATTACTGATAAGGAATCCTTTGTCTAGAAACAGACTCCCAGTGATGATAGGAAGTAATTATGGAAAGCTAATTTCATTATTTCCTAATTGAAAACATTAACATTTTAATATTTCTGTTTGAAAATGTTGCAAAACGTTTTACCAGATAATGTGTTAAAAATTAAGTATGAAAGTAAAGGGTTGCTGTCAGAGCCCAAGGTAGAAAAAGGGTGCAGAAGAATAATTTATCCTCCAAAACTGGCTCCCACAGTAGATTTGGCTTAGGTGAAATCAAGCGATATCTACATTGTGGATATCGCTGCAATAAAATTGCATCACAGTGCTTTGCAGACCATTGGATGATAAATAAAATCACACCCTCATGTCAAATTGATAAAAGTGGAAAAACTGAAGCTTACCGAGGAGTTTTTCCACTTTTATAAACGAGTGTTGATATATTTGATATCAAAAGAGTTTTGGGTGAGATTTTCTCTATACTACATCCCGAGAAACTGTCTGTTATTTCCTCCATCAGTCATGACCACTATCCTCATGATCATTGATTAAATATCCAGGTTCTACAGTAATTATTGAAATGTACAGTACACTACACTATTGCATTACTTTACAGGACCTCATATGGCCTGCGAGAAGCCTTAGAATTAACCCTAACCCTAACCCCCACTTTTTTATGGCAAGGTTAAACCCTGCAACCCTTATGTCAAAATTAAACAGGAAAATCAAGGGTCCCTATCACAACCATAATGTCAAAATGAAACATGAATATCAAGGGGGCCCTATCACAACCCTAATGTCAAAATTAAACATGAAAATCAAAGGGGCCCTATCACAACCCTAATGTCAAAATTAAACATGAAAATCAATGGGGCCTTTCACAACCCTAATGTCAAAATTAAACATGAAAATCAATGGGGCCTTTCACAACCCTAATGTCAAAATTAAACATGAAAATCAAGCGGCCCCTATCACAACCCTAATGTCATCTTCAAGGGGGGTTAACTGACTACAAAAGTCCAGTTTGAATTGAATCCAATTGGATCACATGGACACATATTCAAGACATGTTAAACAAATGATGTGTGTGAGATTCTAGGAAATGTGTGTCTTACTACATCTAATGAATGAGTGCTGCCTCACTTTCATGACTGAACGCATTTGATTGGTTAATTAGACCTGCTTTTACTTTGAACAGACACAGGTCATGTGTACCAATGTGGAACTGTAGAGTATGCTACTCAACATTTGCTAAGGATCACAGCTTGGACTAAACGTCACTTTAAGACCAGAGTCTGTCAATGAAGATGGGAGTAATGTCATCAGTCTTTTAATCATATAATGTCATGGGTAGACAGTTGACTTCAACCTGAACAAATCATTGTTGTGACACCACTACAGCCACAATCTGGTGACAATTGTATAACATTTGTATGCCAGCAGTGTAACAATAATATAACAAGGGCATTGCCATGGTTACAGTAGTATAACATTTGTATGCCAGCAGTGTAACAATAATATAACAAGGGCATTGCCATGGTTACAGTAGTATAACATTTGTATGCCAGCAGTGTAACAATAATATAACAAGGGCATTGCCATGGTTACAGTAGTATAACATTTGTATGCCAGCAGTGTAACAATAATATAACAAGGGCATTGCCATGGTTACAGTAGTATAACATTCGTATACCAGCAGTGTAACAATAATATAACAAGGGCATTGCCATGGTTACAGTAGTATAACATTTGTATGCCAGCAGTGTAACAATAATATAACAAGGGCATTGCCATGGTTACAGTAGTATAACATTTGTATACCAGCAGTCTAACAATAATATAACAAGGGCATTGCCATGGTTACAGTAGTATAACATTCGTATACCAGCAGTCTAACAATAATATAACAAGGGCATTGCCATGGTTACAGTAGTATAACATTCGTATGCCAGCAGTCTAACAATAATATAACAAGGGCATTGCCATGGTTACAGTGGTATAACATTTGTATACCAGCAGTGTAACAATATAACAAGGGTCTTGCCATGGTTACAGTGGTATAACATTTGTATACCAATAGTGTAACAATAATACAACTCTGTGATATTTTAAATGGTAATCTTTAACAGTGCCAACCTTGGGGAAATAAGCATGGTAGAATTTATGTGTAATATTGAACATGTGTGATGTTTGAACTAATTCTTCCTTTATTCTTTTTAAGGATGCCTCTGTGAGTGAGTTAAGAGGGTACGCAACTTTGGTGAGCTGTGACGATGACAGTAACACTACAAACCCTGACAGCGTCCGACAAGGAGACGGTAAGTGGCATTCACCCTCCTCCAGTCTCAGGACTGTACACCATTAGTCCACAACAAGGGGTCCATCACAGTGTTGGGGAGGGACCACATAGTCCACAACAAGGGGACCATCACAGTGTTGGGGAGGGACCACATAGTCACAACAAGGGGTCCATCACAGTGTTGGGGAGGACCACATAGTCCACAACAAGGGGACCATCACAGTGTTGGGGAGGGACCACATAGTCCACAACAAGGGGTCCATCACAGTGTTGGGAAGGACCACATAGTCCACAACAAGGGGTCCATCACAGTGTTGGGAAGGACCACATAGTCCACAACAAGGGGACCATCACAGTGTTGGGAAGGACCACATAGTCCACAACAAGGGGTCCATCACAGTGTTGGGAAGGACCACATAGTCACAACAAGGGGTCCATCACAGTGTTGGGGAGGGACCACATAGTCCACAACAAGGGGTCCATCACAGTGTTGGGGAAGGACCACATAGTCACAACAAGGGGTCCATCACAGTGTTGGGGAAGGACCACATAGTCACAACAAGGGGTCCATCACAGTGTTGGGGAGGGACCACATAGTCCACAACAAGGGGTCCATCACAGTGTTGGGAAGGACCACATAGTCACAACAAGGGGTCCATCACAGTGTTGGGGAGGGACCACATAGTCACAACAAGGGGTCCATCACAGTGTTGGGAAGGACCACATAGTCCACAACAAGGGGTCCATCACAGTGTTGGGAAGGACCACATAGTCCACAACAAGGGGTCCATCACAGTGTTGGGGAGGGACCACATAGTCACAACAAGGGGTCCATCACAGTGTTGGGGAGGGACCACATAGTCCACAACAAGGGGTCCATCACAGTGTTGGGAAGGACCACATAGTCCACAACAAGGGGTCCATCACAGTATTGGGGAGGGACCACATAGTCACAACAAGGGGTCCATCACAGTGTTGGGGAGGGACCGCATAGTCCACAACAAGGGGTCCATCACAGTGTTGGGAAGGACCACATAGTCCACAACAAGGGGTCCATCACAGTGTTGGGGAGGGACCGCATAGTCCACAACAAGGGGTCCATCACAGTGTTGGGGAGGACCACATAGTCCACAACAAGTGTTAGAGCGTCCTCCTGGGGAGCGAAAGGTCCGGTGTTCGTCATATGAAAATACGTTTAAAGATGGTACTTGTTGTTACCATGTCTGGTGTTCGGCTTCAAGGGGCTAAAACAAGGACTGTTTGGCTCGGGGTCAGTATGCTGTGTCTGAGTGGGGTATTCCCCCCCCCCCCCCCCCCCCCCCCACACACACACACACACCATGCCTATATATGGGTATTGGTATTCTGAAAACATTTCTGTTGTCAAAGATTGGTATTTCATTTCTTTGTATTCCATAAAATGTGCAAAATATCCATGTCAAGCTTTTGTATGTTGTCAAGTCTCTTCTGTTGCTGGTGAACTACGTAATGGCTGCCTGCGAAGGAGGGGGTGGGGGGGAAGAATGCGGAGATTCTTGTCATAATATGTGTCAGTATGTGCCAAAACTTTCCCACTGACGCATATCTTTCAAAAATATTTTCACTCGATTTTAGTCTTGAAGATATTTGGTAAGTAAGTATATTAGCAGGAGGAAGTGTTGTGTCTTCTGGCAAGTGGTTTGAGGCAGCACACTCCGGATGTGCTCGTCGCAGGATCAGACAGTGGACGTGAGGGACTTCCTTCATTCTTCTTCTTCAGACATGGCTGCTCTTAGAATGTCATTATTGTGTAAACTGACTTGACAGCTCGACAAATTATTTTCTGTTATAAGTGAATGACAGGTTGGAGTGAGGTGTTGGTTGGATCTCTTATCATGGTGTCAGACTTTATCTGTGACTGTCACCTTCATGGGCATTTTAAGCTCCTTCAAATAGTTGATGATGTGAAGGTGAGAAGGGTTACCTCCCTTCAATTGTTTCTTTAAAAGTAATGACAAGTGTTGGACATATTTGGGGTTATTTTGTCTTCAAAGAGTTGAAACTGTATTTGTGACTTGAATTATGAGGTAACTTATGTGACTATAGTATATATATATTCTCGTGTACCCTATATTCGTAAACTTAATTTCAACCACGAATATACTTAGAAGTTAGAAGTTGACAGAGGACAAAGTAGACACAATATATGGATAACAACTTCTTTATTTACTGTAAAATATGACGTTTCAGTATGGATTCTTATACTTCTCTGGATTTATTATTTACGAAGACAATTATAGATTTTTTTTGTAGATGTGTTTATTTTGTTGGTTGAGACAATCTGCCATTATCAGATTTCTAGGCCTTAAACAATGTGTGTTTGGATCGCAATTGAAAATATTCAAAGTAATAAGACGGCATCTGTTGTAAATGGTGTTACTGATTGCTGGCAAAATAAATATTGCAGAATCCAGGTGTTGAGGTGTAACCAGAATATGAATATACTGTTGACATTCACAATGTTAATGAGTTACATTTGAATGATTAAGTCCCATTCCTTTGGACACATCTGGAAGCAAATGTACTGTAGCATATTCTGAACTCTAAATTTAACTTGTTGTTTGGCCATTAGAAATAGTAATTGCTAAAAACTTTTCCACCAGCAATGTGTCATCGAAAGACTAAGTGTATATCATCCAAATGCTATCATTTGTCATCTGAAATTTGTTTAATGTTATGGAGAAAGAGTTGAAGCCATATCCATTTGATAGGATTTAAGTGACAGAAAATATATGGTGTAAAAACCTTGACGTTGTAGATCACCATCTTAAGTGGAATAAGATGTTCGTGCGCTACCAAATTCTTTATGTTGTAAAAACAAACACTTGTTATAGATGGACAGCTTTTGACAAAAAAATAAACTATCATGCACCTGTTAAGTCTGGTGGCATACCCCATCATGCACCTGTTTAGTCTGGCGGCATACCCCTTCATGCACCTGTTAAGTCTGGTGGCATACCCCATCATGCACCTGTTAAGTCTGGCGGCATACCCCATCATGCACCTGTTAAGTCTGGTGGCATACCCCATCATGCACCTGTTCAGTCTGGCGGCATACCCCATCATGCACCTGTTAAGTCTGGTGGCATACCCCATCATGCACCTGTTAAGTCTGGTGGCATACCCCATCATGCACCTGTTAAGTCTGCTGGCATACCCCATCATGCACCTGTTAAGTCTGGTGGCATACCCCATTATGCACCTGTTAAGTCTGGTGGCATACCCCATTATGCACCTGTTAAGTCTGGTGGCATACCCCATCATGCACCTGTTAAGTCTGGTGGCATACCCCATTATGCACCTGTTAAGTCTGGTGGCATACCCCATTATGCACCTGTTAAGTCTGGCGGCATACCCCATCATGCACTGTCAACAGACAAGAAACTTAAATCAGAAACTTTAGATTTTGTTCATAAAGCTGTAGCATGGCACAACATGAGATGGTACAATGACACAATATAGACGAGAAAACTGCCATATTTTCTTGAGTACAGTGCGCACCCAAGTATAATGCACCCCCCCCCCCCCCCCCCTAGGGCCTTCAGTATTTTGGAAGTTTTTGTTTTGAATATTATGAGCAGAAAATAGTTACACCATACTCCTTCAGCGAATTCAGGTAAACGAACGGGTGATAAGAAACTTGGTCAGTACAAATTTGAAATTTGAGACAGTACATAACCAGACATGTTGTTTACTGTTTAAATTGTATTGTTTGTTCTGCTAAGCATTGTTTTACATGCCAGGATTAAGATTAACATGTGTTTTTTCTCGTAAACAAAGCCGAAAACAGCAATCAGCTGTACACCCGTTTTCTTTTAATCTACCGGTGATTCAGTTAAAACTTACCCAATGATAGATTTTGATTCGATCGCTTCACACATGGTTTCGCCGAAATTAATTTATTAAGTATTAAAAGGAATTTTGAATAAAATTATTGAAATAAGTTACAAACATAAGTCCAGATATACAATGAACACTTTTTATTACCAGACAGTGGAATTACAAGATTACATTGTGTACTCCAGTATGGATATGTTGACATGGTATTTCCGGTGTTGCGTGCTCATGGTAATGTCTTTGCGGTAAGGGGGAAAAACCATCAAAACTCATTATGGCGTGTATAATGCGCACCCCCTTCTACACAGCTGTGTTTTTTGGGAAAAAAGTGTGCACTATACTCAAGAAAATACGGTATTGCAGATCCAGCTGTGAAGTCATTCTATAATGGACACTTGTCCTGACTGGGGCCTTATATACCTGCATGAAGATCTACTCCTGTCCAAGACGTCTATATTTCATTTCAACTGATTTCATGTTATTTTTCACAAGAAACAGATAGAAATCATCTTCTCACCATAGCACAGAATATTGAAGCTTGTTTGTGATCTGTGTGCACATTGTGGCAATACAAGTTCCATCGCAGTCAGTCAGTGTGTGTGTTGTGACACATTCAATCAGTTGGCAGTGTGCGTGCATGGTGTGTGTGTGTGCTTGTGTGCCTGTCTGTGTGTGTGTGTGTGCCTGTCTCTGTGTGTGTGTTCCTGTGTGTTTATGTCTGTGTGTGTGTGCCTCTGTGTGTGTGTGCCTGTCTCTGTGTGTGTTTATGTCTGTGTGTGTGTGTGCCTGTCTCTGTGTGTGTGCCTGTGTGTTTATGTCTGTGTGTGTGTGCCTGTGCCTCTGTGTGTGTGTCTGTATGTGCGTGTGTGTGTGCCTGTGTGGGATATAATATGAATTTTCACTTGGCTGTCAAGAAAGCATGTGACCTATTGCTGGCCCCGAGTGTGGCGACTCTTTGTCTCCGCGTGTTATAATATGACACGGCATCAGCTGGTGGGCTGCGTGATAACACGATACAACCATGTTGCAGTTATGTGGAGATCAATATGTAGGTAGCGGCAAGCCTTCCACACGACAGCCACTCTCACTGCTGCTGCTGCCTCCATGTTGCTTGCATACAACCTACACATTTCTACGTGATCATGGATCAAGTCATTTGGGCTTGGGTTTCATGTTAATTTAACATAGTTTCAAACGAGTGACATTCACACAATTTTTGGTTTAGTTATAAAATCAAATCAATCTTTAGGTGATCTTCTTTCAGTTTAAATTGACATCAGTATTTTTTAAGGTAGCTATATGTGAATAAAGATAATTTCTTTATATTTTAACGTGGGCCCAAAATTTGAAGTTTAATATTTAAATAATTGCTTGAATACTATTTTGTATTACTATTTTGTAATGAAAACTAGCCATAGTCTTTTTAATAAGTTTAAGATAGCATTTTGGTTTCCGTGGTAACACAATGCAAAATGGACATGTCATTGGATCAACTGTATTTGTAGTTGGGTTGTGAAGTATTTTCACTTCCATCCAGCTTGTCCCTTTCCTTAGCAGACAATGGCTTTACTTTTGTGAAACGCCCAGACTAGCATGTAATTGTACCACAAATTGTGAAGGTTTCTGTTCTTTGAACATTGGTGAAGTTATCTTGATTGCAGTGAACAGTACAATGAAATCACACATCATGCTCTCATCCTGATGTCAGCATGTTGTCACTAAGTGATGCCTCATGTGCATAAGCCTCTCAATACCCTAGGTTGGTTCTGCACTTCGCTGTGCAGAGTTGTGTCCCTTGGTCACACCGAAGACCTATGATCATTGGTTTGAGTCCCGGTTTCTCCGTTTGTCTGCTCCATACCCATGCTCAGGGCACGTTATCAAACACGCATCACTTCAGACTGTCCTCCCACATTAAGCTGACGTGTCATGAAATACTGGAATACTGGTCAAGGCGGTATAAAACCCAACTGACTGACTCACTCACTCTAAAGAGGACCCGTGAAGAGCCGGGGTAGAATAGATCTTCAGCAACACATGATTGTACGCGAGTAACAAGATGGGGTGGTCAGACCCACTGACTTGGTTGATGCATCTCATCGCATCCCAATTGTATATTAATCACTGGATTGTCTGATCCAGACTCATTTATTTTCAGACCGCAGCCATGTAGCTGGAATATTGCTGAGTGTGGCATTTAACAACAAACAAACAAATAAACAAACACTCTAAATAAAAACTGAAATGTAGAAATGAACAAACACATGGGTGATAAGTTACTGTGAGTGTATCTGGTCATCTGACATCAACCTGTTCCAACTGGACAAGGGGCGGTCGGGTAGCCTAGTGATTAAAGCGTTCGCTCGTCACACCGAAGACCCGGGTTCGATTCCCGACAAGGGTACAATGCGTGAAGCCAATTTCTGGTGTCCCCCGCCGTGATATTGCTGGAATATTGCCAGAAGCGGTGTAAAACAATACTCACTCACTCCATCTGGACAAACACGGTCCAGTTTGTGTGTCTGTCTGTGTGTGTACGTCTTCACATGTTTGTGTTCATGTCTCTGCAGTCTTTGTTCACATCTGTGTGTGTGCGTGCGTGCGTGCGTGCGTGCGTGCGTGCGTTCATGTGTGTGAAATATGTTCATATCTTTTCAGTTTTTGTTTACATCTGTGTGTGTGTGTGTATGTGTGTGTCTTGACATGTGTGATCTGGTCTGCTACAACCATATATGAGATTTATTGCTTTTCACTGTTCCTTGGTTGCACTGAGAATTGCTGAATGGTTTAATAAATATTCAACCACATTTTTGCAATGATTTGTTAATAATTACCTGGAGGTGATATGCTTTTCAGAATCTGGAGCAGATGTTTCAGGATTTATTCATGGAGTAAGCATTTGTTGTGACCACGAATCACCACCCAGGACACAAATATGCTGCAGGCTTTATTACCTTGGTCCTAGATACCTGTCTGAACTGGTCGTCAGTCAGATGGTGTGATGGTCCTAGATACCTGTCAGAACTGGTCGTCAGTCAGATGGTGTGATGGTCCTAGATACCTGCCTACAGTGATTGTCAGTTGGGCGGTGTGATGGTCCTAGATACCTGTCTGAACTGGTCGTCAGTCAGATGGTGTGATGGTCCTAGATACCTGCCTACAGTGATTGTCAGTTGGGAGGTGTGATGGTCCTAGATACCTGCCTACAGTGATTGTCAGTTGGGACCTGTCTGAACTGGTCGTCAGTCAGATGGTGTGATGGTCCTAGATACCTGCCTACAGTGATTGTCAGTTGGGACCTGTCTGAACTGGTCGTCAGTCAGATGGTGTGATGGTCCTAGATACCTGCCTACAGTGATTGTCAGTTGGGAGGTGTGATGGTCCTAGATACCTGCCTACAGTGATTGTCAGTTGGGTGGTGTGATGTCCTAGATACCTGTCTGAACTGGTCGTCAGTCAGATGGTGTGATGGTCCTAGATACCTGCCTACAGTGATTGTCAGTTGGGCAGTGTGATGGTCCTAGATACCTGTCTGAACTGGTCGTCAGTCAGATGGTGTGATGGTCCTAGATACCTGTCTGAACTGGTCGTCAGTCAGATGGTGTGATGGTCCTAGCTACCCGACTACAGTGATTGTCAGTTGGATGTAGTGATGGTTCTAGCTACCTGCCTACAGTGATTGTCATTTGGGTGGTGTGATGTCCTAGATACCTGCCTACAGTGATTGTCAGTTGGGCGGTGTGATGGTCCTAGATACCTGTCTGAACTGGTCGTCAGTCAGATGGTGTGATGGTCCTAGATACCTGTCTGAACTGGTCGTCAGTCAGATGGTGTGATGGTCCTAGCTACCCGACTACAGTGATTGTCAGTTGGATGTAGTGATGGTTCTAGCTACCTGCCTACAGTGATTGTCATTTGGGTGGTGTGATGTCCTAGATACCTGCCTACAGTGATTGTCAGTTGGGTGGTGTGATGGTCCCAGCTACCTGACTGCAGTGATTGTCAGTTGGGCGGTGTGATGGTCCTAGCTACCTGACTGCAGTGATTGTCAGTTGGGCGATGTGATGGTCCTAGCTACCTGACTGCAGTGATTGTCAGTTGGGCGGTGTGATGGTCCTAGATACCTGCCTACAGTGATTGTCAGTTGGGCGGTGTGATGGTCCTAGCTACCTGACTGCAGTGATTGTCAGTTGGGCGGTGTGATGGTCCTAGCTACCTGCCTACAGTGATTGTCAGTTGGGCGGTGTGATGGTCCTAGCTACCTGACTGCAGTGATTGTCAGTTGGGCGGTGTGATGGTCCTAGCTACCTGCCTACAGTGATTGTCAGTTGGGCGGTGTGATGCTGGTTCTAGATATCTACCTGTAGTGTTTGCCTCCATTGTCCAACCAAAGGATAACCGTGACCCACAGATGTGGTCTACAATTGAAATGGTGTCGGGTGACAGTATAAGCAGTTCATCAATAAACATTGGCTTGTAGAGAGTACTGATTGTGTAATTGGTTGTCAGCAACTCCTGGAGCTGTCATGTAGGAGTTGAACGCGTGTGATGCCAGTTAAGGTTATCCCTATCAAAGATTTAGTTCACAATGAACAGCAGTTTGCCTATTTCCTGAGAAATTGTATATTTTTGGACATTGTGTTCTCAAGGTTTCAGTGATCTGTGGTGAATCCAAGTGACAGATGTAAACTAAGGCCTGTAGCATGTCAGTGAGGCTGTAGTGAGTCTAGTGAGGCTGTAGCATGTCAGTGAGGCTGTAGCATGTCAGTGAGGCTGTAGTGAATCTAGTGAGGCTGTAGCATGTCAGTGAGGCTGTAGTGAGTCTAGTGAGGCTGTAGCATGTCAGTGAGCCTGTAGCATGTCAGTGAGGCTGTAGTGAGTCTAGTGTGGCTATAGTGAGTCTAGTGAGGCTGTAGCATGTCAGTGAGGCTGTAGTGAGTCTGGTGAGTGGTGAGGCTGTAGTGAGTCTGGTGAGTGGTGAGGCTGTAGTGAGTCTGGTGAGGCTATGGTGAGTCTAGTTTGGCTATGGTGAGTCTGGTGAGGCTGTAGTGAGTCTGGTGAGTCTAGTGAGGCTGTAGTGAGTCTGGTGAGGCTGTGGTGAGTCTAGTGAGGCTATGGTGAGTCTGGTGAGGCTGTAGTGAGTCTAGTGAGGCTGAAGCATGTCAGTGAGTCTGTAGGGAATCTAGTGAGTCTGTAGGGAGTCTAGTGAGGCTGTAGTGAGTCTAGTGAGGCTGTAGTGAGTCTGGTGAGGCTGTAGTGAGTCTGGTGAGGCTGTAGTGAGTCTGGTGAGTCTGTAGGGAGTCTAGTGAGGCTGTAGTGAGTCTGGTGAGGCTGTAGTGAGTCTAGTGAGGCTGTAGCATATCAGTGAGCCTGTAGGATGTCAGTGAGGCTGTAGTGAGTCTAGTGTGGCTGTAGTGAGTCTAGTGAGTCTGTAGCATGTCAGTGAGGCTGTAGTGAGTCTGGTGAGTGGTGAGGCTGTAGTGAGTCTGGTGAGTGGTGAGGCTGTAGTGAGTCTAGTGAGGCTGTAGTGAGTCTGGTGAGGCTGTAGTGTGTCTAGTGAGGCTGTAGTGAGTCTGGTGAGGCTATGGTGAGTCTAGTTTGGCTATGGTGAGTGGTGAGGCTGTAGTGAGTCTGGTGAGTCTAGTGAGGCTGTAGTGAGTCAGTGAGGCTTTAGGGAGTCTAGGGAGGCTGTAGTGAGTCAGTGAGCCTTAGTGAGCGTGTAGCCAGACTAGAGAGTTGGGTTTAACGCCAGAATAGTGAGGCTGTAGTGAGTCAGTGAGGCTTTAGGGAGTCTAGTGAGGCTGTAGTGAGTCAGTGAGCCTTAGTGAGCGTGTAGCCAGACTAGAGAGTTGGGTTTAACGCCAGAATAGTGAGGCTGTAGCGAGTTTAGTGAGTCTGTAGCATGTCTACCAAGCCTGTAGCGAGTGTAGCAAGCCTGTAGCGAGTCTGGCGAGGCTGCAGTACATGGAGCCAGATGTCTCAGCCAGCTCTGCATGGTGTAACGTTGTCTAACATACTGAGTGACAAAAGGTTGTCATTTGCAACATCTCCAACAGACAACAGGCAGTGAAAGGCTGTCTGAATGTGCTATAATGACGTCAATTACCCTGAGACCGAATGCAACTGCACATCCGAATCCTTAGCCCCGGTTGGCCAACCATGTGTGAAATGTAAGGCTATTTTTACATGCAGCGAATAAATGTCGTCAATTGATCGATGTTATGCCATGCAGTGTACTGATCCAGTGAACCAGTGCCTCTCACCGGCGTGATCGCTGTACATTAATATTGTATCCCCATCCACCACGATCTCGCCGCCACGGCTTGAGCACAGTTGATGGACTTTTTTCCCTGACAATGACATTTCCTGTAGTAGTATAATGCTGGTTGATAGTATATCAGAGGCAGCTCCTATCTAATTACAACACAAGGCCTTTCGGCTAATTTGTCCCAAGTGTTGAAATGAGGAAGTGTATGGCTTTCTGATATGATTTAAACCCCAGTGGTTAGGAAGATTCTATTTTTTTAGAATAAGCTGAAGACAGCTGTTGAAATGTGAACAATGTGTGCATTTTAAAATGACTGAAGCATCATTGTTGTGTTTAGTTTGAAAAAAATTGAAAATATTTCTTGAAAAACTTAAGCAATTTCAGAGACAAGTGTGAAAATTGGGTCTCCCATGAAACAAGGACAGGATTAGTTCAGGATTTGAAAGCTCATCACTGGGATTGTTATTGGAATGATATTTTAAGAGAATATTATGTTTGTGATTACAGATTGATGGAGGAAATGGTGGCCTGTTTACATCTCTTTTGTAGTGCCATCATGTTTGTCATGGAACATCAGATGGAGTTTCAAGTGCCACTGATCATTAGTTTTTATAATTGTTTTCAATAGTCGCCCAAAGTCAGTGTTGACAAACTATTGTGTAAAGGCAGGACCACAACACATGGTCAGTGCTTTGTCAGGCCATTTGGACACCCTGTATAGGAAGTAACTGTTTCAGATACACTGTGACTCGGCACTTACAGGTAGTCCTCAACAGACATTACTAATGAGGATATTATTGTAACCTATTTGTTGCCACCTAACTACTGAAGATGTTTGAGGGGCTGTGGAGTAGTCTAGTGGTTAAAGCATTTGCTTGTCAAGCCGAAGACCAGGGTTCGATTCTCCACATGAGTATAATGTGTGAAGCCCATGTCTGGTTCCCCTGCCATGGTATTGCAGGAATATTGCTTAATGCAGCATAAAACCATACTCACTCACTCACTATTACAATTTTGAGCTTAACTATATGCTTATGTCATCTTTCCTTTGGGGGCACAGGTAAACCAGTCATCTAAGGGCGCTGCAAAAATGCTGTGCACAGCTGATTACTGCCAACAAGGTCTGAGACCTGCATCACTTCGGGCTTTCTTCCCACATTAAGCTGACATGCCGTGATATAATTGGAATACTCTTAAAAGCCGTATTAACCCAAACTCACTCACTCATCCTTCATTTCTAGGGACTATTTGTTTTGGTCCACACAGCTGGTTGTTGTATAGCTGTCACTGTCAGTGTAAACATGAAGTCACACGTACTAAATGGAACTGTGTGTATGAAGGTACAAAGTCACGATATAACAAATTATAAGAAACAGGTCTTCGAGTGAGCACAGTTGGTACCCGTGGTGATGCCTACTTCTTGCCTGTTCCCTGATTTTACACAGGTGATATCAAGTCCAGCACTTTACACACTGTATCCTGGGTAAACTTTTGACGTTTCTTTTCATGTTTGATTAATTTTCCCAAACCTTTGCAGATAGAAATGTAAATATATCTATAATTACCATGTTTGGTGACAAATGCCCCAATGAAGTTAAAAAAAATGTTTGTTAAAAGTCCAGTGTCCACCCTTGCCGAACTAGGCTGAAATCAAAGAGTAATATATTTGCTCAACCAATGAGTCTATGCATAGTCCAATCAAAATCACATAACGAAATCGACATCCAGTTTGTAAACTGCCATGCATATTTCGGTAAATTGAAGGATTTGCAAAGCATGTGTACCCCCAACTCAGCATCAACAGATATTTTTTAAAATCTTTTCATGCTTTTAATCAAGGTGCTCACATGATTTGACGTACTTCACGAAGTAAGACCTGTTTTATCATGATATAGATTTTGATTTCGATCAGATCGTCTTGACTGAGCGCCACCGTTTTGTTTGAAGTAAATGCAAATGATATGAGAGGTGGAATCTGATTGGACAAACTTGACAGAACTTGTAATAGCCACAGAAATTCCAGCCTTGTTCGGCAAGGGTGGAAACTGGAATTTTACAGTCAGATAACTCCTTTGCTTAAGGAAGATGTTTTTTTAGAGTCAAGTCAAAAGTTTATTGTACTGATGCATTATCAGTTTTGGCAGATTTCTCCCTCAGTTAATGCACTGACCTTATATTTGACATGTCACTTACTGGTATACCAATTTCTTTGATCAAACAATAGCGCAGATAACATGTAGGTTATCAATAGAACTAATAACATATCAATAACAATATCCGTTATTAATGGCACTGATGTACCAATACTGAGCACCAAATTCCAAAACATTCTGAAATAGACGTACATTGATTTAAACTTGTCATGAAATGCACCAGTTCCAATTTCCTCCAGCATTGCTGGTCCTAACAGGCCTAATAGATCCCTTGGAAGTGGCCCAGTTTCAGCTTCACAATACCACCATTCTCATTAGACTTGTAGATGTGAACGTGGAGATTAAGGTTCGACACAAAATACCACATGGTAAATTATTCACGGCAGTTATTTGTTGGAATCACCTCTGTGATCTCTGCGAGTCGTGTGACGGTACTTTGTGTGGTACCATAGAGACCTTCACTGTAGGTAATACCTAGCCTAGTGCTTCACATCAAACTTGCATGAGTCTTTGCCTTGATAAGCTGAACACTCAACACACAAATTGGTTCAGGGATTGAACAAGCACATTGTTTGTGATCATGTCACCGTGATAGTCTTTGTCGTATTTGATTGTCACTGTGCATATTAATATGAATTGTTGAGACTTGAAAACATCAAATTTTGCCTACAAGAATTTTATGAGGATATTGATAACACAGTTTATAGTTGGGGTGCTTTAAGTTCTTTTGAATTTAAACTTTTGACAGAAGGATCAATTTTGTTCAGTTCGTTTTACAATAATTTTTCTAAAATGTGTCCCACTCTGTCTTGATCAGGTTATTGCATATAATGTACTTAATTCCATCATCTGTATTCCAGCACTTTTATTGGCAACAGACTTTGATTCCAGTGCTGCGCCATCTTTCACCAAAAGACAAATTACTGGAGATTTGGTCTTTGCTTTGCAACAACAGCAGTGTCGGCCTTGGGCCTTCCTCGGCGACTCTGAGACTGCTAGTTAGGATGATGCATATAAATTTCAGTCCATGCCACAGTTGAAAGCCCTTCAATCTTTGTATTGTTCTGTGATCTTGTGCTCTATCGCTTAATAGCTGCGTCATGATTTATATGGGCAAGGAGCACTGCTGCCCCTGATAAATCGCCTGGCAATCCTCGCTGGGAGATCATCAAGAAAAGAAGACTGCCGCCCCACGCCTCCCGGTCTGTTGGAGCTTTAACCATCTTATGGTGGCTGTGTACACGATCAGAAATTTTCATTTTTTTCTACATATAGAATTGAGTGTGGCTTATGAAATTGTCATACAAACAATTTGCTGTATAGTAATTTTTGGGCGTTAAAAAATGTTTTGATTCATAGCTGAGGAAAATCCATAATGCATATATTTTGCCCTTCTGTTGTTAATAATTCACACCTTGCAAACAGGCTATGGAAAATAACATGTCGGGTCTATCTGCAGCTCTTGCAAATTGTCTTTCCTTGCCCCGATTGATCCTAATTTGAACATGGAAGAAAAATTTAATCGCTGATTGCCAGTGTAGAGAGCTTTACTACCCTCTTCAACCTATCCTGTCATGCAAAGCAACCTTGGTGCCAACAGGGCGTAAAATCATACTTAATTCCTTCCTGGAAATTTTTCATGTGGTTTGCTTAATTTTTCATGTGGTTTGCTTTGAATCAATGAGATCATGTGTTATCAGGAAGTGGCTCCCCATCTTATCGGTGGGTTTTCACTCATGTAATTTACTACCATATTGAGAGATCAATTAACTGGACAATTTGTATAAATTTTTCGTGTGGTTTACCATCATCTTGTCTCGACCATATGTTATCTCCCTTGATGATCATTTTCATTGGCCCTTGGAGGGCAGCAAATACAGATTGAGCACTTGTCACTGCACCAATATATCTTACAGGGATGGTATACCGAGGGAAAGACTTCCATTTAACATACAAGCAAGCGTTGCCATGATAATATGACTGTTTCATGATCCCGAACAAATTTATTTTTGTATGAAGGTATTTGAAATTGGTATCTACTGCCTAATTATTTTAATGTAGGGACTCCCCAGAAATTGTAACATTACCGGTCGGCTGTGATAGGACCCCTTGGCTATCCTGGTATATGTCATGTGGCACTTGGTCTGTGCACTGACATCGCCACAGATGCCAACCATTACCATTTGGGTGGATTCATTATGATATTTGTCCCAAATTCTATCATGATGACAGAGTAACGGATTGAATCAGAATTTTCCGAATGAGTACATAGCCACTTGCACATTCTTGCTCAGTGATGACTTGGCATTACACCACAGGCTAATTTGCATATCACGTGACTTGACTTTTCGCTTGTTTGTTAACAAACACGCTTATTCTGAACTTAGAACCGACTGGCCTAATGCAAACCTTTGGTGTGCTTTACATATTGTTTTGCATAACTATATAGATATGCAACTGCAACTGTGATAGTAAGGTGCATGACAATATTTTTTTAGCCATCAAAGTGACAGAATCGCGAGTTCTCTAACGTGATGTGGTGCCAGCACGTGAAGCCAGCACGTGAAGCCCTACAGCCAATGTAAACAAAGGATAAATATGCAAATGGAAGTAGTTTTTTTCTCAATGAAATTTACTTGACCATTCTATGACATTTGTTTATGTAAATGGGTAGGCTCTTCAGAAATAAAACAGATGAAAAACATATGCAGAATCTTGAATGGAGATATGACAAATCATCTGTGGCAGAGGTACTATTTGGCCGCAGTGAACTTTGGGTAGGAGACTGAAAACGTGAACTGCCATCACGTGATAGTTTCATAATAACATCACGATCGTATAGAGCTCCGCAGTATGGGCAGTTGCAGTGAGGATCTTGCATGTACTGCTGTAATTATGGGCGGCAAGAAGACGACACTGTTATCATTCTTCGGGGCAAAAATAGTACACTCGGGGACGGAGGGTATAAAATGACTTTTAGGAGTAAGAAAATTGACTCAGAGAGGATGACAGCTATACAGGCAATAGTGAGAGTGGTCAGAGTGTTGGTAAATAATGTAAACTTGATTCTAAGTCTGAGACAGGGCCTGATACATCAACTGTTAGTTGTCAAAAGGCCAATCAAACTAAACTTCGGAAATTTAGTTCTAATGGTTGCATGAATTCAAATGTTTACGTCATGAAGAGGAATGTGGTAGAATTATGATGTACTTCAAGGTATGTGAGGCAGCTTATAAACAAACTGGATTTACAAAAGGTTGCATTAATTTGAAGAAGTCTGCATTGAAAGATCATTGTGATTGTTTCTTGGTGTTTTCTCCTTTGATGTTGAGTGAAACTGACACATGTGGCCAGAATGGCATGTCCGATGTGAGAAGTGACAACCCGACCTAAACAATAGACAGGTAGGGTGGCTTGTTATTTTCCACAACTAACCAGGAGAGAAATAATCAAACTTTAATCATAACTGCGGCTGGGAAGCCACGTCTGGAACAGCTTCCATGTCATGCCATGTTGACGCTGACGATGAATGTTTAATTAGATTGGCACGGGGAGGTTAAAACCAGCCTCACTAAACAGTCGCGCATCATTCCGCGTAATAGCCACACGGCTTTACACAAATTCCGGGCTGCAATCAGGAGCGCAAGTAGCTCTAATAACGACTGTTTCTGCGTGATTAATACACAAGTTATTGAAGATACGTTGGAATCAATACCCAGGCCATGCAGGCGACTAGGTCTAGCTGAACGCTCTCCGGCCTATGTGTTACTATCAAACTATGTGATTAGTGTAACATGCCAATCTTAGCCTATTATCCCTTGGGAAGTGGAACAGCTGCTCGGGGATTTATATGATACCACTGATGGGCCATGCTCATTATCTGTGTGTAGGGGAGCAGGCTGCAAGGTGTGAAGGCTTGTGGTAGGGTGAGAGAGAGTCAGTCCAGGAAGCTTACTGCGGTGCTTGATTTAGAGAAGCAGCTGCTCTCCTCAGTAGTCGCAAGGGGCACCTGAGGGTATACCTATCACACAGAGGTGGCTCCAGGTCATCAGGGGGGCCTGCAGGTCATCGGAGGGGCCCACTAGGGCGGCACACGGGCCGTTGAGTCACGGTGTTCATCAATAATGGAAAAAAGCTGTGCGATTAGAAGACTTTACACACAATCACTGGCCTACTGCTAGCAAGGAGAGCAGACTCGGAGAAGGATATACTCCACTCAGTGGGTAATTGACAGGACAACATGTCACTCAACAATATTTACTCCCCCAATGGTTCATCGTTCTTGTTTCCCCCTCTGGGACTCCATGGATTTTACCCCTACCATCAAGGTAAGATCAGGTGGTCGTGTCGTTGATTCATGTCCATTTCGCTCATCTATAACCTGCCTATTTTTAGCTGTTTGTTCCCAATTGATTGGCGGTTCTGCTCTATTACAGTGCTATTGACACACCACAACGCATCATGCGCTGACTGGCTTTCACTATTTCAACACCCACTACTTGTTTGACACTTGCTCAAAGGATTGTTGTGTATCAGGTTTTTGTCATTGCTTGTCGTCATTTTTCGTTGCTGTCTATAGCTAAATGGCTTCTCGGCTCGTTCTGAGTATATTATACCCTTTCAGTGACCCGAAGGCTGTTTAGCTTTCACCAACCTCCTCTTAACATGAGTTAATGCCTGGGCCTTACAGTTAGCTTGTCAGACTACAGGGATTTGTTTGATTATTAGATTGATTATTGGATTGATTGATTATTGGATTGATTGATTATTGGATTGATTGATTGATTGCAAGGCAGATTATGATCCTTGATTCACTTGAAACAATAGCGTCTCCAGGCACTCCCGCACACTAACAACTGCTTCATGTTGTCAAAGTGCAAGGCAAACAGTTTTAGGACATTATCAGTGATGCCACTGGGTAGTTCTAATTGTGTGACCCAGTACAGTGTTTTGATCATATACCCTCAGTACAGTGTTTTGATCATATACCCCAGTACAGTGTTTTGATCATATACCCCAGAACAGTGTTTTGATCATATTCCCCAGAACAGTGTTTTGATCATATACTCCAGAACAGTGTTTTGATCATATACCCCAGTACAGTGTTTTGATCATATACTCCAGAACAGTGTTTTGATCATATTGCTCAGTGCAGTGTTTTGATCATATACTTCAGAACAGTGTTTTGATCATATACTCCAGTACAGTGTTTTGATCATATACTCCAGAAGAGTGTTTTGATCATATACTACAGAACAGTGTTTTGATCATATTCTCCAGTACAGTGTTTTGATCATATACCCCAGTACAGTGTTTTGATCATATACCCCAGAACAATGTTTTGATCATATTCCCCAGAACAGTGTTTTGATCGTATACTTCAGTACAATACTTTGACTTTATACTCCAGTACAATACTTTGACTTTATACTCCAGTACAATACTTTGACTTTATACTCCAGTACAATACTTTGACTGTATACTCCAGTACAATACTTTGACTATATAATCCAGTAATATTTTGACTTTATATTCCAGTACAATGTTCTGAAGTACAATCTAGTACAAGGTTCGTATTGTAAGATCCAATTCTATGTTCAGAAATGTTTTATCTGGTACAAAGTTCTGATCGTATGCTCCCAGTACAATGTATACTCTTATGAAATATGATGTTTTCATAATGATATTGACATAGATCAAACAATTATGGTGCATTTGAATTGTATTATGTTATGAATTGTCATGGAAACTGCCTCCATCGTGTATGGATCAGTGGGTTTGCTGTTAAAGAAAGGAGTTGATGAAAATTATGAAAGGAATCTATAAAAGTTTGTGTATCACGTGGTTAATGAATATGTGAATGAAAACTTAGAGACCAATGAAATGTTTTAGTAAATTACCCTCATTTCTAACAATGTTTTGATATTTTCTGGAGGGCACAAAATAGAATGGAAAATACACCAAAGTTGAAATCCTGTTGAACTGGGGTTGTGTTGGGCTCCCACAAGCAGATCAGTGAGTTATAAAAACACCTTCCCTGTGTTATTGTCCTTTATTTACGAGGTCGTTTATTTTCTTGTCAGTTTTCCTCCTCCTGACATTTGAATGACATTTGTGTGTTTTACCTCAACAACTCCTCTGAGGTTCACAGTTTACATTCACAGTGCATTGTGCAACATGTGGGTTACAGTCTGTTATCATCCACTGTACCATGTGTTATATTGGTTACAGTCTGTTGTCATCAACTGTACCATGTGTTATGTGGGATACAGTCTGTTATCATCCACTGTACCATGTGTTATGTGGGTTACAGTCTGTTGTCATTCACTGTACCATGTGTTATGTGGGTTACAGTCTGTTATCATCCACTGTACCATGTGTTATATTGGTTACAGTCTGTTGTCATCCACTGGACCATGTGTTATGTGGGATACAGTCTGTTGTCATCCACTGTACCATGTGTTATGTGGGTTACAGTCTGTTATCATCCCATGTACCATGTGTTATGTGGGATACAGTCTGTTGTCATCCACTGTACCATGTGTTATGTGGGATACAGTCTGTTGTCATCCAGTGTACCATGTGTTATGTGGGATACAGTCTGTTACCACCACTGTACCATGTGTTATGTGGGTTACAGTCTGTTATCATCCACTGTACCATGTGTTATGTGGGTTACAGACTGTTATCATCCACTGTACCATGTGTTATGTGGGTTACAGTCTGCTATCATCCACTGTACCATGTGTTATTTTGGTTACAGTCTGTTATCATCCAGTGTACCATGTGTTATGTGGGATACAGTCTGTTGTCATCCACTGTACCATGTGTTATGTGGGTTACAGTCTGTTATCATCCACTGTACCATGTGTTATTTTGGTTACAGTCTGTTATCATCCAGTGTACCATGTGTTATGTGGGATACAGTCTGTTATCATCCACTGGCATACCCTGACTGACACTGGCATACCCTGACTGACACTGGCATACCCTGACTGACACTGGCATACCCTGGCAATATCACATACTTTTCCATATCAGCACGCCTTATATACAATGTGACTAGTCAGGTCGAATGACCTGGCAAATATAGCATCATGGATTCACAATTCAATTACAGGTGAAACAAGATCCGCTGCCAGGTATGCTGCATAATTAACTTCCCTAACTACTACAAACCTGCACAATGTTGTACATGATTGGCGTTGTCGTCCTCCACCAGGATGTGAGTGACATAGATCAGTCTTACCTCCCTCCTGGCTCTGACAGATCGTTGTTTTAATTGGGATCTGGGAGAGAGAGCTATTGATTGTCGTAACACTGTCTTAGCAACCGGAAAACAAAAACATGCTTAATTAGCGTAATTACCCTCATTAAGCATTGACAATGCATTAGTAGATAGTGGAGCTTTTTGTAGGGTAATTGATGGAGCTGATCCTCTGTCCCTTGATGGAGACCAGCTTCTGGAGGGAGACTGACGCTCAGATTTACATACAGTCATTGGACGCAAGATTCAGATTCACATTGTCACATGACACAAGGTTCAGATTTACATTGTCACATGACACAAGGTTCAGATTTACATACAGTCATTGGACGCAAGATTCAGATTCACATTGTCACATGACACAAGGTTCAGATTTGCATACAGTCATTGGACGCAAGATTCAGATTTACATTGTCACATGACACAAGGTTCAAAAATATATGAAGGACGGACAATAATATTCATTGTATCCATTTCCTGACAAGAAATATATAGTTCATTGTAATTAAAGTAATTATCTAATCTTAAAGCACAGTACACTACAGCATTTCATTACTTTACAGGACGCTCATATTTCCTGTAAGGACCCTTGAAATTAGTAATTGGGTGTCCTCTGGACCCTTAGTTTTGTAGGTCAAGGTAAAACCATGGTTAGGACACCAGTCAGATAAAGGGCAAATTATTGTTGAAAAATACATGTGGAAATAGGAGAGAGATATTCGATCTATTACTACCATTTGTGTTGTTAGTAGTATCAACATTGAATTATGGTGTAATAGCAGAATTAATTCTTTGACAGTGCCCAACTTGAGATAATAAGGATCTGCTGGGCAGAGTCAGAACAATCATGTGGTACACACCTGACCACTCAGTGGCAGAAAAACTCCCACTGATCGGCAACAGATTCTTCTTCCTGTTTTCCTGTATCGAAGTGGACTAGACTGCTTCACGTCACAAACCCCCATTTTCCGTCAGCGTGGAAGCAGGCATTAATGTAGATCAATACACAAGCGCTATCACTACACGACTCCCTGCCCCGGGCCCTGTACCCACAACCCCAGTAATTGACACTGAATCTAGACGTCAATCGAAAAAGAAATGTCTTCTTCGGCCCTCAGCTATCGCAGGACAACACTAAGGAAATTAATCCTTTTTCTCAGAATGAGGACTGAAATAATTTGTCGATTTAATTTGGCAGGCGAGGATAGGAGCTCTGTTTCACCGATCTTCCATTTGATTGATTATGAAATTTGAAATAAATAAATGCACCAATATCAAATTGAAGTAAGATTGGGTTTTATAGTATCAAATTGTGATTTTTTATTATTGAATTTGTTTGTGAATGTGAACACACATGAGCTCTCCAGTGAGAGGCCGTAATATTTGCTGAGACTGTGGAGACTGAAATTGTGATTGTTCCAATGTGTGAACTTCACAGTGTACAGTTATCATTGAAAACTAAATATGGTTTTCAAATTTGTCAAGTGCAAGTAAACTGAAATACAGGTTTGAAAACTTGTAAATTTGTCCTTTGTTGATCCCCCAAGATGAAGGGAGTTGCTGTGTGTTCAGAAGACAATACATAAGTGGTATTTGCCCAGATCAAGCCTTGGGGCAACTGTGGGGATCCATCCAGTAAAGGCAACAAAATCATCATGGGCTTTTCAAACAGTCCATTTCAATTTGAAACTGTTCTCTGTTCTTTCAACTCAAGGGGGCACAAGTGGCCCAGTCATCTGAGGCGGTGTGATTCGCTGTGCAGAGTTGCGTCCCTTGGACATGCCAGAAACCTATGATAGTGGGTTCGAATCCAAGTTCGCCCTGATAATGTTTCTAGGTTTGTCAGCACAAAGTGGTAAACATCTAAGACCTGCATCACTTCGGGCTTTCCTACCACATTAAGCTGACATGCCGCGATATAACTGGAATACTGTTAAAAGCGGCGTTAAACCCAGCTCACTCACTCACTCTTTCAGCTCAACATTTCCAACAAGATCTGTACTTCAGCAGGGCAGTTGGGCAAACTACAAGGTTTGTCTTTTTGTGACATATTTTACATTATAATTTCCAAATAAAGAAGAAACTCTCACAGACAATCACTGACCCACAACACAGATAGGTGTTTCATTGATGTCACAGTAACTGCTGTGTCCCAGATGTAGGAAAACTAAGCTTGATGCAGATAAAATATGGTCGATCAATTTCAGTTGAAATCACTTGCGCAACAGATGAGAGATGTAATTGATCTGGAAATGTAAAAACAGTGAGGCAGTCTTGTCTTGTAATAAACTGACACACATATGTAGATGACAGCAGTAATTGATAACATTGTTACATGGCCATATTTCAAAGGTGACGTTAACTGTGCACCAAGGTTGCTCATTGATTGTTGGGCAGAAAGAAGGCTGTGTTATAGGCGATGTGAAGTTTACTGCTGCAGCTGGCAAGGAACAATAGTTGTCTCCCCATTAGCAACAGCTGAGGAGGATAACACTACCTGGGCAATTTCAACATTGATAAAAGTAGCAATGAAGCTTGTGGATTACTGGTGCTATTGACATTGTATCAGTCACAGCTGACAGCTCCTGGCAAGTCACTGGGTAGAATACAGTCATTAAGCTACAGTTTCACTAAGGCATTGCACAACAGACATTAGATACATTGGCTGGGCTTTCTGTTGGGGCAACATTTGTGTTTCTACACAGCACATCCATAGCCCCAGTTATTGACTGGCACTTTTAATGTTCGACATGATTCATTCTCATATTTAACAGTAAACATATTCATTGTTTTCCAGATACCTGACTTGCCCCTAGTTAGTGTGACCCTAGTTTGGTGGCAGGTATTCCTAAGTTTTCTGATGTCTTTAGTTTCTGATCATGCGACATGTGTGGCAGTCTCCATGTTCAGGCATGGAGTTTTGTATTTAAGTGGTGGAAGGTTCACTGTATGTGAGTAGAGCTAAGGTTTTAGCATCAACAGCTGTGCTGGGGAGAGAAGCTGTCGTGTCGTAGCTGTCTGTTTGAAATCAATGCTGACAGAACATGCATGACAGATGCAGCAATGGGATAACACTAAGGACCACGACTTGTGCTGCTGTTGCCGCCGCCGCCAGATCATTTGATGACGTGCCAACGACTGTGCCTAGTTATGCTTTGTAGGGTCAAACAATTTATGTCTGTACGTAAACCACCAGCCATTGTGTAGAAATACACTCACGTGTAGGGCGACAGGCGGTAGATTGTTAGACACTGGGATGAAATAGATGATGTTTAACACTGGGATGAAATATATGATGTTTAACACTGGGATGAAATAGATGATGTTTAACACTGGGATGAAATAGATGATGTTTAACACTGGGATGAAATAGATGATGTTTAACACTAGGATGAAATATATGATGTTTAACACTGGGATGGCGTCACCTGAACAATATTGTGTGCTAGTTCGGCAGGGAAAGATGGGTATGAAATTAATTTTAAAAAATTCATAACCTATGTTTTTGCAAGTTTTTTGTTTTCATGATTTGATTTATCTTTGTGATTTAATGCAACTATTCTGTGGTGGTGGTCAGGTCGGAGATGAGTTGTGGTGGGGGTCAAGTGAGAGATGAGTCTTCTGATCACAAGAAGATTCCACAGCGTAAACATTTTAAAGCAAATTTGTTAAAAAAATCTAGTAATGACAAAGAACGCTTCAAGTGTTTCAGTCTTCTATGGGTGATTTCTGGCCTTTCAAGGATCCGAGGAATCGCAACATCCAAACAAGGTCCTAACTCGACTAAGTGTTTAACAATGCTGGTCGGCTGTTAGCGCCCTGATACAATTATTTGCCCTGTGCTAGGTCAGTCAAGTTTGCCAGTGATGTCAAAAAAATTTCAAGTCGAACAAACAAACGATGAGAGTTACATTCTGAGACTAGCCAGTCTCATCTGTTAGTTGTGTAGGTAAATGTTTGCTTGCCCGGGCCGTCTTTGTGTGGCTGTTATTTGCTGTGAAGAACCGCCATTGGAAATCGATGATTACAATGAACAGGACAACCAGAAGGAGGATTTTCTTGCTCTTCGTTCACACAACACCACCATAAATGTTGCACATCGACGTGACGCCGGACTAGGTGAGCTCAAAACGGAAATCCAACACACGAGCGTGTAATGATTTTTGTTGTCTAAAGAGCGAACAGGGAATGCTGGGAACTGTGCAATAATTTCCTGTTGGCGATTCCTTGTTTATTGATGGACAGACATTGTGTACGGATGGAAAATAGAATTAGAGATGGCGGGAAATGCATTAGTGATGTGCTGGGTGTATTTAGCTCACTCCAATCAAAGCACTGCTCTCGGACAAGCTTGTCACATGTCACCCAACTCGTCAACTGGAATACAGCTCCCATGAAAAAGCAATAATGATAAATCTGTTATTTCTTGACTTGCGAGACATGCAAAATCACTTTGCGCTGTTTGAGATCGCTCAGTAGGCAGTCATGCTTTTATTCAATTCATGGAATAATGGTTGGTGAGCAGCAAACCCAGCAACTCAGTCAAGCTATTAGGCTTGCTGTGTCTTTGATCTGAGGGGTAATTTGTGTGTTTTATCAACTGATTGTTATTGACCCGAGCTTGGGGGAATATTTGATGTGATTTTTGTCGTCAAGGGACAATGGAGACTATGCTATGCATCGTTACCTTTGTTTATTGGGATTGAAGATGGGGGCCACTGAGAGGAGGTCAATACGTTATTTACAGGTTTCCCCATCACACGGATAGTGTACGTTGTTAGCTCAAGTAATAAAATCCTTCATCATGGTATTTATATGATACACAGATATTTAAATAGATATGTTCAACAAATCATGTTTATTTTTTAGAAATCATAAACAGTTCTGGAGAGGAGTTATGAATGTATGCAATAATAAACTGATTAGGATATATCAAACATTACCTGTTTCCCAAATGTGTGGATTTGTGTTGTGTCAAGTTTTAGAAAATGTAAGTTCTTGACAAGAATTCTTGTAACAAAATTATGCTGCTATCTTTATCTCCAAAACATAAGCTGTCTGTTCATCAAGTTCATCGGGTGGTAACAGGTGCCCCTATCTCGGTAAGCCCATGATAAGAGTCACAGATACCCTGGAAGCACCATCACAGCCGGCACACACAATGGACTGGGATGTCAATGTGTGCAATAGTGATGGCACCAAGCCTACAAGAACCAGTGCAGTGGTATTTTAGTCCTCATTGTCCATGCTGGTTAAAAAAGTCCTTAATGAGAACAAATATAAATGCCATTATTACTCTGTTAGACATTGTTTCTTTTGAATATGTGCATAAAATTATTGTCTGGTGTAATGGAGGGCTGTAATTAGATACATCAATAGGAAGCTTTGTTGGCAGTGTGACAAGAGTAAATACTGCCTATTGATTGGTTAATCCAGGTCAGGGCAGAGGTCATGATCTGACCTCTGTGTTTACCATATGGTTAGCAACAAGGAGTAGAAACCAGCTGTTGTTAAGAGAAATTATAATTCAATTGATTGTTGACCCAGCACACGGAGGAGATCCTGGAGCTAGTAAACATCCCACAGAGCAATTTCTTAACAATAAAAATTGTTAAACATTTTCCTATTTGGGCGTGTTTGTAGCTTCTGGCAAGGCTTTGTTCTGTATTGATTCAACAAGATGTAATATTAATAGTAATTGCATATGATTAACCTTTTGCAATAACATATTTTCCTTGAACAAAAAACTATAGCTTTTCATTTTTCGACTGAGTATGGTATTCTATACAGGATTAATTATTATGATTACTGAGACGTTTCATTTGATTAATGCTGTAAATTAGTTTGATATACTGGATTGTGTTGGTAACATTGACTAATGGAATACTACTGCAACAGATCAACATTTGTAGAACACATTAATAGAACTGTAATTTGGTCTTCACGGTTATGCATGATGATAGAAGGTAGCAATGGTTCGTGTTCAGTGGTAGGATGTTGGCTTCCCTCTGGGGCTCTTGTTAGGCAGCGATTCATATCTCATTGTGAACCTAAAAAATACTGTTTTTGTTACAAGAGGCCATATTGATTTTTGGTCGCTACAGATTGTCTGCTTTTAATATTTGATGCTATACAGTCCCTAGTCACCAAGTAATTGTAGCAATTGGTCTGTACCACCGGTGGCCATTAACAGCTGGGGATTGGCTGACCCTTGATCCACTGGGTCATGCAGGGGGTCACATGACAGTTCTGATGCTGGGTGCTGGAGGGTTTGTGTCACGTGCTCAGATTTTCTTTTATTTCAAGAGTCGAGGGAGACACACATGAATGCACTTTTTGTGTTCATTTCCGTTGTTTAACAGATAGCTGGAAGTCTCCCACCCTTAGCTAAATGATGCATAGATCAGCCAGGTCACATGGACCATGATGTGTAGATCAGCCAGGACACATGGACCATGATGTGTAGATCAGCCAGGACACATGGACCATGATGTGTAGATCAGCCAGGACACATGGACCATGATGTGTAGATCAGCCAGGACACATGGACCATGATGTGTAGATCAGCCAGGACACATGGACCATGATGTGTAGATCAGCCAGGACACATGGACCATGATGTGTAGATCAGCCAGGACACATGGACTATGATGCATAGATCAGCCAGGACACATGGACCATGATGCGTAGATCAGCCAGGACACTTGGACCATGATGTGTAGATCAGCCAGGGCACATGGACCATGATGTGTAGATCAGCCAGGAAACATGGACCATGATGTGTAGATCAGCCAGGACACATGGACCATGATGTGTAGATCAGCCAGGACACATGGACTATGATGCATAGATCAGCCAGGACACATGGACTATGATGCATAGATCAGCCAGGACACTTGGACCATGATGTGTAGATCAGCCAGGGCACATGGACCATGATGTGTAGATCAGCCAGGACACTTGGACCATGATGTGTAGATCAGCCAGAGCACATGGACCATGATGTGTAGATCAGCCAGAGCACATGGACCATGATGTGTAGATCAGCCAGAGCACATGGACCATGATGTGTAGATCAGCCAGGACACATGGACCATGATGTGTAGATCAGCCAGAGCACATGGACCATGATGTGTAGATCAGCCAGGGCACATGGACTATGATGTGTAGATCAGCCAGGACACATGGACCATGATGTGTAGATCAGCCAGGGCACATGGACTAGTGGTGTAACGATACAGCGATACAGTATTGTATCCCGATGCACAGCCCATGATACGATGCATCGATTTGGAAAGCATGTATCGCGATACATACAATATTTTCATAACACAGTTTTACCTACCATATTTTCTTGAGTATAGTGCGCACTTTTTTCTCAAAAAAAAAACAGCTGTGTAGAAGGGGGTGCGCATTATACACGAATTAATGAGTTTTGATGTTTTCCCCATGGAAGGACATTACCGTGAGCACGTAACACCGGAAATACCATGTCAACAAATCCATACTGAAGTTCGCAAATTATTCATGTAATTACACTGTCTGGCTATAAAAAGTGTTCTTTGTATATTTGTAACTTATTTCGTTAATTTTATTCAAAATTCCTTTTAATATTGTTTAAATTAATTTCGGCGAAATCGTGTGTGAAGCGATCGGAAGATCGCACAACACACCGTTATTAACAGCAACCACGATCAGATTACCTCTATTGACGCCTTGAAACGAACTTTAGTTGACAGAGAATGGATACATATATCATAAATGCCATACTTTGATTCGTTAAGAGGCATATTTGTTTTTGTTGGACGATTCTATGTCAACACGTAATTCTCGCGATCACGCGATCACGTGCACGGGAGCCGTGATGGTGACTGGTCAGACTGGTTCCATGTAAAAAATAATACCCGGCAATTGCGATCAGCTGCTTCGCTTAGGGTCATTATTATTTTAAATATGTTTAGTAAAAGCTGCATCTAAATTCACAAGATATTGGAATATATTATTCCTGATAAAAAAACATTTCAGATGCAGCTTTTGCCGATCCTTGCATTAAAATCCTGTAAAGTTATATCATTGGGTGTGTCTTGACCGAATCACCGGTAGATTCCAAGAAAACGTGTGTACAGCTGATTGTTGTGTCCAGCTTAGTTTACATGAAAATTCACGAGGTAATCTGAATCCTTGGATATAAAACAATGCCCAGCTGAACAAAAAATACAATTTAAACGGTAAATCAACATGTCTGGTGATTTTTTATCACAAATTTCGAATTCCTACTGACGAAGTTTCTCATCACCCATTCGTTTGCCAGACTTCGCCGAAGGGGTACAGTGTAATTTTTTTCTGCGCATAATATTCAGATTTCTTTTTTTCTCCAAAATATTGAACCTGCTAGAGGGGGGTGCGCATTATACATTGGTGTGCACTATACTCAAGAAAATACATGACATACGTTTAACAGTTTCAAAGCCAGTTTGTTGTTTCAGTAAAACATACTGTATTGCTGACAATTTGCTATAACAGTAAATAAACACCTAATATCTTCTTCAACTTTACTTGTCACATCTTTTAGAGAGCAGAAAGACATGAACTTGGCTTAGCTTGTACCAGTAAACATTGTATCATGATACGTATCGTATCGCGACCCCTGTATTGCGACCTTCCCGTATCGTTACACCTCTAACATGGACCATGATAAATTTCGGTTCACTTACAGTTAGGAACCTACACAATCATCAATTTCAGGACTGATTTCTTGAGCTGTGATCAAACAGCCACTATCTAGTCCCATGTACACTGTGTGTATGTCTGTGTTGATGTGGGCCTCCACACTGAAGTTTGATTTGATTGTTTGTGAGTCCAGTATCATTGGGGTTGGCTGTAGTTTTCAGAGAAACAATGTTTTAATGTAGCACTTCCCTGTGTATATCTGTACTCTCATTGTTTTTTGTACTAGAGGCCATAGCCCCATGTACATATGAAGGAAATAAGTAATATTCACAACAGGCAAGTGCATTTGTGACAATTATTGATGAGACAGTGACGATGTTGATAGTCGTATGCTCAGGGCTCTTTTTACACAATCGGCTACATACATAATTACAAAATGATTTAAAACCTTCTTAGCTAAATGACACTCTTACTGTTATGATATGTATCAGCGGTTTACATTAAGCTCAAATCAAATTTATACAGGGCATATGAGCCAGAATTACACATTTCACAAAGTTGATAATAATCAATACCTAATCGTCTTCCTTCGTTACTAGCAATGGGCAATTAAGTATTCTTAATAGACAAAGAAAACGTCCAAATTCCCTGTTTCTAATGCCTGTTGCATAAAATTCTGTACCAGATAAAAATGTCATTTGATAACATACTCTTGATGATTCACACATTTTTACATTAAGTAACTTCATGTTACATTCCTACAAATGTTGTTTAGACATACTTAAAGGGCACTTTATATCGCCCAGATTGCATTCTAAACATGTCCAAATCCATAAATATTCAGCCAATGTTTTACATGGGATTCTTCCTCTGCTACTTCTTCTGCTCTCTGATAATCGTTTGATTGTTAGTATTAAAGAAATATGTCAAGTTTCTATGTTCCATTGATTTTATGAATTAGAAAGGGTGTGTCCGGAGTTGAAGGAAACCATTTACTTTATGGTTGTGTTTTTTTGTTTGTTGTTTAATTGATGCATTTAGCAGTAGTCCAGCTATCTGACGGCAGTTGTTAATAATTGAGTCTGGACCAGACAGTCCAGTGATTAATATCATGAGCATCGATCTACGGAATTTGGATACGATGACATGCATCAACCAAGTCAGCGAGTCTGATCACCTGATCCTGTTAGTCGCCTCTTACGACAAGCATAGTTGCCTTTTACGACAAGCATGGGTTGCTGAAGACCTATTGTACCCCGGATCTTCACAGGTCTTTGCTGTGACTGTTACTCTGTCTGTGTTTTTCCCTCTGCTCCTGAGTTTGCCCACTCCCATCATCATGCTGGCTTGTTGATGCACTTGGTGCTAATTTCACACTCTTCTCATAGAATGCCTCATTTGTTTCCGAGCCTCCAAATACAGAAAATGAATGGCAGACTGGAAGACTAACTCCCCAGTATAATAACATGTTGCAGCAGTACAGTAAGAATCCCAGTCACAGGAGCAAGAAGTAACACTTATCTCAGCAGACAAATTCTGGTGGTGATTGTGCTGAGAATGCTAAGTAATGTGTCAGTTATGAAATATTTATTTAGGTTTGATCATAAATTATGGGTAGTGTTACAAATGGATGCGGTGAGTGCATGAGAGTGAGGTTTTATTGCCAGTTTATTGGCTGTTCCACTGCAGATAGGGCAGCTGGATTCATCTGCTCGTAATTTGGGGGGCAGTGTGTTAACATAAATTATCAAGAAAAGTGGAGAAAAGAATGATATGTTGGTGGAAAATATGGGTTTAAGATGTGGGAAATATGGAAGCCGCATGTTTCTCCCATATGTAGGTGCGGTGTCACTGTCAGATGTGGTAACAGTGAAATGCACAACAAAATGTTTGAGATATCTCTGCTATTGCAGCGGTACGGCGCCTCTCATACCAGATGGCTGTTTCAAGATGCACTTGTTGTTCTTAGATTATTAGCAGAATAATTAATTTGTACTCAGATAACTGGTGAATGCTGAAGGATGTGTTCAGGACAACAGCACATTATGCAGGATGCCAGACAGGGCACAGGATGCATGTCACACGGGATGCATGTCACACGGGATGCATGTCACACGGGATGCATGTAACACGGGATGTATGTCACACGAGATGCATGTCACACGGGATGCATGTCACACGGGATGCATGTAACACGGGATGTATGTCACACGAGATGCATGTCACACGAGATGCATGTCACACGAGATGCATGTCACACGAGATGCATGTAACACGGGATGTATGTAACACGGGATGTTTGTCACACCGGATGTATGTAACACGAGATGCATGTAACACGGGATGTATGTCACACGGGATGCATGTAACACGGGATGCATGTCACACGAGATGCATGTCACACGGGATGCATGTAACACGGGATGTATGTAACACGAGATGCATGTAACACAGGATGGATGTAACACGAGATGCATGTCACACGAGATGCATGTCACACGAGATGCATGTAACACGGGATGGATGTAACACAGGATGTTTGTCACACAGGATGTATGTAACACGAGATGCATGTAACACGAGATGCATGTAACACGGGATGTATGTCACACGGGATGCATGTAACACGAGATGCATGTAACACAGGATGTATGTCACACGGGATGCATGTAACACGAGATGCATGTCACACGGGATGTATGTCACACGGGATGCATGTCACACGGGATGCATGTAACACGGGATGCATGTAACACGAGATGCATGTAACACGGGATGTATGTCACACAGGATGCATGTAACACGAGATGCATGTAACACGGGATGTATGTCACATGGGATGTATGTAACACGAGATGCATGTCACACACGATGCATCTAATACGGGATGTATGTAACACAGGACGCATGTAACAAGGTGTGCATGTAAGATGGGATGCATGTAACTCATTATACACGTAACACAAGACACAGAATGCATCTATGTCTGTCATTCCATCTTCCTGGAAGAGGGAAACCATGTGACAGTTTAGCGGGCAACATATTGGCTGGAATGAGTGAAGTGTCTTTTTAGAGTCTTTATTAGAGAAATATACAACCAGTAGGTGGACAGTGTGCGGAGCTCCAGCAGGTGGACAATGTGTAGAGCTCCTGTAGGTGGACAGTGTGCAAAGCTCCAGTAGGGGGACAGTGTATGGAGATCTAGTTGGTGGACGTTGTGCGGAGCTCCAGTAGGTGGACAGTTTGCAGAGCTCCAGTTGATGGACAGTGTGGAAGCTCCAGTTGGTAGACAGTGTGCGGAGCTCCAGTAGCTGGACAGTGTGCGAAGCTCTAGTTGGTAGACAGTGTGCGGAGCTCCAGTAGGTGCACAGTGTGTGAAGCTCCAGTAGGTGGACAGTGTGTAGATCTCCAGTTGGTAGTCAGTGTGCGAAGCTCCAGTAGGTGGACAGTGTGCGGAGCTCCAGAATGTGGAGAGTGTGCAGAGCTCCAGAAGGTGGACAGTGTGCGGAGCTCCAGTCGGGGGACATAGCGCGGAGCACCAGTAGGTGGACAGTGTGTAGAGCTCCAGTAGGGGGACAGTGTGCAGAGCTCCAGTAGGTGACAGTGTGTAGAGCTCCAGTAGGTGGACAGCGTGCGGAGGTCCAGTTGGTGAACAGTGTGCGGAGCTCTAGCAGGGGGACAGTGTGTGAAGATCTTGCACCTGTAGTGTTTGGAGATCGTACTATTTTTGTGGACAAGTTCAAGTGTGAAGTTCCTACATGTTGGTTTTGTCTGATGTTTTGTGGGAAGCGTTTAACTTGATACAGAGCAGATGTTGGGGAGATGGTGTAAGCATATGAACAGGTGCTGGTTTGGAGAACAGGTGACTCCACATTGTGATGGTTGTATTGTGGGATGCAGCCAGGGCCTTGAGATAGCAGTAAACATGCTTAGATAAAACTGTTCCAAGGTTAAGGAGGCTGAATAAACAGTATTTATCAGGATAGTGGAGGTTATACGTTTTTGTGGCAACTTTTCGAAGATGGTCTTTCCCATGTTTTAGATGCTAAGGAATCAGAAGAAATGTACAGGATCGGAAAGTTGTGACATTGTTGCTATCTTGGTGTTAGGATGTGGCGGAGGACTGTAGGAGGGTGGGTTGCCCTGGACACGGGTATGTAGATCACTAAATATTTACTATGCAATGAAATACATGTCTGGTAGTCAGCTTCTCTGCAGCTGGTGATGGAGTACAGTGTCCACATGAGGAGCACGAGTGGTAGAGGGGAGAGTTTTGTAGCTGGTCTTTGGGTTTGACACATTGGGTGACTCAGAATTTCAAAACAAGGAATTCTAATGCCTGACAGAGACAAACGATACTGTGTCCTGGAATTGGTTTGTGTTAATATGGTGCACATAAGCTGGTACTATATAGGGTATCCTAGTCTGATGTAGGGTATCCTAGTCTGATGTAGGGTATCCTAGTCTGATGTAGGGTATCCTAGCCTGATGTAGAGTATCCTAGTCTGATGTAGGGTATCCTAGTCTGATGTAGAGTATCCTAGTCTGATGTATGGTATCCTAGTCTTATGTAGAGTTCTCTACATAAGACTAGGATATCCTTGCCTGATGTAGAGTATCCTAGTCTTATGTAGGCTATCCTAGTCTGACGCCATAGGCTATCCTAGTCTGATGTATGGTATCCTTGTCTTATGTAGGCTATCCTAGTCTGACGCCATAGGCTATCCTAGTCTGATGTATGGTATCCTTGTCTTATGTAGGCTATCTTAGTCTGACGCCATAGGGTATCCTAGTCTGATGTATGGTATCCTTGTCTTATGTAGGCTATCTTAGTCTGACGCCATAGGGTATCCTAGTCTGATGTATGGTATCCTAGTCTTATGTAGGCTATCCTAGTCTGACGCCATAGGCTATCCTAGTCTGATGTTATGAGGATCCGGGTTGAGTAGACTGGAGCTGGTGCAACAGCTTGTAGAGCATGTTATAAACTGTATTCTCTGAGGTGAAAGTTGTATTGATTACGAACCGTAATACGATCCAGGTTCACCGGTAGCAATCATTGATCGACACACCTACTCCACTCATTGAGAGAGAGTCATGGAAGGGGGATAACCCAATTGATTTATGGATTACTCAATTGTTTGAAACAAACCTGTTTCTCTTCACAAGTACAGATTCTCCTGGGAGGTTAAGCTGTAGTAATGTGCGTTATTGAACACTTCCTTTACTATTTGATAGATGCCCTTCGGTGTTACCATAGAGCCTCACTGTGGGGGCGGGGATCTAGTTGTGTGTCCAGTGCAGTAAATTTTGTGTTGGGAAATAAATGCCTTTTGATTTGTGGAATGAGACCGGGGTGTTGGTTTTCCTCTGATGACACTGTCAATATTCTGCACTTTTGACCACAAGAATTTGACCTGAAGTGGTGCAGGGTCTGTTCTCTGATGTGAATCAGAAGATGAAATGTCTTTATCCAGATATGATGTCACAGATTAAACAGGCTTGGATGTGCTGGGTGTTGACGTCTCAATCAGACATCTCTCCTCAATCAGACATGTGCTGGGCCTGGACCATGTCTCCTCAATCAGACATGTGCTGGACCATCTCTCCTCAATCAGACATGTGCTGAACCATTTCTCCTCAATCAGACATGTGCTGGACCATCTCTCCTCAATCAGACATGTGCTGGACCATATCTCCTCAATCAGACATGTGCTGAACCATTTCTCCTCAATCAGACATGTGCTGGGCCTGGACATATCTCCTTGTTCAGACATGTGCTGGACCATCTCTCCTCAATCAGACATGTGCTGGACCATCTCTCCTCAATCAGACATGTGCTGAACCATCTCTCCTCAATCAGACATGTGCTGGACCATCTCTCCTCAATCAGACATGTGCTGGACCATCTCTCCTCAATCAGACATGTGCTGGGCCTGGACATATCTCCTTGTTCAGACATGTGCTGGACCATCTCTCCTCAATCAGACAGTCCTGGGCGTGGACCATGTCTCCCTTCAATCAGACATGTGCTGGGCGTGGACCCCTCAATCAGACAGTCCTGGGCCTGGACCACATTTCCATGCAATAAGACATGTCCTGGGCGTGGACCCCTCAATCAGACAGTCCTGGGCGTGGACCATGTCTCCCTTCAGTCAGACAGTCCTGGGCGTGGACCATGTCTCCCTTCAGTCAGACATGTGCTGGGCGTGGACCATGTCTCCTCTCAATCAAACAAGTGCTTGGTATGGACCACATCTCCCCTCAATCAAACAAGTGCTGGGCCTGGACCACGTCTCCCCTCAATCTGGCAGGAGGCGCCAGCAGCCAGCACAGCTGTCACTGATGCAGGTAATGGCTTTTAGAGCCCTTGCTAAGAGACGGAAATGAGTCCGCACTGCTGCTTGAGAGGAGCCAGGTCTTTAGCATTGAAAGGTATATGGGAGAGAATTGGTTAAGAGTCTTCGTGGAGGGTGTTTGTGAGGAGAGCCTGGAGGAGAGCTGGTGAAGAGAGGGAAATAGAGCTTGATGGGATGGTGGGTAGAGGGTGATTGCAGGAATGGTTTAAGTGGTAGAAGGAAGGAAAGAGGTAAAGAGTATCCGTCGAGGGTAGGGAAGGGGTATCGGTCCATGCTACTTCCGTGCACCCAATCTACGTCCCTCCTTAAATCCTGAATACCTCCCTTAATCCTACCTCCACCCATCCTCCACCCTATCTGCCTCACCTCCCTCATTGCATCCATCTTACTCCCTCTCTCCATCCATCCGACCTCCATCTCTCCATCCATCTGACCTCCCTCTCTCCATCCATCTTACTCCCTCTCTCCATCCATCTGACCTCCCTCTCTCCATCCATCTTACTCCCTCTCTCCATCCATCCGACCTCCCTCTCTCCATCCATCTGACCTCCCTCTCTCCATCCATCTTACTCCCTCTCTCCATCCATCCGACCTCCCTCTCTCCATCCATCTGACCTCCCTCTCTCCATCCATCTTACTCCCTCTCTCCATCCATCTTACTCCCTCTCTCCATCCATCCGACCTCCCTCTCTCCATCCATCCGACCTCCCTCATTGCATCCATCTTACTCCCTCTCTCCATCCATCTTACTCCCTCTCTCCATCCATCTTACCTCCCTCTCTATCCATCCGACCACCCTCTCTCCATCATCCTACTCCCTCACTCGAACCATCTGACCTCCCCTCCACCCTCCCTTCTTTTCCTCCACAGAAAAAATGACTTCCCTCCATCCATTCTACGTCCCTCTCTCCATCCTTCCACCCACCCTTCTTCCCCTCCACCCTACCTCAGTGGGTGGCACCTTGATTTCTCTATCGATGATTCAAAGGTCAGTGGATCAAGAAGACACCTGAGGACCTCCTCGACCTTTCTGCAGACAGAAATTACCCAGAGTGCCATACAACAGGAAGCTAGACTGCTGCATGCAGATGTAGGGACTACGTCTGTCCATTACTCAGTCAATCTGATCCACCTTTCAGTATCCACACATGACATTGACCACTCCTGTGGGCAAACTGAATATCAGAAATCATCTTGTCTGTCACAGGAAGATCTGAGGAATGGCACTTGGGATGGATTATCCTTCATGAAATTCTGAGGATTTTAAGACAGGAGCATCCATTAATGTGATAAATATGGACACTGGATTGATGCTGATCTGTAGGATGAAACCAAACTAATTTGTTGTTGATGAATCGGGTGTCTGCCACTCAGTGAGTAGAAAGATAACTGGAGGATCCTTTAAAGGGATTGCTAGAAAGTTGCTCTTTTTACGACCACAAGTCAGTTTGTGTCATGTTGAAGGCATCCACAGACGTTGTATTTCAGGGTTTAAGAGGCTGTCCTCATGTTGTGTGACTGGGTGGGCGTGGGTCACCTGCAGGTGCTGATAATGTACAGTGAAGATTTCAACAAATGGATACATCATATTAGCCCTTGAACACATACTTTAATTTCCATTTGTCTGAGAGTGCAAGAATTGAACATGTTTGTGTAGATAAAAGCATAAGGAGGAAGTGCATGGACATAAATTTAAAGAATTGTGCCTCCAACTGTAATCTCCGAGATGGTACAAGCTGCAGGGTCAGGCCCTCGCTTCTCTCCCCCCCCCCCCCCCCCCCCCTCGATTACCTCCTCTCCCGCTCCGATTACCTCCCCCCTGTCTGTGGAGAACCATGCCGTAGAGAGAGTCTTGACATCCCTCATGCCTGGTGTCTGTGCTTGTCATTCCGTCTGGCTAATTACTTGCTTATTGGTTTGCCAGCTACCTGCCTTGATATCCATTGTCAGCAGCCACCTGATGGCTTCACATGCTGCACTTCCTGAAGGTGGGAGAAGATATTTCTGCACAGCTGTGTGGAGACAGACAGACAGATAGACAGACAGACCTAATTGATGGAAGCAGCTTGGAAAGGAGGGAAAACATTCCAACCAGGACTGAAGGATGCCAGTTCCGTTTCTTTTCTTATTTATATAAGGATTTAAAAAAAAAAACTTTGATGTAATTGTGTGTTGCTTTATATCATCAGGTTTATTTTTCACTTTGGTTTTTTGAAGCTGAGGTCATTAAACAGGGACATTGGTTTCCTTTGAAGACTTATAGTCATAGTGACGTAAAACGAGACTCAGGGCTTGGGTACCTTTGGGAGAATCAGGGGAGAGAACTGGGGACTGGGTGCCTTACATGGGAATCAGGGGAGAGAACTGGGGACTAGGTGCCTTACATGTAGGTTGTACTATGTCTAATTTCTTTGAGTTTTCCTTGACCAGATTAGGTACAGAGGACTGTTGGTATTCTGTAGAGTTTTGCTGAGTTGACTGGACAGGCATCCAGTGGTCTAGTGACGCTGATCACTCCCTCCTCTGCTGCTGGCCTAACTGCTGCCTCACACTCCCCCTTTTCTCTCAATCAGCCTGTTTGCCGTTGTGTTTTACACCATGAAGCTTATCAATGTAGGCGATCACCTAGAAACACGCAAGTCTTACTAGGAAACTCATACTGTACAAGATCAGGAGTATTGCCATAGTTGTTCCACAAAAACATCTGTCTTGGAATGGAAGTTATTGGAACTATGTTCATCTGATGACTTCTCGACTCACTTCACCACAGCTGGAGTTCACCGCTCTGCTGTAGCCATGGTGACAGTGTTGATGTAGCCATTGTGACAGGGTTGTTGTAGCCATAGTAACAGTACTGTTGTAGCCATGGTGACAGTACTGTTTAAGCCATAGTGACCGTGCTGTCGAGCCATGGTGACAGTGTTGTTGTAGCCATAGTGACCATGCTGTTGTAGCTATGGTGACAGTTTTGTTGTAACCATAGTGACGGTACTGTTGTAGCCAACTGTTGTAGCCATGGCAACAGTTCTTTTGTAAGTATGTAATCCCCTGTTGTGTTGGCATTGGAGACAGTTCTGTTGTAGCCATGTTACCCTCTTTGACATCATTACGGACACAGTCGGAAAAGTGGCTCCGGCTCAGTCTGGCACACGGGACACTTGGAGACAGGAACTGATCACTGATATGCTGGGTCCGTCTCCCCCGGCAACCGATGATGGCTTTCTAATGTGCTATTGTCACATCTTCCATGCTGAGGGTGCTGGTCTCAGGTGTTTTTATGTCCCGAAGTAGGCGTCAGAACTATGTTTTTTAGCCAATTACATGCCAGCTAGCTGTTAGTGTGATAGGTAACAGACCCAACAGTTGATGCAGAAGCCAGCGTGATGGAGGCAGCGGTAGAACCAGCTGGCACACAAGCTGGGGAGGAGGGGAGGGACTGTCTGCACAACACCAACTCCACTAACAACATCTCCACTTTTCCTGAAGCGGAGAAGCAGCAGGTTCCCAAACATCATCAGGCCAGGGTGAAATAGTGTGTGTGTGTGTCCTTAATGTCTTCTAGCACAGCAGCCTTGCACTCACCTGGTTTTATTTTAGTTGGATGTGCAGACAGATGACAGAACAGTGTTTCCTCAGATTGAATTGGCATGTTGCTGATTCAAACAAATATGTCTAGTTCACTCCATTTCAGGAATATTCTTTTCTCTGTCCTCAAATCAATGCACCTGTGTGAGAGAGAACTGATAAAAGTACAAATACCTGCCTACAAATACATGCCCACAAATACATGCCCACATATACAGAGATATACAAATACATGCCTACAAATACAGGCCCACAAATACAGGCCCACAAATACATGCCCACAGATACAGAGATATACAAATGCATGCCCACAAATACATGCCCACAAATACATGCCTACAAATACAGATATATACAAATGCATGCCCACAAATACATGCCTACAAATACATGCCCACATATACAGAGATATACAAATGCATGCCCACACAAATACATGCCCACAAATACATGCCCACATATACATGCCCACAAATGCATGCCCACAAATACATGCCCACATATACAGAGATATACAAATGCATGCCCACAATTACATAACCACAATTACATGCCCACAAATACATGTCCACAAATACCTGCCCACAAATACATGCCCAAATACCTGTCCACAAATACCTGCCAACAAATACCTGCCTACAAATACATGCCCACAAATACATGCCCACATATACAGAGGTATACAAATGCATGCCCACAAATGCATGCCTACAAATGCATGCCCACAAATACATGCCCACATATACAGAGATATAAAAAATGCATGCCTACAAATGCATGCCCACAAATACATGCCCACATATACAGAGATATACAAATGCATGCCCACAAATACATGCCCACATATACAGAGATATACAAATGCATGCCCACAAATACATGCCTACAAATACATGCCCACATATACAGAGATATACAAATGCATGCCCACAAATGCATGCCCACAAGTACATGCCTACAAATACATGCCCACATATACAGAGATATACAAATGCATGCCCACAAGTACATGCCTACATATACAGAGATATACAAATACATGCCTACATATACAGAGATATACAAATACATGCCCACATATACAGAGATATACAAATACATGCCCACAAATACATGCCCACAAATACATGCCCACAAATACATGCCCAAATACATGTCCAAAAATACCTGCCAACAAATACCTGCCTACAAATACATGCCCACAAATACAGATATACAAATACATGCCTACAATTACATGCCTACAAATGCATGCCCTCAAATACATGCCCACATATACATGCCTACAAATACATGCCCACATATACAGAGATATATAAATACATGCCCACAAATACATGCCCACATATACAGAGATATACAAATGCATGCCCACAATTACATGCGTACAAATACATGCCCACAAATACCTGCCTACAAATACATGCAATTAAATACCTGCCAACGTACAGATGCCTACAAATACATGCCCACATACACAGACTGCAAATACACGCAATGAGCCATACACATAAAGACATACAAATACATTCATAAAGTTAACAATGGAAAAGTCAAGTCCTTCAGAATCAACATATGTCACTCTGACTACAAGCGTTTCTTCTGCTGGAAGTGGCTTCTATGCTTGTGATTTATGTGGACATAGACACGGGCCAGACTAACGTCTGATTTCTCTGTGTGTGACGACACCAAGGGTCAGAGATGCTGAATATGAAAGTGGAGTGAACATAAACGCAGCCATTACTGACTAACTGCTTACCACACATTGACATTTAGTGAGTTCCTTATTGTGGCGGCTGCTTTTATCAGTAATAACAGCATGAATAAAGCCTTTAATTTAAGAAATATCTCTTTCACATATTTGAAGGCGTGTCCTACTGTCATTTACAGTTGATGTACAATATTTATATTCTAGTAAATAAATTATTTACCTTAAGAATTAAAAATGTGTGAGAAAAGTCTTAATGGTTGGTTTGGAATGTCCTGGAAGACACCATACATGTGAGGAGCCGAATGGAATTGGTGACATTACAGCATATCCTGCTGCCGGGTGTATTACAGGTTGGGTCTGCTACAGGGTCAGTCTGCTATGCTACAGGTTCAGTCTGCTATGCTGCAGGGTCAGTCTGCTATGCTACACGGTCAGTCTGCTCTGCTACAGGGTCAGTCTGCTATGCTACAGGGTCAGTATACAGGGTCAGTCTGCTACAGGGTCAGTATACAGGGTCAGTCTGCTACAGGGTCACTCTGCTACAGGTCAGTCTGCTACAGGGTCAGCCTGCTATGCTACAGGGTCAGCCTGCTATGCTACAGGGTCAGTCTGCCTATGCTACAGGGTCAGTCTGCCTATGCTACAGGGTCAGTCTGCTATGCTACAGGGTCAGTCTGCTATGCTACAGGGTCAGCCTGCTATGCTACAGGATCAGTCTGCCTGTGCTACAGGGTCAGTCTGCCTATGCTACAGGGTCAGTCTGCTATGCTACAGGGTCAGTCTGCTATGCTACAGGGTCAGTCTGCCTATGCTATAGGGCTAGTCTGCTACAGGGTCAGTCTGCTGCAGGTTCAGTCTGCTACAGTACAGGGTCAGTCTGCTATGCTACAGGGTCAGTCTGCTATGCTACAGGGTCAGTCTCCTACAGGGTCGGTCTGCTATGCTACAGGGTCAGTATGCTACAGGGTCAGTCTGCTATGCTATAGGGTTAGTCTGCTACAGGGTCAGTCTGCTGCAGGGTCAGTCTGCTACAGGTTCAGACAATGTGTCTGGAAGATCAGTTAGAACATGCCTTGAAAAGAAAATGGATCCACCAAATGCTTTCACAAAACCACAGATTGCTGATATTAAAGGAGTAACTTTTTTCCAGGAGAAAGGAGGTGGGAAGGCACCATGCTTGAGCATCTCCTCGTGTTGTGATTAGATCCCTTTGTAAGCAGCAATTCAAACCTATCTCCCTCTTCATCGACTGCAGGCCTAATGTGTTGGTGCTACGGAGTTCCATTCGGTAATTGTGCCTCGCTTCCTTCTGCCGACAGGATAACACTGCAGGCTCAAAGATAACCAATCATCACCGTATTAATGAATTTGACTTGTGACCTTTGATTGTTTGACATAGGGTCTGACCTCTAACCTGCACTTGACACACATTGCAGAATTTGCCAGTTTGTTTGACAACTTCAAATATGTTGGAATTTTCTTAAAAAGCGACAGATATGTAATTATAACAGTATTATTGAAGTTTCCAACAATGTGAAAAAAATTTGTTAACATTTCACAATTTTCATACAGTACATGACTGTATTGTTTGTTTGTTTTGTTGTTTTAAAAAAATATGTTTCTGTACAGCTGTCAGCCTGATTGCCCACTAAAGATGGAGAAAAGTTTTATGGACATTATTTCAGTATATAGATGGGGGACCTACATTCGACATGTACGTATCTGTATAGATGGGGGACCTACATTCGACATGTGCGTATCTGTATAGATGGGGGGACCTACATTCGACATGTACGTATCTGTATAGATGGGGGACCTACATTCGACATGTACGTATCTGTATAGATGGGGGGCCTACATTCGACATGTACGTATCTGTATAGATGGGGGACCTACATTCGACATGTACGTATCTGTATAGATGGGGGACCTACATTCGACATGTACGTATCTGTATAGATGGGGGGCCTACATTCGACATGGACCCATGTACGTGACAGTGTGGGGATCATGTTTGTTGATGTACATATCTGGCTCATGTGCTGCAGTTTACAGGGGCACCTAATCTTGGATCAACCTTGAACTACACTTGCTTAGTCTTTGACTGGACACAGCTTTATGGTCCTTGGGATTTTCGTGTACCAAACTGTCATGGCTGACTGCGCTGGACAAAACATAAGCATTGTCCAGTTAGTTTTCAGCTGTTGACATGGTTCAAGATAACTCCAATGATTGTTCTGTTTGAAACTAGTTGTGGGTTTGTCTGCATTCACACAATTTGCAGAAAGATATTAATTAAATCATGAACAAAACGACCGAAGGGTAGGTGGTTTCAACGCAGAAGTAAGTTGTCATGTGACCAATTGACGGCAGTAATTTGATTATCTTCTTCTAATTTAACATGCACTTTTCCCTTTTGTTGATAGATATCTTAGCATAGCAAGTGCAATAGCAATTACTTAGAAACAGACTTTGTTAGACAACTGGAAGAAGATGCACCCTTTAACTGCCGTCAGGTAGATTTTGTTGTTTACAAGACTGCTTCTGTGCCTGACACTGATTGTGGTCTTGTTGCAACTGTTTGCTTCACTCCAGTGAATCCAGTTACCTTACAAAGCCAGGATCGTGCATCGCTGGTTGATTTAAAATTCATATCAAATGCAAACCATTAATTGTGGGCGATTGAAGTCATTGTATACGTGAGTCTTCCAAATTTTGGGCATATAGAAAACTATGGACTATGGACTTAGGTATGTTTCTTAGCCCGGCTGGGCCAGGTGACCCATTATCAAACTGTAGGTTGCTAAAGTAACTAGACATTCAAGAAGTTGCCAGTAATGTGCCGTTTGCTGTCAGACATTGAGAATTATCACCCCTGATAATTAGGGCATGGCCTGCTCTTGCTCTGCCGATAGTTTAATCGGTATGATCGTACAGAAGCAGTGACAGAGGTAGGGATGCAGGTTGTGTATGAATCTGAGGGGAATGTTGTTATCATCATTGACAGTCCTTTGTCCCTCCTGAGTATAAACTTAAATAAAGAGAGAACAGTGTTTCCACTACAGTTTGAAGAAGTCTTGCAACATTAAGCAATTTGCCTCATTCCTTTCCAGTAACCATTTGGTACAATGGAAGTTAAAGTTGTAATTATTTAGCTGGTCTTTACTACGCTTTCATTACAATCTTGGACAGATAAATTCTTCAATGGAGGCATCTGCTCACCAAGTTGTTCTTGTAAGTCTTCCTGGCATGGGTTCCCTCTGCGCCCTGTGGCGTGTGTTTGTGAAGGAGGCGGAGGAGGGGGCATTGATAACCTGATGCTTGTTGCATCATGGCGCTTATTGCTGTTCTGTCAGAAGGTACTGGCTGACATTTCCTGCTGCTGACCCTGAGGTCAGAGGTCAGGGTCACAGAGAACACAGTACACCGCCAACATGCAATATCCCCAGATTCCGAGCACCAGCGGTGGAGCAGAGGGGCTGTTTGATGTGCTGCTGCATGGTGTCTGTTTTCCAACGTCTGTGGAATTGGTTTTTGTTTTGAAAGAGGAAATGTTTTTGGAATCGCACACATCATAAATGGACAACTACTGCAGTTATGTTGTTAGACACATGCCCATAAGTATCATTATATGTTGTTTTTTGTGCCAAATGTGTTACCAGGGAATGACATAATGCAAAACCACTTAAATATCATTTGTGTTTCCAAGCATTTTATTAAAGGAGTGAATCTAGAACATGGATGTTGACATCAGTGAGAGCATTGGCGTTGGCGGCAGACAGCTGACTGCCAGAGTCAATGTTGTAGGGTGATGAAAGTAGGCAGCAAGTTATCTGACACGACTGCTACAAAGTTTATGCAAACTTGTTCCTTTCACCATTTTGCATACATGATGATTGAGGAGGAAAAGACACAGACTCGCTTATCTCAGTGTTTCATAACAGAGTGGCTGCTGGCGTGGAGTAATCGCTTCACGATGGCAGATGAGATATTTGCACTGTAAATGTGTACAAGCTGGTGCTAGTCTGATACAAGCCAAGACCCTAAACCTAACTCTAACACTAACACTAACCCTGTACACACTGGTGCTAGTCTGATACAAGCCCTAACACTAACTCTGTACACACTGGTGCTAGTGTGATACAAGCCCTAACACTAACCCTGTACACGCTGGTGCTAGTCTGATACAAGCCCTAACACTAACTCTGTACACACTGGTGCTAGTGTGATACAAGCCCTAACACTAACCCTGTACACACTGGTGCTAGTGTGATACAAGCCCTAACACTAACCCTGTACACACTGGGGCTAGTCTGATACAAGCCCTAACACTAACCCTGTACACACTGGTGCTAGTGTGATACAAGCCCTAACACTAACCCTGTACACACTGGGGCTAGTCTGATACAAGCCTTAACACTAACCCTGTACACGCTGGTGCTAGTGTGATACAAGCCTCTAACACTAACCCTGTACACACTGGGGCTAGTGTGATACAAGCCCTAACACTAACCCTGTACACGCTGGTGCTAGTCTGATACAAGCCCTAACACTAACCCTAACACTAACCCTAACACTAACCCTGTACACGCTGGTGCTAGTGTGATACAAGCCTCTAACACTAACCCTGTACACACTGGGGCTAGTGTGATACAAGCCCTAACACTAACCCTGTACACGCTGGTGCTAGTGTGATACAAGCCCTAACACTAACCCTGTACACACTGGTGCTAGTGTGATACAAGCCCTAACACTAACCCTATACACGCTGGGGCAAGTCTGATACAAGCCTTAACACTAACCCTGTACACGCTGGTGCTAGTGTGATACAAGCCCTAACACTAACCCTGTACACACTGGTGCTAGTGTGATACAAGCCCTAACACTAACCCTGTACACACTGGTGCTAGTGTGATACAAGCCCTAACACTTACCCTGTACACACTGGTGCTAGTGTGATACAAGCCTTAACACTAACCCTGTACACGCTGGTGCTAGTCTGATACAAGCCCTAACACTACCTCTGTACACACTGGGGCTAGTCTGATACAAGCCCTAACACTAACCCTAACACTAACCCTGTACACACTGGTACACTAACCCTGATGGTACGATGAGATATTTGCACAGTAGATGGGTACAAGCTGGTACAAGTCTGATACAGCATTACACATTGATTTGAACGGCGGATGTCACTGGGTAAGATTGATGCCATGTTACTGGAAGTAATGGCCATTGTAATGCCATAATACTAAACAGATTATTACCTCATTTAACGCAGTCATTTATCATCTTGACTGGCTCCCTCCCTGGGGACAGTGCTAGACCAGTGAGTGAATGTGTGGCCATTTACTGTTATCTGTGCAGGCTTAACCATGAATCACTCACTCACCCATCTCGTTTAGAATGCTCTCGAGTCACCTTTGGAAAACATGCCTTGAGAACAGGACATAAGAGATATATGTATCAATGTTCTTTTGCAGCCAACCCAGTATGCCACCACTGCCAACCACCTCCCACACTGCCACCACTGCCAACCACCTCCCACACTGCCATTACTGCCAAAATACATGTTTATAATTTCCCTGATAACCAGCTTGAACATTTCCCAGTGCTCCAGAGTCGGAAATGCCAACATGATTGTTTAGTAAACACACATCCCACATGCCTCGCACATGTCATTCCCAATTCAGAACAGATATCCAGGCCAGCTTTTTCTACCTCCTCAGTTTATTTGAAACTAGGATTTACGATAAGCATTGTGTGATGCATTTGGGAGCAATCAAAAATGGAATGAGAGAGAGGAACTGCATTGATATTTTGTGAAAGTATCTGCATGGAAGATGTGAGCAGATCAGTACGTACAATGCGGTCTCTCACTGCAGTAGGAACCTGCTGGCAGAATGTGATCAATTTCAAGTCGATTTCAAGCTTGTCTGCAAGCAAGTGATTAACCTTTTTATTCCTTTGAAACTAATACAATAAGAGGATTTCATATCTCCAGAGAATGGGAACATTTATTGTTAAAATATTGTTAATTGAATCTCCACTGAGTTACAATTGCTTGTGATATTTAAATATTTATGAGGGATTTTGAGAACAGCAATTGAATTATGGTTCCTGAATGTATAGTACAGTATGCTGTGACAGTTGGGCATCAGTGTCTTGTGTAGTAGTTCATGTGATACACCACAATGCCTGTATCCATGTGATGACACCCCATGTGTATGTATGCCTGGGAGACAGACAGAAGCACTCATTGCCAGGCTGGCAGTCAGAGAGGTTCCATGATCCATGCCTGTGATTACATGTGTTGACAACCTGACCCCCCAGGTGGAGTGACCTGAAGTCCCCTGGTGTTTATTGACTGCTGACAGGGGCTTATAGTGGGGGCAGTCAGGCGGCACGGATCAGGTGGCCCTCTGTCAGGGCTAGAGAGCATGTGAGGTGAACCACTTTGATTTGGTAACGACTTCATGGCTAGATAATCTATCAGGCAACATAATGGCTGAGGTAGCCTTGCTCTAAGGCTGTACTGAAAGAAAAGTCCTTGTATGTGTAGTGACTCTATCCTCCTAATAGGCTAGCCTAGAAGGACTCCAGTTTCTTGTAGGGACAATTTGTTCTTATTAATTACATGCTGGCTGTAAAAGGTGACTATGCTTGTTGTAAGAGGCGACTAAGGGGATTGGGTGGTCAGGCTCACTGACTTGATTGATGTATGTCATCGATCCCAATTGCGTGGATTGATGCTCATGATATCAATCACTGGATTGTTTGGTCCAGACTCGATTACCTACACAGACCGCCACCAATATAGTTGGACTATTGCTGAGTATGGCGTTAAACAACAAACAAAAATCTTAATATTTACATAATCTAGAAATGATTTAAACTAATAATTTTATTGCCTTAGAGACTTGTGCAAGTCTACTGCTGATGTGTTAATGATAGGCTCACATAGCAGAGGGGTGATTGTGTCTGTGTGAGCTACATGTTAAATATGGCACCCCGCACCACCCGCATGACCCGCACCACCACAACGGGTCTATACACATAGCACATGGCATCACCACGGTACCTGCTCCACCACTGCGGGTCTACACACACAGCACACGGCATCACCACGGTACCCACTCCACCACTGTGGGTCTATACACAAAGCACACGGCATCACCATGGTACCCACTCCACCACTGTGGGTCTATACACAAAGCACACGACATCACCACGGCACACCGCACCACCACTGCGGGTCTCTACACACAGCACACAGCATCACCACGGTACCTGCACCACCACAACGGGTCTATACACATAGCACATGGCATCACCACGGTACCCACTCCACCACTGCGGGTCTATACACACAGCACACAGCATCACCATGGTACCCGCTCCACCACTGCGGGTCTATACACACAGCACACAGCATCACCATGGTACCCGCACCACCACTGCGGGTCTATACACACAGCACACAGCATCACCATGGTACCTGCTCCACCACTGCGGGTCTACACACACAGCACACGGCATCACCACGGTACCCACTCCACCACTGTGGGTCTATACACAAAGCACACGGCATCACCATGGTACCCACTCCACCACTGTGGGTCTATACACAAAGCACACGACATCACCACGGTACCCACTCCACCACTGCGGGTCTATACACAAAGCACACGACATCACCACGGTACCCACTCCACCACTGTGGGTGTAGGCTAGGATGCTGCTCATCACTTGGAGGCTACACACATGCTCTCTTTGTACAGATATGTTTTCAGGCTTCTGTCTGACCTTTCACCCCTTCTGCTTTTGCAGAAAGCAATATATACTCCAAGTTGAAATAATGGCAAGTTGAGCAGTGTTGGTAATGATTATTTCCACATCAAAACGGGTGTTGTTTACACTGGAGTTGGTCTGAATGATGAGCCAAGCTCTCAATGAGGAAACTTCGCTACTTGATCTGTCATGGGTCAATGGCCCCTCTTATTGCTGTCAAGCCCTTGCTTAAGGTCACCCTTCTGCTACCCTCCCCCCCTCGGGACTGGGGAATGGAACGCCCCAGTAGTGATTACCCTTTAGGGTTGCAGCCATCTGCTTTTCCATTCACTCTTTGTGTGCCGCGGTCTTTGTGGGGACGCCTACATAACAATTCCTTTACACCTCACTTGGAGGTTTGAAACTGCATCATTGACAGCTATCAGGGATAGTTGTCAGGACTACTACAGCAATTTGATGTCAGTTTGTCGAGGAGCCAAAAAACCTGTGTTTACAAGGCAGGACCTCACAGGGTAAGTCAGGGTGGCAGGGAACATTCCCACAGAGCAGGGGGGAGGGGAAAACATCACCACAGGGCAGGGGTGAGGGAAGGCCTCCCCAAGTGCAGGGGGTGGGGTGGAGTGGAGTATGGGCAGCCAGGAGGGTGTCAGTGTTGGGGAAGGAATTAGATAGTTTGACACTGTATGTTGGGTCAGGGGTTAGATATCTTTGTGAGGCTGTTAACCGCTTGTAGGTCACATGTACGGGTCACGCTGCTCATAATAGCATCATTGTTGTCACAGTTTCACTTTGTAAATTGGTGTTCGTGTTGTCAGTTTTAGAAAACCGTTGTCATCTTGGAGACACTGTTCTCTTGAGAATACCTTATCTTTTTGGAGACACTGTTCTCTTGAGAATACCTTATCTTTTTGGAAACACTGTTCTCTTGAGAATACCTTATCTTTTTGGAAACACTGTTCTCTTGAGAATAGCTAATCTTTTTGGAAACACTGTTCTCTTGAGAATACCTTAACTTTTTGGAAATACTGTTGTCTTTTGGGGAACCCTGCTGTCATCTTGGAATAGCATTGTCACCTTGGAACACTTGTCAGTTTGGTAGCATTTATCTTGGGGAATACAGTTGTCATCTTGGGACACTGTTGTCATCTTGGGATAGTGTTGTCATCTTAGGATAGTGTTGTCATCTTGGGATAGTGTTGTCATCTTGGGATAGCGTTGTCATCTTGGGACACTGTTGTCATCTTGGGACACTGTTGTCATCTTGGGATAGTATTGTCATCTTGGGAAAGGGTTGTCATCTTAGGATAGTGTTGTCATCTTGGGATAGGGTTGTCATCTTGGGAAAGGGTTGTCATCTTAGGATAGTGTTGTCATCTTGGGATAGTGTTGTCATCTTGGGACACTGTTGTCATCTTGGGAAAGGGTTGTCATTTTAGGATAGTATTGTCATCTTGGGAGAGGGTTGTCATCTTGGGATAGTGTTATCATCTTGGGACACTGTTGTCATCTTGGGATAGTGTTGTCATATTGGGATAGTGTTGTCATCTTGGATAATGCAGGATGTGATAGGGTGTGGATGATTCACGTTTCATGAGCCCAATAATGTAGGACGTGATGGGATGATTCACATGTGATGAGCTTGATAATGCAGGATGTGATAGGGTGTGGATGATTCACGTTTCATGAGCCCAATAATGTAGGACGTGATGGAATGTTTCACATATCATGAGCCCAATAATGTAGTATGTGATGGGATGATTCACATGTCACAAGCCCAATAATGTAGGACGTGATGGAGTGTAGATTATTCACATTCATGAGCCCAATTATGTAGGACGTGATGGGATGATTCACATGTCATGAGCCCAAATAATGTAGTACGTGATGGAATGATTCACATGTCATGAGCCCAAATAATGTAGTACATGATGGGATATTTCACATATCATGAGCCCAAATAATGTAGTATATGATGGGATGATTCACATGTCATGAGCCCAATAATGTAGGACGCAATAGGATGATTCACATGTCATGAGCCCAGTAATGTAGGATGTGATGGTATGATTCACATGTCACAAGCCCAATAATGTAGGACGTGATGGAGTGTAGATTATTCACATTCATGAGCCCAGTAATGTAGGATGTGATGGGATGATTCACATGTCACAAGCATAATAATGTAGTATATGATGGGATGATTCACATGTCACAAGCCCAATAATGTAGGACATGATGGGATGATTCACATGTCACAAGCCCCATAATGTAGTACGTGATGGGATGATTCACATGTCATGAGCCCAAAAAATGTAGGATGTGATGGGATGTTTCACATGTTACAAACCCATTAATGTAGGACGTGATGGGATGATTCACATGTCACAAGCCCCATAATGTAGTATGTGATGGGATGATTAACATGTCATGAGCCCAAAAAATGTAGGATGTGATGGGATGTTTCACATGTCACAAACCCATTAATGTAGGATGTGATGGGATGTTTCACATGTCATGAGCCCAATAATGTAGGACGTGATGGGTTGATTGACATGTCACAAGCCCCATAATGTAGGATGTGGTGGGATTATTCACATGCCATGAGCCCATCAATGCAGGATTTCAGTCAAAGGTCATTAGGAAGATCCCAGGAGTAATCTGAGACTTGTTCTTGAATAGCTTCTTTCATGTAATTTATTATCCCCCGCCGCGCGAAAGCGCGAAGCGGGGGATATAGTATTCACGACCGTCCGTACGTCCGTCCGTACGTCCGTCCGTCCGTACGTCCGTCTGTACGTCCCACCTGTTTGTTGCCGCGATATCTCAAGAACTAAACACTGGATTGTCTTCATATTTGGAACTATGGTGTATATACAGACTCCGCAGACACCAGTCGGTTTTGGTAACCTTGACCCCATTTTCAAGGTCACAGCAGGCATATCTGCTTTTGGAGTTGGAAAACGGTGTTGCCGCAATATCTCAAGAACTAATCTCTGGAATGTCTTCATATTTGGAACTATGGTGTATATACAGACTCCGCAGACACCAGTCGGTTTTGGTGACCTTGACCCCATTTTCAAGGTCACAGCAGGCATATCTGCTTTTGGAGTTGGAAAACGGTGTTGCCGCGATATCTCAAGAACTAAACACTGGATTGTCTTCATATTTGGAACTATGGTGTATATACAGACTCCGCAGACACCAGTCGGTTTTGGTGACCTTGATCCCATTTTCAAGGTCACAGCAGACAAATCTGCTTTTAGAGTTAGAAAACGGTGTTGCCGCGATATCTCAAGAACTAAACGCTGGATTGTCTTCATATTTGGAACTATGGTGTATATACAGACTCCGCAGACACCAGTCGGTTTTGGTGACCTTGATCCCATTTTCAAGGTCACAGCAGGCAAATCTGCTTTTGGAGTTAGAAAACAGTGTTGCTGCGATATCTCAAGAACTAATCTCTGGATTGTCTTCATATTTGGAACTATAGTGTATATACAGACACCGCATACACCTGTCAGATTTGGTGACCTTGACCCCATTTTCAAGGTCACAGCAGGCAAATCTGTTTTTGGAGTTGGAAAACGGTGTTGCCACAATATCTCAAGAACTAATCGCTGGATTGTCTTCATATTTGGTACTATGGTGTACAGGCGGGGGATATTTCGTCACTCTGTGACAAATACTTGTTTTGGCGATAATTTAGCATCCCAAATAACAGAAGATCTTTATGGATTTAAAGGTGATATGAAATACATCAGTGCTGGAAACAACAGCCAGTTTTGTGAATGCCTTTGATCTGATTAGCTGTCCTCCTCAGCAATGATGAAGGGTTGGCTTTGGATCAATGAGGAGCTTGTATCCAGTGCGGCTTTTGTAAGTGAGGTTTTCACAAGCAGAATGGATGGAAACACATGTGTAAGTGGTGGACCTGTGGCTGTATGTAATTGTCCCCATCTGTACAGCACCAGACATTCAGGAATGGAGGCACACGCCAGATACTTAACGAGGGTCAGTCACATGGGGAGAGCTGGCCCACTCTGCCTAATCACTCAAATGTCGTGACCCACAATACAGCACATGAATCGACAAACTGTGTGCTGCTCTGTAAAGCAAATTAGTGAAATGAGGTGTGTGAAAACACAGGGGTGTAGTTAGCGGCCACAACTCCATGATATTGACCCGTCCATGCAATTGACCGGCCAATAAAGTCTGAGTGAGTGGTCGGGATGTCCAGGGGAGAGAAAGAGACTGTGGGTCATTTGTAAGCACTGCTGGTGGAATCAATGGATTGGAAGCTCTTTAGCTGCCTGTAAATACAAGTAGGTGAGGACCTAGCCTCACTGACTGCAATGTCTGCCTGGGCGGGCATCCTCTGAGAGCAGCGTTTGATCTGCAGCAGGTCAGTATCAACAGAGCAGTATCAGCTCTACCATTCTGTGTTTATTTCAGCAGTATGTGTGTGTGTCAATACACGCAGTACTTGTGGAAGTGTTAGCTGTCTGAGGATTAGCCTTACTCCAAGGCTGTACTGAAAGAAAAGTCCATGGAAGTGTGGTAATTCTATCCTCCTAATAGGCAAGTCTAGATATCTGACTTCAGACTTTCATAGGGACAACTTCTCTTATTATTTACGTAATCTAGAAATTATGATTTAAACTAATAATTATTGCCTTAGAGACTTGTGCAAGTCTATCTAATGATCAGAGAGAGGCTTATCTCTTTCAGAATGGCATGAGTTCAAGTGTTGGACTTGATGGGTGATAATTGATGATTGTGTGTTCTGGTGCTGTTGGGGCAGTGGGTTAGCAGTATATGCAGGACTGGATAGTAAGATTTGTGTCTTTATCGCTGCAGGTCATGTTGACATGATGTGATAACACTTCATTATGATTGGCAGACAATACTCGTGAGGAAGTTGATAACCACTGACCCGGACAGTGTCACCTTGCACAGCAGGGTGTACACACACAGTGGAATTTATGCTTTGTACGCCGCCTCCAAGGTAGCTTTTTACACATACTTAGCACATTAAGATATAATAGATAGATGAGATATATTTATTGCAAGGAACATTCCATTACAGAACCGGGGCATTGTTGTAGACATACACACGATCAGTTGATATAAACATGCATGTAACATTTAGAGAATATGTAAGTTAAAAAATCAAAATATAAGATATGTACATACATACAGATACATACATATATATATGGCTCTTTTTAGATATGTAATTTGGCACATTAATGTCTGAAGTTGTAAACATATTTACAATTTTTCTCTAGCGCTTTATATAGAAGAAATCTTTGATGATTATCTTTGGAACAGTGTAATATATATTGTTTATCATCTTCAATAATAGCAGAATTAGAACAAGAATGTTGATTTAAGGGTCCTGTAGGTCTGGAGAGTTCCTAATTCTATGTTTAGTTTGTGGTCACTTAGATGTAGTTAAACAAAATGAACGACATTTTTTCTGGTGTTGACATTGGCTGAGATGCGGTTCTTTTTTTATTTCAATTTTTACTAATCTGTAGGTTATGTTTAATTCCTGTACCTTTAGAAGTGGATGTATCCTGAAGTGAGTTAAGGAATAGAGGGTATTGAATAAAGACTGAATTCAATGAGAATTGGCTAATGTTTTACCTATCCAGGAAAGTGTGGATTTGGTAGTATCGATGGAGAGTGAGAGGTTCTCCGCAAGCATACTGCGGTCACAAGTTCTCAGTTATTGCACCACTGGAACTTTGTGACCCCATGAGAGCTCTACTGGATCTCCATGACCCCATGAGAGTGAGTGAGTGAGTTAAAATTTAAAGTCGCATAGGCATTATTTCAGCCATGTAGCGACGAGACCAAGCTAACATATATACAATTAAGTTATTTATGCAATGACATATTTTAAAACAATTTATGAAACATATTGGAGCATACTATATTTAAAAACAATTGATGAAAGCTCTGCTGCATCTCCGTGACCCCATGAGAGCTCTGCTGGATCTCCGTGACCCCATGAGAGCTCTGCTGGATCTCCGTGACCCCATGAGAGCTCTGCTGGATCTCACCCAATCTCGGCAGTCGAGTTCAGGATGCATCTAACTTTAGGCGCTCCACCAGCACACAACACAGACTCATTGTCTTGAGGTGTTTAGAGTTTAGTCACAACCGTCCTCCAAAGCCCTGCTCAGCAATTCCTCCCTGTCAAATTACTTTCCAATATCAGCGGAAGTTCTGATATATAGTTTGCAAGTGTTTTCCCTCCACTTTACTGAGTGCATGGGGAATGTTGTTCCACACCGAGGTGATGACATGGCAGAGCATGCTATGGTAGTACCAGGCCACATGAGTCCTTCAAACACAAGGAAGAATCAGCTCTGCCTACATCTCAGGTTCACACATCCAGGGACCCGTGAAGATCCGGGGTAGATTAGGTCTTCAGCAACCCATGCTTGCCGTTAAAGGTGACTATGCTTGTCGTAAAAGGCAACTAACGGGATTGGGTGGTCAGGCTCGCTGACTTGGTTGATGCATGTCATTGATCCCAATTGTGTGGATCGATGCTCATGATATTAATCACTGGATTGTCTGGTCCAGACTCGATTACTTACAGACCGCCGTCATATAGCTGGAACATTGCTGAGTGCGGCGTTAAACAACAAACCAACCAACCAACACATCTAGCTGTCAACAGTCGATGGTCACATCCAGGTTCTCCTCCTGATCAGAACCTCCTGCTGTCAACAGTCAATGGTCACATCCAGGTTCTCCTCCTGATCAGAACCTCCTGCTGTCAACAGTCAGTGGTCACATCCAGGTTCTCCCCCTGATCAGAACCTCCTGCTGTCAACAGTCAATGGTCACATCCAGGTTCTCCTCCTGATCAGAACCTCCTGCTGTCACAGTCAATGGTCACATCCAGGTTCTCCTCCTGATCAGAACCTCCTGCTGTCACAGTCAATGATCACATCCAGGTTCTCCTCCTGATCAGAACCTCCTGCTGTCAACAGTCGATGGTCACATCCATGTTCTCAACGTGATCAGAACCTCCTGCTGTCAACAGTCAATGGTCACATCCAGGTTCTCCTCCTGATCAGAACCTCCTGCTGTCAACAGTCAATGGTCACATCCAGGTTCTCCTCATGATCAGAACCTCCTGCTGTCAACAGTCAATGGTCACATCCAGGTTCTCCTCATGATCAGAACCTCCTGCTGTCAACAGTCTATGGTCACATCCAGGTTCTCCTTCTGATCAGAACCTCCTGCTGTCAACAGTCAATGGTCACATCCAGGTTCTTCACGTTATCAGAAACACCTCCTGTCAACAGTCGATGGTCACATCCAGGTTCTTCATGTAATCAGAAACACCTCCTGTCAACAGTCAGTTGTGTATTGTCACGTCTCTTGGATATTATTTTAGTAAAACTGTAGAATTATTAGTAAAAGCTGATATTGAATCCATTACAGTCAGATTTAGTCAATTTGATCCAAAGACATTGATAGAGGTTTTGTGAGCGCACAGTGTATATATGCAGTCTGTCAAACACCCTGACACACACGTCACAACGATCAGCCATTCAGGCAGGCGGGGAGCTCTACCCAGCGCCATCAGGTGCACTGAGTGGTATGGGATTAGGAGCATTACATTTGTAGATGCAGTAAAATGCGTTTATAACGAACACACTTATAACGAACTGATGGATATTACAAACTTCGTTTTTGGTCCCTGCCATTTGCTGTATATATGCCTATAACGAACTACAGTTGTAACAACCTCAAATTAATGGTCCGTTCTAACCGTAGTTTACTGTATTGTGCATGTGTCACAAGGTCACTATTGTCCGCCTGGAGAGTGCTTGTATGTACAGAGGTGCAAAATTTTAAAGGGAAAATAAATTTTCAATTTGGGCAAGCAACATTAGCTGTCACTACTTGTTCGTAGGCGAGTGGATGAATTGGAGGTCAACAAGTACCAGCTGTACAAGTTAATTCTGTTAGGAAGAATGGACAGTGTATCTTTTTGTCTTGGTGTCTCAGTCATTTATTCAAAATTTCTTTCAATGTTATTTACATTATTTTCAGTGAAATTGTCTGTGGAAGTGGAGAGCAGGTCAATCAGACTGTATTTTGGAGTTATTGTATTGGTTTTTTTAATAGGACATTCCACACAGCACGCATGGTAAACATGTTCAAGTAGCGTATCTGAGTCTGTGTGTCCCATGTTGACCACACTGAACAACAACTGTAGTCAGCTGTTCAAGGTAGGGTAAGAACTTGAAGCTGATTTTCTTGTTTGATTGACATGTGTACATTGCAAAAAACCCTCAACAAGTGTAGCAGAGCTTAACCTATTGCAGGGGTACACAGCAAATATTTACACACATTTGGTATGTTCTAATGTTGCTAATTTTGACATTTGATAGAGGCCACTAGTAATTCTGTATGTAATGGAAGTACACTTTAAAGATAAAGCTTGAATCTCTCCGTTCCGAAATTGGTAATGTGGTTAATTTCGGTGCAGGAGGAATTAGTGGATGTCAATTGGAAGCAGGTGGGGTTGGAGGCTGCTGGGTTTAATGTCTTCGTTAAATATCACTTTGTCAATTTGATGTCTGCATGTTGCCAAAATAGATTGCAACTTTTCAAGGAAAGATCTGTTTTATAATAATTCACAGACTTGTAGGATTAACCGACTTGAGGGTTAGACACTCATCTGTATTGTGAAGACTAAGGGAAGTTGGAACAGTGTGGGAAGAAGGATTCACACTTAGAACAAACTGATTTGATAAATGAATCAAGACATTATTCCATACTTCATGGAAATATATCCATGCCTATCTCAGTGTTATATCCATGTTCCCATCTTCATGTTATATCCATGCCGTCCTCACCTCCATGTTATATCCATGCTGTCACATCTCCATCTTATATCCATGCCGTCCTCACCTCCATGTTATATCCATGCTGTCCCATCTCCATGTTATATCCATGCTGTCCCATCTCCATGTTTTATCCATGTCCCCATCTCCATGTTTTATCCATGTCCCGATCTCCATGTTATATCCATGTCCCCATCTCCATGTTATATCCATGTCCCCATCTCCATGTTATATCCTTGTCCCCATCTCCATGTTTTATCCATGTCCCCATCTCCATGTTATATCCATGTCCCCATCTCCATGTTATATCCTTGTCCCCATCTCCATGTTTTATCCATGTCCCCATCTCCATGTTATATCCTTGTCTCCATCTCCATGTTATATCCATGCTGTCCCACCTCGATGTTATATCCATGTCCCCATCTCCATGTTATATCCATGTCCTATCTCCATGTTATATCCATGTCCTATCTCCATGTTATATCCATGCTGTCCCACCTCGATGTTATGTCCATGTCCTATCTCCATGTTATATCCATGTCCTATCTCCACGTTATATCCATGCTGTCCCACCTCGATGTTATATCCATGTCCTATCTCCATGTTTTATCCATGTCCTATCTCCACGTTATATCCATGCTGTTCCATCTCCATGTTATATCCATGTCCCCATCTCCATGTCATATCCATGCTGTCCCACCTCGATGTTATATCCATGTCCCCATCTCCATGTTATATCCATGTCCTATCTCCATGTTATATCCATGTCCTATCTCCACGTTATATCCATGCTGTCCCACCTCGATGTTATATCCATGTCCTATCTCCATGTTTTATCCATGTCCTATCTCCACGTTATATCCATGCTGTTCCATCTCCATGTTATATCCATGTCCCCATCTCCATGTTATATCCATGCTGTCCCACCTCCATGTTATATCCATGCCGTCCCCAACTAGGATTAGCTTCATTGACACATAAAGCATGTTAGGGTTGGTGATGTTGTTGCGTGGAGGTATTGCTGGGGCTAGAAGTTGTCTCTTGTGCTGTTACCATCACCGGTTGTCAGTTTCCTCCACTGTATCACACCATGTGCATGTGTTTCTGTAATCTATTTCATATGGATTTCAGTGCAGACTTTATAGATATTATATTGAATTGCAGTATATTCCTATGGTGTTATTACTCTTTTGGGAATGAATTAACTTAAGGATCCTTGGGGTATTATCAAATTGAGAATTTAATTTTTTTATTGGAAGTAATTTCTAGGATTGGTAGTTTTCCCAATTGAAATCTAGACCTCCATGTCAGACATTTAAGATTACTCTTAAATCCTTGAATCTGTTATGAAATAGTTACTGTGCAACCTCTACAGATTGGGAGAAAACACTTCTCCCGAGGTTCGAGATGCTGTCAATATGTCTTCAGCCTGTGTAGTGCCCAACAGAGAACGGTACTTAACATTTGCTTTTCTAATCAACATTTCTGAAGAGCTGCAGAATTATGCCATCCTGAGGGATGTTTAGAATCGGAAGCCCTTTTGATCCCTGCAGATGGATTCTTCCACTTCTCACTTTCAGACTGCTGTTATTCCACACCCCTCTATAGCGTAATAAGCTCACCCACTTTACAAAATGAGGAGAAGTTCAAACCGTGAAGTTTGAGATGTTTCTTTTCAAGGCATGGCACAAGATTGTTTTCTTCAATGGATGCATGCTGCTTTTGGCAAAAATTGAAATTTCATGTTGAAATCTTTCTTTGATAAGAGGGTTTGTGTCAAAATGTTGTGATGAAAAGTTTGTTTTCAAGATGTCTTTGTGAGTGTTGCATCTTGTAGCATATGACCTGTGAGTGCAGAGTGTATGGCGTTGGCAACATTGTGTCAGTGGGAGCAGTGACAGTGTACATCAGGGTTCATACACCATTGCAAAAGCCTTGAATTTTTACTCTTCCCAAACCCATTTTGAAGGGAGGATGACTTGTTTGGTGGAGACGTCACAGGCTGGACTTCACTGAACAGGCCATTCTGTCAGAACCCCACACACATCAACAAGCCATTCTGTCAGAACCCCACACACATCAACAAGCCATTCTGTCAGACCTCCCGCACACATCAACAAGCCATTCTGTCAGAACCCCACACACATCAACAAGCCATTCTGTCAGACCTCCTGCACACATCAACAGGCCATTCTGTCAGAACCCCACACACATCAACAGGCCATTCTGTCAGAACCCCGCACACATCAACAGGCCATTCTGTCAAACCTCCCGCACACATCAACAGGCCATTCTGTCAGGAAACAACCCCCCCCCCCCCCCCCTCATCAACAAGCCAATCCGTTAGACCCCCCGCAAACATCACCAGGCCATTCTGTCAGAACCCCCCCACACATCAACAAGCCATTCTGTCAGACCTCCCGCACACATCAACAGGCCATTCTGGTCAGACCCCCCCACACACACACGTCAACAGGCCATTCTGGTCAGACCCCCCCACACACATCAACAAGCCATTCTATCCGCATCAGCAGGCTGTTCTGTCTGAACCCCTGCACACACATCACCAGGCCATTCTGTCAAACGCATCAACAGGCCATACTGTCAGACCCCCGGCACACATCAACCGGCAATTCGGTCAGACCCCCACACACATGAACAGGCCATTTTGCCCCCCCAAGCACACATGAACAGACCATTCTGTCAGACCCCCCTCACACATCACCAGGCTGTTCTGTTGCTGATGCAGATTGTGTACCTGTGAATCACATGACACCTGTTGATGCTCATCATGCTCTGTAGATGTCCGACATGGAGATTGAAACATTCACATCTGTTCCTTGTGGTTCACTTGGATCTTTGGAAGGAGAAAAGAAAGAGAAAAAAACTCAATTCAGAGGTGACCAACTGTCATTGAATTTTTTACCATTTTCTTGAATGTTTGCAGCACCTGTACATAGCTTGAGTGTAGGTGTACTTAAAACAGCCTTGCAGGGAGCCACTGCAAGGGGAGATCACTCCATGTGTGCTGGGTTAGCCTGGCTAGAGGCTGGGGAAGGTGGATTTACGAAGCGAGGCGTCATCACTTCCTTGTTATCTAGCTATTGATTTTCCACTAAGATCTGCTCTACTACATACATATTTCATGTGCCTATCGGGTAGAACACCAGTAGTGAAGTGTACACAATCTCCTGTCAATGTGAAATGTCATTCATCCCGCTGCTGGGATGAAGCTGATAGGGGTGACTGACACTGATCATGTGGTGTGTAGTTGTCCTGTGGTCCATCATGCTACTCAGATGTGGCTCTGTGATGTATATATTCATGATTGTTGTATGAAAGAGGATGTTGCCTATGAAGGCTTCGTTACGTCTCATTAGATCTGAGTTCAAGTTCGTTCAACAGATGGTTTGTTTTTAAATCAATGCCGTAATTGTTTTGCAAAATCAATCCTTCCATGCTGGGTCAATAACAAAGGTAGTCTTTTGTCTTTACACAGATCCTGTTCTTCCAATCACACTCCATTACATCCTCTATAGAGACTTGCATGTTGATACATCAAAGTGTTCCTTTGTTTCATGGCCAGATCAAAAACCTTCATTTTCAGCGGATCACTCTGATGGCAATATCATTTTGGAATTACTTCAGATTTGTCATTTTGAATGTTGTACATTTCAGGCCTCCCCCAGGGCTCCAAGCCCCCTCCCCTGAACATGCTGAGTCCGTCGGGGAGCAAGGTAGCACGCAACACTGCCACGGTCCCCCCTCTCAACCAGGTGTCCCCCAGCAATGGACTTAACTCTGTCAGTGGCGATGCTGCCCTCAGTGCCACTAGAACATCCAGTTTTGCTGCAGCTCTCCGGAAACTTGCTCACCAAGCTAAAGACCCAGGTAATGCAACGTATCTCTTCTTCCTGGTGCCTTGGCAAGGGCTGCAGCCAATTGAAGGAACAAATACACATGGGGTTAGGCCAGCTGTTGACAAACATACTCACCAAGGGAAAGTGTCTCTCTTATATGAAGAGGTCTCCTAACCCATAACATGTCTCCCTGGTATGGTGGTTTCCGTTGAGTGAGCCTTCCCAGACATGCCCTTGGCAGACCCTGAAATGAAGATGCTTTCTTTGTTTTCTTGCTGGACTGAGGATAAATGTCTTTATTGTTCCAAGGTTGAAACATTCAAAACATATTTAACTTTATTTTCTCCGGATGTGGAATTCAATTCTGTGATTGATTTGTTTGGAATGTTCAACTTCAGCTGGCCTAAAATGAATTTTAAATGTTTCAAATTTTCTTTGGTTTACTGTTTAAAACAAGAGAATTGAGTTCCTGAAGCAACTGCTGCAGGAGATGTGTGGAGTGGTATTTGTTCCTTCAGGCGGAGGGCTGAGCCTTTTCACTGTCCTAGTGCATTCTGCTGTAGTGCCGTAGTCTTAACTTGCATCTTGTGCATGCATTTCTCGACACATTGTTATGAATTTGAAATCAAACACCACCTTTGGGAAAGTCTTGAAACTGTCCTAATCTCGCCTGCTTAACCTTTTGTAACTGTCAAGCTTCTGTGTAGTTTAATGAGTAGCTTCACCATGTGGTGCATGCTGGCATAGGTTGATCAATGTGGTGCTTACTGGCATCAGTTGATCTATGTGGTGCTTGCTGGCATCAGTTGATCAGTGTAGTGCTTGCTGGCATCAGTTGATCAATGTAGTGCTTGCTGGCATCAGTTGATCAATGTGGTGCTTGCTGGCATCGGTTGATCAATGTGGTGCTTACTGGCATCAGTTGATCTATGTGGTGCTTGCTGGCATCAGTTGATCAGTGTAGTGCTTGCTGGCATCAGATGATCAATGTAGTGCTTGCTGGCATCAGTTGATCAATGTGGTGCTTGCTGGCATCGGTTGATCAATGTGGTGCTTGCTGGCATCAGTTGATCAATGTAGTGCTTGCTGGCATCAGTTGATCAATGTAGTGCTTGCTGGCATCAGTTGATCAATGTGGTGCTTCTGGCATCAGTTGATCAATGTGGTGCTTGCTGGCATCAGTTGATCAGTGTTGTGCTTGCTGGCATCAGTTGATCAGTGTAGTGCATGCTGGCATCAGTTGATCAATGTAGTGTTGGCTTGCATCAGTTGATCAATGTAGTGCTTGCTGGCATCAGTTGATCAATGTGGTGCTTGCTGGCATCGGTTGATCAATGTGGTGCTTGCTGGCATCAGTTGATCAATGTGGTGCTTGCTGGCATCAGTTGATCAATGTAGTGCTTGCTGGCATCGGTTGATCAATGTGGTGCTTGCTGGCATCAGTTGATCAATGTGGTGCATGCTCGCATCAGTTGATCAATGTGGTGCATGCTGGCATCAGTTGATCAATGTGGTGCTTGCTGGCATCAGTTGATCAATGTGGTGCTTGCTGGCATCAGTTGATCAGTGTGGTGCTTGCTGTCATCAGTTGATCAATGTGGTGCACGCTGGCATCAGTTGATCAATGTGGTTCTTGCTGGCATCAGTTGATCAGTGTGGTGCACGCTGGCATCAGTTGATCAATGTGGTGCACGCTGGCATCAGTTGATCAATGTAGTGCTTGCTGGCATCAGTTGATCAATGTGGTGCTTGCTGGCATCATTTGATCAATGTAGTGCACGCTGGCATCAGTTGATCAGTGTGGTGCATGCTGGCATCAGTTGATCAGTGTGGTGCTTGCTGGCATCAGTTGATCAATGTGGTGCATGCTGGCATCAGTTGATCAATGTGGTGCATGCTGGCGTCAGTTGATCAGTGTGGCGCTTGCTGGCATCAGTTGATCAATGTGGTGCATGCTGGCATCAGTTGATCAATGTGGTGCTTGCTGGCATCAGTTGATCAATGTGGTGCACGCTGGCATCAGTTGATCAATGTGGTGCACGCTGGCATCAGTTGATCAATGTGGTGCACGCTGGCATCGGTTGATCAGTGTGGTGCTTGCTGGCATCAGTTGATCAATGTGGTGCATGCTGGCATCGGTTGATCAATGTGGTGCTTGCTGGCATCAGTTGATCAATGTGGTGCATGCTGGCATCAGTTGATCAATGTGGTGCACACTGGCATCAGTTGATCAATGTGGTGCACACTGGCATCAGTTGATCAATGTGGTGCATGCTGGCATCAGTTGATCAATGTGGTGCATGCTGGCATCAGTTGATCAATGTGGTGCATGCTGACATCAGTTGATCAATGTGGTGCATGCTGGCATCGGTTGATCAATGTGGTGCATGCTGGCATCGGTTGATCAATGTGGTGCTTGCTTGCATCGGTTGATCAATGTGGTGCACGCTGGCATCAGTTGATCAATGCTGGCATCAGTTGTGTAGCATATTCAGGCATCATGTCCCCTTGATGGTGTGTTATGTTCTGATTTGATAATGCCAAACTAAGGTTTTAATCAGGAATCTGTGACCTCCACCCCTGTTCAGATCTCTAGCTTGATAGACTCTTATTTTAGTGTATTTTCTTTCTTTGTCAAATTGCTTGAGAAGCACAGCTTTTGAATTGCATGCATGAAGATGGTGAAAGATTTTCTCTGTACTAAGTATTTGTGGCTGAAAGTGTAACCATGACTGCATTGTTTGATTAGCATGATGTATCAGCCAGCAATTGTTGTCTCACAGATTTCCCCAACCCCTCTGGCACGGCCGCTAGGGTATGGCTTCAACGTCGCCACCAACAACATCGGCAACAGCATTTGGTATTTTAGGGATCAGATCTAACTCTTTATATACAATGATGCTTTTTCAGAATCACCTACTGTGTTCTCAGGGCATTAGTTGATGGAGATGTACAAGTGGCTAGCACACAGCTGGGGCAGGAAATCTTCAGTTTCTAATGGCAGTTTCAGGCTGTTGTGTTTCAAGTCCTGTAAAATGAAGAGTTGTCTGATTCTTCATCTCTGGTTAATAGTGATGTGACACTCTAGACTGAAGACATTTCTATCAGCTGATTCACTGAGAACACAGTAACATACATGCATTATATATATTGTTTTTAGTGTGCATTCATATATTATCATAACCACCATCTTTGTAAAACAATGCTATTTTCCGTGTACGTGAGTGACTATTTATGTATGTTCCATCCAGTAAAGAAATGCAGGAGGTACAGGCAGTTCTGTAATAACATGTCATCTCTTTAAGCATATAAGTAACTAATATTGCACCTAAACTAGTATTAATATAATGACAACATGCATATTGAGACTCGATGATGTTCCATGTCAACAGTGGGTGTGTGATGTTGTTTTCGGGAATTAAACCTGTTTCTGCACCTGTTGATTTCAGAAGACCCTGCCAGCGTCAAGCACACCAGTCCTCCCAGTTCCAACGTCAGTCCCCGATCATCCACCCCCAAACGTGCGCCGCCACCCCTTGTATACGCCTCACAGGCTCAATCCCTCACCTCTCCCCCGGTGGTGACAATCGCCCCTACACAAGCACACCCAGCAGTGCTCAATGATAGTCGACAGGTAAGTCTTAGAAATAGCATCAAAGGGACGTAACTCTATTGTTTTGTTGTGGCATGCATGAAGCTCAAAGGGAGGTCAGTCATGTTCACTGTAATTGATTGTGTATGATCTGCCTAGATACAGTCACTCATTGTGTATTTGATTACTTTTTGTTTTAGGCTAAAAAAATTAGTCTTGGTTCTCAGGCACTGCTGCATCATCATAAAGTCCTTAAAATCCTAATTATTCCCACCGCGGCTGTGAAATGCTACAATACTTAAAAACAACGCGATCCAATATAGCCTGAGGATACTTCCCTTTACATGTGCACTGCTTTACTGCGCATCCTGTGTTATGGTCATGGCAGCAGTAGGAGTTTGTGTGCTAGTTTTGCCGTTTGCAAATTTGGTCAATGAAAACACGATATGTATGATCACTTAATGTAATGATTTAAAAATCATAAAATAAGCCGGAAATAGCAATCAGCTGTTCACACATTTTCTCCCATGTCCATGGGCAATTTAGTTTAAATTATACTTATGTCATGGCCATTATCATAACTGAAAAGAAACTTCTATGTATTGTTAGGAAGACCACAGACTTTGTGTCTCAAACGATTGATGTTCATTTCAAGGCGAGTTCATGGTGAATTGATGTGATTTGCTAATCAGTTCATACTCGATTTCGCCAAAATTAATGTAAACGAAATTGAAATTGATAAAAGTGATATAATGGATACTATTGCCAGACACTGTAATGATAGTACTAACTTGCATACTTCAGTACCGATGTGTTGACATGCTTCTTCTGGTGTTATGGGCTCACAATATCGTCTTCGCATTGTGAAATAAAATCAAAGCTCATTGTATGCAGGTGTTTTGCATTAGTCAATTACTGTTTCAGTATTTTACTCATCAAGGAGTACATTAATGTAGCAAGGCTCTTTCCCAGGCTGATTGTACACAACTGTTTATTTGGTTACATACTAGTTTGAACAACAACAACAAAAAAACAACAACAAAAAAACACTGCCCGCCTGCACTATATTTTCAAAAGCCATTCCCTGAGAACCAATTCTTTTATTTTTTAAGCCTTATAAATATACATGAAATCCTAGAAAGGAGATTGACACTCATAGATTTGTTTTTGAATGACATGAGGATGACTTTAGTTACCATGGTTACACTGTGCATGTTTCAGGGCCTGGAGCGAGTGTCGTCTGCCCACAGTACATCCTCATCACTCTATGAGCCACTCTCATTGAAACAGGAACGAGACCAGCGCCCTCTCTCTTCACACTCTCGTGACGATGACCGCTCGTCAATGAAGGATGTCCCTCACGGACAGACACCGTCGAGAATGTATGTCCGCTACACACACTGATGAATGTATTTACACCAGATTATCTTGTCTATCTTCTGACTGACCACCTCCACTGTCTATCCTCTGACTGACCAGCTCCGCTGTCTATCCTCTGACTGACCAGCTCCGCTGTCTATCCTCTGACTGACCAGTTCCGCTGTCTATCCTCTGACTGACCAGTTCCGCTGTCTATCCTCTGACTGACCAGCTCCGCTGTCTATCCTCTGACTGACCAGCTCCGCTGTCTATCCTCTGACTGACCAGTTCCGCTGTCTATCTTCTGACTGACCAGTTCCGCTGTCTATCCTCTGACTGACCAGTTCCGCTGTCTATCCTCTGACTGACCAGTTCCGCTGTCTATCCTCTGACTGACCAGCTCCGCTGTGAGATTCGAGGTTTCAGTCGCCACCAACCTCTGCTGGTGGTAAGAGGCGACCAGGTGGCTTGGTGGTCGGCCTTGAGGACTTTGTTGATTGTGTGTCATATGTGGTCCAGACTCAGTTATTTACAGGCAACCGTCATTGCTGGAATATTGCTGAGTGCGGCATAAAACAACAAATAATCCTGCATTAACAACCTGTGTAAAGGGCTTGTCTTTTGTAACAGGGCTTGTCAGATTTAACAGGGCTTGTCAGATGTAACGGGGCTTGTCAGATGTAACAGGACTTGTCAGATGTAAAAGGCCTTGTCAGATGTAAAAGGGCTTGTCAGATTTAACAGGGCTTGTCAGATGTAACTGGACTTGTCAGATGTAACAGGGCTTGTCAGATGTAACAGGACTTGTCAGATGTAAAAGGCCTTGTCAGATGTAACAGGGCTTGTCAGATGTAACGGGGGCTTGTCAGATGTAACAGGGCTTGTCAGATGTAACAGGACTTGTCAGATGTAACGGGGCTTGTCAGATGTAACAGGGCTTGTCAGATGTAACAGGGCTTGTCAGATGTAAAAGGCCTTGTCAGATGTAACGGGGGCTTGTCAGATGTAACGGGGGCTTGTCAGATGTAACAGGGCTTGTCAGATGTAACAGGACTTGTCAGATGTAACGGGGCTTGTCAGATGTAACGGGGCTTGTCAGATGTAACGGGGCTTGTCAGATGTAACAGGGCTTGTCAGATGTAACAGGGCTTGTCAGATGTAACAGGGAGTATTTGGCATTAAGCCATGTCAATGATAAGCATTCTATATTCTGAAACCTGAAATATATATAGATATAGATTTCATAGACAGTCTGGCCGAAATATATGTACACCTTTTATAACAGAGCAACATGTTGATTTGGTGAAACGAAGACTGCCTGTCTTGTTCCAGACTGACTCCCCATTCCACTCCCGGGTCAAGAGAAGATGGCTTGGTCCGTGGGTTCCAGCCTTATCGCCATGGAGATGATATCCGACCACCTGTCCCCCTTCCATATGGAATGGACCCAGCCACATACCAGGCAGCATATCACCAGGCCTTCATGCAGCCACATCCATACTCTCATCCAGCATACAGGTAGGAGTTGCCTCCCTTACATTTACATCCATATTCTCATCCAGCATACAGGTAGGAGTTGCCTCCCTTACATTTACAACCATACTTTCATCTAGCAAACAGTTAGGAGTTGCCTCCCTTACATTACACATCCTACAAGGGTGCTTGGCCTTCATGCAGCCACATCCATACTCTCATCCGGCAGTCAGTTAGGAGTTGCCTCCCTTACATTACTCCCAACCATGTATAAATGTTTTGTAAGTTTGTCAGCCATGTATAAATGTGTTGCAGGCTTGAGGATCCCCTGATGCTGGAGCGGTACCGCATGATGCAGCCTCCCTATTTACCCTTCCCCTCCACAGGCTCTGCCCCCGGGGCCATGATGCCCCACCCAGGGATGCACCCTCTCCTTGCTGGCGGGCGCTACCCCCCAGAGTTGCTGCATCAATATCCCTTTCTCTCCCCAAGTGCACCCGGGGTGGACCCCCGATCCCCAGCCATGTCAGCAGAGAGGTGGGTACTATGTCAGTCATTATTATCCCCCGCCATGAAGTAGAAGGGGGATATAGGAATGTGTGCTGTCCGTCTGTTGGTCAAGTTTTGTTTCTGTAGCAGAACTAAAAAAAAGTGAGACATATCTTAACCAAAAGTGGCACACAGATAGGTCTAGTGGTAAACTGGTACTTTTGACAGTTTGGGATTTTTGAAAAATTTGTTTTTCGAGTTTCCTGAGCAGTGACTTTGACTTACCGCAGATAAGCCGAACCAGGAATTGAAAGACAAAAAACACTGCGAAGTCGGACTGCAAGACATGTGCCGGTACTCGCAGATAGTCAAAAATATAAGATGAAAAACGTTGTATTTATATTGAAAAAGTCATTATTATTACTAATAAAGATTTAACAAACCAGTCATCCACTTTCATAATGTGGGAAGCTGTTTCTCGTGGGTTTTTTTAATCTCATAATGATCGTTATATGTTGCCATCAACAACCAAGCACCATTTTGTGAATCGGTGTATATAGAATTATGAACCCGTGAGAAAATATATCAGCTGGAGCGAAGACTCACAATTTGAATTCAGCATCGTAAGCATGGCGTTTTCGTTTAAAACTCCTGATGAAAATGTCAGTAAAAATTTACCAACTTTTATAACCCCCCTTTACACCACTATTGTTTGTTAACTTTGCAAAACGTACGTAATAGCTATTGGCGATTTTATCTAGGGATTATATATTATAGCTGTGAATTACATATATTGTTACATGTAAAGATTGTGGAGTTTACGAAGAACGATAAACTTTGAACATTCAATTGAAAACTTATTATCGGAAGTAGTAACATGCATAACATTTTTTTAATAATGACAACATTGGTGTATAATAATAACTTTATTGATAATTTATAACAATAATGGCTGTAGTCGTGGCAAGTCGGGAAGTTGTAATCTATCGGACCGTCATTCAGGCGATGTTTCTGACAGATCACGATCTGAAAAATACTATCATGAAAGTGTATCCCGTGGATAAGCCGACCTTTTTCTACAGAATCTTTTTTCTGGTCCTCAAAATTCGGCTTATACGCGGTCATATACGGTAGGCTGAAAATGGTGGTAGTGGTCCTTGCAGGAGCAGATCTAAAAAAACGTACAATATTCATTGCCTTGCACACATCCGGACATATCATATTGGTGGCGGACATTGAGTATTTAATGCTTGTTTTGGTCTGGACATCATGATTCTATTAAGACATACTATTTTTTATGTACTCTTGTCTCCAAATGTTGCTAAATGACAGCAGTTATTTTGATATTTTTTCCTACAGATCAAGAGCTGAGGAAGACCGACAACGAGAACTTGATCGGGAAAGAGAGCGAGAACGTGAGAGAGAAAGAGAGAAAGAAAGAGAGCGAGAAAGGGAGAAAGAACGAGAGAAAGAGAGAGACAGAGAGGCTGAGATTCAACGTTTAAGAGAACAACAAAGAGAGATTGAGCGAGAGCGTCAGAAGATATTAGAGCGACACAACGACCTAACCAACAACAGTGTACTGACAGTGCCCATGCGCGGTCGACATCATGACGACATGCGAGGTCGGCACCATGACGACGTGCGCGGTCGGCACCATGACGATGTGCGAGGTCGGCATCATGATGACATGCGAGCCAGGGACTCAAGGCAAGAAGAAGGTACGTCATTGATGGCAATAAACAGAATTCAGGACTTCAATTTAAATGTCTTCCCAGTATTCAGTGGTATGCTAATTAACACTGAAATCGGATGATAATGCCCTATATTGTATTTGGATTGATGGACATACTTTTTTCCTTTCCAGCTTCAAAGTTTGGCTCCATCACACAAGGCACTCCGCGCGATCCAGGCTGCAGGGCTTCCTCCGAGTCCAGCTACAGCAAGGATGCTCGATGGCAGGATGTGGCAGGAGCACGCAGGGAGCACGACCGCAATCACTACCACCATCATAAGGTATTGCATCACCACCAAAATCATACTTGTGCCTGATCATACTGATACTGATAGGCAAACAGACAATGTAGAAAAAGCATAAAATTTGGCATGTACTGGGACACTGCCACAGATATTCTGGGATTTTAAGATTACAAAGAAAAACTTAAAACTTAAATGTTCTATCTGCATGGATTCTGGGGTAAGATTGGCTGACTTATCACAAGGAAAGTTTGTTGATGTATTGTACGTTATGCCAAAAAAGAATAATGTTTAATTGTGACATGGTAATCCCTATGTGGTGATCATGGCCATGTGCTACAGTAATGTTGGAAGTGTGTAAATGTCCCAGGATACTGTCACTGCCTAGTGTAATATTCACAAATAAGTTGTGTGATGAGTACACTGACATTCTCTATGATCTGTTTTAGTTTTCCAATAAAGTAGGTGCTTCAGCCAGTTTATCTGATATGCAGTCACATTGAAAGTAGCAGTCACAGCAATAAGACCAGTGAGGATCCGGGTCAGATTAGGTCTTCAGCAACCGATGCTTGCCGTAAAAGGCGACAAAAGATGCTCGCTGACTTTGTTGATGCATGTCATCGTGTTCCCAAGCTGGTAATGTCAATCACTGGATTGTCTGGTCCAGACTTGATTATTTACCGACTGTCGCCATATAGCTGGAATATTGCTAGGTGCATCATTAAAGAACAAACGAACAAATTGAAGCCTAATGATCTGAACTGTGCAGTTAAGACAAATATGTAAGCGATGTGTGGTGCAAAGTGTGTTGAAGATACACTGACAATGTAGATGGTTTATTACATGTGATGTGTTGCTTGCCTGCAGCCCCCAGATCCCCCCTCCGCACGCCACTACAACGCAAGCATGGGTGACGCTGGGCGGAGGTATATGGTGGACCACTCAGAGTCAGACCATGGGCGTGGTCCAGTGGGGATGGATCGAGGTCAGCCTCCACCACTTGTGTCACCACGGGGTCAAGGTGATGCAAGTCGAGGGGAAAAACCAACTGACGGTGCCATCTTCCGACCATTTGAGAAACCTGCTCCTGATTCCCAGTATTCACAATATTCACAACCCCTTCAAAGCTCAAAATCAGCCGACTTGTCAGTGCCATCCTATAGACGATCTCACGATCGGGAGGCGAATGGGGACGTGAGAGAGCGGTTTCCCGAGTCAGTGGAACGTAGAGACAATTCCGTGGCTGATGGTTACGATCATCACCAGCTCAAGAAGCCAATCAGTAGGACTCACAGTAATCATAATATTGAACGGTTTGACTTCAAGAGTTTGGCGACAGAGTTTGGACACCTTCCAAAACCAGAGTCGCAAAGTGTGGACAGTCGGGTGCTGATACCGTTCTCAGACGCAACCTATGTGCAGAAACAGTGTGTTGAGAACCATGTGCGGAGTAAGCTGGATATAGAAGAGCAGAAACTGCGTGACTCCCGCCTCAATGGCACCTACTGCAGCGACAGTGAGGACGATGGTTTGTCCGACGACGACGAGCGTCGACTACAGCAGCTCATGTTCATCACCAAAGTCCCGCCGCTCAAGTTTGAAGCATCGCCACCTAAAATGAAACTGCTGGGAGAACTTGGACTTGTTACACTTAGGAAAAAGAAAGGTGGGTTTGAAGTTAAGACTTTTAGCAACAGGGACTCTGTCTCAAACTATGATCTTGGTGGGGGGGTTCTCATGGTACTAGTGTTCTGCTGGTGTACATGTAGGGCAGTAATCTCTCTAACATAACATAGCCAGTTGGTGGCTTGAAGCAGACTGTCAGTGGACAGATGTGGGAATAGGAAGGGGGAGTACATGTAGGGCAGTAATCTCTCTGACATAACATAGCCAGTTTGTGACTTGAAGCAGACTGTCAGTGGACAGATGTGGGAATAGGAAGGGGGACCTTGAGGATGTTGGCAGCAAACATTCATAGTTTTGTCAGATAATCAGCAATGTTATGTGATAAACCAATCAGATCAACTTGATACCATATCCGATAAATAGGCAACGAGGTCACCTAGCAGGAACTACTTGGATCTCCTTGCATCGAGTCGAGGTCTGCTTGCTGAACAAACTAATGACTACCATTCCCAAGATGAATAGATAGGGGTGTACTGAGGTGTGGGTGATTAAGTAGATAAACATGACTGCAAATCATTGGGACTGTAGCAATATACAATTACTTGAGCTACTTTAAGCATGACATTAGGTAGTGAAGAGAGAGGTAGTGTGTTTTCATATTGTCAGTATCAAATGTTAGGATATAAATAAATAAATAAATAAATAAATATCCTTGCCCAGGCTTGCCAGTTTTAATCTTTATTTCCATTCACTTTTGTTGCTAAGTTACCTGGTGATGATGTCTGTGTTTCAGACATTCAGTATGAACGTCTTCGAAAACGTCGGAAACTGCATCGCGAGCGCAGTATCAGCCCCGTGGAGGTTGAGGAGGAGAACTGCTCTCCCTTGCCACTTCCGAGTCTGGCCGAGTCCGACGCCTTGTGTCATGACAACGACTACCCAGACAAGTGCCAGTTCCTGCACAACATGGATCTCGGCCCCCTCGGTCGAGACAGAAAGAAAGGTGCAAAATATTTACAAATATATATGAAGGTCATATGGAAACCTTGACGTTAGCCTGATAACTTAGAACATACCCTGATACCTTAGAATGTAGCCTATGATCCCCTGTCCACACAACAGCTTGGAGATTCTCATGCAAAGTACCTGGTATCTGGTACCTCGAGTGTTGGACCAGGTTGGATTTTGTAGTCAAGGCTATCTGTGTTTCAGAGTTGGACCAGATCAGAATGTTTTGTAGTCAAGGCTATCTGTGTTTCAGAGTTGGACCAGATCAGAACCTTTTGTAGTCAAGGCTATCTGTGTTTCAGAGTTGGACCAGATCAGAACGTTTTGTAGTCAAGGCTATCTTTGTTTCAGAGTTGGACCAGATCAGAATGTTTTGTAGTCAAGGTTATCTGTGTTTCAGAGTTGGACCAGATCAGAACGTTTTGTGAGCAGGAGAAACAGAGGAGGCTCGGAGTCCTGGAGGAAAACAACCGTGTTCTGATGAATGGCGACGTTTTATCAGGTGAACTCGTGTTTCTGTCAGATTTCACAGTTTTCTGTCCTTTGATTGATGGTTTATGGCTGAGGCAGGTGATTTGAAGACAGTGTGCCCCAAGCAGTGGCTTGTTACATGTTCAGATGGGCAAGTTGTGTTAAGACGTGGGCTGATCCTGCTGTCCTTCTCTGGTGGCTTGGCTTGTTGCCGCTGCCATCAGCCACTGGGGTGCCTGGGCCAGGATGTTAGCAGGTTGTAACTGGAATACAACAGAACGAGTCATAACCCAACATTCACTCATTCACCAACTTTACAAGGCATCATATCCTGATGAAGATTTTCTCCTGGTTACATCACCCCGAACCCCGATCCAAAAAACTCTAACCCAAAACGCCAAACCCCACTCAATTCTAAAGTTTTTGCTTTGGTTCATGTTTAATAATGACCTTTGTTGTCCTAATCCCAGTTTTTTTCTCTGCAGTTTCAGAAACTTCAGGTTGTGGCGTGAAACGGAAATTTGATGAAATGGAAAATATGTCCTCCCAATCAGAACCCATGAAAATTTCTCTAAGTCAGTTGCAAGCTCGTCACCAGAAACACGGAAAACCAGCCAACCATGTCAAGTCGAGTGCGGTAGTGTTCCCAGAGTCACGCGATCGCCAGCTCAGTAGGGAGTTTGCGGAACAGTTTCATGAATCTGTTCTCCAAACAACAAGACAAAAAGAAATAGCAAGTCGTTTAGGTAATAGCAGATTGCACTGATACATCATTACTTCTATAGCGCAGGTCTTGCTGATACGGGGCATTCGGGTAGCCTAGCGGTTAAAGCGTTCGCTCGTCAAGCCGAAGACCCGGGTTCGATTCCCGACATGGGTACAATGTGTGAAGCCTATTTCTGGTGTCCCCCGCCATGATATTGCTGCAATATTGCTAAAAGTGGCATAAATTACGCTCACTCTTACTGATAGATCATCACTTGTATAGTGCAGGTCTTGCTGATACATCATCACTTCTATAGGACAGATCTTACTGATAGATCATCACTTCTATAGGGCAGGTCTTACTGATAGATCATCATTTCTGTAGGGCAAGTCTTGCTGATGCATCATCACTTCTATAGGGCAAGTCTTACTGATGCATCATCACTTCTATAGGGCAGGTCTTTCTGATACATCATCACTTCTATAGGGCAGGTCTTACTGATGATTATCACTTCTATAGGGCAGGTCTTACTGATGCATCATCACTTCTATAGGGCAGGTCTTACTGATGATTATCACTTCTGTAGGGCAAGTCTTACTGATGCATCATCACTTCTATAGGGCAGGTCTTACTGATAGATCATCACTTCTATAGGACAGGTCATGCTGATAGATCATCACTTCTGTAGGGCAAGTCTTACTGATGCACCATCACTTCTATAGGGCAGATCTTGCTGATAGATCATCACTTCTAAAGGGCAGGTCTTACTGATAGATCATCACTTCTGTAGGGCAAGTCTTTCTGATGATTATCACTTCTATAGGACAGGTCTTACTGATGATCATCACTTCTATAAGGCAAGTCTTTCTGATGCATCATCACTTCTATAGGGCAGATCTTACTGATGATTATCACTTCTATAGGGCAGGTCTTACTGATACATCATCACTTCTATAGGGAAGGTCTTACTGATGATTATCACTTCTATAGAGCAAGTCTTACTGATGATTATCACTTCTATAGGGCAGGTCTTACTGATGCATCATCACTTCTATAGGGCAAGTCTTACTGATGATTATCACTTCTATAGGACAGGTCTTACTGATGCATCATCACTTCTATAGGGCAAGTCTTACTGATGATTATCACTTCTATAGGACAGGTCTTGCTGATGCGTCATCACTTCTATAGGACAGGTCTTACTGATGATTATCACTTCTATAGAGCAAGTCTTACTGATGATTATCACTTCTATAGGGCAGGTCTTACTGATGCATCATCACTTCTATAGGGCAAGTCTTACTGATGATTATCACTTCTATAGGACAGGTCTTGCTGATGCATCATCACTTCTATAGGACAGGTCTTACTGATACATCATCACTTCTATAGGGAAGGTCTTACTGATGATTATCACTTCTATAGAGCAAGTCTTACTGATGATTATCACTTCTATAGGGCAGGTCTTACTGATGCATCATCACTTCTATAGGGCAAGTCTTACTGATGATTATCACTTCTATAGGGCAGGTCTTACTGATAGATCATCACTTCTTTAGGGCAGGTCTTGCTGATAGATCATCACTTCTATAGGGCAGGTCTTACTGATGCATCATCACTTCTATAGGGCAGGTCTTGCTGATAGATCATCACTTCTATAGGGCAGGTCTTACTGATGCATTCTCACTTCTATAGGGCAGGTCTTTCTCACACATTGCCAGTTCTGTGCAGCAGGATTTGCTGACACATCCCTGGGAGGGAGTGTCCCAGACTCTGTAGTAATATATCCTTGTTGTTCCTGCAGGGGGCAGAGGGCAGGAGGAGTCCTTCAGCTCAAGACCTACAGACCAATCACAAGGTCCAACACAACTACGCTTCAATGCATCAGGTGAATCTAGTGGTTCTACACGTGAAACAGACATCTCGGACTACGGAGCCAATCCAGGGTTCCGCTGGCCGGGTATTGAAGCCATAATTGACTCCTATCAAAGATATGTAGAAGGTGGGTGTGGGGCCAGCTAGTTACTTCTGACAAACATAAAGTTGTGTGGCCAGCTAGTTACTTGTTCCATAAGAAGGAGGTGGTGTGGGGCCAGCTAGTTACATGTTCCACATGTAGAAGGTGGTGTGGGGCCAGCTAGTTACTTGTTCCACATGTAGAAGGTGGTGTGGGGCCAGCTAGTTACTTGTTCCATAAGAAGGAGGTGGTGTGGGGCCAGCTAGTTACTTGTTCCGTATGTAGAAGGTTGTGTGGGGCCAGCTAGTTACATGTTCCATATGTAGAGGGTGGTGTGGGGCCGGCTAGTTACATGTTCCACATGTAGAAGGTGGTGTGGGGCCAGCTAGTTACTTGTTCCATAAGAAGGAGGTGGTGTGGGGCCAGCTAGTTACTTGTTCCACATGTAGAAGGTGGTGTGGGGCCAGCTAGTTACTTGTTCCACATGTAGAAGGTGGTGTGGGGCCAGCTAGTTACATGTTCCATATGTAGAGGGTGGTGTGGGGCCGGCTAGTTACTTGTTCCATATGTAGGAAGGGGTGTGGTGTGGGGCCAGCTAGTTACATGTTCCATATGAAGGAAGGAGGTGGTGTGGGTCCAGCTAGTTACATGTTCCATATGAAGGAGGTGGTGTGGGGCCAGCTAGTTACATGTTCCATATGAAGGAGGTGGTGTGGGGCCAGCTAGTTACATGTTCCATATGAAGGAGGTGGTGTGGGGCCAGCTAGTTACATGTTCCGTATGTAGGAAGGGGTGTGGTGTGGGGCCAGCTAGTTACATGTTCCGTATGTAGGAAGGAGGTGGTGTGGGGCCAGCTAGTTACATGTTCCATATGAAGGAGGTGGTGTGGTGTGGGTCCAGCTAGTTACATGTTCCATATGAAGGAGGTGGTGTGGTGTGGGTCCAGCTTGTTACTTGTTCCATGATGAATTACATGTTGGTTGTAAGATGTGAGGAATGTAGGCATGGGCATTATTTATGAAATAGGTTAGATTCAGTGTTCTATGATTTATTTAGTTTTGACCATTGATGGTACTTTTACAGAGCAGCGCTTGGAGCGCCATATACTGACCGAGCGATGCCGTCGACTTCGAGCTGACAACATGGACCTGAACCGAACTGCCGAGAGACTCAGCCATAGAGTATCGGTAGGTAGCCATTTTAATGATGTGAATTTTGTTTGATTATTTTTAAAAATTTGTGTGTCTGAACAGTAATGTTGACTGGATAAGACCTGTGTGTTTCACAGTCTTGATGTGTGTGTTTCACAGATTTGACGTGTGTTTCAAAGACTTGATGTGTGTGTTTCACAGACTTGACCTGTGTGTTTCACAGACTTGACCTGTGTGTTTCACAGACTTGATGTGTGTTTCACAGACTTAAACCGGGTGTTTCACAGACTTGACCTGTGTGTTTCACAGACTTGACGTGTGTTTCACAGACTTGACCTGTGTGTTTCACAGACTTGATGTGTGTTTCACAGACTTGACCAGTGTGTTTCACAGACTTGACCTGTGTGTTTCACAGACTTTGTGTGTTTCACAGACTTGACCTGTGTGTTTCACAGACTTGACCTGTGTGTTTCACAGACTTGACCTGTGTTTCACAGACTTTGTGTGTTTCACAGACTTGACCTGTGTGTTTCACAGACTTGACCTGTGTGTTTCACAGACTTGACCTGTGTTTCACAGACTTTGTGTGTTTCACAGACTTGACCTGTGTGTTTCACAGACTTGACCTGTGTGTTTCACAGACTTTGTGTGTTTCACAGACTTGACCTGTGTGTTTCACAGACTTGACCTGTGTTTCACAGACTTGACCTGTGTTTCACAGACTTGACCTGTGTGTTTCACAGACTTTGTGTGTTTCACAGACTTGACCTGTGTGTTTCACAGACTTGACCTGTGTGTTTCACAGACTTGACCTGTGTTTCACAGACTTTGTGTGTTTCACAGACTTGACCTGTGTGTTTCACAGACTTGACCTGTGTGTTTCACAGACTTGACCTGTGTGTTTCACAGATTTGATGTGTGTTTCACAGACTTGACGTGTGTTTCACAGACTTGACCTGTGTGTTTCACAGACTTGACGTGTGTGTTATACAGACTTGATGTGTGTTTCACAGACTTGACCTGTGTGTTTCACAGACTTGACCTGTTTCACAGACTTGACCTGTGTGTTATACAGACTTGATGTGTGTTTCACAGACTTGACCTGTGTGTTTCACAGACTTGACGTGTGTTTCACAGACTTGACCTGTGTGTTTCACAGACTTGACCTGTGTGTTTCACAGACTTGACGTGTGTTTCACAGACTTGACGTGTGTTTCACAGACTTGACCTGTGTGTTTCACAGACTTGACCTGTGTGTTTCACAGACTTGATGTGTGTTTCACAGACTTGACGTGTGTGTTTCACAGACTTGACGTGTGTTTCACAGACTTGACCTGTGTGTTTCACAGACTTGACCTGTGTGTTTCACAGACTTGACCTGTGTGTTTCACAGACTTGACCTGTGTGTTTCACAGACTTGACCTGTGTGTTTCACAGACTTGACCTGTGTGTTTCACAGACTTGACCTGTGTGTTATACAGACTTGATGTGTGTTTCACAGACTTGACCTGTGTGTTTCACAGACTTGACCTGTGTGTTTCACAGACTTGACCTGTGTGTTTCACAGACTTGACCTGTGTGTTTCACAGACTTGACCTGTGTGTTATACAGACTTGATGTGTGTTTCACAGACTTGACCTGTGTGTTTCACAGACTTGACGTGTTTCACAGACTTGACCTGTGTGTTATACAGACTTGATGTGTGTTTCACAGACTTGACGTGTGTTTCACAGACTTGACCTGTGTGTTTCACAGACTTGACCTGTGTGTTTCACAGACTTGACCTGTGTGTTTCACAGACTTGACCTGTGTGTTTCACAGACTTGACCTGTGTGTTTCACAGACTTGACCTGTGTTTCACAGACTTGACCTGTGTGTTTCACAGACTTGACCTGTGTGTTTCACAGACTTGACCTGTGTGTTTCACAGACTTGATGTGTGTTTCACAGACTTGACGTGTGAGTTTCACAGACTTGACCTGTGTGTTTCACAGACTTGACCTGTGTGTTTCACAGACTTGACCTGTGTGTTATACAGACTTGATGTGTGTTTCACAGACTTGACCTGTGTGTTTCACAGACTTGACGTGTTTCACAGACTTGACCTGTGTGTTATACAGACTTGATGTGTGTTTCACAGACTTGACGTGTGTTTCACAGACTTGACCTGTGTGTTTCACAGACTTGACCTGTGTGTTTCACAGACTTGACCTGTGTGTTTCACAGACTTGACGTTTGTTTCACAGACTTGACCTGTGTGTTTCACAGACTTGACCTGTGTGTTTCACAGACTTGACCTGTGTGTTTCACAGACTTGACCTGTGTTTCACAGACTTGACCTGTGTGTTTCACAGACTTGACCTGTGTGTTTCACAGACTTGACCTGTGTGTTTCACAGACTTGATGTGTGTTATACAGACTTGATGTGTGTTTCACAGACTTGACGTGTGTTTCACAGACTTGACCTGTGTGTTTCACAGACTTGACCTGTGTGTTTCACAGACTTGACCTGTGTGTTTCACAGACTTGACGTTTGTTTCACAGACTTGACCTGTGTGTTTCACAGACTTGACCTGTGTGTTTCACAGACTTGACCTGTGTGTTTCACAGACTTGACCTGTGTTTCACAGACTTGACCTGTGTGTTTCACAGACTTGACCTGTGTGTTTCACAGACTTGACCTGTGTGTTTCACAGACTTGATGTGTGTTTCACAGACTTGACCTGTGTGTTTCACAGACTTGACCTGTGTGTTTCACAGACTTGACCTGTGTGTTTCACAGACTTGACCTGTGTGTTATACAGACTTGATGTGTGTTTCACAGACTTGACCTGTGTGTTTCACAGACTTGACGTGTTTCACAGACTTGACCTGTGTGTTATACAGACTTGATGTGTGTTTCACAGACTTGACGTGTGTTTCACAGACTTGACCTGTGTGTTTCACAGACTTGACCTGTGTGTTTCACAGACTTGACGTGTGTTTCACAGACTTGACCTGTGTGTTTCACAGACTTGACCTGTGTGTTTCACAGACTTGACCTGTGTGTTTCACAGACTTGACCTGTGTTTCACAGACTTGACCTGTGTGTTTCACAGACTTGACCTGTGTGTTTCACAGACTTGACCTGTGTGTTTCACAGACTTGATGTGTGTTTCACAGACTTGACGTGTGTGTTTCACAGACTTGACGTGTGTTTCACAGACTTGACCTGTGTGTTTCACAGACTTGATGTGTGTTTCACAGACTTGACCTGTGTGTTTCACAGACTTGACCTGTTTCACAGACTTAAACCGGGTGTTTCACAGACTTGACCTGTGTGTTTCACAGACTTGACGTGTGTTTCACAGACTTGACGTGTGTTTCACAGACTTTGTGTGTTGTTTCACAGGCTTGACGTGTTTAACAGACTTGATGTGTTTCACAGGCTTGACGTGTCTCACAGACTTGACATATTTGTTTCACAGACTTGACGCTTTTTTTTCACAGACTTGACCTGTGTTTCAGAGACTTGATGTGTGTTTCACAGACTTGACCTGTGTTTCACAGACTTTGTGTGTTTCACAGACTTGACCTGTGTTTCACAGACTTGACGTGTGTTTCACAGACTTGACGTGTGTTTCACAGACTTGATGTGTGTTTCACAGACTTGACGTGTGTTTCACAGACTTGACCTGTGTATCACAGGCTTGATGTGTGTTTCACAGACTTGACGTGTGTTTCACAGACTTGACCTGTGTTTCACAGACTTGATGTGTGTTTCACAGACTTGACCTGTGTTTCACAGGCTTGATGTGTGTTTCCCAGACTTGACGTGTGTTTCACAGACTTGATGTGTGTCTCACAGACTTGACCTGTGTGTTTCATAGACTTTGCGTTTGTCTTAGAGACTTGACCTGTGTTTCATTGACTTGACCTGTGTCTCACAGACATGACCTGTGTGTTTCACAGACTTGACCTGTGTGTTTCATAGACTTTGCATGTGTCTCAAAGACTTGACCTGTGTCTCACAGACTTGACCTGTGTCTCAAAGACTTGATGTGTGTCTCAAAGACTTGATGTGTGTCTCACAGACTTGGGTTGTGTCTCACAGGCTTGATGTGTGTTTCAGGGTCTGCTGGATGCTAAGCAGCGTGGGGAGGGGGAGCGAGTCCAGGCTCAGAGTGCAATAGACAACATGAAGAGGTGTCTCAAGTACCTCAGGTGATGCTGGCATCAGCGGCGACGCACGCCTCTGTGATTGTCAGCATTGTGACAACAGCGTCAAATACTACTCAATTTCTACGGGATCAAATTCAGCAATGTTCATATCTTTCTCATCAGTCACTCTCTTTCATCGTCATGGAAACTAACTCCACGCTGATGGCAGCAATGGATAAATACTCAGTTACCATGGCATTGCCATGTCTGCTTGTTCATCACAGCAACTGTTGTTACTGACGTAAATGTGGAAGTTGCGACATATCACAGCTGGAAGTGTTCTTGAACGGCAGGAGGGAGACTGTGTACAGGTCTGTGACAACTATGGCATCATCGTGTGTGTCTGGGTGACACATATGACATCATCGACATATCTGTGATTCCCCGCGGCCTTACGGCACCATGTGATAGTTGAGCTGTCTCAGTTCATGTCCTAGCAGAGTTCTGTCCCTTTCAGTGATGACTTGCACAAACACACACCGCCTTATTCTCAGACAGTGACTATTGCTACACACCTGTTCAGATTATAGGAAGTAAAAATAAGTTGATTAATGAAATAATTTATTTATGGGTTCACCCCCAGTGTAAATCATGTTTATGTCTTTACAAATTTATTCAAGAAACGAAGGAAATATGGACTGTTGTGATTGGAAACCTTGTTTGATTAGGCTAAGATAGATAACATGTGACTGGCCATGTTGTCAGGTAACATGTGAATTTCGTGGGTCATTACTGTGACTGGAAGAGCACATGTGCAAGCACCTTTAATCCTGGTTAGTTGTAAGTCTTGAAGCTGATGAATGTCCCAGCCAGACACATGGAGGTGTACACACTGCTGGTGAAATGGGATGAGCTGATACTGACTACTGACAACATAAACATAGTGGGGGTATTTTCTGTTTATTTATTTACAATGAGTTTACCAGCTTTTCGGGAGATGTACAACATGCAATAGTATTATTGGTTATTCCGAGCAATATGTGAAGAAAAGTATTGCAGGAGCTGCAGCAAGTAGCCATGATGTAGTGGAATGTTACATCCCGAGGTATTGAAACATTAAACACAGTCATTGAAAGTTTCTCCAAGTAATTGAAAAACACTTTCTTTTTGTCTTATTTATATATTGAAAAAGAGGCTTAGTTTTTTTTAATGAAATTTGTTTCTTGAAATACTTGTGCAATATATTATTTTTGAGTCAAATTTAGTCTCCATGTAGAATTTCAAATGTTATTCAAATGTTACCAGATATTCATTTTTGAACATTAACTTGATTCCCTGTACAAGTTCTACAAGTTGCTGATGGGCGTGTCCATGCATTACCCATTACATGTGGAGGAATGAGAAGCAAGGGAAACTGGGATTCTGAAGCTTGAATGTGTGGACATCTGTGGCGCAGCACCAGGCTGCGGCGTTGTTTATTTATGATTCTGTGTAGTAGACAGTAGCGATGTGTGGCGAGTCACTCCTGACATCCATGTATGTTTCCTAATTGTTTCTACAACGTGTTGATGTGTAGTCTGTAGGCCACATTCCTGTCACATTTCCTGGAAAAAAAGCATTAAAAACTATCCTTCTAATGTACAAAGTGTTTGTTGATCATGAAATGGATTACATTGCAGTGAACAGGACTATCCTGCAGTGTCCAGATTGTCTGGATCCAGGGATTGATAGTGGGAGCATTGTCTGGATCCACGGATTGTTTCTGGGAACATTGTCTGGATCCAGTCACATGGGAATTGATAGTGGAAGCATTGTCTGGATCTAGTCACATGGGAATTGATAGTGGGGAGCATTGTCTGGATCCAGGGATTGATAGTGGGAGCATTGTCTGGATCCAGGGATTGATAGTGGGAGCATTGTCTGGATCCAGTCACATGGGAATTGATAGTGGTATTATTGTCTGGATCCAGGGATTGTTACCGGGAGCATTGTCTGGATCCAGGGATTGTTACTGGGAGCATTGTCTGGATCCAGGGTTTGTTACTGGGAGCATTGCCTGGATCCAGGGATTGATAGTGGGAGCATTGTCTGGATCCAGGGATTGATAGTGGGAGCATTCTACCATGTCATTGATGAATGCTTGATTCTGATTGGTTAAAAAGAGGTTTCCTTTTTGGTATGGAAACCCCTTTCAAATATATTAAGCCTTTTCACCAAAAATGTGTGAATGAATACACAGAAAGCCTACATATCGAGGCCATATCGATTCATAATAAATGGCTGTCGATCGATCACCCCCATATAAACTGTAAAACAAATCTTTATTTCCTAATACACACCGAGTCAAGGGCTCTTGCGAAATTAATAGATGGCGTAGCATCAAATAGAGGAAATACGGTAGTTTGATATCTGATGTTTGGGGTGTTCTAGGCCGCAACCCTGACTACTTCGATGATGACATCAAAAGATTTAACGAAGGCTTATCTTTTGCATACAAATAAAACTGTTAGAGAAATGTTCTGTGGTGCCCAGAATCTTAACAATTTAAGCTATTTCCTCATTGAAATAACCACAATGAAAGTAAAATATAACATTATAAGAATTGTTTAAAAAAACTTCACTCATGACTTGTTTCCAAACTTTTATGTGATCGATATTCGATGCCATCTCTGTCAACCACCACAGTTAGAATTTGGCAGGAGGGGATTTGAAAGTCCATCAGAAAACCCTCCCCTTTGAAAGTCCACGAAAATAATGTCCTAACTGAAGCGACAGCTTATCAAACTTGATGAAATTCATTTCAGAACACGCACCATTACAAAAATCATAAACGTTCCACTATTTCTGTCACTATCTGGCTTTGGATCCGTGAAATCTTGAAATTGACAGGTCACACCATGCAGATTCCTCGTTTCAAAATATTCGGCTCGTCTGCAGCCTAAAAAGCGTCTGTTCAGTCACAATGGTAATCATATGGATGTACCAGCAGACTTGATCAATCCCAGATAATCTACATGTTAATGTTGAACCACATCAAAGATCAGGGTTGTCATCTTGCTTCATTCTATAACTCGTTACGGAGAATGTAAACACAAGATTGTCAGCCATTGACAGCTGTGAGGTGTGAGTAACCGTGATGTAGGTCAAGTTCTGCCACATCCAAGTTCGGTGTGGAGACGCATTTATTTTAATTTTATTATTGTTTACTGGGAGTAATTGCTAACTAATAACACTTACACATGTTAAATGTATAATAGAATGTTAATTCATAAAGTTTGTTGTAGAAATATATTCATTTAGCATTTTAAAACCTTTTTCTATAACCCATCACCCCTACAATAGAAATGATGGCATGTTTGATTTCCAAGAAATGACTGCTCTCGAAAAATTCCGAGAAATGACAGTGTTCAACAGTTTGGAAGAAATTAAAACATCTCTCTTTGGACTAAGTCTGGAGTGTTATTTGTCATCTTATTTTGAAAACCTATGTGTTTTGACCACTTATTAGGAACTACCAACGACTATGGTGTTTTTAATCTTGAACTTTAGTGATAATTGTCACATATATAACTACCTGTGACCACTTTTCGGAATGTTCAAAGATTGCGGATATGTGCAACGGTGTTATTACACGTTGCAAGAGAGCACCGTTTTCAAAGCATTGTTGCCGTCATGGTAGAATGGAGATAAACCTACTGTGTTTTGAAATTTGATGTAGTCCCTCTTCAAAGCGCTTGGTTCAAAATTAAAATAAAGAGGTATCTACTCTACAGTGGGACTACATTAAATTACACAGTAAGTTTATCTCCTAATTGTCTGGATCCAGGGATTGATAGTTGGAGCATTGTCTGGATCAGGGATTGATAGTGGGAGCATTGTCTGGATCAGGGATTGATAGTGGGAGCATTGTCTGGATCAGGGATTGATAGTGGGAGCATTGTCTGGATCAGGGATTGATAGTGGGAGCATTGTCTGGATCAGGGATTGATGGTGGGAACATATTGATGGATCGAGTCACACTGATGTGTCTTGTGCTGACAACCAGTATGAACACTACATTGTGTGTAATGTACTGACAACTTCTAACAGGGAGTGAAATGGAGTTTTAACGTCGCATTCGTGATTTATTGCACTTATAATGAGTGAGTGAGTTGGGTTTAACGCCGCTTTTATAGTATTCCAGTTATATCGCGGCGTGCACTTATAAAGTGACATGCATGCATGTGTGTGTGTTTGTCTGCTTGTAGTAGTCCGGACTAATGCCGATTTTATAATGCTAGCCCACTGAGATATGCCGGAGTTTAACATGAATAACCCACTCAGTCACAGTATACTGACTCCAAGATGACCAGTCCCTATTTTAGCCGCTAATGCAGGGCACCAGGCAGGGTATCAACAAGTACCATCTATTGAATGTCTTGGTGTGACGCGGTCAGGGATGGAACCCACAACCTTCAACTCTCTGGGCAGACGGTGAATCCACCTCAATCAAGGAGGTCATGTCTTGTTCTAACTTGTCCCCCTATTACAACAAACCACTGCCGTCATCCAGTCTGGGAGTACTGAAGAACATCAACATCAGAGGACATTACAACACCATTTTATGTACACATAATTCACTGGTGGAAGGGAGACAACTCATGAGGAAATGGTGAGGAAAATCTTCTGCTTAACAAATGTGGCTTCATTGAAGTATTTGCCAATAGTTTTGATGCACCACAGTCCATAAATAGTTGTAACATTATAGGAATCACTTTACACCATCTTAATGTCAGAGCATCAGTTCCGGGTGTCGCTGATAACACATCTTCAGGTTGGGCACAGGAGGCAACCCTGAGTGTCAATCCTGTGACACCCTGACTCCGCCTCCTGTCAGGTTGGGCACAAAGCACCCCTGTGTGTCACTGTGTCAATCCTGTGTCGCCCTGACTCCGCCTCCTGTCAGGTTGGGCACAAGGCACCCCTAAATGTCACTGTGTCAATCCTGTGTCGCCCCGACTCCGCCTCCTGTCAGGTTGGGCACAAGGCACCCCTGAATGTCACTGTGTCAATCCTGTGTCGCCTTGACTCCGCCTCCAGTCAGGTTGGACACAAGGCACTCCTGAATGTCACTGTGTCAATCCTGTGTCGCCCTGACTCCGCCTCCTGTCAGGTTGGAGCGGAGGAGGTGCATCTGGTCCAGGGCTTTGGTCAGGAATGGACGACCCGCATTAATCTCCATTAATGTCAAGAAGTTCAACTGAAAAATGCAGAAGATTGTCACATGGTATGTAGTCAACAGTTTCAAATGTCAACAAAGGATAAAAAGTAAGGATTTAAAACAACTGCCAGAGAATATTTTCTTTTTGTAGGATTTTAGAGAATTTAAGATTCCTCCTACCTAAACCCATACCAAATTTCCTTAAATTTTGAACAAAAATGGACACAAGAGCATTTTTTAATATGGCTGTTATTACAGCGACGTGAAAATAGGATTCAAAGCTCTTGAACAAATTGAGGTATCATCATTGGTGAGAACAAGCTTACAGTCTCCGGGTCCAGTGGCGTCTCACAAGTGTTTGTTTACAGTGCAAGATGGATGACGCACAAAGGACGGTGGATGACAGACACTTTGACTGTCAGTCAGGTTAGCTAAATATGTCACATTTCACAGAAGTCCAACTCAACACAAAACAACTCATGGCAACTTTCCACAGGATTGTCACAAGTCCCACTCACAGGTAAATCGGAAGACTATTAATACATACTTGAAGGACATAAAAGGACAGCAGTCCATACATGGTCAACAGTACAGACAACAGTCTACATACAGACAAGAGTCTATGTACAGACAACAGTTTATGTAAACATGGAAAAGACTGCAAAGACAACAGTCTACGTACAGACAACAGTTTAGGTAAAGATAACTGTTTATGTTGAGACAACAGTCGATGTAAAGACAACTGTTTATGTAAATCAACAGTCTATATATGCTCAACATTCTACGTAAAGATATCAGTCTACGCAAAGTCAACAGTCTACGTAAAGTCAACAGTCTACATACAGGCAACAGTCTACATTAAGTCAACAGTCTACATACAGACAACAGTCTACATTAAGTCAACAGTCTACGTACAGACAACAGTCTACATTAAGTCAACAGTCTACGTTAAGTCAACAGTCTATGTTAAGTCAACAGTCTTCATACAGGCAACAGTCTCCGTAAAGTCTACGTTAAGTCAACAGTCTACTTAAATTCAACAGTCTACATAAAGTCAACAGTCTACATACAGACAACAGTCTATGTTAGGTCAACAGTCTATGTACAGACAACAGTCTACGTAAAGTCTACATAGACTGTTGACTTTACGTAGACTGTTGACTTTATGTAGACTGTTAAGTCAACAGTCTATATTAGGAGTGAGTGAGTGGGCTCAGTGATGCAGGCTCAGTGATGCAGGTCTCAGATGTTTACCACTTTGGTGAAACTCACCACTATGTGCATGGTGCTGACAAAGCTAAAAACATAACAAGGTCAAACTGCGATTAGAACCCCCAATTAGAGATTTCCTTGTGCCTGAGGGACACAACGTTGCACAGCGAATTGCTGCGCCTAAGACAACTGGGCCACCTGTGCCCTGTCTATATAAGGACAGTCAGTGAATCACCTTAGCATGTGTGGCGTCACTCTTCACAAAGACGTCGATACTGCTGCGGAGTTTGGCGATCCTCAGATCCCAGGCATCTTTAATCAACGTCCGGACTTCGTCAGCCCGCGGGATGTCATCTGTGGCACTACAACACACATCAGGAATACCGGCAGTTTTAGAATTCGCAAAACTGAACTCTGCAAAATTCTTGTAATGCCCAAAACAATTTAATGCCTACTTTACACTGACTTCCATTATTGTCAGTCTCAATCACTGTAAAAGGGTTGTCAGAAAACTTCTATCTTCACAATAACATTTTTACAAAAAGAAATGACAAATCTATCTGAACAAAATGAGGCATTATTGGAATTAATGTAAGCAAATTTGAGTGCAGTAACTATTGTCACAACAGTGACATGGACTGGAATCACAGCCGCTGTTGGAACCGACAGCATCGGCAACCAAACACATTTTGTCACGTACGTTATGTTCTGCGTTTCACCGAAATACTCTTAAACTCACTGTCATCACAGTGCACGAAACATGGCTGACAGTAGCGGAGAAGAGAAACGAGAAAGTGTTTGAATCAAAGCTTGTTCCAAGAATTGTCATTCTAATTAAGAAGTTAATCTATACTGAACTTAAACTGTAATTTTCATTCCATACAAATTATTCATCTTCAGCAAAAACATATTTTGTACTCATCATCGATGTGTTAACATGGGAGTCAAATGGAAAGTGTTTCAGTCATAGAGGCTTCACTCCTAACTTCATTCACTGATTACATGTTAGAGCCAGATCGAGTATTTGGCCAATAATTGTTGATATAAACAGGGCTAATTGAAAAAATCTGTCAGTCAATGTCAACAGTAGGCAATTCATCTGTGGCTGATAGGGACTCGAACAATAATATTATCAATTTTACATTAAATTTTATGTTTATATACGTATCTTATTTCACGCTATACATTTCTTTCTTCTTCTTTTGACCATTATGTGAAAACGTGCTTGAACAATGTTTCCAACTTTAAAGACATTTCACCTGAACACATCCCAGCATTACCATGGAGACACAGAGACACAAACAATAAGTTATAACACTGCCTAGTGTCGTAAAGACAAGAACTCGTGAGTGGGTTAAAACACCATAACAGGCGACATGAGCCCCTTACACTAGTCGGACATAGCTACATGAAATCTGTATAAGGTGTTACGTGTTTTCACGTAGGACATCGTAACATGAACGACCATGTAGCACAGAATAGAGATCTATTCATTTAATGACACAACCAATCCAGAAGTGTGTCCAGGCAGTCAGTTCTACAGACAGACAGACCACACCACTACGCCGACGGACAGTAGGGAGAGCCAGCTTGGCATCTCTTAACGCTCCATCAAAGCTATCAGCCAAGTCCACAGTGATTGAAGCGTGCTATAGTGGGAAGAGGAATGCTCGACAACATCCACAAGAGGATTATCAAACCAATTCTGAGATATTACATACCCAAAGCAGAGGTGAGCAGGTAAAGGCTTGGGACACTGAGATATTACATGCCCAAAGCAGAGGTGAGCAGGTAAAGTCTTGGGACACTGAGATATTACATGCCCAAAGCAGAGGTGAGCAGGTAAAGTCCTGGGACACTGAGATATTACATGCCCAAAGCAGAGGTGAGCAGGTAAAGTCCTGGGACACTGAGATATTACATGCCCAAAGCAGAGGTGAGCAGGTAAAGTCCTGGGACACTGAGATATTACATGCCCAAAGCAGAGGTGAGCAGGTAAAGTCCTGGGACACTGCTGAACAGCCACACCTTGTGGCGACATCGATGTTGAAGACCGGAGTCTCTACAGATGAGTCACTTCATCATCCACTGGGACTCAGTCTGGAAACCTGAATAACACTGACCACAGGAGGGACATTCCAACATTGATTCAGTTTGTGCAGGGCACAGAGTACTGGGCTGCAGGACCAAAGGTCCAAATCGGTGACGGCCCTTCCATGACGGCGGACGCTGCAGTTGCTGTGCAGGGCCATGGTTGAGACAACGGCTAGTCTCATGTGAATTGGAGGAGGCAATCCTGAAGGACAGTCGAGCGGAGCTAAAAGGAGACTGTGGTAAAGGAGACATCCGTGGTGGCCGCCTTAGAGGGATGAATAGTCTCCTGCAGGTGTGTCGAAGTGACGCCGCAGCCTCAAGGTAGATGCGGAGGGCTCTAACCTGGCGTAAGAAGCTGTCCTCGTCATCTGGGTTCAGGAAGGATGCCAATTGTTTGATCATAAAGTACAATTTGCTACAACGCGAGTTGCCAGATAGTATCATAGTGAGTGAATATGGTTTTACGTCGCTTTTAGCAATATTCCTGCAATATCACGGCAGGGGACACCAGAAATCTAAACTCCTTTTGATGCATCCATCAACTAAAACTGTGAACTATGGCCATCAGTCTTTCTCTTCTGCCACCACCCCAGAGTGGAATAATCTCCCTCTACAACTGTGACAATCTCCTCTGTTTCTGATCAAATTTAAGATGATCTGTGCTGAGGAGGTCCAGGATGATAACCTTCCTCTTTGCTAAGCAAAAAGCTTAAAGGATTATTATTATTTTTATTTTTATTATTATTATTATCATTATTGTGGCTAAACAGTGGAGACCCACTAATATCTACACATGTATTTCATTAATATTCGTTTTGAAGCATCAAGTCTTTCCATGGCATTTAGAAGTGACATATATGAGAGTTTCAGGAACTAAGGAGTAAGCTTAAAAGTTGACATCCATGAATTCCCCCTCTCTGTGATGAAGTTGTTATTACCAGATCCGTGAAGATCTTTGGTAGAATAGGCCTTCAGCAACCCATGCTTGTCGTGAGAGTTGACAAATGGGATCGGGGGGTCAGGCTCGCTGACTTGGTTGATGCATGTCATCGTATCCCAATTGTGTGGATGCTCATGATGCCATCACTGGATTGTCTGGTCCAGGCTCGATCATTTGCAGACCACTGTCTTATAGCTGGAATACTGCTGAGTGTGGTGCCAAACAAACAAACAAACAAACAAACAAACAGTTCTCACCACTGCAGGAGCAGCTGGGTGACCTCGATGTAGAACCGGCTCGGCATCGCTGTGAAGAACTTGGAATCTATTTCCTCTTGTTTCTTTTCTTCTAACTTTTCTGAAACAGGAAATCATATTATCAGAAAAAGTTACATAAGCTAAAAAGATTATTTATAATACTTATCCTATGTGTCATGGTAAAATGGTATATTTATAACACTTATCCTATCTGTCATGGTAAAATGGTATATTTATAACACTTATTCTACCTGTCATGGTAAAATGGTATATTTATAACACTTATCCTATCTGTCATGGTAAAATGGTATATTTATAACACTTATCCTCCCTGTCATGGTAAAATGGTATATTCATAACACTTATCCTACCTGTCATGGTAAAATGGTATATTTATAACACTTATCCTATCTGTCATGGTAAAATGGTATATTCATAACACTTATCCTACCTGTCATGGTAAAATGGTATATTTATAACACTTATCCTATCTGTCATGGTAAAATGGTATATTCATAACACTTATCCTACCTGTCATGGTAAAATGATATATTCATAACACTTATCCTATCTGTCATGGTAAAATGGTATATTTATAACACTTATCCTATCTGTCATGGTAAAATGGTATATTTATAATCAGGGATGTGAATGCAGAAAATCACTTTTTTTAAAACATTAGTCCTCCAACAAACCACTCCAACAAATATTATCGGAAACCGGATATCCATTGCGGATTGTCCTGTTTTCGATCAGAGCTGTCAGCATCATCACAGGTTTTCGGACATCATACGTTTTCTATCAAGCATACTTGCACTATAACGTGGGGTGTGGCGTCACACAGAAATTGTAAATACTCAGCTTGTTTTTAAGATAAAGTTTTCTTTTAGCCTATAAGTGATTGAGATGTTTTACAGTTGTTCATGTGATTAGCGAAAAAACTATGAATGTTTTTTCAGGGACAGGAAAACTCATAACACAGGGATATATGTTGTATTAATGTCTTATGTTTGCAATGGATTTTTTTTTTTTTTTCAACGAAAGGTAAGTAAGTTCAAAGTAGGTTTTTTTCCAATGTGCTTCAACATGGGGAAAGGGTCAGACATTGCATGCTTGAGACAGTTGTCCTTGTGTCTGGGGGATTGGGGGGTGAAGTTTATGGCAGTATTGCTCCCAAACCTGGCAGGTAGCCGGGTGCGCAGAAGCTATGCCTGATTTTTTAAAAGTACTGATTTAACTTCAAAATTTTACTGCATCCGCCATCTTTGTTTATTTGACTTTTGCCATTGACTTGGTGTGAATGGTCGCAGCTGTCCAAACTGCACGAAATTGCTTAAAAAAAATGCAATCAAATGTTTAAAACATTTCTGGGGGGCATGCCCCCAGAACCCCCCTAGACTTTTCCTCTTTTTTTCGGGAAAATGCTCACACCCCTGTACAATACTTATCCTATCTGTCATGGTAATATGGTATATTTACAATACTTATCCTATCTGTCATGGTAAAATGGTATATTTACAATACTTATCCTATCTGTCATGGTAAAATGGTATATTTACAATACTTATCCTATCTGTCATGGTAAAATGGTATATCTACAAGAGGCCAACAGGGCCTGTATCACTCACATGGATATTTACTCAATCCTGACAAAATATACATTTGCATTGTGCATGTATATGATACTGCAATTTTGACTATGACAGGATTTAAAATGGGTGGATTGCACATCTGACAGCATGAATGTATACTTCTCTAGACACAAATGTAGCATAAAGATCTGAACCGTTTCCATGTTATGATCCAGGATCTAAGTTTCCAGAAGCAAGGCTGGACCCCACGGCGAATCCTATTGGCATAAATATATTATTCTCTTCATAAAAAACAAATGTATACAACGTATGTGTTATTTTAGGGTGGGGATAACATCAGTTTGCATGTTAGGGTCAAGGTTCTAACTCCTTTGGGAGTGCTGGACAGATGAACAGAAGGGCCAGTCCTGGTAGCGTATGTGCATTCCTCTCATTATACTCACTAACTGTACATATGGTTCTACGGCAGGGATCTTAACTGTGTCCAAGGTTTAAACTCTGTTTGGCCCTGCCCCTCAGCCACTTGGGGGCGTCAAGCCAACCATTTGTACAATTTTGAATCCCAACCACCTAGGGATGCTTCCAGTCAAATTTTGTTAATTTCCAAATGGTGGTTCAGAAAAAGAAGTTGTTTGAATGAATTGTTGACGTACGGATGCTGGACGCCACAGTATGGCATTTAGACCCGGTGAGCTAAAACCAAATCATTTGAGAAAGATGGCATCTGATTGGCTCAGAACGAACACAACCTTCATGTGATTGGGCAGTTAAGTTCGCTCAGGATGCAACCTCTGATCTTCATACAGCAGGTTCCATATAGTGTTCCCTCGCTATTGTGCTCTTCAATACAGCCTTAACACAGTTATAGTACGCGGTAAAGCATGGCTTCCAAAATTTACTAACATTTTTAATAAACTCCAATTTTCCAATGACACAATGTTTTCCCCCCATCTCAGACAACATTAGCAGCTGATCACCGCGACCATGTAATACCGGAATACCAGTCAACAAATCCGAACAAGAGATTGGATATTTTAGGCATATTTGAGGCAGTTTGACATTAAATGTCAACAACGTTTTCGCAATTGAAATACATGTATAGTGGGAAGTGCCTACGGTGACTGGTCAAATTGTTCCATACGTAAACAAATATCCTATATACCACCTGTACCAAAGTGCTACACATTTGGTTCTTATAATTTTAAGTATATATATATACATATATAGCAGAAGCTGCAACTAAAATAACACAATATTCGTATATATTATTCCTGATAAAATAATAATTTCAGACACAATTTCTTCTGTCCATTGCACAGCTGATTGCTATTTCCTGCTTAGTTTACAAGAAAATACACATAATCTTAATCTCTGCATATAAAACAATGCCTTGGAGAGCAGGAAACACATTTTAAATGATAACTCATCATGTCTAAGATGTTTTATATCATATTTCATACTTTTATTAACCAAGTTTGTAATATCTGTTTATTCACCTGAATTCGCAGAAGGGATACGATGTGGGTTTTTTAAATACTACACTCCTGTGACAGTGAAAATGAACGACTTGCATAATTCCTAAACATTATATCTCAGATACGAGATACTATTTTCATGAAGTTCATGTAAGCGTAAACACTTTGACTGGACAGATCCATACAAGTCGACAGTCATTGCTGTTATTACAGATGGTTAATACCAACCTATATCCATCCATTCCGGGGGCACGATTCTGCATTTCTGACGCTGCTTCAAGTTGACTGCCATCCACAGTGGCACTTGGAGGGGGATGCTTGGGACGAAGGGTCCGACGTCTCCCTACAATCAAACAGGACACCATGGACAGCCCATAACAACAGGACAGGAGATTACTGACAAGGCAAGTCAACTCTACATAGGAACTTTGCAGATATAAATACTTTAGGGCATACTTAATCATAACTGCTTCACAAAAATTGAGAATGAGGCTGCTAGATATGTCAGGTGATCAAGTCGCTGGGGTCGTATCGCACGGGATTTTAGTGGTGCATGAACCATGATCCCAGTGGGGATGTATGGGATGTGTTTGGGTGAGTGCTGTGTTTTTAAGCTGGAAACTTTGTTCTAGGACATTTCCACACCAAGATTGAAGAATAAGAAGAAATGCATAGTGTGAGATAGGATAAGTCTAAAAGTCTAACTTTGAAAAAAGGAAATACCGTATTCGACGTAATAAGCCCCTTGCTCTAATAAGCGCCCACGGCGGTATTAGCTAATATATTGGCTAGTTAACAATCCTAATTAGCCCCCCTTCCAATTGATCAATGTTCACAAGACTTACTCGCAGACTGTACAATACGCACACGTGTGTTATATGCACCCTTAATTATGGGCAATTAAATTCTAGAAAAAATATCTCTGTCGTACATAAACATTTCAGGCTGTCAGCATAAACCACAAAATTTATCATTCAAATTTATCTTTTTTTCATGAAAATAAAAATAATAGCCCCCTATTTTTAATTTCGAGAGCGCCCTGCATGCTTATTACGCTGAATACGGTAGCTTAAAACAGACCATAAAAAAAAGAGGCAAAAAACATCCCCAGGACAAGGGGACTGTGATTTTGTTTGAGCGTGCCATAGGGTGGAGCTCTGTGGTGCTTTCAAGCCTTCAGGATCTATCATAGCCACTGGGCCCCGACGTAAGTTAGTAGTCTTTCAAACCAGAAAAGTACTTTGGTATTTTGATGAATAAAAAAATTTAGCGTGATATGCGAGATACTGGAAAATGTAATTTGTATAACTGAAGCGGTGCACTTGATCCCGTGGCACCTGTGTTAAGACTATGGAGATAACTGGTACAGCAAGACGACGGGAAAGTTCCATTTCCATTGTTTTGATTCCCTATTGTAGCGTTATAACAGAAATAAACTGAACCTTATTCCACAGACAGAAATAAGCGCATTTGCTCATAGTTTCTCAAAGAATAAAGCTATTCGTACAATCAACTTTGAACACGGAATAGGTCAGAAATACCATGAAATAAATGTCAATAACGGGTCAGTGACCAGTAACGGTAGCTTGGATTTTTCTGATACATGCACTAGGGCTGGGACGGGTAACTCGGGTACTCGGTTACATCCTGAGTAGGCTGCGGGTACCCACAGGACTACCCGGATCTGTGGTTTGTCATGTGATATAGATCTATTGTTTAATGACAAAAATGATCTAAAACTCTAAGGTTACAACTATACGTCACCAGCCTAATGTTCCCATTTCTTTCTGACAATGCACCCATTCCTTCTGACTTTTATATGTTTGAATAAAGAAAAAACTTCATGAATAAAACTTCAGTGTATGCATGAGCCACAGGACCATGTGACAAATTATAACAATAAAAAAAACTATTAAAAAAGGTCTTTTTTTTTTACTACTATCAGTTACATGGTCCTTTGCACGAGCGGATCGTTTTACGTGTATCTAAATACATTTCGCCAGGCCTACGGTCAAAAGGTTCCAAATCGGAAAGTTTGTACCTATCACTAAACATCTACAGCGGGTAGCCGGGCAGGGTCGGGTAATAGGGTGCTGGGTACACGAGTAGTAAATTTGGACCTGTTCCAGGCATAACATGCACTTGGTCTACTCCATAACAGAACTTGCATGAAAACATTGTGCTACTTACACTGATCAGATAAATCTTATCTTGCGCAAAGTTAGGCACAATCGTGACCAACTCCTTCTCGGCCAAAAATTCGACTTCTGACGGATCCATGGTTAGTAAAAGGATCACAGAGTCATCTTCCCTAAATATGAAATGAACACAATATTTTATAACTGTGTCAATTTTCCCGCAAAATATGTTGAAGGTGAAGGACAGTGTCTATTTCCGCTTCCGCATTATGCGCTGAAGCACTTGCAAAAGATGGCAGCCTCCTTGCTTCGAAGAGAAGCCGGGGTCTTGGGCCAGTATATGCTACGATTTGAAACGGGAAAAGTAACAACTATTTTGTGTTATTGCGTTTGGAATGCCGTTTTGAATCGATATGAACACCTGACCCGTAAACGCATGTGCTCTTTGCTTGGCAATGTATTAGCCAGACCATATTTTGACATTGAAAGTGACACTGGCAACCAGCAGATGAATAGCAGAATGCATGATGAAAGAAATAAAACACGACAGCATCGGGCGATAATTTGACACATATTGTGACAACAATTGATTGCACTGACTGTAGCATGATTGATATATCGGTACATATAAATAAGTACAGATTGTATAGTATAGATCTACTCCAAAACACAGTCTCATAAAGAGTCTGCTTCAGACATGTTTTTATAAGTTGAAGAGAAACCTCAAGTGTTGGTACACGTGCATTATAGCTGACACCTATCCGCCATGTTTATTGGATGCTACTAGTACCAGTTAAGCATCAATATTTGGAAAATAGGATGATAAAGCACAAAATAAGCAGAAAATATTACCCTGCTAGCATTTGTATGGTTTAATATGATTAAACCTTGAAATGAATATTAAAGCGATGCATTAACGTCAAAACCTAGACATCAATATCAATAAAGTACTATAAAAGAGAAGTCCCATAATGGCATGCAACAATCACATCAGTGACTCACATTGGAGCCACATTTCAGCGAACACATATTTTGTATCTACTTTGGTAATTAAACAATACATTTACTTCAGGAAACATTTAATTCAATTTGTTGTGTTGGCGGCAAGTGCCCAAGTCCCCTGTTATATAAGCGAGGCAACAATAATCATTTCTGAAAAACTTTAACACAGTTACTAAAGAATTAGCTTGTGCAATATCCCTCAACATTATATGTGAATTCTTGCACGAGTGATTTTCACACGACTGAGTTACAAAGTACTAATTGCCAAATTGATTGGATTATAAGCCAGTGTTTATCAAAGGCAAGATTATAATAGAAAAGCTGCAGGCCCTGACTAAACTTTTCAGATCCTCATTTGAAAAAATGCAGCTTATCGTGATAAATACCTTGACACATACATTTTCTGCAGGCCATTAGGATACCTACAAATTTGAAACTACAAACTCGACCAAATCTACCTGCCATGGGATTACGGGCAGGCGTATATTTTGAACGCTGCTCCTACCCAGAGTTCCTTGTGGCCACATCATCACGTTATACACAGTCCATTCGAGATATTTCATATGTTTTGTTTTTTTCTGTTTCATTCCTATGTCAAACCTATGTCATGAAACTTTCATTGAGAAAATATCCGAAAACGTGTCTTTGTCCCTTATTTACATGGGTTGTTTGGTAGGGCTGTTACGATTCACTCATGTCAACATGGTCAAACCATGTTAAATATTTTATTTTGTTATTGTTTCACTGAATATAATAAATAATACTTCAACTGATGACCTCTTACTGTAATCGTGAATTAATGTTCATATTTGTTACCCTATATTCATGTTCTGTATCGTATTCGCCTCACAGTGTATTCATTGCAGCCCAAAATGTTTGGCTCCACTGCCCTCACAGCCCCCGATTAGGTCAAGTTGACATGTAATACTTTATTGTCATGTACCTCACTGTCCCAGTTATAGTAGCAAATCTATATAATTATGCAAAACAATTTGTCAAGTGCACCGAAAGGCTTGCACTAGGCCTGTCTGTTCTTATTTCAGAATAAGTGTGTTTGTTTACAAACAAGAGAAAAGGTCAGTCATGTGATAAGCCTATACCTGTGGTGTGGTCGCTGTAGAAGAAACTTCTCTTGCTGAATAAGTACGCTCAAGAGTTATTGGTTATTATTTGCAAACAATGCTTGAGAACGGTTGGTGTACTGGCCCTTTAAGAATTCAATATCGTTTGTGTTTATGGAGGTATACTGGCAGCGACCACTTATCACTGATCACCAATTATCGCCAACACCCTTTTATAGCATGCGTGTGATCATATCTCATTTTACGTTTGCTCATTTTCATTAGAAGAGAGAAATATTTATCTCAAGATGATAAACAAAACTGATTCTTGTTATGAATTGTTAAAAAATAAGACATATAAGCACCTTGCTCAAATACAACTTTAGAAAAGACGAGGGTGGTGTCATGTGACTAATTCACTCTTTAACAAAAATCCAACAACACGATGATAAACATTTGATTCTGAAATTGCCTTCTATCTGTCTGTCATTTCTTCCCCAAAACACAATTCTAAAACCTAATTTAGCTACAGTAGAACATGGATATAACAAACTACAAGGGACCGGAGACATCAGTTTGTTATATATATTGTTTGTTATATACATTTTCACTCGGAAACGTCCACCATCTGGGCTTAAACAAAACACAATATACATGTTGATACACATTTCCTCCCACATCTTTAAAACATTTTGATGCAATGGTTGGAAGAAATTGTATCTGAAATTATTATTTTATCAGAAAAATATATTCCAATATTGTGTTATTTCAGTTACAGCTTTCACTATATATATTTAGAATTATAAGAACCACAACCGTAGCCCAAGATAAGATTAGTCCAATTACATGGACAGGTAAGAGTAACATGATGCAAGTTGAACAAGGTCAGATCGTCACCAGTGATCGTGTTGATTCGCCGCAATTGTGTTGATTCGCCACTGATTGCATACGGCCAATTGTCAGTGACACTTGACACTGAGTGAGATTTCTCAGTTCGCTATACACGTCACTTAATAGTGGTTGATGGGCTTTGTCGGTGATCAGATATCAGCTGCTATATCCGTTAGTTCCCTGTAGAAAGTTAGTTGTGTTTGTAAATTTAATGTGATTATATTTAGGAGATAAATCGGGGATTTTTTAACAGTTGGTTGTATCCGTTTGTTCACTCTCTCTGTGTTTGTTTGTTCACTCTCTCTGTGTTTGTTTGTTCGCTCTCTCTGTGTTTGTTATAGCCGTGTCCTACTGTATATTTAAAAAATTACATACCATGAATAGATTGCGAGATCCATACTATATAGTGATATGAATAAGTATGCACACCACCACCCCCTCCAGTAAAACACGCATGCACGCACCCACTCACGCACCCACCCACGCACCCACCCACCCACGCACACATGCAGGCACGCACACACACAGGCAGGCATGCACGCACCCACGCACCTACGCACACATGCACACATACACACCCAGACCCCCAGATATATCTAGATATTTGGTAGGTCTTTGATCATACAGTTTTATGACTTTCCAGAATATTGCAAGAGGAGGCAAGCAGCTCGTGTGCCGGGTCCAGCTCCTGGTCAGACACAAGTATGGGGGCCAGAGTGTCCGTTCCCTGGCAACCTCCCCAGCCACATCAGACAAGGCAGTTACAGTACAACCAACCTTGGAAGTCCCGGAACAAGAGGCCCTGTACAGGTAGGGGATAACACTCATTACCAGAACAAGAAGCCCTGTACAGGTAGGGGAAAACACTCATTACCAGAACAAGAGGCCCTGTACAGGTAGGGGATAACACTCATTACCAGAACAAGAGGCCCTGTACAGGTAGGGGATAACACTCATTACCAGAACAAGAGGCCCTGTACAGGTAGGGGATAACACTCATTACCAGAACAAGAGGCCCTGTACAGGTAGGGGATAACACTCATTACCAGGACAAGAGGTCCTGTACAGGTAGGGGATAACACTCATTACCGGAACAAGAGGCCCTGTACAGGTAGGGGATAACACTCATTACTGGAACAAGAGGCCCTGTACAGGTAGGGGATAACACTCATTACCAGGACAAGAGGCCCTGTACAGGTTGGGGATAACACTCATTACTGGAACAAGAGGCCCTGTACAGGTAGGGGATAACACTCATTACCAGGACAAGAGGCCCTGTACAGGTAGGGGATAACACTCATTACCAGAACAAGAGGCCCTGTACAGGTAGGGGATAACACTCATTACCAGAACAAGAGGTCCTGTACAGGTTGGGGATAACACTCATTACTAGAACAAGAGGCCCTGTACAGGTAGGGGATAACACTCATTACCAGAACAAGAGGTCCTGTACAGGTAGGGGAAAACACTCATTACCAGAACAAGAGGCCCTGTACAGGTAGGGGATAACACTCATAACCAGAACAAGAGGTCCTGTACAGGTAGGGGATAACACTCATTACCAGAACAAGAGGCCCTGTACAGGTAGGGGATAACACTCATTACCGGAACAAGAGGCCCTGTACAGGTAGGGGATGACACTCATTACCGGAACAAGAGGTCCTGTACAGGTAGGGGATAACACTCATTACCAGAACAAGAGGCCCTGTACAGGTAGGGGATAACACTCATTACCAGAACAAGAGGCCCTGTACAGGTAGGGGATAACACTCATTACCAGAACAAGAGGCCCTGTACAGGTAGGGGAAAACACTCATTACCAGGACAAGAGGCCCTGTACAGGTAGGGGATAACACTCATTACCAGAACAAGAGGTCCTGTACAGGTAGGGGATAACACTCAATACCAGAACAAGAGGTCCTGTACAGGTAGGGGATAATGCTCATTACCAGGACAAGAGGCCCTGTACAGGTAGGGGATAACACTTATTACCAGAACAAGAGGCCCTGTACAGGTAGGGGATAACACTCATTACTGGAACAAGAGGTCCTGTACAGGTAGGGGATAACACTCAATACCAGAACAAGAGGTCCTGTACAGGTAGGGGATAATGCTCATTACCAGGACAAGAGGCCCTGTACAGGTAGGGGATAACACTTATTACCGGAACAAGATGCCCTGTACAGGTAGGGGATAACACTCATTACCGGAACAAGAGGCCATGTACAGATTGGGGATAACACTCATAACCAGAACAGGAGGCCCTGTACAGGTAGGGGATAACACTCATTACCAGGACAAGAGGCCCTGTACAGGTAGGGGATGACACTCATTACCAGAACAAGAGGCCCTGTACAGGTAGGGGATAACACTCATTACCAGAACAAGATGCCCTGTACAGGTAGGGGATAACACTCATTACCGGAACAAGAGGCCATGTACAGATTGGGGATAACACTCATAACCAGAACAAGAGGCCCTGTACAGGTAGGGGATAACACTCATTACCAGGACAAGAGGCCCTGTACAGGTAGGGGATGACACTCATTACTAGAACAAGAGGCCCTGTACAGGTAGGGGATAACACTCATTATGGGAGCAAGAGGCCCTGTACAGGTAGGGGATAACACTCATAATCAGAACAGGAGGCCCTGTTCAAGTAGGGGATAACACACACACACGCACACACACACACACACACACACACATCGCTATGGAAGTCCAATGGTCCTGAATGCAATGTTAAACCCCATTTCACCTCACCAAACATTGAATATTATGTTTTTTTCAACATGTGCATTATTAATATATTTAGCTACATTAACTATTTTGATAGATGTTGAGATGATAAGAAGAGGTTGAATTTGTGACAGTTTGGATGGAGATGAAACTTGGTTTTAATATAAATTTGTCTTCAGTTGTCAAACACGGGGCAAATAAATACAGGTGGTATTCTGTTTCAACCCAGTATAGGTTGTATGACTTTTATTTACATAAGTTTTGTGGAATATTTGCATGGGTCCACTTTCAATTTGTAAATTATGACCACCTTATAAAAATCTCATTGCATTACCATAACCCAGATGGCAGCCTCTCTTCTCAGTAATTCAAAGACCCATGAAGATCTAAGTTAGAATTGGTGTTCAACCCTTGCTTGTCATAAGAGGTGATTGGGTGGTCAGATTGGCTTGGTTGATGCATGTCATTGTGTTCCAATTACGAAGAACTATGCTCATGAAGTCAATCACTGGATTGTCTGGTCAAGCTAAGACCAACAGGTATAACATACTACAAGACAAAAGAGATAGTTTTTATGATGTTACTAGACAAAAGAGATCATCCCGAGAACCATGTTTATCTCCAATACAAACTGTTTATGAATGTTTGCCTGATCATGTTGGTGCACAACAACATAGGCAGATGACATACAATCTTCATGGTACATTGAATTGTGTATAGGAAATGTTTAAAGCCTATTTAGCCACAGTTGCTATAGTATCGCCATGGTTACTGACTGCTGCAACTATCCCCAGGGAGCGCTACATCCCCATCACCCGGCGCTCCGTCATTCGGCATCTGATGCAGGAGGAAGACTTTCTCACTGATGAGGAGAAAAAGAAGTTTGATGATTTCGCTCTGGCTCTTGATTCTGCCATCGTCAACAAGTACCATGGCATACTACAGGAGCTCAAGGTGGGTACACAAGGAGGGTACACAAGGAGGGTACACAAGGAGGGTACACAAGGTGGGTACACAAGGAGGGTACACAAGGTGGGTACACAAGGAGGGTACACAAGGTGGGTACACAAGGAGGGTACACATGGTGGGTACACAAGGAGGGTACACAAGGAGGGTACACAAGGTGGGTACACAAGGAGGGTACATAAGGTGGGTACACAAGGAGGGTACACAGGGTACACAAGGTGGGTACACAAGGAGGGTACACAAGGTGGGTACAGTTGGTACACAAGGAGGGTACACAAGGAGGGTACACATGGTGGGTACACAAGGAGGGTACACAAGGAGGGTACACAAGGTGGGTACACAAGGAGGGTACACAAGGTGGGTACACAAGGAGGGTACACAGGGTACACAAGGTGGGTACAGAGGGTACACAAGGAGGGTACACAAGGAGGGTACACAAGGTGGGTACACAAGGAGGGTACACAAGGTGGGTACACAAGGTGGGTACACAAGGAGGGTACACAAGGAGGGTACTCAAAGGAGGGTACTCAAGGAGGGTACTCAAGGAGGGTACACAAGGAGGGTACACAAGGTGGGTACACAAGGAGGGTACACAAGGTGGGTACACAAGGTGGGTACACAAGGAGGGTACACAAGGAGGGTACTCAAAGGAGGGTACTCAAGGTGGGTACACAAGGAGGGTACTCAAAGGAGGGTACTCAAGGTGGGTACACAAGGAGGGTACTCAAGGTGGGTACACAAGGAGGGTACTCAAAGGAGGGTACTCAAGGTGGGTACACAAGGAGGGTACTCAAGGTGGGTACACAAGGAGGGTACACAAGGAGGGTACTCAAAGGAGGGTACTCAAGGTGGGTACACAAGGAGGGTACACAAGGTGGGTACACAAGGAGGGTACACAAGGTGGGTACACAAGGAGGGTACACAAGGAGGGTACTCAAGGAGGGTACACAAGGAGGGTACACAAGGTGGGTACACAAGGAGGGTACACAAGGTGGGTACACAAGGAGGGTACACAAGGAGGGTACACAAGGTGGGTACACAAGGAGGGTACACAAGGAGGGTACTCAAGGAGGGTACACAAGGAGGGTACACAAGGTGGGTACTCAAGGACTGACCCTTGATCCTCCTGCTTCCAATCACCGATTTCGATAGCTGTCATTTTCGTGAGAATATTCATTGACTTTCGCTTATCGTTCTCCTTGAAAGGAGTTGCTATTGGTTCAGACATACAAAGAACATGCACGTCCTGAGCCAACTCCTGTAGTGGCTGCCCAGTCTTCCTAGTGCCTAATGAGTGTCTGTTGGCGGTCGTTGTTGCGGGCAGGTCTTTGCCATCTATATCAACACTGGGATGAGTCACAGGATTGGGTGGTCAGGCTCGCTGACTTGGTTGATGCATGTCATTGTATCCCAGTTGTGTAGATCGATGCTCATGATATCAACCACTGGATTGTCTGGTTAGGAGTCGATTATTTACAGACCACTGTCATATAAGTGGAATATTGCTGAGTGCAGTGTTAAACAACAAACAAACAAAAACAGACTTCGAGGACTGGAAGCAAGCAGGTTGTTGTGGCAGAGCACTTCTGTTCCTCCATGGGAGATTGTTACTTTTGTTAAATACAAAAATGGTCTTATTTAAATTGATGAAGTTTAACTAAACATATTTTTCAGTAATTTTGACACAGATCTAACTGTTGATTGTAACACGGTTGTAACTGTTGATTATTTTTAAATCATTGTTTATTTCCCTCAGCGTTTTCCATGAATTTTCTTCATGTTTAGCACAAACGAGTAACCATGACAACTACAGGAGCAACAATATGGTGTTTATATGCGATGATTGTAAATCTGGAACACATTTTCAGCGCATATTTGACCCCTTGAACCCTGACAAGGATACCATCGCGACACGCGAGTGGACGCGGCGGGAGCGGCTGGACAACGAGTTCTGGCTGCTGCAGCAGATGGAGGACATCATGGAAAAAGCCAACTTCCACGAACTGCCGCGCGCCACCGTCAGCCGCGCCCTGGAGGAACATGAGGCCAGGGAAGGAGTACGGGTAGGTCTGTCAGTGGGAGTCTCTGGATAGGTGTGTCAGTGGGAGTCTCTGGGTAGGTGTGTCAGTGGGAGTCCCTGGGTAGGTGTGTCAGTGGGAGTCCCTGGGTAGGTGTGTCAGTGGGAGTCCCTGGGTAGGTGTGTCAGTGGGAGTCCCTGGGTAGGTGTGTCAGTGGGAGTCTCTGAATAGGTCTGTCAGTGGGAGTCTCTGGATAGGTGTGTCAGTGGGAGTCTCTGGGTAGGTGTGTCAGTGGGAGTCCCTGGGTAGGTGTGTCAGTGGGAGTCTCTGGGTAGGTGTGTCAGTGGGAGTCTCTGGGTAGGTGTGTCAGTGGGAGTCTCTGGGTAGGTGTGTCAGTGGGAGTCCCTGGGTAGGTGTGTCAGTGGGAGTCCCTGGGTAGGTGTGTCAGTGGGAGTCTCTGAATAGGTCTGTCAGTGGGAGTCCCTGGGTAGGTGTGTCAGTGGGAGTCCCTGGGTAGGTGTGTCAGTGGGAGTCCCTGGGTAGGTGTGTCAGTGGGAGACTCTGGGTAGGTGTGTCAGTGGGAGTCTCTAGGTAGGTCTGTCAGTGGGAGTCTCTGGGTAGGTCTGTCAGTAGGAGTCCCTGGGTAGGTGTGTCAGTGGGAGACTCTGGGTAGGTGTGTCAGTGGGAGTCTCTAGGTAGGTCTGTCAGTGGGAGTCTCTGGGTAGGTCTGTCAGTAGGAGTCTCTGGGTAGGTGTGTCAGTGGGAGTCTCTGGGTTGGGGTGTCAGTGGAAGTGTCTGGGTAGGTGTGTCAGTGGGAGTCTCTGGGTTGGGGTGTCAGTGGAAGTGTCTGGGTAGGTGTGTCAGTGGGAGTCACAGTGGGAACCTGGCTGTTGTAGGCATGTATTTCACCACACAGGTATCAGATTGTAGGTATGTTTATTACCCATAGGGTTAGACATATACAAGGTCATTGATATTGTGTATGCACTAGTGCAAATAACTTCACCCACATTGTTCACGTCATTCAAATCTTATAGTGACGTAGGGTCGGAATGACGTCACACTAGAAATAATTTCAAAGCTGAAGATAGTTGACGTCCTTCTACAAGTATGGTTTTCTAAAAAAGGCGGTTGTGATCAGTGCATTTTCTGAAGGTTAGTCTGGATGCATGTCTGTCCATCTATCTGTTTTTTCTGTTTGTGGAGCAATACTCCTAAACCGTTGGATATTTCTTGTTGGGATTTTTATTTAAGTTAGTTTATGTTTTCATGACGACAAGTTGGACTTGGCTGAAAATAATGGTACTGCTCATTTCTGAGCAGAGCTGTACAGATCAGCGTAGTGGTGAACTGGAGCCTTTTGTGGATTTGGGATATTGAAAAATACTGAACAGCATGACGTTTTTCTTCACTGAACTGAATGTTTCCAATGGCAATGAACCCAAAGTGGGGTATGAGTAGTCAAACTCTATTTCTGAATTGCACCAGAACGTGGGTTGTGTCATCGCCTGTTTTCAAATAATAATCGATTCTGTTGATTGGTTACAGGTGAGTGTGGATCCCAACAAGTACGATATTTTGCGGTTCTGGGCTCTAGGCCGTGAGAGGCCAGTGCACGGTCCCTCCATCTGGGAGCGCCTGGTGAGCAGAGCGACCAGGAAGCCGATACCCCAGCCTATAGAGTACTACAAGCGGGTCGTGCTGGCCATAAGGCTGAAGAAGGACTCGAAACTCATGCTTAAAGCTTTTAAAGAAGTGCCCATCAATTCATTAGAGATGCTTCTACCAGATGGCACAATCAAGATGAGTACTTTTGACAAGGGTTTGTTGTCGTCGTCTGTTTTCCTAGCGTCTGTGGGTGTTGTGGCCAAAGTTGTGACTGTTTTAGCGGAAATGAAAATTGACTGGACCTTGATAGTGACAGCCATTACTGGAGTGGTGGGAATCAGGGCGTGGACGGTGTACAAGAACAGACGGAACAGCTACCTCGTGGACGTGTCAAGGATGCTGTACTTCAAGAATATCGCCAACAACAGGGGCTTGTTGACATTGTTGGTGGATCGGGCAGAAGATGAAAGCTTCAAGGAAGCCTTGCTGACATACAGCTTCCTGCTGACGACTCGACCACCATCTGTGAAAGCCAAGCCAAGCAGTCAGCATAATCCTGCAGAACTCGGTATTTGAGTACAGTACAGTATTTATTTAAACTTATCCAGCATTACTCCTTAATGCATTTACTGTTGTTCTCTGACAGAAAGACGGACTGTGTGAGATCCAGCCGCTAAAGAAAAGTTGTTCCAACCAGTATCTGGCAGCACGTAGCAAAACAATAGGCTTTATTTCCACAAGGGATACAACAGTACGTCCGTTCGTGGCGGTGATGAAGCAGTAATGTGCTCTTCTGTGACGTCATCGCTTCTGGGTCACGTGCCGACTGTGCAGGTGCTGCCTCTACTGGTTTGAACAGCTTTTCTTTAGCAGCTGGATCTCACACTCGTCTTTTTGTCATAAAACAGTAGTAAATGCATTAAAGAGGAATGCAGGATAAGTATACAAATGTAAAAAATATTTAGATTTTGCTCATTTCCTCCTATTAACCCTTTCCACATAATCCTGATAACTAGATGTTTGCACAGTATTATCCTCCTGATAAAACTATTTTAGTGAAAAGTTTCAAGTTTTGTAACTGCACTTTCATTATTACAAAGTGTTTTAATACAAGTATTTTCAGCTTTTGTTGAAATGTTGAAATATTCTCATAATGTTAAGTAACAGCAAGAGTAACTATGGTAACAACTTGATCTTGTTTTTCAGGTGGAATAACAGACCTTCAGGTTGAGAAAATGGCAGAGGATTTCATCAGGAAAAAGACTGGTGTGAAGATTGAGTTTGACTCCTCTGAGGCGGTGAAATTGTTGAAGGGTTTCGGACTCCTCAGTGAGAAGGGAGACAAGCTGAACGTGCTGTCACTGGAGGCGGCGATGCGGAACCTCCCCCAACAGCCGCAGTCCGTGATCGCCCGCAGGGAGGAGGCGGACATCACCGAGGGGTATGACCGGGACGAGTACCTCGAGACGGAGGAGGAATACAAGGACGAGGAGAGGAAGACCAAGAAATATGGCTGGTTCTAGTCGACACCAACAACTTAGGAAAAAAAATATATGAAAATGAATGTAGGTTGGAAATCTTGAATAATCTCCATCAGTGTTTTGTTGAGTTCGATGTTGATCAGAGGGTCCTATTTGACAAATGATTTCAGAGGAACATTTTAGAATAATTAGAATTTATATCACGTAATATCTGGGTATAATTTTGGTAATTTGGAATACACTGAATAGTGGAGGATGACAGTAATTGTTTTTTGTTGAGGACTTCCTGTTCAGTTGTAAAAATAAATTCAGTGTATAGGTGCTTGGGAAAGTGATTTCTAAATTGTAGGATATCCAGAAAGTGATTGAATTCATTTTGAAGTTGGTTTTATTGGAGATCTTCATCCTGCTTTTGTGGACGTGAATGTTGGTTCACTGTGTGAATGTGTCCTCCACTCGCTATAGTCACATGACATGTCCGAAGTAATCGCCAGAGTTGTGCTGGCAGTGCTTCAGACAGACTCCGCCATTACAAGCAAACTGGACAACATGTCTGATGCCTCCAGACTTTCCAGTCCATTTGGACCTGTGATGAAATATTTATGCAATCTTTTCCACGATAACATTTCATGCATGTTATGTAAGTGTTTTCACGTCAAAGTTTTGTGAATCAACACAGATGAATTTGTAATAATGATATTACTCTGAATAGTTAGTTGTTGATTTGGTATTTTCAACATCTGCATATATGAAGTTATTACACAGATCATGTATGAGTTGTGATTTCTGTATGCTGTATATAGGCCCCCAGTTGAGAGAATGTCTGTAAATAAATAGTGCGTTTATCACTTGGCTTCCTTATTCTTTGTCTTTCATCGTAAATTTGGTAAACTCCATGACGCAACTATACTGACACTGTTGTCACGTTCTGGTACAGACACCACCTCCATGACGCCAACTACGCTGGCACTGTTGTCACGCTCTGGTGCAGACTCTAGCTCCATGACGCCAACTACGCTGGCACTGTTGTCACGTTCGGGTGCAGACACCACCTCCATGACGCCAACTACGCTGGCACTGTTGTCACGTTCTGGTGCAGACTCTAGCTCCATGACGCCAACTACGCTGGCACTGTTGTCACGTTTTGGTGCAGATTCTAGCTCCACACAGACACGAGGTGGGAGGGAAGACACTGCGTTAAACTTACCCGACACCACCCACACATTATTGATGTTATTGTGAGAGCTATGGTTACATTAAGCATGGTGACTACGAGGACGTCATGAGGTTAAAGAGCTAATGATGAAGTGCCAGTCTTGACTTTGTTGCCTTTCGTTGACTGAAGGTGCTATTTCTAGACTGCAGGTGCCATTCATAGACTGAATGTGCCATTCGTGTGCCATTGTAGACTGTAGATGACATTCGTCTGCCATTGTAGACTGTATTTGTGGACATAGCAGCTTGCAACATCTTCTGCTGGTGTTTGACAGTATGTTGCCGAGGCATACAGTGATCTCTCCAAACTCATCCCTTCTGCTCACTGCACCATTTCCTGCAACCAGTTTCAAACAGAACTTTGCTTTTTGTAATTCCTGAAATGAACTCGAAAGGTCAAATTGTACGATATAGCAGCCGTCTGGACTTCGAGGGGGTTGAAGGAAGTCTGATTATTTTAAAGGGGTGTTTCCGTCAAGAACGAAAGATCATCCTCTTGTCTCAGTGATCAAATGTTCACCTGAACACATCAGCTGAAAGGTGTCATGTAGTTGTAGGAAGACACCATGTGGCACCGCAGGCCTACTTGCATATGTTCTTTTCTCAAAACTTGTTTGATTAGGGTTACAACATTCAATCTCGCAACAACTTCTTTCCACACATTTTTTGGCATCTGTTTCATATAGCTGTCAGTAACGTAACTAGAATGGCTGGTGTTACGTGTTGATTCCCAAATTGAAACAATATGTTAATCCTGAAATCTGTAAGTAAAAGAACTTAGTGTGAAACCAACAAGTGGTATACAATCAACAAATGTATAACAAAATTAACTAAGTTTACAAATCCATACACTTTACTGCGCAGCAATTACAAGGGAAGTAAGCAATAGAGTGGTAGTACACTATTCAAAGGCAATACATAATATGATGGCAGTGGTCAGTATCAATTACACAAATACAGTGGTGATAGTAAAAATCAGCGATAATGATAGATATTTACCCAGCGGCAACAGGGGTCAAACTCCCGAGATGGGCTAGGTAGGGAATCAGGGATGATGATTGATCCTGGCATGAAAGCTGGTTCCAATGTGATGAAAAGTGTGAGAGATACCCAAACACACTCTTGTCCCACTATATATATACAGCTTAACAAGATACTGGGAAGTTCCACATAGTTTATCGGCACTAGAACACTAAAAGAAGTTACCATAACATATCACTGTCCGTGGCATACGGGACTGGAAGTTTACACACCACACTAGCATCTAATCTGTTTCGGTGGATAATCGAGACTGATTCCATACAGCATAAAAGGACAATTAGTGATGCAAATATGAATGGATGAATGAAAATCAGTTATGACACCAGGTGTTTTATCACAACATTCAATTGGAGTGAGTGAGTATGGTTTAATGCCGCATTTAGCAGTATTCCAGCAACACTTGAAATGGGCTTCTCACGTTCTGCCCATGTCAGGAATCAAACCCACGTCTTCGGACCAAAGAGGGAACACTTTAATCATTAGCCTACCTGACTGCCCCAAGCTGAAGTCAGATACAAATATGAATGGATCGCTGAAAATCAGTGAAGAATTTTAAAATTGCAACAAAACCCTTTCCATAATCCTAAGACAGCTGCCACCATCCAATGATGATCCATCCATTGATGATCCATCCAATGATGATCCAGGCATTGATTTTATGATCCAGCCAATGATGATCCAGCAAATGATGACCAAGCCAATGATGACCGAGCCAGTGATGACCAAGCCCATGACGACCAAGCCAATGATGACCCAACCATTGATGATCCAGCCAATGATGATCCAGCAATTGCTGACCTAGCCAATGAAGACCAAGCCCATGACGACCAAGCCAATGATGACCCAGCCGTTGATGATCCTTCCAATGATGATCCAGCCGATGATGACCCAACCATTGATGATCCAGCCAATGATGATCCAGCAAATGCTGACCAAGCCCATGACGACCAAGCCAATGATGACCCAGCCGTTGATGATCCTTCCAATGATGATCCAGCCGATGATGACCCAACCATTGATGATCCAGCCAATGATGATCCAGCAAATGCTGACATAGCCATTGATGATCCAGCCGATGATGACCCAGCCATTAAGGATCCAGCAAATGATGACCCAGCCAATGATGACCCAGCCAATGATAATCCAGCCAATGATGACCCAGCCATTGATGATCAAGCTAGTGATGATCCAGCCAGTGATGACCTAGCTAGTGATGATCCAGTCAATGATAAGCCAGCCATTGAGGATCCAGCCAATGATGACCCAGCTATTGATGATAGAGCCAACGATGATCCAGCCAATGATGACCTAGCCAATCCTGATCCAGCCAATGATGACCAAGCCATTGATGATCCAGCCAATAATGATCCAGCCAATGATGACCTAGCTAGTGATGATCCAACCAATGATGACCCAGTCATTGATGATCCAGCAAATGATGACCTAGCCATTGATGATCCAACCAATGATGACCCAGCCATTGATGATCCAGCCAATGATGAACCAGCCAATGATGACACAGCCAATCATGATCCAGCCAATGATGACACAGCCATTGATGATAAAGCCAATGATGACACAGCCTTTGATGATCCAGCCAATGATGACACAGCCATTGATGATCCAGCCAATGATGACACAGCCATTGATGATCCAGCCAATGATGACACAGCCATTGATGATCCAACCAATGATGACACAGCCATTGATGATCCAGCAATTGATGACCTATCCATTGATGATCCAACCAATGATGACCTAGCTAGTGATGATCCAGCCAATGATGACACAGCCTTTGATGATCCAGCCAATGATGACACAGCCATTGATGATCCAGCCAATGATGACACAGCCATTGATGATCTAGCCAATGATGACACAGCCATTGATGATCCAGCCAATGATGACACAGCCATTGATGATCCAGCCAATGATGACACAGCCATTGATGATCCAACCAATGATGACACAGCCATTGATGATCTAGCCAATGATGCTGCAGCCATTGATGTATGGAAAAGTCATGGATTGTATATACTAAATGTAAGGATGGGCATGGATGAAATCGGGGACAAGTAACTTGTACATGTTATAGTTTAGACTTTAGTCTACAGTTATAGATTATGCTATTGCCTCTTGCATCACTCAGCTTTCTGTCTCCGATTTTGATCCTTTGTTTTCAGATGTGCGTTGTGCCACAACTCTATCTACTAACCGTTCATACAACCGTTCATACCGCCCTTATAATCAAGATTGATCTTTTTGACAAATTATCATTGAAGTGATCAAGATAAGAAAATGGATCAAGAATCTCTCTCCACAGTTTCTTGATAACCTAAACATGAAAGACATTAATCAAACCAATGCCCGTACAAACAATTTGCCTGAAGACAAAGAGTGAAGTGGAAAAAAAACGGCGCTTCTCACATCAGCTAGAGACACATGTGATGAACATTAAGTGTATAGTACAAAGGGTTATGAAAAGGAGAAAATATCTAAAACTTGGTTTGGACGTGAGTGCCAGGTAGCACGTGGACACTATTATGTAGCAAAAAGAACATCTACAGCATGTTCGATATCGCAGACATGCGTCAAATGATAACTGCAAATAAAATAGGACTTCAGAAAGCCAGTAGATCCTACGAGATGGTGTTTGTATAATGGAGTTACAGAAGAAATTTGATGCTTTGCATCTCAATGATAACAAGTATTTTGGGGAAATGCTCAAGCAGAGTAAACGTGATGAGAGACATCCGCCCCTTGACAAACTGATTGATTATTTCAAAGATATAAACAATCACCATAAAGCAGACAATGATCAACAGAAGGTACAGTTACTAATGGCTAATGGTTGTCTTGATCGTCCACTTACAGAGGAAGAAATAGTGTCTGCAGTTGAACAGTTAAAAACCAACAAATCAAGTAGAGTTGATAATAACAGTAACGAATATACTAAGAGTTCTTTTGACAAAATGATTGTTACCTTTACTAACTTATTCAACGACATACTTGGCGCAGGATATTTCCTTGAACTAAAACGAGTTATTAGACCTATATATCACCCTCAGAACAGCCCAATCACTTGGTATTTTCTCAGTCCTCTTACTCAAAGTCAAAGTCAAAGATATTTATTGCATGTAAGGCCTCCGGCCCATATACAAGAGAGTTATAAATAAGTAGTTTACATATTTGGATATATACTCATGTTTAACAATTTGTTTCTGAGGGAAATTGCATTGTTAACATATGTAGCCAGTTTTAATATGACAGCAGCATCTTTTGAAGAAAGGAAAGAAATAAAAGCAGGTACAGGATAATTTGACAGATAGCGTTCTGGTATAAACTTTCTTCTTAGATCACAATAAGGAGATACAAAAGTAAAAGGAATCTCATTTTCTATAGCTGAATGACATCATGGGCACTGCCTCTTCGACTTCTCAGTGGACATTTGTCTTCCTTCATTTATCATGAAATCTAACAATCCGAGCCAATATTGAATAAATGGACGTCGACGGTGATGCCCATGCCGTCTAAATGTACAAGCATATTATAAGCAAGTTTGGGGATTCGACGTTCATGCGTTCCAAGAATATTAAACCAATATTTCAAGCATCTAATTCGGGAGTTGATGTATAACGGGTATCTGTCACACTCGCCATATATCATACAATTGGGTGTTGATGGACCAACTGATAACATGGCTAAAAGATGTAGCTTTTCGAGACAATCGTATATTCGGTGTAAAAGCTCCTTCTTTCTGCGAGACAGACATTACACTTATTAAGGCCTTCTTTGCACATGATGTTAAGACCGAGACACTTTTCTTGAAGTTCATTGTATGGGTAAACATTACAAGATATGTATAATGGCTCAAAATATTAACATCATATTAACCATCGAAAAACCATCTTTCATTCAATGACACCTGACCCCCTCTTCTGAAAATGACAATATTTGTTTTATCATAGTTTCTACACGTTGGAGTAACATTCTAAAATGATAAAAAAAAATTGTAGTCCAACAACTGAATATGATACTAAAACGACATCATCGGCAAAAAGAAGCATCAACATTTCTATAACATTTGGGAACATTTGAATACCATGTTTACCGTTAGCCATAATTTCGTAATATAATTCATTAATAAAAAAAGAGAACAATCTCGGGCTCAAGATACATCCTTGTCGTAAGCCAACAGGACAGTCAAAGACATCGGTTACATCGTCACCACATCGTAAACATGATTTGATATTTGAATACATAACTTTTAACATAGAGTACATTTTCCCCTAAAGGCCAGTAGTTCTTAAACAGTGCCATGGTTTATAACGATCAACTGAGTCAAAAGCTTTTTCAAAATCGACAAAGGCTACATACACTTTGTGTTTACGTCGTGATAGACATTTTTGGATTATTGCATATAATGTGAATATATGATCTGAAGTTGAGTACTTTTTTCTAAAACCAGCTTGAGTTTCGGGAATCTTATCTCGCATGTTAGCCCAATTCGTAAATTCGTAATCCTGGAATTAAGTACTGATGTAAAAATCTTTCCAAGAATACTTATTAAGGATATTCCCCTATAACTGTCTGGGTTGTTAAACTCTCCTTTCTTGTGTATTAGAATAATTACCGAACAAGACCCGCTTCTGGGGAATATAGCACTGTCAAACATCGTATTGAAACATTTTTGAAGAACATTTGGAACATTTTATCATTTCAACCACAATTTGGTCAGGACCAGCAGCTTTTCCACTTTTAGATCATTATAACACGAAGAGGAAACATCAATTATATCGTCAAACACATTACTGTCAGTGTTAAAAACAGTGTCATTTGAAAAAAAACTTTCATGAAGGATATAAGCCAATAAGCCTGTGAGATACTAACTTTTCTGCTTTTTTAATGAACGTATTTGTTTCCAGAACTTAGAGGGAGAATAGATAGTATCACTCAGTTTTTTAGCCTAAGTTTACACAAGTAAGATCTATTTTACCTACAGCAGGATTTATAGTGATTTCTCTTTTTGCAGTAGATGTTTCTATTAGAAACAGTACGTCTACGTCTAAATGTTCTCAATGCTTTTCGAGCATCCCGTCTAGCAATCTTACATTCGTCACTTAATGGGGCCTTGGTATGTTGATAACGCATAATTCTAGTTCTTTTCCTCATACAATCTGCAGAATCTAAGATAACATGGACGAAATCATCTATAGCCCCATCAATGTTAAAATCCAGTTTACTCAAAAGTAGTTGATTACAAGAGAGCATCGTCTGCTGCAGGCTGTTCAAAAACGTTTCATAAAGAGATTCATTCCAAATAATCTTTTCTTTAAAGCAACCAGATGTTGGCATATCATTTTGGTTGTTCACGTTTGGTAATTTACATGTTAATTCTACTGGTAAATGATCGGACTCAATACGATCTCTAATGTTGAACATGTCAATGTATTGGAACACATCCGGAGAACAGATAAAGTAATCATTTACGCTACATCCCTGGTGACCACAATACGTATATTCCCCTTCTGCGTCTACATATACCCCGCCGTTAACAATAAATAGCTGGAATAAATAACACATGTCTAACAATATCTGCCCAAATCTGTTTATCACACTGTCTTGGGATTTACGATCATCAACAGGTAGATCTTCCTCCTCACTAAATGGAATGTTGTGTTTATCAAAAGCATCATCAAAGTTAGCAAGTGTTTTGTTTTGTTCACCTGTACGTGCATTCATATCACCACAAATAACTGTGTAAGAATCAGTAAATTCTGAAAGGTTTTCTAATAAGATCTGATCAAGCAGTTCAATGTTACATTTAGAGTTACGATCGTGATAGTATAGCGAACCCAACGGTGGGATATACGTACATATCAAATTTATATTTCTGTCAGCAGAGACCAATTGTTTTGCTACTTTAAAGCAACAAAATTATTGATATCTGATGTTATTAGCCTGCAAAACGTACTAATTGAATGTTGGATACAAAACTCGGCATCAACAGATATTTTCAAAATCTTTTCAAGTTTTTCATCATGGTGCTCACGTGATTTGAACCAGATCAGCAGCAGAGTGTCGACAGATGTCGGGCAAGTGGTATGATGGAATAAATAGCTATATTACACGATCTCTTGATTCTATAAAACGTAATCCCAAACAATATGTAGGCAATGAGTTTTGGAACATGTTTAAGGTTGTTAAGTTCGTCAATCCCATATCTCCCGAAGGACATAAATTACTTTCTACACAACATGGGCTTGAGAAACATGCGACAGACCAAGCACACCCTGCTCTGATAGCATTTGTAGCCCGATTGAATTTGTTTGGTTATTTAAGAATGTAATAACATCTCAAGGGTTAGTTAATATATGAAAAAAACCTCTCCACGTTCACATGCCTAAAACAATGGAAATAATACCAGCGTTGGGTAAATCATGAAATCACCTCCAACAAGTATAGCTAGTTTTCTCATTTACCAGATGTGATATTGAGAAGAGGTGCTATTGTTAATAATTGGTTCTACTACCAGTGCTTGTAAAGTTGTTCAAGGACGAACTGAGACTTTCCATTTTCTGGCCTAGTTTTGCTTGCTCTTTCTGCGTAGCCTCCATCTTCTCATCCACGGCCCTGTCTGAAAACAGTAACAAGCACAGTACAGCAGTTGGGACAGTTTTGTTGTGAAGTTATTATTCAATTTCATTTCAGGTCTGGACATGGGGAACTGGAATCCTTGCATATGATACATTATCAAATGACAGAATGTGTTATAGCTGTCAGTATACCTTTTTATTCAAGTATTACCTCGAACCTATTTGCATAACTTAGATGACTATTGAATTTGGCCTGTCTTCATGTTTGACTTCCCAACTAATTCCAGGCTATTTTGGAATGACGTGACGGAATCCAAACTTGATTCTTGATTCTTTATCCTTTTCTTATTCTTGTGATGTAGAAACATTGACTGATTGTAACAAATAGAAAGAATTTCAGTGGGTATATGGCTTTTAAGTTCCTTAAGTTAACCCTTTTACTTCATAATAAAGCAATATTATATTAGGTTGGGCTTGTTTACTTCACAAAGGCATGTATATTTGACAATAATGTTAATTACAGCACACACTTGGAAATTACACAAAGCACATACTAGTCCAATACGATGAGCATAAACAATACCTTAACTGCACTAAAAAAACAGGAAGCTTGATATTTCATATACCTTTCATAACAACTTTAAGCCATGAGAATACTTATGAACATTGTGGGTTCGAATTCCGGTTCGCCCCGATTATGTTCCTAGGTTTGTCAGCACCATATTGGTGCTTGTGGGTTTCACCGAAGTGGTAAACGTCACTTCGGGCTTTCCTCCCACATTAAGCTGACTCACCGCGATATAACTGGAATGCTGTTAAAAGCGGCGTGAAACTGACTGACTCACTCATGAAGAAAAGTTGAGGTCTAGGTCATATTTCCATAAACCAAGTCTAAATCCGCCATAAAACCTAAATTATAAAGAATTAAGTTACTGTGTATGGTAGCAATTAAGAAGATGCATTTACAAATTCCTTTTATATGAATTGTCAAATAAGTGAATAAATATGCCTTACCATTACTTTATGACCTGTCAAACATTCCTCTCATGACTTCCCCATGCAAGTTGCTCAAACATGGTGATTTGACCACATCAATCTGCGATTATCTCCCTTCGTATTAAGTTGATATAAAATGGGCACATGATAAAAAATGAACCATAACATTCAAAACCAGGAAATACAAATAAACATCTTAACCATTACAGTTATTCAACATTGTATAATACTGTTGTTATATGCAATAGACAATTTGTGGACGTATTATAAACCATATGTTATACCTCCTTAACCAGTTGAGCTATCACAACTGAAGGGAATTGGAAATAAGCATGTTGACCATTTCACGCCTATCTTGTGACCTTGAATTTCATTCCATATTTGTTGAAGTTGTAATCTGATAGCCAATCCCAGGTCAATTTGAGACGCTGATATAGTCGAATCTGAGTTCCACCATATGAATTATTAAGCCATTATCCACATTGAGGCACATATGTTACTAGTAAAGTGAACAGTCAGGTGATCCATCAGAACTATGAGGATATACACTGACGAACAAAAACAACTTCTGTCGAACTCTTCAAGATGCTGTCTACAGGCGTGTTTTTGCAGACACGCAGTTGTAATAATTCCATTTCCTTCTAATCAGAGTGACTTAAACATCAACCATATTATGTTTACAGTAACTGCCATCTGACAGAGTAACTTTAACATCAACCATATTGTGTTTACAGGAACTGCAATCTGACAGAGTGACTTTAACATCAACCATATTGTGTTTACAGGAACTGCAATCTGACAGAGTGACTTTAACATCAACCATATTGTGTTTACAGGAACTGCAATCTGACAGAGTAACTTTAACATCAACCATATTGTGTTTACAGTAACTGCCATCTGACAGAGTGACTTTAACATCAACCATATTGTGTTTACAGTAACTGCCATCTAACAGAGTGACTTTAACATCAACAATATTGTGTTTACAGTAACTGCAATCTGACAGTGTGACTTTAACATCAACAATATTGTGTTTACAGTAACTGCAATCTGACAGTGTGACTTTAACATCAACAATATTGTGTTTACAGTAACTGCAATCTGACAGAGTGACTTTAACATCAACCATATTGTGTTTACAGTAACTGCAATCTGACAGAGTGACTTTAACATCAACCATATTGTGTTTACAGTAACTGCAATCTGACAGTGTGACTTTAACATCAACAATATTGTGTTTACAGTAACTGCAATCTGACAGTGTGACTTTAACATCAACAATATTGTGTTTACAGTAACTGCAATCTGACAGAGTGACTTTAACATCAACCATATTGTGTTTACAGTAACTGCAATCTGACAGTGTGACTTTAACATCAACCATATTGTGTTTACAGTAACTGCAATCTGACAGTGTGACTTTAACATCAACCATATTGTGTTTACAGTAACTGCAATCTGACAGAGTGACTTTAACATCAACCATATTGTGTTTACAGTAACTGCCATCTGACAGTGTGACTTTAACATCAACAATATTGTGTTTACGGTAACTGCAATCTGACAGAGTGACTTTAACATCAACCATATTGTGTTTACAGTAACTGCAATCTGACAGTGTGACTTTAACATCAACCATATTGTGTTTACAGTAACTGCCATCTGACAGAGTGACTTTAACATCAACCATATTGTGTTTACAGTAACTGCAATCTGACAGAGTGACTTTAACATCAGTGTGAGTGAGTGAGTGAGGTACTGCTTTACGTCACATCGGCAATATTTCAGCCATATCGTGACGAGAAATTAGACATGAAATATACAAATATTTAAACTTTATAAAAATCTGTCATCAAAGGACAGTATGAGAACTAGAATATCACAGATAAGATTTAAAACTAGTTGCAGAACAGTTAAAAGCATTAAGTAGTAAGGAACAACACAATATAAAAATGGGCTAGAGATCGTCAGTAACTAAAGGGAGATCACCACACCAGGGACCATGGGGACTTACAGTGCCTTTGCTTCCTGCATGGACGACTTTAACATCAACCATATTGTGTTTACAGTAACTGCAATCTGACAGAGTAACTTTAACATCAACCATATTGTGTTTACAGTAACTGCCATCTGACAGTGTGACTTTAACATCAACCATATTGTGTTTATGTGGCAGATACATATTATTGTATTATATAGTTATGTAAATATTAGTTTTAAGTCATTTAAGTGTTGCATTGATATTTGTATAATGACAATTGCATTATGAATTGCAGGTGTATTATTTCCGATTTTAACTAATGAATGTATTTTTTCTATCAACAGGTTTGGTCATTTTTGATACAGGCTATAATTATAAGGACACAGAAGGTTGAGTCTATTATTAGCTCTATAGTTAGTTTCATTCTAAACTGATTAAGGGTAGATAGGTAGGGCTACCACATTATTACGTGGCCTGATTTCATGAACACCGATTGGATCATTCAAACTCTTGCCCTCTTTCCTAATTCAAAGCTGCACTTCACAGTCACTCTTTGCACCATCAGGATTGTTATGCCATGGAGTCATAAACAAATGCAAATACCTCACAGGTACGCTTGGTATACCTGGCTTGGCGGAGCTTGGTGAACGTCGTGTGCACCCTAGTGCCATACACCGGGGGGTGTTTAATTGACCGGGAATAAAACGTTCTCACCCCGTAACCAGTGTCTTGGACTTTTGATGTTGCCTCCACACTAAAATCGGTTACATTTACAGTAACTGCCATCTAACAGAGTGACTTTAACATCAACCATATTGTGTTTACAGGAACTGCAATCTGACAGTGTGACTTTAACATCAACCATATTGTCTTTACAGGAACTGCAATCTGACAGTGTGACTTTAACATCAACCATATTGTCTTTACAGGAACTGCAATCTGACAGTGTGACTTTAACATCAACCATATTGTCTTTACAGGAACTGCAATCTGACAGTGTGACTTTAACATCAACCATATTGTCTTTACAGGAACTGCAATCTGACAGTGTGACTTTAACATCAACCATATTGTCTTTACAGGAACTGCAATCTGACAGTGTGACTTTAACATCAACCATATTGTCTTTACAGGAACTGCAATCTGACAGTGTACTGACACGTGTGGAGCTGGAAGTATCCATGACTGCCTTTTTGCCTATTTCATGTTCAGAAACTCAACGATTGTAATATCTTCTTGTTTTAGTTAAGCCTGATACTTAGCCTGGTGTAGAATATTTTACTCGTCCGCAGTGTACTACAAATCAATACTGTCATGGTAGAGATACACCTACACGTATTAATTGAATCATTTGAAAGAGTCATGGCTACTGTAATGAGATGCCTGAATATCAAGGAGCATCACATCGTAGAATTATCAGAATCATAGAAAGCATCAATAGAAATACTAAACACAGTCTGCATAGGTATTAAGCCTTTTAAATGAAACTTAGTGGCTATCTTGGATTTTCAGTGCTTAACTTTAATTGGTTCTTGTTTGGTTCGGTAACATGTGGTCACCATCCATCAATATCATGTCGAACTTAACATTAGGAACTCCTACTCTAATCAATATTGCGGGGCACGGGTGGCCCAGTCGTCTAAGGCGCCGCGATTCGCTGTGCAGAGTTGCGTCCCTTGGGCACGCCAGAAACCTATGATTGTGAGTTCGAATCCCGGTTCGCCCCAATTACATTCCTAGGTTTGTCAGCACCATACCCGTGCTCTTGGGTTTCACCGAAGTGGTAAACGTCTGAGACCTGCATCACTTCGGGCTTTCCTCCCACATTAAGCTGACACGCCGTGATATAACTGGAATACTGTTAAAAGCGGCGTTAAACCTAACTCACTCACTCACTCACTAATCAATATTAGTCATCGTCGTGGGATTTGGGAGATCCTTCTCTAATCAATATTAGTTATCATTGGTTTATATGGCTGACAATCCAGCATGCTATACGAGTGGCTATCGACTACCAAATATGGTCAAATACATTTAGCAAGTGTCGAGGTGTCAGAGGTCAGTGACTGACATTGGACCTGTTCAGCATTGTGCCAGAGATGGCCCCCTGTCAATACGTGTCTGTGTAGGCATGAGTTCAAAAAGCCATCAATATTCTTATCGAAATTATCTGCTATAGCTAGCATGAAAGACATGTGTTACAACAGATGATCCTTCAACGTTTGAATGATAATACACTAAATGTCATTTGCTTACATAATTATTCCACAGGCTTTCTGTCTTCAACAATCTGTAAAATGTGGTAAATGTTTGTTGTTGTTTGTCTTTGTACCTTCACATATTGGAGCATCACAGTGCTATATGTACATTTTTGTTACATGTCAAGGGTGAGATGACAAAAAGATTCAAATAGTTGGTTTCATTTCAGTCGAATTGTAAATTAATTTGTTAATGGCGTTTTAACTTTACGTTTAGTTGACACGCCACTGACATTAGTATTTAATTCGCCATTAGTTCCAGGATGAAACACCTACTTTTATCTTCTCTGTCCTTCTCAAGTTCGTGAACATGCTTCATCAAGTTGGAAACAGAATCTGAGGACAAAGTTACACTCTGTACATCTCAGCAACATGTGGCCCTGAAGGTTTTTATGTTCCTATTTCTTGCCTTGTTAACAGGGTCTATCAACTGTAATGTAAACTGTTGCAGTTCCAGGAACAAGTAGACAAAAACTTCTTGATAATCAAATATTTCTACTTTGTTATTCATAATACATGAAAGTATTTTTAGAAATGACTTCCACAGTAAGGCGAAATCAATTTAGATGAACTAAAACACATTAATTACCTTGCTTGCTCCGTAGTAGTATTAGTATTAGTAAATATTAGTCTCCATCTACTTAAACATGTCAGATACTTTGGGTAATCAAAGGCAGATGCCCCAGCAGTTACCAAGAGCAGGCAGAGCAATATCAATGTCTTCTCCATGTCTGTAAGATAGAAAGGGCACAGTCGTCTAAGGCGCAACGATTCTCTGTGCAGAGTTGCGTCCCTTGGGACGCCAGAAACCTATGATTGTGGGTTCGAATCCCGGTTCACCCCGAATATGTTTCTAGGTTTGTCAGCACCATACCCGTGCTCGTGGGTTTCACCTAAGTGGTTAACGTTCACACACCGTGATATAACTGGAATACTGTTAAAAGCGGCGTTAAACCCAACTCACTCACATTCACTGTAAGATAGAAATAGACGAAAATGGAAATAGTGCCCATATATTTATACATTTCCTTTCACAAAACGTGTACATACAGCATCTTTATTGTTAAAAAAACATGTCTTTCATCTGTGTCTGAACTACAAATATGATGTGAAGGTGACATTGAGGTATTTCCAAATATTGTACTGATGAGGTGGTGTTTGTTCCTATTTACATCAAACACGTCCACATTGTTCAAAGAGTGTGTTGTGGGCATAGTTACAAAGAACGTATGTGGATGGTTGACACGCTGATGGATTACACCAGGCTACAGCCTTTGTGTATGTATTTCTGAAAGTATTCTCCCAAAGAGTCGATTGTACTATTATACGAAAGTTATCAAAATTGAAAGAATGCCAATGGCATATTCGTCTCAAATTTAGATGTTATATGCTGTTCAAAAGAGCACCTCAGTCATTATGTATGACCAGTACCACGATTTTAAGTGAGGTGTTCCAAGAAAACAGAACTATGGTTTCATGAAAATATTTGCAATATTTTGGTCTTGTTTTATCAAATACAGGCCATAAAAACAAATAGTGATATTTGTCCCCATTTGTGTTACTCAACCACTTCCTGTGTGTCAGTTAGGTAAAGCTCAAATATTGATGTTATCAGTGTCATTGAAACATTGAGATCACAGACTCAGAGTACAGACTCATACACATTAAAGACTACGTTTTAGACATGACTAAATAATGTTGCAAACATGTTTTACACGGGAGTAGTTGGGAAAGTAAGCAGATGTTTTGTTAATACCTCAGAGTAAACAGTTCAACAACAGAATATTCAGGTCTTAAATGACAGTTACCAGTTTTACAATGTCTTTCAATGGAATAAAACACAATGCCAAATACCAGATTCCCAAAGAAATGCTATAACATGATGATTCTTTACGATAGCAGAGGTAAAAATAACTGGGCCTCGGGTGTCAAAAAGATACTCCAATCTTGCGGGTATGAGTACATTTGGAGAGAGCAACATGTAACAGTACCAGATCGTTTCATATATAATTTAAGACAAAGGCTAAAAGATATGTATTTTCAAAAGTGGTACTCTTCACTAAACTTACATAATAAGTTAAAGCATTACACCTGTTTTAAATCATTCATTCTGACCGAAAAATATCTTTTGGATATAAATGTTAAGAAATTCCGAACAGCACTATCCCGTTTCAGATGTGGTTCTCATGACCTTCTAATAGAAAAAGGTAGACATTTAGCGATACCAAGGGAAAACAGATTGTGTAAATATTGTACTTGCAAAGAGATAGAAGATGAATACCATTTTTTGCTAGTCTGTCCATTGTATGCAAATATCAGAAAAGAATACATACATAACTATTTTTATCTGAATCCTAGAATAGACAAATTTTATATCCTCATGTCATCCCAAAATGAAACAGTCACAAAATATCTTTCAATGTATATATATCATGCAATGAACATCAGATCCTCTGCATTATAGATGTGATATTTTGTTACGATATAAGTAATTCCTATTGCACCCATTGCTACTGTATGTATATATGTACTATAGGCCTATGGCCTTTTCAGTACTTGAAATAAAAAGATTGATTGAATAAAACACACTGTTTTAGATGACATTGCAATCTGTAAGACATGAACAACTGAATTCCATTTGCAAGTCAAGATTTATCCAAATACACATTCCTCTGCCTGGCTTAGACGCTGTCTATCTGTGTCATTAATGGGCATGAATCAGGCGATATACATGGACTTATTTATAACAGTACAGTGGACTCTGTTTGTGACAGAGTTGGTTTGTGATTATGGAAATGGTTTGTTTTGTTTTTTTGCTTTTATTTTCAAATACATTTCCTTGAAAGTCCTTGGGAGAATACTTACAGAAATACATACACAAAGGCTGTTGTGGCCTGGTGTAATCCATCAGCACAGACTTTGAACAATGTGGACGTGTTTGATGTAAATAGGAACAAACACCACCTCATCAGTACAATATTTGGAAATACCTCAAAGTCAGCTTCAGATCCTATCTATAGCTACGACACAGATGAAAGACATTTTTTTTTCAATATAGAGATGCTGTATGTACACGTTATGTGAAAGTAAATGTATAAATACACGGGTGGTACCTTTTCTATTTTCGTTGATTCTTACAGACATGGAGAAGACATTGATATTGCTCTGCCTCATCTTGGTCACTGCTGGGGCGTCTGCCTTTGAAATACCCAAAATAGTTGAAAGGTTTAGGTTCCCATCTCCAAACAGACAGACCAGTTTGTCTTGGCCAAGTGGGAGCAAGCAAGGTAATTATTGCGTCTAGATTAATTACGCCTAATTGTGGAAGTCATTTCTAAATAGCGTCTTGTATTATGACTTATTTGATGTATCAAAAAGTTTTTGTCTAATTGATCCTGGAACTGCAACAGTTTACATTACAGTTGATAGACCCTGTTAACAAGGCAAGAAAAAGGAACATAAAAACCTTTAGGGCCAAATGATGCTGAGATGTACAGTGTGTAACTTTGTCCTCAGAGACACTGGAATCTGACATGGCCACGATGAACTCGTCTGTTTCCAACTTGACGAAGCATGTTCACGAACTTGAGAAGGACAGAGAAGATAAAAGTAGGTGTTTCATCCTGGAATTAATGGCGAATTAAATACTAGATGTCAGTGGCGTGTCAACTAAACGTAAAGTTAAAACGCCATTAACAAATTAATTTACAATTCGACTGAAATGAAACCAACTATTTGAATCTTTTTGTCATCTCACCCTTGATATGTAACAAAAATGTACACATAGCACTGTGATGCTCCAATATGTGAAGGTACAAAGACAAACAACAACAAACATTTACCACATTTTACAGATTGCTAAAGGCAGAAAGCCTGTGGAATAATGATGTAAACGGAGCACATTTAGTGTATTATCATTCAAACGTTGAAGGATCATCTGTTGTAACACATGTCTTTCATGCTAGCTATAGCAGATAATTTCGAAAAGAATATTGATGGCTTTATGAGGTCATTCATACATAGACACGTATCGACAATTTTGATAAAGATGTATACTGACAGCTATAACACATTCTGGCATTTGAGAATGTATCATATGCAAGGATTCCAGTTCTCCATGTCCAAAGCTGAAATGAAATTGAAAAAATAACTTCATAACAAAACTGTCCCATTGGGTGTAGTGTGCTTGTTACTGTTTTCAGACAGGGCCGTGGATGAGAAGATGGAGGCTACGCAGAAAGAGCAAGCAAAACTAGGCCAGAAAATGGAAAGTCTCAGTTCGTCCTTGAACAACTTTACAAGCACTGGTAGTAGAACCAATTATTAACAATAGCACCTCTTCTCAATATCACATTTGGTAAATGAGAAAACTAGCTATACTTGTTGGAGGTGATTTCATGATTTACCCAATGCTGGTATTATTTCCATTGTTTTTAGGCATGTGAACGTGGAGAGTTTTTTTTATATTAACTAACCCTTGAGATGTTATTACATTCTTAAATAACCAAACAAATTCAATCGGGCTACAAATGCTATCTGAGCAGGGTGTGCTTGCTCTTTCGCATGTTTCTCAAGCCCATGTTGTGTAGAAAGTAATTTATGTCCTTCGGGAGATATGGGATTGACGAACTTAACAACCTTAAACATGTTCCAAAACTCATTGCCTACATATTGTTTGGGATCACGTTTTATAGAATCAAGGGATCGTGTAATATAGCTATTTATTCCATCATACCACTTGCCCGACATCTGTCGACACTCTGCTGCTGATTGCGGCCCCCAGTCAGGCGATGTGATCGATAATCAAGATCTGTATTGTGATATGACGAGTCTTACTTCGCAAACTGCATCAAATCACGTGTGCACCATGATTTAAAACTTGAAAGAGATTTTGAAAATATCTGTTGATGCCGAGTTGGCGGTACACATGCTTTGCAAATCCTGCAATCAACCGAAATCTTCACGGCAGTTTGCGAACCGGATGTCGATTTCTTTACGCGATTTTGATTGGACTATGCATAGACTCGTTAATCCAGCTTAACAATAACTCCATAATACCAACCTAGTTCGGCAAATGTAGAAATTTCTATAGCCAGTTACCTCTCTTGCCTCGGGAAGATGGGGGTAATCTGGTATTGACTTGATGAGGATATTGATGCTGTTCGTCAAATAAAGTTAAATGTTATAATTATTAGGTCATTCCTTTCTGATCTTAGTCTAGGAACCACGTAACATTTCGACCAAGTGACAGTAGTTACAGCTACAGTTGATATTAGAATCAATGTTATTTCTGTCGGATGAATACATCATTGAACGAACACATCAAGCGACAACCTAGTTTCTCCTTCAGAGCTCAGTCTGTATATTCGTGTTGCAGTAAGGAGGCAGCAACACGAGATGCAACAACTTGTAGAGTCTGTTAACCTCAGGACTGACCACATTGAGGATGTCATGAAGAAAGCTTCTGAAGAGAAACGCGGTAGGTCACATCTTTTATCCATTTCTTGGAACCTCCATGTCGAATACTGAGTAACTTCCAGCAGGATACTAGTATACTAGGATAAATGTATCAAATAGTACTCAAGTTCAAGATCATTTATGTGTATTCTTAACTAGCTCAAAATAATGGTTACATTGTTATTAAAAAAGAATTGATGAAATATCCCTCCATAGAAATATATTTGATTTCATCGCAACCTGTTGCAATGTTGTTCCACTTTGTATCAGTAGGAAACAAGATACATCTTTTTAACCGATCAAAACCAGGCATTCTTCAATGTCTTGGTAGAGTTCCAATTCTGTATTTATGAAGGATTTGGCAAATATCTGGTATCATCACTATTCTATAGTATTAAAGTACAATCGACTCTGTTTTAGCATATATACTGAACCGCAAAGGAAACGTCACAATGGATAGATATATGAGAAACCGTATTTGTCCAAACACTGTAAACATACTTTGGGACATATTGAAAAGATGATGTTGGCAAAACTGATCATCAAGGTTGAAATTAAAGTGTCAAATGTTCTTAAAGTGAAACACAAAACTAGTCTCTGAGAAAATGGCATCATAAGTCAGTATTTCGTGTGTCCGCCATGTGCATTGAAGACTGCAGTGCAACGTCGATACATGGAATGGATGAAGCGGTTGATGAAGACCATAGGCACTTGAGCCCACACTCTGAGGGACGCCTGATGCGGTTCAGCTGCAGTTGTCGGCCTTGGTCGGTGGTTTCAGAATGGGTCCTCGGTGTGGCCTGTGACAGTGGAGGTGTCAGCTCGTCAATCATCGACGCACGAAGATGCTGTCACACAATCTGACGATCCTGACGTCAATCATCGAACTCACGTGCAGCGGGTTATCATGACCGTTGCAGTGATACGTTTGGGCGATCGTTTTTATTGTCATCGGCTTTGTTTTTTTATCATCAAATTTCATTTTTCCGGACAAGGTAATGTTAAAGTTAAGAAACTTAACAAAACTTACCCAGATATTTAAATGACAACTTTTCATGCAATTTTACTTTGGGTGACGTTTCTTTTGCGGTTCAGTATTTTTCTTACGAGAAGGGAAGGGTGTTGTTGCTTTTGATTAACCATGTTTCCTCTTACAGCCCACACTAATCTGGCCTTAAATAAGCCTACAAAGAGTAGCAGCACCTTCCCTGGTTCCCATCATGAGAATCTCGTGGACGGTAGTCCATATCTCGACTGGAAGAGTGGTAGCTGTTTCGCGTCGACTTCTGCCGACCAGATACCTTGGTGGCAAGTGGACTTAGAAAACACATACAGCATCACCAACGTCAAAGTATCAACAAGGCTGGATTTCAGTGGTAGGTGTATGAGCTACCGGACAGAATGGCTAACTGACTAAAGATATCCGATCTTACAAGGATATTCAATCTACAGATGGACTTTTCTAGTGAGGGACAGGGTTTTTATCCTCACCCCCAAAAATTATCCCTGAAAATTCTTGAAAAAATACATTAGCTTCAGACTGTTCGAAAAGGAAAACATTGCACTCGAAACCGTAAATATGTGATTTTACATCACAATGTTAATATGAAATGTAGATTATGCAATGAATTTAATGACACTGTCCATCACATTGCCATTGGACGCCCCGCTTTGGCACAAACACAGTATCTTAAGCGACATAATGGTGTAGCTCAATCATTTTATTACCGTCTTCGCTATGCTTGTGGTTTTGACACAGAGGTCCATCCATGGTACGACCGGGAATATGTACAGGGCGTCATGGAAAATGATGAATACAAAATTCTTTGAAATAGGCTCGTATACAGCTTCAGACCTTTCCAGGGCATCAGACCCGTTTTGATACATCCCATGAAATCATTTATATCATTTAATTTTCTGTCCTTTTTGACACTATTGTGATTGACATGATTGGGAAAAATCATGCCAAATATGCGGACCTCGCTTTCGAAATGTCATGCTTGCATCCAAAGTACCCAATTGTCCGACTCTCTATTGCTCTCGGTGCCTTAGGTTTGGTACCTCCCAATCACTTGACTGACATTGGGAGAGAATTCCCAGGTTTGCTACCAGGAATACAGCCCTTCTGACCATCTGGGTAATGCAGAAGGCTGCAGTGTTCATATGGGAGTCTTCACTTTCTCTGTGTGGGTTTGACTAGGCAGCGCTTCCTGGGAGAAGTCCCATTCGCTGTCTAGGTTGCATGTAGAGGTGGCAAGGGCCCTGAGCTGATAATGAGCCTAACCAGCCTGACTGTGCCAGGATCACCCAAACCCTCTTCGATGCATTTTATATTTTAATCTATACATAAAAATAATTACTTTTGTTAAATGTTTAACTTCATACACTGGGTGAATGCTCATAGCGCTACATTACATAGGGGGAAAACTATGGCGATTCGAGGTCATAGATACAAGACAAATAGATGTGGCAGTTGGTGTTGATTTTAGATTTGACAGGAATGTTTTGACAGGGACTGGAAAATTGCTAGTGTTTCTGAATGCGTGCATGTAATCTGCTGCTTGGAGATGTTACAGAGTAGACTATTGCAATGATCGAGTCTTGTGAGCACAAGGCTTATGGCAAGCATATGCGTAGCATCAGTAGAAAGAAGGTGTCCGATTGCTTCGATATTTCTAAGCTGGAAATGGCATATTCTGCAGATCTTAAGATATTTTGTCTTAAGATGAGTGGGATAACGCCACGGTTTTTTACAGCGTCAGATAACTTTATTTGAGATTGTCCAACATTTACCGATGTTACAACAGCGATGGCGTCAGCCTTGCCAGGATTGAGTTTTAGCATATTATTGTTAGTCATCCGAGATTTGATTTCATGGGTGCAGTCCTCCACGTGTAGGATGGCAGTTCGGGAATCAGGATGGGGAGCATTTGGGGGGAAGTGTCGTCAGCATGTAAATGATGACCAATGCCCGTAGATGAGATGAGTTCAGAGGTATAGACGGAAAACAAAATGGGACCAAGTACGGATCCTTTTTGAGTACCAAACGTAAGCGTTGTTCGGGCGGTTACTCCGATGGTAACTGACTGAAACCTACTGCAATTTGTCTATTAGGGAATGAAGTGACAGATGAGATAGATGTCAGTCTAATCTTAATGACTCCCTCAACTAGTTTAGAGAGAAATGGTAAGTTAGACACAAGCTGATAGTTACTGAATTTTGAAGTAACCAGATTTTGCTTCTTAATGATAGGCTTCACTGCCCATTCCTTCAGAGCCAGCGGAACGGGTCCTGTGTTTGAGCAGTACTTCTATGTACATCAATAGGATCGTTGTACGTACGTATTGGATCAAGATCACATGTAGTGGGCTTGCTGTCCTTTACAAGGTTGTGGACGGCTTGCTCAGAGTACTCTTCAAACGTCGTATCCAATCTGACTCCACTAAACAGAGTAGAACGAGTAGAGTCTTGGCTAGTTGTATCATCTAGTAGAACTTGACGAATCTTCGCAATCTTTTCCATAAAGTAGGCGTTAAAACTAGCTCCAAGATCTTTACCGTATGAAGACGGTTGCACAATGTCCTTCTTTTTGTCCAAGAGTGCATGAACAAAGTCATTTGCACTCTGAGATTTGTAACGCACAGTATTCGCTCTTTGACTTTCGCATTGGGCAGGTGGCTGCATTCCTAGTTTTGTTATAAATCTGTCGGTTGACCTATAAATGTGAGACTTCCTCCACCGACACTCTGCATTGCACAGAGTTACGAAGACCATCTTTGAATAAATCTTCGTCAATTTTCTTCAGATTATGGCAGGTAACTTCCACGTGTTCAGTGGGGGTACCAGCAAGGGAAGGGAAAGCATAAACATGATCGTAGAGTGATCTGACATTTGCTGGTCCTGAACTGACAAATCCAGGTCAATGATATGTCCATTTCTAGTTTTAGGAGCAGTGACATGTTGACTAAATCCGTGGTTGTCAAAGAAGTTTTAATAAACTTCTTCACTTCGGGTTTATCCTTGTCATAAAAAAAATAAACAAGTATAAAGTCTCCAAGTTTAAGAAGATTCTTCGGTGGGTGACTGCGTCAAACGAATCTGATTTCCCTTAGAAAGGGCGGTCTATAGATCCAAGCAGTTCGGAGAGTGATTGCTGAATATATCACGACATCCAACAATTCAAAAGAATCACATAGCTTTTTTTCAAATTTGAAACAATTTGAAGGCAAACTTTGAATAAAGTCAACATTTTCAAGTACCAGATCCAAAAGTATGAATTATCACAAAGCATTGCATACACAACATTACATATACAGCACCGAAGCACTCTAACATGTACGTGCAACATCTTTTGTTGGACTATACAAACTTTGGGTTTTCATTTGTATGCCAGCACAATCTTACAGCAGGAAAACAGCGAAAACATGCCACGACTGACGGAAGCCCAACGCAACAACGCCACCGGCCGACTTCAAACAGGTGAACCATCTTCAGCTGTAGCCAGGTTTTACCACGTGACACCAAGCTCCATTACAATACTGTGGAACCCTTTATCAGACACACGGGGCAACTTTACTCGGGTCAGATTCTTTGGTCACACGTCCTTCCCATTATGCAAAAAGCGAACATCATTTTCCAACAAGACAACGCCCTACCTTACATGGCAAGACTAACAACAGCCTTTTTCAGAAATCACAACATCGAGGTCCTCCCCTTTCCCCCAAGGTCTACAGATTTATACCAAACCGAACCTGAATGAGATTCACGGACTCTGGTGGCCATACAATATATTGAGAACGGATTACATTCATCTTGAAATCTGCTGTTCCATGTGTGCCATATGGAATCTGGGTCAATGACAATGATGTGTGCCAATTTTGAACAATCGATTACCGTCTGTTGATTATATATATGGTATATAAAATATACATCTAAATCACATTTACGTTTCTTTTCTTTCAGGGTATATTGTATTTAAATACCGAAATGTATGTTTCAGGTGATCGGTTGCACGACTTTAACCTAGAAGTGTTTTCCGATGATCCTACTATCAACACGGAAGCGCAATCACGGATGTGTTACTTCCATAAAGGCTTGGTCGCTGGGTTGGGCAAAACCAAAACTATCCCATGTACAGAACCAGTTGTAGGTCGCTTCCTCAGACTCACCTCCACAGCAAAAAGAGACAGAGGAGACCTCCTGCAACTCTGTGAGGTCGAAGTCTTTGGCAGGGACGTCCAATAATCTGACGCATGTCTTTGTGGTCGATACGTCCATCATCTGACAAGAACATGTTGTGGTGAATTCCCAGGCGTATTGAGATAAACTTGACAGTAAACATTCCTGTGTTGTTGTGTGTCCTAGGAGATATCACTTGCATGAGATAAGCCTCCTAGAAGATATCGCTTGTGTGAGATAAGCCTCCTAGGAGATATCACTTGTGTGAGATAAGCCTCCTAGAAGATATCGCTTGTGTGAGATAAGCCTCCTAGGAGATATCACATGTGTGAGATAAGGCTCCTAGGAGATATCACCTGTGTGAGATAAGCCTCCTAGAAGATATCACCTGTGTGAGATAAGCCTCCTAGAAGATATCGCTTGTGTGAGATAAGCCTCCTAGAAGATATCACTTGTGTGAGATAAGGCTCCCAGGAGATATCGCTTGTGTGAAATAAGGCTCCCAGGAGATATCACTTGTGTGAGATAAGCCTCCAAGGAGATATCACTTGTGTGAGATAAGCCTCCTAGAAGATATCACTTGTGTGAGATAAGGCTTCTAGGAGATATCACGTGTGTGTGATAAGGCTCCTACGATATATCACTTGTGTGTGATAAGGCTCCTAAGATATACCGCTTGTGTGAGATAAGGCTCCTAAGATATATTGCTTGCGTGAGATAAGGCTCCTAAGATATACCGCTTATGTGAGATAAGGCTCCTAAGATATACCGCTTGTGTGAGATAAGGCTCCTAAGATATACCGCTTGTGTGAGATAAGGCTCCTAAGATATACCGCTTGTGTGAGATAAGGCTCACAGGAGATATCACTTGTGTGAGATAAGGCTCCCAGGAGATATCGCATGTGTGACAAAATGCTCCTAGGAGGTATTGCTGCAATGGAATTCCTTCACCATGCTGTGCAGATCGTTGTGACGTTAAGAATGATGTTGGGATATCAATATGACCTCAAATCTTGACCTCGATATCAAACATATCAACTTTTATCAAATCGTGTTGATTATATTTGCTATAAAAAGATACTCGGAGAGCCTCGATTGTTTTAAACTTTTATCCACACGTGTTTATTACATTTGAAATAAAAAAGGTACTTTCTTCATTTCACAATTACTACGTTTATATATTGTTTATAACTAAGCGGAAAAAGAAAGTATAGGTTGGCAATTTGTAATTTTCCTAAAAAAAAGCGATAACTATTGGAAAGTTGGTATTGGGTATATTACTACCCAAGAACAGGTACCAAAAAACACCTCACCCGAACGCGCCACCTTAGACGGCGCTCGTGCGGTGACAAAAAAATTACGAAACAGGTTTCCCGCCTATGGCATAAACTGCACGTGCATTTTAAACAAACCGGATACTCTCCAACATGTGTTGCCTTCTGTATGGCCAGTTGTCACCAACACTGCACCTTCAGCACTGTCACGTGTCTCCACCTTTACAAGACACACTGGGCCCCTCATGCAGATGCTATCCTGGGTTTTCAGTGGGACATGTAAACAGCAAATGACATGCAAGCTTAACTGCGATAATGGTTTGTTATTACTTTTTTGACAGGTGTCATTTCAATTTTGAAACGTGTTCTTGAAGCTAATCTATGTTTAAGTGTTGCTCTCTCATTCCATCTGTGAGTATTGTTTTATACACATGGGATAATCATTCTTCCTATCAAGTTTTTGTCCTTTTCAGTTTTTAAGCCCTGGGCTTATACTTGGAAAACATGTTACACAACTAAATTGGGAAAAATCAATAATGGATCATGGCTTAAAAACGTGCAGTCCAGGTATTAACTAAGTAACATGACATGGATCAGGACGCTTTTGAAAAAATGTTTTCACGGCAATAAACATTTGGCTCAGTCTTGACACGTACCTCTTATAAGCACGCAAACTTTCATGTAGTTTATTAGGAAACGTGTCCCCATCGAAGAAAGGTTACACAAAACCTAAAAACATGAAGCAAAGGACTCTGGAAAACATAATTTATGGCACTGAATTTAAGACAACAAGTTTCGAACATATTTAAAATCGTGACCAGCAACTTCAGTGTGTAAAATTTCATTTCTCAACTTATATAGTTTTTGCGAAAAATAGTCCCCGTTGAGAGGTGGACGGACGTTGAACCGTGGTGTATTTATCTAATCTATTAGAGTGCACCTTTCGTGACTGGGGGCACGGGTGGCCCAGTCGTCTAAGGCGCCGCAATCCGCTGTGCAGAAACCTATGCTTTTCGGGATCGAATCCCGGTTCGCCCCGATTATATTTCTAGGTTTATCAGCACCATACTCGTGCTCGTGGGTTTCACCGAAGTGGTAAACGACCTGCACCACTTCGGGCTTTCCACCCACATTCAGCTGACACGCCGCGATATAACTGGAATACTGTTAAGAGCGGCGTTAAACCTAACTCACTCACTCACTCAACCCTTCGTGATTTTACCCCCAATTCCACTGGAGGACATGAAGTGACGATTTGTCACCTCCTACATTGCCATGATCCACTCCTTGCCAACACATATGCACACGTCTTGTTGTCAGTATAGGACCTCCTCTACTTGTTTTCCTGGTCCTTCGTTTTTTCTGATTTATATCATTAAATAAATTATTAAATTTACTTTCGGATACTGAATCAGAACGGTTGACTTGCATGTTTGTTTATAGCCACTTTGACGTATGCATTGACAAACGTTCGTCACACTGTCTACTTTGTGTTTCCGTTACATTTTGAATATCATCACTGACCTGAAGTCATTTGATGCATAATAGCATGACATGCTGTTGTTTCCATGTTGTGTCATGTTAAGTCATGGTAAACACTAAATAATGTAAACGATCATACAAAACATATACAGACATCGCCGAATTAGGAAAGATTAAGACCTTTTAATGTTCTGTATTGCTTCGTTCATGTGAAAAACGAAACATATTACATAAAATACACATGCGTTTTAAAGCTAGTTATGCTATGACTACCGGTCTCTGATAAATTTGCTACTGAACGGACGCCCATCAAAACATGAGTATTTTTGTAACGTCACACCGAGCTGAGTTTCATGTCCTCATCGAGTGAAAGATTCTCTACACGCTCAACAGTAATAAATCGACGTTGTAAAACCCAATTCCGCGAAACAACTACTTTCATTTTTTTTAGGCTCCCACAGGAAAGATTGTCATAACGATAGTATTGCTATTTGAGGGGTATCATGCGGTATGATTGTATGCTGCGGCCTTGGCCATGCATAAAAACCTTTGTTCATGTGACAAACTTGGTGATCGGTTACACCAGTCACACTACTGATCCGTGGCAGAACTCATTAAGAGCTTCACAAATGTGCTTGTATTTTCTTATACATATAATTAACTATATAAAAGAAGTGTCGAAACGGTGGCAGCTGTCTTAGGATTATGGAAAAGGTTTTGTCGCATATATTTATTCTTCACATCCGACTTTTCAGCTGAATCTGATATATCTAAATATAGATAAACACCTGGTGTCATGGCTGATATTCAGTGATCCATTCATATTTGTATGACATCAGCTGAATGTGATATATCTAAATATAGATAAAACACCCGGTGTCATGACTGATTTTCATTTGGGGGTACATGCGGCCCAGTCGTCTAAGGTTGTGCCGACTTGCGTCCCTTGTCCCTTTGGTCGCGCCAGAAACCTATGTTTGTGTGTTCGAATCCCGATTCGCCCCCATTATGTTTCTAGGTGTATCGTCACCACACCCGTGCTCGTGGGTTTCACCGAACTTGTAAACATCTTAGACCTGCATCACTTCGAGCTTTCCTCCCACATAAAGATGACACGTCGCGATATAACTGGAATACTGTTAAAAGCGACGTTAAACCCAACTCACTCACTCACTTATGAAACGCCGGGAGAAGAAGCTGCAAGCTTCTGGTATTTCCACATAGCTGTTCGACACAGGTGGGACAGGTCTTGTTTTCCATCAATTGTCAATTGGCACCTGCAGTCTTCGATGATACCCACAGTCTGCGAATGTCACCTACAATCTACGAATGGCACATAATTGCACCTACAGTCTTTGAAGGGCACCTACAGTCTACGAATGGCACAGAATGGCACCTACAGTCTACGAATGGCACAGAATGGCATCCACAGTCTACAAGGTGTGCTCATTCGAATTAGGAACGAAAATAATTGATTACAATGAATATATATTATGCAGTTATACATACAGAAGAAGAAGAAGTTTATTCGGTATCAAAGGCCGCATGGCCAACAGTACGTGAGATAAATCTTTGCACGTGGACAGATGAGACAGCTGTAATACTATCTCAATACAATATTTATGATACATTACACAGGCAGATTTCTTTTCAAATATACAGCAATGTTTTTAATTAGCTTCACATTTCTTGTTGCTACTAGGTGATTGATTTTGCTCGTGATGGATACTGGTAATAGTAGCTTGGGATGTAGAGATTTCTGTTTTCTATATAAAATGAACAAACTGAAAGGAAAATTAATGGTATTCATCTTCAATTATATTATGATTACATTTCTTGCACTTAAGTAAATTGGTTGACTTTGTCATTGTAACGAAAGTGTTGAATACCTAACTTATGACTCAAACATCGGAATTTAAATAATTTGCGGATAAGATCCTTGTTTGGACATATCTCCATAATATATTTCTCTGGTTTGAGTAAAGACTTATATGTAGAATAATGGTTTAGAAATGATGAAGAAATAGTTTTAGCATGCCAAATCTGAATCTTTATGTCTTTACACCTTTGCTTAAAACATTGTATAAAATTTGATATGCTGCCACACTCCTGTGCGATCCAAACATACGTAAATCCGGTTTCAAACGAACATGCGTTACCCAGTTGTGGCTGCCGTTTTCAACCTGTCATAACATACTTTTGAGTATCGACAACTATCCATATGCAACAGCCTGCACCAATACTTTAAACAACGACTAAAATAATTAACACATAAGTAGGTTCTACCTACTTCGCCTGGTACGGCATTGGTCGATACCTATTTATTAACACATAAATATCGTTTAAAGTAAAAACTCTGATTTTTTTCAATATTGTAACCCCAAATTTCCGAACCATATAACAATATGGAAGCTATTTTACTGTCAAATATTGCAGATGCTACCTTTAGAGAAACGTTTGGATAATCCTTTAATAAGGTAATAATAGGAAACGAAGCCTGTCTGGCTTGTAGTGCAAATGTTTCACAGGCTTTTAACCAAATTAATCTGGATGTGAAGATAATACCTAGATATTTATAGTGGGATACTATTTTCATATGTTTACCATCATAAGTCCATTTTTCTGTATTTCCTAACTATCTACCATTTCTGAAAACAACAATAAATGACTTCGCCAGGTTAACTTCTAGGCCCCATTTGTTACTATAACCTTTTAACACATCAAGCTTTCTTTGTAGGCCTATTACAGTGTCATCAGTCAGTGTTATGTCAGCTGCAAATGATAGCAGTATGATATCGTTTAGCCCATCTCTAACAAAAACACCTGTCAATCCACATTTCCTCATTTCATCTACAAGCTCATTTATAAAAAAAATATATAAATAAAACAGGACTCAACATACATCCCTGGCGTACTCCACATGATGTAAATATTTAAGTTTTCGAATGTCCGATTCCAACACAAGCTGAGACCTTGTCATATACATCTTTTAGAATTCTAAACATTTTCCCATGTACATCTTTCATAAGAAGTACATACCATAGCTTATTTCTGTCAACAAAGTCAAATGCTTTACGAAAATCTATGAAAGCTGCATAGAATGTGTGTTTTGGTTTTCTCAAATACGTTTGACAAAAAGATTGTAGGACAAATACATGATCAATTGTGGAATAGTCATGTCTAAAACCTGGTTGACGTTCATGTAATACTTTATGTACCTGTAGCCATATCCATATTCCGGAATCCAGGATAGATGTGAATATTTTACCCATTACATTTAGCAAAGAAAAACCACGGTAATTATTTGAATCATAAACATCCCCCTTTTTATACAATGCGATAATCATGCCGACATTCAATCTATCGGGAAAAACACCGCTATGCAATATAGCATTAAATATTAATTGTAAATATGGTAAAATTGAATTAGCGTGTTTAAAAAATTCGGATGGTATACCATCAATACCCGGGGATTTGCCAATTTTAAGTAACTTGATTAAAATTCTGAATCTTCTCTCTGGTAATATGTTCTGACAGATTATCCATACTGTTACAATAAGTGCATTCATCATCATTGTGATGTGTCATATAATCATTGACAGTTGCATCAAACCCACGGAAGCTGATTGGGATGATTGGAAGCCAGTGGTTGTTTACCCTGTCCCATTAATCATTCACTGGCTTCCAATCATCTTAATCAGCTCTCTGTGTCCTTCAATCAACTTACCGCATAAACGTTGATGTTAATAAGTATATATACCTATGTTGTTCAGCACTATGCACTTACTTACTTACTTACTTAAATCTCCAAAGTAAGTAAATAAGTAAGCACTATCCCCGTGTGCGAAATACGTATCAGTCGGAAAGCGCACGTTAAATCTCCAAAGTAAGTAAGTAAGTAAGTAAGCACTATCCACCACGTGCTTGATAAAGGTGTTAGGATCTACACCGAAACCTCGCACTAATTGTAATAAAGAAGTTGTTCATTCATAGAACTTGTCTTTCTTCTTGTACTCACACATGTTCTGTGTATCTTACACGGTGTTTTCGTTGTTATTGTTCATGTGTATTAGACCATTTTGAACTCTTTTCACCAGCTCGATGTGCACACGTCCAATCACACCTGACGCATGCGCAAATGTATCTGTAAATCTGTATCTGTACACTGTAAATGTATTCACTTTAAAGTTGTATACGACTTTCGACATTCGCGAGCGAGTTGAATGGTGAAGGTCCATTGGAACGAAATGTAGAAGGGGTGCATATCTTTTTTTCTTTTTTAAAAAAAAAATCTGGTTAAATACATTTAGGTTTGTGAAATATGATTATGAAGCAATTTTTTTTCTTATTTCTTCGGCAATATCTTCGGAAATTAAATTATGCTTGAGAAGTTGAGCTGACTTGATGGGAAATGTGACCTTGGCCAGCTGAGACTGTACACGTGGACACACATTGCACCGATTACAGCATACATATAGGCTCAAGCAGGAATATACAGGAAATGCAATGTAACAATTGTCTGTGTACTAATTACAGACAGACAGTTTATTCAGCAATTTAGGCATCACGTACAATGCAGATTGGATATTAACATTTGTCACGTGATGTACGTGATTAGATTTTAAATCTAGTTACACATTACTAATTGTAAAGACACGTTTTAAGAATACAGAAACAGCGTGAATCATATCAGGATTTTCAGAGTTTAGCAGACTTTTCATTAACTGACGGTCTTTAAAACTACCTTGCAACATGGGGAGAAATTTATACCTTAACTGGGAATACGTTTCACATATAAGTAAGACTTCTTCTTCCCCGGATGAACAGTTTGTACAAATGGAGCTCACAATATCACCGTCTTTAGACCTGCGACAAATATTTACATTAAAATTGTGTGATGAAATTCTAAGTTTACAATAACCTCTATTAAACTTTTATCATTAAAACAAGTTAACCATATTTCAGTTTGTAACAATGATTTTACTTTGCTGTAATTGCTAAGATAAAATGATTTATAAATACGTTGGTGCCACTGTTGACAAAATATATCCTTTAGTCTTTGCTTAAATGAATATAAAAATAACTATGGATCTCCCACATCTTGGGAAATTCATACATATGAAAAGCCACAAACAAATAACAGATTTCTGACATCTGAAACCCAATTTTTTTTACCATTATCATCAAGTACCTTTAACATTTTGTAACACTGATATGGGAATCTATCAGGCATCATCCTAGGGCTGTCAGTTGTTGACTGTATATGAATCTCTTAGATATTTTACGGATTTTCAGGTGATAAGACCCAGCGACATTAACAAATACTGCAGGGTGTATTTCTAGCATAGACCCCACAGTGACTTTAAAGCGTGATCACTCCCTGCTTAGATGGTCTATTGAGGTGGCTGAAACGTTGCGGCTTTACACAAGGTTGTGTAACGATGTGACGTCACAGCATAATACATCTCCGACAAAGTTTGATACCAGCTTGGTCAGTGATTTGTTCATGTCCTCTGAAGACTGTGTTCAGAAGGTTGGGTTTGTTATCACTAAGTTAGAATCGTCTGAAAACAAACAAAGAGACATTGATGCAGCGCATGATGAGTTTCTTAATGTAGTTATGGATGAAATGACAGCTACGTTACCATCAAGAACTATTCTACACCATTCGCGTTTGGGAAAAAGACGACATAGAGCTAAGAAACCATGGTGGGATGAACATTTACACAGCCTTTGGAATAAATTGTGTGAAGCTGAGAAAATGTGGTGTAAGTGCAAGGGCTCAGGAAAATCGTCACAAAACTGTGTATGTAACCCTACGGAATAATTTCAACAAGCAGTGTAAGAAAACTAAACGGACATATGTGAAGGCTACACTTAATGAGCTAGAGAATCTGTGTGATACAGACATGGGGCAATTTTGGAAGAAAATTGGTAAAGTAGTTGGATGTGAACGATTGAATAACATCCCGATGGAAGTTACACTTGACGATGGCTCTAAAAGTACTGAGCCTCATATTGTGATGTCCTCATGGAGAGACAGTTACTCTGAACTTCTGAACTGTAACGTCACCAGTGACTGCCCCACCCCACAAGAACTAGAGAATGATGAACTACCGATGTGCGAGCCTATATCTATTGAAGAAGTAAGGTATGCTGTAATCCACGCCAAGAAAGGCAAGGCATGTGGTGTAGACAACGTCCCCGCGGAGGTTATATGTAATGACACGTGTATTAATATCTTCACAAACTCTTCACAGTGTGCTTTAACTCTGGGTGTATCCCTGCCAGTTGGGGTAAAGGCATCATCATCTCTATTCCGAAGGCTTCTACTGAAGACCGAAGTGAGTCACTCTGATACAGAGGTCTTACGATTACGATTAAGATTTATTGCAGCATTTTAAATAAACGTCTTTCAACATATGTTGAGGATCATGGCATACTAGAAGATAACCAGAGTGGTTTCAGAAAAGGACGATCAACAACGGAGCATATCTCTACTATTACTTCTATCATATAAGAAACACGGAAATCGCTTAGAAGCCAACATATGCAGCCTTCATAGACTTCCGAAAGGCGTATGACTGCGTGGATAGACAGAAGATGTGGGCTAAACTGCTTGAAGTGCACATACTTAGGATATACATAGAGCACATACCTAGGATATACATAGAGCACATACTAAGGATATACATAGAGCACATACTTAGGATATACATAGAGCACATACTTAGGATATACATAGAGCACATACTTAGGATATACATAGAGCACATACTTAGGATATACATAGAGCACATACTTAGGATATACATAGAGCACATACTTAGGATATACATAGAGCACATACTTAGGATATACATAGAGCACATACCTAGGATATACATAGTGCACATACTTAGGATATACATAGAGCACATACTTAGGATATACATAGAGCACATACTTAGGATATACATAGAGCACATACTAAAGATATACATAGTGAGTGAGTGAGTGAGTATGGTTTTACGCCGTTTTTAGCAATATTCCAGCAATGTCACGGCGGGGGACACCAGGAATGGGCTTCACACATTGTACCCATGTCGGGAATCGAACCCGGGTTTTCGGCGTGACGAGCGAAGGATATACATAGAGCACATACTTAGGCTATACATAGAGCACATACTAATGATATTCATAGAGCACATATTAAAGCTATGCACAGAGCACACATTAGGGATATTCATATAGCACATACTAAGGTATACATATAGCACTGACGAAGGATATACATTATAACACATAAAGCACCCCGCCATATTCCAGCTGTATGACTGTCGTCTGGAAATAATCAAGTCTGGAAATAATCATGAGCATCGGTCTTCTCTCTTGGGATACGAGTCACCGAGCCTGACTACCCGATCCCGTTAGCAGCTGGTTAGTCGCCCCTTACGGAAATGCAGACACACTGGTGAAGCTAGCTCCAGACAAAGTGGAGATACAGCCTATTTCCTTCCGCAAACTAGAGATAAAAATCAAAATCAAAGCCCCCCATAGTCCAAATATGGCAAGCCCAGTGGAACGCAAGTAAGATCGACAGATGACTGTAAACAATTCAACCGAAAATTCACAAAAGCCATACTCATACTCAAACGAAAAGAAAGTTGAGGTTAACATTTCAAACCCTAGACTCGGCCACAACAAGCACTGTGACAAGATATGCCCATCTTGCAGTCAACCTGAAACCATTGCTCACGTGTTACTGGAATGTCAAGACCACGCCCCAGCCCCGGCTCGGTTAAAACAGGAATTGCAATTAGATCCGCTGTCTGTCGAAGCTTCCTTATACCTAAAGATGCAATAGCGAAGGCCAAACTAACTCTATTTCCGAGAGACGGTCAGATACCCGAACGTATATAAACAGAGCAGCCACAGAAATTCTAACAATTTCTGAAAATAAAAAATGAAATCATATCAATACGAAAACAGACATTTTATCTACTAAAACTCACGATAGATATGTGTATCCTACGCACTCACATGAGTCCCAAAGAAGGACAGGCAACCGAAAGGGCTGAGGCAATTAAAGCAACAACACTTAAAGCAACAACAACATTCATTAATCTTGTCATGCTTGACAACGGCATATGTATTTATACTAAAAAGTCGCTATTAGAGTATGATGAAGAAGTTGTTATCCATAAACATGTTGTCTATTTTGTCATTCGACAACTTCTGAGAAAGCCTATCAAACAATTCGTGCACTTTACAGGTTTGCCTAGGCCATGTATGTATGCGAGGCGCGGGCAATAGATATTTTTATAGGCAATTACTTGTTAATTACCTTTCCTCTAAACTACGTTCGATAAAAGTTGACGCAAAGAAAAAACGGGGTGTCATCGTTAAGGCCTCTGTTTTGTTTGCTGTCTAACGCCACACTCAGCAATATCCCAGCTACATGCATATGACGGCGGTTTGTATAATAATGGACCAGACCATCCAGTGATTGATATCACGAGCATCGATTGGGATACAATGACATGCATCAACCAAGTCAGCGAGACAGACCACCCAATCCCGTTAGCCGTCTGTTACGACAAGCATAGTCGCCTATTGTGACAAGCATGGGTTGCTGAAGACCTATTCTACCCCGGATCTTCACGGGCCTGTAAGGCCTCTGAGGTGTTATACGCCATATATTCACTTTCTGCCTACGAAATACTAGTTTTGATCAAGATCAATCTAAGTCTATATCACTCACTCAATCAGAGCTGCGAAAAATAATTTTATGCAGAGATACGTTTCTATCCAACAACAACGTTTAGAGTGTTTAAACTAAACATGCAGTTTCTAGGGGCGTCCACAGCTCCTGATCTCCTTCACGCTGCACGATGGACTAAACTTTATCTCTGAAATAAAGCATTTCTAAAAATGGTTGACAACGAGACTTGCCTGGGAATTATTAATATTATTGTTTCAGGGTTTTTAAGGGTTTTTACAGACAAAGGAGAGTATAGTGGTTAGTCTGATGTTAACACTTCACATTATTCATCGCATCATTGTTTGTGGACATTTCTCTACCGTATTTATTTAATAAGTACGAATAATTGGTCTGCCCGGTGGAGGGAACATTAAAACCCTCAAGCGGCCCCAAGTATCTCGATAGAAGCGAGACTAATGTAGCTCACCTGACTGAAAATCAGTTGAACTTATGTTGTCCGCAGTCCAGCTGTTCATCCATCTATCAGTTATTTTTAAAATGTTTGCCATTTTTTCTAAAACTACAAGACGCATGAAGCTATAATTTTGTATGATTGAACGCAAGTATGATGTCTCTAAACTTTGTTCACATAGTACCGATCCTATTATGAATATGGGCGATATGGCGGCCATATTGAAAATGCCATCTATGGCCATTACTCAGCCATGTCTGCATGTATCACTGTATGAGGTGTGTGGAATAACATATAATACATAGTTTGGTGTTTACTTTGGTTTAAGTTGCTACCTTTTACCTTCATGTACGGTCGGTAGATCCGAACACGTCCATCAGACTTGAAGAGCTGGCACCTACTCTCTTCGCGGAAGAGCACTCTTCGCCAATTTCTCTGCTGCCACTGCTGTACAGTCCTTGCCTTTCTCAGTCTGTGACGTCAGTGTAGAAATGTCAACGTCATGCCCTTGAAAGGTCGATAGGCACGGAGCCCATACAGGCGGAGTCGTCTAGCAACGGTCCTTCTGCTGACTGGATGTCCAAGGCTGTTTGCGGATGCTGACGTCACATTAGGAATCTTGACCTTAGGTGAAGTACCCGTATATAACGGTCTTCTTGTGGGGTCGTGACTTTGGGTCTTCCACTCCTCGGCCTGCCTGCAGTACTGCCAGTTTGCCTGTGACGTGTGACAAGTCTGGCGATGGTGCACTTGAAGCAGCCCATGATCCTGGCAACGTGCTCCTGCGTCGCTCCCATTTGCAACATACCGATGGCTCCATCCCTCTGCTCTGCGGTTAGTCGAGGCATGTTCACTGTTTTAAACGGGTTCATGTGATGAGAGAGTACAACCCTGCTCATGTTTTATACCAGTATTTCATACGGGTAACTTTGTGCACATTTTGCATTTTTGTGTGATTAAACTCACTTTTCTCGGAAAATCACGTGAAGCACATATTAACAGGGAAGAGGTTAGTTGCATTCCAGCTAAGTGTTCCCAAATGTTTTCGTGCCGTTTAGAAAATTTGTTGAAAAGAACAGACGACCATTATTTATTTGGTGGCGTTTCTTTTGCCACTCAGTTTATGTTTTCGGACATCTTAAATCTCACCGTTTCCACCCTTGCTGAACTAGGCTCGATCATAGCGCCACCAGTGGTTATAATGTCCCTCCTATGTCCCTCCAACTGACCAATCAGATTCCACCTTTCATATATCACTTTTATTTGCTTCAAACAAAATGGCAGCACCCAGACAAGACGATCTGATTAATAATCAAGATCTGTATTCTAATAAAACGGGTATTACCTTGCGAGGTGCTTCAAATCATTTGAGCATCTTGATAAAAAGCTTGTAAATATTTGGTCGACACTCAGTTGAAGGTATACATCCTTTGTAAATCCTGCAGTCGATCGAAATCTGCACGTTAAAATCCATGTTGTTTACGAACCGAATTTCTAGTTCGTTGCGAGATTTTGATTGGACTATGCATAAACACGTAATTCCATAGTTCCAAACCAGTTCGGCAAGGGTGGAAACTGGACGTTTACAGGTAACTCCCTTGCCTCGGGAAGATGGTATAAATGTGTACTATAATGAACATGATTTGATGATGTATATTGTTTCTGTTGGATATTGGGACGGTTGGATAGTCATGTGATTAAAATGTTCCCACATGGGTACTATGTGTGAAGCCCATTTCTGGTGTCACCCGCCATTATATTGCTGGGGTATTGCTAAAAGCGGCGTCAAAAACACACTCACTCAGTTCTTGTTTATCACTGTATGACCTTTCTCATCTAATATTATCATTTTCAGAACCCAGGTGAGCTACAGAGCCTTTTTAATAGTTTTACAAACACTTTGGACAACATGCCAAAATGCATGAGGAAAACCTCTGTTTTGTTAATTGTGTTGATTGTAAGGTGAATGTCACCAAACAGTACCTTGAAATAAACTTTATAAATACGTTTTTTGAAAGATTCAAAATACTCACATTTCAACTCAGCAACAATTTTGTCTTCAAACTTTTGGGGTACAAACATAAAATTAAAAAAATAAAAGTGTTTTGGGATAATGTTCCAAATGATATTTCAAAGACTGACCCACACTTAACTTAATTTCATGTATCTTTTTGAAGGAGTTCCTTCCACCCTTGAGGTAGACATGAATCGTCTGAAGTCGCTTGTGCGGGACAGGACACCAGCAGACATAAGGGACACCCTGAAGAATTACACAGCTACTGCTGACACCTTGAACAAAGCTTCCAGGGGGAATGGGAACCCATTCATGTGGGAGTGTCAGAGGATCGAGAGGGTCAGTTCAAATTTAACGTCTCATCGCCATTATTTCAGCCATATAGCGTCGAGTCAGAGGAACGAGGATGGGGTAGTGATCCTACTGCTGGAACCCGGGGCAGATCCGAAATACGCACGTCCAGAGTTGTACGTCATGTCATTACACTACGCTTCAGTTGAGAAAAAGAACAATCTAAGCATTGCGAGGAAACCGCTCGAGTCAGGCGCCAGTATCAATTATGTGTGCCGTGGGAAAGAACGAGCTGCTCTACATTATCCCTGTGAACACAACAAAGATGTTGTATCTCTCCTTCTGGTTCAACGTGCAGTTGAAGATATCATGGATGCTTTCATGCGCTCTCATTGTGTATTTTCTATAGCCATGATGCTGATAGATGCTGGGAGTGATGTTAACTGGCTTAACGAGTATCCTTCTCAAGAACATGCTTGTGACGGTAATATTGGAATGGTTGAGTTTCTTATGATAATTGGTGTTCCTTTTAACAGGGACTTCATCACACTGATGTATATACGTGGGAAAGGGTGTGGCCATGGTAGGCTCTTGGAGCTGATGATTTCTCAAGGAGGGTCGCCTGATGCAGCCTTGAGGTCGATAGTAATGGTACACGGTGCCAAGAATGTTCCTGAAGCTACGGAATATATTTTTAGTGTTGCAGCATCAGTGAATCATGAGCTTTATTTGAAGTTAGGTTAGGTTGGAGGCCACATATGGCTTGTGGTCTCCACAGACTGGACAAGGTTCAGCTACTGTTCGACTGGGGAGCAAGGACACAAGAAAAAACTGAAGGTAAAAATACTGAAGGAAAAGACACTTAAGGACAAGAATTGCAAGGACAAGAATCTCAAGGACACACAATGCAAACGCAAAGACAAGGCACTCAAGGACAAGAAACTCAAGAGAGGCAACGCTGTGACACAAAGAACAAAGTCTAGGCGAATACCAGAAGATGTTGTCATCAGTATGACAGAACTGATCCATGTTGCTGGCACTCCTCTGAAGGACGCTGATGTTTCATACCCATACCTACCAGCAGACGTTCAACAGAGAATGATATAATTGCTAGACTGGTATCTCCTCCACCCAAGGGCTCTGAGAGAGATCTGCCGTATTGCTATCCGAGCAGCTGTTCCGCCTAAAAAAGACAGAAGCATAGATTGGTCAGCTCTTTCGTCTCAGTATTAAGGTTACCTGAAATCTAATGACATAAATGGTTAGAATTAAGATATGATATTTACATATTTGTTACTTTGTCTGGTTGGTAGTTGTGCTGGTAGGTATTTCGCATATTTTCTCATATTGCGCAATTTCTACTATGGATGCTGTCACTACCATTATGTGCATATATCAAGGGGTGATATGTACATACAGGGTTTTGAATTCAAGTTTTGAAATTTTGTATTAACAACTTTGGTCTGTTAGTTATCTACATAATATATAATGACATAGGTTTGAAACTCCAATATCTTATATGAATGCACTGGTATTTAATGATAACATTACTAAAGGCTACTGTTAACTGTGGTCGGGTGATCTTGTAATCTGTGCATTCATAAACATGCCAAAAGTAAAAAGGAAAATAAATTGCTTTTAGTTTGTAGATATCAAATCAAATAATTTTTTTTTTATATGAACTAAACATATTTGGTAAGTCTCTTTTGGTAAATGTTCATGTTTATCATATACTGTTCAAAAGTAGTAAAAGAACACCGGATTCTTTCATATTAATATAGTTAATCAGTCATGCTAAGACATTTTCACAATAGTAATGTGAAAGATTCGGGTGTTCTTTAACTTCTTTTGGGCAGCATTTATCACTTATCAGACAATTAACCTCAGGTGACAACACTACACTCAGCAGTTTGTGCTGTACTGACATTTGGACAGGAACCAAGGAGATTTGTTTATCATGAAGTCTGGGCATGTGAATCTTTCTTGTTGTAGATGACAAGTCACTGCTCGCTTGCCCTGAGGCCAGTTAACTTTTTCAGAATGTTTTAGCCTATGTCACGTATTGTTGTGCGATGAGCAAAAGTTGCTACAAATATTGAACAAAATCATGTGAATAAATATGGATACTAGTATTCATTAACTTTTGTATTCATTCCTATCCCAAATACACCTTGTCTGAAGAGGCTAATGACTATCCATTGGGTGCCGAGTTGTGTCTCCAGCATACTTTATGATTCCAGAACAATCCTACAATCGTGTGGTCGAATCTCCGATTTGCCCTGATTTCTAGGTTTGAGACCATCATTCCCATGGTTTTTGGTTTCACCTTTCCTCTCATATAAAGCTGACACATTCTGACATAATTGTAATGGTGTTCAAGGCGAAGTGAAACACTCACTCACTTTGTCGCACAGAAGCCTTTGCAAGGCGAAAGGTGTGAGAAGAGGTTTTTGTCATGAGGTACATGTAGTAGAACTCCAGCAGTCAGCATTACTCACCGCTTTTCTTTGATAGACTTTCTCAGGCGATGAAGCAAATCAGCATAGTAGGCGCCGGTAATCGTCTTTTGACTTTCTAAGTAATCAACAAAGATCACACCCGTTGCATCCCAGAATACAATTGCAATAACTTTCTTCACTGATCTTGAAGACTTGAAGTTCTTTGGTGCCGGAGAAGTGGAATGGTGTCATTCCACAACATCCACCACTAGTTTGACATGGATCACAACGTCCACCACTAGTTTGACAAGGCTCACAACGTCCACCACTAGTTTGACAAGACTCACAACGTCCACCTCTGTTTTGACAAGGAGCACAGCGTCCACAACGGCTAACGTTTGAAGTGGCGGTAAAATGTTTCCTCCGTCTGAACCACCTCTCTCTTCAATACGCTGAACGTTACACCGCTTTCATGACATGTTTTCACTAAACTACAAACGTGCTTTTTTTCTTCCTGTAACGTACGTTTAACAGGTATAAGCGCTGGTTAACGCGCCACGCGCTGTCTGATTACAATTTAGGATCTGATTCGGATACGTTTGGATAAACCATCAACTCATAGCTCTCACCAGGTAAAAACATAAAAATAATTTTGCGAAATGTTTATTTATTTTGTCATATAAAATTATATTTATCCGGTCATAGTGAGAATGGCTGGTGTGGCGGGGGGTATTTGGAGGGGCGGGGACAATTCCCTCTCACTATCCCGTTTAACGGGGAAGACAATCGCACTTGATACTTAAAAACTCTGAAAGATACATGTATTAAACAGGGGCGGTCGGGTAGCCTAGTGGTTAAAGCGTTCGCTCGTCACGCCGAAGACTCGGGGTCGATTCCTGTCATGGGTACAATGTGTGAAGCCCATTTCTGGGGTCCTCCGCCGTGTTATTGCTGGAATATTGCTAAAAGCGGCGTAAAACCATACTCACTCACTCACTCACATGTATCATATCTTTGAATCAACTTGATCCACATCAACTGTACCGCACATCAATCCAGGCAGGTAATGCGTGTGTATGTGTTCTCTTATATTTTATATTGCGCATATTTCTACACCACTCAGGGGTCACTGTATCATTGTCAGCTCCCTGGAGGGATACAACCCAAGCTGTCTGTTAGGCGCAAAGGTATCAACAACATTGCCATCCCATCCTACCGGGTACCCAATCACTGCTGGTGAACAGAGGCACATTTCGAACAAAATCACTTGACGGACCGAAGCCCTAGAACCTCTGAGGAGCTTCCGAAATGAGGTCACCCATCCCAAGGACTATCCGCGACCTATGTTCCTTAACTGCATCTGTTTTGTGACCTGTTACAGGAGCACGCTTAACGCTGCTCGTTAATACGTACTGTGCAATGGCGACCTCCATGTTCCTCGAGACGTTATTTGCACGCCAGCTGATATTTGCCGCACTCGCCACTATTCGAGCTATAAGGCGGTGCTAGCTTTGTTTGGTTTGGTTTGTTGTTTTACGCCGCACTCAGAAATATTCCAGCTATATAACGGCGATCTATAAATAATCTAGTCAGGACCAGACAATCCAGTGATTGATATCATAAGCATCGATCCACGCAATTGGGATCGACGACACGCTTCAACCAAGTCAGCGAACCTGACCACTTGGTCCCGTTACTCGCCTCTTATGACAAGCCTGGGTGCTGGAGGCCTGACGGGGTGGTAAGTAATTAATCGAGTCTGGGCCAGACAGTCCAGCGATACTTGTCTCGGTCATAGAAGATCAACCAGAGCAGATCCGACGGACGCGGCATTTCAATTTATCACGTTCGGATCGGATTGGATATACGCACGAACCATACACACAGAATGTTCAATGACACTGCATGTGCAGACTCACACCTTCTATTTCCTTACTCAGTTGGTTCAGATGCGATCCGATGTCTGCTAAAGCGGGCTGCGTTAATAATGGTAGGGACTCAAACGTTTACTAATCATGCCGCGAATAGACATCGTGAACCTTTACGCTCCGCGTTTTCATTCAAAGATCCGATATTACGGATTAAGCGTGTTCGCGAAGCCACTGGATCCGAATTTACCAGCTGGGGCGCAATTTTGCAATCACGCTCATCTGTGCTGTACGGCGTTTACTATTTTCAACACAGGAATGAACGTGGCAGAGGTACATCGTTTCACGAGGCAAAACAAACCGCCATACACGTTCTTCGATTGGAGTCAACCAGCTCTCTCTCTCTCTCTCTCTCTCTCTCTCTCTCTCTCTCTCTCTCTCTCTCACGCAGTATTTAGATCGTTCGTTCGTGAATCGGATTTCTGATTTCTGTTCAGTTTCAGATACGTGAAGATTATTAATCTGAGCGTAGTGATTTATTCTTCTCGGATCCGAAAAGTGCAATAGCGGCCGGTGAACAGTTTAAATACTCTTAAGAGCCCTTAAGAAAATAAACAGTCATGTTCATATATATACGTTAAAAAACGGGTATTGACATTTCACAAATCGCCCCCAAACCGTCGGTATGTATATGAACAAATGAGCGAGTATTGTTTAACGCCGCTTTTTTCAGCAATATTCCAGCAATAGCAAGCACAGTGGGGACACCCGAAATTTGCTTCACGCATTGTATCCATGTGGGGAATCAAAACCAAGACCAGCGGATGCAAAACTGGACTACCCGTGTTTTGAACAGTGGTTAATAATACACTAACGGAAACAAAACAACTGTGCTTCATATTAAGTTATACATAAATAAATTTTATGCCCCTTTCTATACATATTTATGGAGACATCTGATCGACTAAGGTTGTGTCTCACAATTTGCACGTGCATGTTAATGCACGGAGTAAAATTTGGATGTTCGCATGTTTATTAGGAGCATGATACTACTCACAGAAATGTTTTATTAATGTAAACAGCACTCAATGATTGTTTACCTGTCAGGTGCTCATTAAAACACTTTTGTTTAACCACAACTAACGCTTACGCAATGCCACGGCTTCCTGAAAATCAACGTCTAAGCGCCTTTGGAATGCTGCCAACAGGAATGACGCAAAACGAAGTTGCCAGATTGTAATGCCCGCCCATAGGTTGCACAGGCGTTTTGAAGCAGCATAATATTGCTGTGCTGTCATGGCTGTCTGTTTCTCTAGATCGCTTCCCAACGGAACGTGTCTGGGTTGTAATAAAACAACGCACACGACAGGACCAGAACCAGCCCGTAACGCAAGCTCAGCTTGGCCAATCTTTAGTCGACATATTGACATTGTCAACCACCCCCCTTTGTCGCCCTGTCTCCTGTTCCCAGGTATGGGCTTGTCAATGAATTTGTTATGATAAAACATTGATCAGACAAATGATCAAGACTCATGATGTTATTTTCAATGACACCATTTACACCAGTTTATATTAAGCACAGTTACTAGTAGAGTACAGTTTTCACTAATAGACCATCGAGCACCGTAACCTTTGGCCTTGTGTTATAAACATCCAATCCCTATGCATTGTGTACTTCGGAAATATTCGGAATTAATGAGACAATTATATTAAGCATGTCAACATTGAATAATAATAAAATATAGGTGTATAGAGAGTCTTTGGGCCAGACAAACCAGCGGTTGATAGCATGAGCAACCAGTCACATCATAATATTCAGTGTAGTGCAATCCTACGAAATTCAGCCACGCGACGTCGTGGGGATTCCGGTTGGGATACGACCCAAAGAACCAAAGGTGGTCCTCCAAGTGGATCATGGATCAGGTTGGATGACTTGATTGATAGAGTGGCATCGTACCCCGACGGCACGGATCGTTGTTCACAGAATTAATCACTGGATTGTCTGGCACCATAAACCATCATAGCCTCGTTTTGGAAGGGGCGGCACCATGTTTTATCATTACCTGCGCTCAGAACTTTTGTTGCTCATAAGTGCTATTTGATTGGACTGCCATTTCTAATGTTATTTGAATCGGGCTCAGAACGAAGCTTTGGTAACACTTAAGCTTTGGAATATATATAACACTGATCCATTGAGAATGATTAACAAATGAGCAACATTGTTTCTGATTCAGTGCTTGTGTTCGTTTTTACCAGTAAATTCCCGGGTTTTTTTTTACAAAATATATGGCCACAGCTCGAACATAATTAGCTCCGAGGCTGTGTAACGTTAATCAACATACACTGTTAAAAGAAATAAGGTGACACACAAGGGTGTCATCTGTTTAGCATGACATCAGGAATTTAAGGATGATGGTTCGGGCAATTCTTGTGACACACTCACTCATTTAGGGATGTGAAATCTCTAAGCTGAGACTTAAAGGAGTTTTATAGGTTTAGCATTTTAGGGTTTATTGGCAGCTTGTTTGTTGTACTTTTATTTTTAAATGCGGCCAAGTAGGCCTGTTTTGATTAGATATATGCCTGGTGCTTTAAATCAGGAACATTGTACAGAATATATATAGTAGGTGGGGGATTCAGAGTAGAGGATTAACAGTAACAACAATTGCACATATGAGTGGGATAGCATTAGTAAGTAATGACTACAGAAGGATAATACTGTAACAACATGATGGACAGAGAACACATAGGTGGAAGCCAATGGGGCACGAAGCCAATTAAACAGGAATATGTTTGCATAGGTGTAGTGATTATTGTTAAATGAGTTCATTGTAGGCGGATGGGATGAAATAGCCAAATCCTCTCCAACAACCACCATGATTTCACAAAAAGGAAACTAACAGAAGCAGTCCACTGCCACAAGCCATCAATCAACAGAGATCAAGGCTATTTCATCCCATTCCGAAACGTCGCCTTTACAGTATTAAAGAAATTGTTATCCATAAATTGTGTCTACTTTGTCATCCGTCAACTTCTAAGTAATGCCTATCAAACAATTCAAGTTAATGTTATTTTAAATGCTACATGAAAACAATGTTTGATTCTTACATAAGAATCATTTATTTGTTTGACACTCATTGTATGTGCCAACATTCAATGGTTAAGGATAAGGATGTGACGTACGTGACCACCAACTGTTCCTCAGCTTGAGATTTCATGACCATTGCCATTTAGCGATAGCGACAACTAAGATCTGATTTGAATGAGATTGCTACTCCACAGGCTTGTTCTGCTTTCTCCATACTACCCTGGACAACAATGGTTTGGTGATCGTGCATACGTTCACTGTTATTCATGAAGTTCGTTTATCAGCTGTTAAAGACAGACTAAACAGAAATTAGATTTACACTTGGATATGAAGAAAAGAGCAAACTGAAACACCTTTAACATTTATAAATACTACCACCAGGTGTCCTCGCAGTTCTTGTGGAGACGAGCATACTGACACTTGATAGTCCTCAAAAGACTTGAACATCAAACATGAAGAGACCCACCTTCCTATACGACATTGTCTATTTCCTTAGCGTCCGTTGTAAAAATAACCATCAATGTGTATCTGCTAGCTGACACGGTACCTAGTACATGTAGATGTGTGAAACCTTTATGGAGTTCTGTGTTGTTTTGAATGAGGTTTTATGGCTACTTCTTGCCCTTGATCAAGTGAACTTCTACATGCCTAACAAAGACTTGTTCAGTAGTTGATTTAAACAGTATTTTATTTCCATTAATGTTCAGATTTTACATTACATAACGTTACAAAATGGAAAAAAGGATGAGTAAACAGGCCAAAAAGGCCTATATTAATGCTTCTCCTAATATTGTACATCATACATGTAGATTGTAATGAAGTCTATAGAGCAGACATTAATGAGTAACACAAAATGAAATAAAATGGAAAGCAAGATACCAAATGCATTTTATATTCTTAAGTTGACACATAACTTACGTAAAACGGTTTGTTTCAATGGTGTAATTGTGAACTGATTTTATAATGTGTTCAATGTCTGAGGGAGATGAATCTTCATTGCCGTGGAGTATAGTATGTATGCTGAGCTGGTTAACAAAAAAGTATTTAAGCATCTTCTCTGTTTAGGCCACATGGACAGATGGGATTATCAATAAGAAATCTGTCAAATAAATGTGATTTTAAATCACTACAACCTAGCCTAAGTCTAGATAAAATCACTTGGCATTGCCGCTGGTCATAACTAGCAAAAGATGTAAAATTTGAAGTAAGCTTAGTTTCTCTAGAAATTAATTGCTTAAACCGAGGTAAGGAATCTACATTTCTAATATTAATATCAAGTGCATTCCAAGCTTGTGTAACAGATGGCAAAAAAAGATCGATTATACTTGGATAAGCGTCCTGCACTGGAAGTCATTAGAAGTACGAAGGTTATATCCAGTTATGCTGGATATATCAGGTGGGACCCATAAACATAGATATTTAGGAGTTAGCCCATTGACCATTTTGTAAAATATACATAATTTATGGTAATATCGTCTGTCGGAAAGTGAGCATAAATCCGTTTCCCTATAAAGTTTTTTGTGACTGGTTCCTCGTACTGCTCCACATATTGTTCGTAGAGCAACCAAATGTAAATTTTCTAATAGTTTTACTTGTTCATTATTACAATTATCCAAAATATTATCACAATAATCAAAAAAAGGTAAAATAAAAGATTTGTAAATGGTTTCGAGCGTTCTTCGATTTAGACAGTATTTCAGGCTACGCAAACAATTAATTAATAGGCTCACTTTACGTACAATATAATCAATGTGTTTGTGCCATTTTCCATCTTCCTGGAATACAAGTCCTAGATGTTTATGATCACTTACTTCAGGTATAAGAATATCATTCATTTGCAGAGGTAATTTAGGACTAGGATTAATTTCAGTAGAAAATAACATGGCTTCCGTTTTGGAAGGACTAAATTTCACCTGCCATTTACTTGCCCAGTTTGATATACATTCTAAATCACTATTCAATATAGCGGCTGTGGATTCAGGATCTTCAATAATTAGAAATAAAGATGTATCATCAGCAAAAAGTTTAATATTACTCGTTATCCCATGAGTCAGATCATTAATATAAATAAGGAATAACAGAGGTCCTAAAACTGAGCCCTGTGGCACTCCGGCTAGAACAGGTTTATAATTTGACATATAGTCATTAATTTCTGTATTTCACATACTGAAGAGGCCACAGGCCTATTGTACAAGTTGAAGAATATACAGTTTAATACAATTTATGTACATATCTCACCAGATCACCTCACGTTATTCCACCTCGCATTTCAACGCAGTCACATAATTTCAAACATTCAGTACAATACCATGCCCTGTAATTTCATAATTTCTATATTACCATATCACATCTTGTTTTATCATACAACATATTCTATAACATCATATCATATTGTATCATTATTATAAGATCATATTATATAGTATTATTTCATATAACATTATCATAACATACTATACATACCATCGTACCATATATCACAACTATATTGTATCACATTTCAACATGTCATATCACACAACACATTAGCAATGTCATAGCTTGTCCCATCTTACCTTATCATATCATACCATATAATGCCATGTCATTCCATGCCAATTTATTTCATATCAATCAATCAATATTTATTCAACACTGGAAGACCGCAAGCCATATAATATGTACACTAAAAAAACAGTATTTACACAATTTCTATAATACACATAATATATTGCATCATATCCCCTCATGCATCATATCACACCACATCACTTCATATCATATCACATCATGTTATGCCACATCATATCATTTCATATACATATAACTATACTTAACCATTTGTAATATCACGTCCCACAATATCATATGACAGCCTAGTAGTTTAATACCATTTCTAACTCTTTTGTTTGTAGTTTATTCAGATGGCAAATATCTATAAATATGTACTTAAAGTATATACACAATAGTTTCCTAGTACCAAGCAGCTAAGATTATTCTTTCATAAGGTTCTGTCGGTATAAAGAGGCATAATATATGAACATGGACACATTTTGTAAGATACTTCTTTTTGTGTTTGACAGCAATGTAACAAATTTAATAATATTAGGGTACCTGTAATAATAAGCTTGCAGGTATTTTTCTCTAAGGTGTAAATACACCGGACATACAAGTAAGAAATGAAATTCATCTTCTACTGAGTTTAAACTACATAGATTACAGATTCTTTCTTCACGAGGAATGTTTACATAGCGCCCTGTTTCTATTAAAAGGTCGTGAGAAGAACATCTAAAACGTGAAAGAGCCGTTCGAAATTTTTTAACATTAACTTTTGATAAATAATCTTCCATAATTATTTCTGATTTAAACATTTTATAATAAAAGCATTTGTTTGTTAGAGTCAATGATGCAGTCCAAGATTGTAAATAAATATCCTTTAATCTTAATGAAAGTATAAACATTGGTTTGGAATACACATTTTGGTTTTGCCAAATATCACCAAAGCCACAACTGAAAAGTAATTCTCTAACACCTGTAACCCAGTTTCTTTTCCCATTATTATCATAAACTATCATCATATTATAACACTTTTTTGGCAATCTATATGAGGGCATGTCAATAAGTCTCAGCCAGTATTTAATAACTTTTATATTTGAATATACATAATACATATACAGTCATTAATTACTACAGACTGTAGTCTATTACAAAGATAACTTCCAAACCAGTCCAGAAGATTATCGCCTATCCCTGTTTACTTTAATTTAACTAATAAGCCTTCATGCCAAACACGATCAAACGCCTTACTTATATCACAAAATATGGCGCGAACTTCCTTTCCATCATCCAAGGCTTTGGAGATCACGTGATATAATTCAGTTAACTGATAAACAGTTGAATCTCCAGGTTTGAATCCCGATTGTGAAGTGGTTATGATATCATTATCTCAGCAAAAATTGTAGACATGCTCAAATACACATTTTTCAAATCCCTTAGAAAGAGAAGTTGTCAGGGCAACTGGTCTATAATTATTACAATCATGAACACTACCTTTTTTATGGATTGGAACAATAAGAGATTTTTTCCATTGACAAGGAAAGGAGGAAAGTCGTAGCGATAAATTGAACAGCAAAGTAATGGGAGCACATAGAAGTAAAGCTAATTTTTTTAAAAAGCTTAGCTTATTACAAATATTATCTGGACCTTTAGCTTTGGTAGTATTTAGACTTAATAAAATATCATGGACTTCTTTTTCAGACAAGAGCAAGTCGTTAAGTTTATTTACAGGCTCATTTTGATTTTTCTATACCCGACCTCGTCTTGTCAGTCAGATGACTTCATCCTACTGTGACCTCTACGCTCGCAACATGACTTACTTACAGGACAGCGAGGACACTGTGGTATATGTTTCACCTACCTTTGAGGGGCCAGGAATAAGCTTTGTGCGAAAGGAAACTATACTGCAAGTTGAAAACCATTGTCTAAACACACCCACCATCATCTGACTGTTTGAAGTCAGTTAGAAAAACAATGTTAGAAAACTTATTGTTTGCTGATTTATTTATGATAGTACGAGATGACAATGTAAAGAGGGTTGGCACCCAAAACATCACAGCTTACAGAAACATGCGAGAAAAATGTCAAGTTTATCAGCAGAAAAGATACCCACAGAGACAGAATTGTTATTAGGGCTAATGTAATTCCTCATCGCAAAAACACTCGGGTGCAGCCGAATAACCACTGTGGACTACTTCAATAACATCACCAAACTGGGCGCACAAGGCACAGGCCACGAAAGAGTAGACCATGTGTGACCACCACACAGAAAAAACTGCCATCTGCACACGTTCAATCTGCACAACCGCTTCCCGGTGTTGACGTCATTGGCGTTGACGGTACTGGGCCGCCGCATCAGCAAACACTCGGAGGCAAGAGGCTTACATGCTGAAGGACTTTGGGCCCACAGACCCTACCTCGGAATGGTCTTGATTCGTTAACATCGGCGAAATCGATGGTCTCGAACTGTGTTTAGTCGGCCGCGACGAGATCAAGGGTACAACGACGAGAGTAGGTTCAACTTGTTCCATCCTGATGGCTGGATGCGGGTGTATCGACAGAAATTATTATAATAATAATTTATCCGTAGAGAATGTTTTAGCCACACAGCTATATACCCTAAAACAGAGAGAGGAGGTCAGATCACCATTTATTTCAAACGTGATACAGCCCAAAGTGAGCGGGCAATTCTGATTGGTGGTAGCGCACCCATCCAAAGAGTTACTTCCCTTTGACCATACACATTATCATAACGTCCCTTCCTTACACATGGAAACTTAATTGTACATGTAAACTGTTTTATTTAAATGTATACAAAAGTAATCTGTATATATAACTGAATGTACTCAAAGTGGGTAACACGGGGAGCGCAAGTAGCAAAGATCTATCCATAATTACATGGTTTTCTGGAAGGAGCGACAGGGGACAGTGTACCTGAGACTATGGAGGAGACTGATGGTGACAGAAGACAACACCATTGACTGAGAAGGAACTACTAGGTCCGAGGTTACTAAGTGATATCAGTATGAGGGACATGACCCGAGTCAAGCAGCCGTAAGTTAGGGAAATTAATCACAGCTGAAATAAATGAGATTAGCGAGGAGAACAAGGTTCGAACCTTGCATAAGTCACCATGTAGGTGTTTAATGATATGACGTCAGGTTAATTAATCATCATATTTGATGTGGGTAAGTTAGGGATATAATGATATAGAAAATCGAGCATCGGGGAGAACGGTATTTGGGACACAACCAAATAGGTCGGCGATCAATGAGCTCCGAGTGTTCAGATTGCTTCCAGCACGTTTGTGAAGTACTCGTATCTGTCGACTGTACAAGAAACCGTTTGAATAAATAGTACTCTGAATTGAACACCAATTTGCTCATTCCTGAACTGAAGGCCAATTAAAGAACCAGATGCACCATAGATGTTTTATAAAAAGTGGAGACGCGGGGCGGAATTTGTGGTGATGATAACAGTATTTCTATATGGTTAGTGTTTTGTGGTGATTGATTTTGTTTTATTCCCTTTGGTGATAAAATACTAGTGGGAATGAAAGTATGAGAAAATTACCGAAATAGCTGTACACAGCTGATTGTGTATTTTCTTAGGATAAAATAACATGTTTTATGTGTCATATATAATATGGGAACTGTGTTACCATGTATTTAAAAACTTCATAGTTCAGTTTAATTACTAATTTCCTAATTTTCACTTTGCATGCAACTGCCACGCCCAAATATTGGTAAGCAAAGGAAGGCAAACAACATGCAAAGACTAAACATGCTCATACTATGTCAAAGTACTTGTAAACAGAAAACACACTTCTGATGTTGACGTTTTGAATTCTGTTAGACCAGTTATAAAAACAAGTGAGGCAATACCTTTCATTCTTTCACTGTACAAAAACATTTACTCTGTCAACTTGGTTACATTCAGCATGGACGAGAAAAAGAAATAACTCCTCTCCTCTATAGACGAAAATGGGCTAATAGTAATCATCATGGTACTATCATAACGATTTGTTACATTTAAAGGCAGTGAAAGAAAATCTATCACTTTTATTAATGTAATTTCAATACATGTTTCTTGGCCACTCTTGACACGTATTGGGAAGAGAATCGTAGCAAGAATTAGGGAATTAAAATTAGATTCATTGAAATAATTTGATAAATTCAACAGAAGTTGCCGTCCTGCGTGACGCTGTGACTGACGCAAAATCCCGTACAACAACAACGGATCAACGGGGAACGTTCACCCACTCTGCCTGCGGAGCTTGTGCCAACTGTCGGAGGTTCTGTGGTTGTTGCCGACGTCCTCGCAGTCGCTGGTCCAGTACACCCCATAAATGTTCGATTGGGTTTAAATCTGGAGACCCGGAGAGTCATGGCAGGACCTGGATATTGTGATTCCTGAAAAAGGCTGTTGTCAAATATGCCGTGTGAGGTCGCTTTTTGCATAATGGGAAGAGCGAGAGGCCAAAGGTTCTCATCCGTGTAAACGTTGTGCAGTTTAATTTCACCAGAACTTGCACCAAGTCTGTTCACCCAGCGTACGAGATGACTGCCCACATAATCACACTACCACCACCAAATCTGTCAACTTCCTGTATGCAGTTTCGTCCATAACGTTCCCCGCGACGCCTGTAAACACGACGTCTACGTCTACCATCCGCACGGCGAAGCATAAAACGTAACTCGTCACTAAACCAAACTTGTCTCCATCTCAGTTTGAGGAAAACTCGGTGACCTTGACACCACTGACGTCGCAGCCGTCGATGCAGGTCCGTCAAAATGACCCCTCGAGCTGGTGGTCTAGTGCGAATACCTTCAGCACGTAAACGGTTCCTCACTGTCTGGGCTGATATCCTACGTAGTCCCGGTATTGCAGTAGTTGTAGAGGTGGCCGTGGTGATGCCCTCACGTTAGTGACCTAGCCATGAATCTGTCCTGTGCTCTAGTTGTTGGAAAGTCTCGGAGTTTAATCTTGTTTTGACTCGTGTAGACATATGTGATATCAAACGACACTTGGGTGAGATTCTCCAATTATCCCAACAAAACGCCTTCCACATACCAGGCTACAACTACATTCGGAAAGGTAAACCCAGCCCAACTAAGCATGGCATATACATTAAAAACCCACTAGACTATGACATCATTGACATACCCACCCCTAAGAAGTCCTGGCAATAGACACCATCAACGAAAAAAGACTTACTATGATTAAGTTATACCATTCTAAAACTAAACCTTTTAGTAAAGAAGACCTAGACATTACAGCTAACTACATTAACAACCTTTTCCTCGGCAACTTCAACGCCCATAATCCAGCTATACAACTCAGAAATTGAATAAACAACTAGTCACGGCAGCAAAGACATACCACTGGCAAACTTTCTGTATTACCTTAACAATTGGCAAAGAAATACTAGGAAACTGTGGAACAAATTTAAAGCCATAAAATATGATTCCAAACAAGCTATTTATCCCAATATCAAGAACCTTACCACAAACAAAGTAAAACCTATTGCAATTGGTGCCCACTTTTCGATAACAAGACTACCTATTTCAAAACACCATCAATATACACTAAAAGACCGAACCACACGTATCTCCCAATAAACAAAATAATAAACATACATGAATTACAATCAGCAATTAAAAACAAAAGGCCTCAGCCACAGGACAAGATAACATTAGTTACATAATACTTAACAAAATCCCAATTAAAATACAAAAATTACAACTACAACTTTATAACCAAATAAGGACAACAGGCACCACACCAACACAACGGAAACATGGTAAGGTAGTACCAGTCCTCAAACCGGGGAACCCCCAAAATGAGCCTGATTCATACCGCCCAATCTCCCTTACTTCCCACTTTTGTAAAATCATGGAATCCATATTTAATAACAGACTCAAGTTCGAAATCCACCCCCCCCCTTACCCCCACCCACCCAAAAAAACACCCCAAAACCAACCAAACAGACAAACAACCAAAAACAAAACAAAAACAAACAAAACAATTAGTCCTGGCCAGAGTTGCCACACGCCAAGTAGACACACTCTAGACCACATTGTACATTTAGAACAAGATATTCGAACAGCACAAACACAAAAACAATACACACTTGCCATATTAATACATTTTATCAAAGATTTCGACGTGGTTTGGTACAATGGCCTCATCCCAAAACTAGAAATTAAAGCCATTAACGGGTGCAGTCTAAAGTTCATTAGCTCGTTTCTAACTGACTAAAATATAACAGTCAAATCACATGACACACTATCATACACCCACCCATTACAAAATGGCACCCCTCAATGTAGCTAACTGTCGCCGACTCTCTTTTCACTTCATGATCGACGAAATCTTTTCCAAATTCACCCCCACCGCTCCGCAATATTTCAACAGCAAAATATGCAGAAGACATTCCCTTCTGGACTTCCTCCACCTCAATGATTCAAGTTAAAACTAACACACAATCTTTATTAAACAGCATTCAAAAATGGTCTATAAAAATGGGGATTTCTAATCAATACTCAAAAAACGAACAATTGGCATGATTTTGACCATGATTTTGGTCAATAAAAAAAATACAAAACAAATATTAAAAACCCGACCCGACCTAATAAACAATATTATATAACTAGCTCAGAATTAAAATCAGATAACAAAACATTTGATCTAGTAAACACTCAAACACACTCAAACACACTCAAACACACACAAACACACCAGGTGACGACACAGTAGACACTGCAGCTAAACTAACAAACACAAACCCATCCCCTGAATTAAAGTTTACTTCATTATAAAACAAAATATTTCTCTACTCGTCAGCCCTTTCAACCCTCCCACAATCAGCAACGCAATCGTACAATTTCCAAACAACACTAAGCTCACAGAAAATAAATAGACCACCCTGACTGACTAACATTAAGGGTTTGACGTCCATTTCACAGTTATTGTATTTCGTAGACGGGGTAGGTGGGTTTTAGTTAATATGAATAATGTTTAATAAAGAGAAAACACCATACCCAAAAAACTGTAACTTTAGGGGGTAAAAAAAGAGTTAATATATTAACTATAGATATCATATATAATTATTAATATAATTATAGATTCTTAATATTGTATGGATAATATAAAATAGAAAATGGAACTTAGTAGCATTGATTAATATACCAGGAAAATAGTAAGTAGTAAGTAAGTAGATAATACCTGTATTGTGTTTTTAAAGAGAACATTAAATATAACCAACACTTACCTAGGTAGTATTCTATGTATAGTAATACGTTTGTAAAAGCATAATGGGGAAATAATGGATTACAGATTACCTGTAGTGTAATTTAGGACCCTAATAAATATAGAAAAAGGGGTTAAGAGCCGATGTTTCTGTGCCTGTGCTTTCTAATGTCTTGTTCTAAATGTAAAACGTGGTCTTAAGTTTGTCTATTGAATGTGAAGCAATTCTGGCCAGGGGTAATTGGTTTTTTTGACTAAAACTTCATGCTTGAGCCTGTTATTTATTATAGATTACAAAAGTTTACATAAATGAGATGTGAGGGAGAAAGGGTGGTAAGAATCAGCCTCATTTTGTTTTTTCCTGGCTTCAGGACTGGTACTACTTTGGCCTTTTTGAGTATTTGGGTGCTTTTGTATGGTGTTTTGGAATTGGGGGGATGTGTGTGTGTGTCGGATGGGGTGGGGTGGGTGGAAGAGTGGGGGTGTGGTGTGTGTGTGTGTGTGTGTGTGTGTGGTGGGGGGGGGGGGGGGTAGTTGGTGGAGCTACTGGTTTTAGAAAAGTGGGCAGCAATAGCATTAGCCTTTTCTTTATCTGTGGTAAGGTTCTTAATGTTTGGGTAAACAGTTTTTTTAATTACCTTTTATGGCTTTACATTTGTTCCACATTTTCCTAGTATTACTTTTGCCAACATTTAAGGTATTGCAAAAGTATTGGCAGATGGTTTTTCTGCTGTCGTGATAAGGTGTTTAGTTTTGTTTCTAAGATTTATTAATAAGGGTAATTTGGAAGGTCTCTCTTGGATTTATTGAGAGCCTTTTTTCTTAGTTTCCTGCCATTCATGATTCCAGTGCTCCACCAGGGAACTGGATGTCGTTTGTTGTGCAGGTAGGTGTGCATTTAAGGGTAATTTCGAGTAATGTGTTTGTAATGTTTGCGTTGAAAGTGTCAATAGCTGTGTCGTGTATTTGGGATGTGTCTGTTTGGTTGCATAGTTTTGTAAATAACTGCCAGTTTTTTTAAATTAAAATGTATTTGCTGGGTGGTGCCTGAAGTTTGATCCTTATGAGGGGTGGGTTGGGGACAAATAGTTAATGAGATTTGGGCCGTGGTCACTGCTCCAACTGTCATTATGTACTTCCCAGCTTGTTAGAAAGATTTTTAGAAAGTTTTGCTGTTACTATTGAAATATCCACTGATATTAGTTACTGAAGGCGATGGGTTGGGTATCGGGTGTGCTGATTATCATTTGGTGTTATAAAATTATTGCTGTCGAAATTATTGCATTCTACCAAAAGTTTGCCATATTTATCTGTATAAGCTTTGGTGCCCCATACTGGGTGATGGGCATTGAGATCTCCGAGGAAGTGTTTGGTCTAATATGTTGATATATCTCAGTCATCAGTCATCTTTAGAATGGTTGTAGAATGGTATACATGTATAGTGAATATTTCTGAATATTATGAAAGCCTGGAATTTTAGAATCATTTTTGGGGGATATGCGGGTTTCTTGTAATCCTTGTAATAGTTTTTAAATTTTGTTTTGCCAATTGGTGTCTTAAGTTCATGCCCTTTTGCCTGGAGACCGTTGCAGTTCCATTGGAGAATCACCATGAATGCAGAAAAGACCATCCCAAACAAACGCCGCCTACAACCGTTTCCCAAATAACAACATTTTCTCATTTAGGATCCAGATTTAAATTTCCAGCGCGGATTGTCTTCTACGACGTCCGCGCGCCAAATCGCTCATATCCATGCTACTAAAGCAGAACTTCAATAACCCAGCGCCGCCGCAAATGTCAAGGTCATTAATAACAAGACAATTCGCTCACAGCCACTAACAACCGCCTTACCCCATCTTCTCGACCCCACCCCAAGCCCAACGTTTCCTTAATTCCAATTTTTCATTCTTTAGTAGGCCCCCATATTACTAAACAGCTTACCTGTTTCATTATCTTAGCCCACTATGCTGTACAATTATTTAACTTAACATTAACACCTTAACATTATGGTAGCCGCCATTTATTTTAGTTTAAACTTTTTTAAGACGGTTTATATTTACTTCTTCCTATTGTGTTCTTTATACGCTACCCCTATCAGGTATATATATTATTGTAAGTAAATTTAACCCCCATCATTTACGGTGTGGTGTGTATGGTGGTTTATCTTTATTCCACCTATTATTATTTCTTCAACCCCACTGATCCGAACTTACAATTGCGACTTCGACGAAACAGTATGATGCATACTACAACGCTGTGTGACAATGGACGACAATAATTTTGAATTTCTGGAGATTCGTGGATGTACTGCCCCGAGATATTTAGACTTATTTGTTGTTGACCACAGGTCATCTCATTATAAGGTAAAACAATCCTTCCTTTCACCTGTATAGTGACAATAAGTCAAAGAACTTCCATTCAAGCATACTCAACACAACTGCCAGGTGAACTGGACTACAATATCTTGAAACTACTTGAAGAGATTATTGGCGAAAATATTAGAAAGACTTGAGCAGAAATTGGTTGACATCTATGACAATGATGATAATGGGCTCAATCGCATCCGAGAATCTATCTATGATGTAGCTAAGGCAGAGTGTGGAGACTTTCCAGAGGGCATCTGGATAAAGAGTCAATAGAAATGGTCAAACTAATGGTCAAACTAAAAGTATGGCAGAAAAGTATGTATCTGATCTGTATCTGCATTATAAGTTTGTTAAAGGTGCTATTCCAGCTCATGTGATTGAGACTGATATTTTAACTAGACCAAGGCAGGCTTGTATGTAATCTGATTTAATTCACAAGAAGTGAACGGGATTGGGGAACAAGTTCTTTCAACTGAGATTGCCCTCTACCTGGTATTTACAAAATTTCACAATTTCAAATTCAACATATATGCATACCAATCTCATTAAAATAAGATCTTAGTTCTCGCTACCGCTAATCGAAGATCTGAGGACATCCCATTAGGGGTCGCGTCAGAAAGACCTTTCATCCGACCAATCAGAGCGTCGCTTACCAGATCATGAAAGTGTCATTCGGAATGTGAATATAGAGTTTGAAGGGGAGAGATGCATTGTACATATATAATGTTGTACTGCCTTAAATATAGCTTCATTTTCTGTAACAACGTGATCTGCATTTCGGAAAAACAGAAGGTGTACATCAACAGGTATGTTATGAACAATATTTTTAAGGCTGTTAAACATAATTTCTCGCTGATGACTAAACAATGTACATTACATGAGATTATAGCATGCATTTTCACATGTATTTGAACATGTACAGTTCTGGTGATCTTTTATACCAATTCTATATAAATCATAATTCAATTGACTGCACATGTATCTCAGTTTTGTGTGTAAGACATTATATTTTCTTTTTCCATATGCGAAGTACGCAGGTGACGTATGAAATCTACTACTCTTGAAAATGACAAAGACATATTGTCAGGTGAATTAGCGAAACTAATATTCTTGCATGAAGATGTCATTAAGAAGTTTGACAGTGTGCGCAGACAACTGGATTAATTTCATGACAAATATGCCAGAGATATGTTTCAGCTAATCAGCGCATATGATGAAAAGAGAGATGAAGTGAAAAGGTATGCACTTCTGATTCAGACACATCGTTAAAATGAAAAGTCCATGAAGACGGATATAGGCTCAGACCTTAGGGTCATGACAATGCAGGCGGTAAAGACCCAAGCTCTGACGACGCTACTCCCGAGCCGTTATTGTCACGCATGTCGTCGACGTTGACAGACAAAAACAAAATGAACCAGCAATCAATGTACAGAAGTCAAGAAATGTTACATTCAACAATCAGTGGGAAAAGTCTTTCACCGGTGTCTAAAGTAATAGAAAAAAAACCTCGTCCTGAGCTATGTTAGAGCTGACGAACCATTTGACGTTGTTAAAGATGCTATATGTGACTACGTATGAATAGTGATCAAACTATCACAAATGTGAGACTCATGAAACACTGGGAAGGTCGACGCAATCCTACCTTCACCATTCGAATAACTGTCCCACGGCAATGTGCGGATACCATCATGGGTGATGACTGCTTCTGGACCGAAAATGTTAATTGTCGTTAATGGCTACCGAATAATGTGTGGTACAATGATGAAAAGGTTGAACATAAATAATTAAGATGAACAACTGTAGACTTGTGACAAATATACTTGTTTTAATGGCAATCATTTGCATGATTATGTGGAATGTGCGTGGGGCAATGAATTGCTTAGATGAAATTCTCTCAAAACTTATGAGCTGCGACATTTTTACAAGTTGATTTCAATGCAACTCTGCGTCATGGAATTACGTTGAAACGCAGAGCAAAATATCTGCAAAGAGTGCTAACTGAACGGAATCTAATGTCTGTCCTACCCTTTGATGATCATACTATTTTTACCTCCACAAGCAAATGTAAAACTATAAGAAGTATGATACTTTATGAGTTCATTAATCGCCAACATGTTAGTAACGCTGTTGGTTATACATTAGATACTGACGTTCAGTACCCAGTATCTGATCTCTGTCCAATATCCTTATGTCTGGGTACTGATTCCCAGCCACGCTGCTATGGCGATGAATGACGTAGTGAAACCGATATGAAACTGAAAACTATTTTAGATGTGCTCAGTTTGACGAGTACGCATCTCCCAATGAATACATTGAACATTATCACGACGATGTCCTACAATCGTTTCATACTGCAGCTAAACAAGTATACCATCTTCATAATCCCAGACTCATTTAAAACCACACTGGAAAATGATAATTGAAATACGTTGCATCGTACAATGCAACAACGTCGTTATCAATGGATCTCTCGTGGTAAATCCCATGATAAAGAGGATGCAAATTACACTGAGTATAAATCAGCAAAATGTATCTTTAGAAAGCAACATCGTCATTTCAAACAAAAGCCGAAAGTCCAAAAGTATCATGAAATATATGAAACAGCTGAGGTTGATATAACAGAGTGCTTAAGGGTGACCAAGAGATATAAAAGAAAGAAGGAACAAACCCAGACGCTTGTGTATAATGACGAGTCCTGTAATACACAAGACGGAATTTGTAATCTGTTTGCTAAATATTTCAAGGATTTGTCAATGCCAAATCATGATATCAATTTTGACTCAGAGTTTACTGATTATGTTAATAGTAGTATTCACATGGAACAGATTGAAAATGAGATGAGGTCATATTTCGACATGCATTGTACTAGTCTGGACTTATGCCGATTTATAGTGCTAGCCCAGTGAGAAACCATGCCGCAGTTTAACACGAATACCCCACTCAGACAAAGTATACTGACTCCGAGCCGACCAGTCCTTGTTTTAGCCCATTAATGCTGAACGCCAGACAGGGTAACAACAAGTACCATCTATTGGTATGACGTGGCCGGGGATTCTTCAAAGGGATGATTCTAGCCATTTTCCACTTGTTTGTGCATTTAATTGGAAAAATGATGTCGCCTTTGTTCAACTCAATCAGTGCTCCAAAATACTACTACTGAGGATATAAGTATTTATATAAGTATAAGAATGTATACCCCTTGACAAAGCATATATGGAACAGACAAAATTCACAAAATTCTCGGATATATTTATTGTGACAAATGATTAAATATTTGCAACTTTTGACGAAAACGTGTTTACTGAACAACAAACGTTCCTGTGAAATTGAATAAGATTTAATTCAAAGTTATGTTTTTTACCAAATCGGAAACAATTTCGGTTTGCAACAGATAAATGACTCCTGTAAGTGTTCAAATGGTTAAATTTGCCATACTGACTTAAGAAAATGCGTCTTTTCATAAATAAAAACATGAATATGCCAAAATGTCAATTTACAAACCAATAGCGTGTGTGTCCACCTCTGGTTGCGATGCAAGCACCACAGCTTCGTCTCATGGAATGGACCAGGCGTCTCACAAAGTCCTGTGGGGTATCTGTCCATATCTGCTGGAGCATGTTTCGAAGTTCCTGCAGTGTCTGTGGAACACGTGGTTAACGTCGAAGGCGACGATCCATCTCATCCCAGATGTGCTCGATTGGTGAGAGATCAGGGGAGCGAACCAGCCAGGGGATGACATTCACGTTGTTTTGTTGAAGAATCCTGTACAAGTCGAGCAATATGAGGCCGAGCGTTGTCATGTTGAAAGGTAATGCCTGGGCCATGACGACGCAAAAACGGTAGAACAACAGGGCTGATGATCTCGTCGCGGTAGCACTGTCCATTGAGATTTCCCGCTACCACTATCAAACGGGTCCTCTGTCTTGCTGTAATCCCACCCCATACCATAACGCTGTCGCCCCCTAACCGATTTTCCTCCATGACACAATGATTGACGTAACGTTCACCTCGACGTCGGTACATTCGAATCTGTCCATCGCTGTGCCTGAGGTGAAAACGAGACTAGAATAGAGAATAGAACTTGTCCCCACTGCATGGCCGTCCAGCGTAGACGCTGTCTGCACCACTGTAGACGTGCTTGATGGTGGTTTCCTGTAGAAAAAGGGACGTCTGGCGGATCCCTGCGCATCTGAGGGGACGACTTACGGTATGTGAAGATATTCGTCGAAGGCCAGGGATGCTTCTTGCGGTCACTGTGGCTGGCTGGAATCGATTTCGTAGGTGTGTTTTTCGAATCCAGTTGTCTTGTCGATTATTGGTTACATGTGGCCTGCCACTCCGAGGGTGGTCTCTCATTCGTCTGTTGCCAACGTTGCCATAGACACCAAATGGTGTTTCTGTGGACGTTAAATTGTCTTGTAAAATCACGTTGACTCGATCTTGCTTCAAGCATACTAATGGCTCGCAGATGCTCATTTTCGGACTGGCGTGGCATTTTGTAATGTTGAATAATTGCTTAATTTTGTGTTTTTTCTGAGAGGTTGTTGTCAGCACGATGCTAAACAATGCATATGGAATCCCGTTAACGCGCATGTTTTTATACCCATTCTTGGGTAGTGAAATGCATAGGGCTTGCATAAAAGTCAACTTTTGCATGGAATGCATGTTTTTCTGTATCAGTTGCTTTTTTCTGACTTGATTCCATACATGTGCTTCAATATTGAAAACCAAAGTTTACTTGTTTGAAAAATACACTAAAATATTGGTGTCAAATGAACTTTTGTTGTTGAGTATATTATAACCAGCTTGTGCTAATGACATGAAGACAAAACACAATTTCGGCCAATCACAGAGAAATCAAACTGTCATAATGCAATGATTTTAAGAATCTATTATTCAGGAAAAAGGAAGTTTTTTTTGAGCGACAAAGAACTGTGTTAATAAATTCAAGAAGAGATCAAAGGTGTCTTTTGGAAAAATACTTAAAAGAGGATGAAGCAGTCGTACAATCACCATGAATATATCAGTTGATAATGGTGTAAAGATTTTAAAAATCTTCTGTATGTCAGTGACACTGTATTTGATTATTCAACTATGATTGACATTAATTTGGATCTTTATTCGACAGAGCATTTTAGCAACGTAAATGATCTAAACAGAACACAAACAGAAGACGAAATATATTCTTGTTTAAAAGCGTTAAAAGTATGACCCCTGGACATGACAGTCTTCCAGGTGAATTACTGCAAGCAACAGTAACTATATAGCCCCAACTCTAAAACAACTGTGTTTACTGTGTTTACAGTGTTTACAGTGGGGAAACAGTATTAATTGTCCACTGTCCACAAGGCAGGAAATACTCAAGAGCTAGATAAATATTGAAGAATATCCATTTTTGACTCATTTTAGAAATAACACGTTATCTGAAATGCAAGCCGGTTTTAGGCCAAGTTATTCAACCGCTGACCAGATTTTCTGCTTACAGGCTATGATACAAAAATATTTTACTAAAAAGGGAGAATTGTTTTGTAAATTTATCGATTTAAAAAAGCATTTGTTCTTGTCAATCATGAAGTTATATTCCAGAGTTTCATGAACATGGGTATCAGGGGGAAATGTCTAAATTTTGTTGTACCAATGTACGCTAATCTATCCTCTTGTGTTGGAACAGGCAATGGATTAACAGATCATTTTACCAGTCAGGCTTGCACATTAGGCCCACTTATATTTATCATTGTTATAGATCAGCCAGTTAATATGTTGGATATAAATGGTGGAAATGTTTTCTTTGTCTCCTCCGACAACCCGTGTTGCAGCTCTTTTATGTGCAGATGATGTAGGAGGAGTATCTGACACTGCCATTCAATTACAATGAAAATTAATGTACTTTAAGATATCTGTGTTAGTACTGGCATGAGAATGATTCTGAGTAAGACAAAAATAATGGTATTTCGTAAAGGTGGTCGACTCCGCTCTTCGGAAAAATGGTGCTATAAAGGACAAAACATTGCACAAGCAAAACAAGCCTTGTATGTCCTTACAAGGGGGGGCACTAGTGGCTTCAAACTTCAATTTCTCCATACAACCGCCACTTGGTACAAGGGAACACGAAGCAAATGAAGCACAAGTGTCATTAAGATGGACATGGGTTTTTTTAAAACCCCAATATTTTTTAAATTGGCTAAGTTTTTTTTAGTTAGTTTAGTGAATCGAAGAGGCGTTGAAAACATATCATATCAGGTCTAATTAAGTTTTTATTTGGGATGTATAGTTTTCTGTATTCTTTGAGAGCTTGGCACCGAAAAATAAAATGACATTCGTCTGCTATTGCTTGGGAATTACATAATGTACGTTCTGTCCTGTCTCAATAGGGAGGCTATAATTTGTGGTCAGATATTGGGTATGCTATAGACTGGGGTTAGAGTAAGTATCTACTGCGTGAAGTTAAGTCTTTTAAATATTGGTTATGCTGTCTTTTTTAACTAGTTTATATATTGCTTCTCTAATTTTGATAAAACTTATTCTTTAAAACTCATTCGACAGTAAACGCAATCCAATGGCTATTAAAGCAATGTGGTGGATTAAATACTTCAGCCAGACCACAGTTATTAAGCAATTCCTGTACGTAGTTTAACCATGGGTATCTATTTGAACTTGTGTTATGATCGGCCCTTTAAAAGTTACATAATAGTTTTGACAATTTCAATGTAATCTTTTACAGTATTTTATCTTTCTCTTTTGTATTTAAATAATCAAAGGTATCTTTCCGAGTCCACCATGTACCATGCTGTGTGGGGTGGAGGATCTCAGACCAGCAGCAATTTGGAGAAACTTTAACAGAGAGTTTTCACTCACATCAGCGTACCCAAATCCCCAGACCTCAGAACCATATCATGGTATTGGTGTAATGATCACAACATATGTTCTCAAAAGAAGGAGATTTATGTTTTGAGTTTTTTTAAGTGAACAAAATGAAGCTCTTCTTCAATTCTCCGCAGGTACACGGGTGGCCCAGTTGTCTAAGGAGCCGCGATTCGCTGCGCAGAGTGGCATCCCTGGGGCACTCAAGAAAACTATGTTTGTGGGTTCGAATCCCTGTTCGGCCTGATCATGTTTCTAGGTTTGTCAGCACCATACCCGTGCTCGTGGGTTTCAACGAAATGGTAAACGTCTGAGGCCTGCATCACTTCGAGCTTTCCTCTCACATTAAGCTGACACGCCATGAAATAACTCGAATAAAGTTAAAAGTGGTGTTAAACCAAACTTACTCACTCACTCCATTCTCTGCCAAGGTCTTGATCGCATGTACAAAAGTTCTATTCTAATGAAATTGTATAGCAAGATATACTAATTCCAGCTTTATTTATTTATTTTGACTTTCCCAAACAAATTTTTTTTTGTCTTAACGATATTGACATCTACAGCTTCCATTCTGCACACTAATCATGGACGAAATCTAACCATTTCAGGTTTTTCTCCAAACATAAGGGTATCATCTGCATATAAAAGAAGTAAAATCTGCATATATAATATCCAACAATCTTCAATAAAACATTTCAGATCACCTCCCTTGCATCCCTTTTCTATCAAAGTACATCCCAGATCATTCAGAAAGAATGACTTAAAATAGGACTGGGACAAGTTTTCCGCTTGTCTTACTCCCGAATTTCTCGGGGGAAAATACTGTAACTTTATTATTACAAAGTACACATGACCTAATATTGTTATACATATTCTGTATCAGTCTGAAGAAATTGCCCGTAACACCGCTGTGTTTGTGCCTGTTGTCCACACGTTATCAAATGATGTAGTAAAATCAATAAAAGCACGGTAAAGTTTTTTCTTATTGTTTTTAAGTAATTGAAAAACAAAGCATGACAAACAAAGATGTTATCAGTTGTTCGGAAATGCTTACGGACCCTTTCTTGGACTGGTAATAATATTTACCTATAAGAAGTAGTTTACTCTTTTATTTATAATACATGTACTAGTAAAGATCATATAATGGGTAGGTTTCTCGGCAGGATAAAACCAACGGATAAAAACGATATCCGTTGGGGTCATATGCTGATAAAGATGCAAATATCCAAGGTCAAGTAGGGACTTCAAGTCACTGTTTCTGTGATCGAGTCATAATTAACAATCGTGAATCTGGAGAAACTACTGGGATAATTGCTTTTATTATCAAAAGAATAGTCTAATATACTGTTAATCAGTGTCTAATCGTCACGTAGCTAAGGCATTTTACAAGGTTTGGCAACTTTGGAGATATAAATTGCGAAGCAATTTAGCGAGGACACTAGCCTAGCGGGATAAGTTTTCTTATCCGTGCTTGTAGGCCTCTGCGGCTTGGAACCTTTTCCCCAAATGAAAACTTTTGGATTCGGCCGAAATATGTCCGAATTGTTACCTTGTTTCGTTTGTGTGTAATCTGACTGCACTTTCGTAACGTTATGACAAAACAGGCAGACTCTAAACAAACGTGACATCTCACATACTAGGGTTAGAGCCGCTTCCCTTTGATAAAGAGCAGTTACTCTATCGGACACACAGATGGATTGCCGCGAATGGCAAGTAGAAACACTTTGTGTTGGCACATGTTATTTGACAATATGTAGTTACGCCACTGTATAAGAAACAGGTTCCAATAGGAACTATATTGACTATTGCCACTGTCCGACTGACACACTACTAACCTTCGTACGTAGTATGTATTAATGCGCACATTCCAGGAAAACTTGCAACGATTAGATAATTTTTTTTGAGAGATGGGAAGAGATTTTTCGAGCACGGAATTGAAGAATGACATTATATGATAAAGAGATTATCTCGCTTGTGTGTTTGGGGATGGTACATATTCTGTATTAGGTATAAACACTGTGTATTATGCTCACCAAAGCTCGTTTAATATAATGTTTATTACTAATACAGGATATTTACCATCCCCAATTTTCGAGGCAGTTCAAAATAGTGATTGGGCGATAGGAGTTTGTTTCCAAAGGATCACCTTTTTCTGATAAATGGGTCTAATAATTCCTATAAGCCATTCTTCTGGGAGTGAACAAGTTGAAAGTATTAAACTAAACAGGTCAACATAAAGTAATCCGAATAGATCAAAGGAATGAATACTGTAGTCGTTGTTTGTTTGTTGTTTAACGCTAATATTCCAGCTATATGAAGGCAGTATGTACATAATCGAGTCTGGACCAGACAATCCAGTGATTGACATCACGAGCATCGATCCACGCAATTAGGACCAAAGACATGCATCAACCAAGTCAGCGAGCCTGGCCACCCGATCCCGTTCGTCGCCTTTTACGACAAGCATAGTCGCCTTTTACCTCAAGCATGGGTTGCTGTAGACCTATTCTAGCCCGGATCTTCACGGGTCGTTTTCTATGTAATCGAGACCTCTTGCTTCATTACGTGTCACTGATTTCACTGTCTGTCTAACTTCTTGTATCGTGATTTCAGCATTTAGGTTATCATATTAGTAGCTGCCTATGTCTATAGTCTCAAAATGTTTCACACTAACTGCATTCTCATGTTTTGTAAAAAAATATTAAAACATTTGTTCTATGTTTTCGCGCAATTTCTATAGTGTAATATATTTATTACACTTTCATTTCCTTTCCAATCGTTTTCTAACTTTTGTATAACATTTTCGCATTAGTTTACATTCAGGACCAAACAACCGTCTATTGTCGCAACTTTGTTTAGGGTTTCCCCTTCTGCCGGGCGTGGAACATGCTGCATTTGCTCATGCGTACCCAGTGTCTGACACTGATTTGTTAATAGCAACACATGGGGCGCCCTTGCCGTTCCGCCCTAGTTAGAAGAAATACCGGAATTTAGTAGTAGTATATAGGATTTTGAGGTCCACCTAGCGTGTTATTACCAGGACAATGTAATCTGAATATTATGGTGAAAATTCATCAATTTCAAAATGGCCCACCTTGCGATTTATCATTTCCAATGCGTCCATTACAGACAAATAAACATAACATTTTATAGGCATAAATACTGATAATAGTCTCATATTTTGTACATCGGATGTATGGTACATTGAGATCAACTAATACATCAACTATATCCAAGTCATATTCCTCCTGAACGCCGTACACAATTCTGCCTATGTTGGATATATAGTTTAAACCCGTCTATCTGGATATCATCGTATTCGTCAGATTTAGTTTCTTGTATACCAATAAGATCACACTGATCTAACACTTCAGTGAAATCAGGATATTCTAAACGTGACCTGGCCTGGCTGATAGCGTGGTTTGGGCGGGCACTATCCATATCATCGGGCAAAAACCACCATGGCAGTCCTATTGTGCTCGTTGTCTGCTGATTTTATATCCTTCAGCATTGTCTATATACTTGTCTGCTAAAGGTCCAGCAGAGAGCAGCTCTATTCTAACACAACGGGAGTTATCTCCATTTATGCACGGTGCCCACCTCGTCCATCCTCAACTTGGCTTTTCTCCCTACAAATTTAGATTTACACTTTCCCTGATCAATTCAAATCAAACTGAATACATTGGGCCATACACATGGTTTTTTTTCCGAGGCCGCCTCACCAGCAAGAATCCCTGCACGTCTGACGCCTCATCTATTACAGCATTGAGATGGTTTGGTAGTTATGAGTGGCATATGTCGAAGTAACAACCGTTTGCGTCTGGGGTCGGTTGTACTCGAACGTACAAGCTAGTCACGGCTAACTTGTTCTCCAGTAACCGTCTCACAGTAGCTACCATTACTTGCATCAGCTCCATGTTCACCCTATAATATCTTCCAAAACCTCAGGTCTGTCATTGATAATGCCTTAGAAAATCATTATGTCTTAACACATATCTCGACATGGTCTTTCCCTTAGGACGCAGAGCAAGAATATGTTTCTTTCAAAACAAAACAAAAACAATCTAGGATTTTATGCGAACAGTTCATTGAATACAATGATTATTTAAAATCTTCTAATTTTGTAAATATAGACATACAATGAGATACATAGCAATGATTGTAAATTGTATCAGGTGTTGAGGTAACTGATGGCTCGGTTTTACATTCGCAATACAATCCCAGTTCACTCAAACTGGAAATTGGGTCCGTCTCTAAAGTCGACACGTAATGCATCCACTGCCTCACAGACTGCACAACAGGTCTGTCTACAGAAGGGTTATTAACATGGTCAACAAACCTTAGTTCAGCCAAGGACACCATCCACACACCTTTGATTGTAGACGATGTGACAACCTGGGTGTGTTTTTACTATAGAATTTTGAATCTGAGCTGTCTTCCATAATGCCAAGCAATGTTCACTGAATGTTTTGAATTTAACTTTCTTCCACCAACTGGATGTCCACACAGTCGCACCCAGGAATACTCTTTGCATTTTCTCTCTATCTCTTCAACACCTTTTTCAATATTCCATACGTGGTCTAAAGTTTTGTTTACTTTTTCAAAGCTCTTGATCGTAAAAACCTGATCGTGGAAATCATTCACTGTGTAGACAGATATGCCCTGCGTTCGTGTCCGTGGTGCAATTTTAAATAATTCCTCAGTCCAAGGTAAGTCGTATTCCTTCCTGCATGGTTTCCGCAAGTACCTTATACTGTGTTCTCGTGGCCTCGGTTTGCGGCGACACTCACACTGTTGACCTCTGGGCTGGCGTGTACAGAGTAACGTACAGACTGCCACGATATAGATTGATATAGGGCTATTATATCATGTCCTGTGACACGAATTACTTACCTACTCACTTGAGTACTATATACCTTAAGTACACACACACACACACACACCACACGCACTCGCGCACGCAAGCACGCACGCATGCAAGCATGGACATTATACTGACTTCCGGCAGGTATAGGACAAGTACCGACTTTACCATGCCTTGGTTTCTTGGTTTCTTTGTTTGTTTGTTGATTAACGCCGCACTCAGCAATATTCCAGCTATTTGACTGAGGCCTGTATATACATGAGTCTGGACCAGACAATCCAGTGATGGACATCATGAGCATCGATCTACGCAATTGGATTATTTGTTGACTTCTCTTAAGCATTTGATTCTACACACTGGTGTAAACTATGGAGATCATTTACTGCACGTGGACTTAGTTCCATAATATTGATGTTATTATGTAGTATATAGGAAAATGTTAAAAGGGGTGCACGGGACCAGGGTTTGATGTCTGATATGTTTGAATGCAAATTTGGCATCCGCCAAGGATGTATATTGAGTCCGTTTATATTTTCCTTTTTCATAAATGAATTAGTATCGGAAATCCATAACAATTGTACAAACGGCATTCAGTTACATCCAGTTGTTGTTCAACTCTTTCTATTATCATTTGCAGAGGATATTATCATGTTCTCAAGCACAACTGGTGACTTGCAAAAGCAAATTGATGTCTTAGAAAATTACTGTGATAAATGGAAACTCACTGTTAATTGAGTCAAAATCAAAATTACTGTATTCAAAAATGGTTGCAAACTTGCCAAAATGAAAAATGGTCCTTTAAAGGTGAAAGTTTGACTCTGACTACACACTATAGATATTTGGGTGTTTATTTCAGAAACAGTCTAAATTGGTCTGTTCATGTAAGAGAAGCATCAGTTCTAGCCAAAACGGTTTTATTTGGTATATTAAAGAATATACATATCCTTGGTGATATAGGTTACAAGTCATTCTTTAAGATCTTTGATGTTAAAATTAACCCAATTTAACTTTAAGGTGCCGAAATATGGGGATTAATACAATTTAATGATATCGAAAAGGTCCACCTGATTGCATGTAAAAGATTCTCGGTGTAAAACCCAGCACATCTAGCGCAATGGTTTATGCTAGAATGTGGTAGATTTCCTCTATTCATATATTCACAGCTGAAAGTCAATAAAGTACTGGCTGAAACTCCTTAAAATAAATTCATCGAGATACCTTAACAAATGTTACAATATGATGATGTTATACCATACGAATGGAAAACTAATTGGGTAACTTATGTGAAAAAAATGTTATTCACTAGTGGTTTTGGAAATGTTTGATATGATCATTTTATGCAATCTGAAAGTGTATTTACCAATTCTTTTCCTCATAGGATGGACATCACTTTATACTCGTATGCCCATTGTACTCCACTGTGAGAAAAAAATATATTCCTGTATACTACTTTAACGATCCAAATATTGTGAAATTCCGACAATTTGTCTAGATAAATTGATAATGCAAAACTTAGCCATGTACATATCCCACGCATTGTTATATTGAACCAAAAGTGTAAATAATATACTGAACCGCAAAGGAAACGTCACCATGGATAGATATATGAGAAACCTTATTTGTCCAAACACTGTACACATACTTTGAGACTTGGAAAAACTTGGCAAAACTGATCATCAAGGTTGAAATTAAAGTGTCAAACGTTCTTAAAGTGAAACACAACACTAGTCCCTGAGAAAATGGCATCAGAAGTCAGTATCTCGTGTGTCAGCCATGTGCATTGATGACTGCCGTGCAACGTCGATACATGGAATGGATGAGGCGGTTCATGAAGGCCATAGGCACTTGAGCCCACACTCTGAGGAACACCTGATGCAGTTCAGCTGCAGTTGTCGGCCTTGGGCGGACGTCATTCAGCCGTCTTTGAATCTCGTCCCACGGGTGCTCAATGGGATAAATATCGGGACTGATGCCAGGTCACTGCATGGTTCTCTTGTTGCTCTTGCAATGTGGGCATGGGCGTTATCATGATGAAACTCGTGGTTGCGGCGGTATGGCGTGTGGTCTCAAGACTTGATCAATGTACCGAGCTACTGTGACACCATTGCCTCTCCCTGGACCGATGTTCTGGAAGACCACAGGGACGACCCTCTGTGCAAGACCAATTCAACCCCACACCATGATGCTCGGACGACCCCACGAGTCTCTCTTAACAACACAAGCATCTGAATAATGTTCCCCACGGTGTCGCCAGACTCTCTCTCTACCATCTGCTGTTGAGATACAGTAACGGCTCTCGTCTGAGAAGAGGACTCTTCTCCACTGCTGGTGGTGCCAATGCTGGTGCTGTGTTGCCCTCTGAAGACGGTCCCAGCGATAACGTGGTGTCAGAATGGGTCTTCGGTGTGGCTTGTGACAGTGGAGGTGTCTGCTCGTCAATCGTCGACGCACGGTGTCCGCACTAATGTGTCGCTGGTGTGTCCCCATGGTCTGTCGAGCAGTTTCTGCAGCAGTAACAAAGCGATCTTGAAGATGCTGTCGCACAATCTGATGATCCTAACGTCGGGTGGTGACCCTTGGTCTTCCACTACGTGGTCGGTCATCTGTAGTGTTGGTGGTCTGGTACCGTTGCTGGAGCCGGTAAATGGTCCTTACGTGGACTTGAAATGCATTGGCTACTTGCCGGGCGGTTTGTCCAGTTTGCAATCGTCCAAGGGCTTGGTGTCGCTAATTTCTTGTCAATCTTGGCATGTGGTAGCAATTCAATAACGAATGAATGTTATCCGATCTGGGTGTCTTTTTATAGGGCAGGAAATGGGGGAACGTATGAGCATTTCAATTTGCACGGAGCCCGCGTGCCGTGGTGCGTTTGGGCTATCGGTTTTATTGTCATCTTTGTTTTTTTTATCATCAAATTTCATTTTTCCTGACAAGGTAATGTTAAATTTCAGAAACTTTGACAAAATTTCACAGATATTTAAATGACAACTTTTCATGCAATCTTACTTGGAGTGACGTTTCCTTTGCGGTTCAGTATAGTTAAAATTGTGTGCAACATCTCTGTCATATGTACTATAGGCCTCGGGCCTATTGATTGATTGCTTGATTGATTGCTTGGTTGATTGGTTGATTGATCAATCAAATCAGTGAGCCTGACCACCCGATCCCGTTAGTCGCCATGTCTTGGGGATTGAATAAACAACCTTCCGATCTCCAGGCAGACGCTCTATCCACTAGAGCACGGAGGCGGTTGCGAGATATCATGGTCGACGTCGATAGGTCTAGTATTCCAGGGTTACGAGAAAGGGAGAGTTGCATCCATCAATAATAACCAGTCAATGAATATGGCATGTCGACGCTTCCACTATTTCTATGTAACCAACATTAAGTCATGAAACCAAGGATCTCCCCTGAAACTAGTGACTAGTCTGTTACTGTTCTCAGTCCGGTAATACCAGGGATAAGAGGCTTTGTTGTTCAAAGACACACGTTTAAACCTTTTCTGAAGTAACACTACTGTGTGTGAGTAGGTTCTTTACAATGTTGATAAACTGCGAATGTATTAATTAACCAGGAAACCCCGGGCATCCGGTAGGTATACTCAGCTTTAGGAGTTTACCCTCTAGCCTTATAACCTGGCCTTCAATGTTGATTTTTGATTGGTTAAAAGTCACATTTTTTTTCACAACTTTACATATCATGTTTAGTTTTGTAACCTTCTGTTTTCCCACTGAGCCACCGAGGCAGGTGATAATTCAATCTTACATGTCATGTATTTTAATCTTACATTCAATCTTACATCTTACAACTTCAGTAGTGCGCATGATGCACGTGGTCTTTCTCTCGCCTGCTGTCGAAATCCTTTTATAACGCGATGCACTGTATTGTTTCACTATACGGTATCCCGGTGTGTTCTTATTCTTTCTAGTATTTCTTGCATTTAGACATTTTATGAGTTGGATAAAAACCTCCTCGGTTTTGACTGATAATGTAAACCCGGGACATTGGGATATTGAGTCGGGCCTTCGGCCTTCGGTCCTCCCCAGTGTCCCACAACCCTTGGCTCACATTCTCAGTTACACGGTTCGTGTTCAGATTATAATGTTTAAAATCAACAGTTGAAAGTGTTTCTGATGTTACATTCTGGTGTGTGTTTCTGGTGTTTAATTTGGATGAATATGGACCCATATGGTCTTCGAATATGTTTGAAATGTTTAGTTACACAACATTTAGTTACAAAATTCAAATTCTGCCTTGCAGTTTGTCTGCTCTTTATACAAGCTCTTACGCTCACAGATTACGATGTTTTTAAAGCGAATGACCAACATGAAATTTAACACACCAACACGCATTTAAACCACACCAGACCCGTGATCCCGTGAAGATTCCGGGGTTGAATAGGTCTTCAGCAACCCATGCGTGCCGTAAAAGGTGACTATGCTTGTCGTAAAAGGCGGCTAACGGGATCGGGGGGTCAGGCTCGCTGACTTGGTTGATGCATGTCATCGGTCCCAATTGCGTGGATCGATGCTCATGATATCAATCACTGGATTGTCTGGTCCATATTCGATTATTTACACACCGCCGTCATACAGCTGCGGCGTTAAACAACAAACCAACCAACCAACCAGACCCGTAATGATGCGAGTTAGAATTGGTCTTCAGTGAACCATCCCTCTCGTACGAGGCGACTAACGGGATCAGGTGGTATCACAATTGCGTATATAGATGCTCATGACGTCAATCACTGTGTTGTCTGGTCCAGATTCGATTATTTACAGACCACCGCCATGTAGCTGGAATATTGATGAGTGCGGCGTTAAACAAACAAACAAACAAAAAAACTGCAACATCAGGCGAAATTATCAGTTTTAGCAAACAGTTTGTTATGTACACAGATGATTGATCATTTGGTAAAACCATAAAGTCATAGTGAATATACAGCGCAGTTATTAATACATTGAAATGGTCACAGTAACTGTTGTTGAGAATTTCTTATCAAACCAGTAAGCTTGCAGGGTTACAACTGTCTTTGCTCGTGCCGCACGTGCGGCATGCATTCCTAGCCCCCGTGCGACATGAGATTAACGGTAACCTCGTAGACGCTGACCAAGATGATATGCCGAAGTTTGTGCACATTATGAAAAAATACAGACGCCATTAACAATTGTAACATTTGTTTCTTTGAACCTAACATGTTACTTTTTTCGCAACAACGAATAATTATTTGTTTATCATATTTGCAAGTAATTTCAATTGGAAGAAGGCGCTAAAGCTCTGTTGAAATAATGGCAGTCATGGTTAAAGTCGAGTCGGAATTCGGTGAGTATGTTTTAGAGAGACCATATCATTCATACACAGTTTCAGTTTCTTATGCCTTGTAGCCTGAGAGGTGATTTCGAACATGCATAACACTATAAAATCAGGGCTCGTTGAAAATCAAAACACGCCTAAAAGTATTCCTAACAATGCATGCAGTAATGGCTGTATGCAGGTTATATTCACAACACCCGACTGTTCTAGTCACAGTGCAGGACGGCACGTCGTATATGTGGCACAAACCTCTCCGTCAGTCGCCATCAGACATTGCACTGACATACTGTGAGCGGCCACAATCCATAAGTTAAATCAGGACCTCAACTATGTCAATGTTTAGTAAATTATTCAATCCATTTTACGACCAAAACTTTATCCAAATCCTCACACCTAGAGTGTGCGGGGTTTGGTCATGTCACTGTATAACCTGTACAAACTTAAAGTGTGAGGGGTTTGGTCATGTCACTGTATAACCTGTACAAACCTAAAGTGTGAGGGGTTTGGTCCTGTCACTGTATAACCTGTACAAACTTAAAGTGTGAGGGGTTTGGTCATGTCACTGTATAACCTGTACAAACCTAAAGTGTGAGGGGTTTGGTCATGTCACTGTATAACCTGTACAAACTTAAAGTGTGAGGGGTTTGGTCATGTCACTGTATAACCTGTACAAACCTAAAGTGTGAGGGGTTTGGTCATGTCACTGTATAACCTGTACAAACTTAAAGCGTATCTTCATTTTTGCCTTCAGGCCGCCGCTACCAAAATCCAGTTGTAAAAACTAGAAGAGCTCGTACATCTTTCATCCCAACTAGTATCTCCATTTTCAACAAATCGTAAAGTTATTATATACTCATAAACGGGTTTATGTTTTTGTTGCCCAGAGCTTCTTAAAATCTTTTTTTATTTAAATATTACGCTTAAACTTAAGTTTTGTATTTTGTTTTGATGTGTTTGTTGATATTATTATTATTATTATTATTATTATTATTATTATTATTATTATTATTATTATCATTATTGCAGCAGAGCATCCTGACAATCCAGGAGATATATGTTTTAATTTCAGCAGACTGATTCTAAAAAAAGGCATTATGAAATGTTTTGTCTACAATTTCAGACAGGCCAAGCCAGGCCAGTGATTGTTTCTATTTATACCATGACACGCTTTCACTGACACTGGAGATTGTCGTGGCACGAGAAAGGGGGTGGAGCCTCTTATACCCAGACAATCCTTGTTGAGAGCTGGCCAATCAAAAGGCCTACTGTGAGTTGTTGACAGGACCACGAAGTGACTGGCCTTCTCGCGTCATTCCGCTGTCTGAAGGTTCCAGTGATCAAAGGGAAAAGTTCAGCACAGCACTACGTTGAATATCCGAGGCTGGGATGTCCAGTGCACCAGCCGACACCGCTATAGACAGGTATTTCATGAATATTTTAAAGCATATAAATCTTTTTAACTGATCAGAATTACAGACACTATAATCTATCTTGAATTGCTGATCTCTGCTGTCTTTGGGTACTTATTCTACTTCATCTAAAACATGAGCAAATGGATTATTTTCATGGTGAATTGTACTTCCTGTGAAAGTTTATATAGGTTCTTAATGAAAGTTCTACCGTCGTAGTAGGACGTAATGCCGATGTCGGTATGGCCGCAGAGTGAAAACCAATACCGTGGCTGCTGGGTGGGCCATACAGGTCTCGGCGATTCCACACCCTGCCCACAGGATGTAACAGACGGCAGTGTCATAAAGCTGATGTCGGTATGCCGAGGTCGGTAGCTACGGAGTGAAAACCAATTCCGTGGCTGCCGGGTTCGTCATACAGACCTCGGCACTTCATCACCCTACCCACAGGATGTAACAGAAGGCTACTCTTGGAGATCTACCGTCATAGCAGGGTCGAAAAGCCGATGTCGGTATGACGAGCTCGGGAGTAACGGAGTAAAAAACACAATTCCGTGGCTGTCGGGTTCGTCATACAGTCCTCGGCACTTCATCACCCTACCCACAGGATGTCACAGAAGGCTACTCTTAGAGTTCTACCGTCGTAGCAGGGTCGAAAAGCCGATGTCGGTATGACGAGCTCGGGAGTAACGGAGTAAAAAACACAATTCCGTGGCTTTCGGGTTCGTCATACAGTCCTCGGCACTTCATCACCCTACCCTTGGAGTTCAACCGTCGCACAGTCAGCATTGCAGACAACGGAATATTAAGGTATGTTATTTGTCTTCTATATTGACAGGCACTAACTGTATTCGGGTACGTCTGATTCAGTTAGGTAGTCATACACGTATCACAGACACCTTTCGTTTTGAGGCATATGTAAGTCTTTACTTATCACAATAATTAAATGAAATTATTCAGATTGCTTTCATTCATTGAGGATGTCATAGCTTGTACCTGACATGCCGAAGACAATGATTTGGAGTGAGTGAGTTGGGTTTAACGCCGCTTTTCCAAATTATACAGTAAACAATGTTCAAATGTGCAGATCAGTTAATAACATTGCAAGGTAGTGATATATATATATATATATATATATATATATATATATATATATATATATATATATATGATATTATTTTCTACCTACAACTTAATATTTGCCTATTGAGACTTAAATATAAAATATTCTACATAAAGTTTCAGAAATATGAATACAGGGTGAGTATTATCTAATGAACCATACAGTAATGAATTGATTGAAAGAGGTTGTTTTGTTTACTTATTAAGAAATGTTTCATATTTTTTTCACTATTTCAGCAACATTACTGCAGCCAAAAAGGTAAAGGTTTATGTCATCTCCTGTTTCACAAACATTACAATCTGGTGTTTTACTATGTTGAGCTTAAAAGGCACTTTTTTACAAGGCCCAATGTTTTGTATAATTTTAAACTGCAATTTCTTCAGCGTATTGGGTAGTGGAAGGTCTATAATAAAAGCATATATCTTGCCCTTCTGTGATGAGTCTACAAACTTATAAGGCACAGTCATTTTCCTTTTAATCAAAAATTAATAAAACTGTTTTAACTTTATATATGTTGGTTTATGATCTTTTCCTGCAGCCCTGGGGGTGCTTCAAACGAAAACTGAATTCGTTGTCTTTAAGGGTAATATATATTGCACACTATTGCTCCTTTAACAGTTTGTAATATTATTATCATATCTATTGGTAATATTCAGATTATATGTGTGTTGCCTTTCCTGTTGGGTCATTATCCTTCCACTATCATCCATCAAATCTCTTACAATATCAATTACAGATTCTACCCAACACACATTACAAATGGATTTTTGTTTATTGTGACATATCAATTGTTCCATATTATTTGGTTGAAAATATCGTTTTCTATCTCTGCAATTTCAACCAGCAATTCGACATGTTTTTATAAAAAGATGGTAAAGAAATATTTAGCATATTCACATCATTATTACATCTTGAAAGAAATGGAATTGCTCCTACTTGATTAAAACACAAATCTGGTATAAACTTTTCAACAGCCGCTTGAAGAATAGAATCTTGGTATCCATGCTAAATATAGTGCTTCACTTCATGTAACCTCTAAAGCCGAAGCTCCACCATATTCCTTTGAATTTATTATAGTTGTTCGTTTCACATTTTCCTTTTTCTAATTCCAAATAAATTTAAACAATTCAAAGTTGATATTTTACATAATTTTGATGGTACTTGCATCATGCTACTTTGGTAAACTAAACCTTCCCCTTTGGATAGCAAAATTCTTCCAAAATGTGATAAATTTCTTGATGACCACATTTGGAATCTTCTTTATTTTTAGAATTTGTGGTCTAATATTTTCAGTTGCCAGTCTACTATTATCTCTAAATAGCTGAATTCCATTCATACCGTTATACTACCTCAATTCCATTTACTCCTGTTGATTCTGAATGGGCATAATACTACTCTTTTTCACATTGATCTTTAAGCCTGTAGATCGTTGCGAGTTATTAAATTATTAAACTGCTTTAATTTCTGAGCTTAAATTTGTATCACCTGCAAAATAAACTCCTTTCACTTCCTTATCCCCATGTATACATTGTGACCCCAAAATATATCTTTTCAAAACGTTACAGCATTTAATCCCATTCAATGGAGTCAAAAGCTTTTTGAAAATCTAGAGAAACTAATATCTGAATCATCATACGACTCCAACAGGACCAATAAAAATCTAATATTCTCACCAATATCTACATGTACCTTTTACAAATCCTGTCTGGGCAGGGTGAATAATATCGGGCAGCACATTTTTCAATACATTAGCTATAGCCTTTGCTTTTATCTTATTCTTGATAAGGGCGGGGAAGTATAGGGAAACGTTAATTTTGTAGCATGGATGTGGTCGACATGTTGGTTTATTTGAAATTTCAAGCCACGCATTTACGGGAACGAAACATACAAATCATGTGCGTGGAATGTTGATGCTGTTCTTTTCCAGCAATAAGAGATACTTCAAAATCGTCTTTATGTAGTTGATTGACGCATCTGACCGTTTCTGGTCATTAGCTGACATTATTAAACCATTCATGTGTAAACCGATGTCCTTTTTTCATCAAGGACTAATTTTCTGATTTTCACGGTGTATACAAAAGAAGAACTGTGCTCCGGAGATCGTAAATAACAGCATAATAAAAAATATGTTCTGAATATGCTTATTCATGAACAACAACGCCATCTCAATTTAAATGTAATATGGCTGAATTCCACATTCTACATACCACACTTTTGATTGTTTGGATGCTCATGTTCACTGGAAATATTTGGAATAGTTATATTCCGTATTTTGAATTAAACCAGTCCCCCGGTGTTTTTAATCAGTGCACCGCACATAGCCACATGTGAAACGTTTGGTAGCAAAGTCAAAGCAAAATCGGAGTAGTGTGTCGGCGAATTTGCATCAAGGCTGTAGTATTTTTCAACAGTTTAATGGAATTCAATTTACAGCCGTAGCTCTGGTCACTCATATATTTTGTGTCCCATGGCTCAAATCTATTTGCGTCTGTACCGTGTTCAACTGACCTCGATAATCTGTTCGATGAAGGCACAGCTCTCTACAGTCACATAGTTAACACCGAAGGCTATGAGGGGTATTTGGGTCATAATCAGTTTTATGGTTCCGTCACAGGTGCTCCAAATATTGATGCAGGGAAAACAAATTTCATAGAATCGTTTCTAAAAGCAATACTGATATTCCCGTCACTTTTGGTAACTTTTAATGATGTCTCCATTGCAATTTGTACGGATTTTGATCCGTATTCATTATTTGACTCTCATCAGCGGAATGGTTTGGGTCAGATTGATCCGAATGGACAAGCGGTTTTACTTCTGTTAAGTAGTATGGATGAATTGTTATGTTACATCTTAACAGTAAGAGGCGACAAACGGGATCGGATAGCCAGGCTTTGGTTGATGCATGGCATCGATCCCAATTGCGTTGATTCGATGCTCATGATATTAGGCACTGGATTGTCTGGTCCAGACTCGATTATTTACAGAACGCCGTCATATAGCTGGGATATTGCTGAGTGCGGCGTTAAACGACAAACCAATCAATCATCATCATATGAACTCAAACCAGTCATTGTTACAAGTAAACCACATTCCACAACAGTTATTGACACTGGATAAAAAACAGTACATAGTAAAAAACAAGTAACTCAACTCATCATGATCACAATTACTATTCTTTGAAAGAAAGAAATACAAAAAGGAAACTGACCAAAAAACGTAAAACAAGAGACGAGGAATCTCCGTTATTGATTAGTCCTGGTATTGAAATGTTCTCCAACTACGTGATAATATTTTGAGTATGTGCATCTGTGGTTGTGACAAAAAGTCTATTATGACTTTTTTGCCATATGGAGCCCTTAGTATTTTATTATAACCAAATGCCAAGTGTAATAAGAATGTGGTCTATTATTTGAGTTTATGCATCTGCCAATGTTGTTGGCAGTGTTGATACTATTTTCACATGTTTACATTTGTGCCAGAAATTGCTTCCATTTCCTTAGATCTACTTTTTAAAGAAAGTCCGAGGTTAGAATAGGTCTTCAGCAACCGATGCTTGCCGTAAAAGGCGACGAACAGGATTGTGTAGTCAGGCTCGCCGATTTGGTCGATGCATAACATCATATTGAAATTGCGTAGTTCGATGCTCTTGGTGTCAATCACTGGATGATCTGGTCCGCACTTGATTATTTACAGACCGCCGTTATATGGCTGGAATACTGCTTAGTGCGGCGTTAAACAAGAAACTATTTTTAAATAGACCTACCCTATGCAAATGTATCAACTGTATTGCCCAATACTCAAAATAAATTTTTAAAAATTTCCACAACAGCGTTGTGTTATTTATTTTTGGTATATATAATTATGCTCCATCATGCCTTTCAGTAACATCATAATTATGCGTTTGGGAGGCATCACATATGGCGGGGAACTTTAATGCTCTGCATCAATGTTTTCTTGTAATTCATATTACGTACAGTTTTTGGCGTTCTCAAATAGCAAAGGATCATTGCCTTGTATATCCAACAATGTCATTATTCCACGCTACTGAGATAGTGGCATAGTTCCTGTTTGAAGTGTATACTGTAAACTTCTCATACAAGGCACTTAATGCCAGAATTGCTGATAGAACTCTGTTGGCATGGCATCACACCCAGGAGATTTTGTTACTTGTCATTTGCATCAAGCTTGGTTACAGTTCTTGTGCTGCTACGTCCTCTTCAAATGATTCTTTCTGAATTTTTTTCTTCAACCCCCAATTTTTTAAAATCAAAATCAGATTCTAGGGGCCTATCTTCCGTGAATATAAATCTTCATAACCATTTCTAATTGTTGTAACATTCTTTTTTCATCGGTAATTACTTCATTATTTGCTGTTACAATCCTTAATTTTTTATCTCCTCGAATGTGCTTTTTCTAAACGGTAAAACTTATTTGTTCTCTTTTCCCCCTTCTCAAACCTTATTGCTGTTCTAAGTTATCATTCCTGTTATCCAACATCTGGCTGTCTAAAATTGTCAATCATTGCTCGTTCATAGTTATTACTCTCCAAAATTCTCTTTTTAGAATATTCTTTGTGATCTGTATTATATTATATTTAATCCATTCTCAATCTCTATGTGGATTGGCACACTTTATTCATAACTTTTGACAAAAAATATTTAAAATATGTCAAATTTGTTTCCCATCTGCTAAATATTGATTATTCATTTCCAACAATTAGGTGCAACATGAACACACAGTCCCATTTAGAAAGTTGTCAAATGTAATAATTGTTATTTTTGGGATTAAAATTAATCACAAATGTGTACGAAAATAGAGCATCAGACAAATGGAAACAAGCTAGGCAAGTTCATTTCTTCTGCTAAGACCCTAACGTGAACGTTTCAGCTTAGTGTATTTAACTGATTAGGGGCATAAAGCTTATACTCAAAGCTTAGTCAGCCATAAAATATTACAGTCAATAATCCAGCACCCAATTTCTGGTCCCGTGAAGATCCGGGTTAGAATAGGTCTTTAGCAACGCTTGTAAAAGGCGACTAACGGAATTAGGTGGTCAGGCTCGCTGACTTGGTTGATGCGTGTACTCATATCACAATTGCGTAGATAGATGCTCTTGATGTCAATCACTGGCTTGTTTAGTCCACACTAGATTATTTAGAGATCGCCGTCATATAGCTGTAATATTGCTGAGTGCAGCTTTCAACAACAAACATGCAACGCACACAAATGATTGATCATTTTGAAAAAACATAAATACATAGACATAAAAATAGGTCTTCTGCAACCAATGCCTGCCGGGTGGTCAGGCTCGCTGACTTAGTTGATGTATGTCATCCAATCCCAACTGCGTGGATCGATGCTCATGATGTCAAACACTGGATTGTCTGGTCCAAACTCGACTTTTTTCAGCTCAGAAATTAATAAGCATATAATTTCTGGTCTCAAATAATACAAGTATATAATTTTATTTTGTACATTCTGGAGACCAATGAAAACACCTAATTTTAACAAAAACAACTTTGCCTCTTATGTGAGCGAAACATCTACATGTCAATATGAGGGAACAGCGAAAAACAACAAAAGAAAAGCTTTGGCCAGTACAGTGATTTTATGTCTGTTTCTTGTATTTTCAAGTATAGTTGGTTGGATGGTTTGTTGTTTAACGCCGCAATCAGCAATATGACGGCGATCTGTAAATAATCGAGTCTGGACCAGACAATCCAGTGATTAATACCATGGGCATCGATCCACGCAATTAGGATCGATGACATGCATCAACCAAGTCAGCTAGTCTGACTCCCCGATCCCGTTAGTCGCCTTTTACGACAAACATAGTCACCTTTTACGGCAAGCATGGGTTGCTGAATACCTATTCTAACCCGGAATCTTCACGGGCTAAATCTACAAAGGGAACGTCATATCGTTCATTGTGACGCAAAATATATGAAAAAAACTCTCTGGACCAGACAATCCAGTAATTGACATCATGAGCATCGATCCCCGCTATTGGGATCAATGACATGCATCAACCAAGTCAGCGCGCCTGACCACCCGATCCCGTTAGTCGCCTTTCACGAGAAGCATAGTCGCCTTTTACGGCAAACATGGGTTGCTGAAGACCTATTCTACCCCGGATCTTCACGGGTCCCATCAAGTATAGCCCCTTATTCCATGCAGTCACGAGGATTGTCCCATTACGGCCGGTACTGAATCCAGTTTGTGAACAACCCTTGATAAACCGAACTTTCTTCTTGTCCTGCCAAGCCTGTGCCATAGGAGTGTTTTTGTCCTCGAGGTCCTATTTGGAAGATCTTCTCTGACACAAAAAGATCTTCCATCAGAATTTTTCATGCTTCAATTAGCATATGGAGCCTCGTTGACCTAAATAAAACCTGGCGATGATAGGTCGAGGTTTAGTTAGAGGTGACGTCGATGGCCGTCCGCGTCTATGGTAGTCCTCAATGTAGGTTTTGAACTCGTATTCCTCTAGCATCTCACCTTCAAGGCTGGATAAACGACTATTTGAAACGGTTTCCGTTGTAGCATGCATGTCTCTTTTCAGATCTGTTTGAGCATCGCGCTTGTTTGGTATCTCCCTATAGAGTGTATGGAGGGAAATTCAACCCTGTTCGTTACTTCCGTCCGCCTTGTTGGCCGAGTTTTCTATTTTTCTTTTAATTTCAAAATCTGTTTTTGTTCCCTGAGGTGTGGAGTAATACAGTATTCCGTCAAACCATAACAGACAATCAGACCCAGCCATAGCATGTATCAACAGAGAGTTAAGAATCAAATGCTGAGAATATAATTGACCATTTTTTGTTAAAGTTAATTTTGTCATAATTTTTTATAGCAATACATTTTTCGATTGAAAATACGTGTTTAAGTATATCTATTTTCCGTTTGATTCCTTTGAAGCCAGAGACAAGCCTTTTTCCCCAATGTAAGTGTATGATTGATTAAAGTATTAAAGTAGTTGGAACCACGCCAAATAACATATTTTGTCAATTTATTTTTTGTGAAAGGTAATTATTAAGCCAAAGTTCGAGATCAATTGTTTCATTACATTTCCAAAAGACATGGCCGATGTCCTCATTGAAAGCATTACAAAAGCTACATACAATAACGTCTACAAGATTCATTGTTAATAGTTCCTTCTTTGTGTGGATAATTCCATGTATCTGTATTGAAAATCTAAAAGTTTTACATGCTTCAGTTTACATCTATAAACAGTATATATATTTTTTCCAATTAAACTCAGTCAAAAATTGATTGCCATTATCACAAAGTTTAAGATTATATTCATTTCATATTTATTTATCATAAAAGATTCTAGCGCCTTTAACAGGTTTTCACAGATCACTTTAGCAACTGTTGATGAACAAATTCTGGAGGAGGTTTTTTGTTATACTTTCTCATCAACATGTAATTGATTACAGAAACATAATTTTTCCTATAATTCATTGATACAGACTTCACGACACCCATTCCTGAAAGACGCTTCCAGCAGATGATCGGATCTCCTCATGAACACAGATGTTGGTCTTGTCAGTAATAAAACTTTGCAATGCCACACGCATGTTACAGTGTTCATAAATTAATAAACGAGTCAGTGCGCTGATGTGAGTTTTCATGGATGTTTCTGGCGAGACACTTGGATGTTTAGGGGAAGGGCCGGGAGACACTTTGGTGTATGTGTACTCTATGGAAACCCTTTGCTGGTCATTGATCCTCTTGTGGAGTGATGTGTGACATTTTATGGCTGCTTCCCCACCCTGCTTCGATGGCTTGGATGATAACAAAGGCCAACAGCCATTGGTGGACCTGAGGCTGCCTGTGTAAAACAACAGTTACTCCCTCTTTGTTAAAAAAAGGACAGGAATTTGATGACAATGTAAAAAATCTAATCCCCCATCAGATCGCTCCACATATATTCAGACCATAATCGATAAGATAGCATCTACTACTCTAATTTTGATAGAAGTATTTAATACAGTTTTTCCTACTGAATGTCTGATAGATATACAGATTCACTGAGGTAACACAATTTGGGAACTTTTCTCAATGTCGTGGATTATTGAAAAGCAAGTCCTTTGTATACATATTTGGTCTAATGTAGTGAAGTCTGTGTAAAACAGTGTTTTCTTTCGGGGGTTTTGAATATGCAGAAGGAAAGAAAGAATGGAATTCATCACCTACGTTAGATAGTTTGCAAAGTGGACACTTTCTTTCGGTGTTAAGCTATTTGTCTCCATCTCTCAGTTTCTAAAGTTCGGTTATAGTTATAAACTGAAGTAAGACTCGTCAAACGTTTTCCTGTAGTACGTTCAAGTAATATTGGAAACTTAGACAATTATTTGATCGTACATTGTGCATCTCCTGCACTTGGAACAAAGCAGCTTGTAATTATGATCGATATATTCTCATGCATATGCTTAAAAAGAATTAATTCTTTGTTTCATGTCAACGACAACCACTGAACCCAAACGATGTATACTCAAAGATAAAAGAAACGATGATCATGTTCTTATGTATCATTATGGTGTGTTCGTCTCCTGTCTTTGAATATATACAGGATGTTTACTTTGTCTGAAGATGGGCCCAAAAGGCTTCCTAATGCTTTCTAAAAATTAAACTTTAAACAAATTCAATATTTCAAATTGTTTGCACAAGTTAGGATACAGTGTCTGTTTTAGTAAGATATTCGCAGTTTGTGAAAGAAGGAAAGGTTGACTTTATTTTTATTTTTGTTTTGATGAACTGATCGTGTAATCTTCTGGTCTTCCCCTGTACACAACATTTCAACTTTTGTCCCGTTTTCTGGAACATTGCTGGCTGGACTACGTGTTATATCGAACGTAAATTGTATATTTTACCTTTTTAGACAAAACAAAATTACTGAACACGAACTCTGAAAATTAGGTACATCGGAAATCTCGCCATTATTGACATATTACTTCATTTTTCATATTACATATTTTATTTTTTGTGAAAGCCTCGGTGTCTAAGTGGGTTAGATCGCTGACTTCGTGTGCCTCACTCTACGAGTCGAATCTCGGTTGGGACTTAACCATAAACAGTACTAGAATTTGTACTTTCCTAAGGAAGCGTTATCCCAAATATAACATTTGTTACATTTGACCACTTTCTAAATGGCATTGTGTATTCATTTCCACCAGATTGGATAGTGTTTACAAAATACATCTTCATGCCCCGATGCGATACATAAATAGCTGAATTCCTCTGGCATGTTAGAATCAAATGACAAATGGTCGTGGTTTCTGATTATTTACCTGACACTTATATGTATATATTCGAACCCTGAATCAACGAAAATCTTCCTCTGAGAACCCCGAGTACTGTTGTTAGTGAACACGTCATTTTGTAAACGTCGGTCACGATAGGCCGGGTGATGTCCATAACGTAAGCCAAACATTGTTTTACATATTTGGTAATTTCTTTGAGGTGAATTAAGTTTTAAGTTTCACATATTTTTCCACGCAATAAATTACACTATGGGTATTAATCATTCTACCATTAATTTGGAAATTACTCGATTCTGTTTGGTCAAGCAGATGTAATAGGATGAACCTCCTCTAGTTGAAACGGACGATTTGACGACCAGATTACCATGGAAGCTAATATTCATAGAATAGTACTTTTAGTCATTGTCGGTAAGCATATTTAAATAAATATATCTACAATTATAGGTTTCAGAATGCAATGTTGCGGTTACTACAATATTTAAAGGATGTGTGGCAATACATTTCATACAGAAAACACGATAGAAATCAACAGAGAGAATTAGGAATTAGGAGACAAACATACTGTGATTTCAGTGTACCTCTAGGTTACCTGTAGATTTAACCGCGCTAAATTAAACTTGGAACCGAACGCGCACCGCGAGGTTTCAAATGTTGCCATTTACGCACGTCACTATTATGACGTCATATCGTTCATTGTGACGCAAAATATATGAAAAAGAGCTCTCTGTTGTCCACAAAATCTTAAAATACACTCCCTTTGTAGATTTAAAGGGAATGTATTTTAAGATTTTGTGGACAACAGAGAGCTTTTTCATATATTTTGCGTCACAATCAACGATATGACGTTCCCTTTGTAGATTTAGCCCGTGAAGATTCCGGGTTAGAATAGGTCTTCAGCAACCCATGCTTGCCGTAAAAGGTGACTATGTTTGTCGTAAAAGGCGACTAACGGGATCGGGTGGTCAGACTAGCTGACTTGGTTGATGCATGTCATCGATCCTAATTGCGTGGATCGATGCTCATGATATTAATCACTGGATTGTCTGGCCCAGACTCGATTATTTACAGACCGCCGTCATAGCTGTAATATTGCTCAGTGCGGCGTTAAACAAAAAATCAACCAACCAACTTATCGGACATTCATGAAAGAGTTATGACCCCTGAGCTTTATAACCGATTTCTATCCAACTTATTGGTTATCTCACGATACTTTACAAGGCAACCTCTTTTCCATTACTATCCTAATACCACAGCGACGGAAAGGAGGACTCTGGTTGATTCAGATGTAGTTATTTCGTTTAATATGTATATGTGTTATGGAAACTCGACCACAATGCCCGTGAACCTACAACTGCTTCAGTGGATGCGACTTTTCGGTGGCGTCAGTTTGGAGCAGGCCAGACCAAGTCGTAGATGGTGGTGGTTTGTTAGAATAGTTCATTAACAGAGTTTTGGGCATAAAATAATGGACACTTTGAAGCAGTATCACGCTTATGACAGTTAAGCATACACCAGATTTATATTATTAAAAACGACAGGAATTCGAATACAATGATGTTTTTGTTTTAAAAACCCCGTCGGTTTCACAAGTACCGTGTCGAGTAAAAAATAACCATGAACAGTTATTTTTTATTACAATATTTTTGTTTGTGTGTTGTTTAACGCTGTAAACTCAGCAATACTCCATCTCTATGACCGCTTTTATTACGATAGAATGCATATATTAGTGGAAATGTTATTTAAATATTTTGTAGTCATTGAAATCCATTTGGCCCGCCCAGGCACTCCTTGTGGAAACTTCCTGCGATGTTTGGTTAAACTTACCGGGTAGGATAAGAGAAGATATTTGTTTTAGTTAATGTTGATGACTTTCGACGGATGGAGCGCCATGAGCCCACCGCGGGACTTCGTACCAGGTGAGCTATAAGTGCTATCTTTCAAAATATTTTTGAATAAATCGTATTAGATTGTAAATAGATGTCGCATGACGGATGACGCACGCCATACAAAGACTGATGGCAATACGTCACATATGCCTTTATAACTAGCCATAAGCTAACTAGAACTGTCCTATGGGGAATTAAATACCCCCCGCAGTCGTATGATAATGTCAACATGAGTACCCAAACGTACCTCTGCAATCGCATTGGAAGACATAATCTTCTGTTTTTCATCTGAAGATTATATGAAATAGGGGATTTAAAGGAGCAATCAGAGGCCTCCATTCCATTCCACGGTAAAAGCAAAACCTATGTGGTTGGGTTCTGAGTCCCATAACATGTCCCGAGGATCGGACAAGCAGCCTTTGTGTCTGTAGCTCAGTGAGTGTACCACCAGGCCACAGAGGCGTCGATAAATCACAATGCGTTTTACAATGCCTTTTTCAAGAACCGTACGCCAGCAACAGATATTTTACGCCTTTTTCCTAAGGTAAATGGAAAGTATATATATTTGGAACATAAAACTGTTGATAAATGTTGTTTTAAGATTCTTTTTCTCTGTTTATAAGTTAGATAAGTCCTCGGGGTCTTATGATATTTAAAACCCTTCCCCTGGGAATAAAACCTCGTTTGCCAGTTAAATAGTGAAAATTATGAATTTGATGAGGCAGAGGATATTATGGAAGCGGCAATGAAATCAGACTGCAAATCATTCTGGAGCGCTCTCAAGCCTATATGTCAAAATCTAGGGGAGGGACGATGCTATATAAGGCCTCAACAATGGTCTGGTTACTATAAGGAATGAAATTGTAAAGACAAAATATTACTGTCTAGCTTCGATACAACAGTATATAATTATAGTAATTCTAACATCTGTAACAGTGGATAAGATATTTCTTCAGCAACCCATGCTTGCCGTAAAAGGCGACTATGCTTGTCGTACAAGGCGACTAACGGCATCGGGTGGTCAGGCCTGCTGACTTGGTTGATGCATGTCTTCGACCCCATTTGCGTGGATCGATGCTCACGATATTAATCACTGGATTGTCTGGTCCAGACTCGATTATTTACAGACCGCCGTCATATAGCTGGAAAATTGTTGAGTGCAATCAACCAAAACCTTCTGCTCGGAGATGTTGTCTTGTGATATTACTGATGAAGAAGTGTTAAAGTGTAGTAATGAGTTAAAATAGAACAAGGCGGCGGGTGAAGGCGGTATTTTTTGGTGCTTTCCCAGCTTATTATTTGAGAGATCTATTTTAACACGGCATTATATATCCCCTACAGTATGGAACATAGGTATGGTCGTTCCTTTGTTTAAATCCGGTAAATTGAGTGAACAATCTAACTACAGAAACATTTCTTTTATAGATATCTCGGGTAAACTATTTACAAGCATTTTAGAAAATCGTTTTAAAAAGCTCTGTGATCTGAATATCTCTGTAGGTGAGTAGGCCGTTTTCACGGGGCCTTCATAGACGATAAGGTGACATTCGACCATTTAGAGAGGAAAACGCTTTTATATATGTTACATACTAAAGAATGTCATCGACAAATGTAGTAATGGGATATTTGTAATTCAAGGAATTAAGGATCTATTTTTACTTTTATTTATTGATGATATAGTTATGTTTTCTTATACAGTGAATGGTCTACAAAAGAAACTGCGCGCTCTACAGCAGTTTTATGACACTTGGGGCTAGATCTTATTCTAGACATTGTCATTTTTAAAAAATAAAGTTGTATTTAGAAATGGTGGTATAGTTGCACAAAAGGAAAAGTGATCGTTTCGGGTTTTTTTGTTTTTTTTGTTTGTTTTTAACGGTGCACCCAGCAATATTCCAGCTATATAACGGCGGTCTGTATATAATCGAGTTTGGACCAGACAATCTAGTGATTGACATCATGAGCATTGACCCACGTAATTGGGATACGATGTCCTGCATCAACCAAGTCAGCGAGCCTGACCCCCGATCCCAGTAGCCGCCTCTTACGACACGCATAGTCGCCTTTTACAGCAAGCATGGGTTGCTGAAGACCTATTCTATCCCGGATCCTCACGGGTCGGTCTGTATATATTTGTAAATATAAGAGTTGTTTCCTATCATAAATATGTAGCTTTAATGTTTTCCTCTCGGTTAAATTGGTCAGTGGCCTGTAAAACGCTTGCTGCTCATGTTTTAAAGATTTCTTGCTGTTGGAAAGTTGGCTTCAAATAAGGCTATAATAGAGGAAACCTAGATGAAAGTAATTTACTATTGGAATAAACTTGCTTGTATATCACATTGTCGTTATCCGTACCAGAGTTGCCTATTGCTGGTATCTTTAGATGATAGAGGTAAAGATACAGGTGCATCCGATGTCAGAATATTATTATTTTCTTGTGGCTTTTCCTCTTTGGATTGCCCAAGATGTTGGGGAGGAGTTATCAGTTGTTTCTACCTTTAAAAAAAAGACTCGTTGATATTTCCGTTCGGGATCGGCGGGAAAGTATTAAATCTCCTCGCTTTATTTCACATCATGCTTCCTTTAAATCTGTTTGAACCTGGGAAATATTTAACATTAAATGATAAATCCCATCTCCGCGTGAAATGTAAGTTTAGAATCTCTATACCTTGTTCTAAAAATACACATAGGAAAGAACAAAGACATGGACTATTCATATCATATTTGTACATGTTGTAAATATGGGTTAATTGAAGGCGAGTTCCATGTTCTGTTATCTGCGAAGCTTAGCTGACCCAAGAAAGAAATAGATGCTACATTTAGACAATACATACGTAAATCACCAAGTAATGTACAGTTTACTCTACTTATATCATGTAAATACTATGATGTGATGTAGTGGCAGCTGTCTTTATCAAACACATTTCCTGTAAGATTTCTAAGAGTTGTAATTTAGCAAATGTCCTGTCAGTCACGTGACCACTACCATTATTTGTTCATTCAACTGTTTGCTGCGCCACGGCCGAAATACTGAATAGACACGTCTGTTTGGGGAATTTTACGACCGCTTCAGCCATTGGCTATGTCGCAGTCAGGGCCAGTCGGGTTTTAAGTTAATCATGAATAATGGGCAAGAATGAGTAAACGTCTGGCCACAAAAACTGTAAAGTTTAGAAAAATGAAAATAATAAAGAGGTTTTGGGGGCATAAGAGAAGTTAAAGGCAATGGAGAGCTGTGAGGAGGCCTAATCTGTAACATAAAATACAATAGTACTAAGTATGGAGTAATGTCGTTATATAGATTATATATGTAGATTAATCTAATCTATATATATAATCTATAGCAAAAGAAAAAGGCGATGACTGAGTAACCTATACTTACAAACCTGGGGACTAGTTGCGGGGGGTCAGGCGTGAGTGTGTGTGTCGGTGGCCGGCTAGCAGTGGCTTTGGCCTTGGCTGGGAGGCTGGTAAAGAGGGTCTTACTATTCGTGTATGGGTATGGAGCAATTTTGCGGCTTAGAATTTCGATCTTGATCCGAATCTTAAAAAGTGAAGATTTATAGCTCTAGTTTCAAGGCTGGTAAATTGTTTGGGATTGGCATGTCTTGTAGATTAGTGTATTTAAGGAATCTAGCTATAGTGCTATGGATTCTATTTATTACTTTATCTGAAAGGACCGACTTCGTAAACTTGCGGCATTTTGTAACTGGCTTATTTGAAAAGGGACTTTGTCCATGTGGATTTACGATTTTTAAAATTTTGACTTTTGACTATGTGGGGTTTTTTTGGTGATACTTGTAAGTGATTTAATATCGGATTTACTGGTGCTGAAGTTTATTATGGGGGATGGGTGTGTGGTTACTGATTTTGCTGCCAGATCTGCAAGGTTATTCCCCTGTATGCCTGTGTGACCGGGTATCCATAGTAATGTTATTGTTTTGTTGTTTGATGTTAAAATGGAATTTATGTCTATGATATTGTTTATAATGTCTGGGCGTTATTTCGAGTGTTAATTTCGATTTTGTTTTATCGAGCCTAAATAGTCAGAAATAATAAGAAAAAAATGGGTTTATTTATCCTTATTTTTTTTAAGCATTGCAGGGCTTAAGTTGTGATATTTGTGGCTGATGTGTTTGTAGATTGGGCTTTGTTGTGCTCCAGCCCAGGAGTTGAGTGTGGTTTGATTGCGTCTGAGTTGTGTTGATGTGATGCCTGACAGTATTAATAATGCGTTGAGTGAAGTACCAGCTCTGACAGCCAGTGTTCTTTTTACTGCTTTATACTGAATAGAATTTAATTTTTTGTCAAGTTTTTCAGTGACAGAATGGAGGGCCGGAGCACCATAGCACCGGCTCTCATAAGGTTAATTTCTTTTTGACATGAGTTGACCAAGTTACCAATGTGGTGGAGCCAATGTGAGTTGTTGTTCAAGAGTGATTCCTAGAAACTTTGCTTCTTCTTGGATAGTGATAATTTCATATTTTAGTGTAAGTTTGGGTGGTAAATTGGGGGTCCCTGGTTTAAGAACCGTTGCTGTTAAAGCAGATTTCCAGGTTTTAGGTATTGTTCCGGAGGTTCAAATCTGATTGTATAGTTGTAGGAGTAATTGTTGAATTTTGACAGGCGGATGATTTAGTATTATGTAACATATTTTGTCTGAGCCTGTAGCTGGGGCGGTGTTCTTGTGTTTTAATGCAGACAGTAATTCATGTAGATTTATAAATGTGTTGAATGGTAGGTGGATGTGGGGTGGTCTGGCGGTGTAATTGGGTTGATTTTTTTATTGTGTTTTGTATATGTTTAGTGTGGTTGGCGGAGCCGTTCGAGGCCGAAAAGTGAGCAGCCATGGCATTACCATTTTCCTCATTAGTGTTGAGGCTCAGAATATATGGGGCAGAGAATGTTTGTGAAAATCCTTTGATGGCTTTCATTTTTTTTCCATAGCATTTAAGTGTTTTGTTTGCCCATTTTCAAAGTGCAGGTGAACATTTCCCAACGTTTACTTTTGACTGCTCTTTTGAGTTCTTCCGTTGAGTTTCTAAGTTTTCTTGCCAAAGGGATTTTAGTGTTGTCACGTTTAGCTTCATTTAATGCCTTTTCCCTTAGTTTCTTGATATAATAATCTCTGTGCTCCACTATAGTACAGGTGTGTGTGCCAATTTTTTTTGTTGTTGTGTGGATGCATTTGGATGCTTTGTCAGGTGTTGTATGCGTGGAATTTGTGTTGAAGGGTGGGAGCAGGATAATGTGAGGTCTGTGTCACCGTATTCAGGTATGGTTGGTGTTGTACGTGATGGTGTTTGGCTGGTTTGTTGATATGTTTGTTTATGCGAAGTTTGATTCAGCAGGTGTTTTGGGTAGCAGTATGACCCTCTGAGTCGCAGTGAATGCAGGATGGGGCCCATGTGCACTCAATGGCTTCATGTCTAAACGGTCCACATTTCTGGCACATGGGCGGTTGTGTGTATGTTGCTGTTGTGTGTGTAAATGCGTGACATATGTTGCATTATGTTGGATGTTTCCTAATGCACCGAAAACTATGTGAGTTGGTAATGTGGTAGATTTGAAGGTTAAGAATACTGTTTGTGTGGTTGGCCTGTCTGGGATTGGTGTTCTGTTGTTTATGTACTTGAAATCTGTGATCTGTGGGTGGGTTGTGAGTTTGTTTGCAACGCGCATGGATGTACTCTGTAATGCCTTCTTGTGTGTCCCTGTGGTCTCTATGTAGGACACCTTGGATCTGTGTTAGCCATTTTGGTGTCTGCCATGTAATGTTGAGTCTGTCGATGCTTGGGTGTTTGCGTGCATGATTTAGCGTGTCTTGTGAGGGGAAAACTTCTGCCACAGTTGTTTACGTATTTGTAGGGTGTGGTTTTATTAATTGAGTATGTGTCATTGAGTGGCGTGGATGTGGTAGAGAAGGCTAGAAGAATGTGTTTTGGTTTGGTTGTTGTTGTTGTAGGGGGTGGTTGTTGTGAACGGGGGGTGGGGGGAGATGAGGTCTTCCAAGTCTTTGCCGAATTCCAAGGGGTCGGAGTTTGTATTGTGTGCGGAGTGGGACCTGGGAAGTGTTTTTTTCTATTGATGGGTCTGGTGAAGCGTGAGGGTGATGTGTGGGTGTGGGTGTGTGTGGGGGGGGGGGGGGGGGGGGGGGGGGGAGGGGGTGGGGGGGAAGGGGGGGCGCGTTGACCAATGAGAGAAAAAGTATGTATTAAGGGGTAAGCGGAGATAGGTAGATGAACTTAGCTAGAAAGGTCGCTCTTCGTTGCTGTACAGAGACTTTTTAATACTGTGATATAAACATATTTATCTCCATAAAGTACAGGGATTGGCCGAAGTCAATTTTGCTTATCTGAATGCCTCTCCCAAACATGATACATATACAAATTACAATGTATTGAAAGTGACATGAGAAATAGCATACATTGTATAATTAGCATTAAAGATGAGTATTGTTCTGTAAGTTTTTAATTACTGGGTTATCTTTCGTAACTACAGTTACATTATTATTTATATCCAGCACAACAATAACGCAGTTTCATATAGCAAAGCCAACGTCTCAGACAAAATCTCTAAAGATAGAATAAAACTGTGCACTGATTTCCAAATTTCAAGATTTGTTACTGTCGTTAAATGTGAATTACCATTTAGAATTGAATCTAAATCGTAGCGTTTTACGAAATATTACATATTTTGCCTTACTGTACTGTTTAAGGGACGCGTAAGAAAGAAATGAAGTGCATCTTCCGTATGATAGCCACAACAACATCTCGATCTGTCGGATATAAATGTGGCAACTTTGTCGGCGTAACGAATAAGAAATAATAAAATTAAAAAAACACGCAACAGGAAACTGCCCACACTGCAAACAACTAGAAACACCAGAACACGCACTCATACACTGCACCCACTACCAGACACATAGAAATATTTTACAGACCAAACTAAATAAGGCTCTTACGTTACCAACTATACTTAACCCCAAAAATAAAACAGAAGAATTCAAAGCCTTAGGCGTATTCCTAATTAAAACCGACCTAATCAAGCGCATCTAACCCAAACCCCAAACAAACAAACCATATAAAACCACCAACCACACTTGGCATTTATTCCAAATCTAAAAATTTCAAAAACAAAATTTTTCTAAGCAACCACTAAACTCCCCCTCTGGGTTGCAAAATCTTTCACCACTTTCGGACACACACTAAATGGTCTGGCCAGGCCCGTGTGCGAAATACGCTACAGTAGGAAAGCGCACGTAAAATCTCCAGTGTAAGTAATTAAGGCGTAACGATCACTGCTGCCAAGCCTGAGACGGGAGTGTATAACCTGACAGAATCTTGATCCATACTTTACATTTCTTATCGTTGATTTTTATAAAACTTTTGGAACTTCCTAAGATACTGGCATTGGTGTATTCAATAGGTAGTGAGTTCCAAATATTAACTGTATCTGGAATAAATGATTTGGCATAATTATTTGTTTTACACTTTATGTTTCGCAGCTGTGAGCAGTTTCTCAAGTAATAATCACTTGCATCCGACACTCTATTTGTAACTAAGGATGAGAGATAAACTGGTACTAGATTGTTAACCATTTTATAAAAGATATTTAACTTTTGCAAAATCTCTTGTATCAACATATAGTATATCGTGGTAATTAATGGGAGGGAATGTTGTATTACTGGTGCCCCTTAAATAGTTTTTCACTAGCCGCGACCATACTTTTTCACCGTACGCATCATTAATCTTACTATCAATCTTGAGTACATATTTCACTTTACAGTGCGAACATAGGAGATAACACGGTTCAGAATCTAAGTTAGCTTTTTAGCAACCTTATGAATTCTGTTACGTTTCCTGATCAGTCGACGTATCTCACCAGTGATTCATAGTTGATCGTTAGGTCTAATTGTTACACATTTGTTAGGAATAATATCATTACATACGTCAATAATTGTCCGGGTAAAACATTCTACCATAACGTCAACATTTCTGGATGATAACAAATGATCCCTCTTTGTCTCAGTTAAGCTATCAATAACTTCGTCATAATGAGCCATGTTGTAAATGTAGACTTTTCATTTTTGCTAGGTATGTTTCCTTAATTTTTACGAATATGGGACAATGATCACTGCATATAGGATCGGATACACCCGAACTCCACACACTGTCTACATTAGTCACGAACAATAAATCAATCAAAGTTCTGGGGGTAGGTGTAATCCTGGTGGGCTCAGTTATAATGTGGGTCAACCCATTTATTGCTTAAGTGATCTGATTTTTTCTTACTCTCTCTAAGAATATCTAGATTACAGTCCCCAGTTATAATAGTTGGTATATTCAAATGTATTGCGTTACATATTGACTGATCTATCAACTCCCAGTAAGCCTTGATTCTGTCTGCCATATATAATGTCCCTCCTACGTATTTACTGGCCTTGCATCTTACCTGTACCCATAATGCTTCGAGTCCATTTGCGCGCAGATGATCCATGTGTTTAACATATAAATTGTTTTTTACATATATAGCTTCACCCCCGCCTCGACATGGTCCATCTTTTCTAATTGACGAATGGAAGCCTGGAATTGAAATATCAACAGTAGGTATGCCGTCATGCAGCCAAGTTTCGGTGCAGAGTAGATCTACGTTGTCCTGTAAATTACCATATATTACTGGCCCAGGGTTTGGGTGCACATCCCCGCAACATAAGAGAAGTATCACTGCTATTATAGACGTCCTTAGCTTATAGATACAACAGGAAGAGAGAAACAGCAAGTACTTAGTAAATTTGCAAGGTGCTTTGCTGTAAAGATTAGAAGCAAATAACCACACCGCCTGTCTATAATGTGCTGTATCAACTGGCATCATTTGTTACAGAATATGTTTGTTTTCTTCAGAGGCAGGCGGGGAGGTTACGCGTGAAGTATAAGTTTGCAATGCTGAAGTGCACTAGATATAACCAAATACTGACAATAGAAAGCTGAGTGAACACTACACAGCGAAAGAATGTCAGAACACCCACAGACAAATCATGACAAATACAAAATGAACATTTGAAACATAAACAAAATCTTTATACATCAATCTAAATTTTCGGTTGAAGAATCATGTTGAAAAAAAATAATAATAAAGAAGATTAATTGGGTAATCTGCATTAAAGTACTTTTGTGGACAATCCAACTGGTAACAGATCAGGTGTCACGTGACGGTAATGATTGAGGTCCGTCCGTGTATACCGAGATGCACGTGCATGAACCGACGAGGGTACAACAGGACAGCGCGTGGACATGTGCTTGTTGACACGTGATACAAACAAGGGCTATGGATCCCCGAACACACACTGGCTTCTGACCGTCGCTAAGGTGATAATACTCATTGAATATGTGGAAGATCTAAAATACTATGTTGAATTACGGCATACATACACACATTGCCTGCCCCACTATCATACATAACTACATACCTACACATATATCTATACAAGCGCACACATGCACACCTTTTACCTTTACCTGCACAATGTTTTAATTCATTTTCTTTTTCCTCTTTTTTTTTATCGATCTTTATTTTTAAGAAATAATATTCGAGTAGCCACAGTGTATATTAAACTAAATAAACAAAAAATAAAACAAAATCCAAGAGTGTGCAAAATATTCTACTCTGTTTGGTCTGATCCACTTCTAGGTAGATCATACAAAAATAGTGCTTAGTTGAATAAGAGAAAATATATCTCAGTTTGCATACACCTTCAGCAAACAAAATAACTTCAGTCCGTTATACATCTAAATAAGTGGGTTCAACATTTAAATTCACATTAAATGGAATATAACAAACATAACATAACATAACATAACATAACATAACATACACTTATGTTGAGCACGCATGACTGAACAACTTCAAAGCTTTAATCCCTGGGTGTGCTCACATCACTTGTGAAGGTAACACCATGAAGTACGAAATGATATAGATCAAGCCACATACATTGATGTTGAGTAGTTATGGTTCAATAGTTCGAAGGTTTTTTACTTGTTGAATTTACATGACAATTTACTCATGAAAATATGAAGACATAATCTGAAGATACACATTGCATTAATGTTTTGTGAGAGATTGTAGATTTCAATGTATGTATCATTATCAATACATTGATATAATACCTCTGATTTGGTAAAATCACAGGAAGAATTCACAACCGAACATGATTTCTCAGTAGTTTTTGACTGGCTATAATCACGTCATAGATAGAGTCCCACTGGATGAGTAAACAATTGTGAAGTTCAGTACATAGACTAATCACAATTTAAAGAAACAGTTAAATGGTACATGTAATAGTTTTAGTTCCATTGTCACATATATTTCACTATGAATGGTCAATCATTTTGTCTTGGCTAAGGGAGATAACCATTTTAAGCTCTGTTGCTCCGATCACTTCCTCAAACTGAGCGTTATTAGCAACTTTTCACGCTCCCGTCCTTAGATAAGTGAGGATTACTCCACCGGTGACCCTTGTAGATTCGAACCTTACCTCGGAAACTAATCGTCGTGCTTGTATGGCAATATCAGCCCTTGGTTTCCTCAGATCTTCATTGATAAAAATTCTGGGCGTATTTGGGTCGCGTTTCACAAGTTTTAGTTTTGCTCTGGATTGAAGAAGCGAGCGTTTTGTCGCGTTACTCACCGACCTGACGATGATCGGGCGGGGTCTCTCCTGGGGGGCAGCCCGTCGCCTGGGTAACCTGTGACTGTTGTCGATATCTCCTGGGGATACATCCACACCTATTGATTTCGAGATATCGATAACGATATCATCAGTACTCTCTCCCTCTTGTTCGGTGATGCCTGCAATGCGAACATGCGGCGGGAGTATTGTTCGCTTCGATCTAGGCGATCATTTAGATTTTGGATTATTAGGTTCTTCTCGTCCAGTTTATTGTTCAGTGATTGAATGTTACTTTCCATTTCTTTACTGTTCGAGATTAGCGTCACCATTCCCTGCCATATATTCCTACGTGGGCTGGGATCCAGATAAATGCTATTTGTTTGCCTGCCTCTGTTAAGTTATTTGCGCTTTTGAGTATTTGGTTAATGAGTTTAGGGGCCATGGTTTAGGGCGGTTTTTGGTGTTTTTATTTTGGAGGGCCTGTAGTCCACTTAGTGAGTCTGTGAGTATTAGGATTTTTTTTATGTTTTTTAGCATGTTGGTTATGGAGGGCGGATGCTATGCCCATTAACTCTGCAGTGAAGATGGATTGGTTGTTTGGGAGTCGATAAGATTGTGTGTTCCTATTTGGTTGTGCTATGTGGACTCCGAAACCTGTACGATTTGTGATCGGATCGGAAGATCCGTCTGTGTAGATGTGGCACCATTTTGGCCAGTTTTCGTGTATGTAAGCTAGTGTGGTGGATTTAGCTATGTTTGGATCGGTTTGTTTGTTTATTGAGTTTGCCAGAGATGTGTCTATTTTGGGGATTTTTAGTTTTGGGGTAAATATATTTGATGGTTTGCGGTTTTGTTGGAGGTTATCTATTTGGTTTTCGTTTAGGTAGTTGTGTAGTTTAGGTAGTTGTGTTTGTGAATCAAAATTTACCAAGTATTTAAGGAATGTGTTTTACCTGACCGGAAGAGGTCATATAATACATGCTTGTCTATGATTTTAAAAGGAAGTGTGAGTGGATAGTCTGTTTGACAAATCTAACAAATGGTAATCATAATCTCACTACCACTATGCACTGTATAAACATTTGCCCTGTTCTTTCAGTCTCAACCCTTTATCTGTACTTGACTAGATCGCTTAGACGAATGTTGCCTCATCGACCAATGTTGCTTTAAATATACAAGTAGGGTCGTCTACTGGGATTTGGAGCAGGAAATTCGCATAATGACCTGTAATGTTGTCTTACTGATTTTACGAAAGTCGACTCAGAAATCATATCTTTACAAATCAGTATATTCAGCATTTTATGATTGCTATGCAGTACCATGTGTTTTAACTGTCTCTCCCAAACAAATGAATGGCTCTGTACACTAAAATCTGTCACGAGAATAGAACAGAGTAGAGCTAATAACAGTGTCTTCTGGCTCTAGGTCCATATGACTCTAGAGTCACATTTAGGGGGAGTCGTTTGAGCCTACTACACCGGCTACAGACTAATTGTCCGATAACACTAGTGCTTGTTCGATCCCACTTTTGATGCTGGCTGGCTGTGTAGGTTGATGTGGGCTGATGCGATTGAATTTGTTGATATTTGTTTGGTTATAGCAATCAAGAAGTAAAAAATGGCGTCCGTCCGTGACGGCAGTTGTAAACGAACGAAACCACCCCTACAACCAATACCCTGAAAACATAGTATAACAGACAATACAGAACATCACCAAGAAATCTCAGAATCAAGAGAATTAAATCTGTGCTCCTTATATTAATTAGCGACGACCAAAATAGGCTTTATGTCTGGAAGGTACATCGGCGAGATAACGAGATTAATTTATGACCTTATAGAATACACAGAATCACACCAAATTCCTGGACTACTTCTACTAATCGACTTTGAAAAGGCATTCAATACAGTTGACTGGTCCTTCATAGATAAGACACTAGATTTTTTCAATTTTGGACGATCAATACGTTCGTGGTTCATGACATTATATAACGGGATAGAATCCAGTGTACTTGTAAATGGTTATGGTTCGCCTATGTTTGATATACAAAGGGGATGTCGTCAGGGTGATCCAGTCTCTCCATACATATTTATTCTCTGTGCAGAGATTCTTGCCATAATGATAAAAAACAACAAAAATATCAAAGGGGTAACGATAGACAATGTAGAATTTCTAATCAGTCAGTTTGCAGACGATACAACATGTATTTTAGACGCTTCCGAACAATGTCTCTTTGCTGTGTTTAATGTATTAAACATCTTTGCCAGATTTTCAGGTCTAAAAGTTAACATTGAAAAAACGCGTCTCATATGGATTGGATAAAAAAAACGCTCAAAAATGAAATTATGCCCCCAACTTAATCTCAGTTGGGACCAAAGTGACTTTGACCTTCTAGGAATTATATTTACCCAGGATCTTGATGATATGACAGTAACAAATTATAAAGAAAGGAATAGAATAGGTGAACGGTTAATGTCTATTTGGTCAGCCCTCAACCTTACTCCCCTTGGCAGAAACACGATTTTAAAATCGTTAATTATATTTTGACCGCCTGGTGGGATTTAAACGCTCAAGTGGAACATAAGGCAAATCATTTACTGGCCGATAATATTTGGTTTAACAGTAATATATGTATTGGGCGTAAGCCCGTCTTTTATAGCACCTGGAATTAAAAGGTGGTACGTTTCATAAATGACCTACTTGACAAAGATAGAAAATTTCTGTCGTATGACAACTTTTCAAAATCTTTCGAGATAAAAACGAACTTCTTACTATATAACGGCCTTATCGTGGCCATTAAACACTATTTCAAGGCAAGTAATGTTGAACTAGAAGAATTGAACAAGTTGCAAAATCCAATTATACCCCCAAGTATCGAAAATGTGCTTAAATTTGCAAATGGATCGAAATGCTTCTACAACTTACTAATTTCAGATATCACTACAAAAAATGTACACTGTACGGAATGGGAAAAGAATATTCTAAAGGATGATTCAACTGATAACTGGTCCCAATTCAATATAATGCCTTTGCTATGTACGAGAGACACTAAACTGCAATGGCTCCAATACAAAATACTTCATCATATACTTCCGACTAATGTTCTCTTGTGTAAATTAGGTTATGTTGAAAGTCGAAATTGCAGTTTTTGTTCAGTTGATATCGAGACCCCAATCCATCTTTTCTGGTCCTGTAATATTGTTCAGCAAATCTGGCGTCAACTTGAAGTTTGGCTACTTCAAAAGGCTAACATCCAACTCGAAATTACAAAGAAACATGTGATGACTGGTTTTCCAGAAAAGCGCAATGACCCTCTAAATATCATCTTTTTGATAACAAAAGCTCTTATATTTAAAAGTAAGTTAAATAAGAGACTCCCGTCATTTCAAGTCGTTCAGAAGGAAATAAGCAACTACTACAACCTTACTAAATGTGCAGCGATTATTGAGTGTGACATTGGCCTATTCTATAAATTTTTGTCAACTTGCCATCATCTATTTAGATGATTAATCAACTATGTACTGGAATGTCACATTTTATCAAATAAATGTAAAATGATTGAAAAAAAAAATATAGAGAGAAAAAAGAAGAAAAAAAAGAAGAAATCTCAGAAATTTCCCTCTCAACAATCTGCACCCTTTGTGATCAGCCTCCCATACTTTGGAACAGTTAGCCACAAAATCCAGAAACTCTTAAAGAAAGAGGCCAACATTGATGCAGTTTTCAAGAGAATTTATACCATTCATAACACAATTACAAATGGTTTAAACATATTTTTATTCATTGGAATGAGTTAGGATTGGTGAACAAGCTTTACAGCTTATGTTAACACCGCTCCCATACAACATATATTACATATTGAAATGAAGGATGTGACGTCATCGATATAGACATTATTTAAATGATATGTTTGTACATATTACATCAAATACAAATACAAAGTGAACACAGATAGAAAGCTTGTGTGTGTCTAACAAGTAACACAATTACAGATGGAAGAAGACTGGAGTGAGTGAGTATGGTTTTAGCAATATTCCCGCACTATCACGGTGGGGTGGGGTTTGGGGGGGGGATGGGGGGCAGAAAAGGGGCTTGACATATTGTAATGGGGAATGGGGAATCGAACCCGGGTATTCCGCGTGACAAGCGAACGCTTTAACCACTAGGCTACACGACCGCCCCTCTGACACTTGAACCTACATGGACGTAAATGGGCTTTCATTAAGATATATTATCCATGATGTCATTCGTATCATCACATAATCTTTGAAACAGTTTGCGTATGAACTAATCTTATTTTTACATATAAAAAAAAGAAACAAAAAACCCTAAACAATTTCAAATTTTTATCGGTAAATTAAACTCACGGATATTTTCAGTGAATGTATACTTTGACTAAATGTCATATGTCCAGGTTAGGATATGTACTTTCTACAATGATATGAATTATTCGAGATCTAGATTTCAAACAAGGGTGCTTGCTCGACTTTACTTGCCTCAATGTTACAATTAACATAAAAAAGTAGCAAACTAAGAATACCGGTACTTTCATCCAGGGCGAGGCAGTCAACACGTTTTGGATTTGCTGAATGTAGATACTGTCATGACTGTTGGAGAGACCATCAACTCTGGCTGAATGTTAGACAATTTGTTTACACTGTGTGCAGAAATAAGAACGTTGTAATACACTTTGTATTAATCCTAGACGTCATCACAGTGCGGGACAGCGGCATACAAATCCAGCTGACGGCCAGGCACCATGAGGGTCAAGTAAGAGGGTCATACAACTCTTGCTGAAAAGTTGTTTGATCAAGGTTACAACATTCAAGCATCAGTATGGCTTTCAAAATGATATAAAACGGTCAAAAGCGCCAGGTGGTGAGATCGTATCCCGCTAGTTACCTGGTATTTATTCAGCCTTGGGACCAACAAGTTTTACAGGTCCTTATAGTGTTGACACTACTTCTATACACCGTATGCACTCAAAAGAACCCACTCGTCCGATGGTAGATGGCCAGATGGCGGAAACACGGATACCTACATACACCCAAAACATAAGTGTCAAAACGTGTGGTGTCACCCTGCTTGGGTTGAATACTCCTCATGGAGTTGAGAAGATAACTGGTATGCAAACGGATCCACTGGTCGGGGAACAAATAAAATCGCAATTGAGAAGATACTAGTACCCGAATACCTGCGGTATATAAATGTATAATACGATAATAATTTCCAAATTTGACGCATCAGTGACAAAAATGCCTTCGGATGTGTTTTATTATTGTCATAATATTACCATCTAGACATGAAAGTTGTCAGTTTATTATTCACCACTCTCTAATCATCAAGACATACAGTTTGTAAAGTTAGAGCCCACCTCATCACTCGTCCATTGGTCAACTTGGCTTTGGTCATCCATACTAAGGGTTGATGGTCCGTTTCAAGAATGAACTCCCGCCCATACAAATATCTTTCTAACTTCTGTATTGCCCATACTATTGCCAAACACTCCTTTTCTATGGTAGAGTACGCCCTCTCACGTTCTGCCAACTTTCGACTCACGTACATTATTGGAAACCGCTCACCTTCCTGTTCTTGTAAAAGAACAGCTCCGATTCCGACGTCAGAAGCATCACTTCTTACTAGGAATGTTTTCTCCAAGTCTGGCAGTTTCAAGATTGGAAAACTTGACATGTGTGTTTTCAACGTCGTGAAAGCTAACTCTTGACTCTCTGTCCATACTACCTTGTTTGATTTGCCCTTCTTGGTAAGATCAGTCAGAGGCACTGCTATGGCTGCATAATTTGGGATGAATTTCCGGTAGTACCCAGTTAATCCTAGCAAAGCTCTGACCTGTTTCTTAGTTTGTGGTCGTTCAACATTTAGGATTTTCTCCACATTCTTACCCTCCGGCTGAATTAGGCCACTCCCAACCCTGTGTCCCAAAAACTCCAACTGTTTGTATCCTATTTTTACCTTTGATGGTCGAGCTGTAAGATGAAATTGCCTTAACCTTGTAAATATGTCTCTCAGACTTACCACATGAGGTGACCATTCCTCTGTTCCTTCTATGATGTCGTCTATGTAGTTGTCAGTGTTAGGTATGCTATGTAATACTTGCCTCATGAGTCGGGAAAATACTGCTGGTGCGTTGACAACTCCAAATGGCATCACCTTCCATTGGTATAACCCATCAGGGGTTATAAAAGCCGTCAGTTCTTTGCTACTCTCTTCCATTGGGATCTGCCAATATGCCTTGCTCACATCAATTTTGGTTAGGTACTTACAGTGTCGAAGCCTTGCAAATACGGAATCGGCTAATGGAATTGGTTCTGCATCAAAGACCGTTACTTGATTCAACTTGCGAAAATCGGTACAAAATCTGTAAGTCTCATCAGCCTTCTTCACAAGTACAATGGGGGAAGCATATGGTGAGTGAGAGGGTTCTATCACCCCCATATCTAACATTGATTGTATCTCTTTGGCGACAACGTCCCTCATGTGATGTGGAAGCGGATATGGTTTGGATCTTATAGGCTCATTGCATGTCAACTTGATCTTATACTGCATACAGTCTACCTTCCCTGGTAAATCACTCAGCACATCCCTGAATTCACTTACGAGCTCTCTCACCTCAATTTGTTGTTCTTCTGTCAGGTTCTTGGAAATGTCTACATCCTGATATGTTTCTTTTGAAACTAGCGCAGGTGAAACTATGTCTAGCATACTTACCTCTTCCGCTTTGACATCTACCAGCCCGGCACTAGCATACATCAGGTGAGCTATGCTGACGTCACATACAGTTGTGTCCTTGATCTCCTCTCGGTCAATGTACTTTTTCAGTAGGTTTGCATGATAGGTTTTAGTCTTATTACCTACCTGTATTCTGTAATTGCCAATACCAAAGGCCTCCAAGATTTCATATGGTCCTTTCCACTGGAGTAGGAGTTTGTTGGAATCGGTAGGTAACAGAAGTAACACTTTGTCACCTACTTTCATTTTCTGTGCTTGTGATTTTGCATCAAAGAACTTTTTGTACTTACCTGATTTTTTTTTTAGTTCTTGTTGTGCTATATGAATAGTATCTTCCAGTCGGTTTTGCAAATCTAACACATACTCATAAGTAGTTCTTACCTCAGGATTTTGTATGTCTTTAGTCCAGATTTCTCTGAGAATCTGCACTGGCCCTCTAACTGTACGCCCGTACAGTAGTTCAAAGGGAGCAAATCCCAAACTCTCTTGAGGTACTTCTCGGTATGCAAATAACAAAGCAGCTACATACCTGTCCCAGTCATATGGCCGTTCTGCACACATTCGTTTCAACATTGTCTTCAGAGTACCGTTGAATTTTTCCACAAGGCCATTACACATTGGATGATATGGGGTAGTAGTTAGCTGATGCAAGGATAATAATCTACTTACCTCCTTCATTACACCTGAAGTGAACTGGGCTCCCATGTCCGTCAAGATCTCCTTGGGGATACCTACTCTACTGAATATTTCGAAAAGAGCTTCAGCAACATACTCAGTTTCAATCCTTGGCAAAGGTACTGCCTCTGGGTATCTGGTAGCATAGTCAACTACCGTCAAAAGATACCTATTACCTTTGTCAGTGACAGGATACAACGGGCCTATCAGGTCAACGGCTATTCTCTCAAATGGTACTTCGATTAATGGCATTTGTCCTAGTGGTATTCTTCTTACCTTGCCCTTGGGGGTTGTGCGTTGACAAATATCACAGGACAGCACATGTCTTCTAACATCACCCATTATTCCTGGCCAATAAAACTGAGACATAACCCGATCTAAAGTCTTTTTGATTCCAAGGTGCCCTCCCATCAATGCTTCATGGCTTACTTTCATCACTTGGGTACGCAGCCCGACTGGTACAACTGCCTGTACAACTTGCTTACCCTTGTCAAACTTGGTGAAGGTATGCTTCCTATAGAGCATATCATTCTCAATATAGTAAGAGGAAGTACTATGCCTGGTCTCCCTAATTTTCCCTTCCTCCACTAATTTCCTGACTTTGTCCAAACTGGAATCCTGTTGTTGCTGGGTAATGAACTCACCTCGACTCAATGTCAGCCCCACAGGTTTCAGTGCCTTCAGTGGTTTCATGCCTTCTTGTCTTACTCTTCTTTGGCCTCTTGTTTCCACAGCACTTACCATCTGGATATCATCCTTATCCCACGTCTGATCTGGATCGCTTGGTTCTCTCACTCCTGGAATATTGCCTAATATCAGGTCACAGAGTGGTGTGTCCATACATGCAGCTCTTACCTTTCCAGTATAAAAGGGTGTGTCCACGGTAATCCATGCTACGGGAAGTATTAGCACCCTACTATCAGCCAACTTACAAGATTGTGTTTCTGAGGACAAACATTCATCCTCTACCTTTGACCTCCTCACTATTACGCCAGTACAGCCACTGTCTCTCAGGACATCCACTGGCTTGCCATTTACCTTTCCCTTGTGAATAGGCATGTTGTGGTCTGTAGTAAACATGCTTCCTGAGGCTACATCTGGTTCACTCACCCTCTCTGAAGTTGTGGCATCACCATCTACAACTTCAGGTATTCTTGCCTCAACATCTATACCATCTGGAAGGACTGCAGACACGTTACTGGTGTATTCACTTACTTGGATACTTGCCACGTTATATTTGGGTTTCTTACACTGTGCTGCCAAATGTCCAATTTGACTACAGTTGTAACATGTCCTTTCTTTAATAGGAATAAATGGTTTGGGTTTTGTACCACCTGGCGCCTTGTTCTCTCCTGGTTTACCTCGGACCTCTGTTTTGTCATGTTGACCAAAACTACCTTGCTTACCATATCTAACAGGACCTGTACCTCTGGCTTCTATAAATTGTTCTGCTAGTCTGGCCATTTCCATAGCATCTTTTGGTTTTCTCTCTTTCAAGAATATACTAAGATCCCTTCCAGTTACATTTAAAATCTGTTCACGCAACAATAAATCTTTCACACCTTCAAAAGTCTTTTGAGTACCACTAAGCTCAATCCATCTGTTGAAATAGTTCTCAATTCTAACTACAAACTGTGTGAATATCTCACCTGTATCAGTTTTAGCAGTTCTAAATTTCTGATGAAATCCATCCTCTGTCATTTCATAGCGTTTTAGCAATGCAGTCTTAACAGCAGTATAATCTTCTGCGTCATCTACACTTAATCTGGAGTATACTTCCAAAGCCTTACCTTTTAGTAGCGTACAAAGATATGCTGCCCAATGACAAGGCTTCCAACCTTGTGCTACAGCTACCCGTTCAAACCGTTGAAGATATGCATCAATGTTGTCATTGCGGTCTTCAAACGGAGGCATCTTAGGCATCTTAGGTGCAGCACCTGATTGTTTCTCTCCTACCTGTCCTTCATAATTTCCAGCATAACTCTTTTCTAACTTGGCTAATTCTATTCTCTCCTCTGATTGCACTCTTAATTTTTCTTTCTCCCATTCTAACTTTTCTCTCTCTTTTCTCTCCTCCAATTCTATTTTTTCTTTCTCCCATTCTAACTTTTCTCTCTCCTTTCTCTCCTCCAATTCTAATTTCTTGATTTCCCGCTCCCTTGCTCTTTCCTCTCTTTCTAACTTTTCCTTCTCTTTCTCTCTCTCTAACTCAGTTTGTTCTTTTACAAACGTCCTCAAATCATTTTGCTCATACCCTAAACTCTGACCCAATTTGATAATCTTTTCAAGATCCATATCTAGCTATATGGTGATAGTATGAAGTACAAGTACAGTTAAACCCAGCAGGCTTAGTCTTGGACAACTGTGAATAATGAATGCTACCAATAGGAACTTAGACTATACAAAAGTACATTCATGCATAGAATGGAACCCAAAAATATAAAATTCCAACCAATAGCCTAATCTGACCAATAAATGAAATACACCCTACCAACCTTGATTCTAACTCGAACACTCAAGGATGTAGAAGTGGTGCCGGAGGTCCTATCACACCTCTGGCCAAACAAATACTACAAGGATAAACCATCAAGGAAGTAACTCCTAATCTCTCATAGAATGATGGTCTGAGTTAATTCAATAGTGACAATAATTAAATATCCCACCGCTGCCACCAAAATGTCACGTATTGAATCAACCACAAACACAAATGAAGTTGTAATACAGATTTATTCCCTCCCTTAAATTAATTTTAAATCCCAATAACAATATCTAAATTCAAACTAATACCAAATTAACTAACACAACTAACTAAACTAGCTTCTCCTACCAATAACAATACTACCACCTACTACTAATACTAATATCTTAATACTAACAGTACAAATGTCTACTACTACTAATACAACTATCTCCTACTAACAATACAACTATCACGATACCCTATCCTAATACTAATAGTCTACTTCTAAAAATACTAACACTAATACAGATGTTCTAAGAATAACACAACTAATACACAGTAAAACTTTGTGTGTGTATATATATACAACAACAACACACAACCACAAAAAACAACAACCAAAAGATACAAAGCCACTCCACTGTCACTGTCACAACAGTTCTATACAGAACTTTAGAATCTCTGATGTTATTGAGCAGTTCATACGAGAATTCTTCCTCGTAATAACGAATGGTGATCTTTCCACCCAGGCGATGTTGTCCCCACGGAGTTAGGGGTGCCTCTTTACATGGATGCCACGGCTGTGTTCATCCTACGATGTGCCACGGAGACGAAGATACTTCTCTCCTTACGTTGGGTCGGAGAACTTCTCTCCTTACGTGATGTTGGAGGTTGTTACTTCCTCCTACGTAATATCGGAGGTATACTTCTTCCCTCCTACGCACTCTAAGGTTAACCGGCCAGTTCCGGGACACTACAATGTAATATACGCAATTACAGTCACTGAGGTATGTGTCACTACCTCACAATACATACAGCCATGCACCAATACTCCGATTTACATATTACTGAGTTGAACTGTTTATACTTTGATCATGTTGTGGTTATTTGTTACAGTGGCTTTACGCTATTACCATCAATATGTGTATATAATTACGTTTGAAAAAAATACATAACTCAAAATTCTATCCTCTAAAATACAATTCAACATGAAACAATAAATGTAAAAACTTACGCCAACCAGAGTAGAAGTCTCCCACAATATTAGTCCATGCCTTACATGACCATGCTGATTCTGGCTGACTGTACAAATTATTACCCTGCCCCGCTATTTAAACTGACCCCAAAGCCCAAGCTACCCCTGACCTCCCTATTGTTACACCAATTAACTCCCCAGCTATCAGCCGTACCCAGTCACGCTTCCCTGAACCTAACCCGTTCCCATAGTATTACCTGACAATATCTAAAAACAACTCGCTAAGCTTAATATACTAATGTAACCATACCGTAATACATCTATCTGAAGTACTAACATATAATTAAAATATACAAGATTATCTGTGATCTTGACACAGTTACCCCGATTAATTATTTAGATAAAAACTGTAACTTGTTTCAAGTTATTCAGCCCTATTTAGGGAGATTTTGCAAAATTGAAACCTGTCGCCAGTTGTGAGAAAACTATGAGATGTGACATATAAATGGTGCGCCCCCCAACATCAAAGAAAACGTGAGCGAGAATAATGGCCAACCACTGGAGGCGCAGTTGTCATATACGCTAAACGTGAGGAGCAAGTCCCCCGGATTCCATTCTGGTGAGGTCGTCAGGCGTCGCTCAACGAGAGAGAGAGAGAGAGAGAGAGAGAGAGAGAGAGAGACAGAGAGAGAGAGAGACAGAGAGAGAGAGAGTTTCTTTCAAACAGCCCAAAGTAAGCAGGCAATTCTGATTGGCCAGTTGACCTTTCGGTGGTAGCGCACCCATCCAAAGAGTTACTTCCCTTTGACCATGGAAATTATCATTATATCATTTTCTTGAATGTCAACAATTAGAAGAATGCGTAAATATAACTAAGCCTCGGAATTGTTTAGGAATGTCATTGAATTACTCAGGTACATAGCCTGGTAGAATCCTTCAGATACAAACTACAATGATCATCATCCAATGGAATGTCACCTTTTCGTGAAAGATTGGTTTGGTTGGTTTGTTGTTTAACGCCGCACTAAGCAATATTCAAGCTATATGACGGCGGTCTGTAAATAATCGAGTCTGGACTAGACAATCCAGTGATTAATATCAAGAGCATCGATCCACGCAATTGGGATCGATGACATGCATTAACCAAGTCAGCGCGCCTGACCACCCGATCCCGTTAGTCGCCTTTTACGACAAGCATAGTCGCCTTTTACGGCAAGCATGGGTTGCTGAAGACCTATTCTATCCCGGAATCTTCACGGGTCTTCATGAAAGAATGTGTAAATGCCCTTCTCTGTTGTTTCTATCCAATCATTTTAAGTGTGAAGTATAGACATGAGGACAAAAGGTGTGCTTACCAATCAGTGATCCTTTACCATTTCAACAGACAATGAATTTAAATGATATTTATAGACATGATGAATGCATAATTCCATTTACCTGTCCATTCAACCGAGCTTCCTCGGATAGACAGGTTGTGAAGTCATTTGTGCGTGTGAATCTTCCACCATGGCAACACAGATTACAGATAGGTCCTCACCATTCATTCAACATTATCCTACAGTTATTCACGTAGAAGACAAGACATTTAACTATGCTGAACAATATTACATATATAGAAAGGCGGTGACATTTGGAGATTGGGACACAGCCGAGGAGATTTTAAAATGTTTCTCACCCGTAAAGCAGAAAAGATTGGGTAAACGTGTGAGACAGTTTAACCAGTGGAACAACGTAAGCTGTGATGTGGTACGAAAAGCATCACTTGCTAAATATCGTTAGTCTGCTTACTTCAAAGACATGTTGAACTCTTATCCTCCAATTGTCTTGGAGGCTAGATAAACGTTGGGGTGGTGGACTATCTCTTCACATTCCGAACATTGTATTTCCATCGAAATGGAGAGGAGAGAATTTATTAGGGAAAATATTGATGGAAGTTAGAGACATTCACATGGCTTTTGTTCTATTTACAAAAGGATGAGGGATGAAAGGGCCACTTTCTACAGATGGAAATATGTAATGCGAGCAGCGGATCATCTCACCGAAACAGTCGTGGTACAATCCCCACAGTGGCTTCAAGACCGAGACCAATGTGTGCAAGATGCAAACATGAGATTTCAAGACGTTGTGAAAACAACAAGCGGTTGAAGAGTGAGTGAGTGAGTAAGTAAGTATGGTTTTACGCCGCCTTTAGCAATATTACATCAATATCACGGCGAGGGACACCAGAAATGGGCTTCACACATTTTACCCATGTGGGGAATCGAACCCGGGTCTTCGGCGTGACGAGCGAAAGCTTTAACCACTAGGCTACCCGACCTCCCCTTTTGTGAAGAAGAAACACCCAAAGAAGGTTACAGTGGATGAAGTTGAAACTGTCCACATGATCCAGGATATTGAATCCTTGCTGACATTATGTTACAGTTTGGAACTCTTGAACAGTTTGGAAGTAAAATCATAAAACGTCTCAGTGTTGAACATGGTTTGGTTGTGAGTGAGTGGGTGATTGCGTATGCCTTTACGCCGCTTTTAGCAATATTCCAGCAATATTACGGCGTGGGACAGCAAAAATGGGCTTCACACAATGTACCCATGTCGGGAATCGAACCCGGGTCTTCGGCGTGATGAGCGAACGCTTTAACCACTGGGCTACCCGACCGCCCCTGGTTTGGTTGTATGTTTGACGGAGAATGCGAACAAGTTCACTCTTGTCGTGACGCGTTTGAACATGACAAAGTCAATCATGACTTGACTATGATCACGTGATTGAAAAGTGGATTCAACTTGTTCGAGATAACACCTCTCTAACACACGTGTCTGCGTACACCTTGTGTCAATATCAATGCACAGATTATCGTGATGCACTCTTTTAGACAGGTCAGTGGATCGACGAGTTAAAGAAAGGAGTAAAAATGATGCAATTAGATCATGTGTTCTTAGATAAATAAGTTACTCTTTTTATCACTTTATGATTATTTTGTGATTTTTGAATGAAACTGGAGTGTCTGATTGATCGCGTGACTTTGCGCTCAACGGCACACAACTGAAACACAGAGTACTCTCTTACGTTGTCAGTTTCAATGTGTGACCTTTTTGAAATACAAACATCTAGACAGAACAATGGAAAGTCAATCTTAAGGAGCAAATCGCGTTTGGAATAACATATCATCACTGTTTGGGTATTTGTGTGCATGGTGTTTTGACACAAATATAACTCCTTGTCAAACGATGTTGTTTTCAATGATCATCATGTCAAAGGTGGAGACGGGTGAACACTGCAAACGTTTAAAAGAGTATTTTGACCCACGCGAACCTGGATCGTTCTACGGTGTGAAAAAATTCAGATTGTTTTGAAATCTCGTGGCAAAAGAATCAGTAATAAGAAAGTGAAATAATTTCATCTAATGGCAATTCCCTACATAAAGCTGTGAGGTACAAGTTCCCAAGGCTGCGTGTTCGCGTGAGTGAGCTAGATGACATGTGGGACATTGACCTAGCTGACGTAAGTCGTTATGCGCATGCAAACGGTGCAGTACGTTATTTACTGGTAGTCATTGATATTCTATCCCGGTATTTGTGGCTAACGCCACTGAAATACAAAACGCCCATAACTGTGACAGCAGGGCTAAAACATATCTTTGGTGAGGGGACTATCCCTAAAAACATCAGAGATGATAAGGGCAAGGTGTTTGCATCAAGGTTTGAAGAGTATGTGAACAGTCAAAAGATCAATAATTAATTGTTACTAAATACGAATATATAAAGGTCAATTATGCACAGAGAGAGAGAGAGAGAGAGAGAGAGAGAGAGAGAGAGAGAGAGAGAGAGAGAGAGAGAGAGAGAGAGAGTCACCAGGACTTTGGGATCACTCATGTCTAGATACCTGACACACAACAACACAGACAAATACATCGATGCTCTGTCTGATTTGTTGTCTAACTATAATCACACATTGCACAGAAAGTCTCGCCCGATGGACCCCTGCTGACGTCAAGAAGATGAATGAATTGCAAGTGTGGTCACACTTGTATATGAAACCCGGCCTGGCTTGTGTGCGAAGTAAGAAGCGATCCCCTGAATTTAATTATAAAGTTGGAGATGTAGTGAGAATAATGTTGTTGAAGAAAACTTTCAGTAAGGAACACAGCATACGTTGGACTGAAGAGTTGTTCACGGCGACAGGGGATACGTAGTTACTCATAGACAGATGTCCTTGATGAGCCACTAAAGGGATGGGTGTACGAGCAAGAGCTTCAGAAAGTAAACGAGGACTCAGACATATTTGGAACATTCAAAAACTATTGAAGAATAAACGCGAAAAGGGAAAGATAATACATCTGTTAAAATGGTCTGGATGACCAGCTTGTTTTAACTCTTGGGTAGAGAAGGAAGACATTCAAAGCAAGTGACTATGGATAAGTACGTGGTGTTCAACAGTTCAGGTCCAGCAGATTACTTCCCCAATACGCCTCATCGTTGTCGTGTCAAATTAACACAACGGTTGAAATTGGATGGAGTGTGGTTGATAGCTCAGACCGAGTCGAGCAAACAGATGTCAATAATCACCATATAAACGTAATGTGCACCGTTTGTGATAGTTCGTTTGTGGGTGAAGGTTACGTTTCTTTACTAAGACGTGTATATGCGAGTGATGGACCGAACTATGGCTTTAATCCAATGTGGTATATGCTCTGAAAGATACAGCCTGTATCGAAATCTATGTCAGGTGTGCCACAGTGACTCCTCTTTCATTTCTCAAGGAGAACACGAACGTGTCACTTGTGTTGCGTCACTACCCATTCCTAGACTAACAAAAGATGGAACGGATATTATACACCTAAAATGGACCCTAAAAAATCATTCAGTATTTTGAGAACCACACCAGAAAACCATTTAATTCCTCCACAAATAAAGGTCTCCATCGTTCGTCGATTTATTCCCAAACAGGAGACCCCATCACAACAGACATCTAATACAGCTAAAATAGAAGTGACGTCACACAATCAGGATGTAGTCGAGAGAGCTGTGGCCTCACAAAACGGAACTAAGGCCATAAACGTGCGTGCGTCCAATCTCAGCCATTATTGATACCAGCCCCGTTGAAGTCCTCATCTGTAGTGGTGACAGTGATTACCTGGATCGAAAACGTACACGTCTCCATGTCAAACCGAGAGTCACTCATGACGATGGAAGTGTTTTAGAAGATAAAGAGCAAGTAGGTCCAGTGAATCTGTTTCTACAATCGCTATAGTCCCAAGTATTAAGGTACTTTCAAGGCAAACTGGTCATTTCAAGTAATGGAGGTTATCCATACAAAGCCATGATTCAAACTTTGCTCAGTTATTGAGAGAGGAAGCTAGGTCGAGTCAACTCATATCGCAGTTGTTTAACAAAGATACCTGTGACGCTACTGCTGACTTTGATTCTACAGATCTAATGGCTGGAGGAAATGATGGTCTCATCAATCGAGTACCTTTCATTGTCGGAACTACAAGACGTGTTCCTGAAAGTCTGCAAGCTGAGAATGAATAATATTCTGGTTCTGGCCCATGCAAAGCAGTTTGAGAAGACCAATGCACTGTATCCTTACATGCAAACTAGCATCAGACAAGTCAGTATTATTGCATCACAGATGGGATTCACCTTCGATCAATTATTTCAAGACAACTGTCCAGACCAGAGATGTAGGCTTTGTTAATGGAGAAGGGGTGAGGCAACGATATTGAAATAACGGAGTTTCAATTCGGCAACGCTCTGTTCGTCTTTAACATTCGGCCCCTGTCCGTCGACGACAATTACCTCAATTTGTTCAAAATCAAGAAACCTGTGACTCGACTTTTTAAGACACATATATATTATCTTGCGATGACAGAGGCCAGATTTTAGAAGATATTATATGCATGACTAGAGAACAGATGTTAGGAATTGTAGCCATTGTCCGACGGTTACTAGAGACCCGGGTAGCCGTGACTAGAAATGAAAGACGAAGGTTTCTTCAAAGCAATCCCAACAATCAGTTTTTATCAGTCCTGAGTCGGTACATCCGACCCTAGACGCAAACGTTTGTTAATTCGTCATACGCCTCTCATACATTTCATCAAAACACCAGACCACACCCATGCCGTCAGAGATGAGGGATCAGACGCACAAGGCTTCTAGCTCGTGCTACGGCTTAATAAGCATGCATAGAGTCCTTTGTGTTCAGTGCTTGTCGAATGATTCAATATATAACATGTCCAGACCGTCCAGTGGAACGATGACATATGAACACAGGGGCTCAGCGAGTGACACTCCCAACCAAGCAGAATGTCTGTTACGCATACAAACACCCGCTACTATTGAAGTGATTAGTGGCACCTGTAGTGGAAAAAACCTATCTCGCTAAAGGACTATTGCAGAATGCTAGTGTGATGAGGAATAAGTCGCCTAATTCGGTTGTGTATTGCTACGCAGTATGGCAAGACATGTATGCTGACATGCCAGAAGTTATTCCTCATATTCAGAACAGACACAGAACTGTACTTGTGGATTGAACAATCTGATATACAGATGATCCTTGTGTTGGATGACTTAATGATGGAAGTATGTAAAAACCGTCTCATTCTAAATGTATACAAAACCTTATCCTAACATCTTGGGGTGTGGGGCAAATAAGCTACAGCACTGGAGCTCAATTAGTATTATATTTATTCCTTGCTATTTATAACTTTATTTAGAATTTCATTGCCGTGTATGAATAGGCAGACACCTACACGATCCACAACGTAGTCCAATTGAGTTTAACAGAATAAGACTACAAACACGTAAAACGTTTACACATATCAAATTAAAAAGTTACATCCGCCCACCTTTAGAATTCTGGCGTCAGTTCCACAAAGTTATCGTAGCGCTTAGGTTGTCGTAACTCACATACTTTAACAGAAATCTTCGACTGTCATTGCTCTTCAGTACGATCGCCTTGTGGAACGGGGCACTGCACCACAAAGTTTACAATCACGTCACAATACCCGATGACGTAATTAGTTCAATTTTGTTGCACGATCCATCGGCGAAACAATGCTATGTGACGTCAGTCTAGCAACAAGGTTGCTTGGGTCAGTGAGTGTGCATAAGCTCCTCTCCGTGATCTATCATCTCCAAACGCAATGTCGTTGAATAAGCCAGCGATGCTACGAGCTTTCAAAGGTCGTTAGAGGAACTTGTTCCCGCAGTACATAAGCACGCTCTTTGGTATTACACAATGTGTAATACAGCTGTATGTTTATTAAACAGGTGATCTCTTCACGGGCAAATAACAGGTAGATATGCCCAACAGATTGTCCGGCCCATTTACATATATCTACAAAGGAAGAGAGATTACATCGTTACAGACAGATTATTCGTTCAATGACTAGCAAAGCCACAAGATGACGAACGCAATGATACTATTATCACGAAATGCCTATCAACCTGTTGCGGCTGTTGCGGAAGAATGACACCAGTCCTCCAATACAGTTCGGTCATGATACTTCTCGTCAGTGTGATCACGTGGATAACATCGATGCAATAATATCAACAAATGACCATGAATCTCATTTACACGACAAGAATCAATCACCTTTAGACGCGAACAGGACTCAACCGCCCAGTGACCAGAGACTACTCGAACTACTATTACACGATGTCAAATCCGGTAGAGTCACTGGACACTTATTAAGGTTATTTCTAAATCATCAACAAAAATTAGGATCCATCTCGTGGAACGCTAAACACTCTCTGATGATCACAACAAAGTTCTTAGAATATCTAATTGAGTCTATCACGTTTGATCCTCTATCCCGAACACTGAAGAATCGACTTCTTTGCCTTTGGCTTACAGATAATCTAGAACAAACGTATCCATTCTCCTTGGATCATCCTGTTTACTCCAACAGAACAAAGCTCAAAAGCTGTTCAAAAGAAACTGAAGTTTGGAGTCCCTGTTGTAAAGACAATATCAAATCATGTTTATTATTATTTGTATATGCAATACCACCCTCATTGGGTGTATACATACGGGCATATCAACATTTTCCACATTCGGCTTGGCTTTTTGTCTAAAAAAACATTGATAGTAAATAAATACATATCTACTTTTAGTAGATTATTTTTAAAGCATTTCCAAAAGATTGATTCTTTTCAAATGTGAGTAAATGTTCTGTTGACAAGTCAATGTATTCATATTTCAGAGGGTGTATCTCACGACACTCAATGTTATTATTAGCGACTATGGCTGACAGTCAGTTACAATGCCTTCGTGGTTTAGTTCCTTCAACACATCATCAAAGTGCCATTTCACTTTTTCTCTTTGTGACATCATCACAGACGTGTGTTAAGTCTGTGAGAGGTGTATCGTCTTTTCAGTCATGTCTACAACACAGAGATAGAACTTCACAATAATTAATTTGAAAAGAATGTATAGGTCAAGGACGGCTTGCTTTAGAGCGGTGGAAAGTTTGGTGTGTCCACCGAGATTCCCCGACAACGAGGGCTCATATCAAATACAGATATATCGTCTGGGATTCTCTCTTCCATTGCCTGGTGCAACAGTGCCCAAGGAGCTTCGACAAAACGACAGAACCTCGAGGAGTCTTTGTCATCCTTCTACATAAAAACAATTTGTGATGGGATAGCAGTTGCAACGGCCGGAGACTGGTGTGACGGGTGTGAAATATACTGTGTTTGTGCCAAAACAGGGCATTCACTGACAATGTGATGGACAGTCTTAATATATTTATCACATAATCGACATTTCATATTCATATTTTGATGCAAAATCACACATTGACGGTTTCGAGTGTGAAGTGACTTGTCCTGAGCAGCAAACAGAAATCCTTTGAAAGATTTCATTGGATTTATCAAAAAGGACAAGATCAGGTTTGTTGGCCTGGATACGCCCGAGGCTGTATACTGGCATATTTCAAAGACTTTTGTATTTATGTTTTTCCATGACGCCCTCTACATATTCTGGGTCGTACCTTGGATGGACCCCTGTGTCAAAACCACAAGCATGAAGAATACGGTAACAAAATGATCGAGCCACTCAATCATGTCGCTTAAGATACTTTGTTTGTGCAAAAACACTGACAATAAGGTTGGACAGTCCCATTAAATTCATTACAAAATCTATATTTCATATTTACAATTTGATGCAAAATCACACATTGAAGGTTTCGAGTTGGAAGTGACTGGTCCCGAGCAGCAAAGATTAAGCCTTCTGTTTCACTTTTCAGGCCAGACGACTTCTTCCAAGCGAAGGCTTCTGCAGGATTTCAACACACTACCCATAAACTCAATGCAGTGGTCGTTCTCCTTTAAAGTCTGGGCCGACTTGATATGGCACTTGTTGACATTCATTTCTGTGCCGTCCAGCAGTACAGAACCATCAACAAAATCAACACCGACATTGAGATTATGCCCCGCATCCTTGGCTCGTTTTAGAAAACTGTGGAATGCCTTGTTTTCATCATGAGTCTTGACATGCTTCACAAGAGGATAATCAGACAAATAAATGTGTGCAAAAGAGTACAAAATAATTCTATCATGAAGAGCCCTAACGTTAATCAAACCACCCCCGTGCTCCCGTAATGATCGGTAAATATAATTCGATTGAGGGAAGAGCGAGGGTATTATTATTATTATTATTATTATTATTATTATTATTATTATTATTATTATTGTAACTACGTATATTTGATACAATCAATTTTCAGTACAAAAACTATTTATGAAACATAAGTCATATGTAATATTTTCGAACCAAACTGTCAGGATGTATTTTATTTTATCGAAAATAATATGAGACGGAATAGTTTCACTGAAAATTAGAACGGTATGAATCATGTTGATAAAATATTTCTTGAAACTACACTATATCTCTTTATTTGTTTTCGTGAAAAATGTTATTGGGATTAATCAAACATGAATTTTTTTATGCGAAATATTAAACCGCAGTGATATTTATAAACGAAAATTTCCAAAATGATAAAACATTTTTTCAACACGGCTGACCCACATCGTGAACAAGTCTCCCAAAGCAGCAGCCTTAGCTGGCACACCATATGGAGGCAATACCCACCAAGTCCCACCAGTGCACTGCCTCTCATTATTAGAGCCAGATACAATCCCACGTGTGTGTGTCCAAACACGGTCTAGGGGTGTAAACTCCTCGGTTCTATAGCGAGAAGACGGTTACTTATTAAATTGAATACGGGTTACTTGTGAGCATGGTCATACGTCTGACAACACATAACGGTTTCTCGTGAACTTTTTTATATAAGGGACTGACTTTATTAATAGGAATTAATTCACATTCACATAACAAGTTTTCGGTTTCGCTGAACTTTGAGTGCCGTCTCATTGAAAACTTTGGCTGTCTCCATCACCTCAACCTGCGAGAATTGTAACCTCAACATGCAACAGAGTCAGTCTGTAAATGATATAAATAGTTATCGATAATAAAACCATAAATAATATCAATGATACGACATTTGGATTGATCATCTTACAACGTGGCATAAACTACAATCTCAAAATATATCAGTTTTGTCGTATTTTGACAATTAAGGTGTTCGACCAATTAAGGTCGACATAACTGGTCATTGATTGTTCAGCGTACACGACGACTGTGCCTCCAGTGGTTTGCCATTCTCGCTCACGTTTTCTTTGATGTTGGGGGCGCGCCATTGTTATGTCAGCGCCTCATAGTTTTCTCACTACTGGCGACTTTAGGTATTTCCTCAATTACTCCTCCTATTCCGTGTGCGAAATACGAATCAGTCGGAAAGCGCACGTTAAATCTCCAAAGTAAGTAAGTAACTCCTCCTATTACTCTAGTCCAATGATACATGAGCACTCCATGCCTTTTGTTCATTATTGGTTGACTGTCATACTAATATATTAGGAATTTATATACCCGTCACCTCAGTATGTTCAGCAATACTTGGCACAACAGGTACACTACATTCTGCTTGCTCCCATCTCCAGAAAGATGTGTCCATCTGAAGTGGGATATATTTCTCTCAGATGTTGAGTCTTGTTGTTTATACTTGCCAACTGTAGTACATGTATCATATATGTTGTAATAGTTAAAAGCAACAAACAAACTGATTTACCTGTTATCCTTTGTTTGTCTAGAGCCGTCATAATATTCAAATAACATGTAACATAACAGCAGGGATTCCAGTTAAAAACTGAAATAATTATTCTCACTCTACTACTAGTTTTCTCCTTGGATGTGAAAAATTGACAATTAATTAGTTTGCTTGAAACAGATTATCGCTAGCTGGTCTGGCTGACTAGTGCTTTTAAAACTGAGTTTGGGTAATGACTATCTTTCTCCATAAGATTATGGTTAAGGTTACACTCTCGGAAAGAGTATGCAGACAAACACAGCCTTATCCCTACCAATTCCTGAATATTTTCATCAGTATCATGACCTATTTTGACTTTACCAAATCAGGTGACAGTTGACCCCACCAGTATCTCTCTCTTTACATCTTTGATCCCTACTGGATCTCTCGCAGTAAGACCTAGTTTCCCTCATAACAATGTACATGCACTTGTGGCTTAATCATATCACTTCCAGTTTGGGGAAACTTTGCCCTATACACATTTTGAAAAAGAATATCTTAAATCTCCAATTACCTCAATTAGAAAATTATTTGCACATAACATTATATGAGTTCGGCGTTTGTTTACAAAAACAGCCCAGTAAGGGGCTTGATGAGAGAGCTGTACCTTTAAAACGTTTCAGTGTAAGAATAGTACACAATCGGCTTCCGATCAGTTTCAGAACCAGCAGGTATAATCTCTTGCAGGAACACGACAGCAACTCAGCAAGAGTCAATATTCGCAACACAAATGAACGAATAAGCAAATTCATACAACGGACCCTTCCAGATATCATCGCGAATCTTACATTATGTTATCCATGCATTGTTGTCTTCTCAGTCGCGATTTTGGAAAACGAAATATTTTCATTTAAAGTAATTGTGCTTAGAGTTGTATTCTGAACAGCGCGGCACCGAACAAAACTGTATGCTGTGTATCTGAGACGCTAGGGTTACACACTTGTACCTACTCCAAGTGAAAAGTCATTCCTGTATCATTTGGGACAAATGATATCATATTGCAAGGGGCATAAGCCATGGTGTTTTTATGATGGAAATAGAACTATCGGTAAATGTGAAAAATATTAACCGATTTAACTAATAAAATAAATAAGTTAGTTGTGATATTTGTATTGTTTTAGCTATGAAACAACTAGGTAAATACTTTTCATGTTGAAAAAGTACAAGAAAAATATCTTCATGTTCGTGTGAACTTGCCCTTTAAGTGCACAATGATGGGTCTGGCTCCTTCCTGGACCCCCCAGGCTGTCATGGACTGGTGCAGAGGCCCCTCTTCACCCCTTTCACCATGCACATTCCCATCTAGACTTAAAATTTCATTCACTCTCTCTCAAATTTCAGCACAAATGGGCAGCTCTTTCGGTACGTCAAAACAGTGAATGGCCAGTTGACCTTCATAGCTGGCCAGTATAGCTACTCTGTTGGTTGGTGTGTCACTGTTGCAGAGAAGGAATCTAATTGTGATCTGACACCTGCTCTAAGTTATCTTCTCTTTTACTTACTGACCGATGAGACTGAAATTTGACACGTATGCTCCTCATGATGAAGACAACTTATTTGGTTGAAATCGTTTTGATTTTATTTCAAGTTTGTTTGTTACAACATTCATAAGGTCATATTACGTAGAATAGGTTTAAAGTGTTATCTCATGCACCTTAGGGCATAGAAAGCTGACACTTTTTCTAATGAACTATAATGGCCATTTGTTTACAAGTTGATACGCTTTCAATACATCACAACCGACAGTGAAACCTCGGTATCATAATCAATGATGAAAACATTTTTTTCTGATAATCAACATTGATGCTGGTCAACATTTTAGATAGAAGCATCATTAAATCAACACAAATAATAAGTTAATTTTTTTCAAAAGTATGTATTAAGAAAAAGTTAACAATACACATATTTTAACCACCTGTTTCTAGAAACCAAGTGACCAAGGTAGTGGAATCATTATATCTGTGTGTTTGTGTCTGTGTCTGTCTGTTTGACGGGGAAAAATAGGAGATATTTTAGATGCATTGTGTTTCAGTGTAAAACAGTGTAAGCTGTAATTCTTTTAATTATTTATTTTACAAAAAGTCATTAGTGTGGGGGTGGGTCGGGTAGCCTAGAGGGCAAAGCGTTCGCTCGTCACGCCGAAGACCCGGGTTCGAATCCCGACATGAGTACAATGCGTGGAGCCCATTTTTTGTGTCCCCCGCCGAATATTGCTTAAGGCGGCGTAAAACCAATCTCTCGCACTCACTACAGTAGTGTGGAGTCATATGGTGCCGTATACTAAGGGCTACTGGTTGAGATGCAAACAATTTACTGAACTGATTGCTGTTTGTTGGAGCAAAACAATATTGGCAAGAGAGAGAGAGAGAGAGAGAGAGAGAGAGAGAGAGAGAGAGAGAGAGAGAGAGAGAGAGAGAGTATTTCAAACGGCCCTGATTAGTCAGTTGAACTTGCGGTGGTAGCGCACCCATCCAAAGAGTTACTTCCCTTTGACCATGGAAAATATCATTATATCCCTTTCTGACATCAACATGATCCCCTGTAATTCTGCTTCATCTATGCATTAATCTGTACAAGTATTTTTTGCTATTATTGGTGGGTTTTTTTTAAATTTGCAAAAACATATTCTACTTATTTATACCTTTAGAACTGTTTCTATATACATATATAAAATATAGGATTTGGCCCTTGCCGTGAGAATAACAACCACATCTAAATGAGTTCTGCTTTCATATATTGTTTTAGGGCCAGCAAATACTGTTCAAATTATGCTTTAAAAAAATTGTACCTTTTGGTCTTTAGAACTTCACTTTGTGTTGATCTTAGAGAACAATTTGGGACCAGGGGAGAGGTGTGACATGTCATCCACTGATGACTCTTGTTCTCAGATGCAGCAGACCTGAATGCTTTATGTCCATGTTTGTAACCATAGTGGGATTTTTTTATGGAAGACATGAAACGTTTTTCTTTTTATTAAAAAAATTGAAAACATTGTGTGGCATGAGATATATATGAGAAGATGTATGCAGGATCAGAGTGAAACCTCGTGTAACGCAATTCAACTGTTCTGTATTGTAACAATGTTACACGATGTTTCATTTGACATTCATTGTTGCAGATGAAGAAGTATTGTTGAAATTTGATACTTGATATCAATACTTAGCATTATACAGAAATATCTGAAGATCAACAGTGGGACGGCGAGGTAGCCCAGTGGTTACACCATTAGCCCGTCACACCGAAGGCTCGGGTTCGATTCCCGACACAGGCACAATCTGTGGGCCCATTTCTGGTGTCCCCAACATGATATTGTTGGTATATTGCTCCATCGACTCACTCAACCACCCAACCACTTAACCACTTAACCACCCACTCAACTACTTTACTAGCCCCACACACAACCAACCAACAAGCCACGCAAACAGCCACTCAGCCAATCAGTCAACCACCCACTCATCCAACCGTCTATTCAGGCGACCACCCACTCAACCAAACAGCCGCTCAAGCACTCAACCAACCACCCACTTAACCAAGCAGCCAATAAACCCAAACCCACTCACTCACTCGCTTTTATGTGGTCGTCTTTGCTGACATATGAAGCTATTTTAAAAACTACCTTTAAAGTGATCTACAGTGTTGTGGCACTATTTTTATGGATTCCTCTTAACTTGATGTCTGTTGCCAATAAGGTAAACCACAACTGACATATATCTTAAAACTATTTCTCTGTTGATACAGGAGGATATGCTCGGGGGCAATAAAGCCTGTTCAAGTGCCAAGTTGAATTTTATCTATATGTCTATGATAGTTTATGATATGCAGTATTATTGTGGATTTGAGTTTGGTATGGATTTAAAATAACTTCAACTTGTAATCATCTAGTCGAGAAATGTATAGTATAAACTGGACAAATTAATAAACAGTATTGAGGTGGTACGACTGAATGAGTGAGAGAGTTTGGTTCAACGTCGCCTTTAACAGTATTCCAGTTACATCACGGCGTGTCAGCTTAATGTGAGAGGAACGCCCGAAGTAATGCAGGTCTTCGAAGTATACCACTTTGGTGACACCCACTGGCACAGGTATGGTGCTGACAACCTAGAAACATAATCGGGATGAACCGGGATTCGAACCCACAATCTAACGTTTCTGCACAGCGAATTGCGGCGCTTTAAACAACTGGGCCACCCTTGATTTCTATGGTGGCAAGAAGACACACACACACTTATTCAGAGTTCTGAACAAGACTAAAAACAGATGTCTGGTTAGTGTTGTCTAATGATTTGTTCCCTGGTAACCAAGGCAAAAGCCACAAACCTTCCTATTGTTCATCTCAAGCTTTACTATGGCATAGATTTGAAAATGGGAGGTTAATTGGCATATTTTTAATTTTGTAACTTTCTTCAAGAACCTTTTTGGGCTTATCGGATAGAAGAAGTCTTTCAGGGCGAAATGACTTTAACGAGTACAAAGTTGCTAAAATGTTTTTGCCTGGCTGATTGTGTGTCATTGTGTCACCTTTGCTTATCGGATGTATCTTTTCTTACACTTCAGAGTGTTCACAGATTACCGTGTGTATGTGGGCGTGAAAGAAACTATTGCATACATTCTGATGGATATGCTGAATACAGTATATGTGAAGAGGTCAAATATGTATGTCAAGCTCCAGGAATGTATGGGTATATGGATTATATCGTCATGAGGAGACTCTTCCTGGTTGTTTATGATGTTTTGGAAGTTTTATGACAACCAACTTGTCACACTTAGTGTATTGTGTATAAGAAAGATTAATGTTCGTGAGCCCTTGTGACCTGGCAGTTATGCTTTCAAATACAATTGCAGAAGTCGCCTTTGCAAACATTTTTAATTTTAGTACATGAAATACAAAATTTATCATTTGTTTACTACATTTTTCATTTTATTTATTAAGCTGAAATCCTGTCTTAAGGGATATGTCATTTAAACTGATGACTTACTTTGATATCTTTGCACTATTGTTGTAGTTGTAACCTTTGTCTACCTTCTCAAATGAGAACTATGTTTGCACCATCTCTGTCCATATATTTGTAATTTCCAATTTGTTTGATTTTCCAGCCATATTGACATACTATATTGGCACCTGATATACAATGAGTTGTCTATATGTGTTGAGATGGCATATATTGTTGCATTGGCTGCAATGAATATACAATGAAGCGAATGCGATTCGTATCACAAATATAGTGAATCGAATACGAAATATAAATTCACGAATACAATAACGAATTCGCAGTTGATGTATCAGTTATATTCAGTGAATCACAAGCAACATAATTATTTTTACATAGTTTGTTAATTATTAATATATTTATACATTTATATACTGCACTTATCCAGGTACTAGCATCTGCTTAATGCGACAATGACCAGTGACCACTTTATTGTTAAATTAAATATAAGACAAAGAGTGTTGTCTCTGAAGAAATCTGTGCATATAATGTGTTCTTATGGATATTGTTAGGTACAGGGTATGTAAATGCACATGACTGCATATTTATAGATATTCGACTCTATTGGCCACGAATAACGAATTCAATTCACGAATGGATACGGTTCGATTCACTGAATACATGAGTGAATCGTAACAGCCCTCGTGGATAGTTTACGATGTTATGCCCACCTATGTTATGCTCCTAGTCAGTGAATCATTATCACTGCAAAGAATCACAAACCAAATCTGTGGGTACTGCTGCTTTGTCTCACAACTCTGAAACTTCTTCATGTGTAATTTATCATGCAGCGAGATTGTCTTTTGTGTCTTGTGGAAGATTCCACAAAGCCTTGTGACCCTATTTTAAAATGTTCTACTAAAAACAAGTGTTAGTTGCCCAAGCATTCTTCATCAACCCCAGCTGCTGGCATGTGTGTAACCTGTAATATACATATCACCTTTAGTCTCTACTCTACTTTTCTAAAACAGTTATGTTTACTGTCAGTCTCATGTAGCCAACATGTAGCTCTTGGTTGTATGATGGTTCCCAGATATATTTAGTTTTTTTAGTTTACATTGCTTTGCTTTCAAGAATCATTATTAATGATGAGTTTTCTTTACATTATTCATGTTACATTATCATTCAATGTTTTGTATGAATTATTAGAATATATAGAATTATTTCGTTGGGATTATGTAAGATTCCTGTCCTGACTAATTCATTATTCTACAGACATAAATGGATTGTGTATACCAAACATCTGGCACTAATACTGTAGATTGTTGTATGTTATCCGGTTTAGTATAGCTCTCCAGGAACCCATGCATGGTGTAAGAAATGATTAAATTAATCCGGTGTTCAGACTCGGTGACTTGATTCATTCTGTGTCCTTGTACTCTGGTCTGTAGGACCATTGCTCATAATATTTTATCATATATAATTGTTTTGTCTGGTCGAGACTTGATTATTTACAGCCTGTATGATAATTTCTTATACAAAAAATTATAAAAGGTTGCTTTACGTTTAAGGAAAACAAAATGTCAGAATACGTTGCTCTGTGTGATAACCTCCAAACCGTCAGACATCCCATTTGTCAGACAGCTTATACCAGGAGGAGTCAAGGTTTGTGAGTAAAGTAATAGTTACCTGTTTACCTTTGATTAAAGTGGAACATACCAGAAAACACGCATTTTGAGGAATTTACAGGATAGGTTTATTATGCACTTTTATTCATCAAATCATACCAGAAATCACACATTTTTAAATATTCCACAGAAATCACATATTTTGAATTATTTACAGGATATATTTATTCAACTTTAATGTGGAACGTATTGCACTATTAGCTATATACCAAATATACACTGAAACGTGTGATATGACACATTGGGAATATATTACAGGCTATATATTTCAATACATTAGTGCAAAAGACACTATATTGCTCAAAGTTGCTGTTCTTGCCTTAAGTGTAATTTCGCCTGACCTGTTCTTCTTTGGCGAGTTGCGAGTTTTAGTATTCATTAGTATTATTTAAAATACCTGTTGTCTATCTACAGCCCTATGAAACATTGGTACAATTCATAATGCCCATGTGGTCTATCTACACCCCAGTAAAATATTAGTTCTATTTAAAATGCCCATGGGGTCTATCTACAGCCCAATAAAACATAATTACTATATGTAATACCTGGATTGTTTTGCCTATGGGGTTTTCATTCAGCTCACATAAACATTTCTGGTTAGAATATTCAGCAACCGAATGAGGCGAATATGCCGGTATTCGCAGGGGTCTCGCTGACTTTTTTTATTCTTGTCATCGTATCCAAATGGTATAGATATATGTTCCTGGTGTTAATCATTGGATTGTTTGGCATCGACTCGATTATGTAGAAACCGCCGTATGCAGGTTTGAATACTGTTGAGTGCGCCATAAGGGGAGATAAATACTGACGTCGTCCTTGACTGTACCCGACAGATACCGAATATGATGTGATAAGATTCCCGCTACTTGCTTTCAGGATAGCCAATATGTAGAAGAAACTGTGACAGACCATTGCTCGTAAAAAACACACCATAGACGCTTCCAAAAGTAATGCCAGTGCCTATGACAGGTTTGTTTCCTTCCTACCCTCGGAGCCAGACAAGTGTGTTCCGCGAATGAAAAAGAAAGTCAGTAACTCGTCAAAGAAAAGCATGTATAAACCGTACTGGTCAGCTGAACTCCAGACATTGTTAAGGAACGTGAGGACGAGCACTGATCCTGTAAAGATGACAAAATACGCAAATCAATTCTTGAGAAGACGTTTGAAACAGCGAGAACATGTTTTGACAAGTTTCACAGGAAATGCAAAGAGAATAACAACAAGAAAAGCAACATGATCTGCACAGCCCTCAACGCTGTCATCATACCGTAGGAAGTTGAACGAACTGTCCACCAAGCCAAGTTGGGAAAATCATTAGGACTCGACCTTATTCCCAGTGGTGCGTGCATAAATCCATTATTTAGCTATTTTCGTGATGTTCTAAAACGGGTGATATTTTAACCACATGGAAACACGGCATAAAAGCACCGATACCTAAGAGTGATACTAATTTATGCCATGATCCTTTGGGTTGTAGATGTATTACTATTTCATCCATACCTTTTAAAATATACTCAAATACTTAGAATGTTCGTCTGAGGTTATGTACTACGAGACTATGTTGGTGGATGAGGAAAAAAAGGTTTTCAGAAGAAACGTAGTCCCGTTGAACATATATGTAATGTCTTTTTAATATTGTGAATAATAGACCAAGAAATAAATCAATATATGTATGTTTCATTGATGCACAAAAATGATAAAGTTTCATGTTGTGTTTCTGTTCACGGTTATCTTACTGAGTGCTTTAGAGTTGATTGTAGTGTAAAGCAAGGCTTGGTGTTATCGCCTACTCTTTGTTCGGTTATTACTCAATGACGTAGCCAGTGCTATAAATGATGTATCGTGTGGTGTACAGTTGGAAGAAGTAATGTTAATTATGTTGTTTTAAGCTGAGGCTACTGCATTAATTGCACCAGATGAATAGTCATTGCATATAATGATATACATTGTGCCGTCAATTGATTTGAAAAAGGGAAATTATCAGTAAATTGTAACAAGAAGAATAATGTTCATTTTAGGAATAATAATATTGACATGTCTCATTTTGTTTTTAGATGGTCTGAGACTAAAACTGATTATTCATCTATGTATTATATCTTGGATCGTGAATAAATCTTTAGACATGAATGTAACAGCAAAACATATTGCTAAATCGGCTAGCCCTGCATTATCTGTAGCCACTGTTAAATGTAGAAGGAATGGCGATGTGGCACATCGTGATTTTTTAAAGCAGCCTTATGTCAGCTTTGCAAAATCAATTTTATCATGTGGCGTCCCTATCTGGGGAACAAGAGTATCAAGGTATAAACACTGTGCAGAATAGGGCGTCTAGATTTTACCTGGGCGTGGGCAGAAAATAACCTACCTTTGTGTCACGGGTGTCACGAGTTGGACATCATGTCTTTCTTAAACAAAAAACAAAATGAAATTTGACACTACTTAAGTTTAAAATGTATCCCAAACTCGTTCACTGCTATCAAATGTTTAGAACTGATCTGCTATAATTAATGGGTCAACCTTGTTCTTGTGCTATTTGAACGGGATAGCATCGATCTTAAGGATGCTACCTTTAGTTTCAAATGTATTAAAGATAATATGTTTACTCTTGGTTGTTGAAACTGGTGCCTGAGCCTACGGCATGCAAACCTGATGGTAACAAACCAAGAACCTATCGGCTATATACAAAAACTGATTTATTTACTGAAACATATGTAAAACGTATCAGCCCTCGACAACATCACAATAGTTTAGCTAAATTACAATCTGGTACGCTCCTGCTTGAGATGTAACTTGGACGCTTTACTAGACCTGTAGCCCCTTTACAAAACCGTATTAATTTTTTTTATTAATTGTCGGTCCATTATATTCTGATTTAAGATATGATCTTTTCAGTGAAGTCATTCAATCTGAACCTAATCTTTCGTCAATGGAACTCATTGATATACTGACCTACCTAATGATAAATTACCTATTTTCCCAATCTCCCTATTCTATGTACAAACACTTCATGTTCGTTTAAACCAAATGAATCAATCCTCTTGTTTAAATTATCACTGTTAGTTGTGTCAGGGTGATTGATATAAATTTATTTATTCTAAATAATGTGTTATATCATGTCCTTTTGTGTCACGTAAACCTTTAAGACTGGACACTTATTGTGATAAAAGTGTTTTAAATATTTTGTGATTGCAAACTGTGACACAATAATGAGCATTTCTTTCTTCTTCTTTAGACCTTGGTCCAGAGTAAGAAGGTCTCACCCTCAGCCTTGCCAGGGTTAGGCTAGGTACTCTGAGGCACCAACACAACAACCACTACTAATTTGTGCTGACATAGTCCTTCTTGTATACATCTACTTGCATAGTACAAACCTGCCCTTGCCTTCCCAGGAACATGTTCCGTCCCTGGGTAGTCTATATTATGCTCACCATTGTTGTAAATATCTGTTAGCTACCTATATATATGATGTTCACATTAATAGATCTGTGCATATTGTACTGGTCGTCTCTTGTTCTACCTGGCTAAACTACCCCCTCTAGTCAGAACATGATACCTCCAGCTGAACAAGAAAGTTAAATGATATTTTGGTTTAATGATATCACTCCTGGTTAGTGAAAACACATGTCTAATTCAAGACACTTCTGAAAAGAAAGTTGTATGAAAATGTCATTGTCAGGGTCATTAAACCAGAAATACATGTGTAATTATTTATTGTTGGAAACATGTTCCTTTATTGGTTGTTTGAGGCTGCACTCAGCAATATTCCAGCCATATGACGGTGGTCTGTACCATACAATCCGGTGAATTACAACATGAACTTCGATCAACAAAAGTGGCATGGTATGACATGCATTACAAATTACAAATAAATGAGTTCAAAAACCTTGAGTTCGAAATTTACCAAATGTTATCCTTCTACATCAAATAAACCAAGCGGCAAAAGAAAGTATAGGTTGGCAATTTGTAAGTTTCCTAAAAACAGCGATAATTAGTGGAAAGTTGGTATTGGTAATATGACTGCCCAGGAACAGGTACCAAAAGACACCTCACCCGAAAGCGCCACCTTTGACGGCGCTCATGCGGTGACAAAAAAATGGTGAAACAGGTTGCCCGCCTATGGCATAAACTGCACGTGCATGTTAGCTGTATAAATGCGTTCGTCTGCAGGGTATAAGCACACGTGATGAAAGCACACAAAAGAAATGCTACGACTGTCACAGGAGCAGAGAGAGAGAGAGAGCCATCGTTGTGGCCGAAATGGGGGTAACACAGGTCCAAATTGCCAGAAGGTTTGGTTGTACACAATTGACAGTAGCCAGGCTGATTCAACGGTACAGGCAGACAGGGAGGACACAGGACAGGCCTAGAACCGGACGACCCCGAGTGACAGCACCACTGGAAGACGGTCAGATACGGCTCATTCACCTGTGAAACAGATTCGTAACGGCGACGGCGACGGCGACGGCGACGGCGACGGCGACGGCAGCAACAGCGTTGGGACATCCCATTAGCCAACGTACAGTACTGTGCGACTTCGTGCTGCTGGAATCCGAGCGTATCGTCCTTTCCGAGGAATGGTACTCACTGTTCAACATCGACGCCTGAGACTGCGATGGGCAAGGCAGGTTCCACGCTGGCAAGTGAGAAATTGGCGTCGAGTGCTGTTTACTGATGAAAGTCGGTTTAACTTGTTTCGAAATGACGGCAGAGAGCGAGTTTATCGACGCAGAGGGGAACGTTTGGCTCCGGGGTGTATTCGAGAGGTCCATCCATTCGGCGGGGGAGGTGTTATGGTGTGGGGCGGTATTTGTGGAGATCAGAAGACTGATTAGGTGATTATACAGGGAAACCTGAACGCTGTGCAGTACAGAGACCAAGTTTGCAGCCAGTTGTGCTTCCGTTCTTACAAAACCAACAGCGGGGGACATTGTTTCAACACAACAATGCCAGGCCCCATACTGCAAGACTGACTCGGAACTTTCTAAACCAGCAGAACGTTGACGTTTTGCCCTGGCCTGCCCACTCACCCGATATGAATCCTATTCATTATCTGTGGGGCCATGTTCACAGACAGATTATAGCACGCCATCAGCCTCCCGTCAACAGACAAGAATTGCAGCAGGCCCTGAGAGACGGGTGGCAACGGATTCCAGTCAACGTCATCAGAAGACTGACGTCATCGATGAGGCGGCGTATCACAACATGCATTGAGGCAGCTGGACGTCATACACGCTATTGAAGGCAACTGTGTTGACAATGAACTTGTAGTGTCTGACAATTTTATGGTGACATTTCAGACAACTTTTGAAAATGAAATTTCTTACCCCACCATTGTTTACCTTGAGCTTACATAACCTGTGATTGCACAATTTCATTCAAACTGAGGCTGATCAATCATGTGTTACCCCTCCCTAGATTATATTATAATTCACCACAAAACCTCTTCTTGTTATTTTTTTATCGATCATGGAACTCGACCTATACTTTCTTTTGCCACCCAGTTTACTTATTGAGTTATATATTGTCGTAATAAACATTTTAGTACATGACCTTCAGAGTGAACGTGACTTTTGATACCATTGTCATATATCCTGCATAATAAGCAAATATGATGTACCAAGGTATAATTCCAACAGGCATGAAATACTCATATATCTCCCACCAGTATGACATGCCCGGTTGTGTGCAAGTCATTAAGCCCCTGTGCACTATGTTATCTGGACCCTTTTGTAAATGGAGTAATTGCACGCACTAAAAATAAAAAAGTTATTCCTGGTGTTTCTTGCCATATGCAGTTTATGACAGAATACGTAACTGTATTTGTGATGAGTTGTGTTATTACTTAAACAATAATCAGAGAAGTAAGGGAGTTCTTACTTTACTTAGGGATCATTGAGGGTCACCATGGCGTGTACTGAGATAATAGCACCAATCATCTGATGCTCTGAGTAGTAGACGAGTCTGGAATGCTACAACACTGGCATGATCAGTAAACAACAAGTTCAGTGAAGCTCCATGGCAGTGAGTTGGAGGGTGAATGAGTTGAGTCATTATCTGCACATTAATGGAAACTTCAAGTTTCAGTTTTTCACAGAGCAATACCATGTGTAATGTCTCCTGTATAGACTTGATATCCTTGGAGGTCTCTTTCACTGTAATCATTGATGTGAGTTTCTGTAAAACACAAAACATGTAGCACACCGACAAACATATTATTCTTTACATCTTCAAAATGAGCTTTGAGTGATCAAACATTCAAGTGAGCCACCTTGAGTCCATCACCTTAATGTTCTGTCCAGGTGAACAGTCTTTCATTCTGCTTTCTAGTCATCTCATCCAACGCTTTTTTAAACTACAATTTTGTGTTCATTCAAACCTACACGTTTTAGGCCTTTCCTTGATTTGGTTCTACTGAACATTGTATACACTTGACCAAGCTGGCCTATAAATTTTGAGTATATAAGTGGTATATATCTCATTTAAGTAATTATGGTAACGGTTCTGAAAAGACCGAGGGCTTCTGCAAATGATAATGCCCTGAAAAATAGCTTTACCGTTATTATAGCGAAAATGGATAGAATTTGTTAGACCTAGACCTCATGTGCCATGCTTGTTAAGATATCTTTTGAGTTCTGTTCCGGATAAGAAATGTGACGGACAGACGCAAATACAGAAGGATAGACGGATGGACAACACCCACACCTATATAATTCTTCGTGGCGGGGGATTATGATACTACACATTGAAAGTAGGTCACCTTGACCTATCACTGATATCTGAAGATTGGTGTTACTTGTTATACATAAGTATTCAACTAATATATCCACTACATGAATCAGACTTTAAAAATCAAGTGCATCAGTGGCGGCCAAATCAAGACACATTGTAAAGCATTCCCCTTTTCTTTATGAGCACAGCCAGTAATTATATAAGGGCAGCGCTATTTTTCAGGGCATTATCATTTGCAGGAGCCCGAGGTCTTCCATTAACTGCCCGACGAAGGAGGACAGTTGAAAAGATCGAGCACTGTCCCCTCTTTGCAGCAGTCAGACTAAGCCAGATCAGTTGGTATGAATCCTTGAATTACCGTGGCGATTTTACATTGCAGCCTTAGTTAACACTGACAGACCAAGCTCATGAAGTAATTTGTTTGGCCATTCCAAGTGTCTGATATTTTTTTACCCCTTATCTAACAGGTTCATTTCCATTATGCTTTCTTGGTTCAAAGAGGGCGTGTTACCACCCTTAATGTAAACATATTTGACATTAAGGGTTACGTGTTAACTCTTACTGTAAACAAGGGGCGGTCGGGTAGCCTAGTTGTTAAAGCGTTCGCTCGTCACGCCGAAAACCCGGGTTCGATTCCCGACATGGGTACAATGTGTGAAAAACATTTTTTACATTAAAGGTTAATATCGTACATATCTCCACTTATTGCAAAGAAATTCTTAAAAACAAGTATAATTGGAAATACAAGGTTCTTTTTGCTATTTTCACATGCATTTTTTATAGTTGTTAAGCGGCAGCGTGAGAAACTGTTTGCTCAGATCTGAGAACAAGAAGGGATATTATAAGAATGGCAGGCCCGTCATTGAGGACATGCTACTACTCTAGAAGGTGATGAGGATCACATCGTCAGCTATGGATCAGGAGCGGGTACTGCCGTCAAGGTCGAATGTTAATTCAGCCTCAGGGGTGGCCAGGGCTGTTATAGCGAGTCAACAGGCAAAAGCATATCTTACATTGCAAGGGATATAAAGATTTAAACAACAAACTGTTCGATATTGTTTCTGTATCTGAACATGACATTAGTGTTTTATATGAAACATAGTCAATAGAAAATTTCTTATTCGGGAGGAATATTGGTTTCGTTAAAATATTCACTGGTAAGATATGTTGTTGATGTTCGATACGGAGAAAATGCTATTACTATTCTGTTTGATAAAAGTAGGTTTGGTTTCAGTTGAGATACATTGTGTGTATTTAGATATATCCAACCGGAGAGATCGACCTGTGTGACAACAAAGACAAAATTGGGTAGAGATTTTGCTGTATTTTTTATTGAGTATACTGGGAGAGTACCCAGCTGTTTCTATCACTGTACTCGGATTTGTTTGTTTGTTTGTTTGTTGTTTAACGCCGCACTCAGCAAATAATCGAGTGTGGACCAGACAACCCAATGATTGACATCATGAGCATTGATCCATGCATTTGGGATACGATGACATGCAGCAACCAAGCCTGACCACCCGATCCCGTTAGTAGCCTCTTCCGGCAATTGTTGATTACTGACTGCTGAAGACCTATTCTATCTCGGATCTTCACGGGTCCATTGTACTTGGAGACATGAACAGCAGAACCGGTGCGACGCTGGACTATGTGGAGAACGATGCCATACACCATGTTGAATGTAATGATTACTTAGTAGATCTTTTTACACAATTTGAGATGGAAAGATATTCATGTGATAAATTACTAAATAACTTTGGAAAAACACTTCAGAACATACATATGAATGGATGATTTGGACCTGACTATCAAATCGGTGACTGTACATTTAAAGGGCATTAAGGGTGTAGTGTGATAGATTATGTTTTTGCATCGATTGACATGTTCCCCGATGATGATGATGATGATGATGATGATGATGATGAATGTCTCTGTAAATAAGATGAACGGTGCCATTATTTAAATGCGTTGAGAAAAAAAACTAAAAAGATCTCATACTGTATTAAGTATACCAGAGTTTGTAATGGATACAGATAACTATGTAGAATCAAGAAGGACCAGTACGCACAATGAATGTTAAAGGAGTGACCTAGAAAATGCAGCAGCGGGAGGGAGACTCTAAACTTTTCTGGGACATGATAAAGCGTGTGTCTGGACGACCGAAACGCCCCAACCCTATTGATATACAAGACTGGAGGAAATATTTCTCGGCTGTATTCTGAACAGATGGTTATTGTGAGGTGGAGGTGACATGTCAAGGTTATATGCAAGAACTGACAATTGATCCGAACTTTTTGAAAGCAGCAGTGCCAAGAAAAATATTAAATCAGTGGGTCTTGACCACGTTCTTAGTAAAGTAAGCACAATTTATGGAGACATTCAACAAGACATTCTTAGTGAATATCTAAAATATGTGTCCGCTGTTACAATAACTTATTTAGAAATCATATTTAACAGCATTTAATGTCCCTGAATTTTGGGCGACTGGGATAATTATCCCATTGCATAAGAAAGGGGACGCCTCTGTTCCTGATAATTATAGGGCTATAAGCCTCCGGAGTGTCCTGAGTAAAGTTTGTACACGTATTTTATACAGAAGACGAGTGTATTAGGCGGCAACACTTGATAAAATATCTGAACATCAATCGGTTATTTCACTTTTGATAACTGTTTTGTTTTAAGCTCTGACATTCAGCGTAATCTTTCACGTAAATGAGGTAAATTTTATGTAGCGTTTATTGATTTCTCTAAAGCACTCGACTCCATTCAGCGGTTCATAGTTTCAGTGCTAAACTGCCATGTACAGTAATGTAAAGGCTTGTGTTCGTTCAAACAACAGAGTATCTGTTACATTTGGTTGCTTCATTGGTGTGAGGCAAGGGTCTATGCTTTGTCCCTATTTGTGTCAGTTTTTTATAAAGGGACTGGTTACTGACATGAAACAAAATTGTCGTTTTGGTGTTCAGTTACATCCGGAATTTATTCAACTTTTTCTATTTCTATTTGCGGAAGACTTTATTGTGTTTGGCAATACTGTCAGCAATTTACAAAGGAAGTTGAATATTTTGCATGATTATTGTTGTAAATGGGAAATGTCAATCAATCTATAGAAAACAAAAATAGTTGCTTTTAGAAATGGGGGAGGTTTATCACGTTGGAAATGCGGTTGAAGTAGTTGCTTGATACAGTTATCTTAGCTTGTATTTAGCAATAGATTACGGAGGTCGAATGCTTTAAATAATATTCCAATTCAGGCAAGAAAGTTGTTCATGCTCCTGTTAATTAGTATACATTCCTTGAAACCATACCCACCTCACCTTTACTTCAAGATTATTTCATACAATGATAACACCAAAACATTTATACGGGGCTGAAACTTGGGGGTTCAGTGACATAGAACCGAGCGTGGTAGATGTTCTATTCAGTCGCTTACTGTTTTGAAATGTGTCAAGTATTGGCTGTCTCTTATTCAAATGCAGGAATCTCGTTTACTAAAACAATGGAACAATATGTTGCAATATATACACATGCACAAAAGTTAAGCGCCACCCACCATATTTGTGAGCTGTTACTTTTGGCACTTAATGATGACTATTATAACGAGATGTACGATTGTTATAAGCCGTATATGTAAACCTCATGTGATGCAAAAGTTGTCCCAAAGCAAGTTTATCTTGTGTTCCAAAAGAATATGAGCAGAAAGGAGTTTTACCGAAAACCAGAAATTGAAGGATTAGAAAACATTGCAAAACTGTTTTTGTCATGTAACTGTCATGATATCAGCAGACCACATCAGGTGTCACATAGACACCCTAGGGAGTGCAGAGTCTATTGCAAGACAGAAACGTCAGTAACGTGTGTATGATCCACGGACATTGACCACAGCTTCAACCCTACGCCTCATACTCATTACAAGTCGTTGAATGCTTCTCCGAGGCAAACGGATCCATTCTTCATAAAGTGCGGCTTCAAGTCCAGCGAGGTTTTGGGGATCACGATGTCTGATTTTCCGGCCAAGAATGTCCCAGAGATGCTCAATCGGATTAAGATGCGCACTACAGGAAGAGTGGCAATAGCTTCTTGACGCAAATAAACCAAAACAGCCGGAGATCTGTGTTGTCTAGCATTGTCGTCCATGTAAACAGGTCTTGTCTGAAGAGGATGGTTGTCAAAATGAGGGACTACCACTGGACAAAGAACGGCATCTTGGTATTGTTGGCCATTCAGGTTTTCACGAATTGTCACCAGCGGTAGTTTGCAGCCGAAGGAAACACAACCCCATATCATGACAGAACCCCCATGACATGCTAAGGCCTTCTGGATGTTCCTTGGTGCAAAATGAGTGTTACGTTGCCTCCAAATACGTATTCGACCATCAACAGTTCGTAGCAGCATTCGACACTCGTCAGACCAATGGATCCTTCTCCAGTTGGCCAAGTTCCATCTTCTAAGGGCACGACACCAGACGATTCCGCATGTGCCTCTCAGTTAGTTGAGGACGTTTTACTGGTCTTCTGGTGTTATAACCTGCCGCTCTGAGGCGACGCCTTACGGTCATCGTCGAGAGTCTCTGATGGGTAATCCACTGCAGTCTTAAATCTGTTGAAGTGGAAAATGGATTTCGTCTGACTATCCTGAAAAGACGTCTATCCTCTCTGTTAGAGGTCTTTCTTGGCCTACCAGACCTATGCCTGTCATTGACATCATTGGTTTGACCATGTTTGACAATCAAACGAGTGATAACACTGTGATGACGACCCATTTTCTTGCAATAGCCCTGCATGACATGCCAGCATTTTTCATGCCTATCACTTGCCTTCTTTCAGCGTTCGTTAACTTTCTCCTCACCATGGCTGATTTTCAACCTCGATTGGAAGGTGTATCTCACACAGGAGCAAAATGCAACCACGGGTCTGAAACTTGAATTTCACTATTTATAGGGTGGGGGAACTGCAGCAACACGTAAAACACGCTTTCCTTTTGGTATCTGGACAAATTTGGGTTCATGAAACTATGGAAGCCTAATTCAGTCATACATCATCATAATTCGTATTTCTGATTCCCACACGTTAAATCAAGAGACTATGAATATGATGGCGCTTAACGTTTGTGCATGTGTATATAACGAAACTTAAAACTGTTATTTTCAGATTAGGTGATTTTGTCTAGTACTTTCAAACATGGGGTAATAAAACCGTATTTTTAAATATATTAGGTCAGCGGTTAAAAGATCACTTATTCAGGTTTACCCTAGTGATCTATCCGAAAGCCTCAAAATGTCTTATTATGGACAGTTTAAAACATCCATTTCATGTGAGAACTATTTGAGTAGTATAACTGTAAATAAATTCAGGACCACATTGACTCGTTTTCGGCTCAGTTCAGAAATTGAACGTGGACGACATTTCAATATTCCTCATGATTTTAGAAAATGTAAAGTTTGTAACCTCAACCATTTCGAAAATGAATGTCACTTATGTGTTAATTCGTCAAGGTTATAGCCATCTTAGGCAAAGTTACATAAAATCTAAATTTTACATCTTTCCAAATATTCTGAAGTTTAATACACTACTGTCATCGCAAGACCCTATTATCAATATGAATAATGCAAAGTACTTGTTTTACGCCAATGCAGTAAGAACCCAATTACTATAACTTTGATAAATAGAGAATCTCACCCGAGTGTCTTTTGATATCAATTATATCAACGAGTGTTTGAGTATATGTGTTCTTACAGCATTGGCGTAAAACAAATAAATTGACTGCTAAGTGTTGTCCGGGAATTTATTATGCGTTGAAAAACAGGAAATTTCTCTGCTTTTAGCGTATACCGATAAAAGTACTGTGCGACGATTTTGTTATTTAGCAGTTTTACCGAAACTATGAGCGAACAAAATACTGCCCAATATTTGAACGACATAGATATATATCAAATAGAGTTATATGCGTATGTATAACGAAATAAATTGAATGCAAAAAAATAGTCTGCCGTTAATGACGAAAACAGATTTACCTCTAAGGCGACAGAGAGGTTACTCACGTCCAAAGAAAAGTGGGCATAACTCCGCTATGTTATTGTAATTAAGGTCTCTCGACGAGAATTAGCTGTGGGTAAGGACAATATATTTGTAACTTGACTAATGTTGCACCATTATTAATGGAGCACTAGCCGTACCATTACATGTAATGAATTCCTAAAAAAAATGACACCATTCCATTACACGTCATGGCTGATTTTATGATCGGGTGGTCAGGCTCGCTGACTTGGTTGATGCATTTCATCGATCCCAATTGCGAGGATCGATGCTCGTGATATTAATCACTGGATTGTCTGGTCGAGACTCGTTTATTACAAACCGCCGTCATACAGCTGGAATATTGCTGAGTGCGGCGTAAACAACAAACCAACCAAATTGTGTCTTTGACAACGTCGGAGAAAAACAACACTGGTTTTCCGATTTATATAAATATATATCCCCTAATTTTCGTTCATGGTATGGAAAAAGTCGATGTGTAAAACGGAATTTGACGCTTTTCGACGCAACATAAAAAGACTGCTTTTACCATGTAAATAATGTCTTGAACAGATAAACAATTCGATAGTTTACAGTGTATGTTATTTGGACAAGACACGCACCTGTTTGGCATTAATTGTACGTTATCAAGTACTCAAAAGAATATTCCAAAACAAACAAAATTACATTCAATATAAGACAAGTATTTGTTCCTTATTATGTAATTATTATTCATCATCTTGTCTCAAAATTGTACAATAAAAGATGCGAAGAAAGCTCAATTAGTATAGAATTATCAGGATAATCGTATAAGAATAATCGTCCAGCAACGGGGTACATGGCACGGGTTATATTTTAAAACTTTTTACAATTCTTGGAGAAATAAAGTTAACAGTTCATAGTCTGTGGTCACACTATTTAAAAAAGGATGAACCCATTGTTTATATAATGCAAAACGAGACGAACAATTCATAAATCGTTTGCACCTGGCGAGATATCGTTAGATATAACTGTTTTGGTTTTCAAACGGCAGAAAAAAATTCCGAGACCAAGACAATTCTTCTAAAAATGTGTGCATATATTTTAACGAAAACAATATCCATTTTGTTTAAGTAATATCTTCAGTTTTAGTTTTAAAATAAAACAAAACAGCTATTCATGGACACTGTTTATACGAACTTATAAAATTGACAATTACACTCCCTAGAAATACATACATGTTGCACTGACATTTACATGTCACCTTGTGACACTTTTCAAACTTAAAGAAATATCGTATATACGACACCAAAAACTTATAAATTTCTTATGTAAACATTGTTCAAACGAACAGGAGATTATCAAAGGTTCATTTATGTTGTACGTATATGAAATGAACCCTGATTACTATCCAAAGTGAAATTAAATGTGTCGTTATTTACAGGTTTTCTTTATGGGTCGTTACTGACGTGTCACTTAGCCGACTTTGTTAAAGCTTGGTACAAATGTGTATCTAGGGACACTATGCAACATGCTTTATTTACGTTACTACCGTGCTTCCATGGCAACGGAAAGCGGCATTTGCAGAGCTGTTTGATCGATATTCAGATTTCGTTGAATTTGGTATTTAGGTAAAATGTAATTTCAGGACCCAACCCAGTAGGTTTTCTTACAATCACGGCAATGTAACCGAGACATCTGATTGATCGAAATTTACTTGTTCGATTTCGTTTAAAGATATTTAGACACAACTTTGCACACAAAGCACATTTTATTACACTAGCAATGGATTGGAGTCCTCCGATTGGTCGACATTTAGATAGTTAACCCTATTTAAGACTATTTTCCCATACTTAAAAGTGTTCTTTGTGAAACTAGGTATGGATGATCAGCAAAACATCAAGTAATATAACCTCGTTCAGAAATCAAAGATGGTCTCACAGTTTTGTAATTTGCAGGTCTCAAACATTTGAATGAGTAAATGTCTATTTATGAATTCGTTTTGAAAACCCTCGTGAATATAATCTGATTAGATTATTAGTTCATTGTATCCCCGCAACGAAGTTAGGGGGTAATGGAATCAGCGTGTCCGCCTGTGTGTCGGTCTGTCCGCAGAAAATATCTTTCCGGACAATTCCTTCAAAACTAATTGACTGATTTCAATTAAACATTGCACACGTGGCCACTTTACCATGTTGTTCGGCACATCGCATGTGTTGGGCACATTGGAATTATTGCCTTTTATTACTTCGCCATTACAATTTGTCTGGACAACTTCTAATCTATACTGAACCGCGAAAGAAACGTCACCATCGATAGATATATGAGAAACCTTATTTGCTCAAACACTGTAAATATATTACTAATAAGACATATTAAAAAGATGAAACTTGGCAAAACTGATCATCAAGGTCGAAATTAAAGTGTCAAGTGTTCTTAAAGTGAAACACGACATCAGTCTCTCAGAAAATGGCATCACAAGTCAGTATATCATGTGTCAACCATGTGCATTGATGACTGCCGTGCAACGTCGATACATGGAATGGATGAGGCGGCTGAGTGAGTGAGTGAGTGAATGGGGTTTAACGCTGCTTTTAACAGTATTCCAGTTATATCACGGCGTGTCAGCTTAATGTGGGAGGAAAGCCCGAAGTGATGCAGGTCTCAGACGTTTACCACTTCGGTGAAACCCATGAGCACGAGTGCATAGAAACATGATCGGGGCGAACCGGGATTCAAACCCACAATCATAGGTTTCTGGCGTGCCGAAGGGACGCAACTCTGCACAGCGAATCGCGGCGCCTTAGACGACTGGGCCACCCGTGCCTCCGAGGCGGTTGATGAGGGCCATTGGCTCTTGAGCCCACACTCCGAGGAACGCCTGATGAATTTCAGCTGCAGTTGTCGGTCTTGGTCGGACGTCATTCAGTCGTCTTTGAATCTGGTCCCACGGGTACTCAATGGGATTTAAATCGGGACTGAGGGCAGGCCACTGTATGGTTCTGATGGCTTTCTGCTGGAGGAAATCTCTTCTTGCTCTCACAGTGTGGACACGGGCGTTATCACGCTAAAAGTCTTGGTTGCGGCCACGTGCCAAATGAGGTATGGGGTGTGGTTTCAAGACTTGATCAATGTACCGAGCTGCTGTGACACCATTGCCTCTCCCTGGACCGATGTTCTGGAAGACCAAAGGGTGGACCTCTCTGCGCAAGACCAATTCCACCGCACATCATGATGCTCGGACCATCCCACGAGTCTCTCTCAACAACACAAACATCCGAATAACGTTCCCCATGGCGTCGCCACACACTCTGCCATCTGCTGTTGTGATACAGTAACGGCCCTCGTCTGAGAAAAGGATTCTTCTCCACTGTTGGTGTCGCCAATGCTGGTGCCAACTGAAGACGGTCCAGGCGATGATGTGTCAGAATAGATCCTCCGTGTGGCTTGTGACAGTGGAGGTGTTTGCTCGTCAATGGTCGATGCACAGTGTCCGCACTAATGTGTCGCTGGTGTGTCCCCATGGTCTGTCGAGCAGTTTCCGCAGCAGTAACAAAGCGACCTTGAAGATGCTGTCGCACAATCTGATGATCCTAACGTCGGGTGGTGACCCTTGGTCTTCCACTATGTGGTCAGTCATCTGCAGTGTTGGTTGTCTAATACCGTTGCTGGAGCCTATATATGGTCCTTACCTGGACTTGAAATGCATTGGCTACTTGCTGGTCGATCGGTTTATTGTCATCTGCTTGGTTTTTTTATCATCAAATTTCATTTTTCCGGACCAGGTAAGGTTAAATTTTTGAAACTTTGACAAAAATATCAAAATGACAACTTTTCATGCAATGTTACTTAGGGTGATGTTTCTTTTGTGGTTCAGTATACTACATCGACTTCTTTCAGATATGTACGTAGGTGTAGCGATATGACTTCATTAATTCCAGATAGAATGTTCTAGTTAGCTTATTTTTTATACATACATGCAAGATGTCCAAAGGATTTATGTGACGTATTGCCATCCTTCTTTGTAGGGCATGAGTCATCCGTCATGTGAAATCTAACACAATCCAATATGATTTATTCATAAAGTATGTCGAAAGATAGCATTTCATCTCATCTGGTACAAAGTTCCGAGGTGAACTTATATCAGCTCCCCCAGAAGATCGAAAGGTCTGTACCTAACTGACATGAAATACTCTACAGGTCGTATGCCTAATGTTCTGTTTTCAATCAACAATGGTCTTACCACAGGATATGCTAAACTAATATATAAAAGGTATAGAATTCAAATCCGAATAATATACAACTTTAAGTGGCTTCTTGTTCATTCGACCCGGTACTTGGGAAACCAGCGTGTTGTGTTTTTTTTTAACAAAATATCATTGCATTGGAATTCCTGTCGTTTGTAATATATGGTTCTGGTGTATGCTCAAGTGTCATATCCGTAATACTGCTTCAAAATGTCCATTAATGTATTTCTAAAACTCTGTTAATGGACCATTCCAACAACCCACCACCATCTTCATTATGATATTAGGATAGTAACGGAAATGAGGTTACCGTGCATAGTATCAAAAAATAACCTTTGTAAAACAGTAAGTTTGATAGAAATCGCTTAAAAGGGTTAGAGGTCATAAACCCTTTTATAATTCCTGGAAATAGCAAGCATGTGGTCTTTCCAACAAGGCTGAACCCGCAACCTTTAATGTAAACATTTTTACATTAAGAGTAACTTTTACGTTACAGGTTGTAACAGGGCGGCACCAATGGCAAAAATGACAACAATCAGTACCAATTTGAAAATTTATTTAGATAAAGTTTTGCATGCATTTGTGCACAGGTATGTATGGTATTTCCTTCAGAATTAGAAGCAATATTGATTATCACTTGAGAACTTTGCAATGTTTTCACCTGTAATGATAGTCCATCTTTTATATTCAACAGAGAAACCATAGGAATAAACAGGCCTGTGAATCAAATAGGCCTGATTGTATACATTCCCAGCTATGGATGTTTCTGAAACCTCCCCAAAGAATTCTGATCTGATTATGAGCATGATCATAATAAGCAACCTCTCCATGCTGTGAACAAGTTACAGGAGTGGGAGAGAGCCAGACAAGGAGTACCCTTTGCCAGCAGTGTGTGACAGATCTGGTCTCTCAATGATTGATTCTTTCCAACTGGAAATAAGGGTGGTAACACTTACAAACATCTCATAAAAAAACACTGGATGTTGGTCATGTACACAAAGAAGCAGAAATCTTTTACAAATGAACATTCCATGACCTTCCACCTCCTTCCCCTGGTATGTCCCAAATCTGAACAAATAAAAACTTCTTGAATTATGAACCTCAAACACATTATCATACCTCAATGAAAAAATGATGACATCTGATTGGTTTAGATGACCTTGATAAAATACTATGTATCCCCCTGAGAGGTAAACAAATGTTTAAGGGGAGAATAAATCTCTTTTAGCCGGCTTCCAGGCAAAAGGCCATACACTTTTCAGAGTCAATGAAAGCCACGTGACACAGTAAAAGTTAACGTCAGCTCAACTGAACAGCTGTTTTCTAACAATATTGAATTTGTTTTTATTTCCCATACAATGTTGATAATGATTAAAACATGTTGAAAGATATTTTCTCTGGCTCCAGCTCCTGGTGTAAAACCAAATGCAGGATGCACAAAACCACATGTACCCCTCATGATACTGCTACAACTTATAATGTGTGTATGACATATAGGGAGAATGTGACCTTCAATTATCTTCCGAAGTGATATACAGCACACAAAACAAACATGATGTCCCCAGTTTGAATCCAAGAACTATAATTATGACATGTTCTAATAATTGAAAGAAGGCCAACATGAAATAAGATAGTCATCACTTGTCATCCCTGTGTCTTCAAGTCGTATAAACACAGAATCAAAGGGTCTTAAAACATTTGCAGCAAATCAAACATCGCTTATGTGACCTTGACTCTTTGTGTAGGTCAGCCATGACCCATTCAGATTACAGCCCGGCCAAGGGTAATGTACCTGAGTTTAATAATGTTTCTCAAGGTTAACATAGAAGCAAACATTTTTTCAGACGATGACCTTTATGATGGCCTTGAAATTTGACATGCCTGATCAATTTCTGAACTGTAGTAGCCACCTCCATGTTACAGTGGATAGGGTATCTGCCCGGAGAGCTGAAAACAATCAGTATGTGTCACAAGACTCAACATTGATGCCATTTCAAAACTATTTCGGGTTCAGATAATTTAATGCTCCTGTGGTAGTATGGGCGCTAATGGATATCCACTCAAAGTCCAATTAGATGCAAAAGAGTATGGATGCTGGAATAACTGAACTTAGGTAAAATGTAACGTGTAAATTTGATTTTCCTGATCTGATAAGAATTACACTCAATATATTGATGTTTGGACAACCCATGTCAGATTTTCTTTCCTCAGTCACTTGTTTCAAACAAGGAACCGTTTTCTAAAAGAAGCAAAAGGCATCACATAAACTTTGCTGCTGATAGATCCTGTCACCCTCGAGCCCCCATTGTAATGTCTGGACACTGAGTGTTCACAACCAAGAATACCTAGGACTCGCAGATTACCTGTATATAGATCGAGGTAAACCCCCCTGTTCTCTCTTGAATCTGGTTGTGTCAAATTATCACTGTAAATCTTGAAATCATCATGCAACTGCTGACCCCTAACTAAAAAATGTGACTCAATATTAATGCCACCTCCCCACAAGCCCAGCGCAATATTAGAGAGAGAAAATTACTTCCATGAGTTTTACCCACTTAGCTTTGATCCAACCAAACAGCACAGAGAACAACTTATTAGGGCTGAGTAGATTACATCAATAAAATATCAATAAAACAATCAATAGTATTATCCAAAATACAACAACTCATAGTTGGAAATGGAATCTGTTTTGATGGATAATCTAGACATGTTATTTTTATGCATTGACAATTTATGTTAAGTTTAAAAGAAATAAATTAACTGAGCCAACTCATACGTATATTTTTTTAGCCCTCAAAATATTGGGTAAATAAATAACACGACTAAATACTGTCATAGTAAAGTATTCACAAATGCTGTCATAGTAAAGTATTCACAATCATGTTCAAGTATGCTACTGTATTTGGGAGGCTACCTCATCTACCTGATCAACCAGATGGAAACAGTAAACAAGAAGTTCAAAAACACATTATCATGGTGTCAAGAGAAAATGACCAATCAGCAACTACTCACCTAAAACTGGTGCTAAGATCGCTAAGTATACTACTGAACATGATAACATTTTAGTAAACTGTTAGATAAGTGAAAGTGTCATTTGTGTGATGACTAGAGCTTATGTAATAACAAATCTGCAAACAAAGTAGCTGCCTTCACTGAACTATTTCCATCAGAAACGTGGTTGACCAATTTGTCATAGTGTCATTGCTGCTGCCCATGATACTGTTCTACATAAAAATACATCTCATCTTTCTGAAAAAATATAAAATGAGACGTGGTCAGATTCAGCTTTCATCAGGTCGTGACAAGTTAGAGATATGTCAAAAATAACTGATAATAACAATACTGTGCACATCTACAATGAAATCCAAGTGACATGGAATGTGCTGACTTACAAGGGAGGCTTGCCTGATGAATCACACAGGTGCTGCCACAGTCAGACAAGTCATTATTGAAATCACGTTATTGTTCACCATTCCACTGTAACAACTGGTCCTTATTGACAAACTTCATCTGTCTGTAAAAACCACTTGACAACTCTTCAAAGTTTCTTGTTGGTGAATCCTACTTCTGACACCATTTTGTGAATGGGTAAAAAGGACAAAAGCAAATCCACTCTTGATTCTCTTCTATTCAACCAGAATTCATGGTACGCATGACATAACCTAAAACAAGCACATAAAATATTCCATGAAACATTGCCATATGATCATTAGTGTACATCAGTTATTTAGTTGAAAATGCATTTGAACCACACAAGAAACTTAACAATATTCAGATGTAGATATATTGCCCAACACTTCAATTATATGATAAACTTAGTAAAATCGAAATATCTTTTACATTTGTATACTTATCCTGCATTACTCTGTATTGCATTTACTGCTGTCTTTGACAGAGAGACGAACTGCGTGAGATCCAGCTGCTGAAAAAAGGTTATTCCCATCGGTAGAAGGCAGCCCCCTCCCAGAGTCGGCATGTGACCCAGAAGTCATGATGTCACATCAAAACACATAAATACTTGAAACATAACATCTGAAACTTCGTTGGGAGGTCACTTAGACTTCGTAATGCAGGATAAGTATACATATGTAAAAAATATTTAGATTTTACTAATTTTTTTAACTAATCCTGCATTACTCCGTATTGCATCTTTATCAGACAACATGGCCAGTGGGCATGCATACCTTCAGATGTGATCCACAATAAACCCTGTCCAATGAATCCGCACCGCATACAAGTGATGACCGGAACATCTATGACCATTCCTGTCTTCAGGAGTCGATGCAAAAGGAAAAACTCAAATAGGTGACAGAAATAGAATGAGGCTAGTAGCCAAACAGTACAACTTACCTAAGAGCAAAAGAGGAACGCAGTAGAGCCCTCTAATCTGAGGTGATAAACACCAGAGAGTTCGACGGGCCCTGCTCAGGGTATCGAAGAAATCAGCGGCGGCGGTGTCAATATCTACGACCATTCCCAAGAGCGAAAGAAGAACACAGTAGAGCCCTCTAATCTGAGATGAGGACCACCAAAGAGGTACACAGGTATCAGAGAATCAGCGGCATTGGTGTTTGCATCGGTGTCAACATTTACTACCACTCCTGTTGTCAGGAAACCAGAGTCGATGCAAAAAGTAAAACCCGAATAGGTGACAGAAATAGAATGAGCCTGGTATCCAAAAACTAGAACTGACCAATGAGAGAATGTGGAACACAGTAGAGCACTCTTGTCTGGGGTGATAAACACCAGAGAGGTCGATGGGTCTCTCTCAGCGTATCGAAATATGTATAACTTTGGTTCTGGTAGATCACACCGTGCTGCACAAAGTAATGTGATCGTTTCCATCCCCTGAGCGTCGTATAAGCGCTCCTGTTCTTATATCGAGGTGACTATATATGAAGGACAACAACACGATACTAGGCATGTAGTCAACGGGTCGATGGAATGGTCTTGGGACAAAATTAGAAAATCGACGCTGTATCTGGAGGCCAAGGCTGAAGATATTTCATCCCTTGAACGCCATATAAGCGCTATCACTCTTATAGCGAGGGGGCGATGAAACGTGGTGCCTATCTACTGCCGTGTTGGCAGCAGAGGTCTATCTTTTCCATCATCTGTACATGGATGGACTGCGTGAGGTGTCTGGTTGAGTGGTTGCACCATGTGTACATGTAAGCAAGCAAACCAATCTGTAGCAATACATTGCACTGCTTGCTATAGGTCAGTTGACCTAATTCCGGTCGGAGTTGTTTACAGTCGGAGTACTTGGCACGTGACATGTAAATCACTCTGTGCAGCAGCCAAGAAAGCCGCATTGGAGACGGAAACGAGGACAATCCTCAATCAACTGTGTGGTAGACATACAAGTGGTGTTTTGCAAAAAAACGCGGGAGCACCGGAGCTTGGTGGGAAACCCGGGGAGCGCCGAGGAAGAACCTCTTTGAGGAACACTGGCGCTAAGGGTAGAGGAGGGTTGGTGCCGGCGATGTCGACGAAGAAGACAGTGGATGTCGCCTTCGGATGGCTGGGACGGTGCAGAGCTATATGATACACCGTGATATGCGAGACCAGTCAACGATGATCCCGAGATGTGGGTACCCGGTAGCTTATGACGAAGGGGTCAAACAGGCTTAATGAGCTGGAACAGTGAAGATCTGCCAGTTCTGATACAGACGCTGTCCACCAGAAGCTCTGTTTCGATGGAAACCTGCAAGTCATCTCTCATAAACAATGGCGCTTTAAACAACGGGGTTAAGGAGAACGTCGCAAAACAAAACCTCGCCCAGACAACCAGTGGGCAAGTTGAATCAGACCAAATGTCTACTGGTTGAAAACATTCCTCCCAGGAAGCTGACCGATAGTCACGATCCCAACGATGTATGGCGACAATTCTGCAGCAACAGTACGACAATTGAAAGACGTGGTTTCCCCTTGCCAATCAGTGTGACGATCTCAGTAATAGAAGGAGAGACAAAGGGTGCGATCTGGTAGTTCTGGCAAGGGGCGACAAGGGCAATGTTGGGATGACCTAGGCGCTGACACATGAGATGAAAACCTTGGGAGAAAGCTTCCATTCTGAGGGAGCTACCCTGTCTAACCTGGAACTTTCCAACATCTGGGAATGTGCTGAACCAGAACACGTATGCCCTGCCGAATGTCTATTGAAGGAGGGAGTGAGAGTGTGTCATCCCCTGACAATCATGATGTTGTCGGAGGAGATGGCGAGTTAATAGTACTGGAGGTGCCCCTGCCAGTGTGATATCATCAGAGCGCCTTCACCTTCATGTTGTTGATGTGCCAAGTGCGCTGTACGCAGGACAACAACTATGAGGTCATGTGGTCCTCAACCTGTAGAGGTGTCTACCAACAGGTGGGACATCAGGGATAACTCTGTTAAGGAGATGCTTCCTAAGATGTTCGACTCTACTGTCCACCAGCTGAAATGACTCCTGAGGTAAGGAGGTAGAGCAACAGATAGGCCAAGGGTCCTGACCTCTTAAGTAAGGTGCCAGGAACTGTTGGATCAGGTGCAAATTATAGTTGACCTCATCTCGTCACATCCTGGGCCGACGTGAGTACTTGCCACTGACAAAGTAATAGCGGCTGTTGAAGAGCAGCTAGCAGATGCAAGATACGGCTGTCTGGAAGACTTCAATGGTCAATTTCAAGAGTGTCTCTCATTGTGTCGTGCCTTGACAATACATTGCAGCATTACGTACAAGTAAGCATGCAAACCAATCGGTACAAATACACTGCATGGCTCCCATTAGGTCAGTTGATCTAATTCTGGCTGGTGATGTTTGAAGTCAGAGTGTCCTTGACACATGACATGTAAATCACCCTACACAGTAATCTGGAATCCTGCATATTGTCGTAGACGAGGTTCAAGCCCCTCACACATTAATAGACAAGTGGTGTTTCTGAGTTCTGTATAGAATGTGGAATGTGTGATAAGTGTGTCGTGTGGTCCTGTGTTGTGAATGATGATTCTGTCAAATCGTATGACAGCTAACTTCTGTCTGCGAGGTCTGACTACAAGGTTGTGAGCTATGTCTGCCGCATCCAATGCATGGATATGGAAATCATCCTTACTCACCTGAAGAACCTTGAACACCAAAATTCATCATCCAATGCTAAGACCTTCAGGATCAGGTCCAGCAGAATAGGGGTAGCCTTGGACCAATAGTGTCTTATTTATCCACACCTGGGCCTGTGTCTGCTGGAACAGCCAGGAAGGATCCAAGGAGGGATCCAAGTAGGGAGCCTGGAGGAACTGTTAAGGCACAAGCTGGAAGGGTGGGGTCAAGAGCACTGGCACTGGCGTTGATGACAGGCCTATCTCTGGTTTGTTTGGGCCCAGGGTGGTGCCAGTGTCATGGTGGTCACAGAATCCCAGAAGCGATGAGAACAGCGATGCACAGTGTAGCTGCTAAGGAGTGAAGTTCCGAATCACTGTGAGCCAAGGGCGCCAATGCTAGCACCAGTAGTGCCCTTTGCAGTTGGGGACTGGGGTGGTCATAGACATGTTGATAATGTAGATATAATTTCCCATTAACATAGACAGAAGAGACAATGGGGGGGGGGGGGGGGGGGGATGAACCTTGAGGGCTAGACGCTGGAAGGGGCTTCCAGCCAGAAGAAGATGGAATAGCCTTAGCTAGTGGAGATGTAACAGTACTTGGAGAAGGCTGTGGGAGAGAGGTGTATGCATAAGCTACATTTTTAGCTGTCAAACATGTATCGGAGCAGTCCAGACAAAGGGTGGGGGTCCAGTTACCTCGGCACTGAGTACAACGGGACATAAATCTGCAATGGAGCAGAACATGTAATCACAATTCGGTTCCACCATGATTGTGTGTATATGTAATATTCTAAATCCCAGAAAACTGAGGTTAAGGGATAAGATTACGCAAAGAAAGGTGAATAAAACACTTTGATAACCATAGGGAAGCATAGGTACAACAATGTATAAGAAGTACCAAGCAACATAAAGAATGCAAAACGCATGATACGAAAGAAAGTGACCACGAAGTGTGAGTGAGTGAGTTCATATTTAACATCACATCGGCAATATTTCAGCCATATCATGACCAGAAGTTATATGTTAAGAATACATATATTTAGATTGAATACAAACCTGTCATTGATGGACAGTAAAATAACTAGAATATAACAGATTAATATTTAAAACTTCAGGTGATGGCATTTATTGTCATCAAATTTAGCCAAAGTTTTAATGCAATGACACGTGAAGTTATCACTTCCGTGGTCACATGGGAGTTGTGTTAAGGGATTAGCCACAGAACCAGTTGGAACAACTTTTTTTCAGCAAGACCTCACACAGCTCTTCTTTCTGGTTAAGGTGTAATGCAGGACAAGTTAAAAAATGATAGAATGAATTCACATGATAATGAAAGGTATTTTTATGTTTATGAAATAGATTGCATTACTTGAAAACCACTTAATACTGATAAGTAACATAATACCCCAAAAGACAGTGATATGTTTGGTACAACTGAAATATCATGTGTGTAGCTGATGATCAGCACTCACCACCAAGGAGTCGGCAACAGCCAAGACAACTTCAGCATCCGCTTGAACAAGAGATCTCCATGACTCCTGTTCAAAGAAAATAAAACTGCTGTTATGGATTTAACAAAGAGTCCCATCTGGGATTCAAACCAACACTGCCAGAGTGAGGCACCTCATCGCCAGCACACAAAGTCAGCGATCTAACCCACTCAACCACCAAGGCTTCCACAAAAATGAAAGTCTGACAACTGGTTGTTCAGATCAAGTACTTTGCGTACCCCTCTGACAAATGTAAATTGGCATGGCTCCTATGGTGGAAAGCTATGGACACAAAATTGCTATTTTAGAGAGTTGTCAAATGTAGAAATGTTATACTTTGGATAAAGCTTTCTAAGTATAGTACAGATTCCAGTACTTTTCGGGGGTTGAGTCCTATCCGGGATTTGAACCCACACTGCAACCTAAACCTTATGGTTTTGTCTCCAACAAAGAGTGACCATAGAAACATGACAAAGTCTGAATGGCGACATTACTACTCATTGACACAGTAAAATAATTAGGTTTACTAACAAGGACAAAATGAAAAAGATAAAGTAATTAACTACTCGCAACACATTGAAATTATAATCCATAAACCTGAAACATTATAATTACCTGAATCATGAATGATAGTGAAGTTTATGCAACAACAATCGATGATCATGAGTATAACACTAACAACTGATAGTACACAAGGCAGACCAAATATTAGTAAACAAAGTGCAAAGCGACGTAAGTCATGTTTTGTCTGAAGCACCTATGCCAAACGAGATGTAATGACTCATAACAGTATTTCAAAATACTGATATGAACTGAGATAAACACAGTAACTGAAATATTAGTTGTAAAAACAAAACATCTGGATGGCAACCCTCAATTGTACAACAATATGTACCAAACAGAATAAACATGTGGCATGCAAAGCTTGTGGTCTCCCAGTGGTTTGAATTAACAAGTAAAATACAACAAAATTTGACAACATTGTATTCGCAAATCGATCACAAACATACCAATAATATGCTACCACCAAGGGGATATTTGTTGAGAAAATGAAATAACTACCGCTGAGATAGCTCGCTGAGAAAGGACACTACGTCAGTCAAAGCTTGGCACAAGGTACACCAAGGCAAAAATTGAAATGTTTGTTACAAGAAATTTGAAAAGTGAAAATAATAACTAATTATATGAATTTGGAAAGCCATAAGCTTAGCCATTGTTGTAGTCTACCGAAAAAATGTAATTATATAGAAATCAAATTGCATTTACACTTACTTTCAGAAACTGCCAAAGATTATGGGCTTACAAGACACAATACCCGGTAAGTGTGTATTAAAACTCCTTATAAACCTATTCATTGGGATCGCTATTAAGTAAGAGACTTCTTTCTATAGGCATTAAAACCTATTGTGAGGTTTTACTTTCCAGTCGGGTTAAATCTCATGAACAGGGATGTTGTAATGTCCCTGTGATTTTATATAATATCCCTGGGATTTTATATAATATCCCAGGGATTTTATAGGATATTCAAGTCATATTTGCTATAATATCCCAGGGATTTTAAATAATGTCCTGGGTATTTTATTAATGTAACTTCCATTCAGATTGTAACATGTAATGAAATGTAAAATCAAATGACAAATGTTTTCTTTATATTCCCGAGGATCGAACTCGCAACCTTCATATCTGTAGACCAGTGAGTGTACCACGAAGCTACAGAGGTGTTGATAAGCCACACTGGTTTTTAGAATGTCCTTTTCAAGATCCGTACGCCAGCAACAGATATTTTACGAGCGTTTCCTAAGGTTCATGGAAAGTATGTTCGAAGCATAAAAATTTTGATAAATGTTGTTTTAAGTTTCTTTTTTCGGTTTATAAGTATGGAAAAACACTTTCCCTCGGTTTTGGTTGACAGAGCATGCCCGGGGGGGGGGGGGGGGGGGGCTTTGCCCCCTTGGTTTTTCCCTCTACCCAGAGCATGCTCTGTCTACCAATACCTTGTTAGCATGCTTTCTCCAATACTTAACATTTAACACTTAACCATTGATGGGATAGGTTGGCACAACCTTCTTTTGAGAGAAGAAGAGGAGAGGTTCATTTCATTCAACCCTTGCTGGGACAGGTAGGTAGAGCTATCTTTCGAGAGAAGGAGAGATGTTATATATCCTTTAACCCTTGTTGGGACAGGTAGGTAGAGCCATCTTTCGAGAGGATAGATGTTATATATCCTTTAACCCTTGCTGGGACAGGAAGGTAGAGCCATCTTTCGAGAGAAGGATAGATGTTATATATCCTTGAACCCTTGCTGGGACAGGTAGGTAGAGCCATCTTTTGAGAGGATAGATGTTATATATCCTTTAACCCTTGCTGGGACAGGTAGGTAGAGCCATCTTTCGGGAGAAGGATAGATGTTATATATTCTTGAACCCTTGCTGGGACATGTAGGTAGAGCTATCTTTTCTCTGACAAGAATGTGCGGGGCTGGTGTTGGATTAGTGTTGTGACTGAACCATGTCACAGATTTCTTAACTTTTGACAGTTTTTGTACGAATATGATCAAATGAGCATTCCTAAAGTTAGCACTGTTGATATTTTTATTTATAAGATTGACTTCAATATGGTTTTGCAATGATAAAGATAAGAACTAAAACTGATGTGCACACTTTGTGGAGAAATACACTATGGAAGCATGGCTTCCTCAGAACTCTCCTGGGGCAACTTAATTCAACCTGCATTCAACATTATTAATTTTTGTTGCTGAAGATCAACTCGCCTTTAGCTATTGTTTAGTCAGACCCGACATATATAAACTCCAATCACAACTGTCCCAGGGCTAATTGCTTACTTTGTCAGACCATCAGTACACTGAAACCACAACTCTCTTAAGGACAACTCTATAAACACTTGTTTCAATTTATATTAATGTATATATACTTCAGGCCAACTCGCCTTTGAACCAGATCAGGCATCCCTACATTTCAACATGTGCCAAATATTAAACTTGAGCTATTACTTTGAACATTTGAGCAGCAAACTACACCCCGATATCTACTTCCTTCAGGCCATTTGAGTCATCATCAGCCAAGACTTCAAATGATTTGTCCGGCCCAACATCCAAACACTGCCACCACATCTCACCCAGGGCTACGGCATTCACCATGTATGTAAAATCATCATTTTGTCTTGCCTCAGACCACTTGAGTCATCATCAGCCAAAACATTATTTGTTTCGTTGGGCTGGCATCCAAACACTGCCATTACCTACTACTGCATTCACCCTGTATGCAACATCATGATTTTGTCTTGTCTGACCATTTGAGTCATTGTTTTTGACCATTTGTTTCATCAGCAGCAGAGATTTCAAACTGTTTCATAGGCTCTGATATCGAAACACTGCCATCTCATCTCTCCCATGGTTACTGCATTCACAGCATATGCAAAACCTCTGTTTTGTCTTGCCTCAGATGTCTTGATGAGTCATCATCAGTGAAGTCCGCAAATTGTTTTGCCCAGCCCAACATCCAAACACTGTCATCACATCTCTCCCTGAAACCCTGCATTCACCCTGTTTGCAACATCATCATTTTGTCGTGATTCAGGCCAACTCGCCTTTAGCCATCATCAACCAAGACAGCAAATTGTTTTGTTGGGCCCAGCATCCAAACACTGTCAACACATCTCTCCCTGAGCCACTGCATTCACCCTGTTTGCAACATCATTATATTGTCTTGCTTCAGGCCAACTCGCCTTTAGCCATCATCAACTAAGACATCAAATTGTTTTGTTGGGCCCAACATCAAAACACTGTCATCAAATCTCTCCAAGGGCTACTGCATTCACCCTGTATGCAACATCATCATTTTGTCTTGCCTCAGACCACTTGAGTCATCATCAACCAAGACGTCACATTGTTTTGTTGGGCCCAACACCCCAAAAATGTCATCACATCTCTCCCTGAGCCATTGCATTCACCCTGTATGAAACATAATTATTTTGTCTTGCTTCAAGCCAACTCGCCTTTAGCCATCATCAGCCAAGACATCAAATTGTTTTGTTGGGCCCAACATCCAGACACTGTCATCACATCTCTCCTGGGGCAACTGTATTCACCCTGTATGAAACATCATTATTTTGTCTTGCTTCAAGCCAACTCGCCTTTAGCCATCATCAGCCAAGACATCAAATTGTTCTGTTGGGCCCAACATCCAGACACTGTCATCACATCTCTCCTGGGGCTACTGCATTCACCCTGTATGAAACATCATTATTTTGTCTTGCTTCAAGCCAACTTGCCTTTAGCCGTCATCAGCCAAGACATCAAATTGTTTTGTTGGGCCCAACATCCAGACACTGTCATCACATCTCTCCTGGGGCTACTGCATTCACCCTGTATGAAACATCATTATTTTGTCTTGCTTCAAGCCAACTTGCCTTTAGCCGACATCAGCCGAGGCATCAAATTGTTTTGTTGGGCCCAACATCCAGACACTGTCATCACATCTCTCCCTGAGCCACTGCATTCATATTGCATGCAACATCATCATTTTGTTTTGCATCAGGCTAACTCCCCTACTGCATTCAACCTGTATGAAACATAATTATTTTGTCTTGCTTCAAGCCAACTCGCCTTTAGCCATCATCAGCCAAGACATCAAATTGTTTTGTTGGGCCCAACATCCAGACACTGTCATCACATCTCTCCTGGGGCAACTGTATTCACCCTGTATGAAACATCATTATTTTGTCTTGCTTCAAGCCTATCGCCTTTAGCCATCATCAGCCAAGACATCAAATTGTTCTGTTGGGCCCAACATCCAGACACTGTCATCACATCTCTCCTGGGGCTACTGCATTCACCCTGTATGAAACATCATTATTTTGTCTTGCTTCAAGCCAACTTGCCTTTAGCCGTCATCAGCTGAGACATCAAATTGTTTTGTTGGGCCCAACATCCAGACACTGTCATCACATCTCTCCCTGAGCCACTGTATTCATATTGCATGCAACATCATCATTTTGTTTTGCATCAGGCTAACTCGCCTACTGCATTCAACCTGTATGTAATATCATTATTTTAGCTTCCTTTAGGCCAACTCGCCTTCAGCCATCATCAGCCGAGACTTCAATTTGTTCTGTTGGGCCCAACATCCAGACACTGCCATCACCTCTATCCCAGGGATATTGCATTCACTCTGTCTGCAACATCATCATTTTGTCTTGCATCAGGCCAACTCGCCCTTTTACCATCATCAACCAGGCATCAAATTGTTTCATTGGGCCCAACATTCAAACACTGCCATGACAGAGGTACTGCATTCACCCTGTATGCAACATCATCATTTTGTCTTGCTTCAGGCCAACTCTCCCTCAGCCATCATCAGCCAAGACATCAAATTGTTCTGTTGGGCCCAACATCCAGACACTGTCATCACATCTCTCCTGGGGCTACTGCATTCACCCTGTATGAAACATCATTATTTTGTCTTGCTTCAAGCCAACGCGCCTTTAGCCATCATCAGCCAAGACATCAAATTGTTCTGTTGGGCCCAACATCCAGACACTGTCATCACATCTCTCCTGGGGCTACTGCATTCACCCTGTATGAAACATCATTATTTTGTCTTGCTTCAAGCCAACTTGCCTTTAGCCATCATCAGCCAAGACATCAAATTGTTCTGTTGGGCCCAACATCCAGACACTGTCATCACATCTCTCCTGGGGCTACTGCATTCACCCTGTATGAAACATCATTATTTTGTCTTGCTTCAAGCCAACGCGCCTTTAGCCATCATCAGCCAAGACATCAAATTGTTTTGTTGGGCCCAACATCCAGACACTGTCATCACATCTCTCCTGGGCCTACTGCATTCACCCTGTATGAAACATAACTATTTTGTCTTGCTTCAAGCCAACTCGCCTTTAGCCATCATCAGCCAAGACATCAAATTGTTCTGTTGGGCCCAACATCCAGACACTGTCATCACATCTCTCCTGGGGCTACTGCATTCACCCTGTATGAAACATCATTATTTTGTCTTGCTTCAAGCCAACGCGCCTTTAGCCATCATCAGCCAAGACATCAAATTGTTTTGTTGGGCCCAACATCCAGACACTGTCATCACATCTCTCCTGGGGCTACTGCATTCACCCTGTATGAAACATCATTATTTTGTCTTGCTTCAAGCCAACTTGCCTTTAGCCATCATCAGCCAAGACATCAAATTGTTCTGTTGGGCCCAACATCCAGACACTGTCATCACATCTCTCCTGGGGCTACTGCATTCACCCTGTATGAAACATCATTATTTTGTCTTGCTTCAAGCCAACTTGCCTTTAGCCATCATCAGCCAAGACATCAAATTGTTCTGTTGGGCCCAACATCCAGACACTGTCATCACATCTCTCCTGGGGCTACTGCATTCACCCTGTATGAAACATCATTATTTTGTCTTGCTTCAAGCCAACGCGCCTTTAGCCATCATCAGCCAAGACATCAAATTGTTCTGTTGGGCCCAACATCCAGACACTGTCATCACATCTCTCCTGGGGCTACTGCATTCACCCTGTATGAAACATCATTATTTTGTCTTGCTTCAAGCCAACTTGCCTTTAGCCATCATCAGCCAAGACATCAAATTGTTCTGTTGGGCCCAACATCCAGACACTGTCATCACATCTCTCCTGGGGCTACTGCATTCACCCTGTATGAAACATCATTATTTTGTCTTGCTTCAAGCCAACGCGCCTTTAGCCATCATCAGCCAAGACATCAAATTGTTTTGTTGGGCCCAACATCCAGACACTGTCATCACATCTCTCCTGGGCCTACTGCATTCACCCTGTATGAAACATAACTATTTTGTCTTGCTTCAAGCCAACTCGCCTTTAGCCATCATCAGCCAAGACATCAAATTGTTCTGTTGGGCCCAACATCCAGACACTGTCATCACATCTCTCCTGGGGCTACTGCATTCACCCTGTATGAAACATCATTATTTTGTCTTGCTTCAAGCCAACGCGCCTTTAGCCATCATCAGCCAAGACATCAAATTGTTCTGTTGGGCCCAACATCCAGACACTGTCATCACATCTCTCCTGGGGCTACTGCATTCACCCTGTATGAAACATCATTATTTTGTCTTGCTTCAAGCCAACTTGCCTTTAGCCATCATCAGCCAAGACATCAAATTGTTCTGTTGGGCCCAACATCCAGACACTGTCATCACATCTCTCCTGGGGCTACTGCATTCACCCTGTATGAAACATCATTATTTTGTCTTGCTTCAAGCCAACTTGCCTTTAGCCATCATCAGCCAAGACATCAAATTGTTCTGTTGGGCCCAACATCCAGACACTGTCATCACATCTCTCCTGGGGCTACTGCATTCACCCTGTATGAAACATCATTATTTTGTCTTGCTTCAAGCCAACTCGCCTTTAGCCATCATCAGCCAAGACATCAAATTGTTTTGTTGGGCCCAACATCCAAACACTGCCATCACATCTCTCGGGGGTCTACTGTATGCAACATCATTATTTTATCTTGCTTCAGACCATATGAGTCATTATTTAAGACCATTTGATTCATCATCAGCCAAGACTTTGTTTTCTTGTTTCTTTTTTCTTGCTTCAGACCATTTGATTCATCATGTAAAAACTGTGATGGTACTGTATTGACACAGAGTGTGACAAAGTGAACAGAATGATGTTGCACACTGGATGAACATAGTATCACCTAGCTGAGGGAAGTGCCTTTTGTCCACACCAACAATTCAGATTGCTTGCCCAGACTGCTCACATCCAAAGGCGAGCACTGGGAACAACAAGCACTGTGCTGGGACCTATTGCAACTGGCGACCAACCCTCTCATGATGTGATTGGCTGTGAGATTCTTTCCTGACGCATGAGATGGAAAATGGTATATCGATAGACTGAACAAGCGATTAGAATACGGGACACGAATCTCCATGGTCGCCTGGAGTGGTTGCTTTCCTGTTCGAACCTTGTTTTCCTTGCAAAGTTCCTGAACGGTCATGAGATCAACCTGGTTTCTTCTGTCGGACATGCAGTTTGACGTGCAGTCATAGTGACTTGACAGATGGGTTGGATGTGGGAGTGACAAATAATTGTTCGCTGCCAGCCCACCAGACTAAACTCCCATCTGATGCTGCCAACCACATTAAGTTCACCTCAAATTCAAAAATTCTATCATGATATAACATTTATACTAAGTAAGTAAATACTAATCAGATCCACAGCAAGCGCTTTTACAAGCTATCATTGTGTAATGTTTACACAAAATTTCATATGATTATAGAGCGGCGAGTAGTACATATTAATCATGGGAAAAATGACCTATACAAAATATTAGTAATTTCAGTTATAGCTTTGTAGATAGATGATAGCCTGAGGTAACGCGAAACCCATCTCCAAGACATACTATTCAATAAGACAAAAGTTATGTCTACATAGTTTAATAGATCTAAAGCTTTCAGATAAATACTAGCCTAAGGTAACGTAAACCCATCTCCAAGACATGCTATTCAATAAGACAAAAGTTATGTCTACATAGTTTAATAGATCTAAAGCTTTCAGATAAATACTAGCCTAAGGTAACGTAAACCCATCTCCAAGACATGCTATTCAATAAGACAAAAGTTATGTCTACATAGGTTAATAGATCTAAAGCTTTCAGATAAATGCTATTCAATAAGATGAAAGATATGTCTACATAGTTTAATAGATCTAAAGCTTTCAGATAAATACTAGCCTAAAGTAACGTAAAACCATCTCCAAGACATGCTATTCAATAAGATGAAAGATATGTCTACATAGTTTAATAGATCTAAAGCTTTCAGATAAATACTAGCCTAAAGTAACGTAAACCCATCTCCAAGACATGCTATTCAATAAGATGAAAGATATGTCTACATAGTTTAATAGATCTAAAGCTTTCAGATAAATACTAGCCTAAAGTAATGTAAACCCATCTCCAAGACATGCTATTCAATAAGACAAAAGTTATGTCTACATAGTTTAATAGATCTAAAGCTTTCAGATAAATACTAGCCTAAAGTAACGTAAACCCATCTCCAAGACATGCTATTCAATAAGACAAAAGTTATGTCTACATAGTTTAATAGATCTAAAGCTTTCAGATAAATACTAGCCTAAGGTAATGTAAACCCATCTCCAAGACATGCTATTCAATAAGACAAAAGTTATGTCTACATAGGTTAATAGATCTAAAGCTTTCAGATAAATACATGCTATTCAATAAGACAAAAGTTATGTCTACATAGTTTAATAGATCTAAAGCTTTCAGATAAATACTAGCCTAAGGTAACGTAAACCCATCTCCAAGACATGCTATTCAATAAGATGAAAGATATGTCTACATAGTTTAATAGATCTAAAGCTTTCAGATAAATACTAGCCTAAAGTAACGTAAACCCATCTCCAAGACATGCTATTCAATAAGATGAAAGATATGTCTACATAGTTTAATAGATCTAAAGCTAGCCATTCATCCCCATTGTGTATCAACCAATCATATGCCTTTTTATTGTTCTAATTTTTGTAAAATACATACAGAAGGAAAATGTTGAGCAGAAGGGGTTTAGGCGTTCTAACCAAGCAGGCCTCTCACCAACAGCCCAGAGTGTTGTACAAACTCTCTGTGGCACCCTCAGCTATATTTTACATATTGTAAATTGTTCATTGTTAATTGTTCTTGCAAATAAAATTGTGATTAGTCTCCTGTGACTCCGGCTCTTTGCTCACTAATTCCCTCAAGAAAACCAGCACGCCATTTGGAAGGTTTTGTATCTCAGAACAAAACCATAATAATTCCTTGATGCTACTTGGACAATAATGCAAAGTCTCAGGCCATTCATTCATGATGATCTTTGTAAGGATCACATGTTGGTCATCTTCACTATTTTCTTTTCTAATCTGTTCTAGCTTCTTGTCTGATACTTGTAAGTTACTTGTCACCATATGCACATATGATTGAATATCTACCTCAACAGAAAATCATTGTTTGATGAAGAGTCTATGACAACATGTGTGCTACAGGAACATTCTTCCAAAGCGTGAATTCTACATCCGCATCATAGATCTGAAGTCTCAGAGAAACATGTAATGGCTTCTTGAATACAACTTCCGGCGGTTTATGATCAGTCCTGACTTTGAAGTTTCTTCCAAACAGATAGTAGTGAAACTTTTCGCAACCAAATAGAATATTAAGCATCTCCTGTTATATTTGGGCATAATTCCTCAGTGAATCTGTCATCACCTTTGATGCAAAAGCTTCTGGTTCTTTTTCTTGAAATATGACAACCCCAAGACAAGGCAATGCATCAGTCTCTAGAGTCACTGGCATTTTTGTCAAAATACTGTAATATAGGCACTGCTGACTTTGTGATCATATTCCTAATCTCTTGAAAAGTTTCCTCATGCTCTGGTGCCCAACAGAACAAGTTATCGTGCATTGTTAGCTCATAATATGTGTGTCTTCTCTGACAAGCTGGGAGGATATTGTGCCAGATAGGTTAACATGCCTAAGTTGCCTTTCTGTTCCTTCTTGCAAGAAAGAGTGTTCATGTCCTTGACTACTGGAACTTTTTCAGGACCTGGCATCATGCCTTCAGTCATAAAAATGCCCCCAAGGAATTTCACTTCTTGTTGACAAAGCTGAGTTTTATCTGATTCAGCTTCATACCCTTCTATGTGGTCCTCTGGAGCATTTATCTCAGGTGAACATCATGCTAAGCTGTTGCGCTATCTGTGATGAGAATGTCATCAACTGTCAGATAAGTATGTTCCAAAAACCCTCAAAAGCACTGCCCATCCTCTTTTGAAATATCTCGCTTGCATTCTTGAAGCCAAAGGGTAATGTTAGAAATCGACATCGCCCAAATGGAGTATTGAAGGTTGTGAGCAGTGATGACTGGTAATCTACTGGCATCGTAATGTTCTAAGTATGGGTTGAGTTGGATGCAGTGGATCTGCTCTGATATGAACTCTGTTGATTTCGTCATCAGATAAGACACTCATTTGGGCACATGAATCAGACTTCATGTTTATTTTGGCTCTGCCATTTGCAGCCATTGTCGCAAAATTTCCTGACCTTTCTCAATAGATCCAGTAAAGAAATGCTCAGAAGATTGTTGTTGTGTTCTGTGAATTCTATTTGGTGCAGCACTTCAGTGATTGTTGTTACTGTGGAATCTTCCTAGACCTCATCTAAACTGATAGTTTCTTCCCATCTGCAGATGTCGATTCTCACTTTTACACACTGATGCATAGTGACCTATCTTATTCAAACAGGCTCTCCCAACTGCAGATGTTGATTCTCACTTTTACACACTGATGCAAAGTGACCTATCTTATTCAAACAGGCTCTCCCAACTGCAGGACATTGTTCATCAGCTGAATGACATTTCCCACAACTTTGACATGTCTGATTCACTCTACCTTTGTGGTTGCTATGGTTACCATAACTGTGTTTCTTTAACCTCTGAACTGCATGCACATCACATTGCCTCTAGATTGGGTTCGCAGTGACAATTATTTGTCACTGCCACCGCTACCCATCTGTCAAGTCACTCTGACTGCATGTCTAATCGCCAGTCTGACAAAACGAACCCAGTCGATCTCTCGAATGTTCAAGAACTTTGCAAGAAAAACAAGTTTGAACACAAGAGCCACTGCTCGAGCTGACCATGGAGAATTGTGGCTTGTGTTCAAATCGCTTGCTCAGTCTATCGATGTACCATTTCTACCTCACACAACAGGAAGGAAGCTCACTGTCCAGTCACGTCATGAGAGTGTTGGTTGCCAGCTGAATTCGGTCCGAGCACAGTGCTCGTTATTCCCAGTGGTCGCCTTAAGGGGCGAGCGGTCTGGGCAAGCCCACAGAATCTTCAGCGTGAATAAGAGGCTCATTCCTACAGCTAGGTGACACTGCCTTCATCTAATGTGCAACATCATCCAGCTCTTTTTGTCACCCTCTGTGTCAGTACACAACCATCGCAACTCTCCCAGTGCTACTGCATTCACCCTTTATGCAAAATCATCATTTTGTCTTGCTTCAGACCATTTGAGTCATCATCAGCCAAGACGTCAAATTGTTGTCGGGCCCGACATCCAAACACTGCCATCACAACTCTCCCAGTGCTACTGCATTCACCCTGTATGCGACATCATCATTTTGACTTGCTTCAGACCATTTGAGTCATCATCAGCCAAGACGTCAAATTGTTGTCGGGCTCGACATCCAAACACTGCCATCACAACTCTCCCAGTGCTACTGCATTCACCCTGTATGCGACATCATCATTTTGACTTGCTTCAGACCATTTGAGTCATCATCAGCAAAGACGTCAAATTGTTGTCGGCCCCGACATCCAAACACTGCCATCACAACTCGCCCTGTGCTACTGCATTCACCCTGTATGCAAAATCATCATTTTGTCTTGCTTCAGACCATTTGAGTCATCATCAGCCAAGACGTCAAATTGTTGTTGGGCCCAACATCCAAACACTGCCATCACAACTTGCCCAGTGCTACTGCATTCACCCTGTATGCAACATCATCATTTTGACTTGCTTCAGACCATTTGAGTCATCATCTGTCAAGACGTCAAATTGTTTCATCGGGCCCGACATCCACACACTGCCATCACAACTTGCCCAGTGCTACTGCATTCACCCTGTATGCAATATCATCATTTTGTCTTTTTTGGGGCCAACTCGCCTTTCACATCATCAGCAAAGATGTCAAATTGTTAGGCCTCTTCTAGGGCTACTACATTCATCCTGTATGCTATTTGGTTGGGCCCAGCATCTATACTTTGGAATCTCAACTCTCCCAGGACTGCTACATTCACCCTGTATGCCCAGCAGAACAAGTAATCGTGCTTTGTTAGCTCATAATATGTGTGTCTTCTCCGACAAACTGGGAGCATATTGTGCCAGAGAGGTTGACCCCAACATCTTTACTATGGCATCCCAACTCTCCCAGGACTACTACATTCACCCTGTATGCAACATCATAATTTTGACTTGTTTCAGACCATTTGAGTCATCATCTGTCAAGACGTCAAATTGTTTCGTCGGGCCCAACATCCAAACACTGCCATCACAACTCTCCCAGTGCTACTGCATTCACCCTGTATGCGACATCATCATTTTGACTTGCTTCAGACCATTTGAGTCATCATCAGCCAAGACGTCAAATTGTTGTCGGGCCCGACATCCAAACACTGCCATCATAACTCTCCCAGTGCTACTGCATTCACCCTGTATGCAACATCATCATTTTGACTTGCTTCAGACCATTTGAGTCATCATCAGCCAAGACGTCAAATTGTTGTCGGGCCCGACATCCACACACTGCCATCACAACTTGCCCAGTGCTACTGCATTCACCCTGTATGCAATATCATCATTTTGTCTTTTTTCGGCCAACTCGCCTTTCACATCATCAGCAAAGATGTCAAATTGTTAGGCCTCTTCTAGGGCTACTCCATTCATCCTGTATGCTATTTGGTTGGGCCCAGCATCTATACTTTGGCATCTCAACTCTCCCAGGACTGCTACATTCACCCTGTATGCCCAGCAGAACAAGTTAGCATGCTTTGTTAGCTAATAATATGTGTGTCTTCTCCAACAAGCTGGGAGCATATTGTTCCAGAGAGGTTGACCCCAACATCTTTACTATGGCATCTCAACTCTCCCAGGACTACTACATTCACCCTGTATGCCCAGCAGAACAAGTAATCGTGCTTTGTTAGCTCATAATATGTGTGTCTTCTCCGACAAACTGGGAGCATATTGTGCCAGAGAGGTTGACCCCAACATCTTTACTATGGCATCCCAACTCTCCCAGGACTACTACATTCACCCTGCATGCAACATCATAATTTTGACTTGCTTCAGACCATTTGAGTCATCATCTGTCAAGACGTCAAATTGTTTCGTCGGGCCCAACATCCAAACACTGCCATCACAATTCTCCCTGTGCTACTGCATTCACCCTGTATGCAACATCATCATTTTGACTTGCTTCAGACCATTTGAGTCATCATCAGCCAAGACGTCAAATTGTTGTCGGGCCCGACATCCAAACACTGCCATCACAACTCTCCCAGTGCTACTGCATTCACCCTGTATGCAACATCATCATTTTGACTTGCTTCAGACCATTTGAGTCATCATCAGCCAAGACGTCAAATTGTTGTCGGGCCCGACATCCACACACTGCCATCACAACTCTTCCAGTGCTACTGCATTCACCCTGTATGCAACATCATCATTTTGACTTGCTTCAGACCATTTGAGTCATCATCAGCCAAGACGTCAAATTGTTGTCGGGCCCGACATCCACACACTGCCATCACAACTCTTCCAGTGCTACTGCATTCACCCTGTATGCAATATCATCATTTTGTCTTTTTTGGGGCCAACTTGCCTTTCACATCATCAGCAAAGATGTCAAATTGTTAGGCCTCTTCTAGGGCTACTACATTCATCCTGTATGCTATTTGGTTGGGCCCAGCATCTTACTTTGGCATCTCAACTCTCCCAGGACTGCTTCATTCACCCTGTATGCCCAGCAGAACTAGTAATCGTGCTTTGTTAGCTCATAATATGTGTGTCTTCTCCGACAAACTGGGAGCATATTGTGCCAGAGAGGTTGACCCCAACATCTTTACTATGGCATCTCAACTCTCCCAGGACTACTACATTCACCCTGTATGCAACATCAACATTTGTTCTTGTTTCAGGCCAAGATAACTTTTAGCCATCAGTCCATATTGTTATGTCAGGCCAAACGTCCTTATACTGCTATCAATGCTACCATATGCAATTTCACCAGAAGCTAGAAAGGAACAGGGTATTACACTTCATTATGAGTAACGAGATTTTCACGAATACCATATGGTCTCAAGTACCATATGTTGAATGAACCTCTGGTAGAATTGAACATTGAAAATATATCATTTTCTGCTGCTTGAAAGACCATCCCCATGACCTGCCACTGTTTATTATAAGAATTCCATCACTTGATATACCTACGTTGAAATCATACAAAAACCGAAAAACATTGGTGATGCTGACATACTCATATGAAATAATTAGCATGAATAAGATGTCATTTGGTACAAAGTTAATATTGGCATTGATGGAATCATCAAAATAAAATCAGTTAAATGAATAGAAACATCATAAAACCAACAATACAGAAAGTAAAAGCACATGGGAACCACATGCTGCATGAGAAACATCATGATTAGGCCTACAAAAGTATGTTCCACAGAGCACAGCCTCAAGACATTGTTATTGGCACCAACAGCAATTGGTACATCAGATGACAGAACCTTGTCAGGACAACCCCACATATGATACAATGCCTGCCCATGACCCCTTTATACAGCTTCATCATTTGCTGCAAAGGTGTACAAAAGCATCCCAAACAGGATTGCACAGATATCTGACCAGACATTAAAGAAGCACCTCTGTGAGATGATTCCTGAGCCATGCACCCTGTCTTAAAAACTGTGTGGCAGTGGCAGCGGTTGTCAAATTCTTCAAACCTTACAGCACCCAAAATAGTCAATAGATGACAATGTCATTATGACAACCTCAATCAGCTAAAATGATGCACAGCTTTTAATGGATGAACGTCAACACACATGGTGAATAGATCCAATGGTGACTAGGGCCATATCAGTGTTAGAAAATAATTTCTATCTTCATTTGTCTGCAAAACTGATCTGCTACGGAGTGCCATCTAGTCAATGATAAAAGACACAAGGAAATGTCACTCGTCCTTCCAGAATCATAATAGACTTGGACTTGCGTTTTTTATATTAATTTTCATCCATGTGTACATTATATTAACCAATCATGTTGTCCACCGACATCTTCCCAAGGAAAGGGAGTTAACTGACTATAAAGTTGTGTTTCCACACTTCTTGAGTTACAGTTTTGCTGGACTAACGAAATCGCATTACAAACTAAACAACATGGATTTCAGTCGACTGCAGGATTTGCAAAGTATTTGTACCTTCAAATTGGCACTGACAGATATTTCACAATTTTTTTTATGTTTTTAATTAAGATGCTCAAGTGATTTGATGCACTCCGCAGGGTAAAACCTGTTATATTACAATATAGATCTTGATTATCAATCAGATCGTTTTCACGGGGGGCTTGTCATTTTGTTTGAAGCAAATGCACGCGATATAACCAATGGAATCTAACAGGTCAGGAGGAGGGACATAGAAGGGACATTACTCGTAAATGCCTCTGGTGGTGCTATGATCAAGCCTGGAATTTCCAGTCTAGTTCGGCAAACGTGGAAACTGGACTTTTAGTCAGTTAACACCCTTGCAATGGGAAGATGGTCCAATGACGGAATAGATGGAATGACAAATATGGCATTATCATTGGCAGTAGGTCACAAAGATTTACAACAGAAATTTCTTGAAAAGGCAAAACAGATAAAAATAGCAAATAGCAAATAGCCTTCCCTTTGACCTTGAAAATATGTAGCGGTTGATACACGTCAGAGCTTTACAGCTGAAATGAACTTCAGGATATGTTTTCCCAGTTTTATGTTTCCGGTAAACTAACTTGAAGGAGATGACCTTGACCAATGACATGAATGATCTGTTTCAAAACAATTCACAAAGGCTAAAATGAAGGCAAACAGCAGAAACAAACATGCTTGTCGTAAGAGGCCACTAAGGGATCAGGTGGTCAGACTCGCTGACTTGTTTGATGCCTGTCATTGTATCTCAATGCTGATAATATCAATCACTGGATTGTCTGGTCCAGATTAAATTATTTACAGACCGCCGCCATATAAATAGAATATTGCTGAGTTCGTTGTTAAACAACATATTACTGAGCCTTAAAGAGTGTGAAATACAACCAGCAGACCAGTCAACCCTCTCGCATTTTGTAGAAGACTCCCACAATTTGATAAAATCTCCCAGTCTCATGCATGAGATACCATTTCTCCTGCAAAACAGAATTTTTCATTATCTTAAAACTTCCCCTCTATTATCCCTTGAGCAAAAAACAAAGAACAGGACCTTTACGATTAAGGAAATCTACGAGTAAGTTTTATGAATAATATTAAATGAGTTTGCATACATGCATATGATACCTCCCGATCGGTCCGGGAGACTCCCCGATAAGCAACTTCTAATGACAGACATCAATTGGTAATTAAATCCATATGGTGAATGATTTAACATTGTAAACTGTTAAGAAACTGGGATAGTCCTAACAGGTGCCTGAAGCATGTCAAGGGTTGAACTTGAAATGAATAATCCAGGTTAACTGAGTACTTATCACTTATGTTCTTACCCTGTTTATTCCTCCATAATTTAAGAACAAAAATACACATGGCTGGCCCAGTTATACATGACTTTATTGGTTATCAGATTTGTCAGAAACTTTGTAAAACATCAATACAGTATACCTCAAAGTTATGCCATTTGAACTCTCGGAAATGAAAACAAAACATGACCAGCAAGTGCCGTCTCAAGAATGATTGGTTGATTCGGTAGTCGAAATAACAATGAGTTACATGTTCAGACTTCCTCACAGTTGGGGTTTCAAAGTCAAAATTTAAGTAACATTTTTAAATTTCCTTTTGACTGACATTGTGACTCGTCTGCACAGAAATATCAACACACAGAGCTCAAATCTCGAAAGTATTTATCATGTGATTATTTTACACAAGCTTATTGGCAAATAGTTTGCTGGCGTTGCTGATCGGCAAACTTATTTGAATACAACAGTATTGGTCAACCAATGAGATTAATACACATCAAGGTCAGAAAGGTCAACAATGACAAGGCTCATTTCATTCATAGATTGTTGTAAAATATAATAGTACTTCCAAATATGGCATACATTTCTTGGAAACAGAATAACATGAACATTTCTAGAACATTTTTGAAGCAAAGTAAACAGACTACCGTAGACAGAATAAAATAAACATATCTGAAAGAAATTAAGGGTGATCATGTTGCGTCAGGATAAATGCACTTAATATTTCTTTGGCATATTTTGAAACCAAATTGCACAAAAACCTGTATTATGACGAACCATGACAGTTGGTCGGATTGAACACATCGTCAACTGGTCAAGCTACAGATTGTTTATTGTCAATATCTGTGATTATCTGAGATGATCTTTGAATGAATGTGATATGGGTAGATTGTGCTAGGTTTATTCTCAGAGGGGGAAAATGCAAACAGAAATAAAGTAAGTTGTACGTATAAGAAATTATTAATCATTGTCTAAAAATATTTTTATATGAAAGTTATCTTCTTATATTCACTATTTCAAAAGTCTGCCCCTTTGGATGCAAATCTCCCCCATTTTGAAGTCAAATCTCTCCCATTGTCATGATGAGGGGTTGACAGGTCTGACCTAGCTGTGAAACACTACTACTCCAATCAGTTGTAAATCACCATTGTAACTGCTCACACGACTAGTTTCCGTGATCTTATCACCAGTTCAATCCTGATTCCAAAAACAAATCCTAAAACATAACACATGGCTTCACCTTCAGTTTATTACAAGCAGTATCTGATGATCCCTCTTACCCAGTTGAGTCCTAATTATCAAACATTTGTTCAGATGACTCAAGGTGACATGGAGAAATGTCAAAAGACTACACATACTGTTCTACGGAATATGAGTGCTGCAATATTTCTGTTGGTTAATGTCCAAGTAATTCCTTAACAAATTTCATTCTTTCACTAGTTTATATGAAATTAAGTTTCCAATACATTAGTGGCCTGTACGAGCATGTTGAATATGAATGGTTATATACAGTTGTGTTAATTTGACCATGACTAATATGGATCGTGGGCACATCCAAAATGGCAGACTAAGTTTTGGGTGTATTGAATCGTGGATAAAATCAACTGCTATCAACAATTATTTGGAATTCATTATAACAAGGTTTTACTGTACGTCATATACATTTGAGATGATCAAACACCCTGACATGTCCATTAATTGTGTCATAGACATTTACCTGCATGAGATTGTTACAATACAGCAGGATGAATATATTGGCAGCAACAACTCAAAAGGTTTTCCATTCCCTCATTGCCCTGGCAGACATGTGGTTTGGATGGGACAGTATTAAGTTCCTATCACCTTACTATCGATCGTGTGTAATGTTTTAGCTTGAGCTTCTGCCCAGTATATATACTCATGTATGTGGCAAATTGTACTGTTTGTTTTGGCCAGAGCAAGTTCATTGACCTTCATGCCTACCATCTTGTACAAAGGACATCAGCTATGAAGGTCAAGGCAGTGTATACTATGACCAACTAGCTGCTTATCACAGTACTTTGTCACAAAAGTAAAAACAGTATGTTTACCTTGCACTTGTGTCTGTACCTTGCCCTGTTGTACTTGCCATTTGTGCTGATACCTTGTCATGACCTTGTACCTGGCCCCGTTCTGGCTTGACCTTAGTGTCAGTTCCTGAAACACACATTAAAACACATTACTACTGAAGACAGGATAATATGCAAACACTGATTGTATCATATAAAAACTGGATGTGAGCAGGGCTTTTCCATGCTTCAAACATTTAAGGGTCAGCATGACAGAACGTTAATTTTAGGTCAAAATAGTTATTTTAAATAATTCTATGATATTATAAACAATTATACCATTTTTCAAAAGAATTTGTTAGAAGACTTAACTTTGGTCTTGTGTCTTTAATATTTAATTTAGGTTACAGGAAATAATTCAACTGACCAGAACCATGCACCATTTACCATATTTCAGTTACAGGAAAACAGTGTTTCAGAATGTGATGTATATTGTACATCAAAGTGAAAACATTAGGGGCTTTAACAAGGACTGGTCAGCTCGGAGTCAGTATACTGTGTCTGAGTGGTGTATTCATGTTAATCTGTGGCATGGCATCTCAGTGGGCTAGCACTATAAATTGGCATCAGTCCAGACTAATACAAGCACCCACACCCACATACAATGAACCTACAAACAAATATATGTTCAATGTAATAATTTGACTGATAATAGTAAGTGAAAGTTGTTGTTATGCCAAGTCAATATTTTGGTTTATTAATGAAGTAGCATGGCTTCATGGCATCTCCCTTTGCATGATAACAGATTGTTGGACCACAAAAAGTTACTTTCAAAATGTTTCTAAGATAAACACTAACCAGTACTGTAACAAAGTGTTAAGCATGTCTATATAATTTTAGCTTATACTTTGATTTAGATGATTATTCAAAGCAAAGAACTTGCTTGCCAGTCCTGGGTCTTAAGTTGGGTTATGTGCAGTCTAGTGTCCTCATCTGTTTCATATCTCAGTTCATTAATTTGGTTACATTTAATTGCATACCTGCTACTCCACTTTCAGTTTACCTTTCAGTTGGGGTGCAACGATACATCAGACTATCGATGTATTGCAATAGTGAGTGCCCCAATATCAATTTATCAATGGACGTCACGTTTTGCAATCGATACTGTCGATTTAAGAGTTGAATATTGATAGTTTCAATAGTGTACATACTTATTTTCTTTCATAACACTTTAGTGTTGTCTTTATGAAAAGCTGAAAACATATTCTGATTGAATAGCACACAATACAGTGATCCCTTGCTACAACGCTACCTTCGGGGTATAAATAATTGACGAGCGTTATAGATGATCAGCAGTTTAACGAAGGTCGAGTCGAAGGTGGTAGATGACCAACAAAACAGTATACATGTTCTGCCTACCTTGCACGATTTATGTTACATCTTTCAGAGTTTAAAAAAATATTAAAATATAAGTTATTTATGATTCATAGTGTAAAAAACAATTTATCGAGTATTAATATGTGCTGTAAAAAAAAACCACATCGTATTCCTTCAACGAATTCAGGTAAATAAACAGGTATAACAAACTTGGTCAATAAAAGTATGAAATTTGATATAAAACATCACTAGACATAATGATTTATCATTTAAAATGCATGTCCTGCTCTCCAAGGCATTGTTTTATATGCAGAGATTAAGATTACTGTGTGTATTTTCTCGTTAACTAAGTCGGAAATAGCAAATCAGCTGTGAACATGTTTCCTCCCAATCTACCGGTGATTCAATTAAAAGGTACCCAATGATACAACTTCAAAGAATTTTGATGCAATGATAGGAAGAAATTGTGTCTGAAATTATTATTTTATCAGAAATAATATATTCCAATCGTGTTAATTTGAGGCAGTTTGACCAGTAAATGTCAACATAAGGTTTTCGCAATCAAAATACATGTAGCGTGGGAAGCCCCTGCAGTGACTATTCAAATTGTTCCATACATAAAAAAAATATCCTGTGATATACACTGTGATCCGACAACCTCAGATGTCGCCGACCAGCACGTCGTCCTGTTCTCCAACCACGGCATCGACAAGCACAACTTCAGTGGGCACAGGGTCATTGCAATTGGCATCCCGGTGAGTGGAGGCATGTCATCTCCTCTGATGAAAGTCGCTTTTGTGTCTCCCATGCAGACGAAAGAGTCAGAATTTGGCGGCGGCGAGGTGATCGTTTCGCTGACAGAAACGTTGTGGAGAGGAATCCATGGGGTGGACCTAGCGTCATGATATGGGCAGGGATTGGACTTAATGCGAGACTTGGACCCATGTGCTTTCTGAATGTTGGTCAAGGTCGGGGACACGGCGTCACTGCTCAGCGGTATATCGACCAAGTGATCAGACCCCATGTTGTTCCATTTTTTGCACAACATCAACAACACATTTTCCAGCAGGACAACGCTCGTCTCCATATTGCCAGAGCTACCATGGTCTTTCTGCAACAACACAACATCCGTGTTCTACCGTGGCCAGCCCTCAGCCCTGATCTGAACCCCATCGAACACTTGTGGGATGAGGTTCAAAGGCGTCTGCACAACGTGCGCCCAGTCCCTACAACTGCCGATGAACTACGCACAGCTGCTCTGGATGTGTGCAGGAGGATCCCTAGGGCCTTCACAAATTGTCTGATCCACTCAATGTACAGGAGATGTGTGGCAGTGATCAGTGCTAATGGTGGTCACACCAGGTATTGAATGACATTTTGGGTATTGACCAAAAAGACTGTGTAAGCTCTTAACATTTGAAAAAAACGATTATGTCATCTGCCTTTTAATCCATTTAACTGTCTTCAGTCAGATTTTTGTCAATCTTGCCCTATTAGTATTTCTTGTTTTTACTGTTGAAAATAAACAACATGTATACTTCTTTGAGTGGCATTTAGAAGTTGGGATGGTAACTAAGACAAAATTGTTATGGATGAGCAACTTCTTAATTACAACTGGGCGACGTTTCGGTGTAGATTCTAACACCGTTATCAAGCAAATGATGTACAAACTAGGTATGAGCATCAGCTCGCCAAAACAACACTGAATTATCTCCCCACTGGCTTCCCATACATTCCTTCTTAGTAATCCTTGTGTTAATCCCATACCCATCAATCACTGTACATCAATCCTATCACTTGTATAAACTTGTTTATCATAACTACCTATCAATCAGTGTACTTCAACCTTATCTGTTATATAAACATCTATCTATTGTTATGTATATATATTATGCTCATACCTAGTTTGTACATCATTTGCTTGATAACGGTGTTAGAATCTACACCGAAACGTCGCCCAATTGTAATAAAGAAGTTGCTCATCCATAACAATTTTGTCTTAGTTAACATGTTTACTGCATACTCGACTTGCGTTTCTTTTGCATGTGAGTTTATATATAGTGGCAGCTACAACTATAAATGACTTTTAGTACGTCATGGTACGGCATTTATGATATGTGTATTCATTCTCTTGCAACTAAAATTCGTTTCAATGCATCAATAGTGGTAATCTGAACGTGGTTGTTGTAAATAACGGTGAGTTGTGCGATCTACCGATCACTTCGCATAAGATTTTGCCGGAATTATTGTAAACAGCTATAATTATTGAATGACATTTTGAATATGATTGATAAAACATATTTGCATACTTCAGTTCGGATTTGTTGACTGGTATTTCCGGTGTTACATGATGGCGGTGATCAGCTGATAATGTTGTCTGCGATGGAGGAATCATCGTGTCATTGGAAAAGTAATATATAGTGCTAACTACAGTCCGTTTGACTCCAAATGAGAACAATGAATTGCAAAATAACTCAAAATCCAGAAAAAGTGTATGAAACATCAATACGGTACTTGACCATGAATACCCTGTACCCATCAAAATCTGAATTTTGTTTATTTTAAGACCCAGTTCTTTAAGAAACTATCATGTAATTTTGTATAGAAATGTGTACATGACACGTAAGGGGGACAAACCGTGGAAGGCACAGCGCAAGCACGCATGCACTGCAGTTCTGTAGTAGGGGAAATGACAGAGCGTTAGAGGGGCCATCTCATGATAATTTCAGTCGCAATCTGACTCGCTCATGCCATAGATCTCGTCGTCGGAACTGCTGGTGCCTGAACCGACTGCCACTATTATAGATTGGACTGTTGCTGGCCGTAGTCCATCTCGTGACCAATAACGTGGCTCTATCTCGTCAACGACTGTGGCCACACAACGCCTCCATGTTTTCACTGTTACCCGACCAAGGGATTCCTTTACAAGTTGTTCAACGTCTCGTAATTTGAACATTGTATTCGATCGTCCAACGTCACCCTTGACGTTGACGATGTCCCATACCAACTCGATTGGATTCAGATCGCCGTGATAAGGTGCAGTCGTAAGACAGCGTGACCCTGACCCTTGATGTAACTGTCAACTTTATACACCGGGTCAGGTTTCATAGTTTTGAGGGGGCACGGCTGGCCCAGTCGTCTAAGGCGCCGCGATTCGCTGTGCAGAGTTGCGTCCCTTGGGCACGCCAGAAATCTATGATTGTGGGTTCGAATCCCGGTTCACCCCGATTATGTTTCTAGGTTTGTCAGCACCATACCCGTGCCCGTGGGTTTCACCGAAGTGGTAAACGTCTGTGACCTGCATCACTTCGGGCTTTCCTCCCACATTAAGCTGACACGCCGTGATATAACTGGAATACTGTTAAAAGCGGCGTTAAACCAAACTCACTCACTCACTCATAGTTTTGATGATTTCATCGCTCGAGAAGCTGTGGTTTCGTCGCTCGAGAAGGAAAGGTAATGTTCCTCCGTTGCAGCCAAGAAACGATGCATTGTCCATGACAATGAGAGACTTGGTAGGCAAAGCAGGGACTAATTTATCTTTCACCACTCCAGAAATACATTGCCGTTCATTTCTGTGTGGTAGTCCCTGTTGTCTTTGGCCTTGGCTCTAAAGACAGGGGGCAGTCTGGGAGAAAACCCTGACTAGCAGAACCAGCATGGAGAACTATGAGTCTTTCACCCTTTCCCATTGGTAACTTTCTACCAGACTCCTTACAGTCACCACTGGGTACCCACTGACTGCTGGCTGTGTGTGACGCATTTACCCATGTCTCATGACTTGATCCCTCTGAAAACTGTCTAATTTATCAACCTTGCATGCTTTTGACATGTTCCCTACCGCCTTGGCCTGACTATTTGTATCTCGTCGACAAACAACATTTTTAAGTTTCTGAGGGGACATACCAAGAGCTTTTGAAGCTCGTTTCAAGAATTTATTAATTGCATAAAAAGGCTTTGCTCTTTCTGCTTCACTTCTAAAGCAATCATACACATTCAACATCAACTGTTTAACATCTGCTGAGTAGCGCATCTTGTCATTGAATGAACACTGTGTAGCACGTGCAGACCGTGCTTGTGCTGTGCCTTCCACGGTTTGTCTCCCTACTTGTCATGTACACATTTCTATACAAAATTACATGATAGTTTCTTAAAGAACTTCATTAGTCATGGGTCTTAAATTAAACAAAATTCAGATTTTGTTGTTCACACTTTTCTGGATTTCCAGTTATTTTGCAATTCATCGTTCTCATTTGGAGTCAAACAGACTGTAGTGCTAACATTGTTTTTCAAGTTAAATCAGCAGTGAAATAAGTTCTTATTCTACCATGAGAGAGTTTTGTTTCACATTTTGGTATGATTGGTATTGTTTACTGTTCGAAAATAAAACAAAACATGGTAAAGTTTCAAATGTTTTATTGATTGTTAAAATATTTCATCCCAAAGGATGGAGTAATGGTTGACAACAGTTATTGCAATAGTTGTTTGCAATAGTTATTGATAGTGCAATAGTCTTTTTGGCTTAATAGACACCACTACTCTCAGGTGTGGCTTGGTATGCAGATAAGGGAGGTATTCAGCAAAGAATTGAGGCGACACAGTTGTGGGGTCCAGGTCCTTTCCTTTACAAAAGGTTCCAGAGGAATGCCACCTATCATCATAAAGGTCTCGGGTCAAAGGTCAATGTGCCAAAGCAACCCTGTTCAATATTGCCCCTTGCGCTCTTAAGATGAGTCAGTCTGGGATCGGGGAGACAAAAGATGCAATCTGGTAGTTCTGGCAAGTGGCAACATGGGCAATGTTGGGATGACCTAGGCACTTACACAAGAGATGAAAACCTCAGGAGGAAGCTTCCATTCTGAGGGAGCTACCTTGTTTGGCCCAAACGGTCCAACATCAAGGAATGTGCTGGACCAGGACACGTATGCCATGCCGATCTACCAGATGCAAGAACCGAAATGTCTGTTGAAGGAGGGAGTGAGAGTGTGTCGTCCCCTGATGGTGCAGGCACCAGGCCACCATGAGGTTGTTGGTGGAGATGGCGAGTTGAGTGTACTGGAGGTGCTCCTGCCAGTGTGATATGGCCTGAGCGCCTTCAACTCTGAGTTGTTGATATGCCAAGTGCACAGGACCAACCTGTAGAGGTGTCTACAAACAGGTGGGACATCAGGGATAACTCTGTTAAGAAGATGCGTCCTAAGATGTTCGACTCTACTGTCCACCAGCTGAAATGACTCCTGGGGTAAGGGGGTGGAGCAACAGATAGGCCAAGGACCCTGACCTCTAAAGAAAGGTGCCAGGAACTGTTGGATCGGACCAAGTGTTGTCGACCTCAGCTTGTCACATCCTGGGCTGACGTGAGCAATCCCAGGAGCATTTGCCACTGACAAAGTGTAAGCCGGTCTCTGATCGTGTTCTGCCATGATGATACTTGGAAAATGTCTTCATCAGACAAATCCCATGTAGACAAAATCAACCCGCTCCTCAACCATTCACCGAGACATGGATGTACCAGAGTGCCATGTAAGCACTCCCATTCTTATTTTGAGGTGACCATGAAGGGAGGTGCCTCATTATCTAAGGCCGACAGATTTGTCATGGGAAGAATTAAGATATCGACGTATTTAGTCGTTAAGGCTGAACATAGATAATTCCTTGTGCTGAAAGATTGTACAGTACAAAGAAAGGTGATCATTTCCATACCCTGGGAGTCGTATAAGTGCTTCCGTTCTTATATCGAGGGGACGATGAAGCGTGGTGGCTTGTTACTCTGCCTGTTGGCATCAGAGGCTATTCCTACATGTAAACTACAATGGCGACTTTGTTGTCGCCGATAAAAATGAACGATATTGTGAAGATTAACGGATAATTGGTTGGAAGAGTAGGGAACATAATACACCCATTGACCAGTTTCAACGTCTTTGTGGTAAAAACTGACATGGGTGAGCGACAAGTCCCTTGTTATAGACTACTCATGATTCCTGAAACCGTGACTTCAATGTCTGCCACTCGCCAACATTTTGGTCTAGATCAATCATTTTTGGATGATTTGATGGATAATGATTTCTTGGATGGCCCAAATAACATCCCTGATGTTGATTTGTTGATGTACATGATGGCGACACTGACAAATTTCTGGCAGAAAATGAAAATGCAAACCCGATAAAAAGTATACTCAACATGCGAGTTGTCAAACAGTTTCTTTCAGAAAAGCTGAATGAGCAATGCCCAATCGAAGTTATCCCTCCCACTGATTTTTACACGATCATGTGCGAGGTTTTCACTGGCGTTAGGAAACAGGATGGTTCCGAGTACAAAACAAGCTCACTCATTGGATTCAGGGGCAGTTTAGATTGTCACTTAAAACACAAAGATTATGGCTTCTCACTTTCAGATTCAATTGAATTTTCCAAAATGCGGGATGTCATCAAGTCAAAAACAAAAAAACAAAAAACAGGGAAAGGGTTAACCTACCTTATAGAGAGGAACCTATTTCCAACAGTGAAATAAAACAATTCCGAGATGCAGGCCAGCTTGGCACTAACACACCTGAATACATATTAAACACTCTATGGTGGAACAATACAATTTTTGCGGTCTACAGTCAATAACTCCACACAGAAGAATGACATGGGGGGATGTTCAGTTGAAACCAGATTCTGATAATCATGAATTCATTGAGTATGTTGAACGGCAATCCAAAACCAGAACCGGAGACGACCCCGTGGGTGTTACTGTTGTGACACCTCACGTTGTCCAGTCAACGTGTATAAGGTGTTCCGCGACTTAAGACCCAGCAATTTTTCGGGGAAGGGAAGATCCATTCTATCTTGCAGCAAACACAAGAGGGTGTCCCAAATCTGGCAAGTCTCGGTTCAAAAGGCAGCCATGGTGCACTAATGAAAAACATGGCTTCAAAAGCCAACATTTCATCTGACAAACGCATTAGTAATCACAGTGCTAGGAAACACATGATACAATCACTGTCCAGAGAGGGCGTCGTTCCAGCCCACCAAATAATGCAAGTGTCTGGGCACAAAAATATACATTCTATAAACACATATTGACAAATCACTGAAGATCAACACCATCGTATCTCTCAACACTTTGTCCAATACCAGTGCATGTCATTTTAATTTGGTTTGACTGTATGTATGGGTTGTGTGCTGGAGAGTGGTCTGACAAGAGTGGTTGAACTGTAAGTGATTATGAGCATGAAGTTATGTAAGCTGGTTGAAGTGAGTGGACGGGCTTGCATGCTTTGCTTGATTTGTACATATAACCATTTATTTGAATCTTAATTCCGGGAAGTCACTGGAGAAATGTTGACCAGGTTGGGCTGTGTGTCTGGACTGTGTGTCTTGGTTAGACCCTGCGGTTTGTGTGATGTCCCTGGCTTTCGTGGTGTGAGTGTTATACATTTATTGATTGTATTGTTAGTACGTATTATGTCTTCTTTAATAATTTGTGATTATATGCAGTATGTCATTTGAGATTGGAATTTACATAATTTTGTATACAGTCTATACCTCACAAAGTCGTACATATGAGCCTCGCTTCAGTGCCAATGTAGTACGTCCTGTCCAATAGTACGTAAACATCACTTTATAAGTTCTAACTACAACATGTAGTTTCCTGTCACTGTAACTGTACCTCTGGGTGAGCAAAGTAAGTCTGCCTGCGGTAAGTTTGGGTCAGTGCAGTTGATGAAGGTTATTTGAGCAAAGTTAGTCTGCCTGCAGTAAGTCGGGGTCAGTGCAGTTGACAAAGGTTATTTGAGCAAGGCACATTTGTATGTAAATAACCTCATCATTGGCATAGGTTTAAGCTGGATATTATACTCTCTGCATGTTGAAAAACTTGTTTGAGTAAAACAATGTCAGCTTACCATATGTAAGTTACTCCATTATGTGTGTAAACCCATTCTTGGTTGTTATAGGAATGGTATCAGACACTGTTAGTAATGTGTCTTTGGTTGTGTAGTGTCCGGGACTCGTAGCTTGGACTGGCACGGGACTCATAGCAAGACGTATGGATGCAGCTCATGGTCAAGTGATGTGAGGGCGTAGCTCGGGGCACTCAAGGTGTAAGGGCTGCTCACCATCAGAAAGAGCCGGCTTTGTGACAGGCTTATATGTATGTATGATTGTTTGTTTGTTTGTTGTTTAACTCAGCAATATTCCAGCTATATGACGGTGGTCTGTAAGTAATCGAGTCTGGACCAGACAATCCAGTGATTGATATCATGAGCATCGATCCACGCAATTTGGATCGATGACATGCGTAACATCTTGAGGTAGACTGTGGTTCAAAAGAAGTGAACAGGGGTATATACTTGAATTGTAAATGTGTTGAAATAATTGCTACAGTTACAAGTGAACTTGTTCAGTTGCGTAGCAGCATTGGTACAATTATATTTCGATTGAATGTGTCCTATCATGTTTATTATGTATGCCTAGGTAATAGATTATAGATAGGAACTAGGAGTATGATAGTGGCGGAAATATGGAAGCTGTATGAGAGATGATGAGAGTGTGAGCAAGCTGTGTGGGCAGTGTGGGAGTAACGAGTGTATGAGCGTGGGATATTCAGGAGGTTTTAGTTTAAGGTCATGGCCATGTCACACATTCCAACGGAAGGCAGAATAGCAGAGAAATTTAGAAGAAAATGGGTTCGTCAGGTGACTGTCCCCCGGACACAAAAATGGAAAAGTCGTGAAGCCATGATACTAGACAAGTATGAGGTAGTCTACCAAGGGTGCAAGTAGATTAACACTGCTTGCACCCTTGCAGTTGATCTTACTGGTTACCCTGTTCCCGGCAAGTTGATTGGCAACTCTGAGATATTATGAGTACCTTGGCGCTGGTGTAGATCCGTGGGTAGGGACCACAGGAAGACCTAGACCCATTCGCTGATCAAATGGTGCAAAGGCATATCCGGAGTGCCGTTTAAACCCCACCAAAAAGTGTGCCTCCTCACCAAGTACGTGAATACCCGTCTCCAATATTCTCTCGCGACACTGGGACCTGCTTATGGGTTGCTCGATCGCTTGGACAACATTGTGAAAAATAAAGTCACCTTCATCCAACAGTTGCATCGGCTTTTCTTTACACCTGTAGTAGAGACGGAGGATTAGACCTCCCTTGTCTTTGGTACATGGTTCCATTTAGCATTGTGCAATCAAAAAGTCAGGTTATTTACTCTAAAGATCTGTTGCATACAATCAATGAAGAGATCATTGCGGAGGAGTGCCTTATATGACTGGTAGATAAATGGGGGCTTCCTGAGTGCGCTGCAAAACTCAAGGGCCATCAAGTCCGAAGCTGGTGTCGTAACAAACAAAGGATGGCCTGGTACGCCTATTCAGTCCAAGGGCTAGGCACATGTCTACAGAGGAACAATAAAGCATCGAACTGGTGGTTACAGGGGGAGACCCTTTCCAAGTCCGAGTACTCACTGGCTATTAAGCTGTTCACCAACACCTAACCCACTAGGGAGACGCTGCATTGGGGACATGCGACAGCTGATGTGAAGTGCAGGCAGTGTGGTTTTCATACAGAGACGCTTGGACATGTCAGTGGGCAAACGGAGCCGAATCAAATAACACAACAAGATATGCACAGCCGTACCGACCGCTGCCGAGCTCCATGGTTGGGCAGTATTGTCTGAACCCAGACTCGGTAAGAGATGTGAGGGTCCTATGGGACCCTAATAAGGGGGCCTTAGATGCAGCGACTAAGGAAAAGGTGAGAAAATATTTGCCATTCATACCATCAGTACTTGAAAGAACAGGAGCGTCACAGTGCGAGATCTATGGCGAGAGGTAGCTGGTTGCTCAGATGCTACAAGGTACGCGAGGTCCATGGCATCCAAAGGTATAGTACCAAGTACTTTTGTCTCTTGACTCTGCGCAACTCCATAAGGCTCTGACGATTGTTAATGGACCAGTAAGGAAGATCGAAGACGTTGATCCCAAATTGAACCAAATGAACGCAGCATCTTTATTTTGGAATCTTTCTCGGAACTGAACAGGGACTTGTGAGTTGTATCGGCAATATGAGACAGATCGTCATCTTGGTAACACTGAAATATTGTACAGATAATCGGAAGATTATTTTATGACAGTTATTCTTGATAACTCATACTTTGTTATATATGTATATGTATAGATAGAGATAGATATAGATAGATATATACTCAACAACAAAAGTTCCTGTGACACCAATATTTTAGTGTATTTTTCAAACAAGTAAAGTTTGGTTTTCAATATTGTAGTACATGTATGGAATCAAGTCACAAAAACGCAACTGCTACAGAAAAAGCATGCATTCCATGCAAAAGTTGACTTTTATGCAAGCCCCATGCATTTCACTGCCCAAGAATGGGTATGAAAACATGTGCGTTAACGGGATTCCATATGCATTGTTTAGCATCGTGCTGACAACAAACACTCAGAAAAATGACAAAATTACGCAATTATTCAACATTACGAAATGCCATGCCTGTCCAAAAATGAGCGTCTGCGAGCCATTGGCATGCTTGAAGCATGATCGATGTTGCAAGACAATTTAATGTCCACAGAAACACCATTTGGTGTTTATGGCAACGTTGGCAACAGACGAATGCAGTCAGAGACCATCCTCGGAGTGGCAGACCAAGCGTAACCAATAATCGACAAGACAACTGGATTAAAACAACACACCTACAAAATCGATTCCAGCCAGCAACAGTGACTGCAAGAAGCATCCCTTACCTTCGACGAATATCTTCACAAACCGTACGTCGTCGCCTCAGATATTCAGGGATTGTCGCCAGAAGACCCACCAGGCGTTCCATTTTGACAGGAAACCACCTTCAAGCACGTCTACAGTGGTGCAGACAGCGTCTACGCTGAACGGCCATGCAGTGGGGACAAGTTCTTTTCACTGACGAGTCTCGTTTTCCCCTCAGGCACAGCGATGGACGGATTTGAGTGTACCGACATCGAGGTGAATGTTACGTCAATCATTGTGTCATGGAAGAAGATCAGTTCGGGGGCGGCAGTGTTATGGTATGGAAAGGGATTACAGCAAGACAGAGGACCTGTTTGATAGTGGTAGAGGGAAATCTCAATGGACAGCGCTACCGCGATGAGATCATCCATTTTTGCCGTTGTTCTACTGTTTTTGCATCGTCATGGCCCAGGCATTACCTTTCAACATGACAATGCCCGGCCCCTTATTGCTCGACTTGTTCAAGATTCTCTTCAACAAAACGTGAATGTCATCCCCTGGCCGGCTTGCTCTTCTGATCTCTCACCAATCGAGCACGTGTGGGATGAGACATGCTCCAGCAGATATGGACAGATATCCAAGAGGACTTTGTGCAACGCCTGGTCCATTCCATGAGACGAAGATGTGTTGCTTGCATCGCAACCAGAGGTGGACACACACGCTATTGATTTGTAAGTTGACATTTTGGCATGTTCATGTTTTTTTAGGAAATCACACATTTTCTGAAGTCAGTATGGCAAATTAAACCATTTGAACACTTACAGGGGTCTTTTATCTGTTGCAAACCGAAATTGTTTCAGATTTGGTAAAAAATCATAACTTTGCATTAAATCTTATTCAATATCACAGGAACTTTTGTTGTTCAGTATACATGTAGTCAGTCGAATGAGTCATCAAGGTAAATTATCTGGATGCCCTGACTGTGGCAGTTATTAATTGGTTCGGAGATAATGTGACCTCATAGACAGGATGGAGTATTTTCCCGTGAAAAGTGTTTGGTCATCGCCACGGGCAGTGTATTGAAATCCCATCTCTTGAAAAGCAATAGTTAGTGCAGTCTGGGAAACATTAATTGTATCTTTAATTCCTCCCAAATTCTACTACAAGTCAGGGTTACCTTCTGCTCACAAAGCTTTACACTATATGCCTAATCACCCCGTATCAAAGCTGTCTAATATCCTTTTATGTCCCGGTTTTGTTTTTGAGACCGCCCCTATACTGTATAGTTTCCTTATCATACAGTAGACTTGATGGTATGAATTGAAGACTTGGGCAGTTTGGTAATTCCCCCTATCTAAATTAATAAATGGTTTCCCTCTATCTCTCTAAAGTGTAAAGAACTTGTATACATTTCCAAGTACACATGTAGAATTTTCTCAAAATGTTTTTGTGTGTGGATTAGATGTTTTATGAAGACTACATAATAATGATTATAACGCAGTCACGTGCACATATTTCTATAGTCTGTTTCAGATTGCCATCATTGGACTTAGAATTAATGTGAACTTCGGTCGAATTTGTCTCCTGTAAACTTGTCGATAGGACTCCTTGTGACTGAAATACTTCAAACCACAGGTAGGGCGATTGGTAGTTTCTCGATATTTCAATAACAGTTTTTGGAAAAATGGGTTTTTCAGATTAAAAACGATGTTTTATTGGTCTGTTTTCAGTCGTACAAATGGGTATCTCTCATACCCTGACGTCTAGTCGCACGTTTAAGAGGAAGCCAGAAGCTGGAATGTAAACATTAAACTTGTTTCCGTCCGCTTGCGCACGCACCTCCCTATGACATGTCACAAATCTCGAAGAATAAGCCATCAAGCAGGACTGGACTGGATTACTTCCCTGTGGGGATGGCTGGGTGGGAACGTACGACTGAAAACAGACCAATAAAACATCGTTTTTAATCTGAAAAACCCATGTATTAGTCTGTTTTCAGTCGTACAAATGGGTAGAATTCGACGGAACACTGGAAGGAGGGTCGGGAAAGTAATCAGGTAGTGACCACTTTCACGTCGAATGTACCAAGTTCCTCACCCCTGTAGTGACAATAGAACATTTGACCAGATGCACGGACGAGACAAGTTGTTTATCACGAACGCACAGCATGGTTAATGCTCGACACACAACTAATTAACGATGCGACAGGTCAACTGCACGCGTCAGTTGAACTGCGATCGAAGTGTGGTCGACGAATAGTTTAGTTACAGAGCAACTCGCAGTATATACAAGGTAACTAAGTAACTAAAACAGCATGTGTAATGCTCCTCGCCTCACAACTAATTATCGAAGCGACAGGACACCTGCACATGTCAGTTGAATTGCGATCGAAGTGTGGTCGGCGTATCATTTAGTTACAGAACAACTCGCCGTAGTCAAGGTAACTAAAATAGCATGGTTAATGCTCTTCGACACACAACTAATTATCGATGCGACAGGACAACTGCACACGTCAGTTGAACCCGGATCGAAGTGAGGTCGGCGCATAATTTAGTTACAGAGCAACTCGCAGTATACAAGGTAACTAAAAAATACGAGCAGTACTATAAAGTATGGGAAGACGATGCATACACCGAATAACCATAATAAAAAGCAGAAGTACTGCACGCAACAAAAAACCATAAGAATGCGTACATTCACCAACAGCTTTTATTGTAACCTGTTATATGTCACGAAGTGTCGAGCAAAAACTCCAAAGTGAATAAAACACAAATTCACTGTCTTTTCTGAGAGATCTGTTGTGCCACCACGAGTGGACCAAACTGTTTGAGTCCTTCAACATCTTCTGTGGAGATATCTCTAAGATAATGCGAAGCAAACACTGAAGTAGATCTCCAAAAACGGCCCTCCATAATAGCTTGTAGCGAACAATTACTGTGGAGTGCTAATGTTGAAGCGATGGCTCGAACTTCGTGCGGATGAGAGGAGGTGGGAGGTGCGAGTCCTTGCGCCTCGTAAGCTCTGAGAATTACCGCTCTCAACCAAAATGAGAGAGTATTACGTGTAATCTCTTTCTTTGCATTGGTTGAGAGCGGTATGAACAGCCGTCGAAAATGTTGTCGTCGCTGTTCAGAACGCTGCAGGTAAATACGAAGCGCACGAACTGGGCCCAGGGAGAGATCAGCGTGATCATGAGGGCCCATAATGGCAGACAAGGAAGGAATGTGGAACATTCTCGGATCCTGGCCAGGAAGTTGATTTTTCGCTAAAAAATCCCATCTGAGACCAAGATGGACGTTGCCATGGTTACGCTGATCGAACGTAATCCGACCGACGTCAAGGGCATGTATTTCCGAAATTCTCGCAGCCGTAGCCAGCGAGAGAAGGAAAGCCGTTTTCTGTGACAATAAGTCGAACGCGACCTGATCGAGAGGCTCGTAAGCCTGACTAGACAGGTTGCGCAGAACGACATCGAGGTCCCAGGCTGGCGGTCGGAATTTACGTGACTGATCTTCAACCATGAAGGCACGTAGAATCTTCTGCAACTCCGGTACTTTAGTGAGCTTGTCGCCCGTAGGAGACGGCACCACTGAAGCCAAAGCTGCCAGATATGTCGAGATTGTCGACCCATTCAGACACCGAGATGACCGGAGAGAGACTAGGAACTCCTTCACCTGTGGTGGGGTCGCTACCGCCGGGTTGAAGCCATGAGACCTGGCGAAAATGGAGAAAGAGGTCCACTTGTCATCGTACAGCTTACGAGTCGTAACTCGATGTGCCGATGAGACAAGCGCTGCCGCTTTATCCGAATAGCCTTTCTTCATTAACGAGTTCTTAAGCAAACCCAGGCATGAAGCTGGAAGTTCTTTATCCCAGGATGCAAGTCGTCGGTGTGAGGATGAAGAAGGAGGTCGTCTCGATCTGCCAACGGGAACGGTGGTTGATCGATGATCTGAAGAAGTTCCGGGAACCACGTTCTGGCCGGCCAATAAGGCGCGACCAAAAGCAGACGTAGGTTGGCCGTTTGACGAACTTTCACCAGTATCGATGGTAACAGCACCGTTGGCGGAAACGCGTAAGCGTCTAGACCCTCCCACGATATCGCTAGAGCGTCGAGGTCCCATGCCCGTGGGTCTGGAACCGGCGACACGAATCGAGGGAGGCGGTAGTTGTACCGGGTTGCACAGAGATCTACTTGGGGCAACCAGAGTCGATCTGTCAGCAGATGAAAGACTGTCGGATGGATCATCCACTCCGTGGGAGACGGCCTCGATGGTCTCGACAGGGCGTCGGCTATCACATTCTTGGCCCCTGGGATGTGACGGGCACGTACGCCCATGTCCAAGTCGTCGACGAGGGCGAAGAACCTAAATGTCCGGTCCAGAAGGGCCGCCGACCGAGTCGTTCCCTGTTTGTTGACGCAGTGGACGACTGGAGTTGTCCGACTGTATCATCAGCCGTTTCCGACGGAGTCGAAGTTTCCAAAACTCGACCGCCCGAATCACTGCTTCCATCTCGAGGCAGTTGATGTGGAGGACCTTTTCTACTGGCGACCACAGCCCGGCCGCTTGGTCGTCCCCGAAGTGCGCTCCCCAGCCTTCCAATGACGCGTCTACGAATAGGTGTAGTATGAACGGAGGCTCGCTCATAAAAACGCCTTCGCAAACGTTCGACGGCTGGAGCCACCACTCCAGATGACAACGTAGCTGCGCCGGAAGTGGAACCAGGAGATTGGGAAACTCCAGGTGGGGGTACAGCAATCTCTGCAGCAGACGAAGTTGAAGACGACCTCGGCGAGTCAGGTCTTGGGCCGATGTCAACAGACCGAGGACTTCCTGCCACGTGTGCACCGCCGCCGGGGCATGTAGAAGTCTCGGAACGCTGCTGACAATCTTGTCCCAACGGTCTTGAGGTACCATGACCAGATTGACTCCCGTCTGGAAGCGTATCCCGATGTACTGTAGATCCCGAGTTGGTACCAAGTCCGACTTTTGAAGGTTGACGATCCACCCGAGGTACCATAGTAGACTCAGGGTGGTCGCCAACTCTTCTTGAAGGGCTTCTGTGAATTGGTGAGCTTGGAGCCCGTCGTTTAGGTAGAAGGCGACCCTGATCGCCTGCCGATGGAGCCATTCTACGACCGTCTTCATGATCCGTGTGAAAATGCACGGGGCCGTAGAAATTCCAAACGGGAGGGCCGCCCACTGGTAATGAATACCTTGGTATTCGAATCGGAGGTACTTCTGGAACTCGGAAGCTATTGGTACATGTAGATACTCGTCCTGAAGGTCTATCGAGACGAGGAAGTCGTTCGGTAATATCATCCGACGCAGAGAGCTGAGGGATATCATGGTGAATGTGTCGGGTTGTTGGAACTTTTGCGTTGAACTTTTTGAGATTGAAAATAAGCCGCATCTTTGTGGAGTTTTTCTTGGGTACTAGAAAGATAGGCGAGTAGTACCCCGGCGATGGTGCCGATGTCCCTAGGCGAAGTACGGCCGCCTTTTCCACCAACAAATCGATGGCCTCCGTCAGCCGATCCGTTGGTGGAATAAGGAATGTCGGGGATGACGTCAGTGGTGGCGTCGATCTCAGGCGTGGGGTGTAGCCTGTTGTCAAAATGTTCTGAACGTAAGGGTCGTTCAGGAAAACCCACTTGTGGGCATAGTGATGAAGTCTCCCCCCTACCGGTAGCTCGTCTAAAGGTAGTGTCACCGGGGGAGACTCCAACCACGGCGACGGCAGGGGAAGGGACCTCACTTCCTCCCCCGCTGGCACTTTCCCCCCTCTGGGATACTTGGAAAAGGAGACCTGGCGACCTTTCCTGTCGGAATCTCTCTTGCGGGACGGCTGTCGAGGCACGTCCCTACGGAAGGCCCGTTGCACTTTCTCGTTTCGGTAACGTCGTCGTGGGGCGTTCGAAACCGGTGGCCGTCTGGACAGGTTGTGTGAAGCCGAAATGATGATGTCACGCTCGGCTTCCCTGGAGTACTTGTCCAGAACGTTGTTGGTACGACCGTCAAACAACTGTTGCGATGACCAGGGGGCCCGTAGGAGTGACCTGCCATGACAATCAGGTAGGTCAGTGCAGTCGATGTAACCATGGCGACGTGCCGTAGTAATCTGGCCAGATACATATCGGGACTGGGCGAGGACGTCCGAGATCCACCGTTGCATACAGGTGAGAACCGATGGCACCGTCCTGCCGTCCTCGTCCTGGGGTTCTTTCTCCTCAAAGTACACTGAGAGGGCCTCGATCGCTGTCAACAGCATAGCAAGCGGTTGTAGCTGGTGACGAACAGCAGTGTCCATGGATTCCAAATGCCTGTCTTCTACTAGAATCTTGGAGGGCGCTGGTTTCTTGAAGAGTAGCCCCCAATCCAAATCCCTAGTCATGGGTGACGAAAACGGCATGCCATAGATCGGGTAACGAGATCGACCAGGCGGCTTGCAGAAGCTCTGTCCAGGCAGAGCAGAGGCAAAGTTATGATCCATATCGTGAGCCATGGCTCTGAAGACATCGGGAGGAGAAAACTGAAGAGACTGCGGTGTATCTCCGACCTTAAAGCCGGCACGCGTCGGTTTGTCGTCGTCTTGTGATAACTCAGGTAGAAAGTTAGATAGCCAAGCAAACAACTCTTTGGGATGTCTTTGGGAGGCCTAGGAGGGCTGTCGTCACAATCCATCGTCGACGTCGATTGTGGAAGCGTAGATGAAGGAGCCGGTGTACTAGTTGACGGGCCATGGACCCCCGGCGTAGTCGAATCCTTCTTGGTCGACGCCGTCGAGGCAAGGACCGCCGCCGTGATCTGGGCTATCAAAGCCGGGTCGATATGAAAGTGAGACGAGGTCGTCGTTCTGTCACTATCTTCACTACGACGCTGAACTCCCAAAAACTCCCTGCGAGAACGTTGCACGTCCCCGTGGGGACGAGGGCTAGGATCTCTAACTGTAGAAGTACTACGATCCCCATCGTAGTTATCGTCCGAATCGTACCTACGACGACCACGACGGCGATGGACGCCCTCGTGTCGTGTACTGTCTCTCGACGAGGCACTCGACCTGTCGTCCCGACTTAATCGGGAACGACTTCTGTGTCCACTGTCGTCCCGCACGACGTCCCTATCGTCGTTGGAAGAACGAGATACGGACCGACTGGGGACCGTAGTCCCCTCATGGTCTTTGTCACCACCCAGTCCCGTCGTAACAGGGGAGGTTGAGTGACGCTCTCGATCAACCGATTGACGAAGATCAGTCGTGCGGGTAGTATCATCAGCAGGCGAACGGTCACGTGACTTGTCGAAAACAGAAGTTGACTGAGGCGGGTCTTTATCAACTGATTTCTTAGGTGTGGCCGACCCGCCACCCCAAGGGCCTGATGTGGAGGGTGCAGAGTCCAAGGATCCAACCGATGTCCTTCTCTGCTTGTAGCGCTGGTCAGCGGCCCGCTTCGCCAACGCACGAAGATACAAGTTAAAGTTTATTGAAGACAAGTTCTCACATTCTTTACAACGTTTATCCCACGAACACGTTGAAAACCCGTCCTTAATGATGCAGGAAGGACAATACTTGTGAGGGTCCACTTTAGACAGTTTTCGTTGACACGAGGCACAAATGCCCGACATATTGCCACGTGTAGAATCACTGTCAAACAGCGAAACACGCGTTGATCACAACAATGGATTACCAAGGATTACATTCCAGGAGTCTACAGGTAAGACATATTATCATTATTACTTTATTAGAACAACTGTAGATAAGCGATAAGCACTAGTAGAATCCAAACTAGCAGTCTACCGCGAAAGACTTTCTCGAGCGACCAGCTCAGAGGCGCGCTGAGAGATTTGTGACATGTCATAGGGAGGTGCGTGCGCAAGCGGACGGAAACAAGTTTAATGTTTACATTCCAGCTTCTGGCTTCCTCTTAAACGTGCGACTAGACGTCAGGGTATGAGAGATACCCATTTGTACGACTGAAAACAGACTAAAACTTATATCTTTGTTTAACAGGCAAAAAGCAGTTTTCTAGCATTTCCGACAGTACTTTAGGGCGTATCCCCTGTTTATTTCCGGCGAGTAAATAAACAGAAGGTATTATTGCATTATACCTAAGAATCTATTCCTCTATACAAGGCATATTACTTTTGTAGAATGGATTGGAATGAAACAACCACTAACCTGAAACACATCTTGGCGAGTGAGATGAACAAAGACATCGCTCTACCAGAGGGTACAGTTGACAGGATGGAACTGGGATGCTCTCAAGAAGGGGACACCACAATGAAGGTCTGCAACAAGCCTATGATTGATCAAGAGATTGACTACCTCTTACAGATTGGAATCGGTACAAGAACTATATCACGAATATTATCGCAGAATACTAGGTGGTGAGGTGAAATGGGGTTTAAAGTTGTGTCAGAGATTATTGCACTCACAGAGCAACGTGCATGCACATGTATCTGTGTGTGTGGCTGCTTGTACTAGTCCGGACTTATGCCAATTATAGTGCTAGCTCACTGAGATACCATGCCGCAGTTTAATATGAATACCCCACTCAGACACAATATACTGACTCCGAGCTGACCAGTCCTTGTTTTAGCCCCTTAATGCCGAGTGCCAGACAGGGTAACAACAAGTATAATCGTATGATGCGGCCAGGGATTGAACCCCGGACCTTCCGCTTACTGGACTCTACCACTAGATCACAGAGGTGGTCCACTGAATACTAAGATATATCTCATTATCATTATTTTTCTCCCATTTTGTATTCCTTTTCTCATGGGAAATAGTGCTGTCATATGGTGATATGACAGCATGGTAGTATAGAAATATACATATCAATTTTTCTATATTATTTTTCAATGTCGGGGAGTTCGCATAGCCTCATACGGAGGTTTGAAGAATAGTTCTATGTATATATGTACCAATTTTAATTTCCAAAGATATTCTAACATGATATGTCTCGAGTAATATACTCCTTCATACGGCTTTGTTACAAGTTTTAATATAAAATATACCCCATATCTTTTCATTCATGCAACAAACGCATCATATTTTATAATACCAAGGCGCCGCCCAACACCAAGGGCTTGCAGACAACAGAATATATCTCTGAAAAGCACATACTTAAAAGTTTTCATGGTGTTGGTTTTTATATATATATCTATATATATTTATATTTGTATCCATCCGTAACTGACAAATATTTGTTTTTCAATTATCCATCATTGAGGGGATCTGCATTTGTTTGCATCCACGAAAATTGAAACATAACAAATAAGACTCGACATACATGCTGGTGGCGGTAATAGTTTTAATATAATCATAGTCTCGAAAAAAGCTAATGTCCATAATAACAGTAATACTCCGTGTAAACAAACTCACATAATATAATAATGTAAACACAATAGAGCATGAGAAAATAAAACATGCTCAATAAACTGTTAACAGTTGTACATACAGTGATCCCTCGCTACAACGCTACCTTCAGGGTCCAAATAATTGATGAGCATTATAGATGATTTGTTCAATAAATGTATGAAAATTGAAATTAAAACTACACAAGTCATGATGATTTATCATTTAAAATGTATTTCCTGCTTTCCAAGGCATTGTTTTATATGCAGAGATTAAGATTACCGTGTGTATTTTCTCGTAAACTAAGCCGGAAATAGCAATCAGCTGTGCACACGTTTCCTCCCAATCTACCGGTGATTCAGTTAAAACGTACCCAGTGATACAACTTCAAAGAATTTGGATGCAATATGGTCGGAAGAAATTGTATCTGAAATTATTATTTTATCAGGAATAATATATTCCAGTATCATGTTTTTTAGTTGCAGCTTCCAACATACTTCCAAGATACTTAAAATTATAAGAACCATAAGCGTTGCCCTTTGGTACAGATGGTATGCCAGATATATTTTGACATATGGAACGATTTTGACCAGTTACCGTAGGGACTTCCTGCGCTACATGTATTTCGATTGCAAAATCGTTATGTTGACACTTAATGCTCAAACTGCCTCAAATATGACTTTAGCAAGTCATGGTATGGCATTCATGATATGTGTATCCATTCTCTTGCAACTAAAGTTTGTTTCAAGGCGTCAATAGCGGTAATCTGGTTGCTTTAAATAACAGCGAGTTGTGCGATCTACCAATCACTTCGCATTCGATTTAGCCGTAATTATTGTAAACATTATTATAATTATTGAATGAAATTTTGAATATAATTAATAAAATATATTGCAAACACCCAGTCGGGATAAACAATGAGCAATGTTTTTATTACCAGATATTATAATAATAGGGTAAAATTGCGTACTTCAGTATGGATTTGTTGACTGGTATTTCCGGTGTTACATGATCAAGGTGATCAGCTGATAATGTTTTCTGAGATGGGAAAACATTGTGTCATTGGAAAAGTTGAGTTTATTAAAGATGTTATTAAATTTTGGGAGCCATGCTTTACCGCTACATTGAAGAGCGCAATAACGAGGGACCACTGTATTGTCTTTTATACCATGTGGAACAAGGAACCGGATCACATCTTGTCAATAACATATTATCCATTACAGTAATCTGGCATCAAGGGATGTACAGACTATTCACTCTGACAACAAATGAGTTGTCATCCCTCAATAAAAACTCTATTTTTTTATGTTACACCATATTTTCTCTCCATATGGGAAACATCCTGTCGAGGCAGTTGAATTTCTTTTCCGAAAATGACTTATTCATTGCCTGATAGGTAAACACTGTTCCAACTTGAGCTCATACAAAAATGGGTTGGAATGCCGTCCCGACATGAAAGCCTTCTTATAAGCTGGAAATGACAGCTTGGAATCCTCGGCGGGGAAAGAAGACCCTGTTGAGCTTGACTTCAATTAGGCATTGTGAAGCGACATGAAAGGTGTAGCATAGGTGGGAGTGCAGCAATGTATGCAATTGAAATACCACTACTTTCATTGTGATTTCTGAAGAAATTCAATCAAGCGCGGGTAAACGGCGGGAGTAACTATGACTCTCTTAAACTTCAAACTGAAAAGGGAGAAGGCCAGTGAACTGAAAAGGAATCTGTGCACTGAGACATGAATAGGTTTTGGTTGGGCTGTTTCTCGGACTAGCTGGACATTACCGAGTTCTTCGCGTGAAAAGCCCTGCATATGTAGACTAACATGAGTTATCCGCCGTGGCACGGTCCTACTGGGAGGTACCTCTGCACGGTGGAGCTATCAACTGACTCGCGAGAGTCAAGCTAAATCCTTCCTCATGTTAACGGATGTAAATCCCATAACCTCATGATGAATACAAACGTAAATCGTCGCAATACGGATGCAAGGCGCCGGATCCCCGCGAGGCGGTCAAACGCTGCCGTTTTGTCCTCTGCCGGAGGGACAATTCGAAAAATTGGCTATCCGAGCTGTCATTTACAACAAGGGTTCCCGTTGTACTCTGACGTAAGACCGGGGGACCCAAACCCAGGCCATTCGGGGGAAGTACAGACTGACGGTGCGGGTAATGCCGCTACTGAAGGAATGAATGAGATCCCGTTGGCTACAAGTCCACGCGCTGTTTCAAGACCCGAGGAAAGAGCTGGCGGAAATATTCTCCAACCGATGCTAATCTGTGACGATTTCGCAGAAATCCTTATCCCCTTCCAGCCCACGGTCTGTTGTTGCCAGGAGGCCTTTCTTGCCGCAAAAGCCATGACGACCCACATGGAGGGCAAGCACCCCAGTCTTCCATTGAAATTCACATGTAGGTCCTGCAAGAAGAGATTCTCCACTCTTCATGGCACCATATGCCATCACGGTAAGTGCAGAGGACCCAAGCCAAGCAGGAGGATTGGGGAGCATAAGTGCGGTGTGTCCTATGACCTTCTACACGAAAATGGGTCTGGCACAACACACTAGGCATAGACACCCCGCGCTTAGGAACAAGCAGCGGCAGGAAGGGCGATCGGTGGAGAAATTTAGGCGTAAACGTGTTCGTCAGGAGGCCGACCCGCGGAAGCAAAAATGGACGAGTCGTGAAGTCATGATACTCGACAAGTATGAGCAAGTCTACCATGGGTGTAAACAAATCAACACACTCATTGCCAAGAAACTCAATGGTAGAACACCTAAACAGATAAGCAGTAAACGTGCAACTTTAAGGAAAAGCAGGGGCACGAATGTGGACAGAACGAGGAACAGGAGTGGATTCACGGTTGGTGATTTCAGCCTGGCTATGGATAGTTCACCGGAACCCCTAGCGGGCGAAGGTGGGATCGAAGGGACTCCTAGCGAGATAACGGATGATCAAAGAAGGGAGCAATTCCGACTTTACTATGAGAAGGTTAAAGACACGATGTCTGATAACCCACATGGCAACCGCGCTGTAGCTCTGCTGCAAAACTGTTTGGATGGCCATACCTCTGTTGGGGATTACGATGACATGCTTGTTCAGCTAGGGCGAATGACGAACAGGGCGGAAAAACAAAGGAAGAAAAGACAAAACATTGGGCACAGGAAAACCAAGCGGGGCCGATCTCGGGGTAAAGCGGCGGAGTATAGAAGGGTACAACAACTCTGGGCGTTTGATCGATCTAGACTGGTATCAGAGATCCTTGATGGGAAGCTGGATACTACATGTCCAGTAACCATTGGGGAAATCGAAACTGTCTATAAAGAACGATTCGAGGGTAGCGACAGAGAGGTAAATCTGGCCGATTACCCTGTTCCCAGCATGTTGATTGACAACTCTAATATATTGAAGCCAATTGAGCCGAGGGAAATGCTTTCCGCAATGTCAAAGATGAAAGCTGACACTGCAGCGGGACCGGATGGTATACGACTGGGTGCTCTAAAGAAGCTTGACAAGACGGGGGGGGGGTAATGGCGACACTTTGCAACTGCTTCTTGTTGTCCGGAACCATCCCGTACGAACTCAAGCGGAATAGGAGCATACTACTGCCGAAAGGGGGTGAGCCGAATAACATAGGCAACTGGCGTCCACTCACCATTGCATCAGTCGTAGTACGACTATACACGAAGGTCCTAGCTATCAGGTTGCAAAATGCAGTCACACTGCATCCTAGACAGCGCGGGTTTACTAAGGCAGCTGGTTGCGTAGAGAATATCCAACTACTGACATCCATGATTGAGCACGCGAAAAAGAAAGGAAGAGCACTGTCCGTGGCCCTTCTAGATCTGTCTAAAGCGTTTGACACGGACTTCTAGATCTGTCTAAAGCGTTTGATACGGTGTCGCATTCACATGTGAGGAACGGGCTGGTGCGACATGGTGCGCATAATCGCCTGCTAGAAATAGTAGAAGATTTGTACACCGGCGCTAGTACTCGGTTTACGACACCTAAAGGTCAGACATCCCTGATTCAGATCAAAAGAGGCGTCAAGCAGGGAGATCCCCTCTCTCCTTTGTTGTTCAATTTGGCAATCGACCCTCTATTCAGTCTCCTAGAGGAACGAGGAACTGGATACCATCTCGATTCGGGGATGGCGATCACGGCAATGGGGTACGCCGATGATACCGGTCTTGCAAGTGGTGACATGAACGGACTTCAAACCAACCTGGGCCTGGTAGAGATGTTTTGCCAGGATACTGGTCTAAAGCTAAACGTGCGGAAGTCATACTGCTTCACTATCACACCCAAAGACGGGAAACAGACGTACACGGTGAACACGGAAGTAGCGGCGGTACTCGATGAAGGCGAAATCCCATGGATTGATCAAGGTACATCAGTCAAGTACATTGACGCTCTTATCGACCCGTGGGTAGGGACTACAGGGAAGACCTGGTCTCATTTGCTGATTGAATGGTGCAAAGGTATATCCTGCGCGCCGTTAAAACCCCGCCAAAAAGTGTGCCTCCTCACCAAGTACGCGGTTCCCCGTCTCCAATACTCTCTCGCGACAGTGGGGCCCGGCAACGGGATGCTCAATCACTTGGACAACATAGTGAGAGGGAAAGTCAAAGAGTGGCTCCATCTTCACCCATCGGTTGCAACTGCTTTTCTCTACACCAGTAGTAGAGATGGAGGTTTGGGCCTACCATGTCTGCGGTACATGGTTCCCTGTAGCATTGTGCAGTCGAAAAGTCGGGTAGTAAACTCTGGTGACCTGATATTGCGTACAATCAGTGAAGAGATTAATGCCAGGGGGCACCTTGAATGGCTGGTAGACAAATGGGGGCTTCCGGAGTGTGCTACAAACCTCAAGGGCCGAAAGGCCCGAAACTGGTGTCGTAACACACAAAGGACGGCCTGGTACGCCCATGCGGCCCAAGGGCTAGGAGCAAGATTGTTATGGGACAACAAAGCGGCCAACTGGTGGTTAAAAGGTGAGACCCTCTCAGAGTCCGAGTACTCACTGGCTGTAAAGCTGCGCACCAACACCTACCCCACTAGGGAGGCGCTGCATCGGGGACGAGCGACAGGTGATGTGAAGTGCAGGCGGTGTGGATTTCATACGGAAACATTGGGTCACATCAGCGGACACTGTGGTTTTGTCAAACGGAGCCGAATCAAAAGACACAACAAGATATGCACCGCCGTATCAACTGCTGCCAAGCTCCGAGGTTGGGCAGTATTGTGCGAAACCCAGACTACCTCTGGGGGATGCCTATTTCAAGCCCGACCTAGTCTGCGTGAAAGACGGGAAGGCGGTAGTAGTTGATGTGACGGTCGTATGGGACCCAAACAAGGGGGCCTTGGTAGCGGCGGCCAAGGAAAAGGAGAGAAAATACATACCACTTGTACCTTCGGTTATAGAGAGAACAGGGGCGTAACAGTGCGAGGTCTATGGCCTCCCTCTCGGAGCGAGGGGTAGCTGGTTGCCCCGATGCTACAAGGTGCTCGAGGTCCTTGGCATCCCGAGGTACAGTGCCAAATACTTTTGTCTCCTGGCTCTGTGTAATACCATAAGACTGCTGCGACTATTCATGGACCAGTAAAGAGGATCGAAAACGGCAATCTCGGATTGAACCATGTGAACGTCGCATAATCACTATGGAATCCTACTCGGCACTGAACAGGGACACATGAGTGCTAACGGCTTGATGAGACAGATTGTGATCTTGGCGCTTGGTATCATTAGATATTACAAGTATATAAATATGTATAAATTACTCTGTAAATATCAATTACGATGTTTTTATTGGCCGACACGGCGGCTGTATAATTTCCATTTGTACAACAATATCTCTCATACAGCTGTTGTCACTTGGGTACATCGGAATATACCATGAGTATAAGCCGATTCGAAGCGTAGCGTCCGGTCAACGCAAACCTATATATATAGGTATAACTAGCCGCATTACTGAGTTCGGCATGGCATAGGGCATAGCCCGGCTTATTTGACGGCGAGTGAATAAGCTATAGGTATATTGCGTTATACCATTATATGTACATGTATAAAATGGTTATTTACATCAGATTTGATGCCGATTGTCTAACGGCGAGTAGATAAGGTACTGCGTACAAAACACTCTATATACATAAGGCGAGACATGTATATGAGGATCCAACACACCTACATCTTGGCGAGTGGATGAAAGAGGACTGCCGGAACACATACAGATCGGATGCATATGAGAAGAAGACACGAGAGCACAATGAGCATGAAGAGATATATTCTCTAATAATATTATCGGTATAATATTAAATAGATTAGTATCAAGCATACTAATACTATGTAACATCCCATTTTTTTTATTCCTGTAACAGGAATAGAGTGGTATACAGCGGTATACCACTCAGTGGATATAACAAGTTATACCACAATTTTTCAATTTTTCTTTCACTTTTCTGGGATTACACCTCACGCAGGTCTTTTTCTTTTCGCATATATTGTCATATATGCACCGATTTTATTATAATCAAGAGTTTTAATATTTCATGCTACGAGTACTTTTACTCCTGAATGGTTGTGTTTCATGTGTTTTAATATATATATGTATAGATCATTCTAGCAATGATCATATCCGTTGTATTATACTCTAAATAGGCAGTCGTAAAATATTATTACGATTATGTATATAAGTTGGTGTTGGTATCGGTGATGGTGTTTAACTACTATGAGTTATAACAATATAAATCTAAGTAATAACCATTAATATAGAGGTATGGGTTATCCGGAAGTACGACAGTACTAAATAGACAAGACAAGACATACATGTATTTTAGTTAGTCATAAGTACAAAAACAAGATTGTGTTAATTGGTAAAGGTATTTAACTGCATTAAATAATTAAATTTAAATTGCGTTCTGTGTTTCATACCAATGGAGCAGGTTCCAGATCACAGATAGTCAATAACGTTATGCCTGTTAGAGTAATCTGACATCAAGGCGATGCTCGGAGTATTCACTCATTTGACATCACACGAGAGATGTCGTCCCTTAGTAGGACCTCTATTTCTTTAATGTTATACCATATGTCCTCTCAATATGGGAAACATACTGTCGTGGCAGTTAATTTCATATTAGTAATGACCTTGTCAGAACTAATGGAGAACCTCGCTCCAGCTTGCACTTGTGCAGAGAAGGGTCGGAATGCCGAGCCAACAAGAGAGAACCTTCTCAGAAGTTGGAAATGGCTGTTAGCCATCAGAGGCTATCCAACCCAGATGGGGAAGCTGTGGGGATCAACAGTTGAGCTGTAACGGTGAACGGTGTGACGCCTCCAAACTGATGGCGAAATAAGAATCATCGCTGATTCTTCTACTAATAGCCAAATGCCTCTTCATCTAATTAGTGACGCGCATGAATGGATTAACGAGATTCCCACTGTCCCTATCTACTATCTAGCGAAACCACAGCCAAGGGAACGGGCTTGAAATCCTCGGCGGGGAAAGAAGACCCTGTTGAGCTTGACTTCAATTAGGCATTGTGAAGCGACATGAAAGGTGTAGCATAGGTGGGAGTGCAGCAATGTACGCAGTTGAAATACCACTACTTTCATTGTTTCTTTACTCATTCAGTGGAGCAGGAGATGGGGCCTTCGCTGGCCCAGTTTCTGGCTTTAAGACCGTCAGCCTCGGTGGCTGGGCCACCCGTTCTGAAGTTTGACAGGGGCAGTACATCTGTCAAAGGGTAATGCAGGTGTCCTAAGGTGAGCTAAGCGAGGACAAAAACCTTGCATAGAGCATAAGGGCGCTTGATTTTGATTTTCAGTACGATTACAGACCATGAAAGCCTGTCCCTTTGAAACAGTATGGCAATTTATTGTCACACGTTAAAAGTTACCACAGGGATAACTGACTTGTGGCTGCCAAGTGTTCATTGCATTGTTGCTTTTTTATCCCTCGATGTTGGCTATTCCTATCATTGGGTCAAGAACTGATCAACTTAGAGTATCGTTATCTGATCAAGTTTTATCTCTCTGTTCACCTTGCTGTTCGGACTGGCCAGGGGTCAAAGCAATGGGTGACCAGTCAGTCAGTCGACAGTAACAAGATGTTTACTACATTTTGGCTGGCAAATGATCCTTCCGCAGGCAAAAGTTTAAGGTCAAAACTCTGCATAAATAGCGAGGTGATTTGGCAAAAGAGGGAGACACTTCAAGACCACAGACGGAGATACTTCTCGTGAATAAAGGTACTGAAAAATAGGATGTCCCCACAAGTGCAAACGCAAATTTGTTTAAGCTAATTGCCTACTTGAGTAGCTCGGGTGCAGTGAGCCATTTTATACACAGGTGTATGAATGACCATGATCAACCAGCATATGAGAAGAACTAAAAGTAGAATTTAGAATTATCAAGGCGTTTCACCTCAATTACAGACCCACAGCATGCGCTCATGCTACTTAGGTCATTGAGGCAAAAATCAGGGGAGAGTGTACAAATGTTTCCGGAAAGACTCCTGAATTTAGCAGAAGAGGCCCATGCTGGATTAGGACAAGATGGCAATGGCATGGCGGTCAAAAGACAGTTGGTAGGATTTTTCATTGATGGTTTGGCACATGGTTTCTAAAAAAAGAAAGTAATGAGGGAAAACCTTGACATCAGCCACTCACGCGCAGAACATTTGGTTCCAATTTGAAATTGGTTCATGACATGAAAAAAGTGAAGCAGAGACAAGCAAAATATGCTGACAGAAAGAGTAAATGAGTGTGTGAGTGTGTGAGTTGGGTTTAACACCGCTTTTAACAGTATTCCAGTTATATCACAGCGTGTCAGCTTAATGTGGGAGGAAAGATAAATATGAACGTTGTTGGCTACCATGTCCGATAAAACATTGTTTGTTTTAAGATATGATCATGTCAACAGTTACTTGCCTCATATAAATTGATAGGCTTTATTCATCAAACACAGAAACGCAAGCCTCTGTCTCGCATTCCAGGGAACCCCCCATCTATTAATAGCATGACTATCCCGCGCCAATTAAGGTGTTTCGCTTTGATTGGATAATATTGTCTTGATAGATGACGTTGGTAATCACGTGATCTCTGACGCCTCGTGGCACGAGATTAAACATGTCGAAGGCGAAGCAGACAAATCTTTCCACTTTCTTTGGGGTGGAGACGTCTAGTGCTAATCTGAAACGGAAACATGCGGCTGACGCGAGCGAATGTATTGAATCAAACACTCCCTCGACCTCGAAATCTTCGGACACAATGTCTAGCGAACCAGACTTGAAAAAGAAATCGAAATCTGTACTGCGAAAGTTTAATGCAGAGTGGTCGAATGAATTCAAGTGGCTTTGTTTTGAGGAGGAGGGCGACAAAATCATAATATTTTGCCGAATCTGCGAGGCAGCAAAAAAATGTAACGGTTTCACTAAAGGTTGTATTAATCTCAAGAAATCTGCTTTGAAAGATCATAGAGACAGCGCCTCTCATCATCAGGCCGTTACAACGATGTATCACAAAAATGCAATGGCAGCGCATATGGAGGTGGCAGCAGACAAATCTGACGAGAAATTAACAGCAATGTTAAACACAGTTTTATTCATGTCTCAAGAAAATATTGCTACCTCCAAGTTTTCTAAACTAATCGAACTGCAGCAGCGGAACGGATGTGAACATTTACAGGGAGAAACGTACACTCATTCGGACTCGATAGACGCGATGGAGTACTAAAGAACATTTAAAATCTAAACTTGAAAAAAGCAAGTTTATTGGACTCATTATCGATGAGACTGTAAATATCACGGTTGAAAAAAAACTTATATTGTTTGTGAAAATCGTTAACGACGGAAAGGCAGAAACAGTGTTTTTAGGAAATTTTTCAGTTCATAGTGGTACAGCCGAATGTATCATGGAAAAAATTCTTGAAATTTTGCCTCAATGGAACATTCCTTTGGAAAAAGTGGTCGGTCTAGGATCGGATGGTGCGTCTGTTATGACCGGGAAACACTCAGGAGTTGGGAAGAGGTTGCAGGATCATAATTCATATCTTGCGCACGTCCATTGCATAGCCCATCGTGTCGCACTTGCTTCAGCCGATGCAGCGAAGATTTCGAAGGTCGTAGCGGACTATAGAAGGACATTGAATGATATCTACAAACTGTTTGAATATTCAGCAACGCGATACAACAGATTGCGAGAACTTTCAGAGGTCCTTGAAAATTCTGACTTTTCAAGTTTAAAACAACCATGCAGTGTTCGTTGGCTTTCCGTGGGACGTGCGGTCAAAGCAGTGAAATCTAACTGGCCAGCTCTTGTTCTCGAAATTGAAGAGGAATCTGCTGAGCGAAACAACGCTGTTGCCACGAATATTCAGAAGAAAATTCGAACGTACTCCTTTATCCGACTTACTTACATGATGACTGACGTGCTCCATGTGATGGACAAAATTGTTACTCTTTTTCAGAGAGAGAATACCAACTTGGGCATGATTATGCCAATTGTGAATTCTACGATTGACTCCCTTGCCAGTCTAGAAAACACAGCAGGTGAAAATGAACAGACTTTCTTTGATAATTTGAACAACGGGGAATTTCGTGGAATTCAGGTCACATATGGGGACCCGCGATCTATCGGTGCGTTTGTGAAAACCCGTTGTGGGTTCATTGCGGAACTCTGTAACTCTCTGAGAAAAAGATTTCCGGATGACTCGCTTGATATCGTTACTTGTCTGGACAAAGTGCTCAACCCAAGCCGATTTCCCCAAACGCAAGAGGAACTGACAGCTCACGGAAGGGAATCCCTCGAGAAATTACTGGACAAATTCTGCCTCCCAATTGGTCCAGCTGAAAATGACGTCATCATCCGCATCTGGGCGCTGCAGGATTTCACACCTTTCAAGATGGCGGTCAACAACATAGGAGCCGACTCGTTCGAACAAAGTTGCAAGACAGTGATTTCTGAACTTTCAGATATTTATCCCGACTTTTCCACTCTGTGCTCGATAGCACTTGCTATCCCAGTTAGCAGCGTTGATGCTAAACGTGGATTCAGTTTGCAAAACAGGATACACTCGGCCAGTCGCAATCGTCTTTCCCAACAACGGATAAACAACCTGATGCTGTTGAATCTACACGCAGACGTCAACAATACTGTCAAACAAGCTACGAAGATCTTTCGTAGAAAGAAACGCAAACTTTAATAAACAAGTCAACATGTTTTATGTTGTATTTTATTGAATTTATTAATGACTGACAAAAATCACAAATGACCGGTATTTTGGTACATTGCCGGCTCATCTGTCCGGCAGATAAAAATATGACCGGAAACACTGCATCATGAGCATCGATCCACGCAATTTGGATCGATGGCATGCTTCAACCAAGTCAGGGAGCCAGACCACCCGATCCCATTAGTCGCTTCTTACGACCAGCATAGTCGCCTTTTACAGCAAGCATGGGTTGCTGAAGTCCTATTCTACCCCGGATCTTCACGGGTCCATCAGAGGAAGAGTAAGCTCCAGAGTAATAGACCAAATGTCAACTGTAACATTCATAATCCGTAGTCAACTGGATGGAGCAACCATGCAGGCACAAGCAGAACACATCAGAATTGCAGACATAGAAGAATGGGACATCCCAAAGGACCAAAGTGGGCATCCCAAACGATGAACTCACTGTCCTGTTTCTCTATCATCTGACACCAAACAATACCGCCAGGAAAGATTGCATTTTCGAGAATGGGGATAACATCCCCCTGTAAAAACTAGCGAAGCGATTAAATGTCAAGAGGACAAACTCCCATATGCCAAGTGAACATTGTGATTCTGACTGATCCATAGATAGACAATCTGACACAGAACAGTCTGATCAAGTGAGTGAGTGAGTGAGTGAGTATGTTTTACGCCGCTTTTAGCAATATTCCAGCAATATCACGGCGGGGGACACCAGAAATGAGCTTCACACATGATACCCATGTCGGGAATCGAACCCGGGTCTTCGGCGTGACGAGCGAACGCTTTAACCACTAGGCTACCCGACCGCCCCCAGTCTGATCAAGAGGACATGGTGGTCAACATGGTAAACTGTAAACCCCCAGGAGCCAACAAGGCAGTGACTAGTAGCAAGTCCATGACAGACTGCTGGAGGCTGTAGCAAAACCATTACATGTCATGAATCAACCAAGTTAGCGAGCCTGAACACCCAAACCTGTCAGTCGCCTCTTAAGACAATCATAATCGCCTTTTACAGCAAGCATGGGTTGTCTCGACCACTTTGAACTAGCTACCTCTCTCTGAGTTCCACCAGTTTGAAGCACGCAACTAGCCCTTAGGTACTGTAAAACGTGGAATTAATGCGTCTCCAAAAGAATGCGACTGCTGGCCCCTAGCCAAAAATGCGACTCAATATGAATGCGACAGCCCCTCTGACTGACTGACTGACTGACTGATATAGAAGATTTAACGTGCGCTTTCCGACTATAGCGTATTTCGCACACGGGCCTGGCCAGACCATTTAGTGTATTCCGAAAAGGGTGAAAGTGGTGTGTGCAACCCAAGAGGGGGCTTTTAGGGGTTGCTTAATCATATTGAATTTTTGGAATTTTTAAATTTGGAATAAATGCTGAGGTGGGTGGAGGAGGGAACTAAGGGAGCCGGATGAGGTGGGTGTTTGTATGATTATTGGATTTTGGATTGGTAGATAATTAGTTTTTAGATGCGCTTAATTAGGTCTGTTTTGATTAGGAATACGCCTAGGGCCTTGAAGTTTTCTAGTTTATTTTGAAGGTTTAGTATTTCATCTAGAGTAGGAACCTTATTTAGATTGAGGGTGGTTTGTAGTGTGGTTCTGTGTGTTTGGTAGTGGGTGCAGTGGATGAGTGCGTGTTCTGTGGTTTCGGGTTGTTTGCAGTGGGGGGAGGTGCACTTTTTTGATTTGGCTATTTGAGTTTTGATATTGATTATGCCGTTTTTGGTTAATTTTTGTTTGTTTACACTTTTAATTTCTGATTTTGAGATGGGTAGGTTTAGGCTTATTTCTGGTATTTTGAGAGATAATTTAGCTGCTTTATCGGCGCTTTTGTTGCCGTAAATTCCTACGTGGGCGGGGATCCACAAGAAGGTTATTTGTTTGCCTGCTTTTGTTAGGTCGTTGGAGCTTTTAAGTATTTGGTTTATTAATTTAGGTCGTTTTTTGGTATTTTTGTTTTGGAGGGCTTGTAGTCCACTAAGGGAGTCGGTGAGAATTAGGATTTTATTGTTTTTAGATTGTTGGTTATGCAGGGCTGAGGCCATGCCCATAAGTTTGGCCGTGAATATAGAGCATCAGTGGATTTATATCTAAACAAAATGTCCTCTGTCAGGTTTACAGGAAAATCCTCACCTTAATCCAACCTTACATTAATCCAATCACACACCAAATAGCACCGCTTATTGGCGCTGAGTAGAGTACTTCAGCTAAAACAATACGTGAGTGCTGGCTCGTGTCGGCCTTTGATGCAGTCGCAAAGAGCAAAGACACCGTGTTGGGTGGCGTCTGTCTGGACTTGCAGGTGTGATCAGTGATGACATGAATGAGTAGAACGCTTGTCTTGACCCGAGCAGTGACAATTCACAGGATGTAATTAGTGTTTGAATGACATTGTTTATATATTTGTTACAAGTGCTGCTCATTAAACATTGATGTGAAATACATACAGTGATCCCCCGATATTGCGCTCTTCAATAAAGCGCTACCTCGGTTACTAGGCGCGGTATCGCATGGCTCCCCAAATTTATGTACACTTTTAATACTGAGAGTTTTACACAGACATGATTGTATTGTTGTTCGTTGTTCATTTGCACATAACGCTTCTCATTGCATAATCAACAGTTTATCGCTGAATGGAGTTCTAATAATCTGTTTGAAAACATCCGCAGCAAGTCCCGGAAATATGATTGTTCTACTAGTTAACATTTCACACTATACATCCTTTGATCTTAGAAGCGCATGCATGCAATAAAAGAGAACAACCAGCGTAAGTTCACAAAAATCACAAGTTAATTAGTGGGCAATCCAATTTGAGGCGACGCTGTCAACTCACATTAGTTGCTGTCACAACACGACGGTCATTCCTTTTGATTCGGATCAAGTAACCCTATCAAACCAATTAATCTGGCTTGACATACGTTACTGTATATAAAGTGAATTTATCAGATCAAGGGCAGACCGAGCCAAACCTAAAACCGCTAGACCCGCCGGAGGTTTAATAATACTAATCAGAGAAGACATTAACTATGAAGAAATCAAAATAAACACACCAAACCTAGAAGCAAACGGCATCCAAATAAGTCTCAAAAAACAAAAAATAAACATCATAAACATATACCACTGGGCAGAACAAAGAATTCAAGCTGAGGACCTAAACAAATTACTCCAAATAAGCAATAAATCAACTATATTCCTAGGAGACTTTAACGCTCACCACCCCACCTGGAGCATAGATGAAAAAATAGATAATCATGGCAAACTTATCTCTGAATGGACAGAAACAAATCACCTCGTATTCCTAAACAATAACCAACCAACTAGATACGATAAGAATAACCATAAAATGTCGGCCATCGACCTAACCATATGCACCCCAGATCTGGCCCAAAGTACACAATGGGAAGTTCACGACGCCCCACTAGGTAGTGACCACTTCCCTTTAAACATTACCATAGGGAATACAAACGTTCCTACCCAAACAGCAAACCTAGAACCAAACTTCAGCTATAACCAAGCTAACTGGGACAAATTTCAAGAGATCTGCAAGCAAGCAAACCTAAACAAACTAGAAAATAAGGACCCAGAAATCTACTGTAAAAACCTAACAGACTACATAATTAGCAGCCAAAGCATCAATCCCTTATAAAAAAATAAAGTAGGCAAACCCTTGGTACCATGGTGGAACGAGGAAATAGAACAAACTAGACGCAAACGTAAAACAGCCTTCAATAGAGCCAAACGCGACCATAACCATATACCGGTAGCTCACGAACTGAACCAAAAGGTCCAAAAACTAGTCAAAATAGCTAAAACCAGAGATTGGAATTTTTTTTGCGAAGGAGTAAATAACCGCACAGATGCCAGAACAGTCTGGCGAAAAATCCACGCCATTAGAGGCTTAAAAAGTAACAAAAAAACACCCAATATAAACAACTCAACCAACCCTACCGAAAAGGCAAATAACCTAGCAAACCACTTCTCGGCCATAAGCAGCAACAATAACCAGCGAAAAATTCCAACAAAAACTTAAAGCAGAAGCCAAACCTACTAAAGAACCAAATAATGATAACCTCAAAATAAACCAACCTTACTCAATGGAGGAACTCCAGTACGTACTCCGAAATAGGAAAAAGGGAACTGCCCCAGGACTAGACCTAGCATCCTACCAAATAATAAAAAAACTCCCCCCCAACTACTCCAGGCACTACTTAAATTATATAACCTAATCTATCAAAACGGACAGGTACCAACTCCCTGGAAACAGGCACTAGTCATCCCAATCCCTAAACCCGATAAACCAACTAATCAGTCTAATTCATATAGACCAATTTCCCTAACCTCAACACTACTTAACTCAAAATAACATAATAAACCCAGACCAAAGCGGCTTCACTCCTGGCCGCTCAACCTTAGATAATCTCGCCCGACTAGAACAGGACATTAAGACAGGACAACTCAACAAACAATACACAACAGCGATCTTTCTGGACTTCTCCAAAGCATTCGACATGGTTTGGCACAACGGGCTAATACAAAAACTTTAAAAAATAGGACTAAAAGGACAAATAATAAACTACATCCAGGACTTTCTAAACGATCGTAAAATAACAGTGGGTATAGACCATACACTATCGGACCAGTGTCCCCTAGAAAATGGCACTCCCCAGGGCAGTATCCTGAGCCCCACACTCTTTAATATAATGATAAATGATCTCTTCGAGGGCCTATCCCCTAAAATAAACACATCCAAATTTGCAGATGATGGAGCCCTCTGGATCCGCACTAAAAGTATCAAAATATCCCAAAATCTACTCCAAAAATCCCTAAACAAAATACAGCAATGGGCTGACAAATGGGGCTTCTCCCTAAACTCGGAAAAAACAACAGGAATAGTATTCAAACACAAAAACATGAAACCGGCCACCCCTAATCTTCAGCTAAACAACAAACCAATCAAATTCCAAAAACAAACTAAATTCCTAGGCCTTATTTTCGATCAACATCTCTCATGGGATGCTCACGTAAAATACCTAACTACTAAATGCAGCAAAGACTTAAACACACTAAGATGTCTCATTGGCTCCAACTGGGGGGCCTCTAAAGATACCCTCTTCTCACTATACATTTCACTAATTAGATCTAAACTAGACTACGGCTGTGCCATCTACGATACCCTAAACCAAACTCTAACCCCAAAACTAGAGTCAATACAATATCAGGCGCTTAGATTAGTCACACGTACCCAACATGGCACCTCTCTCACTTCACTCCAGGCCCTTACAGGAGAAATGCCACTAAATCTACGCAGACAACACTTAACCTTAAACTTCTGGGCCGCGTCCCAATCAAACCCCCTCATCCAAAACCTAATAAGCCAAAATATCCGACCTCAAATCCAAGCTCTAACTAGGAAACACCCTCTACTTACACCAATATCCCAACGAATAAACAACTACCTAAACGAACACCAAATAAACAACCTAAAACAAAACTGCAAACAATCAAATATATTTACCCCAAAACTCAAAATCCCTAAAATAGACATATCTCTAGCCAACTCAATAAATAAACAAACTGACCCAAACATAGCTAAATCCACTACACTAGCATACATACACTAAACTTGGCCAAATTGGTGTCACATCTACACAGACGGATCCTCTGATCCGATCTCCAGCCAAACAGGTTTCGGAGTCCACATCGCACAACCAACCAGAAATACACAATCCTTTCAACTCCCAAACAACCAATCTATCTTTACAGCAGAGCTAATGGGCATGGCCTCAGCCCTCCATAACCAGCAATCTAAAAAACATAAAAAAATCCTAATACTCACAGACTCACTAAGTGGACTGCAGGCCCTCCAAAATAAAAACACCAAAAACCGCCCCAAACTCATAAACCAAATACTAAAAAGCGCAAACAACTTAACAGAGGCAGGCAAACAAATAGTATTCATCTGGATCCCCACCCACGTAGGAATATACGGCAACGAAAACGCCGACAAAGCCGCTAAACAATCCCTCAAAATCCCTGAAATAAGCTTAAAGCTACCCATATCCAAATCAGAGATCAAAAGTATCAACAAACGAAAAATCACCCAAAAATGGCATAACCTCTATCTAAAATCAAATAGCCAAATTAAAAAAGTTCTCAAAAAACCCTCAACAAAACCAAAACCCTTCATCCATCCAAAAAAATCCATAGAATAATCACTAAACTCCAAACAGGACACACCAACCTAAATAGCCACCTCAAAAAAATTAAAAAACACGCAACAGGAAAGTGCCCACACTGCAAACACCTAGAAACCCCAGAACACGCACTCATACACTGCATCCACTACCAAACACACCGAGCTACACTACAAACAACCCTCAATCTAAATAAGGCTCGTACTCTAGAATCAATCCTAAACCCACAAAATAAAAAAATAAAAATTAAAGCCCTAGGCGTATACTTAATTAAAACAGACCTAATTAAGCGCATCTAATATCCAACAAACTACCAAAACAAACCACATAAACCAACAATCACACCTTAATCAACTCCCTTAGTCCGCCCACCATACCCCCTTGGCATCTATTCCAAATCTCAAAAATTCCAATTTTTTCTAAATAAGCAACCACTAAATTCCCCCACTGGGTTGCCAATTTTCTTTTCCCTTTTCGGAAATACACTAAATGGCCCGGCCTGGCCTGTGTGCGAAATACGCTAGAGTCGGAAAGCGCATGTAAAATCTCCAATGTAAGTAAGATCAAGGGCATTCCAATTTCAACATGAGGAAAGCGTACACAGTGCAAGAAAAGCTAGACGTCGTGAAGAAAGTTAGAGATGGCGTTTCACAGGCCAGTGTGAGCCGCCAGTCCGGCGTTCCAGCGGGGACCATCAGGGGTTGGATTAAGAATGAGGAAAAACTTCAGTCAGCCGCCACCGAATGCCACGACAGCAAAGGACCGCAGACGAAGAGGATCCGTGGAGCCGACGACACTACTCTGGACAAGGCCTTGTTCGAGTGGTTCACGCAATCCAGACACGAATGCATTCCCCTTTCGGGTGAAATACTTAAGGTCCAGGCTAAGAAGATGTCGAGGAAGATAAACGGGGACAACGACACCTTCAAGGCAAGTGATGGCTGGTTGTGGAGGTTTCAGCGACGTCAAGGGATCAAGTCCATCACCGTCAGCGGCGAATCTAAATCTGCCGATGTTGAATCTGCTGCAGCATATCCATCGATACTCCGAGACATCATTGACGTGGAAGGCCTGCATGATGAGCATATATACAACGCTGATGAGACCGGCCTGTACTATCGGATGCTCACTGACAAGACTCTCGCCGAGAAAAATGACCCCAGGCAGAAGACAGGGTTCAAGAAGGCCAAGCAACGTGTTACAGTGCTCCTTGCTTGTAACAAGACCGGACATCATAAGTTGAAGCCACTTGTTATAGGAACAGTAAAGAACCCCTGCGCCCTCCACCACGTGAACCGCTCTACGTTGCCAGTGGTCTACCAAAGTTCCAAGAATGCGTGGATGACGGCATACATCTTCAAATAATGTTTTTTTAAGAATTTCATTCCCGCCGTAAGAGATTACCTGAGATAACAAAAACTTGAAGAAAAAGCAATCCCGCTATTGGACAACTGCCCAGCCCACCCCCCTGCCTCAACGTTGTCTTCACACGACGGCAAATCAAGGCCATTCTCCTGCCGAAAAACACAACATCAATAATACAGCCCTTGGATCAAGGTATAATAAAGGCATTTAAATCACACTGCAAGAGGAAACTTATCACCAATTTGCTAGATTCCGCTATGCCCCCAACAGACTACATAAAGACGGTCACGATGAAAGACGTAATCTTCACAATGCATTACGCCTGGAGTCAAATTACAACAAGCACCATCAACAATTGCTGGCGAAAGGGACTGGGCAACGCCTTTGATGACGATTTCCTCGGCTTCACCGAAACGGACATAACCAAGGCTGTTGCTAAATACCAAGACTATGCCGGCGAAGAAGCCCTCGAGGTCAATCTGACTTCGGTTGAACTTTGGGCCAAATACGACAATGACCTCCCAACCACAGAAAACAAAACCGATGATCAGCTGATCGAAGACACCCGATCAAGTAGCAATGATGATGAAGATGAAGATGAAGATGCTGAACCTCTACAGCCGCCTCCCTGTGTCCCCCGACGTACAGCAGAAGAAGCGGTAGCCGGTTTGGAGGTTTCTATACAATATATACAACAGAACCCCAATAGCTCATGTAATTCGAGGACCTTGCTGCACGCAAAACTCCTCTTGGATATGATGAGGAGGGATGTTGTTAAATCCAAGAAGCAGCAATGCATAACAAATTATTTTAAATGAGTTAACAAATCGATCGGACAATACAGTGTATTTACAATGTACAAACCTGACATGTTTTTATCTTATCTATTGAATGTTGTTGTATGAATGTGTATCTAATGCAATATAAATGTATATATTTCTGTATGAATGTGTATCTAATTTTTGATAAGTGTACTGTATAAATTTCTGTGTAAATGTGTATCTATATTTGTATGAATGTGTATGAATGCGCACATGTAATAAATTCTAGTGCTTGTCAAAACTCTCGTTTTCTGTATTTTAAGCAACATGACCAATCAATGCCACTGAAACACTCCGTACTTGTGTATTGAATTGTGATTGGCTCTTCACTCATAGCATCTGTTACTACCATTATCGATCGATATTTACATGTAAGTAGATTCTTTCACATTGAATGTGACAGTTAAGGCTTGTAAATAATAACAAACGGCGAAAACACAATGGAAATATATTCATTTTTACACTATGAACCTTAAACAACCTATATCATTGCAATGTGAGAGATAAGGCGAAGATCGTGAGATTGGCCCAGCGCGCTCCCCCGCCTCCGCCTCGGTTAAACGGCTAATCGTCTATAACGCCCACCAATTATTTGGACCCCATTGGTAGCGTTGTAGCGAGGGATCACTGTAGTTGTTTGTTTTCAGCGTATGTCTAAGTTGGTATTTCTGCTATCCAAAAATGTCTTATTGTTGATATAAATGCAATGTTTAATAATGCGAACAAAGACCACTCGCATTTTTCGCATTTAATTCACGCTCGCATTAATTTCACGTTTTACAGTATTCATTAGGTGTTAGATGACATATTCCCATTCTTTGAGTAGAGTTCATAATTTAGAGTTAATCCCTCTTGTGTAAGACTACCTCATATAAAGACGCTTTGCAACATAACATTTTTGAGAAAGTTGGCTGAACCTCATATAAGAGCGAGACGAGAGAGATTAGATGCCTTCTACGATTTGACTTGCAACTTGTCTATTTGACCAGTGTGGACGGGATACCTACCATATTTTCTTGAGTATAGTGCGCACCCAAGTATAATGCGCACCCCAGTCTAGCTGATTCAGTATTTTGGAGAGAAGAATTGAATATTACGTGCAGAAAAAAATAAACCATGACCCTTCAGAGAATTCAGGTAAATGAACGGGTGATAAGAAACTTGGTCAGTACAAATTTGAAATTTGAGATAAAAAATCACCTGACATGTTGATTTACTATTTAAATGGTATTTTTGGTTCTGCTAGGCATTGTTTTACATGCAGGGATTAAGATTACCATGTGTTTTTTCTCGTAAACCAAACCGGAAACAGCAATCAGCTGTACACACGTTTTCTTGGAATATACCTGTGATTTGATTAAAACTTACCCAATGATATAACTTTAAAAGATTTGATGCAAGGATCGGGAAAAATTGTAAATTATCTAATAAATTGTATATTTGTATACTTATCCTATCTCACACTATGCATTTCTTCTTATTCTTTGATCCTGATGTTGAAACGTCCTAGAACAAAGTTTCTAGCTTAAATAACATCAATCACCCCAACACATCCCACACATCACCAAATCACCACTGAGATCATGGGTCATGCACCACTGCAACTGGTCACCTGACATATTTAGCACCTTCATTCTCATTCTAGAGCGTACAGGCTGGTGTAACTGTGATGCGGGGATGGGTGGGTGGGCATTTAGCGTGTGAGATAGGATAAGTATACAAATATACAATTTATTAGAAAATTTAAAATTTGCTGTAAGCTGTTGTGCCAACACAAGAGGGCCAAAGTGATGAAGACCTTGGACATCGGCGACCGAGACATCCCGAAGGTAGTGGGAGGCAAAGATCGTATCAGAATGCCAGAAACATCCCTCCATGATGGCCGAGAGTGAGCAATTACTGTGCAGCGCCAAGGTGTTTAAAAGTTTTGTGATCTTTTGCTTTGATGAAAACTCCAAGAGTTGTCTGTAGTGGTGTTGGTTGCTTTCTTAATAGTCCAGTCATCATGTTACAAATCATCAGGACTGGTAGTGCATGATCTTCACCTTGAAGAATGTTACTCAAGAGTTCCTGAAGTGTTGCTATGAAGATCATGTCATTGCCACCTACTCAGGAGGCATTTGAACAGAATGCATTGAGGGCTCATCTGCAAACCTGCATCTGGAAACATGCTTTAGATGAAGACCCTCCGACTCTAGATCCCCTCAAGCATGGCTGGATGAAAGACACCCTCAACCAGACTTTGCTTCCAGTGCTGCTGCCACCAGGAATGCCATCAGCTCCTGACTACATTCTCAAACTGTTGAAATGTAGCTGTGAAAACTGCGCCTCAGCAAAGTGTGGATGTGCTGTTGCTCGACTTCCATGTACAATGTTCTGTGAATGTGAAGGATGTGATGATTGTTATAACCAGCACACCAGAACTGCACAGAGTGTGTTAGATGAAAGTGACTGATGTGACTGATCTGATGTGTCAATAGACTCAAACAGACTTTGGCTATGACTCTCTCATGAATATTGTGACTTAAATTGATTCAAGAATGGGACCTGACTGATTATCCTGGATAAGGATTTGTATGATGCATGTTCTTCATCTGATAGTATTGTAAGTAATATACAATCCATAAATCAAACAATTAAGTCATGGGTTTATGTTATTTCCAACTCATGCATTATATTTATATATTCATTGTAACAATGAGTTAAAACACTTTTATGGATATTGTCAAAGCACTCTTTTATCCATACAATTTATTAGTAAACATCTGAAAGGTCTCTAAAAAAGGTTTACTTATCCTATTTTCAAGATATAAATCAAAGTAATTATTGCTTAATTCATATTAGAAATTTCAAAATCAAATAATTGTTTTTTATCTACTGTAATACATTGATATTTCACAATTCAACAGTAACATGGTATGGATTACATTTCGTCTGGATAAAAGAGGTTTAGAAAATCATAAATCCCTATGTTTTAATACTTAAAAGAACTTCTACCACATGTCTGACCAAAACTTTTAAACATATATGTTGTATATCAAGTGTATTTAACATCTATATACTATGAAAAGTTCATTATGTGTTTCTTTCTGACTACAAAAATGATGCCGGATATGAAAATTGGGCCAATTTTTAAAAAAAATAATTTTTCAAAACCCTCAAGGGTGCCAAAGTGGCATCCATTAGTTTATTCATATGTAGTGTCTGAACAAATGAAATCATGCAAAAACAACTGTGGGACCTAAATTGCAAGGTCATGTCAACATTCTGCCGGACTAGTAGATGTGCGATGCGCCGCTGTAATAGTTCTCGCCACCTTCTGAGATTAACCCTTGGCTACGAGAGATCTCTGGACATGCGCCAAACGCAAAGATGGAGAGTGTCTGGAGACAGGTGTAGTATGTCCGAGTGCGGTTGTAGGAGGAGGTCTGGTCCCTGAGGAAGAGGATGATGACCTCGATCTGCGACGTCTACTTCTCGCTGGCCAAAAGGGCGTCACCAAAAGAAGTAGAAGACGTTTGGTGTTCTTTACCTTCTGTAGGATCCGAGGAAGGAGGCTCGTCAGAGGATATGCATAAGCGTGGAGACCTTCCCACGATACGGCTAGGGCATCATGATCCCATGCTAGTGGATCTGGTATGGGAGATATGAATCTCGCCAGCTGATTGTTGAAGCGGGTTGCAAATAGGTCGAGGTCTGGTGTTTGAAAGAGGTGGCAGATCCAGTGGAAGACTTGAGGGTGGAGTCGCCATTCTGTTGGGGATGGTTGATCGGGCCGGGATAATGCATCTGCTATCACATTCTTGATCCCAGGAATGTGCCTGGCCCGAACTTGTATGTGAAGGGAGTCAACGAGGGTAAAGAACTGGAGCGCCATTCTGAGGAGGGAGACAGATTTTGTTGACCCCATCTTGTTGATGTACCATAGGACGGCTGCATTGTCTGATTGGATCATGACTGACGACGATCGTAGAAGGATCGCCCAATGAGTGACGGCAAAAAGACCGCTTTGAATTCGAGATTGATGTGTAAATTTTTTCAGTACTTGACCATCGTCCTGCCATCTGTAGGTCGTGAAGATGAGTGCCCAAACCGACTGTGGAGGCGTCGATGAAGAGGTGCTGTACCGGTGTAAACGGCAGCAAGGAGACTCCAGCAGAGACATTCGACTCCTGAAGCCACCAGCGAAGGTGATCGTGGAGGTTCAGCGGGAGCCAAATCTGGATCTCGCAATCGTCCTTCTGGAGGAAGGGCCAGAAGAAGCACTGTAGAGGGCATAGGTGTAATTGACCTCGCAAGATGAGGGCTTGTGCAGATGTCAGAAGTCTGAGGAGTTTTTGCCACTGCCGGAGAAGTAACGGCTGTCTGAGAGCCAATGGTACATGTCACTGTATCTTTGCCCTTCTGTCTGGGGTAACAAACATCTTTCCCACCTGAGTGTCAAAAAGGGCTCCAATGAATTGGAGATGCCGAGTCGGGATCGTCTCCGACTTGGACACATTGATCAACCATCCTAGTTGATGAAGTAGCTTCCTTGTAAAATCTAGATGTGTCACCAGTGTCGCTGAACTGGCATAAGCCTGGATACAGTCGTCTATGAAGGCCTCGAAAACAATGCCTCAGCAATGCAGGAACTGTGCCACTGCTTTCGTGAGACGGGTGAATAACCACGGGGCCGTAGAAATTCCACGGCTCGGATAGGGAAGTCGTTAAAACGGTTGATTTCACGGGCGATTTCACACTCGGGCGATGTGTCGATGTGTCGATCTGTTGAAGTATCAATACGTTGATGAGCAGAAGAGTGTCGATTCCTCAGGTTTCGATCTGTAGAAGAAGCGAGCTGCTGATCAACTTAGGTACGATCTGGTGAAATATCAACAAAATAATCCCACAAGGAACAGCGACTTTCCATGGAGGAATGGCGATTTGTCGATAAAAGTGAAGCAAAGCAATTTGGCGAGTCATTGCTCCGTAGATCCCTTGATCGCTCGCGATCCAATAAAGGATGACGACATTGTATTGGAAGCTCTGTTGTCCGACGGAGAACGCTGGTTTCTCTGCTACAATGCCGATCATCCAGCTCTCGTTCACATGAGTGAGTGAGTGAGTGAGTGAGGTTTTACGCCGCTTTTAGCAATATTCCAGCCATATCACAGCGGGGGCATCAGAAATGGGCTTCACCTATTGTACCCATGTCAGGAATCGAAATCCGGGTTTTCGGCGTGACGAGCCACGCTTTAACCACTAGGCTACCCGACCGCCCTTCGTTCACATGAGCTATCCCCATTGGAAGTCGGAAGAGCTGTAACTGTATCCCGATCGCGCATGGAGCGACGAAGAGACAAATCCCGCTCGGGTTGGGGGGAAGGGCACCCCTCTGCTCGATGTTTAGACTTTCCCAATGTTTGGTCAAGGGAGACTCCCATCTTCAAACGAAGAGGGGAGGGCTCAGATAACAGTACAGTCCGGTGGTCAGTTGATAGCGGGGCGACTGTAGGAGACAGCGAGCTGTCACTTGCAGGGGGCGCGGTCTGTTTACAAGCGGGAATGTCGGCATTCAAAAACGAGCCGGACAACAAATCTTCCTCCACGGAAAGCGAAGTAACTGTTGCCGAATTAGTAGATTTATCCCTTTCTTGCAAGACAATGAAGGCATATTCACATGAGATATTACTTGTCGCTTGGGTTTCTTCGCGGAGGAAGGACTGTGCTCACTCGAATAGTTTGATGCTTTGGATCTACGATCAGTTGATCGTTTGGAGCACTGGCGTAGGTAAGTTTTGAAATCCAATTCCGATATGTTTGCACACTGTGTACAACGTGTTGCAATCTCACATACCCCACGACAATCACAACAACTGAGGTGAGGATCGAGAGGGGAAAACAGACTATGGCAGTCAGAGCAGAGGGGGCGTGATGACTCCATATCGTTTATTAGATTACAACAAAAATTCTCTGTTCAAGTGACGTCTTAACATTCAGGCGATAGAATTGAGAATGAGTGTGCGTGAATATGTCAGGTGACCAGATCGCTGGGGTCGTGCCGCATGGGATTGCAGTGGTGCATGACCCATCTCAGTGGTGATTTGGTGATGTGTGGGATGTGTTGGGGTGATTGATGTTTTTGAAGCTGGAAACTTTGTTCTAGGATGTTTCCACATCAGGATTTGAAGAATAAGAGGAAATGCATAGTGTGACATAGGATAAGTTTAAAAATTTGTATCTGAAAGTATTATTTTATCAGGCATAATATATTCCAATATCATGTTAATTTTAGTTACAGCTTTTACAAGATATTTTAAAAATAATAATAACCCTAAGTGTAGCACTTCTGTGCAGCTGATCACTATTGCCGATTATTTTTTTTTCACATGGAACAATTTGGCCAGTCATCGTCGAGTCTTCCATGCGAGTGATCTCGAGAACTACAGGTTGACATAGAATCTTCAAACTACAACAAAAATGACTTTTTACAAGTCAAAGTATGGCTTTTATGATGTATGTATCAATTCTCTGTCAACTAAAGTTTGTTTCAAGACGCCAATAGCGGTAATCTGTTGTTGCTGTAAATAACGGTGAGTTATGCGATCTTCCGATCGTTTCACACACGATTTCGCTGAAATTAATTTGAACAATACAGTGGTCCCTCGCTACAACGCTACCAATGAGGTCCAAATAATTGGTGGGCGTTATAGACGATGAGCCGTTTAACCGAGGCCGAGGCGGGGGAGCGCGCTCGGCAAATCTCAAATCATCAATATGTGTTTATCTCACGTCACGTCAAAATAGTATATATTTTTATGGACCTAGATCTACCTGTAATATCATTCATTTATTAAATCTGTCACATTTCACAATGTCTGAAATACGTATTCCATTTCAATTTATCATTTTTTATCTATAAATTAAAAAATTATTCACTATTTCCCGCGATGTTATTGAAATTAAAATTCTCGGACACACATTTCGACAACGGGTCCGCATCGAACATGTCAAAGAGCAAAATAAAGACGTTTTAAGCAAATCTTTAAATATATAATACAAACTGATAAAGAAAATCAACAAAAATATATCAAAAAGTAATCAAACTTACATCTAAGTTATTATTTCCATCGTTTCGTGCGATCGCGTGTAATTTAAGTCAAATGACATCTCGGCTTTCGTCGTCTTGAATTCTCGGCTCGGACACAACGTTTAATGCAAAAATATATGCATGAAAAATCTTTGTCACAGGTCGTAACCTAGCACGATACATTCACGAAGTTCCATATTTTAAATATATATCGTGATTTCCTGCTTAAAACGTTCAGAATAACACGATTTAACAAAAAAATCTTTCGCCAACTTCTGAAATTTATCAAACACGAGCTTGGTATAACAGCTATAATTTGATTGGCTGCCTGAGGTCACGTGCTCAAAATTGACCAATCACGAAGCTTGTAGCAGATTTCGGCAAGAAAGCGTCATTAGAAACAAATTTTAATCCAATGAAATCGCTTGTTATAACTACGGAAAAAAACCAGGCGATGTTACGAAAGCGCGATTACGAAATGAATGACCGCCGTGTTGTGACAGCAACTACATTTGTGTGACAGTGTCGCCTCAAATTGGATTGCCCACTAATTAAGAATATAAACTTCGCTTGTTGTTCTCTTTTATTGCATGCATGCGCTTCTAAGATCAAAGAATGTATAGTGTGAAAAGTTAACTAGTTGAACAATCGTATTTCCGGGACTTGCCGCGAATATTTTCAAACAGATTATTAGAACTCTATTCAGCGATAATAGGTTGATTATGCAATTAGAAGCGTTATGTGCAAATGAACAACGAACAACAATACAATTATGTCTGTGTAAAACTCTCAGTATTAATTTTGGGAGCCATGCGTTACCGAGGTAGCGCTTTATTGAAGAGCACAATAGCGAGGGATCACTGTATTAAAAGGAATTTTGAAAAAAAATTAATGAAATAAGTAAGAAACATAAGTCCAGATATACACTGAACACTTCTTATAACCAGACAGTGGAATTACAAGATTACATTGTGTGCTCCAGTACAGATTTGTTGACATGGTATTTGTAATACCTTTGTATTAATGACAAAACTCGAGCTCAATACGAGCCAACTTTACTTCGGCCATGTGGAGATAAGTACAAAAACTTGGTCCGGCAATCTCCAATCAACAATACACATAAAACTGGAATCTGTAAACGAAACATCCATTACATCCCCTTTTTTCCATAAGCTAAAAATAAAGATATCACTACTTTAAGTGTCACACTTTTAAATGAAATGTCTGTCTCTCTGAGCACAATAAACTTTAACACAAACAAAACCATTATTTCAATTTTAGAGTCACTCAGAGAATCGCTGTGGTCTGAAGATTGGTCGACCACTGGATGAGAATGCATAAAACAAGGCTTTGCGACACATTCATGTCTGGAGGAGTGTCTGGAGACTGTACAGGAACATTCTCTGGAGTAGCATTAGTTGCTCCTTGAGTGGTTCCATCAGGAACTTTGGATTGTACTGCAGTCGTCAGGAAGATTTTCTTTTGTCGGAATCAGGTCATGCTTGTTCCGTAGGTACTCTGAGCCACCTTGAGTTCTTACTACCAAAGAATGTGGAGTGCTTGCAGATTTCACAACTTTAGCTAGGATCCAGTCCTTCCCTTGCCTCAATCGCACACTGTCATTCACCTGTATTGGTGGTCTTGGATGAGCACTCTGATCATAGTAGACTTTCTGGGTCTCTCGTGACTGTGAGATTGCTTGTTTCACTGCATCACAGTCAACAACTTCAGGTCTGAGCATTTCATATTGCACCAGTAAGTCACTTCTCAACCTGCGTCCCATCAGAAAGACAAGGGGAATACTGTGCAAGATAAGTGAACATTCCCAGATAACCTTCAAGCTCCTTCTTGCTTGTAGGAGTTGTCATTGTGCGCACTGCTTCAACTTTATCCGGGTCTGGTTTCATGCCATCAGAGGTAAGTATTTCACCAAAGAATTTCACTTCCTGCGAACACAGTTGAGTCTTGTCTGCATTTAACTTGATACCACATTCTTTTTCAGTCTCAAGAGTGTCCATGAGGTTCTTGTTATGTTCCTCAATGGTTCTGCCACTGAGGAGAATATCATCTACTATTGGGTGAGTATAGTCCATGCGCTTTTGGAACACTTCACTGGCACTTTTAATTCCAAATGTAAGATGTAAGAACCTATATCTACCACATGGAGTGTTGAACGAGGTCAACATGGAGGAGTCGTGGTCAAGTTGTACTTGCCAGTATGACGATTTCGCATCGAGGACTGTGAAGTACTTGTGGTCAGCAATCTTTGAGGTCACATCTTGTATCCTGGGCATTCTGTAGTACTCACGTTGTATCGCCTTATTTAGGTTTAGGTTTAGTCACAACCTAATTTCACCACTTGCTTTAGGGACGACTACCATAGAATTTACCCACACAGTGGGCTCTTCCACTTTCATGATCGCTCCCAAGTCCTCCATTCGCTGAAGTTCCACTTGAACTTTCTCATGTAGGGCAATTGGAACTTTTCGTGGAGCATGTACAACTGGTTTCACTGCTGGGTCAAACTGAATACTGTACTTGTCTTCAAGACATCCTAAGCCTTGGAAGATATCTGGAAACATCCTGAGTATTTTCTCAGAACTACTTGCTTCAGTAATCAGGCGTTCATTGTTCAACAGGACTTTTATCAGGTTTAAGTCCTCACAGGCTCGAAGTCCTAACACTGAGGGTGCCTCTTCTTGCACTATATAGAACTTTAGGCATACAGACACAATCCAGGTAAGTCATACCTGCAATTTTTAACCACTTCTGTCCATAGCCGTAAAGCCTTGTGTCCGGTTTCTCAAGAGGACCTGCAAACTTGCAGACTTTTAGAAAGTCTCTCTCTGACATAGCATTGACTTGTGTGCTCCTGTATCTATCTTCATAGGTACTATGAACTTCTTGTTCACTAGAATATCTGCATATTGTTCTGAATAGTCTTCACCACTTTCACCCTTACTATCCTCTTTTGTCCCAATAAAGAGTTCATCAGTCTCTAAACTGTGGACTTTTGGGTTGCTTTGACCTTGTTTCCATCTTCCGGACTCTCTTGAGTTCTGTGTTCTAGGTGGATTCCTCGCCACTGTTCTGGACCTACAAACTGATGCATAATGTCCAAATTTGTGACACTTCAAACACTCAGCACTTCTCTCAGGACACATGTCATTCTTTGAATGTGATTTTTTTCACACATATTACTACTTGTTTTCACACTAGCCTGTGCACTTGCTGATTGCTTCTAACTACTGTCCCCTAACTTCCTCTGATGAGTATAACCACCACTTCTCTTCTGATGCTAAAAAACTGCCTCTGACTGAATTTCTTTCATCTGTTTTTTACTCACTTCAAAACTTCTCACTATTTCAAGGGCCTTATCTGCTATCTCAAATCTGCTTCTTGTATGTTACTTGTTCCACAAACTATTCCATCACGAACCATGTCATCAGCAATCACACCAAAGGCACACTCTTTCACGAGGGTTTTGATTTCTGTCACATATGAATCCACTGTCTCATTTTGGCCCTGAACACGTGTATTAAAGCGAAAGCGCATGATTGTCACATTCGTTTTAGGAATACAATAGTTTTCAAATTTTGTGTACAGAGGTAGCAATTTATCCTTTTCTTCATTTGTCAATGTCCAAGTATTAAATACATCTCTGCCCTCCTGACCAATGTATAACAGAAAATAGCTACACTTTTCCTTCTCATCTTTTGCCGCGAGTGGTCCACTGAACAGCAATTCTATCGTCTGTTTCCACTTTTTCCAACTTTCTGCCACATTAGCGGCATCGAAATTCATTGGCGGTATGTCAATTCGACCTGCCATGACTTCTGACACCATGTAATACCTTTGTATTAATGACAAATCTCGAGCTCAATACGAGCCAACTTTACTTCGGCAATGTGACAACGATAAGTACAAAAACTTGCTCCATCAATCTCCAATCAACAATACATATAAAACTGGAATCTGTAAACGAAACTTTGAGTTTGGGGAAAAAAACATCAAAACTCATTATGGCGCATATGATGCGCACCTCCTTCTACACAGCTGGGATTTTTTTTGATTTTTCAAGAAAATACGGTATCTGAAAACACCAACTTATATGCCAGCAGCACCATCATTTCCTGCAATCTGGATCAGTGCATGTGACTCACCCAAGACATTCAACTGTGCCAAGTACTGCACTGGACTTATGTAATAGTACCTATTATATATTGCTGCTGCCACATATCTGACACATTGTATTGCCTTTTATGATTTAAAATCTAATCCTATGTTAAATTTAATTTGTTATCTATTCATTGATTTTGTATGGTTATTTGCTGATAAGTTCTGTACAATCCACTCTCTGGGTTAATCATCCCGTTTAAAACTTGGGAAGCAACCAGAAACAGAAATTGGGGCTTGAGTCTACAGGGGAGGAACAAATCAGGGTTTTGAAGAAATGGGAAATCGTGGTAGTTAAGTGTTATAGCCTTCAATGTGCAATTCACTTATAACTTTTGAAAATAGTTCATAAAAAAAATAAAAAGTATAAAGGGTTTGCATGTGCAGAAGTTTTCTTATCTGCATCACCAAGTCTACATTGACTAACATATCAGAATTTCATTTCATCATCATGACCAATGAATCCCAAACTTGCCACCATCATTGTTTACACTACAGTACTCCTTCATATACAGTTTGTCCCGTGGCCCGGAGAACCCCCCACTGGGAGATCATGACACAGTTAGTCCACTTTTAACAAAGATGAATTCATAATGAACAAGTACTAAATAATCTCTTTCTTATCCTCTTCATTATCAACATATACACCTTACATCCCCTAGATATATATTTCTAAATATCATACCAGACTTCAGCAAGTCTACAAGTAATGACAAATCAACCAAGTCACCACTTGGAAGAGAAAACACCGTTTAAAATAATAATCTCTGTTTTTTCGAAATGAACACATATTTAGCTATTTTTTTCAATTGATGACACTAAAAGAATTAATTTTTTTATGTGTATATGTATATGACAACTATGATAATGAATAATTTATTTATTAAACAAACTCTCATCAACAATTTATTTTTAATATGGTCGTAGTATATTGTATGTCAGGACAGGAACTAACGTCTATTGTTTTGTTTTCTTAATTTGCATATGTTTTTGAAATAGACCAGCAAAATATGGCAAGTAAACACCCCTGGGATTGTTTTGATATCATACAAGATGAAACACCAAATATATATTTAATATGGATTTGCTTCAATGAAATTATTAATTACCTGAAGAAGCATCACAAAGACACCGATGATATTAAGGAAATAAGAAGGGACAATATCTAAAAAACATTTCAAAAGCAGAAAAAATTAAATCATGACCGTCAGAAAAGGTGGCGATAAAGTTGCCCTCTAGGAATATCAAGTGAATTTTTATTCTACGATTTTGTTTTGATAACTAACTTTCTATAAAAATACACATGCCTTTTTTGTTTCCTCAAGTTCACAAAAGGAGGGGATCACAGGTCAATTCCATGTTTGACATATGCTGCTTGGAGCATATCACGCCAAAAGAACCCTTTCAACCCATTACGATAAACAATGCACTGAAATTCTCAACAAATTAGCCCTTCATATTTCAGGTTTATTAATGGTGAGATGATTGTAGTCCTGTACTGATAGCAACAGAAAAGAGGCTGGACACAGTGTGCTTGCTGGAACTGGTAACCCTGCATTGATTTTAGAGGTCAATATTTGAATGCAAGGCCCATATTTGGTATTTTAACTAACGAAGGGCAAGGACCAATGTTTTAGATGTTTCATTTTAGCTTTAAACTTTACATACAGTACCCTACAAACACTAAAAACCTTTAGAGTTATACAAGCCCTCAATACAATAAGCTTTCACACATTCAGTCTCTTACATTGCCTGAGTTTGGACGAGATAATAGCCAAATACACACTACAAACATGACTGGATAGATAAGCTAACAGCAAAAGGGTTTATAAATGATACGTTTTGGTTACTTACCTGAACACAGATGTGTAAGAAGATTAAACCATGTCAAAGGCACCTCACGATAACTTGGCTACTTTCAAATTGGTGGTGGTCGGCGATGGTGGTGTGGGCAAATCAGCCCTGACTATTCAGTTCTTTCAGAAAATGTTTGTTCAAGACTATGATCCCACTATTGAAGATTCCTACATTCAACACACGGATATTGACGGGCAGCGGTGTATTCTGGACATGCTGGACACGGCAGGGCAGGAGGAGTTCAGTGCCATGAGGGAGCAGTATATGAGGAAAGGGGACGGATTCCTCCGCATCTACTCTGTCACAGTCAAACAGAGCTTTGAAAACATCAGGAACTTCCACACTCAAATATTACTGGTAAAAGACAGGAACAACTATCCCATGATCCTTGTGGGTAACAAAGTGGACTTAGTGCACCAGAGAAAAGTCAGCAAGGACCTTGGGAGAGATCTCGCATCTGAGCTGTGTATTACCTACCGTATAGTGCGCACTTTTTTTCCTAAAAACACAGCTGTGTAGAAGGGGGTGTGCATTATACACGGATTAATGAGTTTTGATGTTTTTTCCCCTGTGGAAAGACATTACCGTGAGCACATAACACCGGAAATACCATGTCAACAAATACATACTGAAGTACGCAAATTAGTCATGTAATTACACTGTCTGGCTATAAAAAAGTGTTCTTTGAATATCTTGACTTATGTTTGTAACTTATTTTATTAATTTTATTCAAAATTCCTTTTAATATTGTTTTAATTAATTTCGGCGAAATCATGTGTGAAGCTATCGGAAGATCGCAAGTAATTCTCGCGATCACGCCATCATGTGCACGGGAGCCTTGACGGTGAAAAAATAATACCCGGCAATAGCGATCAGCTGCTTCACTTAGGGTTATTATTATTTTGAATATGTTTAGTAAAAGCTGCGTCTAAATTAACAAGATATTGGAATATATTATTTCTGATAAAAAAATAGTTTCAGATACAATTTTTGCCGATCCTTGCATTAAAATCCTGTAAACTTATATCATTGGGTGTGTCTTGACCGAATCACCAGTAGATTCCAAGAAAACCTGTGTACAGCTGATTGCTGTGTCCGGCTTAGTTTACGAGAAAATACACAAGGTAATCTTAATCCCTAGATATAAAACAATGCATAGCAGAACAACAAATACAATTTAAGCAGTAAATCAACATGTCTGGTGATTTTTTATCTCAAATTTCGAATTTGTACTGACCAAGTTTCTCATCACCCTTTCGTTTACCGGACTTCGCTAAAGGGGTACGATGTAATTTTTTTCTGCGCTTGGTATTCGAAAAAAAAAATTCAAAAAAATGTTGAATCTGCTTGAGGGGGGTGCGCATTTTACATGGGTGCTCACTATACTCAAGAAAATACGGTACATTGAAACCAGTGCCAAGGACCCTCCCCTAAATGTAGACTTTGCCTTCCATGTGGTCCGAGTTATCAGGTCACAGCCAATAGATTTGAAGAAACAAAGAAACCGAAGAAGAAGCAAGCAGAGAAATTGTTCAATCCTTTGATGTCCATCAATCATTGTCATCAATCCTTTGATGTCCGTCAATCGTTTGTCATCAATCCTTTGATGTCTGTCAATCATTGTCATCACTGCTTTTCATTGTCTGATCCTTGAGGATTGCTGGTCATCCTACATTCTTGATTGGATAGAAGATGTGTCAGTGAAATGTATTCCGTAAATTTGTATATAGTGGCTCGGATGTATGAATTCATCCAATATTTTGTGTAGTTTTTCTAGATTGACAACTCTAAAACCCAGCTGCCTTAGGACATCACATTAAACATATGGGGTTTAATCGTTTGTGGATTGTTAATCAGCTGGGAATAGGGAGTCAGTCGTAGCGTACTGCTGTACAGGGTAATCTGCCTACCAGGATCCGGGCTGTACAGCCAATCATCTCTGAGTCGAAACTAAATGTCCTTTGGGAGGCAGATCAGTGACAGAAACTGGCACTAAGCCTATAGCCCTTGCAAACTTTGTGTTAGATTAATGCATCAGTCTACAATTAAACTGAGCTGGTAGCTAAAGTAAAGTAGGTATTTCAACTATCAGTACAGTTGGTTGTATGTTTTATTTATTTCATTTCAATCTAAAATGTATCGTATTGCTCCTATACAGTATATTATCTACTTATCTACTGCATTACTAGTATACACTTTACTAAACTAAATCATTATTTAAACATTTTCTCAAACCTATAACTGTCTGAATGTGGTATGAAATACGAATAATTCTTGCAAATACCTCACCTCTATTACATCAGTTGCCAGTAGCCATAAATTCCTGTTTATGCTGAGAAACACACTATAAATTTTTATAAATTTTCAACAGACGTCCTCTTCACTACCAACATATCTATAGTTCTGAGGGAAACCCTATCCCTTGCCAGGGGCGCCACAGCGCATGCGCAAGGCGGGAATCTACTCACTTCTTTCCTGTGTGTCCAGATGACAACAAGGAAATTTTGTTGTTGCACATTCGTACAAGTGATTGCGTTCCACACTTACAAAGCATTAGATCTTCTCAAGCTTCATAGACACAAGCAGTGAGCAGTTCTACAAGCAAGAACGGGGGTATAAGAAGATCGGAAGTTCTAGTAAGTAATTAGTTAGAAACGTTTTGTGGGATGAGATCTTCATCTCAAGGACAGACACCCGTCTGTTCAGGCTGTGGGCAACACCAGATACCTGGTGACCCTCACCCTAGATGTTTATCATGCAAGCAACTGCACACAAAAGTCAAGGTGCAGCTATTGCGAGCCTCTGTCAAAGGAGAAATTTGACAAGCTCTACAAGGCATGTATCAACAATCCTGATTACAAAAGATTACTAGAGCATCAAGTAAAAAAGTGATTAAGTCCTTGGTGGCCATAATTAATCACATGGGTGACAAGCGAGTGACAAGCGAGTGTCGCGCGAGGGCGCTGTCTCACCTTATGAGAAGAAGAGACCCGTCGCTCATCCCACTCTCCCAATAAAGTTGAGGAGCAGATGTACTTTACAGGCTTTAACGTAGCCTCTAACTTGAATCTGGCAACGACTGGTACTGTGGACCATCTAGGTTTGAAAGAAGCTTACGATCTTCTACCCTCTGCCACGTTCCCCCTTTAACTTAAATGAGTTCGGAGAAAATAACCAATTCAATGTCTGTAATGATGTATAATGCGCAATCAACACAACCCCGGCTTGGCCAAACTGGGGTCGATCAGATTGATAAAAGCGCATGCAATCAATGTCTTAGGAAATCTCATATCTAAAAGAATCTGTCGCACAACCCCGGCTTGGCCAACAGGGGTCGATCACGAGATTCAAGAGACCTAAAGATCTCCCAATAAAGTTGAAGAGCAGATGTACCTCACAGGATTTAACTAAAGGAACTGGGAGAAATTAACCAACTCAATGTTGTAATGATTGATAAAAGCGCATGCAATCAATGTCTCAGGAATCTCATATCTAAAAGAATTGGTTGCACAAACCCGGCATGGCCAAACAGGGATTAATAAGCACGAGATTTAAGTGAGATCTAAGGCTGAATATGGCAGTACTTCCTCATACAGCAGACATGCACAAGCCTACGCTGTATCAGATTATTATGAGGACACAGGAGAACATAAAAGAGATAGATTACCTCCCTACCACGCACACCATAGGGCAGATTGTGAATCCCGGGCATTGCATCACAGTATGCTCAGAAATACACACCAGTCACCCTCTAGCCATAAGATAGACGAACTGACAAAGCGCATGCTAATCAGGATAGAATTCCTAAGCGTGCGCCATCTCATACTGCCACACAGTCCAGTTACAAGGGCGGAGAAAGCGAGGGAGATGTTACGTCACTATCACCCAGTTATAGAACTCGTGATTCCCGCACGGCCAGCTGTAGATCAGACAACCGTGATTACGCTACCTTCAGCCATATGACCCAGTCCCAGCGCAGCCTGAGTAGGGGGTGTGGATCTATTGCTAATACTGTTTTTTTATACAGTGGGGATTCTACTACGGAGGATAATTATAGACCAAATAATTATTCCATTAAAGATATCATTGCAGAACTTTATAAAATCTAATGCCCGCCTTTAAGTATTGGAGAAAACACGCTCACAAGGTTTTGCTAGACAGAGCATGCCCTGAGGAGAGGGAAAAACCAAGGGGGCGAAGCCCGAGGGAAAGTGTTTTTCCATGCTTATAAACCGAAAAAAGAAACTTAAAACAACATTTATCAACATTTTTATGTTTCGAACATACTTTCCATGAACCTTAGGAAAAGCTCGTAAAATATCTGTTGCTGTCGTACGGATCTTGGAAAGGACATTCTAAAAACCAGTGAGGCTTATCAACACCTCTGTAGCCTCGTGGTACACTCACTGGGCTACAGATATGAAGGTTGCAAGTTCGATCCTCGGGAATATAAAGAAAACATTTGTCATTTGATTTTACATTTCATTACATGTTACAATCTGAATGGAAGTTATATTAATAAAATACCCAGGACATTATACAAAATCCCTGGGATGTTATATAATATCCCCGGGACATTACAACGTCCCTGTTTATAAGATTTAACCCGACTGGTAAGTAAAACCTCACAATAGGTTTTAATGCCTATAGAAACAAGTATCTTACTTAATAGTGATCCCAATGAATAGGTTTATAATACAGATACAAGGACAAAATGCCAGTAAACCTTGTTAGAACGTGCCGGGTATGAGGTACCGGTCAGTTGACTGTAGAATTCCTTACCCTTCCCTGTCCGTCATATATTGATGACATCATCAAGAATCGAATATTCATTAAAGGCTTCATCGGCACTTAATGTTAGACTGGGTATGCCTGCCATTAATAAGAGTGCTTACACAACACACGTTGCCCCTGCGCACAACAGCCCAGCATTGATGAACTTTTCTACTATCTGGTTAAGAAAACTAACTCTAAAATGCACGTTGACATGGCCAAAATCAAGGACTTAGATTATGTCAACAAACAGATGATTAATATCAGTTCATACATTAACTGGATTGCAGCTGCAATTCACCACGTCATACCCCGAACAACCAGAGCGAAGGTCTACCCTTAGACACCCCCATGGAGATGACACTACAGCAGACTGGATTCATCCACAGCTCACTGGACCACATACTGAAGATGAAGGAAGATCTTCAATCAGCACAAGATGTCAGCACAGTTCCTGCTAAAGATGATCATCCCACTCCACAGAGGAGGAAGCTGAGGCAGAAGCAGTCCCCGAAGGGGATACCACCGGAAATGACTCTGTTAACAGAGTCTACAGACTCCTTCAGACCCCACCGACATCGCCTGCCCAATGGACAACGATTTAGAACTACAGAAGATCAAAGATACGACCACATCGAATCCAGTCGAACTAGCCAGTCTCACAGACATTGACGCAAGACTACCCAAGTTCAGCAAGGGGCTAGCAGCATCTTAAAGGAATTCCAGGTACCTACGCTTTACAGTCAACGGTCAGAGATACCAGTTCAGGGTACTACCATTCGGCATATCCTTCGACCCATGGTTATTCACCAGAATCACCAATCCCATCATCGTTTTTTCGCCCATCGAAGCTCATAAGGCTTCTTGGATACATAAATGATTTCCTATTGGCCGATCAGGACAATCGCACATCAGTTTAAACACAGTGTGCCTCATCCCACTACTAACACTCTTAAGATTCCTGGTTCACCCCCTAAAACAGAGCTAGTACCCACACAGGCATCACCTACATAGGCGCAAGATTTCTACTCAACAAGGGCATAGCAGCACCCCCAGAGGACAGATATGCAAGAGTAGAGCACATGATAACGAGCGCACTCGGTCAGCCCGTCAAGTCGAGACGCTGGTGGATGTCTCGCCTAGGCAGGCTCACATCTATCCAAGACTTAACCTACAGAGGCAGACAATTACGGCCCCTGCAGATTTGGATGAATACCACCTAGAGCTGGAAGCCTTAATCCAACCTCCACAAGTTCAAATCTCAGAACTCCATTGGTGGCTGAATCGTCAGAATGTCATACCAGGTATTCCACACAATTACCCTACCCCCCTACATCAATCTACATAGATGTATCAGGAGAGGGTTGGGGTGCCCATATGGACGATGTTATCATACAGGGAAAATGGTCATCCCAAGAGAAGAGTTACACATCAATTGTCTAGAAATGAGAGCGATATATCTAGCCTTAACAGCATGGCTAGATCGTCTACACCACTCGTCCGTGATGATCGCTACAGAAAACTCGACCGTGGTCGATTACTTACAGCACCAAGGATGCACAAGATCTCAGCCTTTACTGAAGGAGGTTACAGATGTATATGCCTTGGTAGACTTAGTGAGTTGCAAGATCGAAGCAAGACACATACCGGGCAAGCTAAATATCCTAGCAGATTATCTCCAAGATAGTACCCACGGAATGGTCACTACATCCCGAGGTATTCAAGTGGATAACCCACCTATGGGATACTCCAAACCTAGATCTTCTCACCACATGTCTCAACAACTAACAACCAGGCTTTGTCAGCCCGTACAAGACCCACTAGCAATCCAGGTCGATGCACTCTCCATGGATTGGGAGGGAATGTTTGCATACGCCTTTCCCCCATGGGCTCTCCTAGACAGAGTACTGAAGAAAATAGAGGAAACAGACTGTGTCATACTCCTCATAGCCCCAGCTTGGCCGAAAAGGGCTTGGTTTCCGAGGTTACTACAACTCCTAGTGGAAGAACCTCTGAAACTCCCAGTATGTCACGACCTATTGAGACAACCAAAGACGGACATATTTTATGGCCGCTTCGACAACCTCCATCTTCACACTTGGAAGTTATCTCGAATAAGATGCAAGCCACCGGTTACACTAAATCAGCTGCACAAAGAGTGGCAGCATCATCTGCCCTATACAATAACAGATGGGACAGGTTTGTCAAGTGGAGAATGAAAAAGCAGTTAAACAGGGAAATAACGATACCTATAGTGGCTGAATTCTTGCTCTATCTCCGAAACGACAAGAAATTACGACATCAGTATTACAACACGATGGTCTATATATAGGTACCCACCCAGTACTGAATCGACTCATAAAGTCCTTTGCCCTGGAAGACATTAAAGTACCACATACCTCCCAAATGAGATCTATCTATAGAATTGTCAGTATTGATGAAAGCACCATATGAACCCATGAGTAGTGCGACATTACTATTATCTCCACGGAAACTGCTTTCTCCTAGCCATGGCTATGACGGCTTATGTGTCAGAATTACATGCAATTGACATCTCCACTGTAACTCATACCCAAGAATGGAAATCAGTGTCGTTTAGATCGCTCCCAGATATTTATTGCCCAAAACCAGTCGTCAGCCTTCGGCCCACTCGGACAGGCAATATACAATACCAGCCTTAAGTAAAAGTGTGGACTTCCTGGACAGATTGCTTTGTCCCATAAGAGCCTTGAGATACTTCATTACAGCAACTCAACCCTACAGAAAGCAGAGAAAATGCCTCTTTATCTCTTGCAAGCCCTCGTCAGAAACGGACATCACAGAGGGCACTGTAACGGGATGGCAAAAATCAGTTATCACAGATAGCTACAAACTGGCACAAATCCCCACGCCGATTTGGGGAAACTGCAGGCCTCACGAGATCAGAGCCCTTGCAACAAGTCTAGCCACATGGAATACAGTATCTTTTGAACAAGTCGTAGCCAGCTGCCAGTGGTAGTCCCACAACACTTTTTCAAACTTTTACTTACGAGACATACAGACTGATCTAAAGACTATACACTCTGGGGCCCTTGGTGGCTGACCCAGGTGATAGTCGTCAAGTAACCTTGTCCCCCTTCCTCTTCCGGGAAGAGTAAAGATTTCAGAAGTACCTCATGAACTCAGGGTAAGTTGACCTTTGTACTGGGTTGTACTAATTGAATTAGGAAACAAGGCAAATGGCAACACTGAAATCAGAGATCGAAGGATTAAGTGATATACGGTAATCTGCATGATAGGATGTATCGATGTTCTACCACCGGAAGTGACATCATAGGAGACATCACACCGGACTAACGTCAAGATACGTTAAATATCACTATCCAGAAGGGCACAACGGTAAACCACGTCATAGTGATACGAGAATATAGAAGACATATACCACAAGAGGCATGGTATGACACCGGAAGTGACGTCACAGATGACGTCATCACCGGAAGTGACGTCACAGATGACGTCATCACAGGAAGTGACGTCATAATATGTCTAAGTATCACAGGGATTGATATATATGTACCCATCATATGACGTTTAAAACTTTTCTATGTCTAGTCTTGTAAGTAGACTATTAGACATATTCCGTTTGAGACCCCTTTTGGCATATAATCCTTGGGTTACCACTTCACAAAGCCAAATATCTAACGGATGCTAGATACCAGAACCCACCGGTCCCTCTGGTGTATACTGGCAACTGATGTAATAGAGGTGAGGTATTTGCAAGAATTATCAAACAATAGTTATCATTGTGAATAATTCTAAGAATACCACCTCTATTACATCAGGAATAAATCCCTCCCACCTCCCCAAGTATCTGCATCTAGTTGATGAGGGTAATGGGTTGAAAGAAGTGAGTAGATTCCCACCTTGCGCATGCGCGGTGGCGCTCCTGGCAAGGGATAGGGTTTCCCTCACAACTATAGATATGCTGGCAGTGAAGAGGACGTCTGTTGAAAATTTATAAAAATTTATAGTGTGGTTCTCAGCATAAACAGGAATTTATGGCTACTGGCAACTGATGTAATAGAGGTGGTATTCTTAGAATTATTCACAATGATAACTATTGTTTGATGTATGTATGGGACATCTGTTGTTTTTATATCTTATTTTATATGGCCATTATTAGTATTGTCAAGGTTGTATTTCAACTTGTTATAGAATGATGTGACCCTAACAAACCGTGAACGTTGCTGCGAACCACTAAGAGTTAAGCTCATTGCCACACAGTGGGAAGCGGGGAACATAATTTTATATATGGTTCAAACTAATAACTAGTATATTGTTATCCTCCTAAATTAATGTTTTGTGTGAATGTTATGTATTCACAAAGTATTTACAAATGGCAATTTTATATAGTTATTCAGAAATAGTTAACCTGCTATTTATATTTAAGGATTTATTCATGCTAGTGCTAATGTGCTAGCTGATAAGATGAAGTCATGTAATTGTGTTTAATCTCAATATTATTATGTTCTTCTACAAAAATACTTATGATGTTTGCTTTATATTTTCAGGGTTTACTATGATTATTATTATCTGCACTCTGAATAAAGATGGTTGTCATGTGAACTGACAAGTAGCGTTGTGTTGTATGTGCCCCACCAAGATCCACCCTATAACCGCTACTACATAAAAACAGTGTTTCTACACCCTAATAAAGGGCTTAAGGGGGATAGAAATAGAAAATGCATTTGATCCACCAGGGGATATAATTCAGAAATGTGGAACAATATCATATGCTTGAAAGGCTTATTTGGAAGTTTCCAAAGTAGTGAATGTTTGTTTTTTTAAACCTGCAGGGCTGCTGATGTTTACCGCTTGTTGCATGTTGGAAGACTGGCAAGCTGTACAACGAGGCATTCCGTCAGCACACCAAGGCTTTGGCAGGGTGTAATTTATAGGGTTGACCTTGCAATAGACAACGCACAACAGTGGGGCTTTAACTGGACAGAGAGAGTTAAATGTACTGACTGTACCTACCTGTCAGAGTACTGTAAACTGTACAAGGAGGTAGAGGGTAGTGAGGTGAGAAGGGGATCTTCCACTGTGAACACTGGACTGCAGATAGTCTTCTCGAAATGTCCAATAGGGTGTGAGAGTATCCGTGTGCTGTGCAAGAGTGCCGATATACCTCCCCCATCCCATTCAGGCAGAAAGCTGCAAACAGAGTTTGTGATGATATTAAATCTCAGAGCCAAGAGGGTGGAAATAAGGGAAAAAAATAAATATGAGGGAGCAAATTTCAATAACATTAGCTTATCAACTGATGGAATGTAGAATAATCCACTGTGTTCAAGTGTTGGGAAAACCACTTTTAGCCAGACACTACAGTAACCAACATGGCCACTGAGAACCAGACAGTGACAACCACATTTTGGCTTCAAACACAAAATCAAAACTTTGTTCAAAGCACAGCTTAGTTGACAATATTTCTAGCGTAAACAACCCAGACAGCACATCTGATTTGCACATGTCAGAATCAATTGGAAATGAAAAATTGTTAGAGTCTTCCTGGTAAGGAAAGACCAAACTGAGGAAGAAGTGTTGTCAACAGATGCTGACAGAACAGCTTCCACAGCTCTCACTGAAATGCCAAAGCAGGTCAAACAGATGTTTGCCCACATACTATTCTTGACATGGCATCTCTCGGACAACCATAGAAAGTTTATTAAAAATTAAAAATTTGTTGTGGATATGATGCCTGCTAGAAACAGACAAGATAAACAAAAATTTGGCAAATACATCCAGATGTGCAGCTGAGTTTTCAGATGCTTACTCAAGTCATGCAGTGACCTGCCAAGCTTGAAAAAATCTCTCTCTTATTCTTCTGATGCTGTTGCAAACTGTTACATGGGGGATCACACGAAATGCAGAAAGAAGTCCACAATGCTCATCATAATGTCAACTGCAAGAGTCTGGCAAAGTCAGTACTGAAGCCTCGACTTGTGCTTTTGTGTGCTGTCACTGCAAAACAAAAAATAGATGATGAGATCATGCAAAGAAAAAGATAGTATTATTCAAACTCCATCATTGTAAAAAATTCATTATTCGAAAGACAAGTTATTGAAAAAAATGCATATTTGAGAAATTTGCACCAAAAGGATCATCCATACACGAAAATTGCTCCCAGCAGAAAGATATAATGATATAATACATTGCTTACATCAAACAGTAGGGTTTATGACTGTTAGTACACAAGCCCTGTTGTCGGCAGTGAATTCTCTCCATGTTAATCTCATGGGACTTGACAGTCAAATGGTCAACATTTACACAAGACTTGTTGTGGCAGAGGTGGCTTACTTGTTGCCAATGTTGCCAAAGTTATCAGTTTCGCCCAAATCATCTTGAAGGCATTTATTCTCAATACAGTGGGCAAAAAAAAGAAAACAATGCCCCTAGTTGTGCTTATCAGGGCTGCCCAACCACTCCTTGCAAACCTATATCCCACTTGCTTCACTCATTTTACACTCAAATTTGCCTCTACAATAATACCAAAAGGTTTCAAGGGCAATAGATACACAGGAAAATATATAGATTATGAATTGCTGAAATATGCACTTAGCCTACAGGACACACACAACCAAATCTTTTTCCACAGACTTCTATAGTAACGTTATATTTTTTTTTTAATTAACTAGGCATTCAACAGCCATTACATTTACAGGTATGCACAACCTGGCCTTAATGCTGCAATAAAAGCACAGATTTTGACTAGCTTAGGCAGTTCCTGTGCAAGTACCTCAACCTAGGTCACGTTAGATACGCTTTCAAACTTAGAAGTAAGCTACTTGCATTTAGAACTTAAAAATGTCAGGTAACTTGAAGTCTAATGAAAAGATGTAGCATTTATAAAAGAATATGTATACGTATATATAATCCTATATTTTGTTTTATTTTGAAACAGTTTAATGCACTTTAGCAAGCGGTTAAATATTATAAATATTTTATTGCATAGTACTGGTAAGATAGTGCAACGATACACCAGAAGTGTCAAACTTGTGGCAGCAAGAGGAACAAGTATCGTTAATCTTATCACCACCTCTCTCTTATCTGTGCGTATGGCGCCACTCAGTCTTTGTAGCACTGCTGTGTACCCGCGCGGTGAGTACCTCCACTGCCTGCTTGGCCTACGTGACACACAGTGCGGTGAGTACCTCCACTGCCTGCTTGGCCTACGTGACACACAGTGCGGTGAGTACCTCCACTGCCTGCTTGGTCTACATGACACACAGTGCGGTGAGTACCTCCGCTGCCTGCTTGGTCTACGTGACACACAGTGCGGTTAGTACCTCCACTGCCTGCTTGGTCTACGTGACACACAGTGCGGTGAGTACCTCCACTGCCTGCTTGGTCTACGTGACACACAGTGCGGTTAGTACCTCCACTGCCTGCTTGGTCTACGTGACACACAGTGCGGTTAGTACCTCCACTGCCTGCTTGGTCTACGTGACACACAGCACGGTGAGTACCTCCGCTGCCTGCTTGGTCTACGTGACACACAGCACGGTGAGTACCTCCACTGCCTGCTTGGTCTACGTGACACACAGTATGGTGAGTACCTCCACTGCCTGCTTGGACTACGTGACACTAAGTGTGGTGAGTACCTCCGCTGCCTGCTTGGTCTACATGACACACAATAAGTGAGTACCTCCGCTGCCTGCTTGGTCTACGTGACACACAGTGCGGTGAGTACCTCCGCTGCCTGCTTGGACTACGTGACACTAAGTGTGGTGAGTCCCTACGCTGCCTGCTTGGCCTACATGACACACAATAAGTGAGTACCTCCACTGCCTGCTTGGACTACATGACACTAAGTGTGGTGAGTACCTCCGCTGTTTGCTAGAGCTTGAAACTGAGACAAAATGCTGAATATTATACGTTCATAGTTGGGGCCTATTTACAAAATTACCTGACAGTGTAAGAACCATATACACTCTTCAAAAAAAGAAACACACAGGTAGTATGTAGTTCACTGAACCTGACTACACAAATAAATCTGGTATATAAACTGGACATATGCAATTTTAAAAATGTCGGTGGCCTGATATTCTACAAACGGTGCACCAAAACACAGCCATTGTCAATTTGCGATGTCTAAAACGGCATTGTTTTCACACTTGTTAAAAAATGTCATGGAAGAAAACAGTAAATACACATGCAAGTTACAGCCTGGTTCCCTGGGTATGCTGCGCTGGTGCTAGAACAGGTGGTTAAAATGATTTCTTAGCATTTCCATGAATACTCTTGCAATGTATATGTCACGAGAATAACATCCATAGTTGGTTTTAGTGAAGGAAAACATTATTTAAGCCGTTTTCTTCCATTGTGAAATGGTGGTTTAGTGGAATTATTGAAAGCCAAGTATCCATAATAATGGTGTTTAATGATAGGGTCTGTCCTTGGTACTGATATTTGGCCTCTGGATTATATTCACATGAAAAACCATTTAATTGGCATTTGTTTTCTTATTACACAATGAAATTAATTATAAACAGATCAGTTAATTTTGGAAACATATTGGATTAATTTCAATCTAGTGTTTCTGAACTCTGTGTGTGCTAGTTAAAACTAGTAAAATCCTACATATTTTTTATATTTGTATACTTATCCTGCATTTTTCCTTAATGCATATCACTGTTTGTTCTTGACAGAGAAAAGAGCTGTGTGAAGGTCTTTGCTTGAAGAAGTTGTTCCAACTAGCTGAGAGGCAAACCCTATCGCGCAGCTCCCACGTGACCAAAGGAAGTGACGTCATAGATCCTCACATTACTCTGGAGTCCGGACATTGGAAGGCATCATGGGGAGGTAGATCTGCGATGGGTGGGTCCATTTAGACCCAGTAATACAGGATAAGTATACAAATATAAAAAATATCTAGGATTTTACTAGATTTTTTACTTATCCTGCATTACTCCTTAATGCATCTTTATCGGACGGAACCGGAAGCAGGCATACCTTCAGATGTGGACTTTCATCTTTTATTTCCAGACTCTGTTCCCTAGCCAATCCTTGGCTGTGTGGTTGGCTTCGGGTGACCAATCCATGTATGGGAACCTCCAATTCCCTCAGCCCGTCCTCGGCTGTGTGGTCGGCATCAGGTGACCACTCCATGTATGGGAAACTCCGTTTCCTTCGGTCCGTCTTCGGCTGTATGGTCAGCCTGGATGACCATTACATGGAAGGGAAGAGTCAGGTATGCGTTGTGTCCTGGTACTGCGCAGCCTGACAATAACTCTCGGTTAGGTCGAGACTGGAGTACCAAGCCGTATGCAAGTGGGGCATGAACCTTCTAGTCCAGGGCTTACGCCAGGGGAAGTCGAAAGGCCGGCTCTTGACTTGGAGGCGAGGTCAGTGATGTGTAGTAGAGGGCACTACTAACAGACCAAGTTGTGCATGCCTAGCACATCGTCCAATGCGACATCTCGCATATGGTGACTGGCGCCAAATGTGTTTGATCGCCAGGACACATGTCCATGATGGCAAGTAGAGCTCAATTGTTGTGGGGGCGATCGCCCGGGTCTCATGTGGGTTGTTGGGAGCCTGGGGGTCCAATCCCGTGGCCTTGTAGGCCTGGAGAATGAAGGCTCGTAGCCAGAGGGCGATCGTGTTGCGGCTACCTTCCGCTTGCGAGGTCGCAGCTCTATACCGGAATGAAGAGGCGTCGTTGTTGTCTATGGCGTTCCTTGGATCATCTGATATAGCAACGGAGTGCTCTAACCGGATATAGACAGAGCTCTAGTTCATCTTCCGCACCCACAGTCGAAGATAGGGGAGGGTTTAGGAACGATCTATCTGGCTGTCATGGGAATTGATTCTTGGCGAAGCAGTCCCAGCACAGTCCAAGATGTGCTCCGTGTGCTCCATGCTCAAAGCGGACGCGCGTGACATCCAAGGTGTGTAGCTCACTGACACGGGCAGCTGTGTTGAGCGCCAGTAGGAAGACCATTTTCTCATCAGATTGTAGGATGACGTCGCTGCGAGTGGCTCGAAGGCGTATCTAGCAGTGAGGTGTGAATGACATTCAAGCCCCAAGCTGGTGTACGAGATTTCGCCTTTTGGTCTTCCAGCCTGAATGGGCGGAGCAGAGCCTGTTGTTCTGGGATTTACATCATGCGCCAATCTTCCGGAACTGCCAGGACGGAGTTGAGCGCCACAAGGTAGGTCATGATGGTACTGCTCTTGAGCTTACACTTGTGACGCAGATGGAGCATGAACTTGGCAAGGAATTGAAGCGATGCATATGTGGGGTCTAGGTGTTTACCCCTGCAAAAGCTCTCGAAGGATTGCCACTGGCCATCATAGAGGCTCCTGGTGGTTGGGCGATGTGCCATCGTGATGGCCCTAGCCCTGGCCGAGCCGCCCTGGCCGAGCAGCCTCTGGCCTTCAGTGCTCTCTGTAAATGGCCCAGACGTGAAGACAATCTGGGTGTGGCAGTGGGTTGACGCCGGACAGCTGTCTGAGGTCGACGAACCAAGCCCTCGCTGGCCTCCAGGGCGCGACCAAAGTCAGATCGAGGTTCCGTGTCGATCTGATCTTCTGGACGACTTTGGGAAGGAGTACAGGTGGGGACCTGGGGACACTGAAAGTGTCGACTGCCCAAGCCAGTGTATCCGGCACTGGAGATATGTAGGTCGGGATCTGGTAGGTCTATGTTGGGGAGACCGTGGCATCTGGGTGAAGTTTCCACTCTGTGGAAGCCACTTTGCCTGGCCGAGATAGGGCATCCGCTAGGATGTTTCGGCAGCACGGGATGTGGTGAACCTGGAACTGAATCCCCAGATGATCCCTCAGGTGAAATAATCGGAACGTCTGTTGAAGGAGCAAAGTCGAATGAGTCGTTCCTTGGATCCAAAGGCACTATACGACAGTGATGTTGTCCTTCGAGATGGAGAGCCAGGCGTGTTTGAGGGCCTGCTTCCAGTGAGCAATGGCCAAGATAAGCGCTTCCAGTTTGGGGATGTTGATGTGCCATTGGCGCTGATCGGCAGACCACAGCCCCAAGACGACCTGTCCCTCCAGGTGTGCGCCCCATCCCTGTGGGGACGTGTCTACGAATAGGCGCAGAGAGGTCGTAAGCCCTGTCAAGGAGATGCCGCCTAAGACATTCGATTCCACTGTCCACCACCGGAGATGCTGCTTGAGATGATCCGGGAGGACGATGGAACATCTGAACTGGGCGCAGTTGGAGCCTTCCTCTGTAGGTCAAGTCCTGCGTTGAGGTTAGGAGGCCCAGGTGGACTTGCCATTGGTGCAGAGAGCGTGGTAGGTAGAGAGCTGGAGTCAGGTGCTCCAGCTGCGCTCCCACCAGTCTCTGGGTACAGAGAAGAGATCGAGGTCCATCTGGAAGAGGCCCCTGATGAACTGAAGACGATTTGAGGTTGATCTTCCACCCCAATAGGTACAGGAGCCAGGAGTCCCTGCGGCGAAGTAGAGTGACGGTGTCCCAATGATTCAGGAGACAGTCGTCTATGTATGCCTCGAACTGAATGACCCAGAGATGGTGGTAAGCTGTGTGAGTAGCCACGGTGCTAAAGAAAATCCAAATGGGGGAACCGCCCATTGGTAATGGAAGTGGTCGTCGGGATGTATAGGGACATGTCGATAGGCGTCCTTGATATCCAGGCTGATAAATACATCCTGTGCCTGGATCCAGAATTGCAGCAGCCTGAGGTGGTCATCCTGAATAAGGTGGACGCGCCAGGTAGCGTTTGTTGAAAGGGGCGAGGTTGTGGATCATCCTGTGTTTGAGTCCTTCTTGGGGACAAGGGAGACAGGTGAATAGAAGCCCTGTGTTGTGGCTGGGGCGTGTATAACCTCTATCGCTTTCTTGTCCAGCAGCGCAGAGATGTACTGGATTGGTAGCTACTGTTGAGTAGGGGGGTAGGTGGCTATGGGCAACAACGTGAGCAGCAGGTCGTCTATAAGCGCCAGGTTGTACCCATGTAGCGGTTGGTCGTCTATAAGCGCCAGCTTGTTCCCATGTCGGATGATGTTGGTGTTGGTGATGGGTCCCCCAGGATCTCTGCCAGCAACGACCAAGTCTTCCACGTACAGGAGTGTCGACAACTTGGACGGCTGAGGGTGGAAGTCCCAGTCGTGCTTGTCTGGCTATTCACTTGAAGTCCCTGCCGTCGGCGTTACCTCCCTTGGAGTGGCCAGGGCAGGATTGTTATGCGCCCGATGCCCTGCCTTTTCCTCTACCCTGAGAGGTTGAGGTGGTGCCGCGCCACTGGGGCCGGTGGGTGTTGCGTCGCTGCTGGTATGAGCCAAACTGGGATGCCACAGCGAAGGCTGGCTGTGACACCCTAGCCAGGGTCTTGAGAGCTGTCTCGTCTCAGGTGAAGGCCGAGACTCAGGATTGAGTTATTGATGTACAGCGACAGGCGCCTGGTCGAGTGGTTACAGTGTTACACATAAGCGATCATGCAAGCCAGTCTGTACAAATACACTGCACGGATCCCATAAGGTCGGTTGACCTGATTACGGTCGATGATGTTTACAGTCGTAGTTCTTGACACGTGACATGTATGTCGTCCTGCGCAGTAAATTGTAACCCCGTATGCTGAGTGGACTAGTTCAAGCTCCACACAAGGCCAATCCCCTGTGAACCCTGTGGTTGACAGACCAGTGGTGTGTCCGAGTTCTGAGTAGGAACTGTGACGTTGCTGGTGTAGAGGCAAGTTGATCCCCATGATAAGAGTGACGACTGGTCCGGTGTTGTTAACGATGACCCAGTTGGGTACCTGGAAGCATATGGCGCTGTGATCGTCACCTGTGGTGCAGATAATATCTACCAGACGCCGTGGGTAGGGAGATCTTTGAGAGTATGTTTGCTTTCTCCGAGGAAACGTTCAACCAACATTGATAGATGAGGAGATTTGGTGGGAGAATTTCCACAGAACCGTTACCACGAGGTTAGGCGCTTCCAGGATCTTGGGAAGTGTTGGAGCGCCGTTGTATGGATGCCAATCATGTGTCCATGTTGGAGCGCCATTATATGGACGCCAATCAAGTGTCCAGCGACCGCTCTGGTCTCCGTAGGTAGTTGGCCCTGGGGAGCTGATCATCTCATAGGCCTGTAGAATGAGAGCAGGTAGCCACAAGGATATCGTGGAATGGCTAATCGTCTGTCTGCGTGGTTGTCCCGGGTGTGCGTCTGTAGAGGCGCACTTGGGAGAGGCGCAAGGATAGGCGCAACCAGAGACGCTAGGATAGACGCCTTTACGGACACTGTAGACGGTGCTTTTGTAAAGGCGAATGTATAGGCGTCCGACGAGGCACTGGCGTCTGTATAGGCATCCGACGAGGCGCTGGCGTCTGTATAGGCGTCCAACGAGGCGCTGGCGTCTGTATCGGCATCCGACGAGGCACTGGCGTCTGTATAGGCATCCGACGAGGCGCTGGCGTCTATACAGGTATCCGACGAGGCACTGGCGTCTGTATAGGCATCCGACGAGGCGCTGGCGAATGTATAGGCGTCCGACGAGGCGCTGGCGTCTGTATCGGCGCTTTTTAAGGATAAGCACTATCGGTTGACTGGATAGGTGCTGTTAAGATAGACGCAGTAGTGGTCGTCAGGGAGCTCTGGGTAGAGACTGAGACCATGGGGCCCGACATCATGGTAGTACTGGAGGTCAGGGAGTTGTCGTCCAAGATATTGGATCTAGTTGTGGGCGAATACTCGGATAAGTAAGACATCTGGCGCCGGTGTTTTCCTGGCCTGTTGCGTTCTCCGTTCCCTGGACATACGGAGGTACCATCTGAAAGCTGTGGAGGAAAGCGGAGCCAGTCTGTACATCTATGACACTGGGGACATTTATCTGCAATGAAGCAGTGTAAAATCACAATGTGTCCCCTCCTGATCATGTATGCTATAATTTGTTTATCCCACTGCGTGGGTTTATAAAATAATTATTACGACAAACGTAAGACAACATACAAAACGAAGACAAAATACTTGCGAGGGTACGCCAATGGTGGGGTACAAAGCAAGAAGAATATAGAACGCAAGCCAGTTAATAACTGGCCAGGTAAAATATTCAGGATGGCTACTTGAAACAACAAGACACCTGGGTTTACCATTGTTTTCTTTCTGAAGAAAACGCCAGCAGTTGTACAAAAGTTATGCACATGTTAAAACATACAATGTCTCACAAGATACAAACCGTGTGCACAACACAAACACAATGAACATTAACTCAAGAAGCAAAAAACGTAAGGGTACCGGTTTGAACAAGTTTATGCTACAGATCAAAAACAGGTCTTCTCTCAGCAAGTGACAAGAGTAATGTGAGGATTCATGACATCACTTCCTTTGCTCACATGGGAGCTGCGTGAAAGGGTTGGCCTCTCAGTTGGAACAACTTCTTCAAGCAAAGACCTTCACACAGCTCTTTTCTCTAGTCAAGAGCAGTGATATGCATTAAGGAGTAATACAGGATAAGTTAAAAATTGTCTGGTTTGAATGGGGTAATAATAAAGAATATGTTCATACTTTTTAATTAATTTAGTGCAGTGGCATACACATCCATGAGTATTCTATATGATGTAATACAGCCACTGGGGAATCCGTGTACAGAACAACATAAAGAAGTATGCATACTATTGAAATATAGTTATGATATTAATCATCATGTTAGATGAAATATCTGTGTACGAAATGATCTACAAATAAACTACTCAATAATTATAGAATAACCCACTCGGTACGAGTGATTACGGAAAATATGTCACTCGTGAAATTAATGTTTTAAGTTCCGAGCTTTTTGCATTGTACATGTATATAATACTGATACTCTAATTTGTAATTTTGACTCTGTCAGCATTTAAAAGGGGTGGATGGCAAATCTGACAGCATGAATGTGTACTTCTCTAGATCTGAAGCGCTTCTATGTTATGATCCAGGATCTAAGTTTCCAGAGGCAAGGCTGGACCCCGGGGCGAATATTATTGGCATAAATGTATTATTCTCTTCATAACAAACAAATGTATACAACATATCTGTTTATTATAGGGTGGGGATAATATCGGTTTGCATGCTATGGCCCACCTTTGGGAATGCCGGCCAGATGAACAGAAGGGCCAGTCCTGGTAGCAGATGTGCATTCCTCTCATTATACTCGGTATTGTTGTTGTTGTTGTTGTTAATTGTTGTTTAATGCTGCACTCAGCAATATTCCAGCCACATGATGGCAGTCTGTAAATAATCGAGACTGGACCAGACAATCCAGTGATTGACATCATGAGCATCAATCCACACAATTGGGCTAGGATGAGATGCATCAACCAAGTCAGCGAGTCTGACCACCCGATCCCGTTAGTCGCCTGTTAAGACAAGCATAGTAGACTTTTACAGCAAACATTGGTTGCTGAGGACCTTTTCTAACCCAGATCTTCCTAGTCTCTCATTATACTCAGCAACTGTACATATGGTTATACGGTGGGGATCTTAACTGTGTCCAAGTTATAAACTCAGCCCCTCCATTTCTCCAATTTGAATCCCCACCATTGGAGAAGGCTTCCAATTAAATATGGTTGATATCTATCTCTTAGTTCTAGAGAAGAAGTCATTTAAAGCAATAATACCAAATTACCGCTATTTCGCCCTGCCCCTCAGCCCCCATGTGGGTGATCAGCCCCACCATTTGCACAATTTTGAATTCTCACCACCGGAGAATGCTTCCAACCAAATATGGTTGATATCTATCTCTTAGTTCAAGATAAGAAGTTGCTCAAAGCAATATTGCCAAATTCCCCCTATTTGGCACTGTCTTTCAGCCCCCTTGGAGGTCAGCCCAATCAATTATACAATTTTTAATCCCCACCACCTAGGGATGCTTCCAATCAAATTTAGTTAATTTCCAATCAGCATTTCAGAAGAAGTCATTTGAAAACATTGTTGACTTACGGACAAGGTATGGACGACGGCCATGGTATGGCATAAGCTCACCTTGGTCATTCGGAGCTAATCATAGTGATATAGCGAATCAAACATGCACTAGCCTCACCATATCACAATTAATTTCCTTCTTTGCTATCTACAGTTACATGACAGCCCACATTAATTATTTTCGGTCATAGGCTGTTCTCCTGTTGCATGAGGACCAACCTGCCACTTGTCACTTACAATGCTAAGTATCGGCCTGGACCCACCAGCTAACAGTGCCCACCGAAAGTTTAGAGCCGAAACACACAGAGCGACCTTCACCTTGGGGTCAAGTCATGGAAAGCTCGTATTAATACCTTCACAGATTGTGGCTAACAAAAAAAATCGCAACAAACTACAATGTCAATTCTTTCATTTAAGCTATCACAAGTCACTCCCAAAAACTTGGCATAGGCTGAACAGCCTATTTTCCTTCCAGTTCATGGTAAAAGTTAGGGGGGGTTACTGTGGTCTGATGTGAGAGGTGGAATCTGATTGGTCAATAGGAGGGACATAGGAGGGACATAACTACTAATAGCCACTGGTGGAGCTACAACTGAGCCCAGAAATTCCATCTTAGTTCGGCAAGGGTGAAAACTGGACTTTTACAGTCAGTTAACGCCCTTGCCTCGGGAAGAATGCAGCACAGCATTTTTTGAAATTATATTCACCAGAATATACATGCCAAGCTCAAGGGATTCTGTTACTTTAGATGATATTGTAATTATTGGAAATGTAGCAAGGGTGGTTCATTATGAAAAATGACAAGCTGCGGTTGTTTTTGTTGAGGTGACATTTATTCCATTATCAATCACTTCAATTAATCAATCCCCCCTGTGGGTGACACCGGGGTGTGTCTATAAACCCACATCATATAGGATTATGGCATTCCTGAACTATATGTAGTCCATGTGCTGTCTGTGCAGAGTTATAAGCAGAGTGAATAAAAGTGTGCAAATGTTAGGGAGGAAAGCTGTAGTTAGATAATGTTAATCAGCTATATTCACTAGAGGTGCTCGATATGTAGTTGTCTTACGTTTGATGCAGCGATCATAGGACTGCACATGCACTTCAACATCTTTGGTCATTCCAGGCCAGTAGAATCTTTCCCTCAAGAGAGAAACTGTTCTGTCTCTGCCTGGATGACCAACACTGTCATGCAAACTGCGCAGCACTGCACCTCTACATCTACTAGGTAAGGCAAGTTGCAACTGTTCTCCTTGACCTGTCTTGGTTGTTCTATGAAGAACTCCTCTGTGCAGCTGCATCTGTGGAAAGTTCTTGATGAGAGATGTCATGTTACTGTCTCCAGTGTATTGATTCCTGTTTGGTCTGGTGCCGCATTCCAAGTGGTCGATGATGGTAGCCAGGGATGGATCTCTCATCTGTGATCTTCTCCAGTCCTTGGCGTTGATATCACACTTGTTCTCAGGTATATCAATATCATCCTTGTCTATGACTTGTGCTGACATGCAGATACTTTCCACAATGTTAGGAACTTGGATGACATTGCAGATGGGATTCACAGAGTCAGTGGATAATTCCTCTATTGGTAACTTGTCTGGCAGCCTTGACAGAACATCAGCATCAATGTTACTCTTCCCTGGTCTGTACCTAATGCTGAAATTATACGCAGAGAGTGCTGCCAACCATCGATGACCAGTAGCATCAAGGCGAGCAGTGGTTAAGACATACGTGAGAGGATTGTTATCTGTGACAACTGCAAGCTTATGTCCATACAAGTAGTCGTTGAACTTCACTGAGATTGCCCACTTCAAACACAGAAACTCCAGTTTATGTGCAGAGTAGTTTCTCTCAGATTTGTTCAAACCCCTGCTTGCATAGGCAATCACTCGCAGTTGCCCCTCCTGCTCCTGGTATAGCACTGCTCCTAATCCCTGAGTACTGGCATCGATGTGGAGCTCAAAGGGTTTGGAAAAATCAACATATCCAAGCACTGGTGGTGTTGACAAGCGAGTCTTCAGCTCCTGAAAAGCCTCTAGCTGTTCTTTGCCCCACTTCCAGTCGATGCTGTTGGAATGCTGCTTGGATTTGGACTTCTTGGATGCTGACTTTGGCATCAGTTCTGACAGTGGTCTGGCATTCTTGGAGAAGTTCTTGACAAATTTCCTATAGTAGCCAGCAAAACCAAGGAATTTCCGGACCTCTTCTGGATTGGATGGTGTTGGCCAGTCTTTAATCTTGTGCACTTTCTCTCGGTCAGCTTCGATGCCATCTGCTGAAACAATATATCCCACATATCAGACTTTCCGCTTAAAAAACTTGCACTTCTTTGGAGCAAGTTTGAGTCCACATTCTTGCAACCTGCGGAAAACAAGTTCTAACCTCTCAACATGCTCTTCATAGGTTTTTGAGAAGATTATCAGGTCATCAAGATAAATCAAGCAGATCTTTAAGTGCAGTCCTTCAAGGCATTTTTCCATTAGTCGCTGGTATGTTGCAGGAGCATTGGAAAGTCCGAATGGCATTCTATTAAATTCAAAGAATCCAAGTGGTCCGACTGTAAAGGCTGTTCTTTGCTTGTGTTCTTCTTTGACTTCCACTTGGTGATAACCACTCTTCATATCCAACACCGAGAAAAAGGTATATCTGCCAAGACATTCAAGTAGTTCTTCAATATGAGGGAGCGCGTAGGCATCTTTAATGGTCCGAAGATTCAGCTCGCGAAAGTCAAAGCACATCCTCAGACGTCCATCTTTCCTCTTTGCTAATACAACATTAGAGGCCCATGGGCTATGAGACCTTCTAATGACTCCAGCTGATATGAGTTCCTGAAGATGAGTCTTAACTTCTTCATACATGGCTGGGGGGATCCTTCGATGTGGCTGTTTGAATGGCGTGTTGTCATATAAGTCTATCCTGTGCTTTACCATAGAACAGTTGCCCAGATCATCATCCCTCTTTGAAAATATATCCTTAAACTTCAGGATTATCTCAAGTCCATCGGCAATCTGTTCATGGGAAAGTCCTTCCTTGTCTATCTCCACTTGGTTAATGATAGCATTGGAGTCCACTGGTTTTCCTGGAGGCAAATCCTTAACTGTGACAGGTTGGAGTTCACAAAGTAAAGCCTTAGAAGGGATGACAACTGTCTGTGTGGTGATGTTGGAGACATGCACTTCTATTTCCGTTGGAGTGTCACACTCATACTTGATGATGGTTGGGGCAATGTCAAGGTCGCTTGGTACAGCAGAGTTGACTGTGGCTTGAAGAAGCTAGTGCACAGACCTGTGGGTAAACAATCCCTTTTGCAAGATGTCCCCTAATGATGGTAGTACTGTTACCTGGAATGATGATGTTACATAACTCTGAAGATCTTACAAGTCCAAGTTTCCCATACTTTGCCAACTGTCTTTCACGTAGAACCATTGTTCGATAGGCCAGGTACCATGGAGTATGGAGTCAGTCTTGCTCGTTGAAGGAACTGAACACCAACAGTAGCTCGGCAGTTGTCAAGGAGTCTTGAAAGTATGTTGGTTCCCAAAAAGCCATCACTCGTCCGTTATACCTTGTGTCCGGGACAACAAGTACTAAACATGATAAGGCTCCTTTGCTGTCATTGCCGCTGCCTGTAGTCGTAATTCCAACCTGTACATATCCCATGTATGGTAATTGCTCTCCTCCTGCACATTCTATGTTGAGTGGACTGAGTGGAATGTGGCTTAAATAACCTTCGTAGAACGATTGTGACATCACAGATACAGTAGCTCCTGTGTCTAACAAAGGCTGTACAGGTGTGTCTTCAATCCAGATAGTTACTTCAGTGGAGCTTCCAACTAAACCATCTGGAATCTCATTTCTGGGGTGCAGATAGGAACCTAAGGGTGGCCCCTCCCCATAGGCCTGGGCCAGTTTAAAGGACATCGCATATGATCCATACGAACTCTGCATCCATAAGAAAGATGTCCTTGGTAGCCACATCTCCAGCAGGTAGGCATCTCTGATTCTGAACTTGGCTGAAATCTGGAGGCTGTAGGAGCTGTTGATGCTGGTGGAATGGGGGAATTCTGTTGATAGGTTGGAGGTGGAGGACCAAACTGATCAGACTGATTCTGGCTGTTATCACTTCTTGTAGTAACTTGAGTCCAGTTACCTGTGGATCCTCTTTCTCCGTTATACTGACCTCTTCCTCGGTGTCCACGCTTAGGCCCTAAAAATCCTGAAAATTGAGCTTGCTCCTGAAAAACATGAGCTGAGAGTTGCTGTTGTCTGTTGCTGTAACTCAGTCATTCCAGTGTGTAGCTCCTTAACCATAGCCTTAAACTCTGTTAGTTCACTCTTGGATTCCTTGGGCTCGGATGGTGTTGCCATGTTAACAGAAGCTGTCTTTGCCTTTGGCTTGGTCTTGGAGGTGTCAGCCTTGCCTGGCTTCAGATCAAATTCCATTTCCATGAGGCACAAGCGCAGATCATCAAAACTATAGATGGAGTCGTACTTGTAGCCAGCCAGAGTCTTCAATGATGGATTGAGTCCATCCCATTGGCGAGTACGCAGCATGTCGTCCTGTTCAGCCTGTGAAAGAGATTTCTGTTTAGCTAACTGAAACATAAGGCGATCCAAACGGCAGCTCCAGGTAGCAACATCCTCATCTTCTCCTTGACAGGCACTGTAAAATTCTGACATTAAAGTAGAACTTCGACGCAGAGTTCCAAAATCACTTTGCAACTTATGTAGTAGAATTCCAAAATCTGCATGGGGCCCTAGCTTCATAGATATGATTGCTGCTTCTCCTTTAAGTGACTTCCTAATAGCTTGAAGGATGACACCATGGCTATGGGTCTTGGTTCCAATAAGGCATTCCACTTCATAGATCCAGTGATCATAGTCTGTGTCCTTTCCTGGTTCGCCACTGAAAAAGGGAAGTTTAGGAAAATGTTGGTATGTAACATCTCGGCGTGATGCTGATGCTTGACCTTCATGTTCCTCTTCCTGTTTAATAGAATGCTCCGTCTGTGAGATACCTTGTATCCAAGCTTTAAGGTCTTTAGGCGAGTCCACTTTAGGCTGGAAACCCATCTTCTTAAATGCTACTAGCATACCTTCCATTTCCTCTTGGCTTAACTCCATAGTGTTAGGTGGGGTATCTGTAAACGAAAGTCCTGCAAGGGAATAAAAAAAAAAGATACCTCGAAAAAAATGAAAAACCAGCAACTTGAAATAAATTAAGGAGAAAAAAATACAAATGGAATATAACCATTTGAAAAGTAGGGAGTATTGCTAATAAAAGTCAAAGCAATATTTGATTGCACGTGGCAAATCTGAATGACTGACAGTCAGTGTGGTATGTGTAATATCATGAATTTGATATATACATGTGGCCAAGGTCACGGCACGTGGTCGAAGTAATGAGATCAGAACTTGATCGAAACCTGATCAAAATAATCAGACTATCAAGTGATTGAAACATGAATGTACCAAAACAAGTGATACGGACGGACGTGGATCAACACGTGATTTAAGCGAGTAGATCAGTTAATGTGATCAAACTGAAATCACTATATGATCAAAACAAGGGAGCCACAAGGTGGTGGAAAAAATTATAGCGACATGGTACCCACAAAACAATAACCCCAAAGTGATGGTAAATATTTGAAGTACACGCACGATTATTTGTTCCTACGCAATCACGAAGTTCAGAACAGCCGCCTTAACAAAACACAATAGATCCTGAAAGTAAACTATGTCTAATCTGTAGAATTCTTAAATGACTTGATCACATAGGTGAGCGGGACAAACAACCCAATTGCATTGACAACCACAATTGTATTTCAAGAAAACAAACCATTCATGATAAAACCTGTAGAAAGCAGAAGTGAGGGAAGTGTAAGTGTGATTTGCTATGTGTTAATTACTAAAGTGAACAATACTGTCCGTCACTCAGTCAAGAAATGAAAACTAAATGACTAAACTATAGCATAATGAAAGTAGTATAGGTTTACACTAAATAAGCTGTATTATAATAAAATACTTGTATAATAAGCAACAATTAAATGTGTATAAATATACTATAAGTTTACACAGTACAACTTTATTGTAATACTAACTAAGTAACAACAGGTAATTAACTAAGGTTACATGGTAATGACTTACTAGGTAACACCAATATAGAACGGTTTATTGGCCGGCACAATGAACTAGTGAATAAAGCAAGTATTACATATTCTAAGTTACAAATATCAAGTTACAGGGATGAAAATAGGAAAGAGTATTTACAATTACCAAAATAATGGAGTAGCAATATCACAGAATGGAAGACAATCAGCAGCAGTATCCATGTTAGTATCCATGTGCTGTCTGTGCAGAGTTATAAGCAGAGTGAATAAAAAGTGTGCAAATGTTAGGGAGGAAAGCTGTAGTTAGATAATGTTAATCAGCTAGGAAGCTGAAAGCTATTGTATTGACAAGCTAGAGAGTTGGTGACAAAGGGACAGGAATAGACTAACCTGTCCACCCTTCAATAATATTGGACCAACCGCTTGGACTCTTAACCAAGCATGTACTACAACTTATGAAGATGTATACAACTACTTGAAATGAAAAGATCTAAAACTATATTCCTAAAACTATATATACAATATCCTGTTACACACTGTTTGACCAAACTGTAGATCATCATCATCTGCAAGCACCAGCACACTGAAAACTGCCCCTTGGATTAGATATATTGCATAACCATGTACTGTCCAGTATAGTCCTTCAGCATGATGGTTCATGTGGGGAGTCGGATGCAAAGTCTCTGTTTCAAGGCATCTCACATGAATAGGGCATTCAGGTATTTTGTTGATGACATTCGGACATAACACAGTTGCTCTGACCCTAGAACATGGTATGTTGTATCTTTATGATTCCTATTGCAGAGATTTGCAGAGATAATTACACTATAATGGGGCATGAGTGCTCTTGACCTTCCCTGATATCCAAACTCTGTTTACTTATATTGAACATTATGTATCAGTCAGAACAATTCCAAGTGTTTACATTGAATATAAGAGTAACAAATTTATAAAATAATGGCAAAAATGAAAAGGAACAAATTAAAAAAGCAAAGAATGACAACAGTCCTAAATGGAAGAGAACAGTTTCACAACATTCATTTGGTGTGCATAGTTATCGTTTAAGAAATCAAATGTTATGCGAAGACGTACAATGAAACTGAACAGATCGGATGGTAATTTCATCAGTTTGGAACATAAAATAAACTGTTTTGTAGATGTAGAAAATGAAAACCTCACATACAATCTGAACACTGATTTATCTATTGCAGAAACCATATCTGTACAGACTAGTAAACAGCAACATCTTTCAAGAAATACACAGACGAACTTACTGATAGGCCAACATGTCACTGCCAGTCTTGCAATAAATTTCTGTTTCTGAAAATGTTCGAAATGCGAAATACCAAACTGAGACAATGGAATTGTCTAATTTGATCATTCATGACAAACTATGTTGTTATTGTCAAACCAAACAATATGGTATGTAAGAAAATTGATGTCATGACCTAAATACAACCACAAGGGTTATCTCCCTTAGATGTTGTATAAAACTCTTTTCATTTGTTCAATTATGTTTGGTTGTCATCGCACTATTACTTTTCAGATTCAAAACTAACACATCACTGCTGCTACACTGTTCCATGATAGACTTAGGGACTCAGAAGTAATTAATTGTTCATATAATCCTTTCTTCCAGTTGGTTAAAGAAGATGCCGATCTGGCCGCGTAAAGATGACGCCTGATGACGAGACAGCGGACTTCCAGAGTGATAAAACAGACAGCATATGGACCACCGGTGTCTTGACTGCTGTCACATATGTCGACTGCTACTATGAATGTCCCCGTGCCAGGCACATCCAGCAAATATGAAAACTGAACTAAAAGGCCAAAATACCCCAGCTGCACTTTGTTGTCCAAGCTGCAACAGATCATTAAAGTACTGTAGTTGCAAATCGAACATGCCTGGCAAACATCATTTGGTCATCTGCTGATGACAGCACAAATGAAATAACTTGTTTCAAAGGGCAACTGATTGAGATGTTCAACCTTGCTGATATTGACCTAGATCAGGATGTCCTGGTGGATAGTCCTGAGTTAAAGGGGCACTAATCTAAAGCAATTCACTGGTTGTTGTTTTTGTTATTGTTTTTTCCCTGTGAGTACCCAAATGATATATCAGAAATCTAGACCAGTTCGCGACCTGTACTGCGTTATTTGTAAGCGCATTTGTCACTTTTATAGATTGTATAAGGGCGTATGGTCACCTTGATTATCAAAATGAAATACAGTTTTGGAAATAATAAGGAAATGTAGGTATCTTTCTGGGGAGCATCGGTAATGGTGACAAAGTTTTGATAAGTCACTTGCTAGGTAATTGTGCGATTTCCACTATTTTGGTTTGCAACATTTCATCTGAGCATTGCTTATGTTATCGTGTTTATATTTTTACAGTCAAAATGTGCAAAATTTTCAGTAAGGAAATTTATTCAACACCTAAATATTCAGTTATTTTACAAATTGACTGAAAAATATGTCAGTCTGTATTATCATGATAACTAATTCAAACATTTTTATGTTTGATATCATCACCAAGTAACTGAAAATGTTAGGATTAAAAGTACATTTCTATATTGTTTGGCTTCTAATCCTAGCATAATTAATATATTGTGATGTTTTTAGGCTATTTTGACCGTCTTAATCCTTTTTAGTCAATCTGTTAAATAAATGGACAGATTTTTCAGTCAATTTGTAAAATTTTATAAATTGCCTGAGAGAATCACATTGACTGTAGCATGTACACACTTACAAAGGAAAGACTTGTGAAAACAACGTCTATCGCGCATCAAAGAATTTCCCAACAAGAATGATTCTGTTCAAAGCTATAACAAATGAATGAAAACAAAATGCAAAGATCATAATTACAACCTACCAAATTTATATGTATAATTTTAGGCAGCTTCCTTGTTTGAGGAATGTATCAGTGAATACCCACAGAAACGAACAATATCGCACACGTCTGCAGCTGTACAAAGAAACTTAATCGATGTCACAGTAACAAATATTTTAAAATATATATATCGTTTCTGGATATTATAACCCCTGTTCATTTCTCAACTGATCACTTAGTTTGTTTCAGTTGTTTGACATAGGTGTCACGCAAGGTTGGGGGGGATACAGGGTCCCCACACCGTCTTCAACTGACAAGAGCAGTAACTGTACCTGGAGTGACAGGGTTCATTTGTCACCAGCTGGACTTGACTTATTTGCACCTTGTTTGCAGTATGCTTGTAGGAAACATGTGTATAGGATAACACAGTGGGTGTACATGAGTGTGAATGGTCGTGGTTGTTGGGAAGCACCTTGGTGTTTGTGGCGGAGTGCTGGTGGACTGCATTACAAGTTACAATGTAACTGCTTTACAGCGGATGCTCATTATTTGGCAATGGTACTTGCCTGAAGCACTTGCTTGGCAACAGTAGTTGCAGAGCAGCAGTCGCTGCATTGTTAAGCAACATGGGTTGCATGGCAACAGTAGTTGAAGGACAGTGGATCCTGCATCGGTAAGCAACATGGGTTGCTTGGCAACAGTTGTTGCACGGCAGCGGTTGGTGCATTGGGGTTCTCTTAACAGGACTTAAGCTCATTTTCTGCAGTCCACCAGTACCTCCACATCCGCAACCATTTCATCCAAATAATATCGCTCATCGATATATCCACATCGCTCACTATTATCGCATATCTATAATTGGTCAGCTGCTATGGGTCAGCTGTGATACTGCTCTATTTGCACATGTTCATGTCGATATCATAGACACCTCGTTTAGTTTTAACTGCATTCAGGATAATTTGTTAACCCTTGATTGTACAAAGTAGCTCCACAGCTTATTACCATAGGAGCCCCTAACGGTAAAAGGCTAAGGACTGACCATCTGTTAAAAATGATACTGATAAATATGTAAAATGTATTGGTCCCCGAGAATACTGAAGAATGTTAGTTTTGATGTGGGTTTCTTCCATTTGAAATTGACCATGGTCGTTATACCCCTATAGAATTGCAGAATGTAAACACTGCAATTTAAATTCTGTTGAATATGAATGTCCAATTTTTATTGTCTGTCCTGTTTATTCTGATTTAGTTGGTATATTCAATTCTGTAAAACATCTCAAGTCAGTTTGTAATTATCATGATTATATACACTGTAAATTAAAAATGTGAAACATTCATAAAAAAAACAGTAGTAGTAGTAGTAGCAGTAGTAGTAGTAGCCTATGATAGTCACCAATGTTATATGACAGAATCTTCAGTGATCTCAATTCAAACCACTGTTTTCATCAATGGACCCTAATGGTAAATTCTGTTATGTAATGACTTGTGATCTTTTTACACAATCCCTAGTCTCAACACTCTACACTATGTACCAATGCAGAACTCCTTCTACCTATCACACCTTCCTCTCATGTTATAATTTATTCATTGTATCTCAATTGTCACATATTTTTTAGTTCAATCATTATGAGTGTATTCATGCATAAACATCATTTTAATAGTTCTTGATATTTGTATGTACATTTGTATCTCGTAAGCCTTATGAAGCTGTAAATAAAAGATTTAACACTTTAATAATTGAATTTAAATTGTGCTGTGTTCATTGTAATTCCTGCATTCTGATTAGCTGAATTGGTCACATGTTGTTGCATTCATTTCCCAATGAAGGTAAAAAATTAAGCCACGCCCACCGAGGCTGACTACTCTTTAAGACAACTCTTTAAGACTGAAGGCTGCTCGCCTCAGTTCCACAACTTGAATGTCTTTGGGTTTCATTTCTAACCAGCATTTTTCCAAATGTGTCTTCCCGTTCTGAGGTAACTAATTTGTTAATATGGCTGTAACTGACCATATCATAGCGGATTCTTACAAAAGTTTGCACATCAGTTTTTCGATTCATGCCTCAATGAACCGAAAAAAATACACCGCCAATCCTTAAATAAAAACAGCAGTAGTAGTAGTAGTAGTAGTAGTAGTAGTAGTAGTATAAATGACATCAGACAGCTTGGCCCTCACTCTATCAAGGTTCATACTCCAATAAACTCACACAAACTAATAGTCAAATCTTAAATAATTTACATGACATGACTCTATGGCAGTAAATAAATGCTGAACATAAAACCAATATTCCCATGTAACTATATCAATCATTGCTAAACAATATATTATGACAGAGAGAGAGAGAGAGAGAGAGAGTCTATGCCAGAGCATAACCAGTCTCAATTATCAGCTGAAACAGATACCATTTGGCAATGTGGCGTTGAAACTTATATGGATGGATCACCGAAAATCAATGATGACCTGCTTTACTGGTAGCGCCTGCCGCCACTCACACAATTTGCATAAACAAGTAAGTGTTTGTTGCCTGATGCCACACAGAAGTACTCCCAATCTCATTAAAATCAGATCTCAGTTCTCACTACCGCTTAACAAAGATCAGGGGACATCCCATTACAGGTCACGTCAGACAGACCATGCGCAAACTTTGACCAACCAATGGAATGACCAATCAGAAGGCAGCTCTCTCGTGCTTTACGGCACTAATTTTAAATTGGCGACTATGCTTCAAAACATATTTTCACAAATTCTTGATTACAAATTTGAAACCTAAACAAAAGAACATTCTGGAATGGCTAATAGATGGTCTAGATTATATGGGTTCAGTCGTTAAACCCCTAACTATCGTTCGGAATACCCCGTGTTAAAGTTTTCGAGGTTGCATGATTAGAAATCACATTCTGACTGTCACTTTCATGATCTGGTAAGCGACACTCTGATTGGTCGGATGAAAGGTCGTTCTTACGTGGCCCCTAATGGGATGTCTTTAGATCTTTGTTTCGATGTAGCGAGAACTAAGGTCTGATTTTAATGACATTTCAGTACTCCTGAAAACAAACCTGACTAAGTGGTGGACGAGAAAAATCATGTGACATGATAGCACATTTACTGATTTTGTTGGAACAAAAAACAGTATGTTAATTCTGATTTACATCTCCTGTGTACAAGTGCAGAGATTCTGCTGCTTTTGAGTGAAGAAAACAAAATAAAGAAATATGTTCATTTTGAAACACAGTGGACATCTTCCCGAGGCAAGGGCATTATCTGACTATAACAGTCCAGTTTTCACCCTTGCCAAACAAGGCTGGAATTCCAGGGCCCTCAGTGGCTATTACGAGTTATGGCCCTTCCATCATATGCCATCTCACGTATCACTTGCATTTGTTTCAAACAAAATGGCGGCGATAATCAATATCTATATTGTGATAAGACGGGTCTTACACCGCGAAGTGCATCAAATCACATGAGCACATTGATTAAAAACATGAGTGAGTGAGTTAGGATTAATGCTGCTTTTAACAGTATTCCAGTTATATCGTGACAAGTCAGCTTAATGTGGGCATGGTGGGAGGAAAGCCCGAAGTGATGCAGGTCTGAGAGGTTTACCACTTCAGTGAGACCCATGAGCACTGGTACACGACAAGTACGGGTCACTGAAGACAAATTCTAAGCAGGATCTTTAAAGGGTAGAAAACAGCAGTGTCCAAGTATATTTTTATGTTTAACATTTCAGTCACTGAAATGCTCATCTTGAGTATGTCATACTCTGCTCTAAAACAGCTGTACAATCTGTCTGAACTTAGCACAGGACAATTCTTGTCCTAAAAGAAAATGGCACTTCCAATGAAAATATTCGGATATTCTGTACAGACAGTGGGGAATTTACTTATCACAAGTTGGACTGCAGTGTCACAACTATAAAGTATGACAGCTGGCAAGGCAATCTGGCATAGCCAGGACAGAAAATGTGGTCATCCACTGTTTTCCGGGCGAAAGTCGCAAATCCAGTCAATGATTATTGGCAAAATGAAACTTCTAAACAGCCTACATGACTAAATCAGTGTTCTGTCCAAGCAGAATAGGCTTCCTGTGTGTCTACAATGATGTCGTCACCTTCATCCGTATCTGTGGATACATTTAATAACTGTCAACTAATCCTATGTACTCCAAACTACAGGGGAGGGCAAGGGAGGGGATGTTCGTTCTGATATAGAACCAATGCAATGCAGCATTTCCTACCTGGTGACCTTCACAACTGGGCCTTCCCATATCCCAAACTGCTGAACAAGTGTGGCAGCAACCAACTGACAATCCGGACACGGAACCAATCCGAGATATCAGACACTCTTGACAGGCCACTAACATGACAAGTCTGAGACTCTGACTAGTGGTCAGATAGTGGTATTAACAGTATGCATACACAGTGGAGTGAATGTGTGAGTGAATGTTGTTTAAATGCTACAGTCAGCAATATTCCAGCTACATCATAGCGGGCTGTAAAAATCTGGTCTGGGACACACAAACCAGTGACAGAAAATATGAGCAGTGTTTTAGGGGATGGAATAATACAAAGCAAATACAGGCATCACGAGCTGACCAGCCATTTAAAAAAGTGGGACCATCTTATCTAATTTTAACATATTATTGGGTGAATGTTTGGGGTTAAACGCTGCTTTGAACTTTATTCAAGTTACATCATGATGTGTCTGCTTTATGTGAGAGGAAAGCATAAAGGAATGCAGGTCTTCGACATTTACCACTTTGGTGAAACCCATCAAATCATTGCAGTCATAAGCTGTGAATATGGTTTGCATCCAATGTTATTGCACTTATATAGTGACATGCATGCACATGTCTGTGTGAGGCTGCTTTTACTTGTCCGGACTGATAGCGATTTATAGTGCTAGCTCACTAAGATACCATGCCGCACTTTAACTTGAATACCCCATTCAGACACAATATACTGACTCCAGGCAAACCAGTCCTTGTTTAAGCCCCTTAATGTCGCGCCAGACTGGAGAACAAAAAGTACCATCTTTTAACGTCTTTTGGTATGACGTGGCCAGGGATTGAACCCCCAACCTTCGCTCTCCGGTAGCTGTACCACTAGACCACAGAGATAGTCTAGTGTCTGGGCACTAAACTACAAGGATCGTCTAAACGTGTCATTACAATTAAAACTGTGCAGTCACTAAAATACCAGGAATTTCTAAGTCTGGAGACCATTCTCATGGGACCCACTGTCCCTTATCATACAGATGAGAATCATACACATCTTCTGAACATTAGAACACAATTCCCTGACTCACTGACCAGCAGAGGTATCAATACCAATGACATAACGTTACACTGACGAGAGCAACATGAGCTAGTAATAGGTGAGGACAGTATTGAAGTTCATACCATATGGAGAGGATGATATCTGCAGTCACAGACAAGATCTGCCTAAAATATTACATAGTATTACTGATGATGTATACACAATTTTAGCTGTAATTGAAAATGCCATGACAATGAATATCTTATATAAACTGGGACCAGACGAATTTTGTTAATCGTCACCACCATCTGATGAGTGTTATTGTATTGGAAGAACAAGACATGTTCAATATTTGCTGTAAGGGATCAAATGAAAGTGACAGTTGAAAACAGTTGAAATCATAATTTAACGTTGCAGCAGTGTTGTTTCAGCTATTAAGCGACAACAGCTGGGACTAATACCAAACTAATTATGCTGATTTTGCTGTACATTTAAACAAACAACATTCCTAAATATTGTCCAACAAAAGTGAATGCGAATGTGGGTGGGAAGCAGAAGTCGTGTGACATTCATTGAAGCATGTCCGTAAAGAGCTGTTCAGCCGGAGATGGCAGACAGCAATCCAACTATGCTATTTCACCATAACCAATTCATGCAATTAGTTTTTAAATGACAGCTGACTAATGGAAATATTTACCTTGAGTGTAGACTTGTATTGTCAGACGCTAACAACTTTATTTCCGGTACCGGCAAGTGGTCTTGGTGCCTCCTATTGCGGCACGTGCAGTGACGAGTTTTCTACCGTTGCTGTGAAGAGTTTTTCCGTGCCCCATTCAGCTGCAGTCGGGTACACAAACTGTATGCACGAATACTTTTTCCAAAAGTAGGTCTAGATTATCTAGACTATCTATTATATACATGAACCGTAACAATCGCCGAAAGACAAGTGACTGAATGAAAATTAGATTCTGTGCATGCGGCGTTATTCATCGTCTGTGGTGAATTCCCATTTACTTAGGCATTAATTAAAATTACAAACCATCACTGTTCGACTATTGCTTGTGAAGGAACTATGTATTTAAGAACTATTTGCTTCACTTGCGAATAATCCTAGCGATGTCTTGATACAGCCATGGGATTGGTAGTCACACAAACACTAAAACACAAATATCCAATACAGCCCATGCAAGTCTATTATAGTGGGCAAGTCTAGTTCACTGCAGTTTCAGGATGAAAATGAAAATGAGTCTCTGGGCTTTTTTAGGTATTTTTTCAGATTTTGTTTTAGTCAGATAAGTTAACAACTGTGTTTATATGTAAAATGTGTTCTTTTGAAAGACTAGAGGTTAGTCTGCTGGCATGGGATGTGCGGGTCGGGTGTATTTGGTAATCTCTTTGTCAACACTATGTATGGTAGCTTCAGTGAAGATGTAATGTCTCCTATATTGAAACAATGTTTGATTGCGCTTGAAGACATAATGGTTCATCATTTTAATGTCAGCCCCAGTAAGGAGATACAGTGAAGGATTTTTATTAACATGAGATATCGATGCGTAAGAAGCAGCATTCAAACTCCCAAACTCTTTGGTTAGATAGGATGTGACTGAATCCGAGACAAAATAAAGTGCCTCTTGCTATGACGTCATTGCATAGTAAAAATACAACGTGACGTCATTTTTTGACTGACGTCAGAAGGGAACGCCGCCAGACATGTACAAACTGCGGTATATCTCAACAGACTTAACTCCTCGCCAATTTACCATTTGACACTATCACTATCACTGGCTGTGACTGTTGGCAGATTGAGTGTTACATTGTTTGCAAAGCGACCCACAGCAACGTGTCGACATATCAACACACTGTCGCAAACAATTGAAGATGACGTCGTCCACTAATCATGACGCCACATACTGTTTTATGTCACGTCGTTCCAACCATAGATTGACTTACAAAATTAATTCACTGAGGACAGATAATACGTACCTCTTCGTAGCTTGATGATAAGTCTCTTAATTGCGTTTGTATTACTTCAACAATAATTTCATGTGTTTTTTTAAGTTGTCATACAATCCTTATCACCTTTGCTTCGTATGGATTATTATTAATTATTGATTAAGTCATATTTGATATTTAGTATGTTGTGTTTATGCATATGTAGATATATATCTGTTAAATCCAGTGCGACGTACACATTATTTTACTGGACAGCAGAAGCATGCCCGAGCCTGCTTTTCATTCGTCAAAGGTCGCCCCTTTCCGTAACCTGCTGGAAGACTCGTCCCCCTGTCGATGAATGTTATGTGCAAAAATACGACAAACCAATCAAAATGAGCGTATGACTTCAAGTTCTTCGGTCAAAGAATCCCTCAAGATTATTTTTTATATATTTTCAAACGCATCGAATCTAAATATATACCCAAGATACATTTAAATGTGTTCATGTCCCGGAATAACACAAGTTGTTCACGAATCCCGCTCTTGTCTCGATCACATAATTGTGACACAGTAGCGGAGTCGAGCACTTTTACTCAAACAAGAGGATTTTTAGTCCCTTGGATACTACTACTACTACTACTGCTACTACAACAACAACCACTACTACTATGACCACTACACTTCCACTACTTCTACTAAACTACGTAAAACAACAAACAAACAACCACTTCCACTACTACTATTTCCACTACCACTTCCACTACAACCACAACCACTACTATTACTACTGCTACCACTACCCCGTGAAGATCGGGATAGAATAGGTCTTCAGCAAACTATGCCTGTCCTAAGAGGCAACTAACGGGATCGGGGGGTCAGGCTCGCTGACTTGGTTGATGTATGTCATCGATCCCAACTGCGTAGATCAATGCTCATATTGTCAATCACTGGATTGTCTGATCCAGACTCGATTATTTACAGACCGCCGTCATATAGCTGGAATATTGCTGAGTGCGGCGTTAAACAACAAACAACAACAACAACAACAACATAGCATGTTGACTGTGCATTAAATGGCCTTCACAAAGCTTATGTATCAAATTACATAAAACTTCACTGTAACACACAGAAACTGCACAGACCTCAAATCTTTATGGATCGCCTTTCGTGCGTAAACTGTTCTCACAGACGGTATGTTACTACTACTACCGATACTACTACTACTTCTACCACTGCTGTAGTTGTTTGCTAGTACTACTACAACTACTACGACTACTACTACTCGACCCGTGAAGATCCGGGTTAGAATTGGTCTTCAGCCCATGCTCGTTGTAAGAGGCGACTAACGGGATCGGGTGATCACGCTCGCTGACTTGGTTGATGCATGTCGTCGTATCACAATTGCGCAGATCGATGGTCATGTTATCAATCACTGGATATCTCGCCCAGACTCGATTTTTTGCAGACCCCGTCATATGGCTGGAATATTGCTAGGTGCGGCATAGACTACTTCTCCTCCTGCTGCTGCCATATGTGTGTATGTGTGTGTGTGTGTGTGTGTGTGTGTGAGAGAGAGAGAGAGAGAGAGAGAGAGAGAGAGAGAGAGAGAGTGAGAGAGAGAGAGAGAGAGAGAGAGAGAGAGAGAGAGAGAGAGATACAACATTGTACATATTTATTTTATTCACCTTCAGTGTCTGCTTTTAAGTGTTCAACTTTTATGTTTAATTATTGGGTAATATAGATTTAATGTAGTTAATGTGTCATTCATGCTGTAAGACTTAACACACCCAAGCCATGACGTGCTCAACTGATTAGCCAAGCTAACCCTCAAAGTTGACCCTTTGTCTCACTGCATGTTCTCAGTCTGCACACATTTCTTACACAGACAAGGAATCTGAACTAAATCAGGTTAGTTTAATATGTTTGTGTATGTTTGTAGTGTATGTTATTGGATGTAAATGTTGCAGTATATAAAACCTATAATACTAAACATAACTAAATGTGTTTAATATTATCATATTGTCAGTTAAAATCTATTTAAGTAAATGTGGTAAACAAGACATAAATTGTAAGCTTTGGTAATATACTAATATATCACTTTTCTGTCTCTTTATTCTTGTATGTATCAGGAAGAGTGTATGTGTTGTTTTACGGAATACATGTAGGCTATGTTTTAAATGCTTTTGTGATTAGTTCTGTATAATATACAGTCCGTACTAAACGGGATCCGGAGTAATATTGTAAAGTGTATGTAAACAGTATAGTTGTATTAGTCATTGTTATAAAAGTATATGTTTTATTCAGATATCCGGAATTATAAGTTGCGGCACTTGTCGGGAAGACACCCCAGTCTCACCCACAGGGTAGGCACATGACTACTAGTATAGTCAGTTTTATATTACACCCGTAAATTCATGTATATGTATGTATTTTGAAAGATACTTTTAATCTCTTTACACGTATATATATAATATATGGATCATTATTCTATTTGGTCCTTACATCAGTTAGCAGATTATTGTACAATATAACAACTAATATATGAATAAGACCTGTTTGTAATGTAAAACTGTAATACTGTGATGTCGATGACTGCATTATGTGTATTGTCAATATTACTTATCATTCCTTTAACATGTGTCAGGGTGTAGATACTGGATACATATAGGAAACATCCATTGGCAAAATAAAACGTCTCTCACCCGTAGCGTGTGTTTGCTTATCACTCATTCACTGCCCTGCTACAGGTGTGTGCGTGCGTGCGTGCGTGTGTGAGGTGAAGTGAAATGGGGTTTAACGTCGCGTCCAAGATTATTGCACTTATATAGCGACGTGCATGTACGTGTGTGTGTTTGTGTGGCTGCTTGTACTAGTCCGGACTGATGCCGATTTATAGTGCAAGCTCACTGAGATACCATGCCGCAGTTTAACATGAATACCCCACTCAGACACAGTATAATGACTCTGAGCCGACCAGTCCTTGTTTTAGCCCCTTAATGCCGAGCGCCAGACAGGGTAACAAGAAGTACCATCTTTTAACGTCTTTTTGATATGACGCGACCGGGGATCGAACCCCGGACCTTCCACTCTCCGGGCGGACGCTCTGCCACTAGACCACGGATGCGGTCGTGTGTGTGTGTGTGTTTGTGTGTGTGTGTGTGTGCGTGTGTGCGCGCGTGTGTGCGAGGAACGTCATAGAACATAACATAGGATGACGTCACAAACCAGAAATGTGACGTCAATGACGTCACATAGCAAAGGGTCACATTTAGTGCATTATATATTCCATTGTTAACGTTTGTTTTTGACATTAAAGCGTTGTATCGGAAACATATGTGCTGGTCCTGTCATTTATACCGGTTGTACGTGTCAAGTCTTCATTTTGACATGACATGTAGGACACAAATACCAAATTGTGTAAACTTTTCGACATAATACATTCGTTATGGTGTCTTTTGTTGCCATATACGGTGTCATATTAGGTTAGTAGAAAAATATTGGGCTGGTGTCACGCCTCGTCCAATTTCTTTTGCTAACATAATAAACAAAAACAATACATGTTTCTCACATTACTTTCCAAAGTGAGGAGTGAGAACTATCTACCGAGCATACCATCAACACATCTTGGTAGACTTTGAACTTTCCCCTTCAATGCAATGTTAGGTTGTCAAGCATGAATGGTGGAAACTTCATATTACGCGGGAAATGTGAAGACATATATTTTTTAAGGACAATTAAAATTACGCACCAATCCAGGAGAAACATTTCATGTGTTTAGCCTAACATGAGCTGAGTAATGCATGATGGGAGATTGTAATGGGTAAGTGACTGCACGGGACGCTCGTGTTTGTCGCGTGACGTCCCGGTGAACACATCACATGTGTTTTGTGACAGCCGATGCAGTTGACTTGTCAAATATGAATGCATTAAAAGATGACTTGCTGTGTTTACCGACAGTGACGGGAGGCTACGTCTGCGAGGTACGTGTGTCCCGAGGTGATGGGTCTGCTGTAACCAACTGCTGCACTTACAACTACTAACCAACAAACAACATGGACAAACATGGAGAGGCCTGTGTGGGAACACGTTAAATTTGGCATGGATGGGGGACAGTAAACATATTAAATTTTTTTACGGTTCAGTGGGGTGAGGATGGGGGGTCAGATGGGGGGGTCAGATGGGGGGGGGGTGGGGGGGGGGGGGGTGGGGGGGGGGGGGGGGGGGGGGGTTGGTGGGTGGGTATGGGGAAGATGTGTGTATGAAGACTAGATATTTTTTTCAGCTACTTCAGCAAAACTATATATTTTTAATTTAATATAAGAACGAATTTAAATATATTGTTACAAAAAAACAATGGATTTTTGTGAAAGAAGATAAAAATGGTCGGTCCCTGAGATCTGCACCTGAGGTATTCTGACCCATTAAGTTGACACGCCACGATAAACCAGTTGGTGAAATACTGTTTACACTGCCTGATACCCATGCAGCCCAAACATTCACATACGTCCCCCATACATTCACATACGTCCCCCATACATTCACATACTTCCCCCGCACATTCACATACATCCCCCATACATTCACATACGTCCCCCATACATTCACATACGTCCCCCATACAGTCACATACTTCCCCCATACAGTCACATACATCCCCCGCACATTCACATACGTCCCCCATACATTCACATACATCCCCCATACATTCACATACGTCCCCCATACATTCACATACGTCCCCCATACATTCACATACGTCCCCCATACAGTCACATACGTCCCCCATACATTCACATACGTCCCCCATTCATTCACATACGTCCCCTACACATTCACATACGCCCCCCACACATTCACATACGTCCCCCATACATCCACATACGTACCCCATCATTCACATACGTCCCCAACACCAACCTGTGTCGGAAGATTGGTAATTGGTTATGACGTCACTTAAAGCTGATTTCGTGTTTAGGACGGGTCATGTATTTCATGGGGAGTGGGTCACTAATGTACTCAAAATCATGACGCTTCCCGTGTTTTTACACTTAAGACACTGCTTACTACTGTTTACAAACTGAACAATTTGGAAGAATGTTGTTGGATGATAAATAGAATCTCACCCGTTTGTCTTTTGATGTCAAATATATCAACACTTAAGCTCTATTTTGAACTCCTCTTTGGAAAAATGCACCTATCACAACCGACGTCTTAGAAACCTCAATCATTGTCGAATGACGTCAAAATCTTCAGCAAGGGGGTCGATTCTAGTGTGACATCAATCCGACCCTTCGTAGCAGTAAGATTCTAATGACGTCAACAATACCGTTCTGATGACGTAAACAATACAGTGGTGTGCGTGATTTGATATTTGCACCAATGCATATAAAAGTTGTATGTGCCCTGTGTGCGTGCGTGTGTGCGTGCGTGCGTGCGTGCGTGCGTGGGTGGGTGATCTTGGGGATAGATAACGGTCATCATAACCCTCGGTGTAACGAAGTTATACACATATGCTCCTGGTCTAATTTTAATAAAGGTTTCAGATATCTTCGATACCGGCTGGGGAAAAAAGCCCACGATGGTCGACTAGTGCCGCACGAATCACATCATATATCATAACTGAAAAGAAAATCAAATAACTAAATTCGTGATACAGGTACAAGACATACTGCATACCATCGATTTCGGATTATCTACTGCCATATGAGTCAGTTCATTACCTAACAAACTAATTCATCAGATGATTAGTACAATTTGTAAAATGACTTTTGTATAATCAAGATACAATAAGCGCAGCACTTTCCCACGTGTAAATGTCATCAGTGGTATGCTGCAACATGTATGTTACATGGTTACAGGTAGGCATCTTCATGGGCACCACTTGAGCACCCTGTTTCTGCTTGCATTGGCAAAGTCTAAACAAAGGAATTGCCAATGACGTTTAACTTAATCTACAGGTATATCGATAATATAGATACAGATAATGCCTGTCCAACATAAGGGGGCACGGGTGACCCAGTCGTCTGAGTCGCCACAATTCGCTGTGCAGAGTTTCGTCCCTTTGACACACCAGAAATCTATGATCGTGGGCTCTAATCCTGGTTCTCCTCGACTATGTTTCTAGGTTTATCAGCACCATACATGGGTTTCACCAAAGTGGCAAACGTCTGAGACCTGCATCACTTCGGGTTCTCCTCCCACATTAAGCTGACACGCCGTGAGAGAACTGGAATTCTGTGGATATCTTAGGATTATGGAAATTGTTTTGTCGCTTTTATTGAATGAACGATAATATTTTCATATAATTGAACTAAAGGTTCACCGTCCATTAAACTTCACTGCAGAGCCCGTAAGCCCCTGCAAAGATCGGTCGCCATGGCTCGCACCACTCCTGAACTTTATACCGTTTATTATACGGTGCTTGATTTGTTCCATTGCTTCAAATACACTGATCTTATTTCATTAACACAAAGGGTGAAATTACGTTTCAGTGTCCGACCGTTGTCGACCTTTGTTGGCAGCTTTAAGCAACGTTTATAATTCACCCCTGTTAAATAATTGAAAGACTAAATGATTATTAATGCCGAAGAGCCCTAACAGAAACTTATCGACATGGTGACATCTACACAAACAATTCCCCACCCCTTACATTCGGTTGTAAAATATCTGTTTCATGCAATTCGGTTTTGTTACAGCTAATGGTTGAGTGAAATACGATCTAGTACGCGGGTGATACAATGTTGGCAACTGCCAATCATGCAACTGTTTTATGCAATCGATTGCTCCTCGGTGAAATAGACATATGTACATTTCAATTGCAATACACGTAATGATGCCATTTTGAGAAGCTGGTCGTGATGATAAAGAATGAAGCTGAGATTTAATTTACACATTCTGCAACTTTGTAACGATTTCATCAAGTCGCAGCTCACCTATCCAGCATTTCCCATCACCCCTTCCCATCAGCCTCCCCGCGCCACCCCACACCCTCCCCTACATAGCCCCCGTCTCGTGAGAAGTTCAAAGGCTCTGCGACCATTTCCCCACGTGACCTGTCACTGCTTGGCACTGATGGATATCCTTGGGCTATTTATAATTTTCACGTGACAGTGTTTGGTGTTTCTGAAGGATGCTTACTCTTCTTCTAATGTTTCCCAAACTCATGTGCTGAATATCGGTAAGTGCATTGTTTTTCACTTCTCTCAATACGATTGATTCTCCGTGGTTCCTTGTGAGTCTTTGGCGCCTTTGGGTGATGTAAAACTAAAGCTAGTCTAAAATGTATGGAGCCTCACGTTTTGACATTGACCGATTGGACCGAATGGTACTAAGTTGAAGTCAGAAAATATAAATCTAAATAGCTTGAATTCCTGTTTATTTCACTGACTGCTTCTGACAGTTTTAGCTTTAATGAGAACACAGCCACTCCTGAAAAGTAAAAACTTGTACTTGTTCGTTTAACCACATAAAGCATCCTGAAGTAAAAATAAACCATTGAAGATGCTGGTTAGAATTGGTCTTGAGCAACCCATGCTTGTCCAAAGAGGTGACCAAGAGTATCAGGTGGTTAGACTTGCTGACTTGGTTGATGATCAGTGCTCATGATATCAATCACTGGATTATTTACAGACCACCATCATATGGCTTGAATACTGCTGAGTGTGGCGTTAATCAACAAAAAAAACAAAAAAACATTGATGCTCATGATGTCAATCAAATATCGGAGAAAAACAAATGTATAATGACCTAATCTATTTCTTGTTTAGACACTTAGTTTACTTGCCTGCAAGGTCATGGCACGTAGATCTCGTAGCAGCCCATAGTTTCTAAAATTTATATGGGTCCTTACGGCCTGCAGTAAGTTTGTGTATTGCTTTGTTTGTTACAAAAAGGAGCAGTTTTTTCATGAGGGCCATAAGAGTTAAGTCCGGGTTCTAAAGTCTGTGGGTCCTGATGGCAGGCCGCCTGGTTTTATTTCAAACACTGACCCCAAACAAAGTAACAATTAACACAGCTTGGGGGCCATCACTAATGCTGTCACTTTTCCTATACGTGTCATTGTCTCTGGCAATGATTACTACTACTAATTCAAAAACAAACAAAATAACAATTAGTGTTGTCAAATGGGAGACAAGGGTCTCATGTAACAATTGTATTAACTAAGATTTATTTGGGAACCATTTTCGGGTCATTTTCTCCAATTTTGAGTCAATTCGCTACAAAAAGAGGCTGAGAGAGAGGGGGAATGCACTGCTAAATATAACCACTCGCAGACACCTGACTGCCAATGTTGCCTTGTGATCAAACTCAGTGCTGTTTATAACTAGCAAAATGGATATTTTTTTAAGAGTGAACTTGCAGGTTTTGTCATAACTGTAATATTCCTTATTGTTGGAATGGCTTGTTGTCACTTTGTAAGTATTATCACACATGCAGCTATCTTGGTTTATCATCCAAAACTGGCGATATTGCTTGGGTGAGATCAAGCGATGTCTACATTGTAGATATTGCTGCAATGAAATTGCATCACAATGCTTTGCAGATCATTCGTCACAATCAAATGGCATCTGCCACTGAAGCTGTTAGCAGTACTTTTCACACTTAAGATACTGCTAATTTCTGTCTACACACTGAAAATGTGGAAGAATGATGTTGGATGATAAATATAAATAAATATAATCTCACCCTCATGTCTTTTGATGTCAAATATACTACTCAAAAGAAGTTAGGGAACACTGATATGTTTGCACTTAAAATAAAAAAGGAACAGAAGACGAAAACATGTGTCCTAAATAATGACCGAGTAAACAGTAAGAAAGAATCATGAACAATCCACTAAATTTCATAACGTGAACAAGTGTTGATGTCATGATCAATAATGTCACTGTGGAAAAAAACTGGAAATCCAGGCCATGAGAGAAAAGTCAGTAACGAGTGTGTCCGCCACTAGCAGCCACACATGCAACACAACGACGGGTGGTCAGGCTCACTGATTTGATTGATGCATGTCATTGTATCCCAATTGCATGGATTGATGCTCATATCATCAATCACTGGATTGTCTGGTCCAGATTTGATTATTTACAGACTGCCCTCATAAGCCTGGATAATGCTGAGTACGGCATTAAACAACAAACAAACAAACTTTAATGGAAGAAACATTTATTGACACTTTAATTTGAAACATGAATCCTCAATGTTTTATGTTTTATACAAGTGTGTGAAGATTGTTTTAAGCCGCAGTCATCAATATTCAAGTTATCTCATTGGCCTGTCAATAGCAGTTGGCAATATTTCAATAATTTGCAATGGGCTTTTAACAATCAATATGGAAAGGTGGTTGACAGCATGAGGATCATTCCACACCATCATTGTTTGTTTGTTTGATGTTTAATGCCGAACTCGGCAATATTCCAGCTACATGACAACGGTTTGAATGGAGTCTGGACCAGACAAACCAGTGATTGATGAGCATCGATCCACGCAATTGGGATGGATGACATGCATCAATTAAGTCACTGAGCCTGACCACCAGATCCCGTTGGTCGCGCTGATGACAAGCATGGGTTGCTGAAGACCTATTCTACTCCGAGTGTTTCCACACCATTAGGGAATGGTGGCCTACAATTATCCAGGTCACACATTGTAACCATTCCATTCTCATCACTCAACAGGGACGCCGGATGTCCAGTCAAACAATTACTTGTTTAGTTAATTAATTGAAGTACAACATTTGGTTGTGCAGAGTTAGATACCTTCGGAGTGCCAGAATCCAATGAAATTGGGTTTGAATCCCAGGTTGACCCTGATTATATTCCTTTGTCAGCACCATTGACATTCACATTGGCTCCACTTGGGTGATAGATGGCCTCGATTCTCCATCTATTGACACTTGTAACCCAGTCTGCCTGTTCATTTGAATGTTTTCTTTAAGGTCTGTGTGTGAAACCCTCCTGTTAGAATCTATCACATATCAGGGAGTTTTAATATTTTGGATAATTGATTTAGCAGTTTGGAGAAACCCAGGAACACAGTTAGGATGACAAATCAAGGAACATTATCAGGAGGAACTGGCAAATAATCAACAGATCCTGTCATAGCTAAGGGGCACAACTCCACAGTAAACACCAGTGACGTAAACCACCTGGTAAACCTAGTGAATAATCAAGGATAATGTGTCACATTTCACGCTGGGCATGTCCCCCAAATTGCTCAGGTGATTGTAACTCCTTTCCTTTAACTCAGACTTATGATAGTTGTAGGTACATGATCCATTTGTGGAAGGGACCCTCGTCTGAACAAGTATCAAATATTGACAATTGTAAGGGGATCAGACAGTTCTTGCATCTAGCAATAGCAAGGGACGCCAAATCCACAATAGGTTTTGTTCACAGCACATGCAAGGTTTACAACAAGACAATCTCATTAAAATCAGATCTTAGTTCTCACTACCGCTATCCTTAGATCTGAGGACATCCCATTACGGTCATGTCAGACCTTGCGCAAACTTTGACCAACCAATGGAATGATCAATCAGAAGGCAGCTCTCTCGTGCTTTACGGCACTAATTTCAAATTGGCGACTACACTTCGAAACATATTTTGACAAATTCTTGATTACAAATTTGAAACCTGAACAAAAAAACCATTCTGGAATGGCTAATAGATGGCCTCGATTGTAAGGAGTCAGTCGTTAAACCCGTAAATATCGTTCAGAATACCCCATGTTAAAGTTTTCAAGGCAGCATCCTTAGAAATCACATTCCGAATGTCACTTTCATAATCTGGTAAGCGACGCTCTGATTAGTTGTATGAAAGGTCGTTCTGACGTGACCCCCAATGGGATGTCTTCAGATCTTTATTTAGCGGTAGCGAAAACTAAGGTCTGATTTTAATGAGATTGACAAGGGGTAAACATGGTGAGATAAATCCAAGTACAATGAAGCTCAATTCCAACCAAAGGTGTGATATATATATATATGATGTCATCGATCCATGACTCGAAATGCACCATTTGTCTCGTGCAGGATTAGTATGTAAAGTTTGGAAATGATGTGCAGCATATCATGATAAGAGTAAAGTCACTCTGTAATGACACATGACTGATTGTTAGATTTGTCATTAATTCTTACACATGGAAACATCTCTACTTAACGCGCATACTTCTATATGTTTCTATGGTTCACGTTTCTTTTGATGGTGAGTATACTATGCCAACAAAGGAGGTGATAGTGGGAATCATCAAGACATCTTCTGATCTGTATGGTATTGGCAAATGTTAAGATGTGGTCCTATCTGCTGGGGAGTAGGCAATCAGGTCTAATGGGTTTTAGTGGTTGGTGTCATGAGATGGTGGCGCACTAGGTCGTTAAAAAGGTCAGGGGTCAATTTTGAAATTTGCATTTTGTCGCTAACGTCATTGCTATAGGGTGAAACCACCTCTGTTGGCCAGACATGCACAAAGTCTTCGAGGTATGCTTCTGATGAGGCATGTTCGTGGAGAGTGGTGGGTGGATTTTGACGCTAATGTACACGGCTGCCAAGGACATCCCAGACATATTCAATGGGGGAAAGGAATGAGAGCCGGCCATGGCATGACATGGATGTTTTGCTGTTACTGGAATTGTGCATTGTCATCAGTCATTGTGGTACCATCCCATACCGCCCCATACCACCCCATACTGCCCCATACCGCCCCATACCACCCCATACTGCCCCATACCACCCCATACCTCCCCATGAAAGCGTGACAATTTGACAGTTCATCATTTTGATAAAATGTCACTTTGTCGCATTGTTACTTTGTTAAAACACTGAAAATATGTAGTAATGAATATACATATGAAACCACCACCAGTGATCACCAACTTGATCATGTTAATGTTGGTCCTGTGACCATATCGTTGGGGATATGGAGAATGTAAGACAGAGCAATTCATGACAAAATGACAATATTTAATTGTAGATGTGAGAAAGTATACAAAACCATGGATATCAGTCAAAAACATAACCCAATTTACTATTGGTCTGGAACAATAATAAAACATTGAAATAGGTTAACTGTTGATGCCATGTCAGCACATGTCCAGAACTAGCAGAAAATGGCAGAAATGTCAATATTGGATATTACCCCGAGGGACACGGATCACTGCTTCCAGACATCTCTGCATTCCTTGGTCCAGACATTGCATTTGATGCTGAGGAATCCTTTGCCATTCCTGGTGGGAAGCAGTATCTACTTCATTGATATTCTGCACTGGTGAATCTGTCACACATATTTCTACACCCAAGAATGTTCCATAGGACCATATGTAAAGTTTTCAGATCCATCTGTCGCTGTAAAATGAATCATGCTGAATTTATGGACATGGACCATTATAACACATAATTATATCATTATTGACTCTGTGCGAACTGTGGATATGAACGATGCAACCTATGTGCAGTTTTGTTTACACAAATGTTTCTGCCCAGTACTTTCCCTTTTTACTTCTTAGGGTATCATTCTCCACGTGCAAAATGTGCAGCATGTGCAATGTTCCCAACACTGTCAGTACTATATGATGCGTGAAAAAGGGCACCATTGCACAGGCCAACATATTTTGGATCTAAGCATATGTACAGTAAATACATATAGTATTGCCTCAAGTAGCATGTCTACACACTATGGTGTATATGTACAGTAAATACATATAGTATTGCCCCAAGTAGCATGTCTACACACTATGGTGTATATGTACAGTAAATACATATAGTATTGCCTCAAATAGCATGTCTACACACTGTTGCGTATATGTACAGTAAATACATATAGTATTGCCCCAAGTAGCATGTCTACACACTATGGTGTATATGTACAGTAAATACATATAGTATTGCCTCAAATAGCATGTCTTCACACTGTTGCGTATATGTACAGTAAATACATATAGTATTGCCCCAAGTAGCATGTCTACACACTATGGTGTATATGTACAGTAAATACATATAGTATTGCCTCAAGTAGCATGTCTACACACTATGGTGTATATGTACAGTAAATACATACAGTATTGCCTCAAGTAGCATGTCTACACACTGTTGTGTATATGTACAGTAAATACATATAGTATTGCCTCAAGTAGCATGTCTACACACTGTTGCGTATATGTACAGTAAATACATATAGTATTGCCTCAAGTAGCATGTCTACACACTGTTGTGTATATGTACAGTAAATACATACAGTATTGCCTCAAGTAGCATGTCTACACACTATGGTGTATATGTACAGTAAATACATACATTATTGCCTCAAGTAGCATGTCCACACACTATGGTGTATATGTACAGTAAATACATATAGTATTGCCTCAAGTAGCATGTCTACACACTGTTGTGTATATGTACAGTAAATACATACAGTATTGCCTCAAGCAGCATGTCTACACACTGTTGTGTATATGTACAGTAAATACATACAGTATTGCCTCAAGTAGCATGTCTACACACTGTTGTGTATATGTACAGTAAATACATACAGTATTGCCTCAAGTAGCATGTCTACACACTGTTGTGTATATGTACAGTAAATACATATAGTATTGCCTCAAGTAGCATGTCTACACACTGTTGCGTATATGTACAGTAAATACATATAGTATTGCCTCAAGTAGCATGTCTACACACTGTTGTGTATATGTACAGTAAATACATATAGTATTGCCTCAAGTAGCATGTCTACACACTATGGTGTATATGTACAGTAAATACATATAGTATTGCCCCAAGTAGCATGTCTACACACTGTTGTGTATATGTACAGTAAATACATATAGTATTGCCCCAAGTAGCATGTCTACACACTGTTGTGTATATGTACAGTAAATACATATAGTATTGCCCCAAGTAGCATGTCCACACACTGTTGCGTATATGTACAGTAAATACATATAGTATTGCCTCAAGTAGCATGTCTACACACTATGGTGTATATGTACAGTAAATACATACAGTATTGCCTCAAGTAGCATGTCTACACACTGTTGTGTATATGTACAGTAAATACATACAGTATTGCCTCAAGTAGCATGTCTACACACTGTTGCGTATATGTACAGTAAATACATATAGTATTGCCTCAAGTAGCATGTCTACACACTGTTGTGTATATGTACAGTAAATACATATAGTATTGCCTCAAGTAGCATGTCTACACACTATGGTGTATATGTACAGTAAATACATATAGTATTGCCCCAAGTAGCATGTCTACACACTGTTGTGTATATGTACAGTAAATACATATAGTATTGCCCCAAGTAGCATGTCTACACACTATGGTGTATATGTACAGTAAATACATACAGTATTGCCTCAAGTAGCATGTCTACACACTGTTGTGTATATGTACAGTAAATACATACAGTATTGCCTCAAGTAGCATGTCTACACACTGTTGCGTATATGTACAGTAAATACATAGAGTATTGCCTCAAGTAGCATGTCTACACACTGTTGCGTATATGTACAGTAAATACATAGAGTATTGCCTCAAGTAGCATGTCTACACACTGTTGCGTATATGTACAGTAAATACATATAGTATTGCCTCAAGTAGCATGTCTACACACTATGGTGTATATGTACAGTAAATACATATAGTATTGCCTCAAATAGCATGTCTACACACTGTTGTGTATATGTACAGTAAATACATACAGTATTGCCTCAAGTAGCATGTCTACACACTGTTGCGTATATGTACAGTAAATACATAGAGTATTGCCTCAAGTAGCATGTCTACACACTGTTGTGTATATGTACAGTAAATACATACAGTATTGCCTCAAGTAGCATGTCTACACACTGTTGTGTATATGTACAGTAAATACATACAGTATTGCCTCAAGTAGCATGTCTACACACTGTTGCGTATATGTACAGTAAATACATAGAGTATTGCCTCAAGTAGCATGTCTACACACTATGGTGTATATGTACAGTAAATACATACAGTATTGCCTCAAGTAGCATGTCTACACACTGTTGTGTATATGTACAGTAAATACATATAGTATTGCCTCAAGTAGCATGTCTACACACTGTTGCGTATATGTACAGTAAATACATATAGTATTGCCTCAAGTAGCATGTCTACACACTGTTGTGTATATGTACAGTAAATACATATAGTATTGCCTCAAGTAGCATGTCTACACACTGTTGCGTATATGTACAGTAAATACATACAGTATTGCCTCAAGTAGCATGTCTACACACTGTTGTGTATATGTACAGTAAATACATACAGTATTGCCTCAAGTAACATGTCCACACCATTACTCTTCCATTGTGGTAAACATCTGTCCACATCATTACTCTACCAGTGTGGTAAACATCTGTCCACATCATAACTCTACCATTGTGGTAAACATCTGTCCACATCATTACTCTACCATTGTAGTAGACATCTGTCCATGTCAATACTCTACCATTGTGGTAGATATCTGTCCACATCATTACTCTACCAGTGTAGTAGACATCTGTCCACATCATTACTCTACCATTGTGGTAGACATCTATCTGCATCATTACTCTACCAGTGTGGTAGACATCTATCCACATCATTACTCTACCAGTGAGGTAGACATCTGTCCACATCATTACTCTATCAGTGAGGTAGACATCTGTCCACATCATTACTCTACCAAAGTGGTAGACATCTGTCCACATCATTACTCTACCATTGTGGTAAACATGTGTCCACATCATTACTCTACCATTGTGGTAGATATCTATGCACATCATTACTCTACCAGTGTGGTAGACATCTGTCCATGTCATTACTCTACCAGTGAGGTAGACATCTGTCCACATCATTACTCTACCAAAGTGGTAGACATCTGTCCACATTATTACTCTACCAAAGTGGTAGACATCTGTCCACATCATTACTCTACCATTGTGGTATACATGTGTCCACATCATTGCTCTACCATTGTGGTAGACATTTGTCCACATCATTACTCTACCATTGTGGTAAACATCTGTCCACATCATTACTCTACCAGTGAGGTAGACATCTGTCCACATCATTACTCTACCAGTGTGGTAGACCTCTGACCACATCATTACTCTACCATTGTGGTAGACATCTGTCCACATCATTTCTCTACCAGTGAATTAGACATCTGTCCACATCATTGCACGCCTCCCGATCGCTTGTCAGACGTTCTGGGTTCCAAAACTACATAAAAATCTGTACAAAGAGGGATATTTATAGATGGGTCCAGCAAATGTGCCACCAAATCACTATCACAAAGAATAACCATGATCTTTAATACAATCAAGGAAGGACTTTCTTTATATTCGCAGAGTATAGTGGAATTGATGACATGTAGATTATTGATAAGGATTTGCTTGACTGTTTTCAATCTCAGAAAAGAACCAAGTTTAATTTTGTCAAACTTTTGATTTTTTTATCTACGGGCTTATCTGCGGGTCATATCATTTTCTTTGGTATTTCAATGGTCAAGTTAACACCTCGGCTTATCTATGGGGTCGGCTTATCCGCGGTCATATACGGTAGGTACAACACTATCTCACATGACAAACTTAAGAAAACACTTTACTCCTTGATTAGGGGCACGGTTTCGAACCCAGTTCACCTTGATTATGTTTCTATGTTTGTCAGCACCATACACGTGGTCGTGGGTTTCACCGAAGTGGTAAACATATGAGACCTGTATCACTTCGGGCTTTCCTCCCACGTTAAGCTGACATGTCGCGATATAACTTGAATAATTTTAAAAGCGGCATTAAAACCCAACTCAACTCACTGAAAAACAATGTGTGAAATGTTGGACTTCCTCTTTGATAACATTTATTTGAAATTAGGGGGTATAAAGTTGGCATCCCATTTGGCACCAATTGTCCCCCCTCCCCCCTTCAGCCCTCTAAGAAGCGACCATTTATGTCACCAATGTGACTTAAAATCTATGATTGTGACCTAACTGAAAGGAAACAACTGGCGACAATATATGTTTTAGATGTTATGAGACAGTAATTAGAAATGTTGTTTACAAACTCATGTTTGCAGGGCCAATGTCATGTACATAATTAATTATAAAGGTTTCATATCATGATGTTTATTTATTTACTGTTAGGACATGAGAGATTAACTACAGTAATATGAAAGAATCAGGTGATCCTTAACTTCTTTTGAGTAGTATATATACATGTCATGTCAATGGAATTGTGGTACATGGTATTCAAGAAGTGTACAGCTATTCATACATATCAATTCTAGCCTATAAATTCAACATGACTGTATCAGTGTGTATTACATATTGTTTTAAGTGTGGAAGTGTGGAAGGAAGACCAGAAACTAAAACAGTTTGCAGAGTTACAATTTGTAAATGACATTACCTTTGTGGCATTGTTATAACTAATTATCTCATGCTGTATGTGTTCAAAATGTGGCATTAATCATTTCCTACATCGTCTGTACATTACTTGTTTTGTTATTAAAATCACAATATTCAATGGGTTCTTATGTTTGTGTGGCCATGTAGTTTTTGTATGTATTTGTTTTACACATATTTATTATATATAGCTAGTTGTTAGTTTCAGTCAGCTACAACAAAGTGTATCTGACCTGTTTTACCTTCTAATTGCCCCATGGCCAGAAGCTTCATATGCTGATTTTCCCCGTTCAAATCAATGGTTCCTTCCACAACGGTTTTTATCCAAATGTACAGTTTCTCCGCAATCTTTCTTACGTGTTCACAATCATATAACATGTGGATTATAGTTTCAGGTTGATTTGTACAGAAAGTACAAAAAGGAGAGTCAACATATCCAATTGTATATAAATATTTGTTAGTTGCTGTATTTCTTTATTCATTTCGCACTTTAGGCCATTGGCCCATTGTACGTTTAGATAGTCAGGTCCACAATGGACATTAACAACCTTCTAATATTCATGGCATGGAATATATATAGTGGAAGGTTTTTCATAGTTTCAGCATGACATGATGACAACAATAGGTTAAATTTATGTAATGTAGGATGGACATGATATTTTCCTGGAATATATTTGTTTCTAAGATTATTATATGTTTTACAAATTAACAGAAAATGGTTTTCGTTTTCGATAAGACCAATGTTACAGAGGTTACAAAGTCTTTGGTCTCTTGGGACATTATAATAGTGTATGCGAACTACAACCATAGCGGGAAAGCGCCTTACGACGTTTACCAATATTGATATTTAGAAGATACGGTTCAACACAAAAATTTAATTTAAATAAAGAATAGGTGTACATTTTCGGACTACTAGCAATATCTGAATGCCATTCTTGTTCATGTATATATTTTAATCGTGATACAAATTCAAATATAAATAGTTTTGGATAAGAAATTGATTGGTTTTCCCAAGTTTACATAAGGTATTTTTAACCTTAGATACCCAATTAATCTTGCCATTTACAGCTTCTTTAAACAAGAGATTATAGCTCTTTCTTGGGTAACAACTATTAGGCATAGATATAATCGTACACCAGTAAGTAATACAATGCTTATATGCTGAAATGTACAAAGGACATCGACCACACTCGCCTCTTACGACATGATCAGGTGTTGAAGACTTAACGCCTAAAAATTGTTTGCATGCTAATAAATGGATCTGTTCAATTTCTTCGTATTTATTTAAGCCCCAAATTTCAGCTCCATATAAAAATATTGGTGCTATTTTGGTATCAAATATCTTGGAAAATACATTATAATCAAATGGTTTTACATTCCTCAGTGATTTTAAAATACCAAACAATACTTTTTTGGCCTGAAGTGCAGCATTGCATACATGGTTAGACCAATTTAAAGTTTTTGAGAGTGATACACCCAAATATTTATAAGAAGACACACATTCTAATCTAACATCTCCATAATACCATTTTTCATTTTTAGACAACATTCCACCCTTACTGAACACCATTACTTTAGTTTTGTCAAAGTTAACAGTTAATGAATATCTATGACAAAAATCTTCAAGAACATCAATGCGCTTCTGTAGGCCAAATACAGTATCAGCACTTAGAGTGACATCGTCCTCAAAAAATAATAAAAACAGTTGAAGAAGTTCTGGATGAAACTGGATTCCTGGTTGACATTTAGATTCAATTTCTAGAGTCAAGTCATTAATGAACATATTAAACAGGAAGGGACTTAGTAAACAGCCTTGACGGACTCCAGTATTACATGGGAAAAAATCTGAAAGTTGGTTTCCATATTTGACGCAAGAGATAACATATTTATAAATAGATTGGATATTTTTATACATCTTTGGCTAGACTCCATGTACGTTTAATATGCGCCACAATTTTGATCTATCAACAGAGTCAAAAGCCTTCGAAAAATCTACAAAAAGTTTATACACTTTACTTCTCTTTTTACCTAAATATCGCTGAATGATAGATTGCAATATAAAAATATTGTCAGCAGTAGAGTAGCCCTGACGAAAGCCAGCCTGCTATTCGACAAATTTATGACATGATTCACCCCAAAACTGTAATCTCTTATTTAATATGTTAGTGTAGACTTTACTGAAAGCACTCGGTATTGTTATACCTCTGTAGTTGGCTGGTATTTTAGTATCATCCTTGTTGTGGAGGGGAACAATAACTCTATGTGTCCACATAGAAAGAAAGTCTGCAGTATTATTATACCTCTGTAGTTGGCTGGTATTTGAGTATCACCCTTGTTGTGGAGGGGAACAATAACTCCAAGTGTCCACATAGAAGGAAAGTCTGCAGTATTGTTATACCTCTGTAGTTGGCTGGTATTTGAGTATCACCCTTGTTGTGGAGGGGAACAATAACTCCACGTGTCCACATAGAAGGAAAGTCTGCAGTATTGTTATACCTCTGTAGTTGGCTGGTATTTGAGTATCACCCTTGTTGTGGAGGGGAACAATAACTCCAAGTGTCCACATAGAAGGAAAGTCTGCAGTATTGTTATACCTCTGTAGTTGGCTGGTATTTGAGTATCACCCTTGTTGTGGAGGGGAACAATAACTCCACGTGTCCACATAGAAGGAAAGTCTGCAGTATTGTTATACCTCTGTAGTTGGCTGGTATTTGAGTATCACCCTTGTTGTGGAGGGGAACAATAACTCTATGTGTCCACATAGAAGGAAAGTCTGCAGTATTGTTATACCTCTGTAGTTGGCTGGTATTTGAGTATCACCCTTGTTGTGGAGGGGAACAATAACTCCATGTGTCCACATAGAAGGAAAGTCTGCAGTATTGTTATACCTCTGTAGTTGGCTGGTATTTGAGTATCATCCTTGTTGTGGAGGGGAACAATAACTCTATGTGTCCACATAGAAGGAAAGTCTGCAGTATTGTTATACCTCTGTAGTTGGCTGGTATTTGAGTATCACCCTTGTTGTGGAGGGGAACAATAACTCTATGTGTCCACATAGAAAGAAAGTCTGCAGTATCCAACATTGCATTAAGTAATAAAGTCAAGATTGGACATAGTATATGCTGGGCATATTTAAACATTTCATTTATAAGTTTATCTGCACCAGCTGATTTACCATATTTCAATGAATTAATAGAATTAATAACTTCCTCTTGGAGAATGGGAGATTCAAGAATAGAATCTGCAAGCTGATCGGTGTTCATATTTATACATTCATCTTCGGTGACTGTATCAGATTTAGTTTCAAACACCCTGAAAGTATTTGAACCATTGGTTTATGTTAATGTCCGGTTTTGGAGTAGGCTGAGTGTTAGATAAACGCTTCAACGAAGACCAGAACAGTTTACCATTATGTATATTATTAACTATTGCGCTTTTGATGTCTTCTTGGTATTGTCTCTTTTTTTCACGAGTAACATTTGTATATTGATTTCTTTGTCTTATATAATTATTTATGAAAGGTTGATCTTTTCTTCGTTTAAAGGATTTTAGTAGTCTAAGTCTCTCCGAACGGTGATAACAACAATCTTTGTCAAACCAGGTTTGATCATAAACGTTAGTACCACAAGGTCTTTTCATGCATTCTGCAGCAGAACTGATGGCTTCGGACAAAATATGAACCGCATCATCAATGTTTCCAGAACATATATCATCCGTGCACTTTTCAAACTGGGATGCTGAGTCAGTATTACAGAGGTTATCCTAAATATAGATTCTATGTTGTCATTCCAGATGAAGCGATACTCTGCATTATTTGCATGTGCGTCTTGTTCGAGACGCTTCCGTTGATCAAGGTCACGTGACGGCAATGTACAAGTGATTGGCGCGTGTTAGTTGTACGAACGTAGTGAATGATCTTAAACTGAAACCATCTAATCATTCATTCTCACGAAGAAAGTATGATTTCAAATTTAACCTGTCGCTTAGCCACTAGCTGTATATTTTGCATTAAATTAACTTGACAGAGAAAGTAAATGTTGGGAATGGTATTGGGAAAGATATTACACTGACAATTTGGTTGCTTTCCAATCCATATTTTTGCAGCATCGGTCATAATAGCAACATTTCAGTATAATGTGATTGTCGATTTTAATATCAATCATGAAACGATTGTGATTGGTTAAATGTCTTTATGTTTAAGCAAGTTATTCTTGGTTTTTCAGTACCTCTGATATATCATGCACTAGAATGCCAAATTTCACAGAGCTGTCTTATTTAATGACGAAGTTATGCTGGTTAAAAATGTGTCGCCAGTTTTCAGGTAAGCTACGTTACTTAATTTCTGTTTGAAACAGCAACTGTCATTTTGAGATATAAAAACAATATAATTGTTCATAGGACATCACGAATACACACGTTGGTGAGCCAAAGTGGTGACAGGCATCCTGTTATATGTATAAGCACTTTATGTCACGAAAATAGCACCATTTTTAAGAGTTGAGTTAAGCTTGTAAGCTACGTTACTGCCGATACATAAAAACTGGTCTCCTGATTATGGTACAGGGATTATGCTCATGTTGCCTAAGTGCTGTCTGCTTGTCAAAGTGAGAAACAAGATTGTAAATATAATTTATTCCACATGTGTTGAGGGTGTTTTATAGATCGAGATGTAAGCTACGTGATGTAAGCTACGTGACATCTTGAAATAAAAAAGGAGTTAATTACAGGAACATTAAGTCTACAGTTCATGCCAACACTGAGAAGGCATAAGTGCTAATTCCCACCAATCAGCAGTTGTTCCCCTTTTTTACCACATGTTTCCAGTCAAAACAGTTTATTTCAAGACAGGATAAAACAGTGTACGTTTTTACAGATTTTCTGAATTAAAAAGGTGTGAATATGTGTATATTTTTCTTTTGAAAGATTAATAGGTCAGAATTTACATAAAATCAAGCATTATTGAAACATTAATCACTTGCCTTTTTTACGTTTTTTAGTGTTATAAGTGCATGGCAGTGATGATATGTTTGTTGCTTGAATAAACAATACTAATGTTTTGAAGGCCATTGACATCAAAATTCACATGATCTAAAAGGAAATCAATAGATTTGTTGATCAAGTTTTCTCTCCAGATAAATAATTTTCCAATAGTGTTTCAGTATATACAGTTTTTTATAATGTTTGATGCTTATTACTGGTGGTAACGTAGCTTACACATTTTCGGTGAAGAACATATTTGTTACCTGATCTGTGTCATTATGTGTTTGTTGGTGGACATTTACAAATCCTAGGTGCCAGATGTAATGATGACAGTTTACATTGAAGAGTAAATACATTGTCTATCCTTGTTAGTCTTGCTGAAATCACAATATTCATGAAGGTAACGTAGATTACAATTTATGTAACGTAGATTACTATAATCATATCAGAGCAATTTCTGATGTTGTATTTAACTGTAAGTGTTAGTTTGACTATCGAGGTACAAAGTATTTCCAGAATGTATGAACAAAAATATCATCCATGTTATTTAAACACCACAATGTAGATTAATTTATTGAATATTCTTAATTCAAATTAAAAATCAGGAAGATTTTTCTTGATATTATAAGATTTTGTTTTTTTAAAAGGTTTTCACTTTAAAACTTCTTTATGTTTCTTAAGACAATAACAAGAAATGATTACATTACTGAATCATTGTTACAAGTCTGGAAGCTCCATTGTAAATTTGTTTGTTTGTTTGTATAGTATTATGTAATCTACGTGACTGAATAAGTATTTGTTATCTTGCAAAAATGTATGACCTTATTGTTTAGATTTACTGACATGTTATTCTTTGTTGATGAACCTATAGATACATGCGATCATAGGTTGACTTTGTTTTCCTGAATATTAAGGCATGTAGAAATCATTAACAGGTTTTGTTGAAAACAACCGTCTAAAAATCACTATATAGTTTAAAGGTCAGCTCCATCATTGTTAAACAAGATTGGCATACCTTATTTGTGAACAATTAATTACGTGATGGTTTTCAATAAATTAAGTCATAATGATAAACAGGAAAACAGAATTGCAATAACTTAACATTTACATTATTTTATAATTATATTTTGGACTATTTCCTATTTGTATCCTACTATAAAACCATATAGATTGTCTCATTATATCTTGAACAGGTTCCATTTTCTTTTTGGACAAGTATGTTGCCGAGGCTTCCAAAACAACTTTCCAAAGTAATTCATTGTATTTGGAGTAATACCTACATCAACATAGGACGCATATGCCAACCATAATCCTTCTCTATTTGGAATACTGCAAGAAACTAAATCAGTCCATTTTGAGTGATTACCATATAATCTTCTGATCCATGAAAGTTTTTGTGCTGCAATCACATCCTTAAATAATTGTCATGTTAATTCCTCCATGTTTTGGGGGTTAAGACATTATTTGTCTTTTTACTTTATCCGGTTTTCGCTTCCATACAAAATAAAAGCATCTTTTCTGAAAAGTATCTATCACATCTTTTGGCAGGTTGGGTATCGAAGAAAAAAACATGATTCAATTTTGACAATCCGAGGCTTTTTAGAACTATATTTCTATCTATTGGAGTCAAATTTCTTACCGTCCATGGGTTCATTCCTCTCTCAATTTTTTTCAAGCTTTATTTTGTATTATCCTCCACAATATTATCAAAATCAACATAAAAGTATATTCCTAATAGTTTAAACTTTGTATTAGTCCAGTCTAGATGCCAATCCTTACATAGTTTATATTTTGATCTCTTTTTTGAACCAATCCAAATTAGTTTAGTTTTCTCCAGTTTAGTTTAGCATTAACCTTAAGACCAGAAAATCGAGCAAAAAACTGTATTGTGTGCAATACAGCATAAAGGTCTTTTTCTGTCCGCAGGTTGCAGGTTCACCCGTGTTACAATGCTTAATGTAAAAATACTCTAAATGTAAAACGTTTTACATTAAGGGTTGAGGTGATAGATCATATTTCTTTTTACATTAAGGGTTATCACTATGAAATAGTATTTATCGAACTTTCATGAAACTTCTCAGATTTAATTGATCGTAACTTTGTCTAGATGTGCAAATGACTAATCATTTTTAGATTCCCTCTCTACAATGACCACCTGGTTGTTATATTCAGGCTTCATTAAAGGGTTCATGACCCCTAACCCCTTTAACCAATTTTTATCAAAATTACTGTTTTACAAAGGTTTTACTCTGCAAGGTAACCTCGTTACTATCCTAATACCGTAACGACGGAAAGGAGGATTTGGCCTAAGCAGATCAGACCAAGTTGTAGATGATGATGGGTTGTTAGAATGGTCCATTAACAGAGTTTTAGGCATAAAATAATGGACATTTTGTTGCAGTATTATGTATATGACAGTTAAGCATACACCAGAATCATATGCTATTATCATGATATAACATTTATTCAAAGTTTTCCTATAATAATTAGATCCACATCAAGTGCTTTTATAAGTTATCATGGTGTAATATTTATACATCATTTCATATAATTATAGTTTAGCAAGTAATACTTATCATCAGGTAAAGTGCATATATAAAATATCAGTAGTTTCAATTATAGCTTTTTAGATAGATGCTAGCCTAAGGTAATGGGAGCGCATCTCCTAGACATACTATTCAATAAGACAAGAGTTATGTCTACATAGTTTAATAGATTTGAAGCTTTTAGATAAATGCTAGCCTAAGGTATCAAGATCCCATCTCCCAGACAAAAAGATATGTCAACATAGTCTTATCGATTACCTTGAACTATTTTATTTAAGTAAATCTGTTATCACCTATATTAGAATAACATTCAGCAATTACTTCAATTTAGACTCATTAAGGATTAGCCCCCATACAAGCTTGTCTATAGTGCATTAAGGATTAGCCCTTAAACACAAGCTCGTCTATAGTGACACCATAATCTCTTTCAAAGCACCCAGTAAATATGTCAACAAGATTAGTGCCAGTCCAACAGGATTAACAGGATTCAGAATTCCCCTCTGTCAAGCCATTCATTAACCATAAGGCACAGCCCATCGTGTATCAACCAATCATATTCTATTTTATTGTTCTAATTTTTGTTAAATACATACAGAAGCCAAATGTTAAGGCGAAAGGGGTTTGACGCTCATACCAAGCAGATCTCTCTCTCACAGCCCAGAGGTTTGTACCGACTCTCTGTGGCACCCTCAGCTATTTTCTAAGTAATTGTAAATAGTTCATTGTTAATTGTTCTTGTAAATAAAATTGTGATTAGTCTCCTGTGACTCCGGCTCTTTGCTGACTAATTCCCCCAAGAATTCCAGCATGCCATTTGGACGGTTTTGTTCATCCCATAACAGTCCATAATATTATTACAAACGAAAGGAACTCCAATGCAATGATGTTTGGTAAAAAACAACAACCGTAGGTTTCCCAAGTACTGTGCTGAGTCAAATATAGCCACTTAAAGGTTAAATTTTCCGGATATGTAGTCTATACCCTTTCTATAGCAGTTTAGCATATCCTGTAGTAAGACCATTGTTGTTTGAAAAAGAACATTAGGAACTGACCATTCGATCTCCTGTGGGAGCTGACATAAGCTTACCACGGAACTTCGTACCAAGTGAGCTGTAAATGCTATCTTTCGACATATTTTAGGTATAAATCGTAGTGTGCATAGATTTCACATCTGGTGATTGGAGATTTTTATATGTCAATTGTCAGTTCTTGCACATAACCTTGACATGTCACTATGTCCTCCACCTCACCAAGATTATCCTGAATACCCATTGGTACAGAATTCAGCGATGAGAACTAGTCCCCCAGTCTTATATATCAATAGGGTTTTGTCGTTATCTGTATTCTTGCGAACTTTGTTATACTTAAAAAGGTAGGAGTTATCTTTAGATTCTTCTGAACGCATTTAAATAATGGCACTGTCCATCATCATCGGGGAACATGTCACTCGATGCTAAACAATAATATATCACACTACTCCCAAAATGTCCAATAGGGGCCAGGGGTTGCCCAGTGGTCTAAGGAGCAGCGATTCGCTTTGCAGAATTGTGTCCCTTGGGCAAGCCAGAAACCTATGATCGAATCCCGGTTCGCCCTTATTATGTTCCTAGGTTTGTCAGCACCATACCCATGCTCGTGGGTTTACCTGCATCACTTGGGGCTTTCCTCCCACAATAAGCTGACACGCTATGATATAACTGGAATATTGTTAAAGGTGGAGTTAAACACAACTCACTCACTCACTCACTAAATGCCCAACAAATGTACAGTAGTCAGTTGATAGTCAGTTCCAAACCTTCCATTCACAATATGTAGGTGAAAATTTGAACACATTTCCAAAAGAGTTTTACCAAAGCTATTTAGTAATTTATCACATGAATATCTTTCCATCTCAAATTTTGTAAAACTTACTACTAATAAATAGTACTTTCAACATGGTGAATAACACCGTTCTCCACACAGTCCTGCATCACACTGGTTCTACTGTTCATGTACAATGGACCCGTGAAGATCCGGGGTAGAACAGAACTTCAGCAATCCATTCTTGCCGTAAAAGGCGACTATACTTGTCGTTAGAGGCAGCTAACGGGATCAGGTGGTCAGATTCGCTGACTTGGCTGATGCATGTCATCATATCGCAAATGCGTGGATCGATGCTCGTGATGTCAACCACTGGATAGTCTGGTCCAGACTCGATTATTTACAGACCGCTGTCATATAGCCGGAATATTGTTCCTTGCGATGTTAAACAACAAACAAATTAACAAACAAATCCAAGTACAATGATAGAAACAGCTGGGTACTCTTACAGTGTACTCAATAATAAATACAGCCAAATCTCTACCCCATTTTGTCTATCCTTGTTGTCACACCAGATCGATTTCTCCAGCTGCATATATGTAAACACACATAATGTAGCTCTACTGAAACCAAACAAACTTTTATCCAACAGAATAGTAATAGCATGTTCTCTGTATCGAACATCAATAACATGTCTTACAAGTGAATATTTTATCAAAAGTATACCTCCCGAATACCTCCCGAACTTGAACATTTTTGTGGCTGGTAATTTTCTATTGACATAGAAAGCCACGATGTCAGATTCAGAGACAAAAGAAACAAAGCCAATGTTGGACAGGTTGATGGTTAAATCTTCTATATTCCTTGCAATGTAAGATAGGCTTTTGCATAACCTTCGACCTTGAGGGCAGCACCCACTCCTAATCCACAGTTGACAATGTTCCACTTGAGTCGCGATCTGTGACTGGAGCCGACAACTGATGCTCATCACCTTCCAGAGTAGTGGCTGGCATGTTCTCAATAACGAGCCTGACATTCTTATAATAGCCCCTCATGATCTCAGATTTGAGCAAAGTCAGTTTCTCACGTTGTTGCTTATTACAAATAATTGCAAGAAACCGAGCAAAAACAATAAAAAAAACGTGAAAATAGCAAAAAGTATCCTATATTTTCAATCAAACTTTGTTTATAAGAATATTTTACATTAAGGGACGATATGTACGAATAACCCTTAATGTAAAAGTTTTTACATTATGAGTAATTTTTACATTAAGGGTTGTAACACAGCCTCTAAATATCTTAAAAAAGGGACTCGCAAACCAGTAACTACTACACTGGATTCATTGCCATGAAAATATGTTGATACCCATTTTTGAATGCTTGAAAGAATTTTAGTGCATTAATGATAAAAGTTCTATTTAGGGTGTCTAAAGCTTTGTCGAAATCTATTAACTTGATAACTTTCTGTATATTTCATCAAATCATATGTCTAGTCACCTCTCCAATATATCTCCAAGGAACAAATCCATTTTGTTCCTCATTTATTATAATAGGTAAGACAGTTTAATTCTATTTGCCGTCACTGCTGATGCAAGTTTATCAGATGTATTTAACAATGAGATTGGGTGCTAATTTTTTAAGAAAAGGTTTGTCTTATCTTCTTTTGGTAAGCAAGTCATAAGCCCCTGTTTCTGTGTAATGGATAATGAATCATTTCTCTATCCATAATTTAGTGAATTTATTAAATATTTTCCAAGGTCATTCCAAAAGAATTAAAACAATTCTGTTGTAAATCCATCTGGTCCTGGGCTTTTTTCATTTTTCAGTTTCTTTAGTGCATCTATGGCTTCTTTGGTAGTGATGTCCCATTCTACGTCTAATGACATTTGGTGAGATAGCCTTGGAATATCTCAATCAGAAAAAAGCACTTCTAAATTTATTAATTCACAATCTTCCTTGCTATACATCTTTAATAGAATTGTTTTGTTTCTGTTAGCAATTCATCCAGTTTTTTTAACGGTTCTATTATTTTTCCACCAATTTTTTAATATACTTATTTGAAAAAAATTGATATTCTAATTTTTAAAAGTAACTACAAGGTTTTTTTTCGCCGAGTTCTATCCATTTCACCTTTGATGTAATAAGAGCCCCTTTTGTCCTTAATTTATTTAATTCTTCCTATTCATTTTTAATCTCAATATTTCCTATAATTGTATTCTTTACTTCTTCAAAGTTTGTTGAGTCTAATTTGTTTTCAAACTCACTGAGATCTGAAAATAAAGTTATTTCTTTAGTCTCATTTTTCTTTTTCTTAGTTGATGAATAATAAATAGATTGTCCTCTTATGGCTAATAATATTTCCCATAATAATTGATCATCAATCAAATATTCTTTTCCTGAGTAGATGGCATAATGATGTGATGTGTTTTGTATTGTTTCTTTTTGTATTAGTTCCATATAATTCTTATCTTGTAATAAAGAATTTTTTAATTTCCCAAACCCTCTTCTTGATAAGTGTATTATCATTGAAATCAAAGAATGGTCTGAATTTATACGTGGATGATTTTCACTATTATTCACTGACTACATGAGGTTTTGTGAAATCAGAAAGTAAACTAATCTTGCCTGTTTTAATGGTATGGAAATGCCTTGTGCATGGATTAGACTCTCTCTCTCTCTCAAAGGATCCTTTAAATCTAATAAATCAGTTATTTCGAATACAGTCTTTCGTGCCTTAGGATTGTTCATATGCTTAGAATTAAATGTATCTTGATCCATATCCATTATCAAATTCCAATCACCACATAAAATAATCCTTTAACTTTATAATTTTAATATAATTTCTTTTATTTTCTGAAAAAAGTCAGGGTTATCTATATTTGGGCTATATATACATGTATTTACTATTGTATACACATGTTCTTGAATTTCCATGTTTAGAATCACAAAGTTGCCTTCATTTTCATCTCTAATGAATTGTTTTACTTTAAATTCAGAAATATTTTTTGCAATATAACAGTTCCCCTTGCATTACTCCTATTAGGACTTCTATAACATTCTTGATAACCACATTGTTGCTTTATTAACTGTTCCTGATCCGCTGTGAAATGCACATCCTGTAAATAGACGATTTGGGCCTTTTAACTTCGTAAAAATCTGAACACTGAACACACTGAATGCATTATTTAGACCTCTACATTTCAGGGACATAATTTTTAACTAATATTTATACATCATATTGCATAGACATTGCACGGCATCCACACCCCCACAACGCCTGTCATCTGCCATTCGCATACCGACACCTCGCATACGTCGTGCAATATGCCAGTACATAAATAACAAGAACACAGGCTGGGATGGGTAACTCGGGTACCTGGGTCGGGTGGATACTGAATAGGACCCGGGTACCCACAGGACTACCCGGACCAGTAGTTAGTCACGTGATATATTGTTTCATGACAAAAATTAACTTTATAACTACATGGTTACACAACAATTTTAAGTCTCTAATGTTGGCATTTCTTCATGACTATCAAACACGTTCCTTCTGACTTAAACATGTTTGAACAAAGCTAAAACTTCAGTCAACTTCAGTGTATGCATAAGCACATCATTTTATATGCGTATCTAAATACATTTTGCCAGGGCTACTATCAAGCTATTGCCAATCAGACATTTGATGCATACCTTTTATTTTTAAAAGTAAAATTTTAAATTTAAAGTAATTGGGTTTTGAATAGTTTTGGCTGGTATTTTACATAAATATGTAGCTAATCTGTAGCTCTGTATCCTGCATACATAGAAGGGTTTATTATAAAAGGAATAGAAATAAACAACGCTTGACAAGTAAAATAAGATCATAATTTGGACTTCCGTCACTGGTTTCATCCCTCACTGTACCATCTTTAGTGTATGACATACTGTTAAACCAACACCTAGTGGTTAGATAGGTGTGTCAATATTATACATATCAATAAAATATATACTCAAAGTTGTGTTAAATTTTATGAAAAATGTGTGCTGGTGATCAAGGCTAGGATTTCACTTCTACTTATCTAATAACCTGTAATCTCAATAGAGAAATGCTCATTTACTCTAGTAGAAAAAAATATATCACTTTTTGGTACACAACAACCATGACAGAGCGCTCGTATATCACTGGTATGTATTATGTCACAGCCAGTATACTAACTACACTCAATCATACCAGACTCAGTTGATACCAATTTTGGTAATTTTCCACCATGTCAATCATCACAGTGACAGAATACATACACACTGTTACATACCAAAGCTCCGACTAGTAGTCAGACTGCTTAACTGCCATGACTGTTCAAGTCACTTCAGTGTCACATCGTTTTATCATTTACCAAGACAACACCAGTAAATACAACATATTAAATAGCCATCTGATAAATTGTCAGTTTCATACCTTTGAAAAAATGCAGTAAACATTCCAGCAAAGATCCGTGTTAGTGCACCACAGGGAAATCCCGGATGTAAACAAAAGTCTTATTAGGACTGTCATCATGTCTGCTCCAGATGATGGTCCTCTTAAATTGAATCCTTTTGCCATTGCAAAGGGCATTGAAGGTTTAGCTGGCATCGTGAGGGATGTTGAAAAGCTTCAATCTGGTTCCATACTGATTGAATGCAAAAAACAAGTTCAATCTCAAATTTTACTTTCAGCCAAATCACTCGCAAATGTTCCTGTTGAGGTTTCTCCTCACAGGACTCTCAACAATAGTAAAGGCATTGTCGGTGATGTAGGACGTTGCATGACGTTGCATTGCAGACATATCTGAGACTGACATAGTGTCAGAGTTTCACTCACAAGGAGTTACTGATGCTAAACATTTCACTTCTAAGAGAGACAATCAAATTATACAGACAAACACATATCTTTTTACCTTTTGTCTTCCATCACGTCCAGAATTGCTAAAAGCTGGCTACTGTAACTTAAAGGGGCACTGATCTAACGCAATTCCCCGGGACTGGTTGTTGCCTTTGTTATTGTTTTTTCCCAGTGAGTACCCGGATGTATAGCAGAAATCTAGACTAGTTCGCGACCTCTGCTGCGCCATTCGTGAGCGCATTAGTCACTTTTATGGGTAGTAATAAGGGCGTATGGTCACATTGATCAACAAAATGAAATACAGTTTTCGAGATAATAAGGAAATGTAGGCATCTTTGTGGGTAGCATCGGTAATGGTGACGAAGTTTTGATAAGTCACTTGCTTGGTAATTTTGCGATTTTCGTTTACACTATTTTGACTTGCAACACAAAGTAAATATTTCACCTGAGCATTGCTTTTTTTATAGTGTGTATATTTTTTTACTGTCAAAATGTGTAACATATTTATTAAACGTCTAAATATTCAGTTATTTTACAAAGTGACTGAAAAACATTTCCATCTGTATTATTATGATAACGAATTCCAAACATTTTGATGTTTAATGTCATCACCAAGAGACTGAAAATGTTACGTTGAAAAGTACATTTCTATGTTGTTTGGCTTCTAATCCTACATAATAATCTGTTGTGATGTTTGTAGGCCCTTTTGATCGTCTTAATCAATCTGGACAGATTTTTTAGTCAAAATGACTGAAATATTTACACATTTTAAAAATTGCCTGAGAGAATCACATTTTACAAGTTGACGGTAATCTATACACGCTTACAAAGGAAATGACCTGTGAAAACAACGTCTATCGCGCATTGAAGAATTTCTCGTAGAGAAACAAGAACGAATCGGTTCAAATGAAGGAAAAAAATGCAGATATCATAATTACAACCTACCAAATTTATGCGTATACGTTTTAGGCAGCTTCCTTGTTCGAGGAATGTATCCGTGAATATCCACACAAAGGAACAATATCCCACTCGTCTGCAGCTGTACAAAGAAACTTATTCGATGTCACGTGTCTCAGTAACAATCAAATATTTTAAAAGATATATATCGTTTCGGGATATTATAACCCGTGTTCGTTTCTCAACTGATCGCTTGGATTTTTTCAGGTGTTTTACATAGGTGCCAAGTCTCATGGTCGGCTGAGAAAGCCCACGTGACAAGTATTTTCATAACGTCCACGGTTCCTAAAAATTCCATTGAGTGATAGATAACAATGATCAATCAATCAACGTATTATGAGTTAACCCTTTGAACAAAGTATGTTGTTTATACATCGGCACTTCGCGCCATGATATGAGTGTATTCCCTTTGTTTTAGTAAACCTAGAAATGTAAACACTCACTCTTGACATATCCACTGCGCAAGATAACAGTGATTAATCAATCAACGTATTTTCTGTTAATCCTTTGATGACTAGGAACGATCCGTTGATTTACAAAAATAAGTAAATCAACTGATCATTCATCTCTTGCTGGGCTGCCACGTGCATATTACATAACACACATTTCACCTCACTTCAAACCTGGATTTAGATTGAATAATTACCCCAGACACAATAAATGCCAAATGGGAACCTTTGTCAGGTAATCTAAGTGGTGCTACCACTAATTGTACCTGTAATAAATTCATTAACTGAGCATCAAATGAATGACGACAAATACACAAGTGTAGGGTTATTATACGAGAAAACGTGGATGACAACAAGGGAGTAGTAATCGTATTATCGACGCAATCCGAAATTGCTTTCACTGCATAGATACTTTTTTTAGTATTAAACTATAACCATCTGGGGTATTTCCAAATGACGACATCCGATGAGCTCCCTTGTTCTTTTTGTAGGTTTGTTTAGGCTGAAGAAATTAATTAACATGCGCCCTTTGTCGAAATCTTTATAGATCACAGTTAACCAATCAGTGTTCAAAAATGCGTAAAACAAATATTGCCTCCAGCCTCCAAGTTTATTTAGCTGTCCTTGCAGACGGTACCCCAGTCTCTGGTCACGCTCAGTTGCGTTGCGTATCATCCGGGTACTCACGGGGGAAAAAACAATAACAAAGGCAACAACCAGTCCGGGGAATTGCGTTAGATCAGTGCCCCTTTAAGGGTGGATGCTTCCATCCCAAATCCCCTGAGGTGTTAATGTTGCCCAAAGTATGGCCATGGCTTAAAATCATACCACGACCTAGCTGCCTGTCATCGATGTGGTGGAAAATGTGAAGATGATAGACTGTGACAAACCTCCTTCCTGCATAAAGTGCTCCTGCAACCATCCCTCATCTTCCAAAGATTGCCCTACGTGGAAGCTACAATCTAAGATTTCACGTATGAGTGTAACATCTCTTGTTAGAAAATTGTTCTTGCTCAAGAACAGTCAGGCCCAAGTTATGCTGCAGCTGTTTCTGTTTCAAGGCCATCTCCTGTTGTCATTCCAAAGACTGTTTCATGCCATTAAGTCGGTTGCCAGACTGAATACCCATGGGAGAAAGCTTGTTGTCTGCTGCAGTCAAGGGGCTGCTGGGTGGGGCCAAATAGGGAGAATTTGGCTATATTGCTTTAAGCAACTCCTTCTCTGGAACTAAGAGAAAAATATGAACCATATATTGTTGGAAGCATTCTCCGGTGGTGAGAATTCAAAATTGTACAAATGGAAGGGCTGATCACTCCCGAAGGGAAATAGGGGTAATTTGGCATTATTGCCATCTTCTCTGGAACTTAGAGAACTTAGAGATAGCTATCAACCATATTCGGTTGGAAGCATTCTCCAATGGTGAGGATTCCAACTGGAGAAATGGAGGGGCTGAACCCTACCCCCACCTCCAGGGACTAAGGGGCGGGGCTAAAAAGAGTTTATGAGTTGGACACAGTTAAGATCCCTACCCTATAACTATATGTTGGTTGGTTTATTGTTTAATGCCGCACTCAACAATACTCCAGCTATATGACGTCTGTCTGTCAAGTCTTAACCAGACAATCCAGTGATTGATATCATGAGCATCGATCCACTCAATTTGGATCGATTAAGTGCATCAACCAAGTCAGAGAGCCTGACCACCTGATCCCGTTAGTCGCCTCTTACGACAAGCATATTCGCCTTTTACGGCAAGCATGGGTTGCTGAAGATCTATTTTACCCAGGATCTTCACGGTTCTATAACCATATGTACAATTGAGAGTATAGAATGCACATATGCTACCAAGACTGGCCCTTCTCTGTTCATCTGTCTGGCATTCCCAAAGGAGTTAGAACCTTGACCATAACTTGCAAACCGATATTATCCCCACCCTATAATAAACAGATACATTGTATACATTATACCCATTTTAAATGCTGACAGAGTCAAAATTACGAAATATTTGCAGTATTATATACATGTACAATGCTAATGTATATTATGTCATGATTGCATAAATAGCCAGGTGAGCGATACAGGCCCTATGGGCCTCTTGTTCAGTATAAATCCCTTGAAGATATTGAGGTGACTGACAACAGTCATCATTGTTATCATAGGACACACAGCTTGTCCTCTTCAAGGAATGTGAGGGGTAGATATCCCGTCAATCCTCCGAAGGGATAGCTTCTTCACATACAGTACAATGAAATAGTCGAGGACTGAGAACTAATTTTAACAAATTACAGCTCTTAGTACAGGCAGCATTCTGTCTGCAGGAAAAGTATCTTAAGCAGACAGATAATTTTAATTTACATCAGTTTAATGCATATCATCATTTTTGTCTTTTGTGTGAAAGGGCCACTGAAGGATCTTCTATCATTGTTAAGAATGATGTTATCCACAGCCCTCTTATACTTAACACCAATTGTAGTAGCAGAACACTTTATCTAACGTTTCAAATTATTAAAAGTATAAGAAAAGTATTAAATATCAATATAAGTCCATGAGTGTCCTTGTTTGAATGAGTAAATCGCTTGCACTGATAAATTAATCATGCGTTAATACTGAGGTACAGGGTTCAAACCCAGCCAGCTGCCTAAACTTTTGCAGTTTTTATATTTAATCTACATCCTGGCTCCTGATCACATGATCACAAGCACATGTTATGGGTAGGACAGAAGGCCTCCATGTTGTCAAGAGTTCATGGGTGGTTTATGGCAGAACACAGATGTGAGTTTGTGTTTCTTTCCCTTTATATTGTCTTTATGTACAAATAAAACATTTGATTTAAGTAATTGTTATTATGCAACTTGGAATTAGAATATTTGGATACTTTCAATGGTTCAGGTTTGTGTTTAAAACTTAGCAAGTGTTTGTTTTTTTCTCATTGTAGTTTTTTTAACCTGAACATCAACGTATGTATTTGGTAACGATAACGCTGCGACATTATGAAAATGTGAATAAACTTTAGGTGAGAGTATCATACTTTTGTTTCTTGCCGCTATACCAATCTCCAAGATGTTGCAATGCGACTTACTTTGAACGTTGTTTTTACTATGTGCTCACTGTATATTTTGACTTCGTCAGCTCTTCAGCTGACTGATCTTCAAGCTCTCTATGATCAACTCCCCAAACCTTGTATAATCATGGGTGATCTAAATGGCCACAACCCTCCCTGGGGTGGTACAAACACAAACACTAAAGGTAGAATACTTGAAGATTTCATCTCCAGTAATGACCTATATATGTATATCCTGATGACTCTGCACCCAGCAACTGGGACCTACTCTGCTCTCCAGTTGTCACTGATTCTAGCCTTCTCCACCAATTGGAATGGTAGGTCCACAATGACCTTTGTGCAAGTGACCATTTCACAACTAGCATTAAAACAATATATCCATCTGATATTCTACCTTCAACGAGATGGAATTTTACAAAGGCAAACTGGCCTTTATTTCAAACATTATGCACAAACAAAATAAATCCTGATTGTTTCAGTGATGTGGCTTATCCAGCTTTTTTCTGACGTTTTGAATTGCCAATGAATGCAGTCCTCTGCAAATCCACATATTCGTAAACTGATTGTAAACAAGCTAGGAAAGCTAGGAGAAAGGCAGAAAAATATTTCCGAAACCACCCAACTGTCCAAAACTTAAATGTTTTTAAGATATTAAACACAAAAGGTTGTTTTACGTTTAAACAGAATAAACGCCAATCTTGGCCAAACTATATTTTGAAAATAAATTCCAGAAAAACTATGTCTAAGGTTTGGAATATGGTGCAAAGGATAAAAGGTAAAGGTTCTAAATCTAGTATTCTAGTGTTCTAGTGATCAAGTGAAAATGTCTGGACAATGGGTAAATTCCCTTCGTGGTGAAATGCTGTCATAATTCCAATACCAAAACCTGGCCGAGATCATACTGATCCTTCTAATTATAGACCAATATCACTTACCAGCTGTGTTTGCAAGGAAAGAATAGTAAATAACAGACTTATATGGTATTTAGAAACTAATAATTTTTTATCAAATATTCAATATGGTTTTAGAAAAAATAGAAGTACCACTGACCACTTGATTAGCATTTTTCACAAATGTCTCAAGTATATCATTAATAAATATGTGGTTTCAATATCTTTTGGTTTAGAAAAAGTGTATGATACGACCTGGAATCATGGAATTTTAAAAGATTTTCATGAAATGGAATTGAGGGGGCTTTTGCCTAATTTTGTATCTTTTTTCAACAGATAGACATTTCCAGGTTTGTGTGGGATCCACCTTGTCTGATTTTACAATCAAGAGGTGTCCCATAATGTAGCATATTATCAGTAACTTTATTTAGCATAAAAATTAATAGTTTATCTAAGGTTTTAAATGACGGTGTTGACAGGTCTTTGTTTATCGATGACTTTAATGTATCATATCGAGGTAACATGCACACGATTGAGAGACAGTTGCAACTTTGTCTAGATAAGAGCAATGATTGGGCAGAGCAGAACAGCTTTAAGTTTTCTAAATCTAAAACTAATTGTATTCAATTCTAATGCATGTCGAAAATATAAACCTCATAGGGACCCAGAATTACATCTAGCTGGGACTCCAATTAAAATTGTAAAAGAAGTTAAATTTTAAGGAATAATTTTTTATCATCATCTTACTTTCTTACCACATATGAAATATCTGATTTACTAAAAGTTGTTTCTAATTCCAAGTGGGGAGGAGACCAGTCAACTCTCCTTCACTAATATAGATCACTTGTCCATTCTAGACTTGATTATGGCTCCATCATCTATGGTGGAGCTTGTAAAAGTAACCTTAAATTACTCTATCCAATCCATCATCAAGGTCTAAGGCTTTGTTTGGGATCTTTCAGAACTTCTCCCATTGACAGCTGAGGCCAATGAGACATCACTTAAACAACACCGTAATAAACTATCTATACAGTATATCACAAAGTTACATTCCAGTGAGTCCAATCCTGCACACAGCTGTGTTTAATCCCCTTTATGAGGATTTCTATAGTAAAAAGTCATCTCTTTTTCCACCTCTTGGAATAAGAATTAAACTTTATATTTATGCTGCTAACATTGAACTTGAAACTATATCTCCTTTTCAGCTGTCTTCTCCTCCTTGGAAATTGGTAAAGCCTCAAGAAGATCTGTCATTGACCAAACTAAAGAAATCAGAAACAAATCAATTACAGTACCAACCAGAATATAATCAATTAAGAAATACATACGATACTTATAAATCAATATTTACAGATGGATCCAAGGATGGTGACGCTGTTGCCAGCGCCAATGTTGTTGGATCAAAAACTATATCAACAGTGATTATAAACCTGTGATCAGATGTTACATCTGAGATCTAATGCAAAAGAAGTGGGAAACCCAATTAGGTATCAATAAATTACATAAAATTAAATCAACTATTGGTTGCACCTTCTTGGTTTGTCATTCCAGATTTGAAGAGGTCGTAATGTGGCGATGTCCTATTGGCTACAGCAGATACTCATGAATATTTATTGAAAGGTGACGATCCTCCATTTTGTATCCCTTGTGATGAGAGAATCATGGTCAAGCATGTTTTGCTTGACCGTGTTGATTTTGCCATCACAAGAGATAAATATTTCAAATCATCATCTATCAAGGATCTTTTTCATTGTATCAATTCCCATTTAATATAACAAATAACAAATCGTGTCATTGCTTTGCCGGAACCCGTGCTCTGGGGCTTTATGATTGATGTGGGCTCGTTTCAAAGGCGAAAAAGAAAACTGGTGATTATCGTAAGGAAATGAAAGGGATGTGTTCATAGACACAGACCAGATACTGTCGCGCCAACCGTCTTGCAATGTCGACTTCAGACCATTGGAAAAAGAAAGTTCAACTCATCGAGTAAATCTGCCCAAAAAAGAAACCAGTTAAGTCCAAGACAGATATCCTGGCGGAACAACATGGTAAAAAAATGTGGGTTTATCTGGGCTAACTGTAAAGGGTTCTTGGCAAAACATAACACAACATTAAAACTGACACATGTTAATCACTGCAGAGGTATGGCGAAAAGGTGAAGATCATATTTTGAAATAGAATGTAGGTTCCACCTACTTGAAGGCGTAGTAGACATCAACCTAGTCAACACAAGTTCCCATACCTTTTGGTGATAGTAAAGATTCAGATACGTACATCATCACCTGAGTCAGATTCTGTAGAACAACAAATACTTATTGCTTTAATAGCCCAAACTTTCCAAGCAAGCAAATATAATGCATTACATATCTTAATTACTACCCCCTTGAACGCATATCTAGAATAAGTACAGTAACAGCTATATTTTGAGACCACCGTCAACCACATTGACCTTTGCACCTGTGAGAATGCAAGAGCCCATCATCACCTCCAGACAGTGGAAGATAATTACCTCAGGCTATAGGCCGTTTCATAAATGCATGACAACACACAAATTTACCTGCAAAAGTACCTATTTCGGATAATCAGATTGTAAGCTGGGATATGCCAGATTAGGTAGATTTGCATTATTCTGATGTATGCTTATTTTCATAGTTCTATGATTCGCATTTATTAAATAAATCCAGAAAAGCATTTTTGTAGCATTTCTGACAGTACTTTAGCAACACTTTCATGACTGGGACAGGATATGTGCTTCACCTGAGAAAAATGCTCATGGCCCTTCAGGTGATGTTGTTGGCAGTGGTATTGATGATCTTGATCAAGTGACCAACACTCTATTGCCTGACATGGAGGCCAAGCTTTCTCGTGTGGTACTCCATTATTATAAGTACAGTCAAGTCTTGGTTCAAGGGTCCAGTACTGGTCATGTGGTGTTTCTCTAGGAACCTCAACATCATTTAACTGACTTGGCAAAAAAGCAGTTTGATAGGTTGGAGCCTAAAGCAGAAATGCCTGCCATCAGCCTGGTGAAACTTTTGAGAGGCACTAGTTACAGGGAGATGGATGGCACTAGTGACAGGGAGATGGATGGCATTAGTGAGAGGGAGATGGATGGCACTGGTGACAGGGAGATGGATGGCACTAGTGACAGGGAGATGGATGGCATTGGTGACATGGAGATGGATGGCACTGGTGACAGGGAGATGGATGGCATTGGTGACAGGGAGATGGATGGCACTAGTGACAGAGAGATGGATGGCATTAGTGACAGGGAGATTAATGGCACTATTGACAGGGAGATGGATGGCACTAGTGACTGGGAGTTGGATGGCACTGGTGACAGGGAGATGGATGGCATTGGTGACAGGGAGATGGATGGCACTAGTGACAGGGAGATGGATGGCATTGGTGATAGGGAGATGGATGGCATTGGTGATAGGGAGATGGATGGCACTAAGTTGCATATTCTTCTGTGCAGCTGTTCTCCATAGATGTTTGAGTACAATTTCATCGTCATCCAGCAGGCCATGTTGTAGGTCTTTTTGCCACATGTGAATTCTTCGGCAAGAAAGGGTGCAAATTGCTCATCCAACAAAAGCTATATATCAAATTCTGCTGCCAATAATCATAGTTTTGTGTTAGGTTAATTGCCACTGTTTTGGCGCACAATTTTGAGCCATGTATTTGTTCTAAAAAGAGGGTATGTCACATGCATTCCTGTTCATCACAATCTTGACCTGAGTTAGATCAGCACTGCCACCAGGCCAATGAACAACATTAATCTCTCAAAAGTTCCAGTACTTTCGGGGCTTGAGTTCCATCTGGGATTCGAACCAACACTCCCAGACTGAGGCACCAGTGTTAGATCACTGACTTTTTGTGCTGGCAATATGCTGCCGCATTAGTCCGAACTAGTACAAGCAGCCACACACACACATGTACACTACTGCCTAGAAGTTCATTCCCCTTACACGCATGGGCAACGCGTTGCACACGGTTGTGCACCCCGTCCGCCACTCGTGTGCAACGCGTGACACACTCATTGGAGGGGGAACAAACTTTTGACCAAAGGAGGACCCGTGTTAAGCTGAACCTGGAGGTGGTAACAAGGAGAGAAAATCTTGTTATCCTGACGAAAAATGATAATACACATGTATTTCCTAATGTCTCCTTTCTTTATGTGATTTTGTGGGAATAACATGAATACTGTTGTGATTAAATAGATCTGTTTTGTTTTATACGACCATTGCTTCTAAATCCGATGGTGTTAAGAGAATACATGGTCCTGGAACATGTTATTGCAATTGAAATGCTTTTATTGTGATTTGACATTAACCGTCTCTAGTACGACTTTCAGTGATAATATGTATGAGGTTTGGCGGCGCATTGTTTTTATTGGACCCTAATTACTTTATGATGACTTGGACTCTTTATCACAGCTCCATAGCCGTGAGGCTGGAAAAGAGCAGCATGTAATTAATGAGGATGGGTTATATCATTGAGGATACATTTGAGGGAGAGAATACTAATTACCGTACTACAGGAAGAGACCTGTAGACGTAAGCGCGGGGTTGTGTTTTAGCTGGCCGTTCGATAATGGCCGCCAGGAGAAGTGAGCTTTGACTGCGTCATCTAAAATAAATAATAAGATACAGCAGTGTTATTTTCACGGTCTGTTGAATAAACTCCCAGCGCTACGGTCAATGTATCTTCTACTTGATCCTTGATACATCATTTTGGCATTCACAATATATAGTATTTCAACGTACAAAAGAGTACTGATCTAAAGCACTTCCGCGGGAGTAGTTGTTACCTGTGCATTACTGTATTTTCCCAGTGAGTACCCGGATTATATAGCAGAAATCTAGACTTGTTCGCGACCTGTGCTCGCCATTCGTAAGCGCATTTTTATTGAAAGTAGAAGGACGTATGGTCACACTGATCAACAAAAATGAAATACAGTTTTTGAAATGTAGGTATATTTGTGGGGAGCATCGGTAATGGTGATGCAGTTTTGATAAGTCACTTGCTTGGTAATTGTGCGATCTTCGTGTACACTATTTTGACTTGCAACACAAAGTAAATATTTCATCTGAACATTGCTTATTTTACCGTGTGTATATGTTTACATTCAAAATGTAAACAGATTTCACTAAGGAAATGTATTAAACGCCTAAATATTCAGTTTATTTTACAAATTAACTGAAAAATATGTCCATCTTTATAATGAATATGATAACGAATTCCAAATATTTGTTTATGTTTAATATCATCACCAAGTACAGTTCTGTATTGTTTGGCTTCTTTTCTTAGCATAATTAATATATTGTTATGTGTTTAAGCTCTTTTGGTCGTCTTTATCATTTTTAGTCAGTCGGTTAAATAAATGAATGGATTAATCAGTCAATTTGTAAAATGACTGAAATATTTAGATATTTGATAAATTGCCTGAGTGAATCATATTTTACAAATTGACTGTAACATATACACGCTTACAAAAGAAAATACTTGTGAAAACAACATCTATCACGCATCGAAAAACTTCCCAACCAAACGGAAAGGAACAAGAATGATTCTGTTCAAAGCTGCAATGAATGAAAACAAAATGCAAATATCATTATTACAACCTACCAAAGTTATAATGTATCCGGGAATATCAACATAAAGGAACAATATCCATTGCGTCTGCAGCTGTACAAAAATACTTATTCGATGTCAAATGTCTATGTAAGAATCAAATACTTTAATAATAATTATTTGGAAACAATATTCGGAATATATATGAAATATATTAAAATATTTAAATATATCGTTTTTAAACGTTATTTAAATATATCGAATATTATAACCCGTGTTTGTTTCTTAACTGATCACTTAGTTTGTTTCAATTGTTTCACATAGGTGCCAAGTTAGCTGAGAAAGCCGACGTGACAACTATTTTTATAATGTCCACGGTTCTTAAAAACATACATTGAGTTAGATAACAATGAACAACCAGTCAGTGTATTATCGGTTACCCTTTGAACAAAGTATGTTGTTTTTACATCTGTACTTCACGCCATGATATGAGTGTATTCCCTAGGTTTAGTAACCCTACCTTCACATGTAAACACTTACTTTTGACATATCCACTGTGCAAGATAACAGTAATTAATCAATCAACGCATTTCTTGTTGATCCTTTGATGTCTGGGAATGATCAGTTGATTTACAAAAAAAGTAAAGCAACTGATCATACATCTCATGCTGGGCTGCCACGTGCATAACTCACATTCCACCTCACTTCAAACCTGGATTTAGATTAAATAATTACCCCAGGTAAAAGAAAGACCAAATTTGAAATTAATTACCATGTGCCCTTTGTTGAAATCTTCATACATCACGGGTAACCAATCAGTTTTCAAAAATGCGTAAGTTTATTTAGCTGTCCTTGCAGACTGGTAGCCCAGTCTCTCTTCACGCTCGGTTGCGTTAACGAGCAAATTGACTCACGGCAGCTAGTAAACCCAAGTGGAAATCCAAAGGTCGTTTTACCTGAAGAATCAACCTTCATTTGCGAAATATCTACTGCTCTCAAAATCAATATTTCTCCCAATACTAAAATTCAGAACTTTCTAAACAAGGATTACCAGTTGAAACTGGTCGATGGCTGAACATTCCCAGGGAAGACAGCCAGTGTCCACTCTGTGATTCTATCGCTTTGGAAGATGAATTGCATTATTCATTCCGATGTGAAGCTTTACACCAACGGCGATATGAACTCTTAAAAAAGCAATATCTTAAGTTTCCAAACATTTAAGAAAATTATGACCACTAACAGTGTAAGAAATCTAAAAGGCCTATCTAAATTCCTTAACAATGTGTACAATACAATTGGTAAATTGTATTAGTATCCACGTATCCTATTTTTATTATTTTTGTTAAATTGTACATAATAAAAATTGAAGATAATTGTATGTCATGTTATTCTAAGAATAAATGAGTTTGAGTTTGAGTCCGACACCCGAGAAGAAGCCAGAGATTAGTGCTCCTTTTTGAATAGTTTACAATCTAATGTGTTTTAGGGTTAGCTGTGTTGGCTTAAAGGTATTTTTATTTCAAAAGAAATCTGGATCGGTAAACAAGCAAAACTTGCTTATGTAATACCTCTTCAGGTAACAACTTAACAACAGCTGGATATATATATAAGAGAGTGATGAACATAAACATACAAAATGCACAAATGAAATACACGAAGCCAATACACTGAAGCAAGTGGTGTCTGTGAAATAAGGTAATGCAGTTTTCCTTTACTACATGCATAAAATTAAGCTACTCAAACCTTTTGCTTTTGACAATGATGTCATGAACTGATTTAAGAAGAGTCATGTTTGTAGAACTGCTTAACTACTGCCATGTAATATCATGTTTAGACCATACCCATGTGTGTAGAAATACACAGTATTTCTGATATTATCGTATTTTTTAACAGTTATAGAAAAAGTGAATTGCATCTTCAAGGTGATAGCCACAAGTGCAGTCTGGTATGTCTGATACATGTCGTCTAAACTTATCAGCGTTTAAGTCACTGCAGCCGAGCCTAAGGCGACAGTGGACAATTTAGCATGATCTATGAAAATATTTGAAGTCAAAATTATTAATAATTGCATCAGAACGATTAATTAAGGATTTGATTTCTTTTAATGAGCGAGCATTAGTTACTTCATCGGATAGAGGGTTCCGCAGGTTGATCATATCCAGAAGAAATGATAATAAGCATAGGTCTGTGTTCTACATTTGATTGTTTGTATGTTGAATCTTTTTCTAAGGTTATATTTGCTGTTATCAGAGAATTGAATATACACTTTTCAAATATTTTCGCTAAGCAACTTGTGAGTGCTACAGGTCTATGATTTGAGCATTCATGTTCATCGCTTACACTGACACCGCATCAGCCCGGCAGTGGACTTGACACAGTTATTTGCGCACCGATTATATAACTCCTACAGACAGGTGGGGTGGTTGTTCAAAGCGAAACGGACGACCCCGTCTGTTATCTAATAAATGCTGTGCGGCGCCTTTGATCTTGCCTCCAACCATACACCTTATAGTAGTAAACGACGATCAGGATAACCTGGAAATAAACACAATTCTGTCTGCCCAGTGTATCCACAATTAACTAGAATGCTTCATATCTACAAATATGTAACGAAAATAGATATTTGCCCACAGCAAATATTCATTTGCTTAATTGCATCAGTGTGGTTTATCAGAACATGTACAGTGCTTTCTTACGCTTGGTGAGGCAGACTGAAATTGAACATTAGGATAACGTCAGCAGGGATAAAAGAGGTCATACCAAAGAACTTTATTTACTAGTGGAAAAATCAGACATTCCGATCAACCACTACAAGCCCCGGCCGGATCTCAAGATTGACCAGATCAACACCCCAAAGGAATATCTCTACGCCAAACAAGGAGTCCCTTTCGTCATGGTGCACAAGAAGGGGGGACAGGACATCGAGTACGACATCACAAACTACACTGACTTGTACTGTACTGTACTTGTGAGGTGTGTGGGGTGTGTGTGTTTGCACTTCTTTATTTAATCATTACGCTTTTTTACCCTCATAGTATAAGTGCTTCCCCGTGTGCGAGATAGGCTCCGTGTGCGAAATACGCATCAGTCGGAAAGCGCACGTTAAATCTCCAAAGTAAGTAAAGTAAGTAAGTAAGAGATAGGCTTAAGTTGGAAAGCGCACGTTAAATCTCCGAGGTACCTATCTACCAGAACTTTATTTGCTGTTCTGGTCATACATAAATATATGTAAGTTACGTACATGGGGAGGCTAGATTATTTACAGCTTACAGCAATATAGTGCAAATATTATGTTCAATAAAAGAAAACGTTGATAGATCTATAACACACTTTTTGTACTTTTAAACAAACTGTGGACTTTTAAGACATTTTCGCTTATTGTAATAACATCTAGCTAACCAATCATGTCTATCTCTGAAATCCACAAGCATAGGCAAACCTAAAAAACATACTCAGGGAGGTAAGTTTTGACTTGCCAAGCACCTTAAGGTGAGTTTATTTTTAAACTGTCAAAAGCGATTGTCCCTTCAATACTAGTATATGTCTGGAAGCTGTCTCTCGGACTGTTATGAGTTATGATGTATTTTATGATATAACTGGGGAATGTTCAAATTAGTTACTGTCATTTAATCCAACGTTATAACTGTCAACTGTCTCAACAGGATCATAGGTTTGGTTATATATCTCCTCCCTGTCTCTATGTCTTAAGTTGTTAATCGATAACTGCGGTCCAAATGTATCAACTTATTCATCTATTGTTGCAAACTTTACTGATTTAAACATATCTTATTGATCATGAACTACTCAGTCAGTCAAGCACGTGTATCAGAAATGTAAAACCAGCCATGTTTCATGTAGTCCCAATATCACTGAAAAATGCTGATGTAACGTGACATATAAATTTACTCACAGACAATATATTTTTCGTGAGAGTGAAGCATAATTTTATTAAAGTTTTATTAACAATTTCATAAACTATAATAATATTAATATTAAAATTCATCATCACTTGCCAAGTTTATGAAATTGTCCCCATTTACGAGATGTCACATATAAACAAGGATTCGAACTAAGTTTGATCGTCTTTGACACTGAGGTTTATCCCCACTTTGCCAGCAAACTGCAGAAGATTAACAGTGAGTGAGTGAGCATCGTTTCTATGTTTATACAAGAAAAGATGTCATGCCAAAAACGCTCACAGTAGTTAGTGAGTAAACGCACGACCTGTCATGACCTGGTTGAGTGACTTCCTCCAATCAACGTGAAAGGATTACCCACAGAGAAAGAAAGGATTAAAGTCACCCATAAATCTTCTCCTAACGTAGTACTAATAATAAACTGTTACGTTTGGTATCCCCAGCAATACTCACTATGGTCATTGGGCAATGTAAAAATCACAAACCCTAACGAGATTCTGTCTACATGGTCACACCCGGTGATTGTGAAGATCTCAAATTCTATCAACTGTCAGACAGCATGGCTGTTCATATTCATTTACAACATCCTCTTATAATTAGTATAAAAGTGTCCCACACAAAACCTTCTTTTATTTATTCTGTTAACACAGAAAGTGGGGTGTGGGGAAATGGGACATATTCCTACGTGAAATAATGAGACATTAGTAGTGGTGACGGCTATATCATAATTGTACTGTCTAAAGCATAAATTTGGCGAACGAAAAACGTTATATTTGCAATCAAATGGAATGACTCGTGTGGGCAAATGAATATGTTCGCAATCCACAAACAATCATTTTATTAATGGCGAACATTTACCAACCCGCGACAATCGTGTCAACACGGGGGTTCCCCTAGCAATAAACTCGCATCTAAATTCACAACTGTTCTACTGTCGGCTAGCCACAATGGCTAGACTGGACCCTAGTGGAATGGTTCATGCCATAAAAGTCTAGCAACCGAACACTAATTAAGATGGGCCGACCTTGTATTTACGGACTGGTGAACACAGCTCAATGGCCGCTCATTAACTCAAATTTCACATCTCACTGTTTTGTTTTATCTCACTATTCATTTGATAAATTTGTCAACTTCAACTGGAACCCGGTCCCGTGTTACACGCGTGGCACACGCGATGCACACCCGTTGCACACCCGTGTCCAACGGGTGATCACCCCGTGTGCAACCCGTTGAGCACCCGTGTCACATGCGTGTTACACGCGTTCTCAACGCGTGTTAGGGGAATGAACTTTTAGGCAGTAGTGTATGTGCATGCACGTTGCTATATAAGTGCAATAATCTTGGACATGACATTAAACCCAATTTGACCTCACCTGAAGAGGAAACCCCTAACTGGGCAGCGTTGGCAGGTTCTCGGTCTCTGGTGTACACTCTCTGCCCAAAAATTCCCACAGATGATCTTTAGCGGATACTCTGTGATGACCTGAGCATGAAGTGGTCTGGCACTGTTATCATGGTGTGTAAAATTTCTATTGATAATTCTTGCAAATGGAACAATGACAGGACTCCAGATTTCATCAACATATTGCTGGCCAGTCAAACGTCCATTCACAACCAATTGAGTTCACCTGTCATGTGTGATACCCCCCCAAAACCATGAACTACAGCCCCCATAACGATCATAGTCAAGCCCATAAGATAAAGCACAACTTATCAGTACATTTTAGATTTTTTTTACGGATATCAAACAATAGTTATCATTGTGTATAATTCTAAGAATACTACCTCTATTACATCATAGCGACAAATTCCCATTTTAGCAATAATCACACTATAAAATCTTTAGATTTTTCGACAGACGTCCTCTTCACTGCCAATTATCCCATAGTCTTGAGGTAAACCCTATCTCTTGTCAAACTGCATCTGCGCATGTGCAAGGCGGGAAAACATCACTTCTTGCCAATAACCTTCATCGACTAGATGTAAGATATATTGGGGAGGTGGGAGGAGCTATTTCCTGATGTAACAGAGGTAGTGTTCTTAGAATTATACACAATGATAACTATTGTTTGATAATTCCTACGAAGATCCTACTTCTATTACATCATAGCCAGTATTTACCAGAGGGACAGGTGGGATCTGTCATCTAGTACTCCCGGATAATTGGCAGTGTTAAAGTAAGGCACAATGGGGTATGAATCAATGCCAGACTTCCTGATTTCACCCTTGGCAAACCTGCAGAAGACTTGGCACTTGTGGCGTCCTTCCCGTTTTATGATCTCATGATTGTTACCTGTTTTGGGTGGATATTTGACCTCATTTTATATGTTTTCCTCTCCGGTTTGATGACCTTTCTGATGTCACTTCCGGTTCTGAGGTCATCTATGACGTCACTTCTGGTTCATTTGTCATTGTGACGTATGTATATACTTGTTGCTCTATAGCCAACAAGCATATATACTTATCTCACCTCAGGTATGATAATGACGTACTTTTACGCTGATGACGTGTTTCTCTTTATATATTGGTGATAAAACGTACCCTTTTATGTAATTCCGGTTCTGAAGTCTTCCCCAACAACACCTCCGGTAGTTATACATGTTACGCCGAGCGACTAACAATGTAATAACCCTATCACCTTATGATCTATGATCCCAGATGTTAGCCAATGATCTGTCCAACCTCGTTGACATATTGTAAAGGCTAACTTACCTTATTTTGAGGTATTTCTTGGTATCTTCACAACACCATCCCCCCCCACCCCCCCTCCCCTTACTTCCACAGAACAGGGGGTGGATAGGCTACTGAGTGACTATAGCCTGGGCCGCCACCAAGGGCCCCAGGGAGTATAGTCCCTCTAGATTGTGTTGTACGTCTCTTAGGTAGAAATGAGTAAATGTATTATGGGATCTCGATTGACGGCTTGATACCACTTGTTCGATGGAAACTGAATTCCATGAGGCCAGAATTGTTGCTAGAGCACGGATTTCATGAGCCTTCCAACACCCCCCATTTTGGTGTAGAGTGCTGGGCTTGACAATAACTATCAGATATAGTGTTCTTAAGCCATCCGGCCACAGTAGCCTTAGTAATGTCCTTTTCTGACGAAGGCTTGCGAGAGATAAAGAGCAGTTTTCTTTTCTTCCTGTGGTTCTGAGTAGCTGAAATGTAGTATTTCAGAGCTCTGATGGGGCATGATAGTCTATCTGGATGATCAACTGTTTTACACAATGATTGGATAGAGTACTGTCTATATCCTAGAGGCCCAAACGCTGATGCCTGGTTTTTGGCGATAATTCTGGTAGTGATCTGAAAGATAATTTGCTCCAATCTTGTGAATGTGTAATAGATGAGATATCAATAGCGTGAAGCTCAGACACTCTAGCAGCTGTAGCTAACGCTAAGAGGAAGGCAGTCTTTTTAGAAACTGTTTAAAGTGTAGCCTCTGTCATTGGTTCATATGGAGCTTCTATCAGTGCAGACAGAACGATGGATAAATTCCATTTACGGAAAGTGCGGGGTATTTTAATGTCTTCCAGTGAACACGATTTCATGAGTCGATTTAATAATACTGGGTGAGATCCTATGGATAAACCATCATGTTGTAGAACTGAGGCTAAAAGTAATCTATAGCCTTCAATTGTACCATGTCTGAACCCTTTCTCATTTCTCAGGTGAAGAAGAAAATCAGCCACTATAGGTATTGTTATATTTTCGTCACACAACCCTCTTTCTTTTCGCCACTGGCAGAACTTTCTCCATCTGATATTATAGATAGCTGAGGAAGCTGGTCTCCATGAGCAAGCAACCGTGTCTGAAGCTGATTTAGAAAAACCGGAAACTTGCATTTTTGTTGCGATAGTTTCCAAGCGTGAAGGTGGAGATTTGTCAGGTTGCCGTAAAATATGTCCGATTTTGGTTGGCGGAGGAGATCGTGACGTTCTGGCAGTTTGAGCGGCTCTTCTATGAGAAATGGAATCAGTCTTGGAAACCACGCTCTGTTGGGCCATGCTAGGGCTATCAGAATTATGACGCAATCTGTGTCCTCGATCTTCCTTATTACTCTGTCCAGGAGAGACCAAGGAGGGAAAGCGTAGGCAAACATCCCTTGCCAACTCATGGATAGGGCGTCGACCTGAAGGGCTAATGGATCTGGGAATGGGCTGACGTAAACAGGAAGTCGATGGTTTAGGCATGTGGCAAACAAATCCAGGTGAGGGGTACCCCACGTCAAGGTTATCCACTTGAATACCTCGGGGTGGAGAGTCCATTCCGTGGGTACAATCTTGTTTTTCCGAGATAGGCAGTCTGCCAGTATGTTCACTTTTCCCGGTATGTGCCGTGCTTCTATCCTGCAACTCACTGAGTCTGCCAAGGCAAATAAAAGCGAAACCTCCTTCAACGAAAGTGCTGATCTCGTGCCCCCTTGATGTTGTATGTACGCTAGCACCGTGGTGTTGTCTGTAGCTATCAGTACCCACAAGTGGTGTAGTAGGTGGGCCCATGCCTTCATTGCTTCGACAATAACTCTCATTTCCAGGCAATTTATGTGTAATTTTTGTCCCCCGCCGCGCGAAAGCGCGCAGCGGGGTATATAGTATTATCGACCGTCCGTCCGTCCGTAGGTACGTCCCACCTGTTTGTTGCCGCGATATCTCAAGAACTAAACACTGGATTGTCTTCATATTTGGAACTATGGTGTATATTCAGACTCCGCAGACACCAGTCGGTTTTGGTGACCTTGACCCCATTTTCAAGGTCACAGCAGGCAAATCTGCTTTTGGAGTTGGAAAACGGTGTTGCCGCCATATCTCAAGAACTAATCGCTGGATTGTCTTCATATTTGCAACTATGGTGTATATACAGACTCCGCAGACACCAGTCGGTTTTGGTATCCTTGACGTCATTTTCAAGGTATCAGCAGGTAAATCTGCTTTTGGAGTTGGAAAACGGTGTTGCCGCGATATCTCAAGAACTAATCGCTGGATTGTTTTCATATTTGGAACTATGGTGTATATACAGACACCGCAGAAACCAGTCGGTTTTGGTGACCTTGACATCATTTTCAAGGTCACAGCAGGCAAATCTGCTTTTGGAGTTGGAAAACGGTGTTGCCGCGATATCTCAAGAACTAAACACTGGATTGTCTTCATATTTGGAACTATGGTGTATATACAGGCGGGGGACATTTCGTCACTTTGTGACAAATACTTGTTTGTCTTGATCTGACCACATTCCGTGGATTGTGATGTCGTCCATATGTGCGCCCCAACCTTCGCCTGATGCGTCTGTATATAGATGGTGTAACGGTGGGGGGAACATGAGAGGGATGCCTGGCATGACGTTTTGACCCCAAAACCACCTTCATAGTTTCGATAGTTGGCTGTGAGGAGGTTGTATTGTCTCTTCCAGATCCATATTTCTGGTGGTGTTCATCCACACTTGTAGTGGACGTAACTGGAGTCTCCCTCTGTAAGTAAGATCTTGGATTGATGTCAGTGTGCCTAGGCAAGACATCCACCAATGATATGACCTGCTGGGTTGGTCGAGAGCACTCTGAATCTTTTCTACAGCTCTCAGATATCTGTCCTCTGGAGGTTGTAAAATGCCTTTTGAAAGTTGAAACCCCTGCAGATTGCAGATCTTCGTGCATCTTCAGTATGTTATCCAGCGCAATATGAATGAAACCAACTTGTTCCAAATTCATCTCAACTTTTGTGTCACAAGGTTGGCCAGTAAATTCCTCACAGTTAACAGGGGGAAGAACATGTCTGATGCCTGCTGCAAACCAGTTCATATATGTGCTAATATTTAACATCTGCTTGTTAACACTGTCAAAATCTTTGAATTTGCTCATCTCAACATTCATCCTGGTATTAGGGTGTCCGACCAGTTCAAAATATTCATCATCAATGGTAGGAGATGTGGGGAATGGACAATTGTGAGTCTTATAACAATGTCTCCCTTTGTGAGGAACAGGCATGCTAAAACCACTACTGGTAGAGGCATTTAAATCCGCATTCATTTTTGTGACCACATTTTCAGTGAAAGATGGATATGGAAATGTATGAAAACCTTCCCTTTTTTCAACAGGATTTTCAATAACCAGACCTTTCAATAAGCACCGGACCCTCTGCCTCATTGCTTGGGGGCTTTACAGATGGGATCAATTGATGGATTTCATAGATGATATCTTTAAACGAGTAGTCGTTTGGTTTGAACGTGAGCGTACTATTAGCATCCTCCTGAGAAGCGTCCGTACAATCTTGAGAAGCGCCTGTAATATCCTCTCGGTCGTACCCCCCGGGCTCTTGCCACTGGGGTGAAACGGCATCACATGGTGTATGGCTATCTCTCTCCTGCGATTTCTGGCTCGAGCTGCACGAGGATTGTGCTGTATAACTGTAATAGCTAGGTGATGCATAACTGTCCGAGCTATAGACGCGATTCTCGCGTGTGACTGTAGCTGAAGCAGCACGCTTTGTATATTAGGAACTCTTAGCACGATTTTCCTCACTGTAGGGCGTGTATGATTTATATATCCCTCTGGAAGAAAGGTGTTTATTTATGTGAGATTCTCGTGCTACATGTTTCTTTTCCAGGAAAGCAGGGGATGAGATAGTGCTAGCGTGACTACTTTTCCTAGATTCAACGTGTCTTTTGTCCTGTGAACTTTCTGACCTGTGATGATGTAAATAGGATTTTTGTTTGCTACCTGAATCATGTGACCTAGATCTTGTCATATTCTTCAGATCTGCATGTTATTTTAGTTTATTTATATCCTGTGATATAGATGGAAACGTTTGTCAAACATTTCAGACATGGATGTTGTCAGCGATTTAGACCATTCAGTCATACTCAAGGGGGAGAACGGAATAGATTTGGGCTCCAATGTTTCTTTAAAAGCATGAGTGACCAAACTACCCGTAGCACCCGTGCATAAGGCTGTGGTCCCAAGACCAGAGCTGGATGCCTACTCCTTCGTTTTGGGCGGGTGGGTTGAGCAAAGTGATTTTCCCTCAAAAGGAAAAACTGGGTTCTCTTTATTCATCACCCCTTTTGAGCCCGTGTGTTTCTCTGAGGAAGTCAGTTTACCTGAGAGACAACACTTGTCCACATTTGATTTAGATTTAGTTTGGGTTTTGGGAGAGAACGATGCATACTTTTTGTCTGATGATCTTGTCTTCCTCCTGGATTTTGATTTTGGACAATTTAAGGCTTTATAAAGCTTGTCAAATTTTTCTTTTGACAAGTCCTTGCAGTACGTGCATCTTGATCTTGGAGTGCACATGCTCTTTCTACAAGTACTACATCTAGGGTGAGGGTCCCCAATCGCTTGATCAATTCCACACCCCAAGCAGACTCCCGATGACGGTAGTGGGGAGGCATCCATACCCCACAATACGTTGCGCATGCGCATGCGCATGCGCAGATGCAGTTTGACAAAGGATAGGGTTTACCTCAAGACTATGGGATAATTGACAGTGAAGAGGACGTCTGTCGAAAAATCTAAAGATTTTATAGTGTTATTATTGCCAAAATGGGAATTTGTTGCTATGATGTAATAGAGGTAGGATATTCGTAGGAATTATAACATACCTCTCACTCACTCACTCACTCTAGTAATACAAATATACTGCCTATATCAAGTATACATAAACTATTACAGCATTTATATCATATTGCAGTGCAGGAAAGTACATGGTCTCTAACATTAATGTTTTAAGTACAAAACCAAAATTCTAATGAAGCTGCTCCTCAGTTTCGAAATGTTTATGATGCAGCATCCAAGCTTCAGAGAAATTCTACAGATTTCCTATCTTGAAAGCAATATCTTTTTCAATGTTGTATCATGAAAGAGCTTCCTTTTTGTCAACATCAAAATACATTTTGAAGTTTGCATCAATAAATATAGAATTTTAACTCTTTAACTCGAAATAATATCAATTCTGCATAAAATGTCATTTTATAAACACGAACACTTTGGTCTATCCACACTGACACTTCATCACAAAATTGGTATATTTCATCACAGTCCCAAATAAGTGAGTAATTGTTTCCTTTTCGTTGTAACAGAAGGAGCACATATAATTTTGAATATAATTTAGTATAAATAGAAAAGAATTTGTGGTGAGAATTATGTGAATAATTTTTGTATTGAAACCAATGCAGTTTTACATCCTGTGTTATACTACATTTTTTTTACAGATATTGTCCCAATTTAGGTTTTCAAATTGTAATTCCTACTTTCCCTGCCCTGTAGGTTTTACTTCTGTAGAGACAAATGAAAAATATATATGCTTTGAACCTGACTTGGAATTACAAATAATCTTAACCACACAGCACTGGTCCTCCTCCACAGAATCTGTAGGAACTTTAACTAAACTAAGAGATTTATAGTATTTTTAATGCTGCTGATAACAGAATAAAATTTTAAAATGGATGAACAAATATTATACATTTAATTAAATTCCTCATGTGATAGAAACTCCTTATCTGCCTTGACCAAGTCTATTATTTGGGGGATGCCCTTCTCAAACCAGTATTTCAAGAAAAATGACTAACTGTTAATTTTAATATCAGGGTTATGAGAAATAGGTTCAGTTAAAAAACTACTGAAAGAATCTGGCATTATTTTTCTTATCAAGCACTATAAATGACTGAAAACAACTTTTCCAAAACTCATTACTTATCAAAGATAATTTTCTCTCAAAGAACGTTACACCAAATTCACCAAGATTACACAAATAAGGACATGTAGATTTAGATAGGTGCTTCCTTTTTTGATCACCTGAGGACACAAGTCTCCTTATCCATGTGGCTTTAATAGATGTTATGTATGAAAAAATATTCACCGTACCTGAGCCCCCTTGCATAACAGTCTGACAAACTTTAATTCTCTTTACATTGTCTCATTTATCACTCCAAAGAAATTTATAAAGCATGTCATTTAAAGTAAGAAGAAAATCATTTGGTGGATCAGGCAGTGATAACAATATATAATTGAGTTTTCATTTCAACAAGGATTTAATGATTGCCACCCTACTAATTGGTGTAACTATCTGCTTCATCCCATCTATCAATAATCTGTTTTAGATTAAATAATTTGTCTTTAAAGTCCTGCTGAACCATATTTTCCAGATTTGTGCAAAATGTGATTCTAAACTCTTCTGAATTCCATCTAATAGGCAAATCATCTTTGAATTTTTTCTTTCAATATCTTTTGGAGCCTAGCCAGATAACTTGAGTTTTATTATAGTTAATCTTAAGACCCGATTTTTTGGCAAAACAATCAAGGGAATTACTGCACCATAAAAGGAGGACTGACTACCATCAAGTAGTAATTCCATATCGTCAGCATACTGACTGAGAAGATACCCGTTACCGTACACCAGGATACCTTACACATCTTTGTTAGAACGGATCATATTGGCTAGTATTTCTCCAGAGAGAATAAATATATACTCAACAACAAAAGTTCCTGTGACACCAATATTTTAGTGTATTTTTCAAACAAGTAAATTTGGTTTTTAGTATTGTAGGACATGTATGGAATCAAGTCACAAAAACGCAACTGATACAGAAAAGCCTGCATTCCATGCAAAAGTTGACTTTTATGCAAGCCCCATGCATTTCACTACCCAAGAATGGCTATAAAAACATGTGTGTTAACAGGATTCCATATGCATTGTTTAGCATTGTGCTGACAACAACCAATCAGAAAAACAACAAAATTACGCAAATTATTCAACATTACGAAATGCCATGCCTGTCCGAAAATGAGCGTCTGTGAGTCATTGGTATGCTTAAGTAGGATCGAGTCAATGTGATTTTGCAAGTCAATTTAACATCCACAGAAACACCAATGTTGGCAACAGACGAATGCAGTCAGAGACCATCCTTGGAGTGGCATGCCACTCATAACTAATAATCGACAAGACAACTGGATTCGAACAACACACCTATGAAATCGATTCCAGCCAGCAACAGTGAGTGGAAGAAGCATCCTTGGCCTTCGAAGAAAATCTTCACAAACCGTACATTGTCACCTCAGATGTGCAGGGATTGTCGCCAGAAGACCCGCCAGACGTCTCATTTTGACAGGAAACCACCATCAAACACGTCTACAATGGTGCAGACAGCGTCTACGCTGGACGGCCATGCAGTGGACCATTTGTAAACTCCTTTCCAAATTTGGATATCAGTACGAAAAGACGAAAGGGTCGAAACTAGCAATGTGTGAATGACCAGATATCATTCGTTTGCGTTTCAATTATTTGCGCACTATTAAAAAGAAACGAGAAGAAGGCTATGAGCCTGTCTATTTGGACGAAACCTGGGTTAACACCTGCCACACAGTGGCGTACCAATGGTCTCACCCAGATACCAGAAAGCCACAGCGCAAGATCCCCCCTGGTAAAGGGGAGTGCCTGATTGTCCTCCATGCAGGCTTCCACAGAGGTTTCCTCCCTGGCTGTGATCTAGTGTTCAGATCCAGATCTACAATTGGCAGAGACTACCATACCGAGACGAATAGTCAGGTTTTCACAGCGTATGTTGAGGAGCAGCTCCTCTTAGCACTGACTGATAAATCCTTGTTGGTTATGGACAATGCTCCCTATCACAGTTGTCGAGATCCTATCAACCGTTGTCCAACCTCAAATTCCACCAAAGGTGAGATATGTCAGGGGTTGGACAACAACCGCATTGCTCAGGCCACGATAGCCAAAAAAACTGACTACTACCGCCCTCTTATTTGATTTACAACATGTTGAGAGAATAGGGTCATGAAGTGCTTAGACTTCCTCCTTACCATTGTGACTTGAATCCCATCGAACTAATCTGGGGTGATTTGAAAAATATGTTCACACGGTAAAATAAGACCTTCAAGCTTGCTGACGTCAAGCAGATTGTCTTGAAAGGGATGAGAGAAATTACAGATGTACGCTGGGCAAACTGTGTCCATCATGTTATCAAAGTTGAGGAAGAGTATTGGAAACAAGACTGTATCCAACCAGATACTGTCCAGCCTGTTGTTGTTCATTTAGGTGACAGCACAGACTACGAATCTGACGATGAGGGCATTTTGTGGGACCAAGAATAGTGCAATACATATACCCCTGTTTCACTACGACATGTACCCGAATTACCACGGATATAAATTCTTACATATTCGTACATATTCTTAATCATTTCTTAAGAATCTTTAATATATCTTATTTGATTCCCAAACATTCTTGTAGTTCGTGGCATTTGTGAGATAAAATTTGTTTATCAAAGAATTTCTAGGAATCGCCTACGAATTTCAGGTTCGTGCTCTGTAGTACATGTCGTAATCGGATCTTGTCCACTTTGTGCATTTCTTGGCTCAGAATTTGATTCTCTTTCTACTGAAACAGCCCCGAAAGTCTCAAATCATCTACGAAAATATTAAAATATTTTCTCCAAAACCATAAAGCAATGATTTTCTAAATGAATAATTACGTATGATTTATTACACCTAATAACATGATGCATGAAATATGATAATGTGGCAAGGAATGATACATTCAAGTCAATAACACTGACCTGAAAAAGAATGCAAAAATTATTGGATGAATATTATGAAATAAGTGCTTGAGACGCCCAACGCTAACACCATATTCGTGCGTGCGTGCATGCATGATTCCCGTGCAAACTTTCGAGTTGAGTTGATTGGTTCAGCTGTGTCATATGGCCTTGATCATATGGTAGCATTATGCAGATGGCTGTTACAATGAATGCTCGTTCCACCCGTGACGAACAGGTCTGGTTGTTGATGAAATATAATTATAGCTAAATAGACATATAATGCGGGGGGATATAGCGCATTCAGCCAGTCCGTCTGTAATCATTTCCTTTTCGGGGGCAGAATTCAAAAACCATTCAGTGTATTTGATGGAAACTTGGCTCATCTATCAGGCACATACTGAAGTGGTGCCTTTTGATATTTTGGGATTTTTCTAATTTTTGTTTTTTTAAATTTTTATGGAATGAAGTTGGACATAGACTCAATTGGGGATGGGGTTCATTTCCGGGGCAGAATTCGAATCCATTCAGTGTATTTGATTGAATCTTGGCAAAGCTATCAGGCACATACTGAAGTGGTGCCTTTTGATATTTTGGGATTTTTTCTAATTTTTATTGATTTAAATTTTTATGGAATGAAGTTGGACATAGACTCAATTGGGGATGGGGTTCATTTCTGGGGCCCAATTCGAAAACCATTCAGTGTATTTGATCGAAACTTGGCAAATCTATCAGTCTCATACTGAAGTTGTGCCTTTTGCTATTTAGGAATTTTATAAATTTTTATTTTTTACGTTTCCATGGCAACAAGTTGGACTTAGGTTCTATAGGGTAGAGTTCGTTTCCGGAGCATAATTCAAAACCTATTCAAAACTTTCTAACAAAACTTTGGGTGTCTATCAGACTCTTGCTGAACTGGTGCCTTTTGCTATTTAGGAATTTTATACATTTTTATTTTTTACATTCCCATGGCAACAAGATGGATTTAAGTTTTAATATAGGGTGGGTTCACTTATGGAGTAAAACAAATAAACTTTTAAATATTTCCTCGCCAAACATTGCATGTCTATATATATATATATACATATATATATATATAAAGCACATGCTGAACTGGTGCCATTTGATATTAAGGAAGTTAATAAGTTTTAGAAATGCTTATTTTAGAATTTACATTGCAGCTATTTTGAAATGGGCTAAAAGAAATGTTGGGTCACCTACCTGGTTTGGGACCATAACATGTTAAAATGGGCGGGGGATATAGATGACTTCGTGACTGTAGGCTTGTTTAGTCATTGTTTCTTGTAATTTGTCATTTGTTTGCACAAAAAAAACCACAGAATACAGAATAGCACATTTACTTGTGGTTACTTCACAGACAGCTGCCGGGGGGATATGTAATTTTTCTAATGACTCTTGTTTATTCATGCACCGATTGTCTTTAAATGTAATATCCAATTATGTATGACTATTTGATAATCTCATACCAACTTTGACTGGAGTAGCTACAATAGTTTTTCAGATATTGTAGTAAACGTCGGTACCTTAAATTACCTTCCAGACTATAGTACTCACCGGTCTTCACACACATACAAACTTTGAACAAAATCGAGCCATTGGTTATTTTGCTAGTTCTGGTACAAAAATCGGCGGAATAATAAGTAATAGATAATAATAATAAATCAAACGATTACAATGGGCTCTACAGCCTAAAGAAGTTGTTTGTCCATTTGTCTCATTCTTACTCATTCAAAATACCGTTACATATTCTATCATAAACTGCAGATGGGAAACAACACCAGTAACAACCCTTTCATCCCCCGCATATTTCCCTGAATATGACTGTTTGGCCTGTAAACGAAATGTAGAAGTCTTACACTTACCTGACTTACTGTTGGTGATATCAGCAAATAAGAGGACACTTAATAACAAAAATAAACGATGTAAAACAAAAGTTTTCCCATATATATCAAAAGTATTTCAACACTGACACCGTGGTAGACTGGACACAATTAAATAACTCCTACCGACAGGCGGGTTCAAAGCGAAATGGACGACACTGACACTGTGGTAGACTGGACACGACTAGATAACTCCTACTGACAGGGTGAGCCGGTTGTTCAAAGTGAAATGGATGACAATTTCGTTTGCCTAATACATTCTGGATGGCACCTTTGATGTTGCCTCCAACCATGCATGTAGTAGAAATAAACAATGATGAGGATGACTAGAAATAAACAATATTCTTTCTTTGAGCATATCAAGGCACCAATTCATCTGTCATGAGTACTTTTGATGTATATGTGCCCAGTGTATCCACAATTTACTAGAATGTTCCATATCCACAACAATATATACAAGCTAGGTATTTGTCCATAGCAAACATTTATTTGCTTAATTGCATCAGTGCATTTTGTATCAATACATGGATAATGATTATTTATGCTTGGTGTGGCAGATTGAAATGAAACATTGATGGCATCAGCAGGGGTTATACAGGTCATAAGGTCAGTGGCATAGAAAGATTATGCATAAATATATTGAAGTTACATGGCAGCAGGGTAGATTCTTTACATTTTACCATAATTTACAGCAATGCAGTGCATGGATTGTGTTAAATAAAACTAAACACAGATAGATATTTAACACACTTATGTTTGTACTATTAAACAAAGTGTGGAATTTTAAGACATTTAACTTTTTGTGATAACATAAGGGTAATAAATACCTAGCGCTGAAATCAATAAGCTGGAAATGCTGTATGCTGCATGTCCAGTCACCATCAACATCTCTAATTATCTAATCACTATCCAGAACCTTGCACGTAACCATTGTTGTTGTTGCTTTAAGTGTTTAAGAGGTTTCCTCCAATTCAGCAGTGAATACTGACTGACCATCAGGCAAGCGAACCAAACGTGCTTGGGGGTTTGGAGCTGTTGATATGGGTCCAGTAACCAGCTCTGCTGTTGATAGGACTTTTGGATCCATCTGTGTATATATGGGCCCATCAGTGTATATATGGGCCCATCAGTGTATATATGGGCCCATCAGTGTATATATAGGCCCATCAGTGTATGTACATGTCTATCAGTGTATATATGGGCCCATCAGTGTATATATGGGCCCATCAGTGTATATATGGGCCCATCAGTGTATATATAGGCCCATCAGTGTATGTACATGTCTATCAGTGTATATATGGGCCCATCAGTGTATATATGGGCCCAGCTGTCCCAGGTTGTTTGAATTTTCGTGATATCAACTGACCATAGTTGGGCTTGGTTTTCCTTTTAAGTGACTTCTGGTGTTAAAGCAGTGTCAACTTTGGGAATTTTAATGTCCAGGGAGGATGTAAACTATAACCAGGGTATTTTGGAGAAAGGCTTTAGTATCAACCTGTTTAGCAGAATGAAAATATTGTTCATTTTAACGTACATATGTTAAACTTAGGAAAATAATTTAGTTGAGTCTGGTAGTAGCTCCTTAAACTAACCTGCTAATCCTTAGGTAGAGTAGTTATGTAAGGTCTTTAGTAATCTGGTCCAGCCACAGCTTGGCCAGTGATGCCTATTCTATTGTTTCTGTAGCATGTGACCAGGCTTTTAGCTTCAAACACTTCAACATTTCTTTTCTCTGGTCACTGCTGCTTTTCAACTCATGGCACTCATTGGGGTTAATTTAGACTTCTTTTGTACCTTTATTTATCACAAGGAGGTTAGTATCTGTTATTTTAGTCTTGTTGAATACACTTTTATCATTTTAAGTGCATATCTGTTATAAATCCACAAACAAGTGCATATAAGTGCATATCTGTCAATCCACAAACACAATCACTTAATTAATTGCGAACATTTGCCAATCCACCACATTTGACAAGGGGGTTCCGTAGTAATGAATGTATATCTAGATTCACTACTGTTCTGCTGTCGGCAAACCACAATGTCTAGACTGGACCCTAGTGAAATGGTTCACACATTATGTCCAGCAAGCAAACACTAATTAAGATGGGCCAAATGTGTGTTTATGGTGTGGTGAACACAGGTCAATGGCTGCTGATTAACTCAAGATTCACTTCACATATGCATTGTTTTGTTTTATCTCACTGTTCATTTGATCTGTGTGTCAAATTGAACTGAAACCTGGTGCTGTAATACACGCAGGGCCTACCTGCTGCACACTTTTTTCACATGCCCGTCAGGGGAAAGGAACTTCTAGGAAGTAGTGTAGTGGTACTGTATGGAGGGAGGTAGTATGGTAGTATACTGCATGGGGGGATGTTGTGGTACTGTATGGGGTATGTAGTGGTACAGCATGGGGGGATGTAGTGGTACTGTATGGGGGGATGTTGTACTGTATGGGGGGATGTTGTACTGTATGGGGGGATGTAGTGGTACAGCATGGAGGGATGTAGTGGTACAGCATGGAGGGATGTAGTGGTACTGCATGGAGGGATGTAGTGGTACTGTATGGGGGATGTAGTGGTACAGCATGGGGGGATGTAGTGGTACTGTATTGAGGGAGGTAGTATGGTAGTATACTGCATGGGGGATGTTGTGGTACTGCATGGGGGGATGTAGTGGTACAGCATGGGGGGATGTAGTGGTACTGCATGGAGGGATGTAGTGGTACTGCATGGAGGGATGTAGTGGTACTGTATGGGGGATGTAGTGGTACAGCATGGGGGGATGTAGTGGTACTGTATTGAGGGAGGTAGTATGGTAGTATACTGCATGGGGGATGTTGTGGTACTGCATGGGGGATGTAGTGGTACTGTATGGGGGATGTAGTGGTACAGCATGGGGGGATGTAGTGGTACAGCATGGGGGGATGTAGTGGTACTGTATGGGGGATGTAGTGGTACAGCATGGAGGGATGTAGTGGTACTGTATGGGGGATGTAGTGGTACAGCATGGAGGGATGTAGTGGTACAGCATGGAGGGATGTAGTGGTACAGCATGGAGGGATGTAGTGGTACTGCATGGAGGGATGTAGTGGTACTGTATGGGGGATGTAATGGTACAGCATGGAGGGATGTAGTGGTACTGTATGGGGGGATGTAATGGTACAGCATGGAGGGATGTAGTGGTACAGCATGGAGGGATGTAGTGGTACTGCATGGAGGGATGTAGTGGTACAGCATGGAGGGATGTAGTGGTACAGCATGGAGGGATGTAGTGGTACAGCATGGAGGGATGTAGTGGTACTGCATGGAGGGATGTAGTGGTACAGCATGGAGGGATGTAGTGGTACTGTATGGGGGGGGGATGTAGTGGTACTGTATGGAGGGATGTAGTGGTACAGCATGGAGGGATGTAGTGGTACAGCATGGGGGGATGTAGTGGTACTGTATGGGGGGGGATGTAGTGGTACTGTATGGGGGGATGTAGTGGTACAGCATGGAGGGATGTAGTGGTACTGTATGGGGGGGGATGTAGTGGTACTGTATGGGGGGATGTAGTGGTACTGTATGGGGGATGTAGTGGTACAGCATGGAGGGATGTAGTGGTACTGTATGGGGGGGGGATGTAGTGGTACTGTATGGGGGGGGGATGTAGTGGTACTGTATGGGGGGGGATGTAGTGGTACTGCATGGAGGGATGTAGTGGTACAGCATGGAGGGATGTAGTGGTACAGCATGGAGGGATGTAGTGGTACTGTATGGGGGGGGATGTAGTGGTACAGCATGGAGGGATGTAGTGGTACTGCATGGAGGGATGTAGTGGTACAGCATGGAGGGATGTAGTGGTACTGTATGGGGGGGGGGATGTAGTGGTACTGTATGGAGGGATGTAGTGGTACAGCATGGAGGGATGTAGTGGTACAGCATGGGGGGATGTAGTGGTACTGTATTGGGGGGGATGTAGTGGTACTGTATGGGGGGATGTAGTGGTACAGCATGGAGGGATGTAGTGGTACAGCATGGGGGGATGTAGTGGTACTGTATGGGGGGGGATGTAGTGGTACTGTATGGGGGGATGTAGTGGTACAGCATGGAGGGATGTAGTGGTACAGCATGGATGTAGTGGTACAGCATGGAGGGATGTAGTGGTACTGTATGGGGGGGGATGTAGTGGTACTGCATGGAGGGATGTAGTGGTACAGCATGGGGGGATGTAGTGGTACTGTATGGGGGGGATGTAGTGGTACTGTATGGGGGGATGTAGTGGTACAGCATGGAGGGATGTAGTGGTACAGCATGGAGGGATGTAGTGGTACAGCATGGGGGGATGTAGTGGTACTGTATGGGGGGGGGATGTAGTGGTACTGTATGGGGGGATGTAGTGGTACAGCATGGAGGGATGTAGTGGTACAGCATGGGGGGATGTAGTGGTACTGTATGGGGGGGATGTAGTGGTACTGTATGGGGGGATGTAGTGGTACAGCATGGAGGGATGTAGTGGTACAGCATGGATGTAGTGGTACAGCATGGAGGGATGTAGTGGTACTGTATGGGGGGGGATGTAGTGGTACTGCATGGAGGGATGTAGTGGTACAGCATGGGGGGATGTAGTGGTACTGTATGGGGGGGATGTAGTGGTACTGTATGGGGGAATGAAGTGTACAGCATGGGGGGGGTGTAGTGGTACTGCATGGGGAATGTTGTGTACTGTATGGGGGGATGTAGTGTACTGCATGGGGGGGGGGGGGGTAGGGTAGTGGTACTGCATGGGGAATGTAGTGTACTGTATGGGGGGGTAGTGGTACTGCATGGGGAATGTTGTGTACTGTATGGGGGGGGTAGTGGTACTGCATGGGGAATGTAGTGTACTGTATGGGGGGGTAGTGGTACTGCATGGGGAATGTAGTGTACTGTATGGGGGGGTAGTGGTACTGCATGGGGAATGTAGTGTACTGTATGGGGGGGTAGTGGTACTGCATGGGGAATGTTGTGTACTGTATGGGGGGGTAGTGGTACTGCATGGGGAATGTAGTGTACTGCATGGGGGGGTGGGGGGTAGTGGTACTGCATGGGGAATGTTGTGTACTGTATGGGGGGATGTAGTGTACTGCATGGGGGGGTGTGGGGGGTAGTGGTACTGCATGGGGAATGTTGTGTACTGTATGGGGGGGGTAGTGGTACTGCATGGGGGGAGGGGGGTGTAGTGGTACTGCATGGGGAATGTTGTGTACTGTATGGGGGGATGTAGTGTACTGCATGGGGGGAGGGGGGTGTAGTGGTACTGCATGGGGAATGTTGTGTACTGTATGGGGGGGTAGTGGTACTGCATGGGGAATGTAGTGTACTGTATGGGGGGGTAGTGGTACTGCATGGGGAATGTAGTGTACTGTATGGGGGGATGTAGTGTACTGCATGGGGTGGGTGGGGGGTAGTGGTACTGCATGGGGAATGTAGTGTACTGCATGGGGGGGGGGGGGTAGTGGTACTGCATGGGGAATGTAGTGTACTGTATGGGGGGGTAGTGGTACTGCATGGGGAATGTTGTGTACTGTATGGGGGGGTAGTGGTACTGCATGGGGAATGTAGTGTACTGTATGGGGGGGGGGGGGGTAGTGGTACTGCATGGGGAATGTTGTGTACTGTATGGGGGGGTAGTGGTACTGCATGGGGAATGTAGTGTACTGTATGGGGAATGTAGTGTACTGTATGGGGGGGTAGTGGTACTGTATGGGGATATTGTATCGTACCCTTTTTCTACTTTTTGACTTTCAACATCTTTTTTATATTTTCAGTCCCTTGATGGGTTATCACAGTGGTGTGCGGCATTGACCCTGACATTACCTCAGCCAGCCATGGCCTCAGCCAGCCATGGCCTCAGCCAGCCATGGTGAATCTGAAGTACTACAAGGAAGGAGACACCCAGGAATAACCATTTGTTGCTGTATGGTAGTATGGATTGTGTTGGGTATCCTGTGTTTGTGACTCTGTATGATATATATGTATATCTGCAATAGTGGGAAGTCATGATGTCATGTATCATTAGACACATACATGTATTGTTTGTATTCTTATGTTGGAAAAACTGACTCAATAAAAAGTTGTCAAGTTCAAGAAAAGTTCTCCACTTCAAAAGCTGTCTGAAGTATTGATGTAAACTTGTAGTTAAACCTATAAGTTCTTGGGACATTAACATTGTAAAGTGTGTATGCTACACCTCAATAAACCAGACACAGCAGTGTCTTCCCTCCAGTATTGGAATCAGTATTTCCAGTGGTTGTGAATTGCAGATATCTTATTAATGATCAAATGTTATAGGTCTGAGAAACCTACTCTACCCTCTAGTGTCAGCTGGGAGCCTGCAGTGTCCTGGACCACAACTCAACACACCAAACTTACCTCCAACCTTCAGGTATGCAGTAACATTAAACATAGCAAACCCTGGTGTAGGGACTGTATGGGAGTATTTAGTGTACTGTATTGGGGTATGTAGTCTAATGTATGGGTGGATGTAGTGAACTGTATTAGTGGATGTAGTGTAATTTATTGGTGGTTGTAGTGTACTGTATTTGTGGATGTATTGTACTGTTTAAGTGGATGTAGTGGACTGTATTTGTGGATGTATTGTACTGTATTGGGGTACGTAGTCTAATGTATGGTTGGATGTAGTGGACGGTATGGGAGTATTTAGTGTACTGTATTGGGGTATGTAGTGTACTGTTTTTGTGGATGTATTGTACTGTATTGGTGGATGTAGTGTACTGTATTGGTGGATGTAGTGGACTGTATGGGTGGATGTAGTGGACTGTATTGGTGGATGCAGTGTAATGTATTGGTGGATGCAGTGTAATGTATTGGTGAAAGTAGTGTAATGTTTTGGTGCCTGTAGTGGATTGTATTGGTGGATGTAGTGTACTGTATTGGTGGATGTAGTGTACTGTATTGGTGAATGTAGTGTAATGTTTTGGTGCCTGTAGTGTACTGTATTGGTGAATGTAGTGTAATGTTTTGGTGCCTGTAGTGGACTGTATTGGTGGATGTAGTGTACTGTATTGGTGGATGTAGTGTACTGTATTGGTGGATGTAGTGTAATTTATTGGTGGTTGTAGTGTACTGTATTTGTGGATGTAGTGTAATGTATTGGTGAATGTAATGTATTGGTGGATGTAGTGGACTGTATTGGTGCCTGTAGTGGACTGTATTGGTGGATGTAGTGCACTGTATTGGTGCACTGTACTGATATGAATCTATCATGGTAAGTTTGAACCAGTGCTACCTCCGTAGGTGATGTATTCTGTCATACGTTTTGACAACTTCATTACTTTTATTTTTTTTATTGTTTCAGTCCTTTGTTGGTTCCTGTGGTTTCTGTGGTACATTGACTCTGACATTATATCAGCCAGCCACGCTCACACTGAAGTACAACGCAGAATTAGACACCCAGGAATAACAATTCATTACTGTATCGTTGTATGGATTGTGTTGAGTATCATATGCTTGTGAATATGTATACATAATACACATATTGTTTACATTCTTATTTTGGAAAAATGTTTTCACTTTTGTAGAAGAAAAGTAATCAAGCTATTATTGTTTTGTAACTTCAATATTGATATCTCTCTACAGTTTGATACACCATTATAGACACAGCAAGCATATTCTGATCTCGGAACTATTGGAATCAGTATTCCTGTTGATTTGAATTGCAGATATCTTATTAATGAACAAATGTTGTAGGTCTTAGAAATGTCCTCCACCATGAGGTATCAGCTTCCATCCTGTACCACAACTGAACAAGAAACCTCCAGCCAGATGGAAGTACACAAGCCCAAGCTCCTGATGCAACCAACTATCACCAAGACCTAACGGTCACAGAAAGTCCAAGTCTGTAGGATGCAGAGCCACACTGGTAGGCCCACTTACATTATACAACGCACAAAGCTAACAACTAAAACTGCATGCATTGTTCATTACCTGGTAACTTGACCATTTTACCTTGTCCTTTGAAAAAGGTCCAGGTCACATTATGTGTCATGGCATGTTATTGTCGTCCGTCATCTTGAAAAATTCACCTGGACCCAAGGTCCAAGTGAGAATTCAAAGTTGATTGTACATCAATACAATATTCACTTTTACTTTGTCACCTGGACCAAAGGTCCAATTGATCTTATGTAACAAAATGCATATGCTGTTCATCATTCTCGCTTTATCATTATTAACAAAAATCTTGCATGTTTCAATAGTTTTTAAGGCACCATTTAACCCTAACTAATCAACTCACGCCATGCTTTCCGATTCCTTTTGTCTTATTCAGGGGTTAAAAAATATATAGGTCATAGGAGCTGTTACTTTCTAAATGATTTGGTCACAAACACCGTGACTTAAATGTATTTAGGTCCTCTTACTTGTGTGGTCACCAGGTTCCATGAAGTTCTATCTCTGACTGTCTGTCATGTCACAATATATATGGAACCCATTCCCTTAATGGCCTTACTGAATTCTGGTGCTTCGTACAGAGAAGTTAGTTTGGTTTCTCTGTACAAGTTGTCTCTAGTCAATGACTTGCAGACCACTGAAATATTTTCTAACCCTTGATATTACTTTTTCATCAATGTCAATTCTCTTTATATCTTTTAACTTATCCTGCATAACTCCTTAATGCATTCACTGCTCCCCTTTTGACAGTAGTGAAATCGATCCTGCTTCAAGAAATAAAGCCGTTCTGAAGCAGGATCCCCCAGTCACCAGTTGCCAATTCATACCGGAAGTGGTAGGCGTATGATGTCTCCATATCACTGTTGGTCACGATACAGTACACACGTTTCTATATATAGACCCTTATTCTTTCCCCCTGTGACGGGTGGTGTCTGGTTTGGCGTAATTTATATGCAATAATATGTATTATTATGTGAAGTTGACAGGTTGTCATAAAAATATTCATATGTTGTAGTTCCGTTCCGCCATTTTGAATTGCTAACATGTCGCAGTCCTTTCTCGATTATCGTGGTGTATTTCAGGGCAAGCTAGGTATTAGCATTGACTGTTAAAACCCTAAGCTTTGTAGCTATGGTTGCACCTAGTGGCCTAGTGGCTACAAGTACCTTCAAGACCAGTCATTATCTGCACCTCCAGGGTTCCCAGCAACACCCCAAACTCTCTTCCCGTCGGCGTTCTTTATGGAACCGATGTGGATGATTATGCAAGCCATGTATCAACAGGTGCATATGCCTCTCTTTGTTCAGATGCCTGCGCCTGCTTCTTGGCATAATACCTTAGCGTCGCCAGTGGCTTGTGCACCGCTTACGCTTTAGACGAATACATTCACCAAAGCTTGTACGATTCCCAAAGCACCGACAGCGTCTTCATAGACTCTTATGGAGCCATCAACGGATAGGGCTATGCCATCTTCTCAGGCCACGTCACAGGACTCATTGTCTCCCAGCGGCACTTTTAGACAATATTTCGGGGCATCAAAATCCAAACGGCCGTCCAGGAGCCTTTCTCCTATCCACTGACTGGAGCATTATCAATCAATCTCCTCCGAGGTGTCAATAGCTGAGTCGTATGACTACTCCTCAGCGTGCAAAACTCTCTTTGGCCTCACTCAGATGCCAGACACTCATCGGTAGCACTGTCCCCTGGTACAGATGTTGACAAGATGGATACCATCTGGTCGCACCCTACATCCCTCCCACGTGACCCCATGTTAAAGGATATGGTCGGAGCCCTGGACAAGGATTTCTCTCAACTAACCCTCACACCAGCTGTTAAGGGGCCTGACCATCCCCACGACTTGGACAAAGATCTTCATGTATTGACAGTCTTATCCAAATCTATTCCTCTTGAGATCCCTGAAATTCGTTTTGCCTCCACAGAAAAGGAAATCAGGTGGTCCCTAAAACCTCTGTAGGTATTAGCTTCGTCCCCTTGTGCTTTCTTTCCGACACCAAAGCAGATAGGATAAATCATTTCAAACACAGTGGTGGAATTCCGACAGAGGCAAATTGACCACATGCATAACCCCCCTGAAGGTGGCTTTAGCCGATATCACCACAACCCGCCGACTGGGGTATCTGGCTATATCCAATTGGCATTTGGAATTGAAGCACTAGCAGCTTCGGCATCCATAGTTGGCTTCAACCTTATTCAATGGCCAAATTACTGACACACATACCAAATTCTAGAGTTTTTGCTCGAGATGAGACGGCACTGAAAGCTCTGGAAAATGTATCCCAGAACCTCGGTCAATGTGTGTTGACCCATGCGGTCATCCCTCAAGCAAGAGACCACCAATCAGTCCTCATTTTCATGGCAAAGGACAGGGCAAGGGCAGAGGCCAGGGCTCCTATCCATCCTGTATGGGTAGTAAGCAAGGGTAGGAGCTGGGCACAGAAGGGGAAACTTTGACATTGTGGACAATCACAACTGGGAGCTCCCACCTCCAGTCGTCCCAGTAGTCCATACACCAGTAAGTATATATGGGCCGGTATAGCAGACCCATTCACTCTCAACATTCTACGGTACGGGTGTCACCTCAGCTTGAGAGCAGACCCTCCACTGACATGGCACCAGAGCCATGTCTCTATTCAAAGAAGCAACATGACATGTTGGAGACCAACATTCAATCCTTGTTGGAGAAAAGAGCCTTAGAGGTTGTACAGACCCAAGCGTTAACACCGGGGTTCTATTCTCCCAATTTTTTCATTCCCAAAGCAGTATTTGAAGAAGATATTGATGACACACAGAGAATCTCACCCTCGTATCTTTTTATTTCAAATATATCAACACACATTGATAAAAGTGGAAAAACTTCAAGCCTTGCCAGGAGTTTTTCCACTTTTATCAACGAGTGTAGATATATTTGATATAAAAACACACGAGGGTGATATTTCATTTATCATCCAACATCATTCTTCCAACTCTTTCAGTTTGCAGACTGTAACTAGCAGTGTCTAAGTGTAAAAAGTACTGCTTTTGTACCAGAGCCATTAGTGATGTTATTTTATTGTGACGTCATGGTAACCAATGAAGTCACAATGGTCTGCAAAGCATTGTGATGCACTTTCATTGCAGCAATATCTACAAAGTATATATTGCTTTATCTCGCCAAAACGCTATCTCCTGTGGTAGCCAGTTTGGGATGATAAACAACCTTTCACTATTCAATGCATACGATTTCCTCATCAGCCTCTATCTGCAGGACATTTACCTGCATGTGCCTATCGAGCCCAACAACTGGTGGTTTCTCAGGTACCAATTCTATGTTATCCACTACCAGTTGTTGGTCCTACCCTTTGGCATTTCAGTGGCCCCATGGCTTTTTACTCGGCTTTTTACTCCGAACTAATTCCATCCAACCGACTAATAGGTTTTTTTCAGACCTACTTAGACCTCCTATCAGTGGCAAGGGACAGAGGATAAAAATCCTACATCATCTGTACCCCGCCCTACAGCAGCCCATTACACTTCACCACTGGCAAATGCTTTTGGAACTGCTTACATCAGCTCAGCTCAAGACTTGACGATCAGAGGTCGATTGCAATTACAACCAGTCCAACTGCTGACCCACCCGTATCCATCGCTCTACCGGCCCACCTCAGTACTCACCTCATATGGTGGACAGTAGCATCGAACGTCTTAGGTATCTCCTTAAGAGAACAATCCCCCATGTCACCTATTTGTATATGCTTTTCTGCAGGGTTTGCGTGCACACCTACAGGACCAGACAGCGTCAGGGCTGTGGTCCTGCACACAGTGCACTTGGCACATCCACAACCTAGAGTCAGAGGTGTTCATTCTAGCAATATCACATTGGCAGGAGCACCTTTGAAACTCCCAACTCACCATATCCACTGACAACATCACAGTGGTCTTGTGTCTACGTAATCGAGGTACCATTCACTCACTCACTCACTCACTCACACACACACTCTCCTCATACAGATGTTCAGGTTTTTCAACTTGGTGCATCAACTGGGTCTACCCTTCCTGGTCCATCACATACCTGTGTGTCGGAATGTGCTCCATCCAGAGGCGTTCCATGTCATATGTCACAGTCTAGGTCAACCCAGCATCGACCTATCTGCCACAAGTCGAAATTATTGGAGGGGTTAAGACAGTACATGTTTCCACCCAAGTGCTTCTTCACAAGGTGATACAAAATATAAGGGCAACCCGGAGCCTTGCTCTGATTTTGGTAGCGCCTTAGTGGCCAGCTAGAGGGTGGTTCATGGACCTAAGAAACCGTGCAGAAAGTGAACCCTCTAACTCTACCGGGTTGGCTCAACCTACTGGTGCATTCACAAAGCAGGCAAACACACTGCACACCAGGCAGGTTTCATCTACATGCCTGGTTCATTGACAAAGAATATCAGAAAGCCAAATTTTGTCCCACAGCTTTGGATTTGAATGTGGTACTTCAGTGTTTGTGTTCGAGTTTCTCCATGCAACCTTATTCTTGATCCTCACTAAGAAATTTTTTTTTCTCTTGGCCTTTGCCACAGGGGCAAGAGTGAGCAAGATTCATATACTCGGGTGTGCTCTGAGCGAGCTATGCATAGACCGGTCCACCTCGGGTTATGCAGTTATTTTATAGGTAAAAACCAGTTGCCAGAACAACCCGATCGATCTTTCACTATCCCACCACTGTCATCCATCGTAGGTGTGAAACGAGGTGTGCACTATAGGTGTTCATCCACTGCTCAAACATGAGGCGTGGTATGGGGAAACGATTGTTTAATCCGGTTTCTGACACATCCGCAGCCAAAATCAGTCGCAATACCATCTCATCATAGTTGCTAGCTATGATCCTTCCGGCTTACGAGTTTGCTAAACTCGAGCCTCCGACAGCTAATAACCAACCTTATATAAGGGCGGTCGCTTCAACTATGGCTCTGCACAGTATTTGTTCTATTAGAGCCATCATGGAAGGATGTTTTTGGAGGCCATACTCAGTTTTCGCTAGCCACTACCTGAAGGACGTGGCTGTGGAAGACGTCGAGGGTATTCACACTTTTGGACCGCTGGTCATAGCACAGCAGGTTACCAATCTCATTAAAATCAGATCTTAGTTCTTGCTACCACTAAACAAATATCTGTAGACATCCCATTACAGGTCATGTCAGACTGACCTTGCACAAACTTTGACCGACCGATGTATTGACCAATCAGAAGGTAGCTTTCTCGTGCTTTACGGCACCAATTTCAAATTGGCGACTACGCTTCAAAACATATTTTGACAAATTCTAGATTACAAATTTGAAACCTGAACAAAAGAACATTTTGGAATAGCTAATAGATGATCCACATTGTATGTATTCAGTCCTTAAACCCATAAGTATCATTTGGAATACCCCATGTTATGCATTTTTAGGTAGAAATCACATTCCGACTGTCACTTTCATGATCTGGTAAGTGACGCTCTGATTTGTCGTATGAAAGGTCGTTTTGACACGACCCCTTATGGTATGTCTTCAGATCTTTGTTCAGCAGTAGGGAGAACTAAGCTATGATTTTAATGAGATTGAGCCGGTTACCAATAGGCTACGCCATAAAAACAATTGAATCATGTCCAGAGCCAGTATTGTCCCACTAACTTAATTTTAAACTTGCTTTTTTATCCCCCGCCGCGCGAAAGCGCGAAGCGGGGGATATAGTATTCACGACCGTCCGTACGTCCGTCCGTACGTCCGTCCGTCCGTACGTCCGTCCGTACGTCCCACCTGTTTGTTGCCGCGATATCTCAAGAACTAAACACTGGATTGTCTTCATATTTGGAACTATGGTGTATATACAGACTCCGCAGACACCAGTCGGTTTTGGTGACCTTGACCCCATTTTCAAGGTCACAGCAGGCATATCTGCTTTTGGAGTTGGAAAACGGTGTTGCCGCAATATCTCAAGAACTAATCTCTGGAATGTCTTCATATTTGGAACTATGGTGTATATACAGACTCCGCAGACACCAGTCGGTTTTGGTGACCTTGACCCCATTTTCAAGGTCACAGCAGGCATATCTGCTTTTGGAGTTGGAAAACGGTGTTGCCGCAATATATCAAGAACTAATCTCTGGATTGTCTTCATATTTGGAACTATGGTGTATATACAGACACCGCATACACCTGTCGGTTTTGGTCACCTTGATCCCATTTTCAAGGTCACAGCAGGCAAATCTGCTTTTGGAGTTAGAAAACAGTGTTGCCGCGATATCTCAAGAACTAATCGCTGGATTGTCTTCATATTTGGAACTATAGTGTATATACAGACACCGCATACACCTGTCAGATTTGGTGACCTTGACCCCATTTTCAAGGTCACAGCAGGCAAATCTGTTTTTGGAGTTGGAAAACGGTGTTGCCACAATATCTCAAGAACTAATCGCTGGATTGTCTTCATATTTGGTACTATGGTGTACAGGCGGGGGATATTTCGTCACTCTGTGACAAATACTTGTTTATAATTGTACTACGTACACGCTATAATGGCTTGGTAACTCAGTTTCTAGACCCAAGGGCATGCTATTGTCCCTTACTGTTTGTTTACCCGGGTGTACTCATACTCTCATAACATTTCCATGGAGAGTATTGGCTTATCAGTTCCCAATTTGCACATTAGAATTGTGCTTGCTGTACGGCTGACACGACCTGTACTAAAGTTTTTATGGAGTACATATCTGAAGGTAAACCCGCCTCCATACCATCGGTTACAGATGTGTTAAGGAGTAATGCAGGATAAGTTAATAAATCTAGTTAAATAAAGATATTTTTTTATATTGGTACACCTATCCTGCATTACTTGGTCTAAGGGTCCACCCATCACAGACCTGCCTCCACACTATAACATCTTCAGACAATTTATTGTGACCAACAGTGATATGGAGACATCATATGTCTACCACTTCCAGTATGACGTGGTAGCTGGTGACTGGGGGTCCTGCTTTAAAAAGGAAAGACATCCTTATTTCTTCCAGTAGCATCAATCACAGATTTGACTACTGCATAAATGTGTACTGCATTATAAGTGTACAAATATAAAACACAGATCCATACAACTTGCAAAATGTGAACAAACCCGGGCTATTCTGGTGCCCAACAAGCTATGTTTGTCGTAAGAGGCAACTAAATGTATCACATGGTCACATTTGGTGACTTGGTAGAACCTGTGTCACAGTACCTGATAGCTTGTATAGTTATTCACAATATTCACTGGTCGCCATCATAGCTGGAATATTGCCAAGTGCCGTCTTAAACCACAAACACACACGTTAACTCTCTATTGGCCTATATATGAATATTCACCTGCATCCAACAGCAGCACTCCCGTTGACGTGTGACCAGACCATCTAATGCAACTGCATTTATATCCAAGTACAAGGTAAGAACTTTTTTATTACCTTAGTGAACAGCTGCATTTTTACCACAGTAATTACTGGTGAGCTTCTGTACCTGTGGTAGTCGGGTTACATGCATGTAGGAAGGATGTTTCCTATGCTTATGCTATATGCAAGTTATTGTAATGAAGTGTATATGTTTTATGACATGCGAAGGAATAAATTAACTTGTTGAAAGTTTATCACTTGTTTTGTCATTGTTTTCCTGTCAATGTCCTTGACATTAGAAAGTGATAGTTGGGCCAGACAGCCAAATGCTTTTGCTGTTGCTTCATGATACATGTTCATGTTTAGTATTCTGTACCACCAATACTTAACCCTTAATGAAGTTCTGCAGTATTTCTGCACCCAAATGTACTCCCAAAGTTAATACATGTCATTGCCACGTACTCCTGCATTTGATGAATCTACTTGCATTTTAGTGTAGATGTCTTGTATGATGTGATGGTTGTACTTTCGATGCATATACCCACTGGTAATGTGTTTGCATCCTAGACTTTTCTGTTCTGTCTTAGTTTGTACCTGTCACTGTATATACCCTGTTTTACTTGGCTCAAGATATTGCATTAGGAAGTCAATGGAACAAGTATTGGTGACTTGTATTAGTTTGAAAGAATTGGCGCCCTATCTCCCTTCTTAACACATCTTATAAGTTACCTGCAGCAACCATTTCAAACAGAATAAAACATTTTGCCTTGACTTATTCATGAGAAGAAGAGAAATTTGTTGCCGGTATATATGTAGCTGAGGATACCAGAATGATGTATGTAATGTAATATACTGAATGTTTCCAAATAACAGAGATATTGTCATTGTATGACATTGAAAAACATTTTATTCTGCAGAATTACAATTTTCTGCATAATGTATGAACTTTTTTCAATTACCCACCAAGTATTCAACCGTAGGGATGAGTATGTTTCGAAAATAATGAATCAAGTGTTTTGGTAAATGTATGTGCTAGTCACTTGTTTAAGCTTACAAGGGCTTGTCACCTGGATGATCCCATATCACCTTATATCTTTATTATTTGTGTAGAAAACTCAGCAGTTATGATAAGAAATAATAACAATATAAAAGGTATACAGATGGGTAATATAAAATCTCGGCTTGCAAAGTTTGCATATGGTACTGCATTAAGTCTTAGAAGCATCTGAAAAAGCCTCTAGACCACACTGAGTATGTTAAATTGTTTGGTCTGAATATCAGGATTGAAAGTAAGTTCTAAAGAAACTAGTTCATATCTATAGGGTGGGAAAAAAATATCAAGATATAAGATATGTCTAGACTAGTATGTTAACTTATTACAAAGTCAGTGTCAGTAATTAGGCACAGGTGTTCATGTGGATTTGGAAAACATGGTTGATTTAAACTTTACAAACAAGTTTTATACAATACAAAAGGAAATGAAAATGTGAGAAAAGTGAACCCTGATACCTGGGGACAGAATAATTCTATTTGCTTTCCACAATGGCATCAAAAGGAAATAGTATATATAAATGATTATTTTCATGAATTGAATTAGTACAGAAATACAGTTTGAAGACACTTGTTGACCTATCATTGAGTAAAACTATCAATAGTCTGTTATTTACAGAATAACCATATAAAACATTGTGTTAGAGGTTGAAAAGGCCTATGCTGCCATATAGAGCATCAAAAATCAACAAGGAAAAAACAAAGAAAGTATTTTTTAAAGCCCTTTTCAACCCTAGATTGATGTAACATCAGTGTTACAGTAACTGGGAAGATTGTTTTAAGAAACAGTCTGCAGACACAGTGGATAAACTAAAGATTATACATATTATTTTCAGTACTAACTGCTATTTTAAAAAAAAATGATATGTTGAATTGCCAGTTTGGCTCGAAAAATACAGAAGGCAGAGTTAATTTTAGTACTCAACACATTCACTCAATGCAGTTATTATGGTAACAAAATCTATGCTTTACACATTTCATTGAAAAAAAGTAGAACAATTTTTGTTTCCAATTCATAAAGAAATACCTAGGTATTATGTTTGATGAAAATTAGACATGAAATATTTAATGCTACAATACTTTTTGCAGATCAATGACACCATCATTTGAGGAGAAAATTTAAAGGACAATCACATCATCCTGTTAAAACTATTGGAAAAAGGAGTATGACACTATTAAGGTGTGAGAAGTACAACTTGTTTCAAATGATTGCTTTCATATCAATGAATATCTGGTGTAAGAGGCCCAAATGTATGACGAATGAGATACAGGTCAAATTAATTACCCTCCCATAAAGGTCATGTCTTAATACCTATTTTCAAGGACAATTCCAAAATGAATTCCATGTCTGTTTTTCTTATGCACTCATTCATATTTTCTCACCCCAAGAGGCCTTGAGGCTGTGGCTGTGGATGGGGCAGCCCATTCCAAGACGATTGACAGTATTTATTGTGATTAACTTTATTGAGTGGGACAGATTTGCTTTCATATTGCTGTTGAGTACGAGGAATGATTGTTATTAGTCAGTCATCAGTCCAGACCTACAAACAATATCATACAAAGCAAGACATACAGCAGTAAATTATCATTGATTGATTGAATAAAGTTTTACGCCAATTTTAGCAATATTCCAGCAATAGCACAGGGGAGGGGAGGGGAGGGGAGGGGAGGGGAGGGGGACACTGAAAATGGGCTTCACACATTGTATCCATGTGGGGAATCGAACCGTGCCTTCTGCGTGACTAATGAACGTTTTAACCACTAGGCTACTGCACAGCCCTTAGTAAATCATGATGTAAATTAAATATGTACCACATAAACATGTGACATGGCACTTATGTCATCTCGTATAACCTGTTGGCTATGAAATACCAAAGTTATAGCACAGCTGACAGTTTGTGACAGTAACACAATGTCGTTCACTGTTATGTGCTCTGCACCTCATACAGGTTAAGCTGTAAAAGTAATACATAGAGCAATAATGTCATACAATATGGCCACTTGACCATTGTAATGTTGTACATCACTGAAATTTGTTGGAACATATTTAAAGTATAACAGACCCTGTTGTCTTTAACACCAGCTACCATTAGCATGGGCATGACATCAGTGTGTGTATGTCCCAATAAATATGCACTGTTAATAATGAAAACCATTGGCATGGTTCATTGGTCTTGTCAAGTCAGTAACATATGTTGTGATCAACTTTACACATCACAGTAAGATCCACAAGGCAGCACATGCTGCTGGAGACGGTTGTGCCCCAGAGCACTGAACTTCTACACCAAGGGTAACACCCCAACTCCTCAGCCAGAAATCATTGACATAAATAGGGACATTTACAAATTCATAATTGGAATTAGTAAAAGGTATAGGTACATATGCAAATCAAAACATGTTTCAGAATTATACCCACTAACACATATATTTGCTGTGGTAATTCCATACTAAATGTGTGTTTTGCCTAATAATTGACTGAAAAATAGTGGTAGTTCTAGAACTTCTTGGTTACATTGCAAATGTTAGTTCCTGAGTGAATAAAATAACACTGGCCATTACTTTATGGTTGCAGTACTAAGATGCAATGTGAATGTTACAGCTCATCAATATCAACAGTTGAGAACAATAATAGGACTGAATATCATGTGCTTGTATGTGTGTGAAGATATGCCAGCACAGAGGCTATAATATCTCCCACATGCATAGGGATGTTTGTTTATCACACGTTCACAAGGGTGAACATTGATCAAACATGCACAGAGTATTTTTTCTTTACATGTGGCTGCAGTATGTACGTTTTTCCACTGTCATTTATCTGGACTGCCATTGTGCTATTGTCATGAAAAGTGTACAACTTACCTGCGTGTTATTAGTGGGCCAATAATCGTCTTTACTGGAATACCGCTTTCAAGGAACTTGTCACATTGTCGTCTGCACTGCGAAGGAGCAGTCATTGCATAACATCAAAATATGTAGTAATCCCTATTGCAATTAATATTGTAGACAGTAATAAAGGCAAGGAAGGTAATGTTAGTCATGAAACATGTTTTGAGAGTGGTGATTACAAAGTCTTGTTGTAAAATGGCACATTAATTTGAATCAGTTCAAGTCATACAATGACCGGTCCCTCGTTATGAAAAATGTCCTAAAAACTTATTATATTTTTTGTGTATGTATCCTTGGGCCGTCGTTGATAAAAAATAGTGCAATTTTTTTTGGTCAATGTTATTTGATTATTTTGGGGTTTGTTATTGTTTACTGTGATTTCCATGGTCTTTGTGCGCTGTTTGTTTTCTTGTGGGAGTGGGTTGTGTTCTGTTGTGGTTGGCTGTGTTTGGTACTCTTTTGTGTCATTTTAGGGCACGTCTCCAAAGGTTTTACTCAATATTTGATTAAAAATTACATCGTATTCATCTTATTATTAAGTTATCATCACCAACCTTCATCGCCCTCCCTCCCAGTTACTTATGCTTATGTACAATCATTACATTAAAGGACACTAAGTCACAAGAAAGAAGTATAAGAGTATACCTTATTTTGTCTGTATAACGTTAAACGAGAAAACGTTCAGCAACACGGAACAACTCTCTTCATCTTTACTGAAAATAAAATTTATTTTAAATTATCCTCCCTCACTCCTTGTGGCTTTAACATGGTATAAACGACAGTGTCATATTGCTAAGTGTATCTCAACGCGTCAAATGTAGGCAAACAGTGATCGTGCACTATTGTTTTACTCTTAAAAAAATATATAAGGTGTCATAGTTTCGTGAAACTTGTGTTTTTTAAATCAGTTTGAACACAGTATGATAGTAATGGATATTGCATCATTGTATCTACTTGTGTAGCAGTATGTAATTATGTACATATCATCAAGTGTATTTTAAGGTCACCTCTTATTTTAATATATAAGTTTTAGCCTACCCTTCAATCTAACCTGCTTCACCAATACAATAGCACAGTCACTCTTGCGCTTGCCTTCTTTATTGTTTCTCAGGTCTCTATTGTCTAGCCCCAGCCCCTTACTTTCAGTGACAGGGTGCATTATGGGACTGGTCAGTTTAAATTCACACTTGTAGTTGACTATGTATGGAGACACGTTGTCGGTTCATCGCTGAAATAATTGAGTCAATTGTCACAGGTTAGTTTGTTTGAATTGTATATTTATGTGTTCGTATTTAGTGCTTTGAAGGGTTTGTTAAGGTGCATATGTATGGTTTCTTAACTTCTTTTAATAATACTTATGTTAGGTGTGATAAATATATATCATATCAGTCATCGTATTCAGGTAAATGTAGTTCGGCTAAATTTGCTTAAATACTTTAAGTATGTAAGTATGTTTGTAATACATAATCTTAACTAGCATTGCCATGTTGATATTACTTAACTTATTGTGTAACTAAGCATAATGAGTACATTTATTGATAGACTGGAGCTTTTTACCTGTAAATGAAAGTTCTGCACCTAACTGCACCTGTATGAATGTCTGTCTGTATGATGAGGTGAGTGATTAGCACATATATTTTAGGGTTATTGTTTATACCTATACGGTAAAGCAAATGTCTGATGTTGTGACATCATAGGGCTCAGTGCCATACACCTGGTGAGGACATTTATATTTTGTGTGTATTTATAGTGATGTGTACTGAAATTGTGTGTTATGTATTTATCATTATTCTCCAATTATTGATAAACTATGTTTGTCAATTTATTATCTGATAAACTTTTGTAATATTTAGAGTACAGTAAGTTAAAACTAATCATGCTAATTACGGTGGATCATAACAATGTATATGATCATATATAAGATTTTAATATTTGTTAATAAGTTATAATGTAATGATTTATTTGTATGTGTAGGTATTGTGCATATTTTAAGTCTGTATCTATTTTCACAGGGCCTGTTTATTTATGTATTAAAACAAGTGGCATTCACAAATCAACCTGCGTTCAGTCATTCATTCACCTAAACCACTCCGGTTACACTTGTATAACGAACTAGTATTAGTCTGCTTGTAATATCAAGTTTTAGTTATAGTTATAGTTTATGGTAAATCTATTTTTCACGTAATTTCCAAATAAACTTTACCTCGCTGCAGTCCCAGAATGTATGAATCATTGTGCCTGTGTGTTTGGCGCATATGTTCTTTGTGACCTGAAATTATTATTTGGTAACATGGGCTGTATCATTCTGTATTGGAACCATTGTAAAGTGGTGTCTTGTGTACTTCTGAAGGGAATTACATTGCTGTGTGTCCAACCGTTATATGTGGTGTCCTCTGAAGGATCAATTCCCATTTTGGTAAGTGTCATCATTGACAATTTAAGGGCTTTAGATATTTCATACATTTTAGGCACATTAAAAACCTCTGCCGCCTGAGTTGCAGGTGTGTGTGTTCCCGAGTGGAGTCGTGAGGTAGAATGAGGTTCCGTAGGACGGGAACGGGCGTTCGCGTTGTTGTTTTTGAAAGGTAGTAACAGGTGGCGTTTCTGTGCCTTTTTGGGCTCCCGTTTGGGTGCGTGTGCCGAACCGGCGTGTGTCTGTGTTCCCGAGTGGAGTCGTGACGTGGAAGGAGGTTCTCTACCACGGGAACGGGCGTTCGCGTTGTTGTTTGTGAAAGTTTGGACTTTGTGTTTTTTCTTCTGGTCTTTTTGGGTGGTGCGTGCTGACTGGTGGTTTGGCGTGTGGAAAGAGGTGGAGATGCCCCCAGGAGCGTGCGTTTGTGGGTTTGAGGTTGAAAACCGGCGTTTTCCGAGCCTATTTTGGCCGGTTTTGGGCGATTTTGACCCGAACCGGTCCTGGCTAGGGTTGGAGCTGAAAATCGAGCTAACGGGTATGGTTAGGGCTAGGGTTAGGGTTAGGGGGTTAGCTGGGGCTAGCTAGGGTTAGGTCTGTTTTGCTTTTTTTTCCACGTTGGGGTTCATTTTTGGAGGTCTCCCGGCGGGGTCCCGACGTTCCGGAGCGTCGGGGGTGATGTTGATGTCCGAGGTTCCCCGTGGTCGTGCGCGCGCGTTCGTTTTGTGTGTTTTTTGGAGCGTTTTGTTGGCGCCGCAACTAGGGTTGGATGTGTTTTTGGACGTTGTCGTTGCATGGGGCGGCGTTTTGCACTCGCATCGGCGAGGACGGGTTGGTGCCCACCCTTGGGGGTGGTTTTGGTGATGGCGTACCCAGGGTACCGTGCCCCCGGACGCGTTTTTAGCGCTTTTTGAGCGTGTTTTTCAGCGTTTTGTTGGCGCCGCATCTAGGGTTGGACGTCGCTTTCGAGGTTGGCGTCGGATGGGCGGGGTTTTGGACTTGCATCGGCAAGGACCGGGTGGTGCCCACCCTTGGGGGTGGTTTTGGTGATGGCGTACCCACGGTACGGTGGTCACGGACGCGTTTTTAGCGCTTTTGGAGTGGTTTTTGGGCGTTTTGTTGACGCCGCAACTAGGGTTGGATGTATTTTTCGATGGTTGGCGTCGGATGGGCGGCGTTTTGGACTTGCATCGGCAAGGACCGGGTGGTGCCCACCCTTGGGGGTGGTTTTGGTGATGGCGTACCCACGGTACGGTGCTCCCGGACGCGTTTTTAGCCCTTTTTGAGCGTTTTTTTTGTCACTGTTCTTGGTGCGCGGCATCTCCGTTCGTATACGATTTGTTGTTGTTGGCGTCGATTGAGACGTGTATCGGCAAGGACCGGGTGGTGCCTATCCTTTGGGGTGTTTTTCGTGTATGCGCACTGCCGGCGGCGGCGGCCTGCGCGCGCATGCGGTTTTAGCGCTTTTTGTCATGGATTGTTTTTGGTGGGCTTTTTTTTTCCGTTTCGGTTTGTTGTTGTTGTCTGGTACGCTACGGAGCGCATTTGAAGAGCGGTCCCTCGCTTTTGAGCAAGCGGGTACAGGCAAACCATTTTGGGATTCGAACGCGACCGATGTCGGAAACGGGTTCCCAACCCTCCCGGGACGCTGCGGAACACGCCGATGACGTCGGAAGAGCGGCGCCTCGCTTTTGAGCAAGCGGGTACAGGCAAACCATTTCGGGATTCGAACGCGGCCGATGTCGGAAACGGGTTCTCAACCCTCCCGGGATGCTGCGGAACACGCCGATGACGTTGGAAGAGCGGCGCCTCGCTTTTGAGGAATCGGGTACAGGCAAACCCTTTCGGGATTCGAACGCGGCCGATGTCGGAAACGGGTTTGGAAACACCCACGGACGCTACGGAAGACGCCGATGACGTTTCGTGAGCGGCGACTCGCTTTTGAGCAAGCGGGTACGGGCAAACCTTTTTGGGATTCGAACGCGGCCGATGTCCGAAAAGGGTTCCGATCACCCCGGGGCGCCTCCACGAATGGCATTCGAAAAGGGTCTTTTTGGTAGCGTTGGATGTTGTGTGTGTAGGTGGTGACGGGATGGTGTTGATGACGGACGGCTGCGTTTGTGTATCTCTCTCTCAAGGACCAGCGATTGCGTTCTTGACTCTGTTGTTGTTTTGTGGATCGTCTTGGGTGGTGACTTTGTGGGCGGCGAATTGAAGACAAACGTTTTCCAGCTTACTTGTGAGTCGAAATGAACTTGTGTTTTTTACACTCTCAATGACCAGCGTTTCCGTTCGTGACTGTGTAGGGAAGACTGTTGTTGCTTGGTTGCCACTTTGCTTGTAAGTTGATGGGAGGAAATGAAGTTATGAAGTTAAACGTTCCTCATCACCTTAAGAGAGTCGTAGTTACTCCAGCCGTTTGCCCGCGCTAGGTTGAAACTTGCCGTTCATGCGTGTGTGTACCTTAAGAGAGTCCTGGTTACTCCCGCCGTTTACCCGCGCTAGGTTGAAACTTCTTTTTCATGTGCGCGTGTACCTTAAGAGAGTCGTAGTTACTCCAGCCGTTTGCCCGCGCTAGGTTGAAACTTGCCGTTCATGCGTGTGTGTACCTTAAGAGAGTCGTGGT